>NC_134118.1:64850000-66247500 GCF_040939455.1 Microcebus murinus | reverse complement strand
ACATAAAATAGCATTTCTTTGCTTTCTACTTTCTTGATTTTCAGTCAAGTCCTTTATTATATGACTGAAACAGTTTAAATTTACCTTAATGTGGGAAAGAAAAAAAAAAAAACTCTACATTTTTTACTACCTACATATTAGATCTTAATCTTTGATTCTCAGTATAATCATAAGAAATGTGTCATGTATCTGTCATTAGAACAGAACAATTTAGGGATATTTTACATTTTGGTGAGTGAGGACTTAAAACTTATCCACTGCCAATGAATTGAAGTACTGGGAACCATATATTTAATTGTGCTTTATGGCAAATAAAAAAAAAAGAAAGAAAAGAAAACCACATGTTATAAAACTCCACCATAAATCAATAATTATGATCAACTAATGATACTTAGTAACAAGATAAATTGTAAATAGTCAAACACAGAGTAATTAGACAATATCAGACAAATATTATTTCGATGTCCTTGAGATTATGGCACTAGAAAATTTGTAATATAGTTTTTATGTCAGTGACTAAAAGAAAAGAGGAAGAAAAAAGACAAAAGTGTGCAAATTATTACAGGAAAGCACCGTGAGGGAAGAGAAGTACAAACTCCCCATACCTGAAACCTGTTTGGGTGAGAAATTGTTATTTGCAGAGTGTTAAGTAGTTTGGATTCTGCTATCCTAAAACCAAGCGTTTTATAGTTAGGATTTATCCACTGGTAAATGAACTATTTCATTGAAAGTTGGTTTGCCCTACTTTATTTAACCAGTATTTTCCACTGATACAAAGTTATTGTCATCATAACCTTTGAGCTCCTCTGTTTTGGCATTTCTAACAGGACTATTTCCTAAGTTGGGGAGCCCCTGGGAGGAAAATTCGACGGGGATGTCCAAGTGCAATTTTGCGTGTGAGGCATAGCTACTGAATTCCTCCTGGATTTGCCTATTGTTGCGGGGAGAGACTTTGTAATTACCAAGGGATTATAGCAGAATATGAAAGGGCCTGAAAGCAGCTTTCTTGCAAATCAAGAATGTATTCAGCACAAACTTAGGAAGAGTCAGCTGGGAAGTGAGGCAGAAGTATCTGAAAATGTTAAGGGTTCAAGTAGAAGGGCCTGCCTGAAACTCCTAATTAAAGAAATAAAAACCACTTTTAAAGAATGTCAAGGACTGTCATTTGTATTCTCCACCAAGAAAAGGGTCTTCTGAGGATTGTAAATGAGACAATGGCACTGCCCAAATATCCTGGGTTTGTCCGTTTTTTATACTCTAAAAGTAATGGAAATGGAGCTTAATGGTACATAAATAAAAATAATTAAATAGAAGATAGTGGTAGTGGTGCATTACCTGAATTAATATACAAGATTAAGAGGCCAATAACCCAGAAACAACTTCGTTATTTTGGTGTTTCATATAAATTAGATGACTCTCTGAGAGTAGGAATAAAACATAGCTTTCACTCTACCATTTTGATCCCAAATTTAAAAACAAAACATTTCTTACGGATTATGTTTCTGGTGTTCTCTTTGACACATGGTTTCAGCACATGTTCTTATTGAAACAAGCCAGATTATCAGCTACAGCTCTTCTGGGTGTATGTCTTTTTTAATTTAAGTTTAAAAATTGACTTACTTTTCTAATTGATTTCATAACGCAAACTAGAATCAGTGGATAATTTACATGTGTTAATTTTTGTGCCCTTAGGTTATCTCTCTACTTGCAGAAATTTGGACAAATGCATAGAGCAATGAGGCCTATAACCCTGAGAACCCATAATGATTTATAAAGCTGTTCCAGATTGGGTGATTTTGTAGAAATATAGGGGTGAATTGAATTCAGAAGAGAGAAACAGGTAGAGAGAACTTCAGTTGTGGTTAACAAACATTATTTCCTTTAAGGAATGAAAAGTATGTGTGGAACAGTTTCCTAAAATTTGCATATTTTACTTGCCAACATTTGATTAACAGATATTTAGAAAGAAAACTAAGGGAAAAAAAACCTTTCATTTCTTATTAGCAATTATTCTTTCTGTCTTCATTGTGCTTCTGCCATTTGCTAATTTTTTCCTTTCCTTAGCTGGGCACTGATATTGGTGCCCTGTCCTTCCTTTCCTGATCCTGTTCAAAGCTCGCTTGCAACCCTGACCATCCGACTTTCCCCACATACTGTAGATCACACTGATGCTCCCCTTCTTTGACTTTATTCAGAGATGCTATTTTCTTTCACCAATCATTTGTCCCTTAAACACATAAATTCTGCCACTGATCACAGACACAAAGCTCATCTAATGTTTTATTGAGGACAAAAACCATGTCTTATTTTACTGATATGTCCAGGTATCATACACAAAATAAAAACATATCTGCTTAAGCCATCTGAATCTTTGTTGTCATTAAAAGTTCACTTACTTTGTATAGAACTATGCTGAGAGTAATCTTATTGCTCATGTTTAAATAAAACATTCATTTCATTAACAGTTTTAGAGATATATACACACATATTTAGAAACTAGTCTTCATGTCTCAGAGTTTTAAAAAAGACTCTTAATGTTATGTAACCTTGGGTGATTTAATTTTCTATGTGTTCTGATGTTGCAATTGGAGGTCATTTCTAAGTGAATTATAAATTCATTTAGAATGTATGTAGACCAAAGCTGTGCTCTACATGAGACAGCACAGTTTTGACACAGATACCTGCACAGACAGGCAGACGTGCTAGGAGAAACAGACACACGGGGAACATTGGTGAGGAGGTGACACAGAGCAGTGAGAAGATTCGTCAGATGATTTGCAACCTAGTTCCATTCCTACTGCTAATTTAACATCTGTGGCCTAAATGCTTAAACTCTCTTAGTCTCCAGCTCCTTCTCTGCTAAGGCTGTTGGGAGGATCAATATGCAGAAGGAACTTAGAAAGCACACGACAAGGGTAAAATAGTATTACTACATTTAGATACTAATATTTCCAAACATGATACACAGATTACTGTGCTCTGGGATGGTGATAGATCCTTCTCTCTTGCCCATTTTTGAAGGGATGTTTTTGAACGTTCCTGAAATTAAAGGGGAAGTGATTCAGTTTCAATGCACTGCTATGTATTAAACTACCACGTCACCAAGTGTATGAATATTCATTAACATATAGAATAGCAAGGATACACAGTACAGGCAAACTATAGAAATTGTGTATTAATCAGCAATTGATGATGCACTTGTGGAACTTTTAAAATAAAACTTCACCTGGGCTCTTAAAACTCTAAAGTTCTTTTGAAAGCTCTGTTCAGACAGAGAGCAACAGCATTTCTGATTTTTCGAAAAACAAACTTGTCAAAATTTATTTGGAAAGTTTACAGCCTTATTAATAACTTCACTGTTTGGCAGGGAGGCATCTTGATTAAAAATGATTTCCAAAAGGTGTAAAACTCCATGATTTCTGTCAAAAGATCCGTCCTGCACTAAGTATGCTTCTAACTTAGAACGCGATGCCAGGCTTTGTACAGCTTCATTCTGTTGTTCGGGTTAAGCAACTTGCTCTGCCTTGGAGTATAGCCAAAAGCTACAGCCAGGGTGGAATGTGGGGTCGTTTGGCTACTGTGTGCATGGAGCTGCAGGGAGCACATCCCATCAGTGCTCTGCAGTCAGTACGCCTGCCTGTTTGCTTCTGAGTGCAATAGTCTATGGTCTATAAAGCACTAAATGGTTGGGCCTTCACCACTTAGAGATCGGCCTTCCTCCCTGGGCAACTTCAGAGCAATTGAGATCGGCTGGAGTACTGCCACTAGCATTTCCCTACTTCCATCCACGGGGACCCAGAGGCAGGGAAACTTCCAAGGCAGGTCCTCACTTAGGGAATGTCTTGCCTTCCATTAGCCGACAAAGAACTAATCTGGTGATCTTTAGGGCATGGCAGGAAGCCCATCTTTTAAGCAGAGTTGAGAAGCAGGGAATTTCTACTCCTTAAAAAGAGCAATGAGTTCAATGAGAACACTCAAATTTATTAAAGCCTCACGCTAAAATAATATAAACAGTACAGTTTCTCCTTTCTTGCCTTCAAGTCTTCAGTGTTTGCTAGGTTATTTCTCTAGTTCCTTAGTGTTTGGCCATTTGCTCACTGTTTTCCTCCCACCCCAAGGATAAAAGATTGAATGAGAAAGAGATTTTAAGGCTCGATATTGTTTTTGAAGCTTTCCACCTGAGATTTGGCCTAATATGTACACCCTTATATGTTCATTATATTCATTTATCTATACTCACCTTGCAAATATGAATAGAGGCTGACTATATGAAAGCATTTATGTAGATGTTTCAGATAGAGTAGAAACAAAACTGGCATAGCCCCCGCCTTCATGGAGGTTGTGGCTTATTTAAAAAGAAAATAAATACATGCCAATAATATAACACCAACATATTTAAGTGCTATGAAGAAAAATAAAGCAGGAGAAGAGGTGAGAGATTTAACTTTTAGATAGAATGATTTGGGGTGGTCTCCCTGAAGAGGTGATCTTTGACCAGAGAACTAAATGAAGTTAAAGGTGTGAGCAATGCAATCGCCAAGTGCTGAAGAACTAAGGCTGACACATGCTTGGTTTGTTCTAGTGAGATTTGTGAGGAACGCAGCCAGGGTCAGGTTAGGTAAGACCTTGACCTTGAAGGCAATAGTAACAACTTTCAATTTACTCTAAATGTGATGGGAGGCCATTATGTGGTTTCCAAAAGAAGTAAGGATCTGGCCTGTGATGAAAATAATCTCCAGAGAATAGTCTACAGTTAAGGCAGAACTCCAGGCTACAGGTGTAGATAAGGTGAGAGGTAATGCTCCCTTGGTCTTAGGGGCTGAGTAGTCAGATTCAGGATGTATTTTAAGGGAATATCTAACTGGATTCACTGACAGATTGAATGTGGAACTTGAGGAAAAGGAAGAGTAAAGGATGACTCCAGATATTTTGTCAGGAAATTAGTTTATATATATTATTTGCAGAGCTTTTTATTAGGTGCTATTATAGAGATGTACTGGAAGCTAAGTAATTTCAACTTATAGCAATGCTTACAAAAGAGAAATTTGGGGTTACCATTATCCAATTTGCAATAAGAATCACCACAGGATTCCTTTCAACAGCAAGGTCCTTTAGTGCAGTTAGAGTGTGATTCAATTATTATAAAATCCATTGAGGAAGAATTATTCAGAAACGTGAGTAAAATCTACTTTCATTAAGCCTTGGGAGAGAATAGCCAAAGGCATGCCCTGCCCTGCCGTCCACGGGCACATCATTAGGTGACCACAGATAACTGTGGCCCCAGGACACGATGCCTATTGCCTTGGCACAACTGACACTCACACTTCTGTGCCTTCTTGGAAGTGTCTCAGTTTAGACAGTAAATTATATGCCCACTCTACGCCATACTCCAAATATGGGAACTGAACACAGTGGCTTAAATTATTTATCATGCAAAAAAAAAAAAAATAGAAAACCTGGAAACATTAATCTAAGAAGGAATTAGAGAAAAAATATCCCTCTCTGCATGGCCTGATTCCACCAACAGAAGATAACAGGACATTAAAGGATGACATCACATGTCTACATGTATTTATTGCAGTGTATAAGATATATACCATTCTAGGTAATGGATATTAGGACTTGAGTCCATAGAACATGGTTTGTATTCTTGATGACTTCAAAACATTCTTCCAGAATTCTCCAGTCACTGTAGGATATGTGACTCTATTTTTCACTGGCTACTACTGGATCTTAAACAAATAAGGTAATTTTATTCAATAACAAGAAATTTAAACCTAGGAATTTTACCTGAAGGGCAGGACCATCAAGATGGGCCTACTGCACCCCAAGTTGTTAGAAATAATAAACACACAAGCAACCAAACAAAATCACTGCTACTAATCTGAGAAGGGCAGTGACTTCTGCCCAAGTCCTTGGTGACTTTTCAAGCCCTTGTCTCACTACTTTTGCTTTTGCTCCTGCTCCAGGAGCAATAATTAAAATTATTGTTGATAATAATACTATTATTATCAACAATAATTTTAATAGCTCTATACAGTGGAAAAAGGAAAAAAAAAAACTGAGCGACTCAGTTTTTGGCCCTAGAAAGCTTATAATGTGCAAATAGTCACTGCTCATTATATTTGATTGATTCACATCCCTTAATGTAAGGGAATTTAAAATTATAATTAAGGCTTACATAAGGTCTCATTTTTAGACAAGTAATATTACATGACATTTTGTCTTTCAGCTTGGGATTTCAGGAAGTTTATAAATATTATGTTGATAAACTTCACAAAACCCTCTCAGGTTGTATGTATAAAACTAATTTATAGATAGTTAATAAAGGGGGAAAAAAAGCATGCATTGAGATGAAGTGATCTGCCCCAAGTCACAAATGACTCTTATACTCTGTCCTTCCATTGGTATCACACCAAAACTCACCGCCACAGATCAAGTTTCTATGCAGTTTTTCTGTTAGCATTATATTATCAGTTTCAACATAAAAGATTAAAGCCAGTACAATAGGTTCTAATAACCCCAGCTTTCAGGTTAAAAGAGTAAGGCTTACAAAATTTTAAGCACTTCCATCTAGTAATACAGCTACTTTATCACCAAACACTGTGTTCTTTCTACTTTTGGAGGAAGAAAAGCCCATACAGCATACAAGAAAGACAACTCAACACAACTATGTTTTAACGTAAAGAAGATTTTCTGTGACTCTTAGACTAACAAGAAACTAATAATATATTGTAAATTATTTTCAATAAGAAAGATTATCTGTAAAGTAATATATACATTTTACTTTCTACCATTGAATTTTATTCTGAATAAGATTTGGGAAGTTTAATATGTAAAAGCACCTTGAAGTTAATCCATTTCTGTGTATCGTGGGATACTTTTAATAAAGCAAACAATGGTTGACAACTTTACCAACTTCAACAGTAGGTTTTATATATTCAATTATCCACAAAACAGGGTACACTTGTGTACCTGTCAATTAATTATTTTGATACTATTTCAACTCATTCAAAATAAATGATTTTTATGGTATGCAGCACAGGTAGCAAAAGCTGAAAGCCCCATGCTGCAACCAAGTAGCGGCTCTCATTTTCCCTTTCAATATGGTCCTTGTCCTCAGCACTTCTCACCCCACCTCCTCTGAGCGGTTTGCTCTGTCTTACTCAGAGCGTCTGCATGCGGCACTCCTCCTGGACCTGGTCAGATGCCAGACCATCTCCCCCCTACCTGCTACCAAACCAAGGCCTTCATCTGTCTTTAGAAGCAATGGAGCAATACATTCTCTCTAACTTGTTGGTATCTTGTGGATGCTCAGAGGGTGACCTCTTCTCAAGATAGTTGTGGTTGCAGGAAGCATTCCTAAAAGCTTTAACTCTCCAATGAACTCCATACCCCATGCCAGCTTCAATATGTATCCAGGTGTCTAAAGCATCTTTGATGCCACGGATAACAGTGAGAGGCACCCCTCAGCAGGGATCAACTTGTGTCTGATACTACTCTGACCATTTTACATAGGTTTACCTCATTTACAGTCACAGCAATCTAGAAATAGTACTATTGCTATGTTATCAATGAGGATTAGATAAGTAACTTGCCCAAAGCCATGCAGATAGTAATTGAAGGAGCTGAGATTTAAACCCTTGTCTATCTGATTCCTTGCTTTTAAACGCTGTCTGGCCTGTAATTTTTATCCATTCTGCTATATTCTACCACATAAAAATAATTTTCTACTTCTAAAAAGTCATTTTAAAAGCAATTATGTTTACAAGAAAAGTTGGACGCCACTAGGCTGCAGCAGGAAAAGTGAGCATTATACTTCTCATTACTGTGCTTTAACAATGATAGCTCTACCAGTTGGAATAGTGCTTTGCAGTACATACCATTCTTCCATGCTTGCTGTCTTGTTCAACTTTCGCAGCCCTGTGAAGGGGGTTGTGTTGACTCCATTTTACAGGTGAGGAGTTGAAGCTAGGAGAGACAGGTTGACTTGAATAAGGAGCACCAACTGGTCTTTTGTAGAATCAGGATTCAAACCCTCATCCTCTAAGATGTAGCTAATATGCTTTCAAATATACTACAATTGTCTTACATTGAGCTATCTAAAATCATAGGAACTACCAAATAGGACATTTTTTACTCTGGAAATCTTCCCAAAATAGACAGATGCCATCTTTTAAAGACTGCTTAATGAACAAGGGAATTTCCAATTTGACACCTGCTAATAAATGACTCTTTTCCATAAATTCTGGCCTCTAATTTGACCCTTACCACTTATTAGCAAATATGCAAGTATTGAACAAACATGGAGCTTTGCTATTTTTTCTCATTTTACATTATAATTCGCATTACAGTATAGTAGGTATAGGCGATGTGAATCATAAAGGCATTCTGGCCAACTTCTTTCCCATGTCACATCCCAAGTATAAGTCCCACACAGCAGCTTTTCCTAGCAATGCTGATTGTGAGAAGAGCTGGCACTGCCCACTACAGTGAAGCAGACCCAGCCTTCAGGAGGCAGGTAACCCTCATGTCTGGAGACCACTTTATCCACCTGCCCAAATCTTCTTGGCCCCACCTGTATGTCCCGCTCCCAAGTCTGGACCACTTGCTCCACTTCCAGGCCAGAACTGCTCCAGAGAAGCCCTCTATCACTCCTGACCATCACTGTTGTTGCATTTCCAAATTCTCAGCCTCCCCGAGAGGCAGGCGCGAGGCTTTGGCACTGCTTCTGTGTGCTCGCGGAGGCAGGAGGCGAGGCGGCTCCTGCTCCCAGGTTCATTCTGTAGCATAACCACAGACCCAGCCTGTCCTCCTGCAGATTGGCATCGTCCTTCTTAGGAGAGAATCTTCCCTCTGGCATGCTTTACACCGAATGTAGAACATAAAATGGGAAAGCACAAAGGTGTTCCAGAAACAATGGAACCCGGGGAGGCAGGCATCCCTCTCCGTGGGAGTTTCACAAATGAAGGGAGTGTGTGGAGAGCAAGGTTAGTTCACATAAAATAACGTGCAGTTCACATCCTGAATGGTGGCATTCTAGTGACTTTAGAGAAATAAGGGAACATAACTGAGTAAACGGCAGAGGTGAGACTTGGTGGGTTGAATGAAGCAAGGAGGAGAGAGGAGATGAATATTTAGTGTATCATGTCATGTTTCCCATGTGTAGGCAGTGTTCTAAGTTTATACATACATATACTGCCATTTAATTGTCATCCCCTGTGAGGGTAGTTACTATTATTACATGTGTTTTGAAGATAAGGAAATGAAAGCAGAGAGAAGTTACATAATGACACCTTTACGAAGAGGCAGAGCCTGGGTCAAACGTGACAGTGTGGCCCCAGGTGTGTCCTTGTGCCCACTCCATGAGGCCACCATGGGAAGAGTGTGAGAAAAGGCTAAGGGCAGGGAGTAATGATGCCATTTGGGAAGCCACAGGGAGATGGAACAGACTGGGACAGATGGTGATGTGAGAGAGGGGGTTTTGAAAGCAAAATAAGACACAGTGAGATCCTGTCTCTACAGAAATATTTTTTAAAATTAGTCCCAGCTACTTGGGAGGCTGGGGCAGGAGGATCGCTTGAGCTCAGGAGTTTGAGGTTCCTGTGAGCCATGTCGCACCGCTGCACTCTAGCCTGGGTGAAAGAGTGAGACCCCATCTTTAAAAGGAAAAAAAAAAGCAAAATAAGGCCACACCGGGAGGTACTTTAAAGCAAAAACATGAGTTGAGACTTGATTTTAAAAGCCACTCAGAACTCATTTTAAGTGCATGGTGTCGGAACCTGACAAAAGGGATCTTTGGACATTAGCTGTTCATAGATTGGGCTAGGAGCTGGAGGAGGGTGGTGCTGACTTTGGATACGGTTTAAGCATGAGGAGACAAATGAGGTTTTGTATTTCCATAGCGCCGAGCAGAGGATCTAAATGCCAGTGATCTTAAGCATGCTGAAGCCTGCCGGAGCTTCACTCCTCCCCTTCTCCCCATACTTTCCTCCCTTCAGAATCCACTGAGAGCCTGAACAGATGATTCTGTGTCTCTTACCGTAACTAATTTCTGAAGTAGTTAAGAATAATTTTCTTGTACCACCAGGCATGTTCGGAACACTGTGGTTCAGGCATCCCCTGTCACCTGCACCGGATTTCAGAGGTGGTCACGTAACCGTCTGGCTACCCCGGCTTTCCCTTCAGAATTCAATCTTCCTGCTCAGTGCCTCTCCTTCCAGTTGCACAGATGCAGAGCTTGAGTCATCCATGATACATCTGATATCCAAACACGAAATCATTTCCATATATCTTCCATGATATATCGCTCCTTTTCCTTCTGGCAGCCACTTCTCTCAGGAGACCCATCTCGGTCTTTGCCTGGATGGCTGTGTTATCTTTCCATCAGATCGCCCTCTCTCCTGCCTGCCTTCTTTTCACTCTATACACTACACCAGGATATTCTTTATTAAACAGTTTTTGTTCGTATTTATCTTATTATATTGAGAATTCCTGTGGCTAAAAGTGAAAGGATGCTAACTCAAATTTGCTTAAGCATCAGAAAGAAAAAAAAAATGAGAAGGCAGTACAGTTTCATTTGGGACTTAAAAAATGAGAATTTTAGGTAGAGATTTGGCTTACAGTACCTCAGAATGCAGGTGTTCAAGGGATGTCATAAAAAAGTCTGACTTCTCTAAAGGTCCTTGGGCTTGATTCTCAGACCAGGTGATAGCAAGATAGTAACAATCGAAATTTCAAATTTTCTACCAGTTCATCAACTGCAATGGAAAGAGAAAGTTTGTTTTCAATAATTTCACCAAAATCCCAGATCGGTCCCTACTTTCCTGGTTTGATTCATGTGCACATTCGTGACACAATTGTACCAAGAGAAATGAACATGCAGAATGATCACTGTGGGTTCCACACATGCTCCCCGTTAGATCCCAGGGGTGCCAGTATTCCCTTCTGAACTGCCTTGACTGGGTAGAGGAGGAGTGTTTCTTCCATGGAGAATGAGGATGCTTCCATCAGAATGAGAGGGAACAGGTGTTATTAGAACTGGTTTTTTTTTTCCAGGCAAAACCCAACAAATATCAACTATCATATGCACCCTCTACTACTGAAAAACCTACAATAATTTCCTGTTGCCACAGAGTAAATTAACTAACACTGTAGAATGGCAAAGCTGAAAATGATGTTGAAGTTCATCATATCCAGCCAACTTCAGAGAACTGAAAACTAGTAACAGAGCCAAGCCTGGGACTCAGATATTTTGATTCCTAAAGCATTCCTTTAATAGTCTCCTCATTGGAAATTCAGGCTGGTCTTCAAGTACTCTTCATAAACAACCTAAACTTTCACCTACCTTCCTTGCCTTTCACTGGTCCCCAACAAGAGTTCCAGACTAGTTGAACTTACCTTCTCAATATGCTCTGCATGTGCTCTGCCTATATTTACCCTCATGCCTTTGCTTCTATTTTCTAGACATAGTAAACTCATTTCTTTTCCATTTATCCCAACCCAAAGCATACCCAAGTTTTATTTCTCCATTAGTCATAATTGAGCTTGTATTCCATTGCAATGAGAAAACTAAAGTAATCAGACAGGAATTTACACGAACTCTCATCACATAACCTGTTCACCTACTTAGGTTTGCTCCCTCGTGTGCTGTCTTCTCCCCTGTTTCTGTGGATCCAAGCTCCCCGTTGAAGCCAAACCCTCCACAACTATGCAAAATTCCACCCTGTCATCTACTCAAGGACATATCTCAGCAATTCTCTTTTATCATCAGTGGATCATCACCATCCATATCAAAAGTATCATTATCTCTTTCATCTTGTAATACCTCTTTTGATCTCATTTTTCTCTTCTCCGTTGCTGTGCACAGAAAAACTCTACCTAGCAGTTGCCCAAACTGGCTGTCTCTAAGTTTTCTTCTCCCATTCTACCTTTAGCCAATCCCAGTAAGCTTTCTGCTTCCACTGCCACTCCCACTGCATTGTCCATGGCATCGGCTCTTGACCCTCCTGCAGTCCCACGGAAGGCTGGGGAATATGGCCTAGCTGTGTGACCACATAGAAGAGAAAGCACACTTTGGTGACCACGTTTGGCCTTGTTAAATAGAAGAGACTATTTTCAGTGCTCATTTTACTTGAGCATTCCACTAAGCCATCACTCTTCAGAGCACTCTTACTTACCTCTTTAAAACTTCTTCTTCGCTTGGCTTCCAGGGCATCACCCCTGCACAGCGTGCCTCCTGCCTCTCCAAGTGGTCTCTCTTAGACGCCTTTAATTATTCCTCCCATCTTTCTCACTTTTAGATGTTGGAATACTCACTGTACTCAATCTTTGTATCTCTGTTCTCTCAGTCTATTTTCCCTCTCTTGTTGCTTTTATCCAGTATAATGGGTTCTACATGCTGGTGACTTCCAATGTTGTATTTCAATGCAGGCTGGTGTGTCCTGTTGGCTACTTGGCATCTCCACTTGAACCACAAGCAAACAAACCTAGCACAGGCACAGCTGGCCTCTGAACACCCTCACCCCTGCTCATCCACCTTGTCCCTCCCCAAGTCTTCCACAAGTCAGTTAAAGATATCTTGACCTTTCAAGCTTTATAATCGCTCAGATCAAAAATTTTGACTTCATCGTGTTGCCTCTTCTGCTCTCATCCTACATGTAATTGGTCAGCAATTAGGTTGCTGACCAATATTTAGGTTCTGCCTTCCAAATATATCCAGTATCAGAAAACTTCTCATCCCTCCATGGCCACTGCCCCATTCTGGGCCTCTGTCATCTCTTCACCTTGGACTGACAGAATAGTCTCTTCATCGGTCTTCCTGGTTCTGTCCTCCTGATCCCAGCGTCATTCTCAAGATACCACTCAGAGTAATCCTGTCCAAGTAGGAGTCAGATCATGTCACTTTTCTGCTTAAATCTCTCCAAAGACATCTGGTTTTAAGTAAAAGCCAACATTTTTACTATAAACTACAAACCTCTCTATGGGAAGCACTAATATTCTCCAACCTTATCTTCAGATAGTCTCCCTTACACGCCATGGCATTCTAATTTGGGAATGTTTTGGTTTGTTTTAATACCCAAGACATGCCCCCATCTCACGGCCTTTGTGTGGTCTTAGCCTCAAATATTCATACGATTCATGCTCTCATTTTGTGTAGGTCTTTAGTCACATATTGCCTTCTCAGTATGGAGAACTTTCCTAGCCATCCCATCTAAAATTGAAACTTCTCCCCAACTATTTTTATTATCCTCACATGCATTATTTTTTTTCTTGGCATGTATTGCTATCTAGCATATTATATATATTTATATCTCTATTTATATATCTCTCCAACTGAAAGCTATATATGGCTTGGTCTTTTTCTTTTTTTAACTTTGGTTTTTTAACTTTGGTAACTTTTTTTAACCCAGTAGTTTGATAAGTGCCAGATAATTTACATTTGTACTAAATGAATGAATTACTGTAGATCACAATAGTTCCCACTTTCTCATAAGTGCTATGGATCTATATCATTCATTTGGAATTTAGTCATAGTCAGGCGTTTTATTTTTTTTTTAATTTTTCATAAGAAAATATCCTGGATATTTGATCACAATTTGATCATAAACTCATTATATAAAGGAAAAGTATGAGTATGTGTTTTTATCAATCCCTTGTGCCTAATTCAGAGGTGCATTCAAAAGTGAATGAATGAATGAATGGCAAGTTCACCAGATGGGGACAATAAGATTAGTGAATGATGCACTGTGAAGGCCAAGGGTGTGAAGGGGTATCTTAGGAAACTGGAATCTAAGAAGGACAAGTTAAAATTGAAGATTAAAGCAACAGTGTTGCAGGCATTTAACAAGGGGAGTCAAGTTGATGAGCGCGTCGTGCCATCTGAATGAAATGCAGTTGGCCCTCGTGCAGTCAGTTCTCTCTCTATCCTCACGCCAGCTTCTTTCAGTCAAGTCTTCCTGTTTGTCAGAGCTATATTTGGCAGATGCCAGACGCCATTCTGTTAATTTTAAAAAAATGGAAACAATCTAAGTGATTGAGACAAATAACAGACCCCAGATAGATTGTGCTGTTTTGTCTATGACACAAGTGTTCCCACTGAATCAATTCCTATATGTCAGAGGATTAGGCAATATGATTCTGAGATAAAATATAAACTTAGATGGGCTAATTTCCAAGGACCCGATTCTAGAAAAATAAAATTGAAACTGCAATTCTGGCGTATTTTAGACTCGAGAAATACATATATATGTGTAACACAACATAAATACATACATATATATATGTATGTATTTATGTTGAGTCCCCCCCCCCCACAAGCTATCTCATCTCTATCCTCCTTTATGGTTTAGCAAACTTCTCAGGGGAGTCAAAGTGTATGCATATATAGGGAAGGGATTGGTTAAAGGGTTGGGTCAGTGAGAAGATGGAAGAATGGACAGAATCACAAAAAAGTAGTACATTTTATGTAGTACATAAAATCATAGACTACACTGAGAAGAGCTGGTTTGTTCTGAGGAGGCTGCTTAGCACACTGGTGTAGACAGGCGGGTAGAAACCACTGTGATGCAGAAGGCATGGAATAGAAGAAGCCAGAAAAGGAAGAGGGCTTAAGAGGCAGTGTGATGAGAAATCATAAATATACTTTGTGAGCACAGGAAACTCAAGGACAAATGACGGGAAGGCCAGTTATGTGTTCTAGCATGTCGAGCTGTGAGTTCTGTGACTGTTCACACCTACCACACCTCCTGCCCCTGGCCAGGACTCTGGTGACCATCCTCAATATGCCCAGCCCTGCGTCAGTCCCCTGCCTCATGCTCTGGCTTGCTATTGAAGATCACTGTTCGGCTTGACTGTGAAAGCAAAGATCTTAATATCAGAAGTGATCCCAGAAGTGAGACTTATTAACTTTCTACTTTACGTGTGTTAAAACATATGCTGTCACTAAATCAGCACCATGTCCTCATTTTTATAATAGTTTCAAATTGTCTACGCTTTCAAGTTCTTTTATGTAACTTCTCCCCTTTCTCAAGGATTTCTTAATGGACATCTCTGCAAAGTATAGAACTACATCAAGCTGCCTTCCACCAAAGATAAGCTATCACTTTGCCATCACGTCCTCACATGGCTAGTGACTCTGCTTCGTGGCATGTTTCCATGGTGGTGGGTGTTCTCCTGAAATCCCATCACTTTTCATGTACCCCTCAGATTTCTCATTTCACCTCTCGCCTTCATTTTAATACTCCGTGCAACTGTGTCATGTAGACTGTTCTCATTAGGGGTGAGGAGTAGCTCTATTTCTGAGGAAATTATGGTGTGCGTCACTCTCGGAGTTATTGGCTCCACCTTCACATGAGCATTTCCAAGAATCAGGCTCATTATTGAATGTGCTATTCAACATCGTGATTATGCCCCTATTCTTTCCAAATCAATTTCTCTTCAGCTTCTGTTCACTGTAGAGGGTTCTTATGTCTCCCTACTAAGATGACTCTCCTCCTCCTCACAGATCTCATCTGAAAACACGAATTTTCTATCTTTTCTTTGCCTCCTAATGCCTCTCCCTTCTGTTATTTAACTTTGCAATTGTATTACTTAACTCTGTCAAGTAGCTTGACATACAGCTTGCACAAAAGCTGCTACCCATTTAAAAACTCATCTTATTGTTGGAAGACTCCTCCTAGATTAAAGTTCTATGGGTATGCTTTTTGTATCAGCAGGTTCACAATAATTTCTATGGATAAAGGAGACAAGGAATTTAACAAAACCCAATGTTAGATCTTTTGGTAATCTATATAGGTCAACCCAAGGATGTTATGGATTATGCATATATAAGCACAGACTCTTTTAAATGCATGACAGATAGCACCCTGATAGAAGATTGTCTGTTATGAAAATGCAGATCCTTCCATAGGATTTATATCTTTTATCATGAAATTTTTGTACGCTGAGTCATTATGATACAGAAAAGATAATGAGAGAGAGAGAAAGAGAAAAAAAAACACCTGAATTCATTTATGTTCCCTTTGGCCCTTAGCCATATGAGTGACCAATCAAGACCACCATGCTGTTTTCACACCATTTCCAGGATTGCAAATCAGTGCAGGTGACACCGGTTCATTGCAACTCCAACCCTGCCTTAACCATAACTCTTTTTACCCATGTTTTGAGGTACTCAGACTCAGCTCTGAGTCACTGAAGCAAAATCGGAGCATCTGGATGGAGTGTCAAAACAGCAGAGCTTACATCAGTGAGACACTGCAGCAGCTTACTGAACTACAAACGCTCCATCAGTGACTGTTGGGAGGCTGTAGATCCTCTTGTATTAGCATCTAGATACAACAACTTGCTAAAACTAATTGGAAATCCACAATGACGTAGCACATCATTTTTCCTGTGATCCTGAGTTTCTAAATATGTGTCGATGCTAGTTAGAAATACAATTCCATTCTTTTAAAAATTCTCCATTATTGTGTTAGTCTTCTGGTTGTTTTCCTCAGCGTGCACGCAATCAAATTGACAGCTTGAACTGCTTATCCTGTGGAAGAATAGTGCTTTAAAAAACAAACAAACAAAAACAGATAGATTTATAGTATGTTCCAGTTTCATCTTTGGAAAGAAGAATTAGTGTTAATATTATTTATCATTCATTAATGCTATACATGTATAGTATTGAATCATAAAGTATGTAATCATGTTGCTTCTGTCTTGTTCAATTAAGTGGCCTGAGTTAAATAATATTGTCTTAGGTTTTGTTGTTGTTAATTTGCAGGCTGCTGATGGAATTTCATTCCTTTGACTTCTAGATTTCTTGTAAGTAAATCTATGCCCTTTTCTTAAAATGGAGAACTGCTGAAATATTTCATTTGTTTATTTTTACTTTTTTACATAAATCATAAAAATAATTCTAAGATCATTATTAATATTTTTCCTTAACAATTCTTTATGTTGGCTGAGACTTTCTTGTTCATTCATTTTACACATTTGGTATATATAGATGCATTCCCTAAACATCAGTGTCAGGAAAGTAAACTTCCAAATGGTTTGTGACAATCAACTCCTAAAAGTCTTTTAATAACTCATATAATTTATTATGAATACTATTATTATAAATTAAATACTAAATGAATTCAGGTTAGAAAACTTCAAATATCTGGGTGACATGGTTTCTTCTTTTACCTGCATGCCAATTCACTTGGTATTCACTGAAGTTATACTGATCATAAAGATTTTTTTTATTATGTTTATGCGGATAATATGTGCCCTTTTAGGAACACATTATAATTTGGTAATAATTAATGCATATACCAGATTATCTAGAACCCAATAAGATCAATATTATTTTAAAGATAAAAATGTTATGTTCAAATGAATCATTGAGGCTGCTGTTTATTCATTGCACTCCCTCCCCAGAATACATGAAATGTTTTACAAACTGCTTTAAGGTTTAATGTTGATGGCAGTGTATTAATGTCATGCGGGTATAATCAGCTGGGTGTTTATGCTGTTCTAACCGCTGGTGTAGCTGCTGCTCAGTGTTCCCTTTTAGCTAGTGACCTCTCCCAGGACAGGGAAGAGAAGCCAGTCACTACAATCTTGATGGCTTTCTCCCCTTTCCTTTGGCTATACTGTGCCTCCCAGTGGTGATCCTGGAAGAAGGTAAAAATGGTATCTTCAATTCTAGAAACATCACAATTATATTAAGAGACAGTTGTTTTGTTCTAAACTTGAGGGTGAATACAAAATGGAATCTACTAACGATGTATATTAGGCTTCCATTATTCTTAGCATTCCGTGTACTCACGCCTGCTCTGCTCTAGATTGGCCTTGTTCGTTATATGTGTACCAGGAGCAACTTGAACCTGTATCTCATGGGCTCTATTTGTTACTACAAATTCAACTGAAAGAGTGCTGGAGCTATCAAGCCCTTCTGAAAGGTGTGGGCGGCTGTGGAGGGAGATCAGAAGGCCTTATAGTAGGGCTGTTCTGTGATAATAGCATTTAATTAATGCACTGGTCATATGCTTTCTAATGTTCCAAAATAAATGTCCATGGGAATACCACAGCTTTATTTAGCATATTAATAATCAAATGTTAATTTTTTTTCCAGCAACTTAGCCCATAGTGAAGCTTAAATGTATAGATTTTCATACACATTATTTTAAAACCATTGAGCTTGGGTAAAGTTAACACATTACATTTGAATTAGACTTTGTATTGGGTTCCTAAAACAGACTAGAGCATCTCCATCGTGTATGAGTCTACAATAACATCCGTAGGTATGTTGGGGGCAATAAAAGAGAAAACAAAATAGGTTGGAAATAAGTCAGTATGCCCTCAAGATGGCACAACTATTGTGAGTGAGGATGGGTGGAAATTTAACACCCATTGAAACAAGTAGGGTTTTTTGTTTGTTTGTTTTTTGTTTTGTAGAAGGGGAGAAAGCAAGTTAACAAACATACAATTTGACATGTTATTACCATGAATTAATTTTCTAGTCATTATAGGTGTACTGTAACAGTTCTGATTGTGATAAATTTGTTTGGAATCTATGTAGTTCAAACATTTATTTTTAGAAGTGTTTGTCACTTTAAACTAATTAAGCAATTTCCTGGTTTTAATGAATTTACTGCTTGGAATCACTGATTGTAAATTTGCGAGGCCAACTGAATGAAGCTGCCCCACAGAGGGTAATGTTAACTATCCCTGTGAGCATTTCATGTTATGAGTTTGTGTTTTTAATGCCTGCCTGCTTTCAGTCAGTGGGATGTTATTTTGAATGCTTTGCTTAAATATCAAGCCTGTTCTATCTTCACCGAAATTGTCTCTTGTCAATCTTGTGCTTTATAAGGAACAACCCAAAAATGTCTCAACTGGTTTTCTGCTGGCCGATCTCCTTTTCTCCACCACATTTGAGGAGTGTTATTACAGATTATGTTCCATGAATTTTCTTCTAATCACCGACAACAGTTGCTCCAAAGTGAATCATACGCAAAGGTAGTCCAGGTGTGATAGCTCGCATTTTTTCACTTGGTCCAGAGTTGAAGTCCCTGATATGCCATATCCCTGTCACTTTGTCCACCCTTGTCTGGGCCTATTCCCAAAAAGCCTGATCTCCCACCTTATCAGACCACTGGTACGATTTGAGCATGATAAACAATGATATGCTAATATAGCTTAGCATGCTGTTTCCCCTTTCTGGAGCACAGCTTCTCTGTCTTCTGCATCTGTTCAAATCATACTCATCTTTCATGCCATCAACAAACATCAGACTTCTCCCTTGAAGCCTGACCGTATGCCCCTCATCAGTATTAATAGAGCCTTTCACTCTCATTCTGAGTATTAGAACACTCTTAAGACATTTACCATGTCACTTAGTTTGCCTTTTCTTAGAATTTGTTTATTCCTTGTTTATTCATCCAGTTGTGTTTTCAGGACTGTGAGGAAAATCGAATATGTTGCCTTTCACACAGTCGGTGCCTCCATAAATGTCTATTCCCGTTAGTATCTCAGCTGTTACTCTAACAATAGTTTTGTAACCTCCCATACTTAGTATAAATTCTGAAAGATTTAGAGAGGGCCTATTTGTTTACATGGGCGTGTGCATTTATCCTAAATGAACATAAGTTAGTCCATTTATCCTAAATGAACATTCTGGCTTGATATTTATCATATTTATTTGTTTAGCTGTATTTTGTTTTTTTGATAATTTTATCAACTACTAATGCTTCAGAAAAATGTAATACTTAATTTGGACCGTGATAAAAGGGCCTACTTCAAAGGCTTCACTCATTCATTTATTCATTCATTCTGGAAATACTGAGATTAATTTGATCTAGAGCTTATGATCTTTTGGAGAAGACCTTTGATGTGGTATATTCTATGATAAAAATGTGAAATCAACCCAGGTGCAGTGGCTCACACCTGTAATCCCAATTACTAGGGAGGCTGAGGTGGGAGGATCTCTTGAACCCAGGAGTTCAAGACCGGCCTGGGAAAAATAGCGAGACCCATTCTCTTAAAAAAAAAAAAAAAAAAAAAAAAAGTGAAATCATGAACTTTAAGACCCAAGATAAGGAAGCAGTTACTCTTTTAGAGGGAATTGCAATATGTTCACACAGATGTTGCACATTTTGTTTTGTATCAAAAGAGATGTAAGTTTTTTAGAAAAAGAATCAAATATATCTTATTGATCACTTACCAAATTCCAGACACTGTTGTATATTTATTACATATATTAACAAATTTAATCTTCATAGCTATTATTAATATTCTACTCTACCAAAGAGGATAAGGCACAGAACAGGTACATTATTTGTCCAAGGTTATACAGCAAGATAGTATTAACATCAGGATTCAAACTTTGCCAATCTGATTTAAAGTCCAAGCTTATGACTACTTTGTTTGGATAATAACTCTAATGACTTTGTGGAAGATGGATTATAGTGGAGAGAAGGGAGTACTAAGAAGAAAAGGAAAATAAAACTTGTACAATTAACTAGGATGACAACGGTTAGGAAATACATTAAGGCCATGGTGGTAGGGATGCAGAAAAGTAGGAAAGTGTGGAAGAGTTTTATGGGATTGGGGAGGGTGCACTGATAAGATTTGATGGTTCATTGGCTGTGTGTGAGGGATAAAAAGAGGTTGACAATGTATATTCCAATCATTTAGTTTAGAAGAATATAGATGCTATATCATTAACTAGAGCAATGAAGATATGCTAACATCATACAAAAGGTTGATGAATTAGAACAGAAAAAAACATCTCCAGGTATTACCAAAGGCTCTATCAAGGTCAGAAACCATATATTGGCAGCAGGATTGCTTTTCCTGGTTGTATGATTTTCTTTGGCAATTGTTAATTAGGAAACAATTAGAGGCATGCTTGGCTTACCTTAAGTAACAGGAGGTTATTGGAAATAAAGGAATGTGGGATTTTAATCTCTATGTATGAGTCTTTATGAAATCCAGAATGTAATTGAAAGTCATTCAGAGTTACTGAGGATAACACAAATCTCTAGTAATATTTCATCAGCACCTAGCACCAAGCACCAATCATTGGTATCCATATCTGTTTTCATTATTCTTTTTTCCTAAGCTACAGATGTGCAGATGAATAGACTCCCCAGTCTAGTTACAACTTGTTATAATAGCTCTGTGTGCCAGGGTCCCCAGGATCACCTCTAGGTTTGATGTTTTACTAGGAGGACTCACAAGACTCAGCCTATAGTCCTACAGCTACAATTTACTACAACAAAAGGTTACAAAGCAAAATGAACAAAAGAAAAGGTGTATGGGGTAAAACCTGGAGGAAGCCAGCCACAAGCTTCCAAAGGTTCTCTCCCAGTGGAGTTGCACAGGATGTACTAAATTTCCCCAGCAATGAGTTGCAACAACACGTGTGAAATGTTGTCTGCCAGGGAAGCTCGTCAGAGACTCAGTGCCCAGGGTATTTGCTTGGGAATGCTCACATAGGCCGCTTCTGCCTGAAACATACCAAGCTTCCAGAGTCCCAGAAGGAAAGCAGATGTTCAGCATAAACAAGATTGTTTGCACAAACAGTTCTGGCACAGTGAGCCACTCTTAGGTATTTGGGTGGTGAGAACCTTCTGAAACTCCAAGTTCCCAGATGTCAGCTAAAGAAAGGCCCAACTTGTATGCAGGACTTTCACAGGATAGCAGTCTGGCCTCCTAGGTTATTTCCTCTCTGCATGCTCTGCTTCTGTCACTTCTCCTAGCTCTTCCCATTCTTTCTCTGTATTTCACGATTTCTGCCCTTCCTAAATTCTGCAGACTCCCTTTTTTCTTTTCTGACTTCTGTGCCCTCTGCTATCCTTTATCTGTAAGTCTCCTGTTGAAACCACTTAGGGAGAGATCCTAATTGGTGCATCCATCCCACTGGACCCTGCGAGGCAGAGCTCCAGCTGCTGGCCACTCAGAGGACAGCCTCTGAATTAGCCATGCGTGGTCCAACCAGCTGTGAGTAGAAAGATAGAGTCAAGTGTTGAATTTTGCTCAAAATGTTTGTTGAGCATGTCAAGCTCTCTGGGAATAATAGACTCCTTTCCAAACAACAGTATTCTTTATTCAGGGACTGGGAACAGAAAGAAATGATAGTTGGATTTACCCAGTATTGGGGAATGATTGGTGTGTGACAAAATGTCACAGAATTATTGAAAGTTAACACTCCCAGAGCATACGCTTGAGAAGAACAGTATATTGTATTCACCATACTTATTCAACTTTCTAAAAATTTTCTTTAAGCACTTGCTTTATTGGCTTTTAGTTATCTCCTAACCCAAATTTGTTATTCTTTCTTTCTCCCTCTCTGCACTGCCATGCACCTAACTTCTGGGCTTCTTCTCTAATACATCCCTATCCAAGAGTCAAATCGAACTAGTCATTATTCCCCAGAGGACATTTTGGCGTTCTTGATTTATACAATTTCATCTGACCAGAATGCCATTTGCTAGAATCACTACTAATCACTCCTCATCGTGTTCAAATGACACTTCCTCCAAGAAGCCTTCTGCAATCCTGCCAAAACTGAAATCATCTTTCCCTCCCGAGTGGACAAATGTGTGGTATGAAACACTGTCAAGCATATGCTCTTCCAGATATTTCTAGCTCCTTCAACTCAACCAAAGGCTCTTTTAGAGTGTATACAAACCTTTATTCCTCACCCTCCCTTTCTTAGGTAAAACACATTTAAAAATATATGTTTTGAACATATTATCTGACATAGAGAGTCAATAAATACATTTGAATGAGTGTATCAATGAATCTGTTAGTATGCCATGAACCAACATTATTATTAGGCCGTTACACCTTTCTTTCCATTGCAGTAACTCCATTGGACTGATTATCCTGTTTTCCAAATCACTCGATATCAGATGTCAAATAATTTTTGCAAGTTAAACACTAATAAGAGGCAAACATTTACAGTGAAAGCATTAGCTCCTACTTCTGTCCCCACAGCACCTATTCCATATTCAAGTTTCATGGCCAGCCTGGGTGTTTTTGACAGCAGCTCCATTACTTGTACAAGTACCATCAAAATGTGTTATTCTTGATCCAATTCTGTCATTTGAAGGTCACATTATCAGAGGGATGAGCAATACCTAGCGCAGAGCTGCTAGGGAGCCTGGCAAACATTCATGCTTCTGCTTGATTTGCAAAATGGGAAAATGTCTTTCTGCCCCGTAGGTTTTGTTTTAGTAGATGATCATATTTCAAAGTTGAAATATATGACTGTAAAAAGCTCAATTTTATTGTGCTTTAGTCTCAAGGAGTGAAACATGCAAATTAAAAAGCCCTACAGAATGAAACGTATTGATCATACTACTAAAATATTTGTATGCCACCATATTTAGAAAACCTTTCAACATTATCCCTGCAGAGGTGGTGTAGTGTTGCCTGACTTAATTATTTTAATGATTTGTGTGTGTGTATACAGGAGGCATGGGAGAGAGGAATTATCTGGATGTCAAAGTAGTGAAAATAATAAAATATGACACGTGCTTTGATAGATCAGAATGCTTTGATCTCCTGTTTCCTCTTCTCTAAATATTGAACTGAATTAGAGTATAATAGTAAAAAACTTAAGTTTTTTTTTTTTTTTTTTTTTTTTTTTTTTTTTTTTTTTGAGACAGAGTCTCGCTTTGTTGCCCAGGCTAGAGTGAGTGCCATGGCGTCAGCCTAGCTCACAGCAACCTCAAACTCCTGGGCTCAAGCGATCCTTCTGTCTCAGCCTCCCGAGTAGCTGGGACTACAGGCATGTGCTACCATGCCCGGCTAATTTTTTCTATATATATTAGTTGGCCAATTAGTTTCTTTCTATTTATAGTAGAGACGGGGTCTCGCTCTTGCTCAGGCTGGTTTTGAACTCCTGACCTTGAGCAATCCGCCCGCCTCGGCCTCCCAGAGAGCTAGGATTACAGGCGTGAGCCACCGCGCCCGGCCAAAAACTTAAGTTTTTAACAAAAATTCAGTTCTTCCTTCTTTAAAGAAAATGAAATCCATTGTTTATGAGTGAAGTCTATGTCTAAAAATTGTCATTAGGACAATAAATACTTTTTCATTTTTTTTAGAGTTCTTATCAGTACCTGCTGTAGTGCATGCTAATGAGAGTTCTTCTGATTATATTCCTATTTTTCAGCTCAGTTAGGTTATAGGCTTGGATAATTACAAGCAGGATTTCTCTGTTGAAAATTTACACTTGAAGATCCTGCATGATGTGAGCCCTCCATCCCTACCATCCTGTGCATTGCCAAACCTTTAGCATCCCTGGCTCTCACCCATTAGATGGTTATAGTGCACCCAAATGGTACACCAAAAATTGCATTTTCACAAAATCTTCAAAAGCCCCCAGGGGGATTACTGCTTCTGTTGAGAACTAATCAGTCTAATTCAACACCTTCATTTTATGGATGAGGAGACTGAAGCCTGAAGAATTTAAGTAACTTCCCACACAACTAATACAGAATACGGCTGCACTAAGTTATAAACTCAGGTTTTGGACTAGACTGAATCTGATCTTTTGCCAGCACAGAACTCTGATATAGGCATCGTCGAGTGGAATAGTGCTCGTGGGAACAACGGCTCTCACCCAGCCAAGGATACCTTGTGCATGTGTTCAAGTAGCCCAGACTGACATCTCAAAGGATCAATTTATTTCTTGAATGTATATAAACCAAACCTACACCCTGTGTTCCCACTAATCCCATCTACTGTCTTGTTGTCTGCTTATTCAATCTTCTTTCTCACTCTTGAAAATAGATGTCTTCCCAGCCTTTCCAGGTATTTGAAATCAATTCCCCCTTCTATCTGACAAATGCATCATTTCTTCTCTGTGTGGATTCTAAGCTGCTTCTCCATTACTTTTTCTATGAATATTTCCATGTCTTATCCTGCTTACAGAATTTCACATTCACCTCCCCAAGATTGCACTTCTCTACAGGTACTAGTTTTGCCCATGTGTCTGTAAGGATTTTATTTTCACTGATTTTATCTATCCTTCTAGTTGATAAATCCTGAAGGAGCACTGCTAATTCCAAGCATCTAGTGCCATATTAAAACACCCTGTGGCCACTCCACAAATAGTTGACTGATTTATATCAAACTAAGGACTGGAATAGCTGTAATTCTAACACCAGCTTAATATTGCTAGAAAGGATGATTAGATCATATAAAATGTAAACATTCCCAGATTCTTCAAACACTAGTGATAAGTAACAAGCTTTCTTTATAATGCATTTCATGACTCTTGATTATTGAAGTTCCTCAATGTGTGGCTATTCTGTCCTGGTTGCTATGGGCCATCTCCAGGGAGAATTCCTGTAGCAGTCTTCACAGTGGAAACTGATAAGTAGTGGGGCCATCCAATTAGTTCCTATGGCTCCAGGCAGAACTATACCTAAACTGTCATCAATTCTTAACAATCTTCAGAGAAAGAGATCCTACAGCACCCAACAGTAACCAGGCAAGTGCCTAGCAGTCCCTGTGTCAAGAATTCATCCTACCGCTATCCTTTTCAAAAATACACTTTTCATTGAAAATTATGTATTTTTCTCTTAATATTATTGGAAAATAGCAACCTTGAATCAAGATTATTAATAGGAATCAACTAAGGAACTTGAAGTTGTTAAGCCACCTCTAGTTGTTCACTTTCATCGTATTCAAGAAAAGAGCAGTAACTTTTCTCTTTCTAATCTCACACTTCTACAAATGAAACCAAATGTGCATTGAATTACTGTGGCTTTTAATCTGTACAACTGCCTTCTGTGCTACCAATTGCCATTTATTCAACAAACATTTAGTGAGCACCTCCTGTGAAATAAACCCAGTGCTAAGCTCTGGGAAGTTAGCGATACTAAAAATACACTCCTACCCTCAAGGGCGAGGTCTAGAGGCGAATGATAAATATGTTTAAGAATTTGTTATCAAATTAATTCAAAAGTACTCAATAGCATTTATCAAAAGTACTCAGTGATTTTTAAAATATACATTAAAGAGCACAGAACTCTATCACATCTAGCAATCAACAACAAGCTACCCCAGTCATTTCATCCCTTCATTCATTTATTCATTCATCCAACAAATATTTATTTCAATGTTTTGTTTCAGGTATAGATACTGGGGTCACAAGAGTGAACAAAATTTACAGTTTTACAGATTTAAATTTTAACGAAATAGAAAAATGTTAATAAATTTTTTCAAATACACATATAACTACATACTGAACAGTGCCATGAAATACCAAGGATGCCTGACCCAATTTGGAAAGCAGGGTAGAAAGCAGTGGTAAGATAAGTTTCGAAGGACAATATTGTACCTAAACTTAATGAAAATTAATTAGCTGAAGTTGGGAGAAGGGAAATAAATAGTGAGTTAAATGTACAAAGTCCAGGAACCAAAAAAGAGAATGAATAGTTGAAGGACTAAAAGGCCAACTTTCTGGTATGTGGAAAGCAAAGAGGGAAAGGTTTCTATTAATAGATATAAAGTAAACAGCAAGTAATAAGTCATTAGTCAAAAAAATAAAGTGAGAAATATACATTAAAATGATGTATAACATAACCACATTTATTTAAGAATGTGTTCCAATAGCAAATGACAAATTTCAACAATGCTAAAACCGCAATTCCTCTTGCATGAACCTAATATCTGCTGTTAGAATGGGAGTCAGGGTTGGATCATTCATTGTTGCGTGGGCCATATTAAAAATATGGTTCTCTATATTAAGAGAAAATGGGAGCCAATGAAGACTGGTTTTGTATTTTGAAAATATCTGTTCATCTGCATCGTGGTTGGCAAATTGAAAAAAGCCAGAGCGAATGCAGGTGACAAGGAAGAAGAAACCAAAACCTCAGATGAGAAAGGAATTCAAGAGAGAGAGAGAGAGCAGTTAAAAATGTAAAAGTGCTGAGATTCTAAAAATGATGAAGATGGAGACATGACTGTTGATTTTAGTAATAGGAGATTTTTTTTTTATCACTTTGTTACAGCCAGTATAGTGATCACTTTGTTACAGCCACTTTGTTATAGCCAGTATATCACTTTGTCCCTTCTGGCTTTGTTACAGCCCAGAAGAGACACTAAGGTAGACTGAACAGTGTGTAGAAGGTGAGAAAATGGAACTGATTAAGTATAAACAACTTTCTAGGCAAGTATTGCCACGAATGGACAGAAGAAAGACAAGGCAATAGGGTTGGAGGGAGAGGGGAGCATTTTTATATGTTGATGGGAAGACCCCTAGATAAAAAAGGATGATGACACAGGGAACAGAGCAGATAATAAACAGTGAAGGCTTCCTGACAAGGTGAGGAGGGATGGAATCAGAGTGCAGTTGACTTGAACCTAAAGGATGTACACCCCCTCTATTGTCCTAGGAGAAAGAATGAAAACTGGTTAGAAATACAAGCATAGTTTTGATACTGGAAAGTTAAGTGGGTTCCCATCTGATGGCTTCTATTTTCCCTGGGAATTTAGTGCCCAGCATATCTGATGAGAAAGATGAGAAAAGAACTTGAAGTAAAAAGAGCTTTAGGTGAGTCCAAAAGATTGGAACTATGAGCTGAACAGGACAACATAATGGGATTTTTAAGCAGTGATGAAGGTCTAGGTGAGGTTAGTTATCCTGACTTCATTTAAGTATCAATTCAGATGGGTTTGGTTATCCTGAATAGTAAGTTGCTATTAATAATGTGTTTTTGTGTGAATGAACCATGGAATGTAACCTAGACAGAGAGGACAGAAACCAGGAGAGTGATCAATACACAGGGTGAGGGTAGAGATGTTTGTGAATTTGGGTCTTGAAAAAGTTGAAGAATGGTCATGGTGGGAGTAGTTGACTAATTAACCTGTAAATCCTAGGAAACTGTGATCAGGAAATGTAGGCTTGACTCAGTGATTTTACTGATGGAGCAATTTCAGTAAAGACAAGATTCTGGTTATTTCCATGTGAGAGGGTAATAGGGTAGAGTAGAAAATTTCATTGAATATGTAAAATACTTTAATTAATTCTTGAATTGTAAAACAACTGAGAACAAGAATCATATCCTATACTCTTTGTTTGACACATGGAATAGATTAATATATATATATACACATATATTGAATCTAGTTATCTTTATAAACATTATCAATCATTATTACATTAGCATTTTAGAATAGAAGCTCTTTCCAATTATTACAAAGCTCTAACACTATTCAAAATGTAGACTTTTGCTATTTTCTACATTGTTAAAAAATAGGGAAAAGTCACTATGACTTTTAACATCTTTTTAATTCAAGTAAATTATTTCATTTGCTTAGCATTGTATTCAGAATAACAATGACAATGACAGAAATGACATCAAAACATCTAAACTTCCTCCCCAATTATACATTTATAATAAGTAAAAGTAAAAAAAAAAACTTTTTTATTAAAGGAAAGTGGTTTCTATATGTGACTGACAGTAATTGAAATTAGGCAATAGTGGCGTCATTGAGAAATCATCATGCCTACTACAAATATACTGTGCAAAAGAATGACTTCTATTATGGAATGTCTACCAGGATTACTACTATTTCTCTATCATTGGGAGAGGAATAAAAAGTCCTAACAAATTCCCAGAAAAAATTCCTTGTGTTCTGTTCTATAATTTCCAGTTTCACTCACACACAGATAAATATATGACTCAGACTTGACATTGATCTACTTGTGACCATGACTAAAATAGCCACTTTCTAGGTAACATTTTCACTAGATAAATAAACTCTTTTCTTGATTTTCCAATCAAGAAATATTTACTCTACAATGATTTATGTGATAGGGAACATTCTAAACATGCACTCATTTAATTTTCACAGTTATTTTTATTGACTTTATTCTCCCATATCCTTTTGCACATTTGACAGTGTATATCATGTGAATTTATTACTTATTAAAAATTCTAAGGAAAATGTAAATAAAATGGAAGAGCAGTAGGTGCAGCAAGCACCTATTTCTGTAATCATATCTTACACCTTACCTTCTTTATAATAGCTGTCAGTTTGGGGACATTCGTTCTGCAAAAAGAACTATGCCGAGCGCTTTATAAAAAGAATAAATCATCACTGGTTCGTAGATAAGTAAACAGAGGCTCAGGGAGATGCATTGTCATTGATCACACAGGACAAATCGAACCCAGGGCAGGCACCGGATCCTGTATCCTTTTATTTGTGGCACCGTCCCTACGTTTTTGCAAGGAAGACCTGTTATTAAGCTGTAAGTGTTGAACGACCTCTCCCCATTTTCAACAACTCCTGGCTCCTCTTGCTCCAAATCCCTGCAACGCAGGCATCTGTCAGCCTGCTTAGCAACTATGCCCGTTAAGAGCCAACCTGACCCTGGAAGACAGCGGGGCTTGGCTTAAGCACAGACTGTACATCGGGGACCTCTCAAGGTGCCTGGGAAGCTTCAATGACACTACGCTTGTAAGGAAAAGGAATTCCGTCACTGGTGCTTTTACTTAAGACCCAGGCACTGTTTGTGGCCAAGCGCCGTTGAGTCCCAGCCTGGGCTCTGCCGTGAACAGGCCAGGAGCCCTCTATTGAGATCTTTTTCTTTCTGGCTCTCAGTTTCTCCATATGTCAAATGGGGGAGTTGGCTGGAGTAGCCCGACCAGGTTGGCTCTCTGGCCTTTGGCACTACACCGAGTAAGGTCTGCGGGACCAGAGAAGCAGGACGCCCACTGGCGCAGGTCCCCAGCTGGACGGGCAGCAGCAAGGAGCTGAGACTCCCCCTTCTTTGCCTCCCTGGAGATACCCACACTGTGCCGACCTCCACTGGAGGCTGAACGTCCCTGACGGAGCTCAGGTCACCAAACTCAGTCACCGGCTTCTCAGACCAACTTCCACCAAAGTACCCAGAGTGACGGCCAATTTTCACAGTTATTGTCACACCTAAAGGCTGGCTCTTTTACAATATTCATATTTGACCCAGATTTTAAAAAATTTTTGAATTGATAATTATATTGAGATAAGAAAGGTATGACAAACTCAGTGGGCGTATATCGAAGGTCAAAATAAAAAGCTCCCTTGTGACTGCTAGTAATATAGTCTTTCTTGTGGCCTGGAGGACAATGGTCTGTGTTTCTCATAAACTGAATTTCAGATGAATAAGGGATACTAAGAACTGTCGTTGATGGTTAAAATTAGGTTACACTGATTGCTTGGTTTGAGCTATGATTGTCAACATGGATTTTCTCAGTTTTATTACAAAATGCTAATACTTTTTCCTGATTGATATACACAGTAATATTGATCACACTTATTCATGATCACCAGTGCCAATCATATGCCTACTACAAATTAAAACCTTAAAAGGATTTGTTGGAGACTTGTGAGAATGACTGAACAGCTATGGAACATTTATACCAACTCTCCAAATCAGAATTAGGTAGTTATTTTAAAGGGTCACCTGTCTTTGACAGAGTTGGAGGTATTTGAGATAGATTAAAAGACAGTGTAATGCACGCCATTGCATTATATGAAAATGGGACTCGTACTTTGTGATAGTAAGCTGAAAGGCTTTTCTTTTCAGTGTCAACTAAGATAGTGTTTAATCACAAAACAATATCCCTGAATAGACCTGTTTAAGGTCAATATAAATAATCTGCTCTCACAGCATTTCTCATTAAGCCTTTCAAAATTTATGTGAAAATTTTAATAGGCCCCATTTGTATGTTACAAATATGAAAACCCAAAGCACAGGGTGAATAACCCATGCAACAGCTTGTAACTTTCAATCAAGACAGTTGATTGCAGTTACTAGGCAAATATTTTTTATATACACATGTCATATATAGATGATTACCTCCTCTTCAAGCCTTTTAGTCCAAATATGCAATCTTTTTCCTCATATTATATAACATGATAATGGAAAAAGATCAACAACATGGAGAGAAATACTGAGAAAAAAAAATTCTCTGGCCATAAGAAAGAAACATCCTGCTACCGCTGGTTAGGTTATCTTTAACTATGCTGTGGGGCTCTAAGTGTCCGTTTCAAAGCCAGAAAAATGTGCAGGCACAGTCAGATTCTGTTCAGGAAACAAAGTGGATGGATGCTCCTCACCAGCCACTGCAGGTGATTTCAAATAATCACATAGGCTGCAGGGACTTCTGCTATTGTTATTGCTTTCTTAAGCAAAACAAAACTGGTGATTAAATGTGCAAAAGATCCTTCCTAAAGAGCTTTCTTTCAAAGAGGTACCTGGCAGTGCATGTATCAGCCCTGAGCCAATGTTTAAAAACCTCCTGGAAATAGTATTTATGGCAAAATAAACAGTATCATCCTCAACCCAGTGATACTAGAGAGGAAAGCTCTAGCAAGGATCATGTGACAGACAAGGTTTTAAGTAAAGACATTTTAATTTTTGTGATATGATGACAGCCTAAGCCTTTTGACATCCTAATATTCTGATCATGTTTCCTGCCTAGAATATCATTATCCTTGGGCAGGCAAGGGGTTATGAACTGCACAAATTAGAAAGTTATTTCATCCACTCGGCACAGAAATATTGGTCTCCATCTTACTGTGTTAAGTGTGCATTTTTGAACATTCAATGGAAAGAAACCTGCCCATCACATTTAAATTAAGAATGGCATAGATAATGTGTAGCATTTAAATTTTTTTTAATAATCAGGTAAGTCTTTTCACATGTTTTTCTACTTCCACTCAATTACTGAAAATTATCCTTTCCTGCTTGCAGAGAATTAAGGCACCCAATAATTGTATGTTGATTGACTGATAAATATCACAGAAGCAGGAAAGAAGCCAGCTCAGTAGAACCTGAGAAAGAGGAGCATAGTTGAGATAATTCCTCTTTCTCTGGGCTTGGTACATATTCCTGAGAATTTTTTTTTTGAACTTTAAAATCAATTTAAAAAGTTACTTCTCAAATTGACTTCATAAATATTTGAAATTTTCAAGACTTCAGATTTTTTCAGTTCTCCTTTTTTTAACATGTTTGCTAACAGATTTTAAATTGCTAGCCAAATAGCTATTTCTTCATATTATGGTACATATCATAATTAATCTTTTTAAAGATTTATTGTGAGAAAGCACACAGACACATATAGCTAGTAATGTTCCAGAAATAATTTGTGTTCAAATATGTGATGCTCCAGAAATGTATAATTATTTTAAAACCTTTGATGAATTCATTCTCTTCCAGTCCCTTGAAAAGCAACTGAAGTTATAGTATTGCTCTTTTTGAGTTATTTCATACTAAAAATGTTCTTAAAAATTATAAATTACTTTACAACAGTAGATGACTGCACAGACTCTAAAATATAGGACCATTAAACTACCATTACCTTTTTTTTTTTTTTTTTTTTGATTCATGGACTTATCAGACAATAACTGCAGGGCTGGTGTCATTAATGTACCTTTACTAAAAACACTAAAATCAAGGAGTATGTATAAAAAAGTCATTAATGCAATTATGCTTCCATCTCAAAATTTTGTGATTAAGTACATGAACCACAAAATAACTATCTGCCTTGTCATTAATATCTCTGCCTAATGAAGTGTATCTAAAGTATTACTTTAATTCTCTAGTTTATTTAATTTAGGGATCAAAACACACAAACACACATACACACAAGCATTTCTAGTTATAGTGCTTTATCATTGACAGCCTAGTTACCAATTCTGTATCCCAATTAGCATTTGGTTGATTTTAATGGGAAACCTGGGTGGCCCATGTACAACTGCTGGTGTCAAGATCTCACTGTTTTTGAAGGTAAGGGAGAGTGAATGAAAGAAAACAAAGGCCAATAGGTATTGTAGGCTGGTGATCTCTTTGAATGAGGCAGATGATATAACATGTGTCCTGATCCTACCTAAGAGAAAAAGCACAGTTTGGTCTTTACTATGAAAATCTTCTTTAATTCTTTTATATTGCCCCCCCCCAAAAAATGATCTTTCTAAAATCTTTCTATGTGATGTTTATATAACATAAAATGCATATATAGCTTCATCATTCATATGCTTCTGTGTGTGCCAATTCTTACAGAATTGAGTCTAAACTACTTTGTAAAATGTACATGAATTGGCACTGTTTATTTCTACAGCCCCAAACCTAACCCTAGCTATATCCCACATCATACTTTAATGGCAACAAGGCACACAGGATGCTTTCATACCCTCTCTGAGCCTGGTGCTTGCTGTTTAGTCTGTTAGCAACACCATTGCACTCTTTGCATACCTTGTTTGAAAGCATCAGCTCAAGCACATGCCCCTGGGACCAGGTTAGAGCTCTCCTGTGTTCTTCTGCATCAACTTGTGCAGACTCTATTAGATTAATTCACATACTTTACCAAAATGGTTTGTTAAAGTATTTATCTCCTCTTATAGAATATATGGTCCTCAATGTCAAGATTGTCTTATTCATTTTGCTCTTCCAGAGACCCTGACTGGCATATAAGTTAGTTCAGTGCCTGGTTCCCAGTGCATACTCGATTGCTGTTTGCTGGGTTGAACCACTACTCATTCTCAAGGAGAGATAGAAAATACTTATATTTCCCTCACACTACCTACTATTGTTTTCTTTCTCCAGTTCTTCAATGCCATTGTATTGTTCCTTTACCATCACATATATTATCACAGTTGATTCACTTAACACTTCTGTGTAGTAAACCAGACCATTACTATAGATGGGAGAATTGCAACAGAGAAAGGATATGATTTGCTACCTGAAATAACCCGTTAGCATAAAGCTACAGCCAGCTCTTAAATCTACCTCTCTCTTTTTCCCATTTCTTCTCTCCCCTCTCATCTCACTTCCTTTTTGATCTTGTCTTCCTTCTCTCCCTTGTTTTCTCTCTCTCCACACCATAAAGGGATCATAAAGTTGCCCAGGTCTGCCTAGAACCCTGTTACTACCCCTTACAGGATGGCGGAGGCTCCATTCCAGACGTTTCCCCACCATCTTCGCTCTTCCCCCCCGCGGCCTTACACCCCTCCTGACATGCCAGGTATTACACGAGGTGGCAATTGCAGTTTGGAAACTACGCCCACCTAGAAACATTTTAAAATGCCAAGTTGTTTTAAACTTGTATGATTAATTCAAATAATAACCTTTCACTAATACCATCAGTTCTTGATTGTTCACCAGCCATTAAGAAAGGTGTGAGCTCCCTGCTTGTCAGCCCTTCCTTCCCCCAGCCCCCCTCCAGGCTCTCTGGCTGCTCTGCCAGAGGGAGGGCCTTGGAAAACAAAGAGCTGCGACTTAAAATCAATCCATTGTTCCACATGTTATCAGCTCTGAAAAAGGTTTTGCAGAGAAAAATGTTGCAACTATAGTTTAAAATATGGTTTGGGAATTACAGTGGAATTTATCTATGCCCTCTCTGTGGCTGGTTCCTGCATGCAATCAGGAGGTGAATACAAAGGTAATGATTAAAAAAGAAAAAAAAAATGTCTCTGTCAATAGCCAATCACAGCTGTTTAATTATTTTAACATTTGATCTATTTCCAGTTGTGAGCAATTTGTAGGAAACTCCTTTAAGATTCTTTTTAAATTTTGTTTTCCAAAGGGGACATACTATTGGGGTTCAGAATCCTCTGATTTTTTCCAAACGTGTACTAATTTTGGTCAAGAGTTTCTTGAATTATTGATCCCTTACCCAGAAGAATAATCAAATATTACAACAAAAGAAGACTGCAGACCTTATCTGGGCCCTTCACTCTCTTTAAAATAAAGAAACTGAGGTCCAGAGAGATCATGAGAATTGCCTTGGTCAGAGGCTGTCTCCTCAATGAAATCACACTCAGTGGCGGAGGCCGCTCCTGGAGGAGTTGGCATGAGGGTGTTCACTTTCTTCTGCACTGTTTGAATATTGCAGAATCAGCTGTATTTTAGTATTCTGACCAATATATTAAATTTAAGCAACATCACATAGTCCATAATTATCTCTTGCTTCTTATCAACTTTTCTAAAGAGACCTATATTTCCTTGGGAAAATATTGCATATGTATTCAGGTCTACCACACAGAATAAATTGTACAGGTGCAGTTTGGGCAATTATTGTAACTCTTTTCTGCTTTACTCATCACGCTCACTAGGAAACAGTCATTCCTTTTTCACTGTTTCTTTTATACCCAGGCTTCCATATATTATCTTGGAATCTTAAGTAAGTTCTAGGGCTTCCCGCATGTCCAGCCGATCAGGTGTTAGAGCAAATGTTAATGTTAGTATCCTTGTTCTTTTGGAGAAATGATGATGTGCAAAAATGCTAGCAAGTTGAAAATGCTTAGATATGCAGAACTAAATATTTTTTGCAAGGGTAGCTCTCTCTTTAAATCTTATCCATAGCACTTTTATTTCCCACATCTATCCAGCAGTAATTTTTCAGGAGAAATATAAATCCTAAAATGAATTCATATGTTCTATTGGTTATTCTAAAACAAAAATCAAGACCTAATGGAAACAGAAATGATATGAAAAGTTCTGTTTCGCCTTTTGAAGAAATCTTTGCCTAGATCCTGATTAGCATGGAATTATTATTAGCATGGAATTCTCCACTGATGGGTAATAGCAGTAATTAGGCTTTTTGTTTTCTTTTATACAATTCCTTCAGTTAGTTCAGTGAGTAAAATATAAATTTAGTTTCCTTTTTTCCCTTAGATACTTTGAAAGATAGTAAAGATGGTCCTTAATTGATATATATTACAGTTGCAATTATTCTCAATGTCATTGGCAAAACTTTCTCTCTTCAAACCAAGCTAATCGCAGCTGTGGTAGCAAATTTTTCCCATATGATATGGACCAAATTCCTCTCAACTAAGGTCAACAGAGGTTAGGAGTTGCCCCTCTTGCTATTGGTATTATATTTTTATGCTAGATCTGGCAGTATACCAAGCACAGTAAAAATGAAAACTTTGGGATATTTTGTGGGGAGAATTTCACCTGGTGTTTGAATATGACTTGAGAAATATAAAGAAATACAATTATTTGGTTCTGAACTATAAAAAAAAAATCATGGTGAATTGGAGTGTCCAAACGTTTCTATTGATTCAATTTCATGGAAATGCATCTAGAAACAACTGTTTTGGGGAAAAGTGGAAATGCTGGCACCATTCTTCAATTGAGCCTTGGCACCAAGAGAGTGGATGGCCACAATTTAAGCCCTTTACTTTTAAGTGATTATATTCACAACTCATAAAAAAAAAAAACTAAAGTTCTATTTTTGAAAGGTCTTACCTAATATATAAGATGGGGATAGTAATTATTTTATTAGCTAAAAACTTATATTTATCTATCAAGTACTTGTTACAATGATTTCAGCGTCTACATAAGTGGCGGTTGAGAGAAAGAATTATTTTCTTTGTGTTTGGATAGCTACCGGAATACTCAAGGCAAGCGTTTGCAAGCAATTCTGTATTGTGGGCCCCTGTTGCTTTCTTTTTCTAAATGGGGCAAGAGGAAGCTTGAAGACAGGGCAGGAATGTGATTAGCCCATGGAGAGCCAATGAGAGGCTTTGACTGGAGAGCTCCCGTCAGCATGCCAAACTGCGTGGCAGGCTGGCGAATGGCATAAAATCACCTTTACTTCCCCATCCCATTTTTTAGCACAGTGATAAAAAAGCAGAAGTTGAGAAAAATCTTACTGTGATCCTACTTGATGGAACTTCAGGGAAATCTCTTCCCCCATCCATTTCTGAGGATGAATACAGAAAAACCATTAGTGACGATGGGCTTGGAAAAAAAAAAAAAAAACTCACAGTACTCACTTCTAAATACAGTCTATAGCTAAGACTTATTTATATGAATTTTCAAAGAATGAGCAAAATGCATTCTTTTTAATGTTTCCCTACTGCTCCTGAAAATAAATGACTCTGCCAAGATTTGCGACGGTGCTATCCATACCCCAATGATAGGTGCTTTGTTGAACTGCCTCACTCGCTGGCATAATTTCCAGAAGTTAGGCTTCTAAGCATAAAATATTCTATGTTTGTCCTGAATATTTTGCACTGTGAGACAAGCTGGGTACAATTTATGCTGCAGTGTGTCCTACAGCAACTGAGATGTCATGTTGCACAATGCTGAAGTTAAATCTCCAGTAATTTATTGTACACCTTTAGAGTGGGTTACTTTTACCTTTAATGTTGTGAAATTGTTCCATCGCCTCTGAGGAATTATTTGCATATATTTAACAGAATGCAGATCTGGCCACATTTGTTTCTAATGTCTAATTAGATGTGAAGGAACCTTGACTTTAATATTATGCTTTAAATTTAACTCTGGTGAACTGTGACTGAAAATGATATTACAGTCTATTAGGTATGATCTGGAAAAATAAGCATGTAATTTGTAGTATTATTATTACAACTCCTTTTACTGCATATGTTTCAAACACTATTATAAAATGAATGTCACTACCATTACAGTTTTGACATTTTAAATGAAACTGGATGAGGAGTCATAAAATTTAAATAAAAGAATATTCCATACTATTAAAGTTAAGACCTATTCATTTCCCATAAAGTTGAAAGTCTGTATTTAATCTGGTTAGCTAGTTAACTAATCAGTTTTTGTTAATGCTGTGGCAGATAATTTTGCATGGTATATGAAGCACTTCTTATTTAGTGAAGATTAACTATTAAACTTTAATTGGCATTCATAATTTAACAGTAATCTCCTGCACAGCAGATTTGCATTTGTGATTTTTAAGTGTTAAAGAAAATATGAAAACATCATATTGTAAAGGACCCCAAAAGTTTCTTAGGTTGCTGTTATAGCAGAAATGATGCTACTATTATATTTTTATCTTTTCTTTCAACTTTCACCATAAAGCTCTCAAATGAGTTTCTAGAAACACTCTAAGGCGATGGTTGGGTCCAATGAAGATTTTGCACAGGAAATGCAGGAAATATAGCTGAAAAAGAACTGGAAGTGGCCAGCAAGGTGTCATCAACGACTCAGGCATTTTTAGGAATAGGATCAACCTCAATTCCTGAGTTACTGTGATAATTGATACCACTAGACTCAGAATGGAAACAAGGAAGAGAAGGAGAAAAGGAGATGAGATTATTTTGGTTTATATTAATAAATGCATTCAAAGGATGTTTTTTGAGCACCTACAATATTCTGGGAATATAATAGATGCTCAAAAAATCTCATTCTGAAATGAACGTTGGTTAATATTTTTATTTACATTAAGGTTAACACGAAATTGAAACAACAAAATGCATGTTGGAACATCATTCCTTTGTCAATGATGTGAATGGTTTCTTTGCTGAAACAGATAATAGTTTTCAAATATTGGAAGACTATTTCTTCAAGATTTTTTGTGTGTGCTATTCAAAACATAACAGCTACAGAATTGTAAGTGTAATCTACCTTCTTTGATATTTTCTCCATTATCTTAGTTCTAGACAATCATCAGAATAGTAGATTAGGTCTTGATTAGCTTTAGAATGCTAGAATTAGCTAGAATGCTAGAATTAGCATTTGCTAATTTCTCTGGTTTAAATACCCCCACTATGACCCATTTTAAGCTATCAATGTGATATCACTGAATGCGCAGTTGGGAAGAGAGTCACAGGAGTCGCCATTATATATTCCTACACCATGCAGTGAGTGTAGATGTAAATAATGTTAACAGCTCAGACGGTGGTAAAATATAATACTACACTCAAGAGGTGATGAGTTCTGAGTAATTACTTCTGTTTTTAATATAACTTAATTTTAAGTATGTATAACTTAATTTCTAATAATTGCTGTGTTTGGCTCACAAAATCCCTGAAAATTTAACAATCTATACTCATAAGCTGGGGTGAGTCAGCTACACACTAAATGGCTTTTAAGAAGCACAAATAGAAACAGGAGGCTCTGATAATAATCTAAGTGACTGTTAAGGTGGTTTGAGCTAGGGTAAGGCTGTGGAGACCGTAAAGAGTAACTGGATTTGGGATCAGATTTGGAGAAAAAAACTGAAAGAACTCATTGATGAATTGGACATGGAGGATACACTTTCACTGCCTCCTGTTCATTTGAATTTAGATAATTGTTTTTGCCAATTTTCTTTTCTACGTCTGTAATTTTGTTTCTGTCACTTTTAAGCAATGCAACAAAACATCAGGCAGGTGAGATAATTTAACAACATTACTCTTATAATACAATTAACACAACATTATTAAAAGTGAAAATGAATAAGCCCAGTTAAAGCAGCATTCGGGGATTTGCAGCAATGTAGAAACTTGTGTTCTGTTCTCAAACTGCTTCAAAATCCAGATGTTCTTTCATTTGCTCTTCTTTGAGTGCATGCTGATGGTAGTAGATTAATAGTTGGGTATATTTAAAAGAAACATGTGCATAATCAATGATTTGGGATGGTGCGGCACTTCTGTAAATTTGGTAAAGGTGCACATCTATATGAATAATGGAAATGTTTACAAAGTAGATATATTCTTGAGAACTCTGATTTCTCTTTGCATGGTCAGAGCCTTCTTATTTTCAACTGTCATGCATATTTTAGCATATGGAGGTACAGTTTCTGTCAGGAGGGATTGGATATTTACTACTCATCAACATAAATAAGCCATCGCATAAAGATGGAATGGTTAACAAAATCCACATTTATTTTAAGGAAAAATTTAATTGCAGATCTGTTCTTCGGCTCACATCCTGGTACAGTCAGTGTTAGGAATGCAGTCATGTCTTTTCAGTAATTAAAGGCATTATGAACATCTGCTGATGCCCTGTGAACATGCCACACCATCTCTGGGTAGGTGTTAGAAAATTTCAATAAGCGATGATTAGATTAGCCCTTAAATTATAATTCAAACGAGAAATATTATTAATAATTGTGTTTATTATTGCTCTTGAGATGAGTCAACTTATCCCCTCCACCATTTGTGATTAAATATAAACTTAGGATTGATTCCTGCTGCTGGGTGAATATTTTTTAAGAATTAAGATTGAAATTGACTCCCTGGTTTAAGTTAATAATGTTTTCACACTCTGAGTGCTCTACCGAATGTTTAAAATTTAAGAAAGTCACAGGCAGCAGACCAATGCCTTTTTCCTCTACCCTGTGACTGGAGATGTGATTTGGAAAAGAGTAACTGATTGCTTCCACGGTAAAAGTTACAGCTCCCTACTAGTGCACTTTGCCTTATCAAATGCATTATGTTGTCTCATCGGTAAGGTCAGTTAGTAAGTAACCTGTGCACCCACTTTGCATCCATGGTAAAATAGCAAGAACTCTGAGCTGCATGGCTGGGAGACCCAGATTTCAGTCTTGGACATTGAACCCACCTTTGGTAGGCCCTACTTCCAAATTCTCTCATCATTAAAAATAAGAGAATGAACTTGAGTTTTATGGACTCTTCAATTTATAAGATAATCCCAGAGTTTTCCATTTGTTACCATTTTGGTTGTCATATCTTATATATAAAGAGTCTGAAAAATAACAAGATATTACATCTATATTGAATGCATTGCAATGTGCTTTTCTTAACTGTACACATCAATTATTGGAAAAATGCTTCGCCTTAATCGTGTGAAGTCAGTTCCAACAACAAAGGGATAATATGAGGCAGTTGGAGATAAAACCCAGCACATGTGTCTGAGTTAACTGTTTTATTCAATTAAGTGTCCAATGCATTTTGGAAATAAATGTTTCCAATACTATGTGTTTGCTGTTGCTGTTGGATTTTGCCTGCTGCACTGAGTATCAATAATTACCCGAGAGAGAAAGCACTTATATTCTCCATTTAACTTCTGCTACTACTAAATATATCATCATTTTTTACTAACACTCTCATTTCTATTGAATGTGCTAAAAGGAAAATATTTATAAAACCCTACCTACAAGAATGTTTTTGAAAGTTGGGATAGATTAGGAGAAAAAGGAACTAGAGGGAGAAAAAGGAACTACAGGATAATTCAGAAGAATAAGCAAGTAGGACAAAGCAAATATGAAAGATACATTCTTCTGCCCTCTGGCTCAGCTTCCCACTGAATTTTCCACTGCAAAGAGAGGTGGTTGTGCTTCCACATCTGGCCGTCTAGGAGCCCCAGATCAGTCTCAGCTCCAACCACCAGGCAAAACGCCTGGAGAGCTGGTCTCTTCTCTCTCACATTTCTGAACCATCTCTGCTTTCCACCCCATCAGAGCCATCTCTGCTGCTGTGCTTCTCATTGGCTGTACTTTACAAAATGCAATTTCATTTCCACCCCCCCCACACACACACACAGACATGCCATTCATTAAAGAGACCCCTGAAATCCTCCCATTCTGTGGACATTCAGGCCTTCATCGACCCAAATGTCTGGGTCAGTTCAGTATTGACTGCAGAAAACTGAAGACATTGCACACTCCCAGGTGGGCGCTGTGCTAATACAGCCCCCAGGAACATAGTCCAACGCCTTAAAATACAGAGTCACCCTGTCCTGCCACAGACCTACTCTTCTGATTGTTTCTCCATTTCCCCTTCCCACCTTATAGTGCTTATTTCTCTTTCTGGTTCCTGCCTTCTCTGCATAACTTTTTCTTTCTGCTCCTGTCCAATAGCTTTATTTACATGACTTGAATATTTTTCTTTCAGAAGTGAAAAGCACTTGTATATGCATATACATTTGTATGTTCTGTAATTGTGACTTTTAATAATAAAATAGTGCTCAATTTGGTTTTAACCAAGTAGCTGTGTATATTTAACAGGGCATACGGGTTTTTAAAAAACACCGTGTAGATCTTGAGCCTGTTCTTACAAATTCCTTTTATTTCTTCACGTGCTTGAAGGCTGGCTTTTGCCTGCTGTTCTGGTCCCAGCAGCCTCTCTTGCAGAAGCAGACTAAGGAAATGTTCTGTGCTGCCCACTGCTTCACTACCTGAAATCCATACCCACTGTTACAGGAGTAGAGAGGAAGGTGAGCTTAGAACTTCTCACCATTCAGTGCCATTTTACTTCCAGAACACGATGTTTGATTCTCCTTCTCTGATCACAACCTTCTGTCCCTGCACCTCTCTCCCTTCCTTGGCCACAAGATTTTCTTTACCCACATGATGATCCCCATTCATTCAGGCCTACGTAAGTTCCCCGGCCATCATTTTCCTTGCCTCCTTCCATAGTCTGTGACCCACGGGCAGGCAGCCCAATAGCTCATTCAAAACCATTCTAACCCTTTGCCCCACTGGCTCACCAAGGATTCCAGTCCCTGGTCCTGGGGAATCCCACTACCAATTCTCTGTTTTCCTTCCAAGTGGCCAAAAGTTAGCAAAGAAAGTCAAGAAAACATCTACTAAAAAATCATGCTGTCTAATGTCAGCTGGGCCCTCACTGCTTGTAGTCCTTTTATCCATATCTATTGATTAAGCATCAAAATTCTGAAAAATCCATTTGGGGAGTCACAAAAGTCAAAAGGTTGGCATGTGTAAGCTCCAGGAGTCAGGGGGTGGACAAAGGGGAACCCCGGAGCAGGCTGGCCCGAGACAGGAGTGACAGACAGGGCCCAAGAGAGTCAGGTCAGAGGAGAGCCCAGAACAGCCTGGTTGGCAGTGTGGTACTGCTATTTGCACATGCTCAAATGTCTGTGCCCAGAGCTGACAAAGATAAATTCCACTGTGGTTGAACAAATAGGTTTTCCTCATCCTCAGCCAATAAATATCCCATATTCTGAATAGGCTCCCAGTTGACTTCTTGGTACAATTTGAGTTGATGGTCTGCACAGCTGTGTAGAAATGAGGGCTTGGGTTACATCACAGACAGCCTCTCTGACTATAATTGCCCCATTACAGGAGTGATCAACTGAGACATCGTTGCCAAAAGTCCCTCATTGTGAACTCCCTAGACCGGATGCAGACTGTTTTTGATGGAAGGCCAATTGCTCAGGGATTTACTGCCGTTAGCGGTTGCATGGAAGGCAACGGGGCTTGCTTTCAGGGCAGGACGAAGAAACCATCTGTTTGCTCAGACCTTTGCCCGAGAGCAAGCCTCATGGTCCCCGAGGGCTTTGTTGATGTTGTTGTTATTGTTATTCTTCATTATTTATTGATCATCCGAAATACATAATGTACTGAGAGATGATAGTGTTCATGGGAAATATAGTTTGTGTGTATGAAAAATGTTCAATCTAATATACTATACAGAATGGAAGAATAGTGCTTCTTACTTGATAATAGATAGTGTTGACTATTTAGAGGTGGTAGATTGTTCTGTTTTTTTTTTAGGTAGGAATGAGTGTTAAAAAAATAGTAAACCAAACTATTGGAACCTTTATCCAAATCATCTAATGTGTGATTAGCTTACAGAACTTGTTATTTGATCTAGATCAGTTCAAATTGCCTACATAGTCCTTAACTCTCCTTTCCTTTCCTCTCCTTCGTTCATTTATTCAAGACATATTTATGAGCATGTATTATCTGTCAGACATCATGGAATCAAAAATTCATGAACTACTGTCATTATCTCAAAAGCTTATCTTCTTAAAAAGAAGTCAAGGCAATTTACCATATCACCTTCCCATCTTGATAGAAATATATAGATGTTGCCCTTAAGATTAATAACCTGATAATTAGTATTGTGGTTAAGATTCTTAATAGCACAGTTATAAGAATATTATTTATTATATGGATGACATTAAAGGGAATTATTAAAAATTTGCTTGTAATCAAATTTATGATCCTAAAAATCTAAATGTAGGGATACAGAGTGTGTAAGAATTTTTTTTTATTTTAGTATTATTAGTGCTTCTTGCCAAGTAGTATAATTTTCCTTAACTTTCTATCTGGTTCTAACTTCTTTCTATGACAATATTTTTTGTGTAAATTTCTCACAATGGAATTTCCCAAGATTCAAGGATATATGAATATTTATAAATTAATCAACTAAAATAAAGCTAAACATGTTTTAGAATATTAAGCTTCTAGAAAATAAAATTAGCAGTAATTTTATCTATTTTCTGTAATTAATGTGGCTACTAACATGCTGTTATAAATGTATTAATATGTTTTAAAATTTAATTATATAGAAGGTTTTCTAATTCTGCATCTGTAGTAACAGAAATTTTCAATAGTTGAAACAATGTATTGACATTTGTTTTCTGTGACCTTTGTAAACATCGATGTCTTTACAAAGGTTCAATATTATCTTTTGAATAGTGTGAGTTCAATGCAGAGAATACTAAAGAAAGACACAATCCATCTTTATACACATGCCCATATGTGCAATTTTCTAGTTGATACTTTTTTTCTCAGTCATAATAATAGTTATTTACCAAGCGACTTATTTATCACCACAGAGTTAATCCAAATGGCTAGCATTGACCAAAGTCTATATATCAACTATTGAGATTGGCTGAATCCATTCACAGAAGCTGCTTTGAATTATGAAAAGAATTGTGATCTGAATATTTTCTTGAATAAGCATATGTGAGAGGTAAAACATATCTCTGAAAATTCCCCACATTATTGTGGAATTTTCTTCTTTAATAGACCAGCTATTATAGTCAAACCTTATAAACAGAATATCCATTAGTTAATTGTTCTAAATATCTAAGGTCCACCAAGAAACTTTAAACATTTTAGAAATGCCCTGTACATTTTGATCTGGGAGCTACAAATCAGCACTTGATGTTTGCAAGCATTTCTTGAGCCAATGTCTTATAATTCCTCACAAATAAGACTCAAAGTCACAAACTAGTCATCTAAAATATATGAGCTATATTTATCATTCAAGCACTTATTCATCTTTAATCAACAAACATTTATTAGGTTAATATTAAGTGCAACCCATAGTAAAATATGTTGGACATACAAGAGTAAATAATTGGCCTGAAACTCTTTTCCTGTTACACAGAATATAGTGAAAACATCACCATTTGGCCCATCTCTGGTCTATACAGTGTCTTTGTGGATTTGAGACTCAGAAGCATGGGCTGTATTTCGGCCCTTTGAACTCTTCACTGGGTGTTCCCCTGCAAGAATAACAATCTCCTCAGTCATACATGGCATCTCTGAACATGTTAATGTATCACAGCAAGGCAGAAGATGTGATTAACTCTGCTCCGGAAAGAGAAAGAATCAGGGAAGCACAGACAGCTGGGGAGACAGTTTCCAAGATGGCTTCCGGCGATTGTCACCTTCTGGTATTCTTGCCTCACATAATCCCCACCACTCCCCTTCAGTGTCAGTCAAACCTTGCTACACCCCTGTAACAAATAAAATATCACAGAAGTGATACAATGATACTTCAGAGATTAGGTTTTTAAAAAATAGGTTTCTGTCTCGGGTTTCTCTCTCTCTGTCTCTGTCTCTCTGTCTCTGTCTCATTGCTTGCCCAGGGGGAAGTGAGCTGCCATGTCATGAGGCAGCCCTGTGGAGATGCCCACGTGGCACAAAGGACCAAGACTTGCCAAGACCCATGTAAGTGACCTTGGAAGCGGATATCCCACCTACCCCAAAACTAAGTTAAGTTTTCAGATAAGTCCTCAGCCCTGGCCTCTTGTTTGACTATGATTTCATGAGACTCCTTGAGCCAGAGGCATTCAGCTAAGTCATGCCTGAATTTCTGACCCACAAAACTATGAGGTAGTAAATGTTTGTTGTTTTAAGCCACCAAGTTTTGGGGTATGAAAGTCTTGCTGTCTTTCTTATCTCAATAATATTTATTTCTTATTTGCACAACAGTCCAAAATGGGTATTCCTAGAGGGGCATGTCTTCCGGGAAGCTTTCCTCTCTGTGATTATGTAGGGACGCAGGCTCCTTCCATGTTGCAATGGTGCCCTTCTTTAGGTCCTAGGAGTCCTTCCATTCAGCCAGTGGATGGAAAGAGATCACAAATAGATGGAGATGGGAGAGGGCAATGCATATCATTTCCATATTCCATTGGCCAGAACTTAGTAACATGGCAGCACTTATTAATTAGAAAGGCTGGGAAATATAATCTAGCTGTGTGCCCGGAAAGAAAAAGAAAATGCTTTAGTAAACTACTTGTCAGTCTCTGCCACTTGGGGCATCGAGCGACTGGGCAAGAATGGAATAGAGTGAAAGAGAGAGGGATGGAAATATTCCAGGGAAAGGAAATGGCTCCCTGGGAACTTTGAATTGTTTGGCATAAGGATTGTAGGAAAAATCCTGAGAGACCACACCCAAAAATCCAGCCCTTCATTTTCTCTATAAAGTGAGTAGAGAAGCAAATTTAAAAAACAGCAGGAAGTTAATTATAAAGAAATAAAATATATACCTTTTAGAAAAGTGATTATGGGCGAACACTAGCAGATTTTGAGATGCAGAAGTGTTGGTGCCAGTTACCCAGGTCAGATTCTAACAAAATATCAAGAGTATCTCAAGCACAAGGACATCAATGCAAGAAAGCAAGTCAAAAGGCTTCACATACACTGTTTGATTGTATTTAAGTGAAAAACTGGTTCCCAAAGATAACACTGAAGCACTCTTCCAGAGAAGAGTGCTGAAACCAAAGAGCTCATTTCCAACAACAAAAAATTTCACGAACAAATAATCTGACTGTCAACACATTGGTAATATTGTACTTTTTAATATATTTTGATTGGCCAACCTCTTAGCCTTTTTGTGCTCTGATTTCAGTTTTCTATGTATTCACATTTCAGCTTAAGGGATTTTAATGTGTCATCCAACAGAGGATAAATCCGATATGAAGCCTTATAAGAGAGTAGAGAGATTTGCATGAAATAAAAGAGGATTTGCCTCGCCTATGATATTGCCTTTCTGAAGTTAAGGATTCCCTTGTTTTCTTAGTTCTGCTGGTGGGAAATGAAAGAAAGTAAATCCAGAACATTCCTTGCTGACATAAAGACAAAACTACTCCCATAAATTTAATAAAGAAATCATTGTATTCTCATGGTTCATTCTTATTTGTAAGACCATGGTGTTTAAATCAAATAGATCACAAAATGGAAGACAAAATATTGTAGGTAGAACATATGTAACATTAAGAAATATTTTTAAATAATTATAGGACAATTTAAACAAATATTTTCAGTAGAAATTTCTTTCATCATAACAATAACAAGTGATGAGCCCAAGACTTACTGTTATTTTGAAAGCTGCCCTTTAAATCCAAGGAATGGAATTTAGAGTTTTAATGGAATCTGTTTTATATCAAATAAGCATTGGGGGAAAAAAGCCAGTAAATCTTATTTGAATCTAAAAGATGAATAGATATTTCTCAAGGAATGTGAATTCTGCTGTTTCCATTTTTATTTGGATATTAAAACTTAGGAAGAAAATATTAGTTGAGATGGATTTTGGCCCGCTTTATCATTTTAAAGGACCTTCCATCAGAATAAAAAGCCATCATTTACATCTAAACGATTGAAATAACATTATTTTTGAGACAATTTAGTTGAAGAAATAGTTTGAAATGTCACTACAACAATTCGAACCTGTGATGCACTGGAAAGGACTTGACTTTGAGCTCTGTCCTGGCATCACCTGTTGTTAGTCATGTAATTTGAGACTAGTGATTTGTCATTGCTAAGAGACCTTTTCCAGCCTCTATACTACCTGTGTGACTTTGAAAATTTCCCCTACCCCCAGGGCATCCTTGAATAGAGAACAGCTTGCCCAGTTGCACAGGAGGATTTTCTGCAGCTGTCTTTTCCCTCTCTCTCACTACTAAAGGAACCAAAGGAAGTAAACACCTTTTGCCAATTACAAAGTGGTGTTCAAAAATGAGGTACTATTGTCTAGATCAGGAGTTGCAAACTATTCTTGTAAAGGGCAGTGTAGTAAATATGTTAGGCTTTGCAGCCACACTGTCTCTGTTGCAACTACTCAACTCTTGGTGTAGTGCCCAAAGGGCTACTATGTAAACAAGTATGGGTGTGTCCCAATAAAACTCCCTTTACACTAAACACTAAACACTTACACTACACACTTACACCAAACACTAAAACCTAAAATTCATATGATTTTCATGTGTCACAAAATATTCTTCTTTTTTTTCCAAACATTTAACATTGTAAAACTTATTCTTACTGTAAAGATAGGCAACGAGCTAGATTTGGCCCACAGGCTGTAGTTTGCTGACTTCTGATCTAGACTACTTATCTAATTACCTGAATAATCTCAAATCTTGCTACCGAAAGCATGGTCCTGGGCACTTGTTAGAAACGTAGACTCTCAGGCATCTACCCAGCCTGATAGAATCGACATCTGCTTTGTAAGAGGACTCCTGAGGTGATTCCGGGGCTTGTTTTATTTGAGAAGCCCTGATGTGGTTAAGAAGCAGAAAGAGTAGAGAAAAGCACAGGCTTTCTGAATACAGCAAGTATATACTACAAAAATACATATTAAGGCCTGCATGATGGGGCTCTTAATACAAGAGCCATTTTGGCCCTCTCCCCAAATCAAATTTTTATATATAAACACATTTGTATATATGTAAAATATATACCCATTACACATGTATTATAGGCATGCACACATATACACATATATAGTCTGATTTATCAGTTTATCAGGGTTTATCAGTTCATTTCACAGCAAAATGCAAGTAGGGCACAGTGCTATAAGTGGGGTCCATCTGATAGTGGCAACAAATAATATCTAAAAGCCTGAAATGGTTTTTTTAAAAAAAATAAAATCAAATTAAAATTCCACAAGATCAAGAGACTGCACTCACTTTATGTCAAGTTGGACTGTCATCTGTGCACTCAGTAGTCCCAGAGGGCGTCCTCACATTACAGCAAAGTGCAGAGGCTGATGTTCATAGTGATAACCCCAGGGCAGCAAGGAAAGGTTAAATTATGTTCTATGTTCTTTTTTTTTAAGAAGATTGGGGCACGTCCTTGCACTTAAAGAAAATTTCCATCACAGGTGGTTAAAATGAAAAGAATGGTTGGTTGTGCTGAAGGTAAAGAAGGCTTACCTTCAATTATTTGAAAAACGTTTTTGTTTAGTGTTGCATTCTCCATGGCTTTGTCTTTTTAATATTTTTCATGTGTTAACTTTCATTTAGCGTTCTTTAGGCTAGACACCTCAAATCTTTGATTTCATGTTCTCAGTTAGATTTGAGAAGAGGCACGATCATCTTTTTTTTTAATTTTTATTTTCACCTTTAACTTATTAAGACAATAAATCTGCTTTTACAGGTAAGCAGGTATGTTAAGAAGATACTTTTATTTTCTTCATTTTAATTGTTGTCTTCCCCTGCAACAGACTTTCCATCCACTGCTTTACCATTCATTGCTCGTTCTCTCTCTCTCTCTATATATATATATGTAATATATATTTATATATTTTTATTATATGTTTAAAAAGTGTATTATGTTATCCTGTGATACTCTTCCCTAGTCTGGCATCCAACATAACACAGAGAATAAACAGATAGATGATAGAAACATATACAGGTAGTTGAATAAATCAAGATGAGAAATAAATTAGCATGTGATAAGTAGTATCGCCACACTAGGGACTTCTGACCATGGAAGGATCGTGGAGAGCATTCTATTCCTGTTAGAGACAATCCAAGGCAGCTGCAAGCTGAATGAAGACTGGGTAGGGAACCACGTATAATGATGACAGTCTAGAAGTTGCCACATCCCTTTTTTTTTACTGTTGGATGATGAGGTGAGAAGGGACAGAGGGTTGGAGGAAGAGAATAATATATAGCATGTAGGAAAATACTAGTAGAGAGAAAAAGAGAGACTGGTTGTGATAGGCCCAATTCTGGTTTCTTCCATGAAATTCTAATTGAGAACTCAGGGCATGGCAGCCTACAAAGGATTCTACTTCTCTGAGCTATGGTCAGGCCTGTCACTGATATGATATCCAGTTCCCCAGCAATTCTCCTCTGTATGCTACATTTAAAATTAAATGGCAAAATGATCTGCATTAATGAGGGCCCAAAGCACTGTCAGTACACTTGTAAGAAAGTCATACTTATGGTAATTTAGTTTCAATAGGTTGGTCCTGTAAAGAGAATGGCTGACAGCAGGTTATCAAAGCAATTTCCAAGTGGGCAACTGAAGATGGGCATTCTGACTGAATAGGGACAAAAGAAATGCTTCAAGGACAGAGTGAACATACTTTGTAATAACGTGGGAAAGTCAGCATTAGCTCAAAAGCCAAAAAGCATGGCGCAGCCAACAGAGAGCATAGGAAGACTGAGCTGGAGAACATAGCACGAGGCGGGGAGCAGCCAGCCACAGGCCCTCCAGTTCACGACTACGGTCACAGTCGCGTATCAAAATACACATGAGCCCATCCAAGCTGCGCGCTGCACGTTGGCTTTTACAGTAGTACTCATATGCAAAAAATTTCACATGCTAAAGACAACAATTATGGAATGCTGAGTTCGTATCTTTTTTTGCAAAATTAGGAAACACTAATTTTTTCCTTCAATACCTTTTTTCAAAATATGCACAGTGTGTCTGGCGCTATGTGTCCAGTACTGGGCGCAGGGAGTGCTGGAGAGAAGGGGACAAACCGAGATCTTGCCTTCATTGAACTTACATTTGAATTCTTGAATAATTCAATAGACTCTCCCTTTTCTGACTGTAAAACAAATGTATTTGCTATTCTATCTATGCCTACGTTTCCCATCATTTTTCAGCATTTTCTTTTGGACAGTTTTAATTGCGGATTATATCCACACATTACCATTTGTGTTCATCCATAGGAGTCCAGATTTCCCAATTCTGTGTTTTTAAAAGCCAAGCTCTAACAGAAATGAGGGGTTTCATACAGAAAAAAATAAGTTTATTTCCCATTGCCTGTGCCAAGGAAAAGTTAACATACCTTACGCTGTCAACAATTTTCAGGGTTTGGCATGCAATATGAGTGACACATTGCAATCTCTCAAATGAGAATGCACTTTGGGAGGTACCCAAGCTACCTCTGACAGGCTGTTCAAGGATGAGAAGATTGGGGCACTAGATCATCCCCTTATAAATTTTACACAGAGGGAAAGAGAAGACCAAGACAATATTTCAAGAGCCATCAGAGTGTGAAATGAATGAAAGTGTATCTCTCTCTGTTTGAAGGGTTAACTGTGACCCAAGGGTGTACATTGGCTTTCAACACATGCTAAGGAAACCTTTTTTTCATTTACAGTGTGCACATGAGAACATGTGTTTGTAAACATTCAGAAAACATAGATCATAAACGATATTTTCCCCAAGAAATCTTCATGGCGTAGATTCTATCACAATAGAGATGACTTCGGATATAGTTTCAGAACCTCACAGGGTGCTGTGGGCAAAGCTAGATGCCCACCCAGAATTTTAAAATGACTCCATGAGGGTCACCCCTAGGCCATCCTGTTAAAACTGATGCTGTCAGGGAAACAACTGTTCAGAAGATGCTAATGTAGATTTCATCCATTTACTAAGGAGACACTGTCTGCCACATGGCTGGGAACATTCTGATGCTTGACTCTCAATTTATTTAATCCGTTTCACAGAACATAAAGGCCAATATCTTTCTTTCATTCCTTTTTGCTTGATTTCTTTCTCTTTTCTTCACATTGGAGGAGCAATTCTTCTAACACACAAAGAAGTTAATTTTGAAAGTGTGCTACAGAAATGATATGAAAAGTAGTTTAATAGAAGAGAGATGGTTGTTCAGTCAGGTTGAAAGAAGCCTGTATTCTTTCATTTGCATAAAGCACTGTGTATGGTGCTATTTGTTAAAGTAAGTTGAATAGATAGTACTTAAATTACATATAAATGTGTGTTGTTTTGAACTGTTTATGTCAGTAAAGTAAATCTAATGGCACAAACATAATAATACCTTAACTGCTTTTATAACCAGTTTACAATATTTATCGTTTGTGGAGCACAGCTAGTGTTATCTGCAATTCAACAGTAATTTTCAATCACAACCTCAAAATAGTTAACGTTAAAAGGAATCAATATGTACTACATTTTATTACATACCCATGGGCAATAGCTCCCTGTTAATGATCACAACTGCCAACTTATATCTATCACAGTAATTTTTCTCTTCATAAATTAAATGGAGAGAAGTGTGAAATAAACTTTAAGATCATGCTATGATATTTCAGTCTCTCTCTCATTCTCCTTTTAAATTTTTTTTTTTACTTTGATTATGCTTTCCATTATTGGGAATTATCACCACCATGTGCTTGGGTTTTGCTGTCAATATCACTAGTGGAAAGAATACCATGAAAGCTATCGCTGGTAGTTCTTACTTTATCCTTCTCATGTCGCTCAGCGAAAAACTCAGCCCTTTAAAATCTATTCCTAAAATGTTACCTGAAAAGTTCAGCCTTATGCCAAATGTGTGTCATTGCAGAAAGAAACATAGTTTGATTTGCTTTTTAAAGTGTTTAAAATGACACATGCTTGAATTCTTAGTGTGTGTTGTCTGTGAGAGGCGGTGAGACAGCCTAGCGAGGGCCAGTGTGGGTTCTGTCTTGAACATCCCTCCTCTGGTGGTGCTTCTTTCAACAAACATGCATTAAATGTCACCGTGTCACTTTTGTGACAGACACTGTGCTAGTTGTTGCAATTATGCAAAAAAGAGAGAGAGAGAAAGAGAGAGAGAGGGAGAAAGAAAAGAAGGAAGGAAGAAAATAAAAGAAAACAAAAGACTAAGGTAAGGGCTGCTAAATGAGATCACAGAATTGGAAGTCACGCAGTCCTGGATTGGAATCCCAACTCCCTCACCAGTTGGATGAGCATAGGTAAGTCACTTAGCCTTGCCACAAGCCTTAGTTTCCTGAAGGGCGAAATGAGACCATTTTAGTGCCTGTGATGTTGTTGAGAGATTTAAATAGGATTGTTGTAGTTATTCTTTTGAATATTATCAACGATACGCTAGCATGGCTTCTGCTCTCACAATGCCTGCAGCCTAGTGCCAGTGAGGGATGCTGAACAAGCCAACAGGTGACTGTGGCACTGTGCAACTGCTAGTGTGACGGTGTGCTCCAGGTGCTATGAGAGCACAAACAGGTGCTCTGGGAACCAGTGTCCCCCCGTCCTTTGACTGCACACCCAACGAGCTCGATCACTCTGCACTTCCAATCATCCCATCTAGTCCGTGCATCTTCAGCTTTTCCCTTCTAGTGACTTCTTCCCAACAGCCTTAAAACATGAGCCTCCTGTCTGTGAGAAGGCTTTCATTTCCTGACTCCGTGTCTCCCTGTAAATGCAGCTTGAGTTGTCACTTCCTTCCCAATATCATCCTCCTAAAGCACTGGGTGCGTTCCTCGCCCACACCCTGCACTCTGTCCTCACCCTACCCTAACCAGTGTCTGCTCCTCCCACTACTGTTCTACTTATGGAAAGGACTGCCCTCCACGATGCTGATTTGCTTATTTTTTTATTATCTTATTTGAGCTCTTAGAAATATCTTACCCTTTCCCACTCCCTCCCTGATATTGTTAATTTTCATGTTCTGTCACTTCTGTTCCCCGACACTGGAGCCTTGGCCTGAGTCTCCTTGTCTAGCTCAGCCTCTACTTTTCCATAGGCTTTGTCCTAGTCATCTTTTTATCTCACTCTCCACTCACCACTTTGATTATCACCACTCCCACGGCTTCAGTTCGCATTTTTATGCTAACATATCCCAAATGTACATCCACAGCTTGTTTGATGGCTCCTTGTGTTCCGGGCATAGAGAGAATGTGGATCTCCCATCAAGGGGAGTAAAAGCCTCGTTGGCAACCCTCCTGCATGTCAAAAACCAAACTCGTGGATCTTATCACAAACCTGTTCCTCCTCCATAATTTCAGAGTTGATAAATAGCACAATCAACAGCTAAAATGCAAGACCAGGGAAGAATTCTCCTCCTATCTCACTAATCACTCACCAAACACCATTTATTTTGTTTCCTAAATATGTTTCCGGCCAGTTGTGTCTATCCCCCTTTTTGCAAACTAATATCTGACCTAGATCACTGAATGTTTTAATCCACAATGGCCTCTACTCCAACTCATTTGCCACATTGCAGCTCTAAATGATTCTGTTACAAGTCAAATCTCACCATGTTTATACCCACTCCAGAAAACACTTCAGTGACTTGGGATACCTAAGTCCATAGTCTTTAACATGCCCGAGAAGTAGAGTGATTATATAATGTATCACTTGATCTGAGATACTTTTCAGAGTAAAAGAAGCAATTGTATCAACTACTTCAGGACAACAAGCACAAACGGGGAACTGTCCCAGGTTACCTGGGAGCATGGTCACCCTGCTTGCGGTGCCTTGGGTGGTCCCTCCCTAACTTCTCTGATCTCATCTTTTGTCTTTTCTTTCCTTGCTCATCTCCCTTCAGATTTGCTGATCTCCTTTCAGTTCCTAAAAAATTCCAAGCTTTTCTCCCTGTAGCAATTTTATAATATGTGATTTCTTCAGCCTAAAACATTCTTTCCCTCGTGAAAACCTATTTAGTCATTCAGGTCTCAGTGGAAAATCCATTTCCTCAAGGGAGACTTCTAAGACCTGCTTAGGTTTTTCTCATCAGGGTGCCAGCAGGACACACTAAGTCCTCTTCCCCGAACTTAGCACAGCAAGAATTACTCTTTACTTGCCTGGCCTCACCATAGATGATAAGCATCTGAAGGCAGAGAACCACAATGCCATTGCATCCTCAACCTCTAGTGCAGGGCCTGGGAAATGCTCCATAGTGTTTGTTGAATGAATAAGTGAGTGAAAGGGTGCATGGTTTATGACATCTTGCTGAGGAGACAGAAGGACTCAGGTTTCAGATCAGTGGCTGGACTAGATGACCCTTGTGGTCTTTTGTCTTCGAAGATACTAGAAACCTGCATTTCAAAGTGTCCTAAGTCAGTCAGTCCTTCCCATGTTTTAAGCAGATGAACCAATTTTCAAATGATTTATTAAGGGTAATGCAACCATATGAAATAGTTAGAAGTGAAAGCTGCTCTAACTGAGATTGGGGACTTACTGCCCCAGGTCAGCTTCCCTCTGGCCCTTCCCAGCCTAAATCCACCCACAAGAAGTCTTTGGGCCAGTAGAAATATAAAGTACAAACTGCTGTTCTAGGTCATTAATAAATTTTCTTATGTAAACTTAAAGCATATGAAAGTTTAATCCAAGATTAAATGTACCATTGGCAGGAAAGATGGATCATGATCTCTCAAGTGCTATCCAGATACCATAGCTGTTCTTCTGTTGTTAACACTGAATCATCATCTACTTGTTTAAACTTTTCATATATCAAGTTTGATAGACCCCTCCCCTAAGTCCAATGTCATTAAACCCCTTAGAGCTTCCACTCACTCATTCCATTATGAATATATTTTAAGCACCTACTATTCTAGGCTCTGGGTTCTTAAATCTTATTTCTCAATATTGTTCATACTGTTCTCAGCATACACCAAGTTTGTTCTTCCTTTAGTAATAGCTAGCTCCTGTTTACTGAACAACTATTCCTGGTGAGATACTAAGGTGTTTACACTCATCACTGAATCCCTCAACAAACCCTATGAGTTAGGTATTAACCTCATCTATAACAAGAATTGTCATATTACAAAGGAGGAAACTGTGGCTCAGAAAGGGTAACTGGTTTGCGTAAATTTAAACAGCTGATAAAGGGAAACGCTGAGCCATACATGATAATGTCTCCCAGGAATACATTTTTTATATTGTCTTAGTCTATTTAGGCTGCTTTAACAAAACACCATAAACCGGGTAGCTTATAAAAAATAGAAATGTATATCTCACAGTTCTGGAGGGTGGGAAGTCCAAGATCAAGGTGCCAGTAGGTTTGATGTCTTCTTGCTATGTCCTGTCATGGTGGAAAGGGCAAATGAGCTCCCTGAGGCATCTTTTATAGGGACACGAATCCCATTCATGAGGGCTCCACCCACAAAACCTAATCACCTCCCAAAGACCCCGCCTCCTAATATCATCTTGGGGGTTAGGGTTTCAACATATGAGCTTTAGGGGGACATAAACATTCAGTTCCTTACTGAATGTGATCTCTTTTCTATATGTGACTTTCTACTTCCTCAGTTGCAGCTTTCTAAAAAATGTCCCCTTCTCCTATTTTCAAGATGTTACTCTCAAATTCACCTCCTATAGTAATTCTCTGTATAATCCTACTTGAAGTTGAGTGTTCCTTTCCATATGCCATGACGTGTCACAGGCTGCAAGTGTTAGTATTTTACTTTGTGATGGTTGTCACTTCTCATATTTTCATATGACATTTCCATCTAAAATAATAAAGTTATTGTCTCTGAGGATCTTTTTCTATTTATGTGCATGTGTATGTGTGTGTTTTCTTTTAGTGGTTTTATACACATTACACACTCAAATACCATTGCCTGATTTCACAATATATTATAACACTTATAAAGATGGTGTAAGGTGTGGTTAAGAGGTTAGACTGCTGTCGATTGACCTTAACCAGTTATTTAACTGCTGTGTGCCTCAGTTGTCTCATCTGTAGAATAGAGCAAGAATAGTGTCTAACTTGTAGATTTGTTGAGAAGCTTATATTATTTTACATAATATGTGTGTGTATATATATATATACACACACACACAAAATTATAATAACAACACCTGGCATACAGTAAGTGCTATATAAGTGAAAGGCATTGGGGGTGCTTTTGTTGTGTTGTTATGGCAGAAGAAAGAGATCCTTTAGTCTTATTGTTCAGCAAAGATTAGTGGTGACTGTGGGTTTCTTCAGATTTGAAGACCTCAAAATTTCCATCTTCCTTTTACCATCCCATTTCCCCACCTTCCTGTTCCATGCTCTTCTTTACTGGAATCTATATATCCTGTTGCTTATCTTTTTTTACATTGATTTCTCTTAGCTTTTCTCCCCAGCTCTCATGACATGTCTCTCTTCTTCCTTGTGCCTTCCGTCTTTCAGACTGTTTGAAAGACCTGTCGCTGATAATGGCAATAGTAAAGTTCTCAATGATTTCATCAAATCCATTTATCAGTCAGAAAGCACCCATATTTTTAGTGACGGAGTAGATGGCAAAGTGCAAAAATTAACGAGGAACAAAGGTGGTTTGTGGTTTTCTCTTTTGGAGCAGATGACTGCAGCTCAAAGGAGACTTGCAAAGAATGTAAAAGAGTCACATTAATACCTGAGTGACAATTCCACAGAGGACACTCAATTATCTCTGATTTTGGAGAGAAGTACCGATGAACCAAAAACAAGTTGATATGTTCTCACAATAGCCCTCAAATGTAGAATTCTAATTCCGATGAAGTACTTGTGTGCTTATCCTCAATTCTCTCCCCCAATCAATATTCTTTCAGTTTCTTCTGTTATTTGGTGGAAAAAGCTTCAATTAGCTGATTATCTGTCTTTAGCACATTTCTTTTACTTCTTACGGTGTTTGATTGCCTCCAAACAAAGAAAGCTAACAATCTATTTTTGTTAAGGAAGGTGTTTTGTCTGTAGGAGTCAGAGAGCATCTGAAAGGAGCTGGGGTGTGCTTGGCCCGAGGAGGGGATTTAGAGGAAGCCCTGGTGCGGCACCAGTGCACCCAGGGAATAGTTAAAGCACTGAGTTTAAAATCCACAAATCCTGCATTCTGATTGGGAATATATTTTAATTCCGATGGGTGTGTCTTTTTGCTATTTGTGGATGCTTTAAAGAAAAAAATCAGACCCCTCATGCGCTCTGCCTCTGGGGAAGTCAGCTTCCACACGTGGCCCTGGATCATTCTATTCTGCTTACCAAACCATGCTAAGTAGTAAAATCTGTTCTTAAAATCATGTAAAGCCCCAGATTAAACAGGTCTGTCTTTCTTTCTTAAGCTTATTGCCTAACTGACTCATGCCTGGCTAAGGGTTATGGGAAGGTAGTTCACGTGGCCTGAATCCAAGTCATATTAAGTCTTACCAAATAGCAAGATCTAGCAAGAGCCGGTTGGATCTTCATGGAAACAAACAAAAAACCTCTAATCAAATAGTAAAAAGAGGAATCAATGTCCCTGCATTACTATTACTATTAGATAACATTTTTGGAGTGCTTAGGCCTGTGCAGGCATTGCTTTAAATACTTTACTTGAAGAATTCTTTTAACCTTCACAACAATCCTTTGAGGTAGGGACTACTATTATTAGGGACTATTACTATTATTACCTCTACTATATGGATAGAGAAATTTAAGCCAAAAAATATCTATCCTCACGCCTATAATCCTAGCACTCTGGGAGGCTGAGGTTTGAGGATTGCCTGAGCTCAGAGTTTGAGACCAGCCTGGTGAACATAGTGAGACCCTTCCATCTGTACAAAAAATTAAAAAATCAGCTGGGTATGCTGGCACATACCTGTAGTCACAGCTACTTGGGAGCCTGAGGCAGTTGTACCGCTTGAGCCTGGGAGTTTGAGGTTGCAGTGAGCTATGATGATGCCACGCACTCTAGCCAGGGCAACAGAGTGAGACTTTGTCTCAAAAAACAAACAAACAAACATACAAAAATGAATTTATCAGCTTGCCTGCGATTATCAGTTTGTTACAGACAAAACCAAAATGACACCAAAAATGGTTTGACCCATTTCCTTTTAGGGATTTTAATACTTTATAGATTTCTATAGGGGAAAAAAAGTAATTTGTTTTACTTTAATACTTGTAAGAGTTGAGAAAAATGATGATTTTGAGGAAGATGCAGTGAACTTATGAGGTGATAATAAAAATACATCTCTATGAGCATTGATAGTTGACTATAGATAAAATAAGTATTTGGATCCTACTCTGTTTTTCATGTTTCCAGCCATTTCTAATTTTTAATAATTCTCTTTGCTACATAATTATAAATGAAAATGTATATGCTGTTATTAATAGTTCCCTCAGGTAGATAGGTTACCATTCTCGAAGAATTTAAAACTCATTTGAAATGTTCTTTGTGAAGGCACAGTGCTAAACAATGTCCATCTGTCCACCTGGGCCATTCTCCACCATTCCCCACCCTTCCCCATTCTGCTAGAGGTCTCAGGGTACTAAACTGCATGAATGGAGTGGATAGTTACCATTGTCCTTGGTTTCTCAAAGGGTTTATCTAATTTGAGGCTCTGGCAGGTGAGAGGATGGAAAGAGAGTGAGGCCAAGGCATCTGGTTCTCTCCCTGGTGGGTCACCTCATGGTGGCTGCCTGAGGATTCTGCAGCTCATCTTAGGTGGCCTTCTCTAAACTGCTATTTTGGGGCTCAGCAACTGCTCCCTCTCTTTACTCCATTAGGCCTAGGGGTTCGAAAATGCTCCTGACTACTACTAATCTAAGCTTCAATGAAGCTCTTGCCCACACCTTTGTAAGTCCTGCCTCTACGCTGCTCAATTACTCAATCTGAGTATGCCATCTATTTCCTGCCTAGATCCTGATTGAAACAGAAACCTTTAAAATTTAGTACAATTTCATCCATTTATTATTAATCTTTGCATGTAAAACCATTTTTTTCTTCATTATTTCAACTGAAAGAAACTCCACCAAGTTTCTGCTCATAAGCATATGGTATAATTTCTGAAACTCAGGTGGAATTTGTAACCCTTTATTTAACAGCAATTCTAAGTTGTGAGTAATTTCCATTTTAATCATAGAGAAAAATTTTAAATTAATTGTGCATGACAGAATTAAGTAGTGTCATTACCATCTCTGTATATTATCAGAGCCATTGGGGTGAAGAGGCTTCCCAATGATGAATAAACTGCTTCACTTCCTGGTGTTGGTTGACCTAATACGTTTTTGAGTGGTTAGTGAATCCTTAAATTATTCAATTGTTACGAAGAACACAGATGAGATGAGGATAGATTTGTGTGCTATTATAATAGATGTGTGCTATTATAATAGATGGCCAATCTAAATATTTATTTCAGGAGTTTTGGTCCTTTTATGAATGAGGGTGGGTAGAAACTCACTAGAGTTAAAATCCATATTGGCATCTCTTTTCTGCAATTGTATCATTTTCCCAAAATCCAAGTCTTAAAATATCTGCTGGGATTCAGGACCAAAAGGCCTTCTATTTTATGAAATGGTTGTATATATTGAACAAATAAATACATAATTGACTTTATGCTGTACTATAGACATAATCTGAATGAAAGTTTAAAACAATGTAAGAATTATTAATTGATACCTTTCAAACTATCTTGTATCTTAAACACCAAATATGATTAAGATATTCAGGTGTTCATGTAAGGTTCTTGGGAGATTCATATAAGACAATTGTAAGAAAAGTGTAAATTCCAAATACAGATTTAATAATGTACTTATAACTGCGCAAAAGTTATTAATCTACTCAAGATACATATTTTGTTATTGCTACAGTTAGCCTTTGATGCATAATTAATCACCTTAAAAGTTATCAATTTTTTATCAACAAAAAAGTTGATAACTTCTAAGGTGAACATAACATAGCAGAAACTTGAGATTGAATAACAACCTTGAAATTCAAACTGACATCATATATTATTGTTTGCATATTCATTTAACTCTTAAGTCTATTGGGCAAGGATTTGGGCAGGGCTCAGCTAGGTAATTCTGGTTTCAATGGGATCCATTCCAGCATATTCAGTCAGCAGTTAGGTTGATTGGGAGCTGGCTAGTCTAGGATCACTTTTGCTAAGAGAAGTCATCTCGGTTCCACATGGTCTCTCATCCTCCAGCAGGTTAGCTGGACTTATTCACACAGCAGCTGGGTAGGATTCTAAGGAAGCTAGTAGAAGCATGGAAGTAAGGCACAGCATCACTTCCACCGTATTCTATGGGCCAAAGCAAGTCACAAAGCAGTTATAATTTAAGGGAGAAGGGACTAAACTCTATGTATTTATGGAAGGAATTTCTAAATTACAGAGCAAAAAGTCATGGAGACAAGGACAAGTGTAGGATTATCATCATTTTGCAATCTACCAAAATTAAACAATAAGGAATAATGTGGAATGGAGTGATGTACCAAATACCATACTGTGCTTTTTGGGACTAATGGAGGTGGGTATAGATGGAGTGTTGCTTTACGTGTATCAGTGTACACAGATAGAACACACACGCATATATAGATGCTTCCATTAAATATTTCTCAGAGACAAGCAGACCTTTTATACCTCACATCACTCCAGTCTGGTCTTGTTTCCTTGCTCTTTTGTCCAATCTATAGTTCTTCAATTTTCTTCCTGGTTTTTCTTTTCTCTCCTCCTACTTGCTCCCTGACTCCCAGCTCTGCTCTACTCCTTCTCTGAGTGAGTTTTATACCTCCCCTGTCTCTCTTATCCTGCTTACTGTCTATTCCAGAGTCTGGCAGAAATCAAGTCAATGAAGAAAACACTCAGTCATTTGGCAACATGAAGAAGCAATTAGATGCCAGCTTCTAAAAGGATAGAGGACATTGAAACCCCAAGTGCTGGAACTCTTACTGAAATTGCAGACAGAACAGAGGGAGAAGTACTTGAAGGGTTATTAGCTAGCCAGAGCTTGGCCCCATCACAGTTTTTCCATCGCCTGTTATAAGACAGTTTCCATGTTCTTGCTTGAGCCAGTATGAGTAGAAGTGAGATCAGTGCGCATCTGTGTGAGAGTTCCTTGGATAATGAAAGCTCGTCTCAGTCCTTTAAGAATAAGACCTAGAGAAAGTGATTCCTGGAGCATAAGGGAACTCTTTGGATACAAATGACAATGTAGAAGGATTCCAAATTCTACTGGTAATCCACAGTGCAGTTGCTCTCTGAATGGTTACTAAGATGTGTATTGTAATTGGAAGCACAAAAGTAGCCATTCATTTCATTCCATACAGTACTTGATGTTGCACTGCAACTTATAGTAGGCTATTACTCAAACCTCTATTTTCTATTTTTTTTGTTGTTATTCTTTTAATTCAGACCTTGCCCCTTACCCAAGCTAGGATTGTGACTCCACTGAGGGTTTTTCAGACATCATTAACCACAGGAAGAGAACATAACACAGCAGAAACTTGGGATTGAATAACAACCTTGAAATTCAAACTGACATCATGTATTATTGTTTGCATTATATACTAAACAGTTATTAGGAACAATTAGCAATTAAAGACTCTTAGGTGCAGTTATATGGTTTTCTACAGTGTATCCTGAATAGCAGGATAAGTGCTTTGGCTGCAAGCCAATCATCAAAAAGCCCAGAGAAAACTCTCATTTAAAATGTGTGCTCCTTTATGGCCATCGAATGAAGCATGTTAATCAAGCAAAGCCACACATGAGATGAGGAAACTTCAGGTATAAACTTTCACTATGAAGCAAATTCCCATTTTATCCCAAAATCCATGTAGCCCCAAAGAAATAAGAAGACTTAGACACATATTTTCTTCACTTAGCTTTTATAAAAAAGAGACACATAATAAGCACAGAAACAAAATTCCAAAAATACTTTTAAGGGAATATGTCCTGATTCCAGGACAAAATTAGTATAATCTCTTCTATCTTCCAGTTCCTTAATACTTGACCGTGATACTTAGTGTTCATAGTAATGATCCTGAGGCCTAAATATTCTTTCTGAAGCATCAAAGTGGTATTACATCACAGTCAAGCTAATTTTAATGTTAAGTGCAGCCTATACATATTTAATTCTTTGAAAATTAGGTGGTATACGACTCGTATACTGATTTTTAGTTTTCTCACAATATTCATCTTGCCAGAGGGCCATATTCTCAATCACATTGAATAAATTGGATTTTGTGCTTTAATATGTATTGTGTTTATTTTATTAATATCAAAGTGCTGGCTTCAGTTCATCCACTATTAATAGTCATACGGCTTTTTTTTTTTTTTCTGTTTCCAAATCAGACACTGATTATATAGTAAGCCGAGCTCAATCTCTATTCAGTACAATTTTAAAGAACACAGAATAGACTGAAGGCAAGTGGCTATCCAGCTTCTGTAGAGTCGATATCAGTATGGAAAAAGATAGAGACACAAGGAGTAAAGCAGGAAATTTCAGTTGCTCACTGACCTTGCTTACTTAAATCTTTGGAGTAAACTGTAAGTAAACAGCTTACTCATATTGATTAGCATTGCTTACATTCTTCTAAATCCCAAATGTGCCATTAAAAGTATTCATGGTATGAGAGATAGGAATGAAAAGGATAAAGGTATCTATTATATATTTGGAAATAACTTGAGCCCTTCAAACTTTACATAGTCTCAAGTTATCTTAAAGAGAGACAAGCATGGCAACAAATAATTGGAAGCAATAAAATCCATTTTCTTGTTTTTTAAGTAAAATGGACAATATGGACAGTACTATTTCAGTTTTATTATAAAATAAGGTATGTGATTATCAGTAAAGCAAAACTACCAAAACACTTATGAATTAACATCAGTTATTTCTCCAAAGAGTTTACTTGTTTACCTAATAATTAGTAATTATAAATAAAGGAAATTATGCACAAAGAGAAATTTTAAAAATATGTCAGCAAGCTGATACATTAGAACTTGATATAAATACATAAATATGCAAAATTAGAAATAAGGTTTCCATAACCACACCTTATTTTTTAATACAAAAATAGAAAATCAGATGCTTAATAGCAAAATACAATATGAAAAATAATGAACCAGACGCCAAGTATTATGGGCAAGCTGTAATTTTACATTTAAAAGTAAAAGTGGCACTACATGAAGTTTTACGTTCTTCTAAAATATGACCTTAATAAAATAATCTGTGATTTCGGTATGTCAATAAGCGCTTTCTTATCTGGCTGTAGATGAGTCTGAGCTCATGGTACCTGTTTATCAAGAACCACGGGCTTACTTTCTGTTGTGTTCAGGCTAAGGCATTTCCCCCAGGAACTGAAGGCTTTCTAAGACGTCTGTTCTTCTCATTCAGATTGAGTGAAGAACAACCTTCCTTAGCGAGTGAGACACAAAAGGTCTTTTGCAGGGAGTCTGAATGCTTCAGTGAGGAAATGTCTTGAATGCCTCTAGCCTTTAGTCATTGCTAGTGACATGCACTTCCAGGAGATGGAGCTATGGCTCAGTCTGAATTCTCACATTTTTCCAGACTGCTCGAGGGAAAAAAAAAAAACAAACAAAAAAATATTTAAAATTTCAGAATCTCTTTTAAACAGCTTAAAAAATAACCATTGCTGGACAGCACTGGAAGGAAAGAAATGAGTTGAAAACAGATCTGTAAATTGAATAGAAAAAGAGTTCCCTAACTTAAAGCACTTTAATATACTGTTTGTATAGGGGAATTGGAAGAACTCGAAGCCCAAGATTCTCTTGGATAGAACTCAGTATTTATGACTCTTCAAGAAGGAGAAAAAAGATTTTTTTTTTGAAAAAGAGAAAAGAATAAAATAATTCACAGTTGTTGATTGCTTTTAAAGGAAGCCAGCTTATTCTAAAATCTGATGAGAGAATATTCATATAACTTCTATAATTATTAAAATAGTGCTGCTTTATACTTTCCATCTGTATGCCCCTAAAATATTTTTTTAATCTAAATGTCTTTCCTTCCACCTGACTTTGTTTAATCTTTATTAGAAGTCAGGGTATTACTGCACCTCTCTCGAGTTTGAAGTATGCTTTTATTCATTATATACTTCCTATATCAGAAACCTCCAATTTATGGCTGATTTCTCAAAATACAGTAATTGAGTTAGTTGCCAGCCATGCAGGGCAATCATCCAATCACAAAAACCTACTCTGTATGGAGGAAGACTGTTCTGGACCAGTGGATTAGGGGATGAGAGGTGTTCTGCCTGGTAGCCGGCTGTTTCAGCAACAATATCATAGCAGGAGTTTCAGAAATAAATAACAACCGTGACAATAATAATTGTATTTGAATAGTTTTTTACGAATAGAGAATGTTCCCGTGAGCTTTACCTTCTTTGAGCCCCCTTAGGACCATCCGAGTGTGTGAGATTGGCGTTATCATGTACTAAATTGACCGACAAGGCTCACAGAGGAGATGGATTTGACGGAAGTCACGCTGCTATGATAGTAAGTGGGAGAGTTTGGTTTCTCATGCACATCTTCAAATGCCTAACTTTATGCACTAGTGGCATGTGCAATGAGCTTTCTTGGCTGTTTTGTTTGGGTGTCTGTGTGAGGGTGCCTGTGCAATGATGGAAAATAGGCTGCTTTCTGATGGGGACTCGTGCACACCCTCATGTCTGCCAGGACTATCCAGGGACAGGAAGTATAATCAAATGTTTCACCCAAACTGGAGGAGGCTCTGTTTGTGTTTACCTATGTTGCATCATTTTAGATATGAATAAAAGCATAATCAAACAACTAGTTCCACTCTTAGGTGTGGTCCCCAATTTCATCACACTCTTTTGTGGCCCTGTTTAATTTATAAATGATAACATATGCAGTTTGAGTCTTTTATTCTAGGCTTCAAATTATCTTCACAATTCTTGATTTCTTATTTTAGTTAAAGCTAGACAAGGTGTGATGGCTGATAACTACTAGTTGAAATTAAATTATCATGAAGAGAGAAGTGAAATTTTCTCCTAACAACAAGATGATATTTTTCTTTAAGTTAGAGGTATGAATGTGGATTTTTTTAATATGTAGATTTGGCTTTTCTCCTAATCTGTAGCTGCTAGAAATATGCAAGCTAGGTACAAACTGCTTATAATGCTAGTTGTTTCTCAATATACCATAGATATATAAAGAAAACCTGGACGTTGAACTCAGACCTTAGTTTTAATTCTGGCTCTTTCTCTCACCAGCTATGTAACTTCAGTTAATTATTTATCATCTCTGAATCTTGATTCCTTCAACCATAAAATGAGGAGGTGCTTGACCTCACAGGGATGTTGTGTGAAGGTTGAATAATAGGGTTCACCTTTAATACCATTAATATGTCCAAGGACAGTCCTGTCGCAGAGCAAGCTTTCTTCACTACTCTTTCTAGCTATCCCATTCAGCGATTCTGTAAATGCCTGCTACTCTGCTGTTTCTTAAGATGTCTGACTGCTTTTACTTTGGGTCTGAGTCGAATCAAGGAAATAGGTGATTTGTTTTGCCAAGGAAATAAGAATTTACTGACTTTCTGAATTATGTAAGTTTTGTTTTCTTCTTATAAATTTGAGCAGGGAGCATGTAAATGCTACTTTCAGAAGACTAAGCACAAGTGAAACAAAATGAGAATGAAATACTCCCCCGAAAGGGTCTCCTAATCATCTCCACTGTTTTAGGCAAGGGCGGGAGGGGGCTCTGTCAGAGAGGCCCCTTGGAACGAGCAGCACAAGTGCGCTTGCCTGCACATCTCTGCCACCACGGAAAATTGGCTCTGAAACAACCATTCTGTGTTAGTTTTACCTGCATGTTTTCAGTTGTCACTGGCCCACTCAGGGGACTGAAGAAGAAAGCCCTTTTCCAGCACCAGTAAGTCTACAGGGGGCTGAGAGCTGGGATCTGCCAACAGAAAATTAAAGTAATAAGGAAAGCACATTAACAAAGGCTCTTTTTCTTTTAATAAACATAAAAAAAAAAAAGCTGTTCCACCAGGCATGGCTTTTTCCAAGTGTTACTGCAGTTAGCAATTTTCTAAAATTCTCACAATATAAAATATGAGAGAAAAGAAAATGTGACAGTGTACTTTTTGTATGTTTTTCTTCCTACTAGGCTCATAGGCTAATTATACCTACAACTTATTCTGTTTACTTTCATCTATAAGGTATAGATTAAAGTTAGCAAAGGTGTCAGTGCGCTGTGCTCAGGGTCACATCATTAATTATATGTTTTATAACTTTTGGGTGAATTTAATGCAAGATAGGCCAGATGCTCAGAATGGTCTTTGTCGAACTGCACTTAGACATACACAGGAATGTGTTTAAAGGGAAAAAGAGCAAATATCTACTCCTAATTCAGCTCTGTCTCTGGCTGATTATTTTGGCACCTCATTTTAATGGTAGCACTTAAAAATAATTTAGGAAAAGAAAATCGCAAACTCTACACTCTAAATCTCATATGCTGATAAAGGAAGCCTGTGAACTAACATTACGATAGGTGAGAAGAATGTAAATGACATGTAATGTAAGAAAGGAAAGAGCAGCGATTTACATCTGTCCTCTCTGATTCAGCTGTGTTAATTTGCGTTTCTTATTATGAAGGCTTACAAGGTGCCCAAAAGACAACAGGGACAAAGTGATGGGCCCATCAGGAGTCAAGAGAGTCTATAATAGTTTCAGGCTCCACACTTTACAAACACAGTGGTTTGAGTGTCTTGTGTTTGAAGGTGACGCTCCTTTGTGTAGGGAGTGTACACACAAAATAGGTATATATACCGTTAATCATACTATTATTTCAGCACACGGAGCGTCATTGTTCAATTATCAGTGCTAATGAAGAGGAGCACTAGTGTGGGTAATCCAACATGGCAGCTAGAATAATTTATATTCGAGTCAAAATGACTTTTTGTACTTACATTTGAATATAATTGTGTCTGATATTCTGGGACTCCTAGCTGAGCACCCAGCAGGCAGGAGAGTTCCCACAGATGCACTTGCTCATTGTTCCCCCGCAGAAGCGAAGGAAGCATGTGTGCTTCAGCCTGGAAAATCTGCCGGCAGCCAGGGCTCAGCTACCTAAACCAAGGACTGGGCACAGATCTGTGTGTTTGCCGCTGCCTCGGCCTACAGGAGAGGGATTGGCAGGAGCAGGGTGGGGGCTGGGGGAGGGTTAGGGAGAAGATTTCACCTGTCTGATATCCGTGTTATCTGTAAACCATGGGTGGATAAGTAAAAGATGATGTGCAATTGGAAAACATTTTAATGAAACTTTTTTTTTTTTAAATGGAGAAATCAGAGGAGTAGCTCTGATTTCCAGTTTGCTAATGCAGCCACTTCATGAAAAATAGACCATGTTACTTTATTTACCTGAACCCGAGTGCAGAGCCATAGCCCATCCCAGCAATGTCTGCCATTTTAATAGAATATAAGATATATTTCTGCATTTCTTCAAACTGTTGTGTTTCCTACTTTTAGCCTGATAGTTGGGTTTTAGATCTAGTTTTTAAAGTGGGAAGGAGAGCATTGCTGGGAGTTACAGCAGGTGCTTTAAGGAGACGGCAAACACTTCAGGATCAGTGTGGTGTTGGAAAGAGCTCTGCGGTGGGGAAGCTGCAGAGGTCTCGCAATCTTCCTGTAATCAGAAGGCAGTGTGAGTGCTGAGACCATTTTATTATAGAGAGAATGAGACGTGAAAAGGAAGAGAAAACACTTATATATGCTCTTAATCTCATAATCTTAGTATATTGATTTATATTTTGTTTCTCTGTTTTCTAGTAAGAATTTTTTTCTTTTGGTAAAAATGTTATACCGTATTGCAGAATGCTTTATCTCAAAACCATCACTGCATCCTTATAAACATATTGTTTAGGAGGATTTCAAGGTCTTCCAGATGTGGATTAAAAAATCACTAGTTCATAGATGAAGTTACTAATTGAATAAGGAGTCACAATGGTGGGAATTATACATTGTTCTGATAGTTGCTCAAAGAAGACACTTGCAGATTGATGGTACTAAAAGAAAAGCATAGGTATTGTATTCAGTAAATATCAATATTCTAGACACAAGTGTTAGAGAGAAAGCTTGGGAAAAATGGCACAATTCATGCCTTCAATGTATTTAGTATCTAATGGGGGAAATAGCACTCATAAAATTTATACAGTATTTTTCCATATTTTGCCTTTACAATTCAGACACTTGGGAGCCAGGTAAGCTCAAGACTATGTGTTCAGAGTAAGAAACCTGCCTTGTTTCATCTTTGAATGTTTCCAGTACAAGTTAAGTTTCTTATATACTTAAGTGCACGTAAAATATTTATTGAACTGAAATCATGAGTGTTTTATGCTACTCAAAGGTAACCAAATGATAATCATAACAAAGAAATGTGTGGCAGCAGACTAATCAGAAGGTAGTGAAACAGCCATTCTTATTGTGTTATGTTTTTTTCTTTCTTTTTAAAAACTGCATAAGTAGAACTGAGCCGGCTGTTTCTTTGTGTTAATCATGAGGCTTCTAGATGCACATACAAGAAAGGCAAATGTATTAGCTCATGCAAATATGGTAATTTGTTGGATCTCATAAAGAAAAGTCCACAGGGAATGGTTTCAGGCATAGTTGGATCTAGCTGCTGAAACTGTATCACCAAGCATGTCCTTCCACTTCTTGGATCTGCTTCCTTCTCTTTTATTTTAGACACTTTCTTTTCTCTTAGTGACAAGCTGAGCATCAGAAACTTGAGGCTTACATCCTAAGTTGCTATCCAGTGATAAAAAAATCCACCCAAAGGTGTGCCCATTCCCAACAGTTCCACGAATGGCATCTGTGCTAACACTTAGTGATTCTGATTGATCTGCCTTGTGCCGTAAACATTTTCTGAGTCAATTTCAGGAGGCAGGGAAATGGGCCATCCTGATTTACCAAGCCTGGGTCACATTTTAGAATGGGGGATGGTCACTCCCAAAGGAAACTTGAGATGTATCTAAGAGAAGTTGTAGAAATGTTTGTTGGGCAGACAAAATGGCTGATGTCTGGAAGAGTGTTACCCAGAGTAAACACTTAATATTAAATAAATAGTCATTCAACAGAAGTTTTGAGATCTCCTACGTATCTTTGAGGCAAAACACCAAGAAGACATTTGAAACTATAGATAGCCTCTTTGGAAAATTTAGTCACAAGTAGGTTTTGTGTTTGTTTGGGGATAAAGGGTGTTTTCTAATATGCGAGGACATTTTCAATATAAGGTCATGGGCCACAAAGTTTTATGCCTGTGTGAATCAGCACTTCCTTCAGAATTTTCTGTACTCAAATGGCATTTTATCAAAGGGGCCTTCTCTACTCTCTGAGAAACAAACTATGTGTCCACAAACCCCTCCTAACCATCCCAGCACTTTCTATCCCCTTTCCCTCACTTTATTTTTTTTACATCTTTTCAACACCATTTGGCATCTTGTATATTGACTCATCATACATTCTGTATATTTATTGATTATCTGTCTTTTTTCACTAAAATATAAGTTCTATGAGAAACTTACTTCTCACTGTTTACCTAGGTGGCCAGTATATACTATTAATAGATCAGTAATAAGTATTTGTTCAATGGATGAGTGAATGAATGAATGAGATACTTTAAGTGGCAAAATTAGATTTTCAAAAGCCCAGGGGAATTGCGAATTGGTATAAGGTAATTATTTCACTGATTAAGAATTTTTAAAATGGAGGCACATAGTATGAGATTCAAATATATACACTACTTAAATGTAGGAAATTTCCTTTAATTTATTAAATTGCATTTATTTTCATAAACTTAAATTACTAATTTTTGGTCAGGTTGGAGGTCATGCTGATATAACTCACGTTATACATTATGTTATTATATTACTCTCAATTTATTATGAAATTTATTTAATATTCAGTATGACTATTTAGAGTGACTGGTTCTGTAATAGTTGTGTGGTAGTAGATATGAAAAAATAATTTTCATTGTGTTCATTGATATATAGAAAATGTCTGAAGTATAATTGAGATGATACAATCATTTCTTACTGAGTCAGTGCGAGGCCCTCTCTCAATTATCAACAATGCATTATAGTTACACTGTTTTTTACCAGCCAGCATGGGTATGCCCTCCCAGCCCACCGCATTGTCAAGCAGTGTTCAGAGAGTGCAAATTGATTGTGTCTAATTGGGAAGATAAATAAATGACAATACAAAACCAATGCATTTAAGTCAAATTTAAACTGTGTAAGTTATTCATTACTTCTTTTTAACCTGCATAATAGAAAACTTAAGGGCATAAACACCTGTAGAGACCCAGCTCAAGCCTACTGTCCTCCAATGCTCTCCCACCATACTCTAATCTCTGTCATCTAGAATATCATATTCCTCAAGTTCTACTTCTCTTTAGGCAATATGTATGTAGCATCTTTGGAATATCTCCATTAACCTGTCATTTATGTTCGTTTCTAGAAGTATAGACAAATGTTTGATGTGATCATAAATGTAGAAACAGGAAAATGGGAAATATATGGACAAAAAATGCTAAGTGTATAACAAGAATATTACATTTAATACATAGTCTTCTTTGTCCTAACTGTTCTGTATAGCTTTTTCTATAAGGTCAGACTACTAATAAATAGATTTGCCAAATATAAAACTTGCAAGTATCATTCTTTCTACTCAGAAACCTCCAGTGTTCCTCCTTTGTATCCAGCATAAAGTCCAACCACCATATTTAGGTCCACAGTCATCACCCTTTATAAAATGTTTTACACTTTTCACCACCATCTCCTGTTGTATGAAACCTGTTTAGCATCAAAGGCCTTAAGTAAATTCTGCCTTTGTTCTCTCTATATTGCCTAAAGTATATGAGTGAAGTATTTTTCTCATTCCTGTGTTCTTACATATGTCCTAAGAATTCACCATACCTTTCAAGTTTCACTTCCTCCATGAAGACTTTATTTCCAAGCCATCGTCACCATGATTCTTTCATTGTTTTGCATGATATTTTCTATCTTTTCCATATACACTTGCTGTCCCATTAATTTGCTAAGACCTAACCATATCGTGTAACTTTCTGGATCCCTAGGACCTACCTGATAATGATCACTCGTTGAATTTTGCTGATGCTAATAGCAGTGATGATTATGATAAGAATTATGGCTTATAACATATACTGCATGTTCTTGGAAAAGGGTCATGTATTCAGAGGAACTGAGATGGAGAAATAGTTCATTAGTGGGAGAATTCATTTTAAAAAATAGGAGTTAATTATTCAGATGTTTTATTTTTATATATTTTATATTAATAGATATTATCATAGTATTTATTATACTTACACACTGAGGATGCTAATGTTAGGAATTAAATGAAATGATGCATGATATGTATGTTATATTCTATAGTCTAAAATGTTTTAATACAATCTTGGTATGATATTCATTCCATTAATATTTCTTTAACAACTTTTGTTCCTATGATAGTTGTGCTTAAAATATCATATAAGATATAATTGCATGTATGCCACGGATCCCTGTATTAAAGAATATGAAAAAATTACTACATTATTGTTAGATTTTTCTAAGTGTTCATAGTGTGGGTTGGCCCAGTTCTTTTGTGCTAAATCTTTTAGAAATTATTCAACTCCACTGAGGTAGAATCTATTTCTTTTTCTCCTCGAATCTAACCCCCAGGGCCACTGTTATATGAACATCTTAGCCTGCTAAATTAAGAAGCCCATCCTTGTTGTTTTGTGTGTACCTTATTTAGGCCATCTGCAGACAAAATGGAAATTGTATTTTGTAACGCACAGTGTGGTCCACAGGGGAAATGAGGAGTTGATAAGTATATATCCAGTACACTTACTCTAAGTGATAATAAAACTGGAGCACGGAAACACAGAAGGAGCCATGGAATGAAATTGTCAATCTAAAAATTGTCAATTTGAAAATCTCGCCTAATTTTTCTGAAAACAGCGGTTCCCAAGAATCTTATCAGAGACTCACCTCTGCCCTCCTGGGTTCAATTTAGAAGAGAGAGAAGCAGAAAGAAAGTTTCTTTGGAATACATAAAGGCCTGCTGGTGCCATGATAGTTAAGACGGTATTGGCATTTCCATAACATTCCGGGAAACTTTTAAGGTCAAAGACACGAGTGGTTTATTCCTTATATGAATTAATTAATCAATTGACTCATGTAATTTTTTGATTCAGATGGAAAATATTATTCTTCCACTTAAAAAAAAACAAAACCCTTGAATCATTTGGTATTTTTCTGAAATTAGGCTCTTATGTATAAACGCATAGAATCTTTTCTTTCCTCTTTCTACACCTCACTGTCTTCTTGAAGAAATAAGATTTTGTTATTGAACTGAGAAAATCGAAAGAATGTATGTTGAATGCTATCCATTGTTACTTCCTAATGTGGGATTCAGTTTTCTCTTAACTGCTCTTAAGCAAATACTGTACTATAGAAAATATGCTTTATCATATCATCTCCAAACCTTTTTTTTAAACCATGAACTATTGAAAACTATTGAAAAAAAACATGCACTGTCGAAAACCTGTAAAACAGTTCAAATCAAGAAATAATTCAGATACATAGCTCTGGGTTCGAATTTTGACTTACTACTTCCTGAGTGGCCTTAGGCAGCTTACTTAACTTCCCTAAGCTTTAATTTCTCTATCTGTAAAATGGAAATAAAAGTAGCACTTAACCCTAGAAGTTGTGTGAAATTAAATGTATAAACAGAGCTTGGCACAGTGCTTGTCTCCAAGAAAGTGCTCAGTAAATAGCAGTTCTTATAATGACTAAATATGAGATTCTCAAAAAACTGGTAGAGCAATAATATATGGCTACCACATGAAAGGAATACTCATAACCAAAGCTATAAAGTGAATCAAACTGAAATGGAATCAAATGGTTTCTTTTCTATGCATACATGCAAGAAATTTGTTGAATTTTTACTATACTACTAGGTAAACACTATACAATTTCTTTAGTAATGGTTTTCCAAGACTTTGTTTTCACTGTTGTATGGGATAAAACATTAAGGATAAAAGATTAAAAGTGTTAAAAGTGGACATGCCAGGACTAAGGTGGGTAAACTGCTCATTTGCCAGACCGTTCATTTATTAAGGTAGATAATAGCCCAGTGCACTCTATGGCGGGGAAAGACAGACAAAGAGAGAGAGAGAAAGAGGGAGACTGATTGCCACAGAGAGGAAATGTTCCGGAAGAATAGAAGATAAAAATCTCAGCACTTAAAATTGCCTGGACCTTCCAGCCAGAAGCAGCGTCCTAATATACAGGAATCTTCGAACTCCCAGCAGAAGTGCCTGTGGTGTCTGCCACTCAGCCACATGCTGCTGCTTGAAAAATATCTTCTACCACATTAAAAAGCACAGGGAGGTGGAGGATAAAGCAGTAATTACGACTAGTGGGAGAGTTTTGTGTAACTTCATGATTGGATGTTTTCAATGTATGCTCACCTTGTAAACCATCAAAAAATCTTATAAGGACCCCAACAGATTATTATAGTATCGAGCCCATATTCACAAAGCCATTTACCTTTTCAGGCCTCTAATAAACATCAGCATGTTTTAAATCATACTTCCAATTGGATGAATTCTACCAGAGCAAAGTATGCCTTACCTAGGTCACCTAGACAAACATTCACCCCTGTTCAAAGGAGAGGCTTCTGACCAGATGTGAGACAGTTGCAGACTGGGCAATGTATTAAATACATTAGCACAGTTTGCTATGTGAAGTCATCTTACTGCGAATCTTTCTGGGGAGTGAAAATTTGTTCTCTGATTTCTATGTTGAGTCAATCTCGGCTTTAAGACATATACTGGGAATCTAAAAATTTCAAACATTTAAAAGAAAAAGGATAGGCGCTAAGAGATACTGAGTTCCTACAATGTGCCAAGCAGCGTGGCACATGCTTTACCTTGGTGATCTTATTTATCCTAAAACCCTATTAGAAATTAGCAAATTAAGTTTGAAAGAGTTAAGTGACTTGCCCAAGGTGATACATACGTGTGTGTGTGTGTGTGTGTGTGTGTGTGTACGCATCATACTCTTGAGGTGTGAAACTCAGGTGTGTCTGATTCTCAACACTTGCTGTTCTTTAAACCTGTTGTTTCCAACCTGTGAGTTGTAGATATTTAGAGGAGTATCAGATTTAGTACACATATGGATCCATCCCAATGAGCATATTCTGAAAGCTAAATAGTTTGTCTCCATGCAATACCACTTATTGCATATAGATGTTATGATCCATAAGATACAAATCTACCTAAAACATTTCTGATGTATAGTCATTTAGTCAATATTTTTGTTTCACTCAACATGCACTTAAAGTAGAATTACTGAATATGAAGTTCCATGAGATTTTTGACATTTAAAATAATTTTTTTCCCTAAGAGGGGAACCTATTATGCGACATGTAAATAGACACAGACTTTTAAATATTTAACGTGTCTAAATATTAAGTAAACAAAAATACTTCCAGTTTTAAAATAGTTACCCGAAGATGGTCACATTCTGGTACATGATGATCTTGCTAAACTTTGCATGAGCTCCCATGTGAGAGGGAGGCTTGGAACTGGGCCCAAAAATAACATTTGCAACTGTCAATCTACTGGAAGTCTGCACTAGACACCCTGAATAGAGAGGGTGTCTTGTCAGTCTTTACAATTATTAAATATATTCACATGCAGATAATGGGAGGACGTGGCAGTGCTACTAAGATGACTAAATAAGTACAATATTTACCCTACATTGGCCTCTATTTCTACTTCCTCTGGGACCTTCCAATCGTACTCTTTTGACCAATATTTAACATTTGAGACACTGCAAAATGTCATATTCAGGAATTTGATTTCAGGGATGGCATGGCAGTCTGAACACGGTGGGAGTGTGTTCTCTCATGTGGCCATGACAGTTCTGTAGCGAATGAGAATTTTCAAAAGGTATGTCATCGTAGCAGTATAATGAATAGCATTTTAATGGCTCGAAACAGTTAATAATCTTGGTAGAACTTCTAACTTAGCACAAGAATAATGACTCAAGGCACTGGGGAGAGATAGGCACAATAAGTTTAGTTTTTCTTTTATTTCAATAATTGTTTTGATTTTCTTTTTGACCTCGATTATGCAGCTAATGAAGTTAGTGATTTGGGGTCTAGGCAAACATTTCTGTTTGACATACTATTTAGATGATTAAAGTAACTTTTCTTGTATCACTTTTTGTGGAATGATGGGGGACTAAAGTTCTTTTCCCTGTGCTAGGTTGAAAATATTTACCAACACCTTGCTAGGATCAGCTTGGTCTGCTTTTGCAGTTATCCTGTAGTTTTAAATCAGTGGTCAGCTGCTTGCAGACTTTAAAACATTTTCCCACCAGTATCTATTTAGGAGTTTTATTGGTCATTGCTAAAAATACTTAGGTGTGCTCTCAGGTGTCATTCCTTCCTTTAGTCTCTGTCCTCTTCACTCTGTCCACGCATTGAATCCAGATTAGGTAAGAATGAGAAGTCAATCCCAGGTGGGAATTCTTCTGGTTCTTGGGTTGAAATGAACTATCAGTAGATGTTGCTGGGGCTAAGAGGAGGGAAAGCTACAGAAACAAGAGAGAATAGACAGTGGCTTAAAAACTAGCTTATCACATAGTTTTTTAACACAAGCCACGCTCAATACCAGATGTCTAACATCAGGGACTGGATCAGATGTGTCATATAATCAAAGTCTTTATGTCCACATTTTCATCAAGACATGGTTCTCCAGATCGCCATGCATAGACTTAATACCCCGTCAAACACAAATCTGGAATGACTTATGACTGTAGACCTTCTTTTGCTGTCCTTCACTTTCAAATCCTCTCCCTGTTCAGTAAAACCTACTGTTACATTATCTAAATTTAAATCTACATTTAATATATTTTTAGAACTGCTTTTATCTGAAAGCATAATTTCCATTTTTTAGTACATCACTTTAAAATACACACATGAAGGATTCTTTTAAAATGTGAATGATTGATAGATAGATAATGAAAGTCTGTTCACTATTTATTATATGTGTAACACCCATTTCAGGTGAGAGAAGTTAAACTTGTGCAAGGAAGTTAGAAAAAAACACTCTTGTTTTGGTCCAGGCTTCTTGGGTTTTAATTCTTACAAAGGGAAAAAATGTCTCACATATTTAGAATCCAGAACACACATCAATTGCATTTGCAAACATAGCACAGTTCAATGGATATTACCAAAGGTCATGTGGTCTGCAAAAGTGATTAGCTAATTTTGCTGTGCAAACTTTGTCAAGTATTTGTCTTCTATAGGAAGATAAACATTGAGTCAGTATATTGAAGAGAAGTATAAGTTAAGCATTAAAAGCCCCACTTCATTTAGATAAAAATTTGACTTCTGGTTCTCAGAATTCAGTTTGAAAGATGTTAGAATTTATTAGAATAATTCCTCAAGCTGAGAAAAGAATCTTGCTAATCGTTTCAAATCTCCTGAAGTTTGTCAAATGCCAGCTCCTTGAATATAGCTCACAAAAACAACCTGTTGACAAAGCAAAGCTGTGTTTATTGCTTATTGATTACTACATTTACAGAATCTTAGTAACATCTTGGAGAAAGGAGGGAAAGGCAGAATGTTTATGAAATTCTGAATAGGAGCTTGATGAAGATTGGGCAAGTACCTGACCCAATGGTCTCAGGTTGATAGGCACAGCAAGGCGAGGCTCTCAAAGTGAGTCTTGTAGATTGGATGAGGCTCATTGAGCTCTTTGGTGTAATTAGTTCTGAACTTTCAGAAAATTTCTGAAATGAACAATAAAGTTATTTGCAGTTTCATCTCTCTGGATAAGAGTTTCCTAAAATAATAAAAGTATGTTAATTAAGACAGTAAGCTGTGGGGCTATAATGGTTTTGGTTACTAGTTCAAAATAATGACTTTAACATCAACCAGCTGACATAGCTATGATACATATATTTCTTTCTTGCAAGTGAGTATCCAAAACCAAAGTTTTCTTCTCTCCTCTTCTTTTTTTTTTTTTTTTTTTAAGAAAGAGTCTTGCTCTGTCACCCAGGCTACTAGAGTGCTGTGGTATCAGCCTATCTCACAGCAGCCTCAAACTCTTGAGCTCAAGAGATCCTCCTGTCTCAGCCTCTTGAGTAGCTGGGACCATAGGCACATGCCACCATGTCCAGCTAATTTTTTCTATTTTTAGTTGCTTGGCTAATTTTTTCTATTTTTAGTAGAGACAGGGTCTCACTCTTGTTCACATTGGTCTCAAACTCCTGACCTCAAACTCCTGATCCTCCCACTTTGGCCTCCCAGAGTGCTAGGATTCTAGGCCTGAGCCACTGTGCCCAGCCCCAAACTACAGTTTTTAATTTACAAATTGAAACACTATAAATATTTAGATATCTTTACCAAGCATTTTGATTGTATAATCTTTTTAAAAATTGTCATCTGCACAACCAAGTTAATTTTGAAAACATATCCAGCCTCTCAGAACCACTTTAAGGAAATCCAATCCTAGATAATGCCAGGAAAACTAGAGCTATGTATTATTAGAGGCTGTTTGAGACTATTTGAGCTACAATAATGAAAATACTATAGACCGGATGGCTTAAACAACAAACATTTATTTCCCACAGACCTGGATGGAGGCTGGGTAGTCCAAGATCACAGTGATAGATTGGGTGTAGAGTGAGGGCCTGCTACTAGGTTCATAGGTAGCTTTCTTCTCCTTGTGTCCTCATGTGGCAGAGGAGGCTAGGCAGCTACCTGGGATTTCTTTTATAAGGGCACTAATGCCATTCATGAGGGCTCCATCCTCATGATCTAATCACCTCCCAGAGGTCCCACTTCCCAATACCATCACATTGGGAGATAAGAGTTCAACCTATGAATTTAGGGAGTAACATAAAAATTCAGTCCATAACAGGAAGAAAAAATCAACATAGCGTGAAGTGTGCATAATTTATAAGTTATTATAAGATAAAGGTATTCCAAAGGAAATCACATAAAGGTAGCAAACAGGCACATATTGTAATGTGATGTCCCTCATATTTGCTTCCTGCATACTCAGCACATGAGAGAGATGTCCACTTCATGGTTTGGCCTGTGACTTGTGTTTGCATAAATATTCTTCCACCCAAATACACCAACCTGATCATTACATGTTCTATGACTGTAGCAAATGCTTACATGTATCCCATAAATATGAAAAATATTATGTATTAACAAAAGAAAAAAGTTTTTAGAAATAGAACTAGAAAAAGGTGGAGATGAACCCAAGTCTACTGACTTAGAATCCTTTTTTTTTAAATAAAGGGCTTATTAACCATTATTTTTTTAGATTCCATTTGTTGTGTTTTTAAGCCATGTAGTTTAGAAACCTCTCCAAAAGTTGCTAATGAATATTTGCATTTTAATAAATCTTTGCCAGTAGGTAATTTAAATAGGATCTGAACCAGGTAACAATGTGAAATAGGCAAGAAAAATTCTCCACCCCTCTCTCCTGCCCCAAAGCCTCTCAGACTCCTTTTTCCTTTCCCATTTCTCTCCTATTATCACCCCATCGAAAACCTCCTCTAGAAAGAGCCATCTGAAATTCATTGATATTAATTTTTAAAAGAGCAATAATGACCACTAAAAGTATTAAGTTCTGACCCCTCTCCCTTCTACTGGGATTTTTGCATTCCAAGTAATTAGGTAGAGGGATGATGTTTTAATTGTCATCAAGAGCCTGTGGGGTTTTTTGTTTGTTTGTTTGTTTTTGCTTTTTAATTTAAGCCGAGAATTGAAGCTGAGAAGTCAATTGTTTTCCAGGACTTCTGAAAGGAAACGTATATTACATGCATGCTGGATTTTTATAGTAGTGTTTGTTGTTTCAGTCTGTCTATGGAATCAAAGAATTTACTACCTTATCAGATGCAAAAAGACAAAATAATAGATACTCTTTCAAGCTTTCAGATTCTGTGAATTAGTAGCACAGCACATAACTGCTAAGGGAAAGTTTCCTCTCCTCTTCTTTTGACCACACACCTGATTTTCATCTGCCCATGCTTTGATTTATTAAAAAAATTATTGAGCCTCTACTGTGACCTACTTCCATGCACTTAGAATTCTGTTGTGAACAAAACAGACAATATCCTGCCTTCACACGACTTTTATTTTGTGCTTTTTCTAGGCATCAAATGGATAAGAATAGATTCAGATGTAGGTGAGCCTTAAAAACATAAGGTGTTTAGATTGTAGTGTAGCACGTAATTAAAGAATATTTATTAAGCATTCCTCGACATTCAAGATACAAAGACGCATAAGACAGTGGCTCTTCCTCTAAGTGGAGAATACTCAGAGAAAAATGAAAATAATGCAAGTGATGAGTATGGTAATGGCAAGAAGCCTTCCCTGGCTGCCCTAGAGAAAACTGGACTTTATTCAGTACATTTCCTGCCCTTGTTTCCTTCCTTATTTTTCTTTTTAGCACTCATTACTATCTAGCAGTCTATATTTTATGGATGTATCATATTGGTCGTTTGCTTCCCTGTTAGACATAAGCCACATGAGGTAGGAATATGAGCCTGTCCTCTTTCACTGTCCCATCCTCAACCCAGACAACTGTGCCTGCGGCAAGGAGGTGCCTAATAGATAATTTCTTCCAAAACGTAGAGCCATTGTGATGAAAACGATCATCTTAATGAATTTAGACTTTATCTGGTAGACACTAAAGAAGCTGAAGAGTGTTGAAGCAAGATCAGAGTAGTAGGAAGGTAGTCCTGTAGCCGTGTTCAGGATAGAAGAGAATGCCAGAGACTCACAACCACTAAGAGTTAAAAATGAGGACAGTTGAGCTACAGTTCTAAATCTTTGCTGATTTTGACTCTGCAGAAAAACACTGTATCAGCTCATAAGAATTATCATAGGTTGCATCTAAATACAGAGGCTTAGTTCAGAACACATGAGTCACAAAAGAGTTAACCTGGTGAACAAAGTGTTAATGTGTTTTCCCAAAGTCCCTGCTAGCCCTGGAGAGCAGCTTAAACACTGGGAGATTCTGGCTCAGTATGTAACAGAATTGGGTTAAGAGAACTATGTAAGGCTTGAAAAAGCAGAATCATAGAAATTAGAAATAAAAGGGACTGTTAGATCATATTGTCCATCCCCTGCCAAGGAAAATTGTTGCTGACAGTATATTATAGCTTTATTCTTTGCAGTAGATTTTTTAAAGGCTTCCCAAGAGAGATTTCTGATCTGTCCAGAATAATGAATGGGGTGATTTTTTTTTCCTTTTTTTTTTTTTGCATCTCATCAGTCAGTAGAAAGCACAGCTTTTTACTGACAACACTAGTTTGAGGAGTGCATTGAAATCTAGCATCGATTTCTGTTCACATTGTGTGTTAGTAGGTACAAAATATAGTTTTGGCCATTGGGAAGAGAGGCCTATGAGATTTCTTGCTACAATGGGCTACTATGCACATTGTTTTTGTTTTTGTGTTTTTTAGACATATAAGATACAACATACCTAACCTGATATAAGGGGTATTTAAGAGGATGTTAATAAATTTGAAGAAACATTAAAAACTGATAATTTTAAAACTCCTTAAGTGGTAAATTATTTTATTTTACTGGATTTTGTGTATAAAATACCAAACACTAGCCTTATGCAGTTGGTTAACATTTATTCATAGGTTCTCCTTAATTCCTGTACTCGATGCTCACACCACTCCTACATGGCATGGCATGGGAATCCTGTATTTTATAGATAAAACAGTGGAGTCCAGAAAGGCTCAGGGGCATGCTTAGGTAGTCCATGTCAGTGCCAGAACTCGAACCCAGGGCTTTTGACTCCTCCTGCAATGCTCTGTCTAACCCACTGTTTCTGGTGAGATGAAGAAACCAAAATGTTAAAAAAATATATATTATGGTTGTTTACCATATTCACTTATAATCATTTTTTAAATTTAAGCTGTGAAACTCTTATCAGAAAATCAATTTTATGTCTTTTTCAACTAAGTTCACGCCCAACCTTTTTAAAATGACAAATATCTACATTCTGCTCCTAGTTTCACGACTAAATCTGAATATAGAAAAATGGCAAACAAAAGCATGCCTTGTCACTCATAAGCCATTTTTATTTTTATTGAAACATGAGTCTCATATTCTTTAATATGATTGTCTTTGGCAGATAACTTAATTATAAAGTCTGTATCTGGATCTCCAAATAATTTAGGTATTTTAAGGATTTGTGGGATGTTGGCTTTTTCTCATAACTTTTTAAATATTTTTTGAATCATTTATGTATTGTAGTCCATGGAGTCTGGGCAGTCTATGTATGCCCTTTTATTGGGGGGGAATGGTGAGGGTTCAAAGAGTTAAATATTCAAACATTCACAAGAAATAGACAAGTTATAAAATAATTGATGAAATGAGGCAGATGTGTTCAGGGGAAAACTAGATGTCCATGGCCTAACTGAAGGATTTAATGAGAATTGCTAGTACAGTTGACCCTTCCCAACTCCTGTGACAGTATCTCCAATTGTAATGCTTGGTATTTGATGAATGGATGAACGATTCAACAAATGAATGGAAAGAGAGAGAGAGGAGAGAGAATGATTTCCCTGTGCTTCTCTGTTAGTCCAGATTGTACCACACTGCTGGATGCATCATAATCATGGCCAGCCCTACACAAGCTGCTTGTTTGATCAGAGGTGTACCCATTTTCTGTGCATCCACACTCAGGAAAATAACCAACATCTCTTAATATAATAAACCCAGGTATACACATCATGCAACTTTGTGTTGCCCAAGGATATTGTACAACTCATTTTTGTCTCCTGCTAAATGAAGTGCATGTGTCAAAGGGGGAAGGGCAGCAGAGTCTGAAACTCATTCTAGGAGAAAGAGCACAGTGGGGAGAAATGGATGGGGGTGATCAAGATGGGTGGGCAGATGAGGAGGAAGAGAGCTTCATATGTGTACATTTAACTAAGCAAAGTCGCGTATTCAGAAACTATGTGATGCTTGTATTTCCCTACTGTAAACCCTTCCAGCAAGAATCTAGGCTACTTTCTTCTCCAGACCACCCAGCAGCCCCCTCTCGAACTCATGCCTTGATATTCCTAAGTTCTGGGTGCTCAAGGCAAATGAGAGTCATTTTATGAGAAAAAGAAAGACAGAATAAAATATTTGGAGTTAAAGTTTCAGGGCAGTTAATGCGAACCCCTAGAGTCTTCACAGAAGCAGCCAGGCTACCTGCCCATCATGGTGAGTAATGGTCCCTATACCCTAAGTGGCAGGGCACGATTTTTCATTTGGCAATGAGGTGTAGATTCAGGAAGAAGAGAGGAGAAAAGGATGCAGAAAAAACAAATGCATCCCTCTGTTCATATATTGATTTCTCTATTACATTAATTTTCATAATAATATGTGGAAAAGTGAGGAGAGCTAATCTCTTAATTTTGCAGAAAATCAAATAGAGCCACAGAGGAATTATAAAAACGACCTCAGAACCCATAGCTAGTTAGTGACAGAACTGGAAATAGGATCCAGTTCCTTTAGTACTTATCCCAGGACTAGTTTCAACAGAACATACTGGTTAAAAATTTTAATCATCTGGTAACAAATAATATAGGGAAGTGAAAGTGAAAATATACATAGTAAGTCATCCAGAAGGATCAGTGAAGAGTCATGTATTTAAAAAATATTGTGATTGATACTGTAAAGATAATGAGAAAGTATTTCCATCACCAAAATTGCACGATGTTATTTCCACAGTTAACATTCCCTATACAGTTTTTATTTGTTAATTTAAAAACACTTTGTTTCATTCACAGATATTAAAGATGTCTGACATATACAGCCTTTATGTACATATGTATTTTATAACTCAAAAAATAATAAAACATATGATTTGATGTCAAAAAGACTTCACATTCCCTGTGTGTGTGACCTTGGACAAATGTCTTTATTAGCAAATGGGGTTTTAAAAAGGGTCTTCATATACTTGTTTGTGGGAATTAAAAGAGATAATGTGATACCTACAAGCAAGATCACTGCTTATATCCAAGCAGAAAACAGTAGGATGGGGCCAGGCGTGGTGGCTCATGCCTATAATCCTAGCACTAAGGGAGCCAAGGTGGGAGGATTCCTTGAGCTCGGGAGTTCAAGACCAGCCTGAGCAAGAGTGAGACCCCATCTCTACTAAAAATAGAAAAAATAAGCCAGGCATGGTGTCATGTGCCTGTAGTCCCAGCCACTCAGGAGGCTGAAGCAGGAGAATCGATTGAGTCCAGGAGTTTGAGGTTGCTGTGAGCTAAGCTGATGCCACAACACTCTAGCCAGGGCAAGAGAGACAGACTCTGTCTCAGAACAAAACAAAACAAAACAAAACAAAACAGTAGGATGGTTTTATACCAATCTATTGGAACAGTTATGGGGCAGAAAAGCCATAATTAACTTTCTTCTTGCGCATTATTAACATTTTTAATATTCAAGTTTAGTAAGGAAGATATATTCCTGTTATAATGAAAAAGTAAACAAAGCTTATTTCAAAGAAAATGTCAGTAATGGAACAAATCGACGTGGTGTATCACCAACAGGATTCAGTAAGAAGTACATACCATTATTTCTGTGTTGTGTCAGCCCAAAGTGCATAATTTGAATCTAATCATGAGAAAACATTAAGCAAAACCAGACTGATGGACATTCTACAAAATGACTGGCCTGTAACTTTCACAAACGTCAAGGTTGCAAAAGTCGGGGAGAGGCAGAGGAACTGTTCCAGATTGAGGAAGGTTAAGCAGACATGACAAGTGAATGCAATATATAACCCTAGATTTAGACCTTTTACTGCAAAGTGCGCCACTGGAAAAGTGAGCAAAATTTAAACAAGGTTTCTCAGTGTACTTGCACTATATTTTTCAGTTTTCCTATAAATTTGAAATTGTTTTAAAAGAAATTATTTTAAAAATATGAGGTTGTGCTTGTAAAGTACGTGACATAGTGAATGGCATGCAGGAGGTATTAAATAAATGTCACTTCTCTTTTGTTCCCAGAGGACAGCAGGTGACACTTTTTGTTAGATGTAACTTACTGAATTTAAATTCTGCTATTTTAATGGATTTTTTTTTACACAAAATAAAATAGAGAATAGTATGAAGACATTAAGAGCCTTATTAGAGCCTGAATTTCTGGATTTGAAGGACATGGCCCTCTTCATTTATGTTTTATCCTCTGGGACTAACTTAGGGCCTTTTATAAAACAGAGTCCCAAAAATACTTATTGGATAAATAAATTGTAAGTTCTTGCTTCAAAAAGTTAAATAGAGGTAAAATATTTTATCAAGACATTTGATGGTTCATAAACAAGCTTTAGATTTCATTGTCAGAGAAAAATGATCCAAAGAGTGTAAATATCTACATTTAAGGATAAAATTTAACTTGAAGGTTTTCTTAAACAAAATGAAAATGAAAAAGAGCAATTGTAATTGCTCTGTTGCTGGTCTGGTTAATAACATACCAAATAGCACCCAGATATGTTCTACCATTGGCAAATCTATTTTCTATTAGCTGTCTTCAAATATTTTTGAGCAAATGTCTACATTTAAATGAAAACGAATACCTCCCAACCCAAGCTATTTCAGAAAAGGTTTAGGTTTTCTTTCTGTGCAGTCTTTTATGATTCAGCTGCTCTGAGAGACGCAGAATGAAATCAATCTCATTACTTGTATATTTTATCACCTGATTTCAGAGATTCTCTGCTTTGATTACTTAAAAGATGGCATAGTTCTATGATGCTGTCACTGACTGACATACAGATTTAAAGCATCAGATAAGAATATATGGTGATCAGATAAAAAGGCCTGAGCTCTACTTAAAGGTACTAGTAATTTCTCAGCTGGAGGTGAGGCTTGCAGAACCTGCAAAGATAGGGTAGGAGCAATTTGCATCCAAGCCCTCACCCTTAGGAGAAACTGTCTTTGTAATCTCCATTCTTCCTCTACCTGCAAAGCAGTCCCAAGAGTATTCTCTCAGAAAACTTCTCTTAGCCTTTCTCACACTTGTTTTGTGTGATTGCTGATTCAAGTTCAGTGATTCTGTTCTTGATCATGCACATGCTCTGGCTGAGAGAAAGGATATGAGATGTCTTTTTTTCTAATGCCTAAATCAGTCCCTTGTGATTAACGTGCTAAATGTTACCAAAATCCTTAAGGAAAATGCACTTTGTCTTCCTGAGGATCTAAATCACTCCCCAAACAGAAAGTGACCTTGAGCTTTTCCCCTTTTGTCTACTACAGACAGCAATGATTCTGATATGTTAAAAGAAAAGTGACAACCAGTGATTCAAAGAATCCATTCAAAGATCCCAAAGGGGTTTGGTCCAGTTTTCTCCAATAGGATTCTATTCTGTTGCCAAAGGTTGTAAATATTGTGTTTCTCTAGTTATAAACACAAAGCAAAACATCTAAGAGAAATGGCGAAAGCCATTAAATTCTTCTAGTAGCCAGACTTCGTAGAGAAGAATAAAAAATTTGGATTTAACCCATACTTCAGTGGAAGTCACAATCAAGGATAGTTTTCAGTCTGCAAAGTTTTATGATAAATACATGATATACTTGAAGATTGTCAAATCGCAATGATCTAATTATAACTTTTATGACCGTATGATGTTATATATAGTTTTTTCTAAAGTCAATATGGTTGTTGTGGAACTTTATAGAAAACCTATAAACACTAGAATTTCAGGTACTAGGTCAATAGAATAAAGAAAAAGGGAAATAGTTAAGGCAAAATTACACTTTATCCATGAATTATTTTCCTTCTGTTGCATATAGTGAAAGTGTACTTTTGAACCCAATTGTAAAGGACTCTAAAGGGTGTGCAGTATACCTCATCAAATAGGAGGTTATCGTTTAGAGAAGGCAAAAGCCATAATGCAAATTTTAAATTAGTATTAGAAAAAGCACCTACAATGGCTTTGATTATCCAGTCAGCTATGAATAGAATATTACTTGTTGGCTTTTATCAGTGTGTTATTTTGTTACTGCATTAAATTATTCATAATGTATAGTAATAAACCTACAGCCTTTGATATGCCAGTGCATCTTTTTGTCTTCTGAAGACAGTGGGGTTTGAAGCAACTATTGATAAAAGAGAAAGGAACAAAATGGTCAGTTCACACCTCAGCGAACCTCCTAACCAGAGCCTAATAGCAATTTATTATGTATCTTTAAAATGCAATTATGGTACCTGAAATTTTTCAAAGAAATGCTTCACTAAAGTGAGACAAACCATGACTTGGCTAAGATTATGTTTAACCTCATGAATAATAGCACATAAACATGCACAGTGCACACTCGAGCTAACCACCTCGCTGTCTTTCTCAGTAGTGGAAAAGCACGGAATATAACACACTGAGAAAAGTAATTCAACACCTGTGTCACACTGGTAGCCTCTAATGGCTCTGCTCCTTCTTTTTGCATGAAGCAATCAGTAATAGGGTGGCTCTTCTTCAGGCTGACCACGAATCTAACAGGCAGTTACAAACAGCTAAACAGCACCTGCTTTTGCAAATGGCCCTGGCAAGCCTACACCAACAGGCGAATTTTGTGCAGTTGTCTTATGGGAAAGATTACTGCTCATGACATGCCCATTCCCACCATAATGGTGCATTGAAAGAGGTTGGTGTATTCAAATCAGAGAACCTGTATTCAGACAAAAGGACACTCTGGGAACATGAGAGCAAAGCACGAAGCACTGGCTGAGCAAGAAAGAACATGGAAGTGGTAGGTTGAGGCCAATTTCTGGAAGGTCTTGGATTCTGTTCCGAAGATGTTGTACTCTATTTTATCGGTGGTAGAAAGCACCGAATCTACAGCTGAAAATAGTGAGAGCATCTAGATGCTAATATGTAGGATGTTTTAAGTGCCATGCTTTCTCATCATGTCTGTGACTTGCCTGCCAAACAGTCCTTACACTTTCTCTCCACTGCACCCCTGCTCCCAGCACTCTCCTCCCCTGCAATTCTCTCTCTTCTCTTCTGCGCCCGTTTACCCTAACCATCCCGATGAACTCAAAATCAACCCCTCTATAATGCTTTCCCCTATAATCCCATTCAAAATTTTTTATTATGCTTTAATTATCATTTTTAATTGATTTTAGATGTGTGATTTTTCACATTTTAATGCCTCTGAAATCCAGATGCATGTCACAATTGATCACTTCTTAGAATCGCTGTCCACCAGGCAGCATCCGCGTCTCTGAGCATGTGCTGGTGTGGCCATCACTGTCATTCTTTTCATTTCTTCAGTCAAGTTATGTACCTAGTTGGCACTAAACAAGTTCAGGTTAATTGCCATTTAAAATGCCTTGAAAAGACGACCCCGTGCGTCACCACTGAAACACAAGTTATTTCGTATGCAGAAAGCACAGGAACAGAGCAGAGGGCCATGAATTTTATATTAGCAGAGCAAGTATTTCAAAGTAACAATCAAGTGCTTTATAGGACGCAAGAAAGGAAAATACCCACAAGTAGAGGATGCCAGGTTGTTTTATTATTGAGATGTTTGCAGAAGGATCGCTATCACATGCCAAGCCATGCAGCTGATGGCAGGAGCACGGCCAAATCCCTGAGAATGGATGAAAGAAATTTCAAAGCAACAAGAAGCTGCTAGGACCCAGTCCTGCATTTGCAGGACTAACTAGGGTAGGCTGTTAAACTTAAATCGTATGGCTTTTTCTCTTTCTCAATGGCACAATGTGTGTCCTTAATAATAAGTCATAAATTATATACATTTGATGAGATGTAATAATTTTTTGCCACATGCATAACGCTTTTCATTTGCTTCTTTCTTTGTTTCTTAATTCTTCCTTATAGATTTGTCATAATCACAATGAGATTATAGGCAATAAAGGCAGGCTATTTTTTCTCCTGGCTCTTTGTATTACTCTCTGCCATTTGCCCAGTACCTTCCACATAGTAAGAATCTTTTCATATGTTAGAATAGTAATAGGAGTCATTGTATTATGTATGGCTGTACCTTTTGCACAAGGAGAAAAGCAGTTAACAGAAGAGAGGTTAAAAGAGAGTTTCAACAAGGTCTAATGCAGGAAGGTCCCACCATTCATGTTTGGCAGTGTGGTCTGTGAGAAAGAACAGCAACTTCCAGATAGATCGGAGCTCCTGGACAGGCTCCATCACTGATTAAATGCATAAATGTCATAACCAGGCAAAGCGACTTAACCCCTCTAAGCTAGGCTTTCTAACTGTAAATTAGATATAATGGTGCTAATTTGCAGTAATGTTTACATGGGTAAAAATGTTTAGCCCCACATGTGACTTATAGAACATGTTCAACAAGTATCAGTTTCCTTCCCATTCTTCTGTGTTCCTCTGGATTGTTCCTCTGTGCAAGAATATTGGGGAAAAGCTCATTGTATTAGTATTTGCATGCTAATATATGCTCTACAACAATGTTTTCATACCTGACTACTAATAAGAATCAATCATGACATGTGTGTTTTTTAAATAGAGATACCTGTTTACCACTTTGAAGATATCAATTTATAGTCTGGAATGATGGCCAGGAATCTGCATTTTTAAATTAGCTCCCTGAACTGGTGATTGCAATACATCATTGGGATTAAGAATTGCTGTGCTAGTGACACTAGTTATTATTATCATCCATTTTAAATTTAAGATTATATCAATGTTTGACATCGAGGGTTGAAAATAGACACCAAGAATGCAGAAAATCATCGAAAAGTGTCACTTCTACAATACTTTCTGGGCTAATTTCTTGATGTTGAAAAAATCATGATTTTTAGTATCTTATTTTTCCTTCAGAGTCATATGGTACTTAGTGATGTTTTGAAGTTACATGCTAAACTGCAGTCTCTTGTTTCACACTAAAATTAATGGTTACTGCTGGTCTTTAAATATTTAAGATAAAATCTGCTCTGACAAATCCTGATCCTATCCTTCATATAAATTCTGGCTACTATAGACTGTTATCTCTTCCAAACACCATGGGAGTGTTATAATCATTAATGTGGGTACAGACATCTTAAATTACTCAAATGGACACAGGGATGAGGGTTAATAAAGAAAATGGTGCAATAATCATTTAAAACCGTTTTTGTATTTGATTTTCCAGAATATCATCATCATTAAATGCATCTTGATGGCAAAACACACACATACACACCAGCTAAAACTATGAATAGCTATTGCTTTTAAAGCTCCTGACCCAATAACCGTAAGTACCTTAGAAGTATGTAACCAAGAAAAAAGAAGAGATGTTACTGATTGACCGCCTGCTTAGAGCCGGGCAATACACAAAGGAAATGTATGTCTATTGTGTCTAAAAGCACATAACAAATGTGGAAGGTAGGAATTGTTTATGTTTTACCAAAACAAAAAACAAACAAGCAAAAACCAAATGAAAATAAAACAGAGCTCAGTTTCAGAAAAGCTTACTGACTTGCCCAAGATGCAAATATTAGTAGCATTCATAAAGAGGCCTGTGTCTTAAACCTCACGTTCTTTGTGTCAAGTTCATACACAAATCCGGGCCCCCAAAAAAGGACAAAATAGGCTGGGTTCTGCCTCGAAGCCCAGAGAATTGTAAATCATTGACCAAAGCCCCTCCCCACCAAAAGAAATGTCTTTGCCATATAGTGTGTACTTACAAGATTTGGGCCTTAAATAATAACAGTGGAAGTTTGTGTGTCAGGTGTACTGGGAAGACCCTGAGCTTCCTCAATCCTCCTGTACCTACTTGCAGTAGAGAAAGATCCTCTCCTGATACTTGGGATTTCTCCATCAGAACTTTCCCCAGTAGCTCAAAGCTTCCATGCCTATTCAAATTCACTTCCCCCTGGGAGGTGTAACACTTTAAACTGTCATCAGCCATTCACATTTTAGTTTTGACCTGGGGATTACAAAAGAGGAAAGGAGGGCACTAGTATTTAACTGGGGAGAGAAAATCTCCCAGAATAGAGCTGCTTCCCTGACAACCCTCACCCAAGAACTGACATAGCCTAAAGCTGGCCTTGCGCACAGCACCCTACAAGGTGGAATATGTTATAGAATTTCGATTAGACACAATCTTCTTGCCCCAGATTCAGGGACGACCCCCCAAGAAGCCTGAAGCCTTATCAAATCTGGGCTAAACTGTATATTTATTTCATTTATACATTCTACATTTATGTAATCGCTCTTCCCCAAGTCATTACTTGTAGGGAACCTATTTTAATTTTTTTTATCCTGTTAGGAATAATCTTTTATAGAGAAAAACTTCCCTAAGTACCAATATCGAAACAGTACACTTTAACACTAACAGTTGGGGTTCAGTGCCTCAACTCTCTAGCCCCTGCTCATTCTCTTTATCCACTCACAGATTTCAATGCACTGTTTGTCACTAAGGAGGAACCACAGGAAGTTCTTATGGTGGTCACACTTTAGGGGAGAGAATTAGTGCCAAGGCTTTTCTTCATGGAGGGAGCTGTAGGGGGCAGATTAGGTAGCTGCATAATCTCTGGGATGCCTTGCCTGCTTTACTTCACCCTGACCAAATAGACCGCCACCTACAAAATGTTTCCAAGGAGGAAGGATTCAGGGTATGCAACAGAACTTTTAAAGGTAGAAATAAAGGTAATTTAATGTTATCTGGCTAGTGGTTGCTGAATGTCTTAGTCTGATAGTGGACATTAGGAATAATATTTAGTGAAAAGACTCTCATTGGAAAGTATGAGTTGACATTTATTCCACCTGTTCCTGTCCTATCTATGTAAATATAGTGTAAATCTAAAAAAGATGTTGTACATGTAACAGTAAGAATATATGGAATTCTGTTTTTTTTTTTTTAATTTAGAAATAAAATGGACTTGCATAAAAAGATGTTCTTATTAAGGAGAAATAAAAATATGTTTTTTTCAAATATTTTTCCATAATCACAATGGCATCATAACCATATTGTAAAGGACAGCTGCTCAGTATTTTTGTGGAATATTTGGAAATACATCCAATGACTTATTTGTTGGATAGTCTGTATCAGAAATTAGCCATGGATGCTAATGAAAGCTATGTAGTAACAAGGAAACATGTTCTTGTTACAAGATGAAAAAGCAGAGTTAAATATGTGCATTTATGTCAACTATCAAAATTGTACATATACTCTGTAATCTCAACTAGCAAATAAAAGAAAAGTAATGAAATACAGCCATGTTCATATCTGTGTCAATTTAGAGTGATGTGGTTCTAGACATTTCTCATCTTTGTTTTCCAAATTGTATATTCAAATTGTTACATTATTATTAGAAATTAACGATACATTTTTAAACCAACAGTCAGAAAACATTAAATAATCTAGATTTATCTATTAACTCAATCAAATACCATATTATTTTTGAATTATTTAAATATATTTAATCTTATTTTTACTCAAGATAATGTATTTCTCAGTATAGACTAGAGATTGATGAAGGGATAATTTAAAATAGAAAGCTTCCAGGTGATCTCTGCATTTCTCTGCCTTACCTGAGAATGAGGTACATCTAATTTTGAATGGCATTTATTATGCTAGAATTTTAGAAGTTTTTCCTTGCACTTAGTATAGCAGGCAAAAGCAGTTCAGTAAGTAACTATAGTCTAGAAAGTTAAAGGTGAGGTATAAAGAGACTACTACGTGCTTTTGCTTGTATTTTGTTGTTGTTTGCTGCTTGTTTCTCTGTATTTCTACTTATTTTGATTCTGAATTGTAAAATTAGTTAGTTCATGCTGTTCTAAGACATGTACTACATCCATAAAAAAATAGAGTTTCAAGAAGTTACAGCTATAATTTCAGAATCATTACAAGGCCTGTCACTATTCTCTGTTGGTTTGATTGAATTCTGACGTTGTTACATCTGGCCTTCGAACACCTGCCCCTCAAAGACCAGTGACACAGGTATCTGGGCATCTGCCTCATTCACCCTTTTTCTGAGTATGGCGAAAACACAAACAGATCACACCATTAATCTAAGACACCCAGTAGTTTTCAAAATACAAATGAAATCTTCAATATGAGTCATTAGTGTTTTAAAAAATAGCCAAGAGAAAATAATGCACAAAGAGTGAAATAGTTTTCAGTTTTTAGAGAGATTAATTGCTATTCTGCCTCTTGATAGCTGAGTGACTGATGACTTAATTTCTGAGCCTTGGTTTTTCTTATGTCTCTTCTCAGCTATGGGTTCCAAATAAGGCAACATTTTTTCAAACGCTAAAAATACCACATACATAATTAAAATGGAGTCGGGGTGTGCTGGTCCTTGAAATGAAGGAGAGGGCGAGGAGGAAGGAGAAATAGGGACTAGAAAAATAGAAGGAAAAGGATGCCAAAATGACTGAACGGCAGTCTTTCTTTTTCTCTTTCAGGTTTTAATATTTAAACATTATCATTGCTCTGCTCTGTTTTCATATGCCGTGATCTTAAAACGTACAATAAAATAAACTTGAATGCATTTTTAGTGCAAAGAAGAAAAATTAACTGCTCAGGTACGTAAGGTAGCAAGTAGAATGATAAAGTTCTGCACCAAAGTAAGATCTCAGCACCTGTCCTCTAAGAGCTCGTAAACCAACCAGAGAGGCAAAGCAAAATAAATTAGGAGATAATGACAGCACAAGACTTAAATAAAATTTCAAGAGAAAACATATATGTGTGTGTGGGGGGGGGGTTATTTATATAGTAGGGGTAAAAAGATCTCTTCCACCCCCTGAGGGTTCAAGAATTGGAGTCTATAAAACAAATGGACAATAGACAGATTAATAAGCAAGCACACTGGAGTCATGTAAAGTATGAAACTTAAAGAAGGGCCAGGTGGTTGAAGCTTAAATAGCTTCCTCATAAGGGAGAGGGAAGTGGAGGACGTAGGCAATTTTAGAGGAAGAGTAGATGATTTTTAGGGAAGGTGAATGGACCTGAAGAACAGACGGTAGCCTGGGATAAGTTTGTCTGGCTCTGAGCGTGGTGTGAACGGTATTCGGCCTGCCTGCAGTACGCATCAGTCTCCCCCTGTTGATATGTGAGGAAGGAGTCACAATAATTGAATATTTTCTGGAGGATCCTGCCTTTAGGGAGATGGGGGAATGTTCGGGACGACCCTTCTCTGCATTGACTGCTCCGCAGGTGCTTTCAGTTTGAAGTCTAAAATGACATTTTGGGGTATTCTTTTCTGAGCCCCAACAATATCACATTCTATATTCAATTATTATTTACTATCATGTATTAAACATTTGTTACGTTATATATTTTATAGATTTATATGTTCTAGAGGAAAGTGGAAAGGAGTGGGCAGAGCTATAGGGGAGAAATGGATATGAAAGCAGAAAGAATGGAAATATAGGAAGCCTAATTTGCAGCCCAGAGTCTTGGTTTTATGCTAGTGTCAAACGAGAGATATTTGCAACTTTTCCATTTGAACCTGACAAATTGCTGCTAATACTACAACCACTACTACTAGTAATAATATTGCTACTTATCAGAAAATGATTAGAGTCATCCTTCAGTATACACAGGGGATTGGTTCCAGATGCCCCTCTCCTGCCCTTGCCTTTCCCCTGCCCACCTAAAACCAAATCTGTGCATGTGCAGATGCCCAGTGGGCCCTGCAGAGCCTCGTGTATATATGCACACAAAGCTGGCTCTCTCTATATGCAGATTTCACATCCCACAAACACTGTATTTTCAATTCTAGTTTGGGTGGAAAAAATCTGCCTGTAGGTGCACCCATGCAGTTCAAACCCTCATTGTTCAAGGGCCAACTGTGTATGTGCAGGGCAGGTTGCTAATCACTATGCCAACCCCATCTAAGGCTGATAACCACATCTTAATGGTGTCTTAAAGCTTGAGTAACAACCAGGAGGTGGTGGGCCCAAGGTGTCAGTTCACACTTGACCGACTCCAAATCTACCCTCTTAAACTCCACATAATTCTGTCACTTCTCAAGTTAAAAGCACTTTTTTAGAAAAAATTGAATCCATAAGTTTTCTAAGAGATCATGTCTCCAATTCACGTGTGGAAGTTAGGTTTGGGTACTCATGGTAGAAAAGAAGATACTGCCTTGATTTTTTTATACCCAGAACAATTTTGAATTTAAACTCAAAATTAAGTGCAGGGATATTGTCACGTATTTATTTGTATCTCAGTGCTCTTTTGGCCTGAAAAAGATGACTCAAACTCAGTAAATTTTTGGGAAATTAATTCATAAATTTCATATCTTTCTTTGCTTTTACTTTCCTTTATCATATTGTCATATGAAATTTAATACTGCTAAGATAAGTTAGGACTTTAACATTGGTAAATTTTTGGTATAGTTTTGCCTTCGTAAGTTTTTTCTTTCCTATGAAATTCCCATTCTTGTTATTTTTTGATGGAAAAAAGGAAAAGGAACATTTTGATGCTTTTCTTATATAGGAGAGTAAAGAACACTGGTTTGAGATTAGGACACCTGAGTTTCAATTCTAGCTCTTAAGGTTGCTAATGGTTGAACCTAAAGCAAAGCGTTGATGCTCTCTGAGCTTGGGTTTCCTTGCCTGTATGTGGTGGGAACTTAACCGCTAGGCTTCCTTATTTAAAGCCCCCCAAACCATGTAATTCCCTACACCCTACCTGGGACATTGTATGTGTTCAATATGGAACAGTTTACTTTTTCCCATCTCTCCCTCCTTCTACTCTAAACTATTTTTAAGTAATTAAGAGAAAGATCATTCTGATTTCATAGATAAAATGTTATCTATATAACATTATCTATATTATTATATTAGATAACAAATGTTATCTATATCTGTATCTATAATTTATCACAAAAGAGTTACAATAATTTACTTTCACTCTATCAATTCTTCCATTAGGCTACAACTTGTCAATACAGCAAAATTTTCTATTCCTCTTAATGACAGACATATTTAATCCTTTTAATATAATATGCTACAATGAGGTTCATAAAATGTGTAGTTTTAAAATGATTAATATACCTCCTAAAATGACCTCCTGCATATGTTCTTTGCCAAAAATTTGATTAAATTCACATATTACATTTTTTGTGACCTGTGAAAGTAATAGGAATCATAAAATAATAATAATAAAAAATAAAACAAAGTTCTGGTTCTATTTTTTTTATTCTTTTGTTTTTGGAGTAGATTATATTCTAAATATTTATTAGGCAATTTCCTCAGGTTAAAAAACATAATCAGAAAGAAACTTAGATTTTTTTAAGTGTCAAAAATCATCTGCTTCAACTATAAATTGGTACAGTCACATTTAAAAATAAGTACAGCACTCAAAAATATTCCTTTTCCAGCCTCTTCTCTCTGTCATAACAGGAATTCTGGCTTCCATCTATCCAATCCTCATGGCAATTTTAAGTTGTCAGCATGTTAAACTATTAAGTTGAAACAAAAATTCTTTATTTTTTTTAACTAATATTCTGTCTAAATTACTTCAGAGCTTCAAATTTAACATGTTTGGAAAAAACCTCTCAGTCATTCAATACTTAGTTTCCTGAGAAATTTTACTACTCTTGAGAAAACAAATTGCTCTCAGAAGCCGATTTCATTCCCTTCTTTGCACTGGCTGCCAGAAAACTCAGAACCAAATTTGAGGCAAATGTATATGTTCTGAAGTATGCATTTTGTTTATCAACCTCCCTCTAGACTTCCTGCTATTCCCTCTATACTTATGTTTCTATTATTTTAATTTACTTACTCATTTTACTTGGCAGATTTTGTTATTATTTTCTATTTTGTCATATTACATCGTCTTATTTTTCATCCTGACTTTACCTTTTTCTCATTCCTATATTCAATGATTCATAAAATCCTTGAGTTTCTAACTCCTAAATTTCTGTAAAGGTGCTCTCTTTCTCTTTAATGGTATCATCTTTGTTTTAGTTAAGGAATTCAAATAGCTTTCTACTTGGTTTCTCGGATGTTGTTTCATCTCTTCAAACCATTTTTATACTGCTGCCAAAAATGACTTTTGACAATATGCCAGTCTGTCTTTACACGCCACAGTTAAAATCATAACAAAGTAGCATAGTCACAAGTACGATGTACTGCTTGGCTCTTACTTTTGTTAATTCTGTGACTCTTCCCTGTATAATCACCCATGTGTTCCCTTACAAATAGATATTTGTCAGAACAATTATTAGGCTCACTATTGTGAAAGACAAAATGCACAGGGCAATTAAAGAGATGATTTTATTTAGCTTGTTGCAATAGAAAGAATGTTTATTAATGAGGACACTCTTGAAAAAGGAGGGGGAGACGTGCTGGGGTTTTATAGAGGCAGGGAGACAAGAGAATCAGACAGAGTTGCAAGGGAGTTATGCAGGAGGGTGATGAGCCTTATCAAAGCCAATGAGAAGGAGAGGAGGTGGGAATATAATAGACCACATGCACCAGAGTGCACTCTGACTGTTAGTCATTTCTGGGAACACAAAAGTGTGAGAGAGTATTTTGGAGGAGAAATGGTGGGAAGATATCTTAACCATAACTATTTTCCAAGAACACAGGATTCAGCTAAAGTTGGACACTGTCTAGAAAGGATATGAAATCAGCCTAGGTGTGCACCAACTGATGAGTGGATAAAGAAAATGTGGGGGGTGTATGTGTGTATGTGTGTGTGTGTATATGTGTGTATATATGTATATATACACATATGGATGTAAATTATGTATACACACACATACCATGGTATACTACTCAGCCATAAGAAGGAATGAAATAATATTTTTTGCAGCCACTTGGATGGAACTAGAGACCATTATCCTAAGTGAAGTAAATCAGGAACAGAAAGAACCTTAAATACTTCATGTTCTCACTTGTAAGTGGGAGCTAAACCCCAGTTATGCATGATCATACACATCAGAGTAATAGACATGGCAGAATTCAAAGGTGGGAAGGAGGGATGGCATGAGAGATAAAAAGTTACCTATTGGATACAATGTGCACTATTTGAGTGATGAGTATACTAAAAGCCTGGACCTCACTGCTATATAATATATCCATGTAACAAAACTGCATTTGTACTCCCTAAATATATTGAAATTAAAAATATAACAAAAATCTTTAAAGCAAATTCTTTAAAAGTTGGACATTGTCACTATTCATCCAATTGACAAAATTGTGTGTCCTCACATTTATATTAAAATTGTGCACACAAATGAAAATAGAAAGAAATGCCAATTCCCTGAATGTCTCCTAGTGTTCCCCTGGTATGCCCTTATATAACTGGTACATTTTGATCTTAAGAGGAAGGTAGAATATATAGAGGAGTTTAAAAAATCAATTTTAGAATTGTGAATGACAGGAAGAATAAGCAGCAGGCCCCAGGAAGCTGCATCATTCAAGGGACATGCTTTCCACCCCAAGGCCAGATGACACTGATGCAAATGGTTGAGACTTTGAGAAACCCTGGCCTATGATATTATCTACCTTAACCTTTGCTGTGACTGAAATTTTCCTTATGCCCCTCACTTAGTAACCACGAGCAGCACTAAATCCCTACAATCCAGGCAAGAAGAATGAATTCCCCACTGCTGGTGTAACTATTGTTTCAGATCACCCAATTGATTAGGGATAAGGAGTCAATTAGTGGGACTCTAGTTTCCAAGAGCACCTGAAGCTCTAATTTCATAGGCATTAAATCACCCTAGATTCCTCCCTCTTAATGGCATGTTGGTAGTGCAGTAATAGCTCACTAGAGAGCAGGCTTGCCTCAGCTGTTCCTGCCTCAGCCAGGTGGTCAAAGGAAAAACGAATTTGCTTACCTGTGAAAACAGGTTGCCTATAAATCAAAGGAGGTCAAGTTATGTCCACCAGATGGAGGTTTTAAAATCTTAATGTGTAAGTTAAGATATAATGGATTACTGGAGGTGAAATTTTAGTAAGGTTGAATCATTTTGTTGCCTTCTGGAATCCAGGGGGAGCAAAAGGTTACTGTTACAGTGAGCAAGAATGAAGTTGGATTTTCATCTTAGGTGACCTACTTACAAAAGATTTGATTCTAACCCATTAATTTTCAAAATCATATCTAATTATCTATTGGTATGACTTACTGAGGCTCAAGAATGTGTTTTCCCCTTTAAGTGTATATAATTTCTTTTCCACTAGTACTGGATTTAGGCATGTTATAATTATTCTGGTTTAAGGGTTGTCTAAACAGCCAAGATCTATCTCTATCTTTCCCTCCCTCCCTCCCTCCCTATCTCTCTCTCTCTCTCTCTGTCTCGTCTGCAAGATAATATCTTTCCCTGGAAATGTAAAATGAAGAGTTACAGAAAACAAGAGGAATCCAAGTCAGCCAATTTTCTGTTTTTGGACAGTTAGAAAATTGAAGCATTGTTTAACATATAGCTTTGGTGTTAACTGTGGATTTCATTTGTCCATATTCCATCACTAGTGTTAACAGTGTGAACACATTTGGCCATGAATGATTTTTTATTATGAAATAGTCACAAGAGAAGCTGAAATAATCCATGACTGACAAAGGATGTGATCATAAATGCTTATATATTCCTGGGTATGAATATGTATCTGTACGAAATAAATGATTTTAGATTATTTCAAATGTTCATTCCAGCTTGGAATTATGAATATATTCTTCTCTCTCTTGGTCTTTTTTGCCTTACAAGTCCATGGTGTACTTGTTTCTTACCCCCATTTTGGAAAAGTGTGAGAATTTACGTGACAACTTGTCTCTTTCCTGGCATACTGTGGATGAAGTTTTCCTTTTTCATTCTCTGTTGTTGACTGGTGAGCTTAACATGTTGCTACACTGCGATGCCCAGCAGAGAACATGACTATTTTTGTAAAGGAGAGGACATTTGGGTAAGTGGGTCGTTCAATATGTAGATTCCTTTTACGTCTCTTCATATAAGCTTTTTTACCCTATCTTAAATCCTGAGCTACCTTTAAAATATCACATTTACATTTCAGGCCTTTGTTGAAATGTTTTTCTTTGACTTATAACTTTAATGTTCTTTTACATAAAAAGAAGAGTCTATTTTAAAAAATCTAAATCTTTGAAACATTTTAAATCATTTGATAGGTATTATTATCCTTAATGGAAAGGAAAGAAATAATATACACCTTTAATTTTTTTTTTTTTTAGTAAAATGACTTTTAATGAGAACAATGAAAATGAGAATTGTGATTCTAGGTATAAGTCACATTTTGATACAGGTTCCTGACTTGAAGTCATTTAATTTATAGTGGCCAGAATTAAAATCCATTTTTAGCCTATTTTTAAACAGTCATAAAGTTGAGGTGAGCTTTTATTTTGATGTGTGTTGTAATAATTATTTTCCATTATATTTTAAGACTTAAACTATACAATAATGCCCCCTATTCTCATATATCATGATCTTATGTCTGTGGACATCAGAGCTAAACTGATTTGTGGAAAGTTCTGAAAACAAATTATTATTATTCCTATAAAATCATGTTAATATAGATAGTGAGGTATGTAAGAAGATGGTTTTATTTCTCAGTATTAGGCTTAAAGTGAATTGGCTTCAGAATAATTGAGCATGAATGCTTCACACCAATGAGAATGATTATCTACCTGGTATTGGTTTTTTTACTCAGTTATGCAGATACATACCTATGAGCCAGATAAAATCACCTGTAAACTGGTATAGTATGTACCAGCTCATTTGCCTGATTCTTTGATCTGCTGTGGGCATGCTTAACCTAAGATAAAGACATCTTCTATCTATAATAGCCCATTTGAAAATATATACGTAGACTTGTCCTTGGGAGGCATCATTTGTTGCTTGCTAAGGCAACAAATGATACTTCCCTGCCTTTGAGTTTCCAGTTACATTACTGGAATAAACCATTGACACTACCAGACATATACTTTTCACTGCTTTGTATTTTTTTTTTTTCATATTGGAATTTAGAGAACTTAAGAACAACAACTCAAGAACAATTGAACTCAAGGATACAATTCCTGATTCAACAGCTCAATAATAAATGTCCCTAAAATATGTCTTAGAAACTAAAGAAATAACATCAAGAATTAAGTTTATTTTTATAAATTATTTCTTAACATATATAAAAAAGTATTGGTAATCTAAGTGTAGTATTTAAATATTGCCACTGAGATTACTACAACGATTTTCATTTCAATAAATCATGTTTCCCTAAGCAGTAGGACAAGCCCTGTAGTTGGTTAGATGTTTGTATACTAAAGAATCTGGATGGCCCCTGTGTCATGTTTGATGTATGTGATCCATTCTGCCAATAGTTTTAGTGTCCTCACAACTCTAAATGCACATTTCATTGGAATAAGTAAAGAAAAATTACCAGACCTTGAAAGACCAATCTATTCATCAGTATTTTGAATAGTATACAGATTTTTTCCATTCTAGAAATGAGAAAATAAATGATTCTGTGCATTTCCTGATGAGAATGTAAAAGAATATAATTAAAGAATTTGCTAAAGGTAACGAATGGAAAAGCATAGATGCTATGGTTTGAATGTGGTTTGTTCTCCCCAAAACTCACATTGAGGCTTGGTCCCCAAAGTTTGAAGGTGTTGCCTTTAAGAGGTGATTAGCTCATTAAAATGGATTAATATCTTTCTTGAGGGGGTGGGTTAGTTCTGGAGGGAATGGATTAGTTATCATGAAAATGGATTGGTAAGCTAAATGAATCTCTTTCCTTTATAAATTGCCCAGCCTCAGGTATTTTGTAATGCCAACAGAAAATGGACTGAGACAATAGGTCATAACCCAAGTCTGCTGAGGCTGGTGAACCAAATTATGGTGATTATATCACTTTAATTTGTGATGATGCTAATATCGGTAATAATAATGACAGTAAGTACATGTAGCAATTTGCTATTTTGTAGAGACTTTTCTAAGCATTTATATATAATTTGGTTATCAAAATAACCACAAGAGGCAGGTACCATTATTATTTCTATTTTACATTTTGGGAAAAAAAAAAACTATAAGGAACAGTTTAATCAACCAGCAACAGCGAAGGACCAGCTCTCACATCCAGGTCTTATTTTGTGCTCCTCTATTTTTAAATCTATCTACTTCTAGACTTACCATAATTTAAAATTAAGTGTTTATTTATGATGTCCATGAGTAATAAAACTCAGACTTGGAATGTGTTTAAATATAAGGTTACCAGTTGATAGATTACAGATTATTACCAAGCCAATGAATATGTATTGATTTGAATACCTATTGGGTTTGGTGTTCTGGGGTATATCTGTGGCCCAAGAATTTAACCTTCTGAACTCCCTCCTAAGTCGCTCTGCAGGTACTCAACCTGATAAACATATTCCTCTGAAACGAATCCTAAATTCTGGCTATATCTCCTTCCAAGAAGCTCAGTTGTAGGTCTCCTCCTTTAGGTCTCCTTTCCTTTTCTGCAGGAAGAACACAACAGGCTTTAGGGATAGGCTCTACAAAGAACTGCTAGACAAGCAAACCATTACTTTAATACACATCCCAACCCTGAGATTTCCATTTTTAGATATGATGGATTCAGCCACATCAACAACTAGGGGAAATGTATACATTATGGTAAAAACATATTTTTAAAGACAATGGAAAACTATGGAAGCAACAAGGACTAGAGAAATAAAATTCCAAGAGGAAAAAGCCCTTACTAAGTGAGCTGCAAGTTGACAGCTATTTTATTATCCAAGGGCATTTGTAGATTTCAGGTGTGAGTCAAGGATAGGGCTTGGCCTAGGCAAATGTGAACAAAACAATAGAGCTTTTGATGGTCCTGTGGGTTGGTGCCTTGGAGAGGAATCTAAAGGACCCACAGACCAAAAGCCAGCTTTCCCCAGGAAATAGCTGCTGTGTTCTGGGTGGGATGGGAGGATGAAGGACCCTTCTGCAGTTTTGCAGTGATGAGAAAACAGCATCCCACTGAGGTGTCCTTCCATAAAAATGCACCAGGCTCCTCACTGATTGCAAAAATTCAAAGCTGCATAAGATAGTAGGCTAAAGGACTAAACTCAAAGGCATTACTTAATCTCCAATAGCCTTCCAGGGCTCAGTGGACAAGGTTCTTCCAGACTTTCAATCACAAGTGTGGAAGGCCACATTTGAGGAGCAGGAATCAAGCAGATATGCACTAAGTTTATCTCAATCTTCAATTCAGCCCACACCAGGCTCAGTCCTTGGCATTGATGTGTCTATTTGGTGGTCCCCAACATTTTTAGCACCAGGGACTGGCTTCATGGAAGACAATTTTTTCCACAGACCAGGGGTTAGGGGAGAATGGTTTCAGAATGATTCAAGTATGTTACATGTATTGTGCAGTCAAACCTGTCTGCCAATGATAATCTGTATTTGCAGCCGCTCCCCAGCGCTAGCATCACCGCCTCAGCTCCACCTCAGATCAGCAGGCATTAGATTCTCATAAGGAGTGCGCAACCTAGATTCCTCACATGGGCAGTTTACAGTAGGGTTCGTACTCCTATGAGAATCTAATGCCATGGCTGATCTGACAGCAGGCAGAGCCCAGGTGGTGATGCCAGCGATGGGGAGCAGCTGTAAATACAGATGAAGCTTCATTGGCTCACCCACCACTCACATTCTGCTGTGCAGCCCAGTTCCTAACAGACCATGGACCGATACCAGTCTGCAACCTAGGGGTTGAGTACCAGGACCACAGTTCTGTATGTCTAATAGAGGAAAGCACAACCCCCTCTGTTGGCAAAATAGCACCATCTGAACCAACAATCAAGAGAAATAAAAGCAGACCCACAGACTATGGAGATACTAGAATTAGCAGGCAAGCACATTAACCATTATTAATATGAATTAAATAAAATAGTAAAAGAGATGGACAAGATAGATGAAATGATAAGAGTTTCAAAAGATAATTAGAATCTATACAAAAATTAATATTTGTCCTTGATGAGGAATATATTACCTACAATGAGATCCCTTGAAATTCTGTGACCCATAATAACTAGATGATGGGATATTGGAGAGATTGAGAAATTGAGAAAAAGGGAATCACCTTTATGAAACACCCAATATGTGCTAGAGGTATGCTAAGTGCATTACACATATTGCATCCCTTAATTCTTCTATGAAGTAGTATTGTTGTATTTTATCACGTGTGAAATATAACAAAGCACACAGACTCCTATTTGCTCATTTTCATTGCGTACACAGCCTCCTAACATTGGGCGTACTGGTAAATAAACACACACCACCCAAAGAGTGTGTCATCATGGGCTTACAGTAACAATATCCCAGAAGCTACCTGAAAGCTTCTGGATACACATAGCTAAACTAGGATATTCCTCACCCACGGATTTTGGCTTGTCCCTTAAGGGGACAAGAGTGTTTAATCAGGAGTGGAAAATAACTAATTTTGTTTTATGTTTATACTTTTTTATGCTTATTAAGATGAATTGAATCATGAAGTATTAAATGAGCCACATGATTAGAAACGCTCCAAGAGCTGAAGACTGTAAATCTTATTTTTAAGGACTTCCTGTGTAGTACCAGCTCTATTATTGATGGTGGGTTTTATACACATGCCTGATCTTTGAGTTACTAAAAAATACCACTAGAAACTGCATTCCCAGGAACAATGGAATCCCTGGTGAAGTGTTTCTTCCCTGAAGAATAGTAAAATGTCAAACAGACAAAAGTAGAAAAAATTATGTCTCTAGACAGCTGCATTGCCAGTGTAAGTTTAGAATGCACTATTTCGTACTGTACACAAAGTCTGCTATCCATCAATTATTCTACAAAAATACCATTTTGATAAAGGAAAAAGATCTTAATTATTCATTGATCTTTCCTATCCAGAATAACTAATGGCAATAATAACAGAAAATCTGCTTATTTTGAGCACCTGTTAAGGCAGGCACTTTACATACACAACTCTTATTTAATCCTATCCCCATTCTCATTTTAGAGTTGAAAAAGCAGGTATATAAACAGAATAAAAAATTTTCTCTAAAACACTCAAGACATTAAGCAGAAAAGTCTAGATCTAAATCCAATTTATCTGAGGCTGCCTTGGCAATTGTAGAACATAATTATAATGATAATGCCTTGTTTACCTACACCTTTCTACAAGTGTTGAAGTACTGTACAAAAGCATGCAACTGATTTCTTTCTATGCCCATGAGGTTAGTATATGTATATTATTACTCACAGCCAGCCACATGCACACACTGCATTGAAATTGGACCCATATCTTAAGACTCTCAGTGCAAAAATGCTTTTTACTCTTGGGCAGATTTTTAAAACAAATTAAATAGAAAGAACAGGAGTCCCCAAACTAGATTGCCTCCTAACCTTGTTTCTTATTTGATTTTTTGGCTTTGTGCCTGGGTATATTTTTTTTCCTAGAGAAATCATTTCTCTGAAATATGTTCTCTGTAACATCTACAACATCTCCTACCCTTTACTCTCATGTGTAAAACAATATCCATTTACATTACTCTACCTGTCTATAGAAGAAACACATTTGTTTCATAGAATAGACACAAAAAAATAGAAAAGAAAATATAAACCACCCACTTTTCTCTGATCAAAAAAGAAACACTGCTAACATTGTTTGCATCTGTCTCATATCTATGTCCATTCATCTCCATTTTTATCTCCATCCTTGTTATCTTCATTGACTGGGCTTTGCTTTCTTTTCTTTTAGGCATATTCAGTCACCGCATGTATTGGTTTGTGGGTTGCTGAATTTCAACCTGCTACTGCTCTTCATTCTGGTCAAAAGGATAAAGAAAAAGCCAATGTACGCAAAATAGATTGTTCACATTGAAGATAAGAATACAGGAAAAGGCTCTCTAACAGTTCTGGAAATCAGGGTGCCAATTCTGTTGGGCACAAGCCTCTCCCCAAAGGATAAAGGAATAGGAATACTCCACAAAATCTTATTTGGCCCCCAGATTATGAAGTTTGGCCTTTAACTTAGACTTGAGAAGATCCTATAGCTGTGCAGAGAGAAATCACTCTAGGTGGAGAGCAATCAAGAATGTCGTGGTTTAGGAGGAAGAGGAGAGACAAATTTGGGACAATGTGTAAGAAAGGAAAGGCAGATGCTCTTTTTCAGTTTACTTCAGATTGCACTGAGAGAACTTTCTACCTGTGAAAAGCACTCAATAATTGGTAGGTATGAGTATGCACGTTTGGCCTTGGCAAAAACACTCTGCCTTGGGCGGGAGCCAGAGGTAATATAGAGGCATACCAGGGAGCAATAAATAAGGATTTCACAGTTGACTATTTCTCATTTATCATGTTTTGTTTTGTTTTCTGTAATAGTCTACAGTATGGTCTCCCAAGCTTTTCAGCCTAGGATAAATCTAAAATATTCAGAGAAAGGAGGAGAAAAGGAAGAAGAACCTACTCATCTCATCCAAATCTCCTTTTCCCATCATGAATATTTGCATGTATGGGCTCAAGCAAAATCATCAACCATTATTCCATGGTGAATAATATTAGTCATGGGCAGCCATATGCAAACATCTGCCATTTTAACTTTTCTTCCATTATAATTAAAATGCCATCTACTATTGTGTTTACTCAACAAAATTGGAAAGCTAAGATCTTTGGACAATGAGTTTGTTACTGAAAAACACAGTAATTTGGGGAAAATATTTTACAAGTATTCCATAATGGAAATGTACTATTCTTCCTGGTTATATAGGCGTAGATGCAAATCTCATAATATAAACTAATTAAAAAGATAAAAATGTTGTGGCATACTAATTTAGATAATCATTAATAAAAATGTTGAGTTTTAATCTAATTTTTAATTTCACATATTAATGTATTGGCATAAAACTAATGATAGCTTGTCTAAATGTGAATATCTAGTTCTTGAATTTTCAGTATCTTTTTAGTTAATTTAATTTTTCTACCTTTTTCCTACTTGTATTTTTTTACTTAAATTTAAATTTTACGAATTCTCTTAGTCCCTACAGAATTCATTAACTCTATATCTAGAGTAAAAAAGGGCCAATTTAGCAGTAACAGTGTTTGGTGATTCTCATTTTGAGCACAAATGTCTAATCAACACCTGCAGCCCGGGTGTGCATTAGTTAGTTTACTCTGCATGCTGCTGAGAAGGGTAACCTAACGATGCTTCTGATAGACTAAACATTTGCAAATTAGCCCTCCAGTGCCTACCTTATCCATGCAGTATAAAGCAAGTAGGGCTAGTTTGAAGTACTTTGCCTTTTCTTATTTATTATGACCAATATGTTAGGTTGGTGTTATTTAAACACACCAGCAGCCCATGCATCTGGTATTGAAGATGTTACTCATTTCTGTGATTGAGAGAAAAGGTAGCAGAATAGCACAGTTTAAGTTATCTGATATTTTTCTATGCATTTTCAATTCTATTTTTTACTTAATATGAATGATATTTTTCATTAGTTTTAAGAATTTTACAAATTGCTTTTTGAAAAATGAATTTTGTTTAGTAAATTGATATTTCGAAATAATATAGCAATAGTTTTTTTCATATCCTGAATGAATAATGCATATTCATAGCTCGGTATTGCATCTAAGAATCACTTACAATGTTAGACAACACACACTGGCTTTAAACTATTAAAAATACAGAAATATTATACTATAAAATAATAGATATTACATATACTTTGTTCTGAAAAATAAGCTCCGGAGTGTTAATGTTTAACTGTGAAACTCATTATACACTATATAATAATACAAGTCTGCACGTAGTCAATTTCAAATACAGAGTAGATGCCAAATAGTTTTACCAGCAAAGTGAGCATTGTATTTTTTTTTTCCAAGAGCAAAGGGCAGAATTCAAAACATAATTTTCCTGGCTCCGACTAGCATTTTTATTTTTCTTCCCAGTGATGGGAATCAGTTCTCTGTGGAGCAATTGGGGTTGTGTCTGCTTTATGCAGCCTGGGCTGGAGTGAGCTCAAAGACCAAGTTTCCTAGAGTCAGCAACAGACGAGCAAAAATAACCTGTCTAAGCTTTAGATTCTAAATCCAGAATCGACAATTCACTGTTTTATAGCAATTAATAGAGAAGAAATATTATCTGGTTGAAGTTAAAGTTTTTTGGTGAACCAGAAATTCTCCCTAGGATCTGAAAGATAAGGAATGGTATTTCTGCACTGGAGGGTCAAAGAAGGCTGGCTTTGTTAATGAAAGAAACTCAGTAGATATCTATGATGGATCACTAGACCCTCTGTATCAGCCACAAGTGCCTACTGGAATTCTGGCACTTTTTAAAAGCAGGCTTCAGGGTTGCTCTACCATGGCAGTTTTCACAGAGTAACTAACATTTTAGAGTCCTCACTTAGAGGAAGGGCAGGGGACATGGAGTTCTAATGAGATGGGATGGTTACATGCTATTTGATCTCCACGGGAAGTCTGCCAAGCCAGCGGTTTAGGAATTTTGCTTACGCTGACATACTTTCTCCCCCATCTTGCCCTACCCACCATGCCATGTGACTGTGTCTTGACACTATCTAAAGCCAGGCACAGTGTAAACGTGCTAGCAACCTTAGTTCAAGATTATAGAAAAAAAATCAATGAATGTTAAAAACACATAAGAAAAACAAACCATGTGCAAAGTGTATATATATATATTCAGAATAGATATATTCTGATAGATCTGATAGATCACAAAATCCCCATTTCCATTGACTTATTACAGGCTGCATAAATATGTGATGAGAACATTGGAGATAAACTCATAGGAGGAATGGCTCTAGAATTCTGGAAGCCAGAGGCAGGGGTGATTGTTGGTTGAGCCATCCAATCCAGGTGTATGTGTGGTTTGTTTACATTTGCGGGCCTCTCTTCTAAGATTGGCCTACATCTTCCAAGGGAAAGACCTTATGGTATTTCTCCTTTAAAACTCAGTTCAGACATCGATCATCTCTCCTGGCACCTGTCTCTAGCCACCTCACTGCAGTCTGAGTACCCTTCCCATCATAAGCTGTACACATCTGTGTAGTTAGCTTTCATGTCATAATCATGCTTTGAGGGCCTATTTCTTCTGTTACGCTTCTCATGGACACAGGGTTTGTCCTCCTATCCCCAAAGCCTAGCACAGTACCTGGCCCACGACAGACATTCATTAATGGGTATTGAATGAGTGAATTCTGTCCTTGGTGTCCCTTACTCCTGACATCCCAGATATACCTCCTGGTCACCCATACAGATATATTCAACTCTTTCCTTCAACAGGTGGTTTCAGCCAGCCCTGATCATTCATGCTCAGTGTACAACTATGGAGAGACAGGGGCTTGAAATGTTAATGGACATGTTCTTTTTCTCCTACATTTCGATGCTAAATTAGTGAATATTATTGTTGTAATTGTTGTTAGCTACTCAGTGATACTGTACATTTTTCCTCCTCTAATATGCTTATCCCCAAAATGTCCTTAAATCGCTTTTGGTAATAACAGCATAAGTAGTTAGCATTTCTTATACTTCTCTATGTTGATTAGATGCTTTTTGCCTTCCCTATTTCCACAGGAAAGGCCACCAGGTTAGCTGAGCACATCAGAGAAACTTTCTCCAATAAGAAAAACCTCACCACTCTGGCATCTGTAGATCTCACATTACACAATGGTAGAGCATAAAGATTATATCTTATTTCAGTTATTTTAAAAGAAAGTATTCATAATCTGTCTCAAAGCAGAGAGGCATTGGATTTTAAAAGAAAAAAAAAAACAAAAAAAACCGTCTAAAGTCACAGATGATTAGAAGAATTAGAGGAGCAAGATGGAGTGGAATATACCAAGGCAAACATGCATTCCCTAGGATCCCCTTGGTTTGGCAGGTCTCACTCCTAGAGGGATCTGGACCACCCAGACTTGGTGACAAGGTTAAGGTCAACAGAGCAGTGTGAGAAGCTGTGGAGGAGCTTCAGGACCACTAGCTGTTTCTTGATAATGCCCAGATCTACTTGGAATCTATAAGAAATGACTTGGTCTTCTGAGGAGAATTTGGAATTTGGAATTTATCCAACCTTTCTAGAAGGCAGGTAGAAATTAAAGTACCTGTAGACATGCAGGGAACTATTATTCACTTTTCTTGGCTGACTTTCATTCTGTCAGTGTAGTTGGTTCTGAGCAGAGAGACCATTGCCAGAGTTTGAGGAGATACAAGAAAAAAAGCACTCTAGGGTCACTACAATTAACAACAGTTTATTATATATTTTCAAATAGCTGAAAGAGTAAATTTTGATTGTTCCAACACAAAGAAATGATTGTTTCGGGTAATGGATATGCTAATTCCCCTGATGTCATCTTTACATGTAGTATATACATATTGAACTATCACTGTACCACCAACATATGTACAATTATTGTGTGCCAGTTAAAAATAATAATGAAAGCAAAAAGATAAAAGAAAAAAAAACATTGTTACAGTATTGCCCTTGGTACAGTGAACATTCTGAATACACAGGGCAATATACTTATTTGCTCTTCTTTAATGGATACTTGGCTTATTTGTCCCTTTTGTTACTAAAAACAATGTGTGTGTGTGTGTGTGTGTGTGTGTGTGTGTGTAATATATATCCTGGAATACATATGCCAGAGTCTCTCTAGAATAGTATTTTTCAAACTGGGAGCTGTGACCAGTAGTGGGTTATAAAATCAGTTCATTGAGTTAAAATCATTATTTTTTAAAAATGATTTTGAATAGCATAGAAAATGTCACAGTTTATACCACATAGTAAGAATAAATATTACTTCCCCAAACTTTTTTGTGTGTTTTATATGTGTGTGTATATGTACATTTTTATTGTAGATCATGCTAAGTAGAAATGAAACACAGCATTATAGGTATATTCCTAATGTGGAATTGCTGAGTCATAAGGTACAGAAACAAATTCCTAAGATAACATCAAATTGTGTTCCAAATTTGTTTTCCAAAAATGAACATTTCCACAGTTTACAAGTTTCTATTGTGACATATATTCAGCAGCAGTTGTTATGAAAGACTTTTCTGTTTTTGCTAATGTGGCATGCCATTGTGATTTTAGCATACCAATAATTATTACCAATAATGTTCATCTCATTTTTAAGGGCATTAGGGTTTCCTCTTTTGAGATGTGCCTCTTCCTATCATTTCTTTTTTTTTTCTTTTTTTTTTTTTTATTTTTACCTATGATTTTCATACATAGGAAATATATATATTGTATACTTATATGTTTTAAAACTAAAATATATTTTCCCAAACTATGAGTGACTTTTTTACTTCATCTCTATTATCTTTTTTGGTTAACAGAGTGTTAATTTTTATGTAGCCAAACTGATCATTCCCTTCCTTTATTGGTTTGTGATTTTTGTGTTATATTGAAGAATTCTTTTCCTACCCTGTCATAAAGCTATCATTGCATATTTTATCCTATTTTTTTTGAAGTTTTACCATTCAGACTTAAGTCCTTAGTTCATCTCAAATTGATTTTGATATGTGGTATGAGATAAGGATCCAATTTTGCTTTTTCCATAAAGGTAGTTAGTTGTCCAAGCATTTTTTATGAAACAATCCACTGTTTCCTCTTTGATCTATATAGTAATCTAACACAACTTCATATGTGTTAGTGTGTTTTGGGACTTTTAATTCTGTTCTAGTTCATCTGTTTTTCTTATCAAGTCACCTTAATTGCTACAACTCCCCCAGTTTAGAATAAGTATTGATGGCCGATGGATGCATTTTTGTCTTCAATAATGTCTCAGCTGTTTTAAGTCTTTGCTTTTCCATAAATTTTAAAAGCAGCTTGCCAAGTTTCAGAAAAAGTCTTTTGAGATTTTTATCAACTGCATCTCTAAATACTGTATATATTGTTGCTATTTTAAATGCTATTTTATAAATGGTATTATTTGTTTGCCACTAGTCTATAGAAATATACTTGTTTTTTATATTTGCATTTATTCTATGCCCAGCCACTTTGTTATGCTTCCTTATCCATTTTATTATATTATACATCAGATATTTAAGTTTTGGGAGGTAACAATTATTTCATCTTGAAACTACAAATTTTAATTTTTTCTTTCTAATCCTTATGCTTATTTTTGTTTCTTGACTTATTGCTCTGAGTAGGCTATTCAGTGCATGCAGCTCTATCTTAATCCCGAGTTTAGTGGAAATACATTTAAACATTTTATCATCAAATACAGTGTTTGCTATAGGGTTTTTATAAACATCCTTTAGGTAGGTACTCTTCCACTTTTAGATATTTAAGCAGATTAATCATGAATAGATATCAAGTCTTATTGAATATCTCTCAGTACTTATTGACATAAGCATATATTTTCCCATCTGTAATCTATTTGTATGGAATATAACTAATATATTTTTGATATGTCACTATGTTAACATATTTCTATATTTCTTTCTGGGAAAAAAACCAACTTGGACATGATGTATTTTTTTAATTGTTGTAGTAGTTTTGTTAAAGTATTTAAATTTATGTTTATGAGCAAGATTGAGCTATAATTTTTTTTTTTTTTTTTTTTTTGAGACAGAGTCTCGCTTTGTTGCCTAGGCTAGAGTGAGTGCCATGGCGTCAGCCTAGCTCACAGCAACCTCAGACTCCTGGGCTCAAGCGATCCTTCTGTCTCAGCCTCCCAAGTAGCTGGGACTACAGGCATGAGCCACCATGCCCGGCTAATTTTTTTATATATATTAGTTGGCCAATTAGTTTCTTTCTATTTATAGTAGAGACGGGGTCTCGCTCTTGCTCAGGCTGGTTTCGAACTCCCGACCTCGAGCAATCCACCCGCCTCAGCCTCCCAGAGAGCTAGGATTACAGGCGTGAGCCACCGTGCCCGGCTTTGAGCTATAATTTTGAATGAAGTAATTATGAACAGTAATGCCTGAATTGAGTTCCTATTTTTAAAATGCTATTAAGTGGCTTTATATTCAATATTTAGTAACTTCAGAAATTTATGAGCATTTATATCATAATATAGTTGTTAAAAGTTAGGAATTAGACAAATTGATTGTGAATCTTGCCTCTGTCACTTACTGATTCTTTGCACTTGATATATTTACGTTCCTTCTCTTAGCCTCAGTTACTTTACCTGAAATACGGACAATGATTATGCCTACATTTTTGGGAATGTTTTAAAGCTAAATCATATCATACGTAATCTAGTTTAGTACTTGGTATATAGCTACTTCTGTCATTTTAATTTTATTAAAGTAAATTATATTTTAATCATAAATGAGTCAACACATATTTCTATTTTTAATTTTAAATTTGGTACATTGTGCTATTCTTAAATCTTAACTGAACTGATCTATTATTTTAAAGGGGACCTAGAATATTATTACTTCTATTCTAAATTGTCTTTCATAGGAATTATTATTTTCTGTATTGTGGCACAGAAAACAATTGGAGTTTTTATTAGTTTGTTTTGAATCCTATTCATTCAACCATCCAAATCTCTAATCCACCTTTTGAGAATGCAGCCATATCACTTGATGGGGTCAAGAAGAGGGTGAGAGCTGTCCGTCAATAGAAACTCTATGAGCATGGCACTTTAAGGCACCTTTAAGAAAGTATCACCAACTTTGAACAATAATATACACAATGCACATTGTATTTATCTAGTTTTCTTTCCTTAAGAAGGAAGGATATCCTGAAATAAATTGTAACAATTATTCCCACTTCATAACAACCTCTTCACATTTCTTAATTTATAAAAATTTCCTTACAGATAGTCTTACACTTTAGGTGTATAAGTATATATAGAAGATTACTCTTCTATATATAGAGTAGTATATATAGAGTCATCTTCTATATATACTTACATATAGAAGAAAATCTAACAGCTAGACAGCACAGATTCAAATCCCAGTCTACCACCTTAGGTAAGTGATGGAAACTGTACCTTGGTTTTCTCATCTGGACAGGGAATAATACTAATAGTTGCTGTTTTGGAGAAGAAATGATTTAATATACTGAGAACACTAATTCATAGCAGGGCTATATGTGCTACCTATTTTTATCTTTATACTATACTAGTGGTGAGAGGCTATCTTTCGTTTAACTTCTAGGTATTACCTAACAATATATATTGAACATGCTTAAAATGTTCTACCTCAATTGATAATTTTTCTTTAGCCAATTCAAATATTTGTAATGTAATTTTAAAACATATCTTTTTGTTTAGTCTTAGTAAATACATGTATTATGAATAAAGATAAAATTATTAGGCTACCACATAGAAATCTTATCTTTAAGCAATCTAAATGTCTTTAATTTTATTTTCCCTTATAATAATCACAATTTTTTTCAAAAAAGATATTTTTAATGTAATAGTTATACCAAAAATATTCTTACATGGAATCCATAAATTAGGTTCTTAATATTTTCTACCTGCCAACTTAGAAATTTATACTCACTGTATTCAAATTAGTTATATTATATCTTGTTAGAAGCAATGTATCTGTATCAGTGTCAAAATACTATGGACAACACAATCATTATTCCAAGTCAAATTTTTATCCTTAAACCCAAATATATATATTTTTTCAAATAAATGCACTGCTTCAATCCCCAGTAAATATATTTTTGGAGGAAATGAAAGTCAGTTCCATAATACCTATGGCACCTAATACCCTTGCATAATCATTCTGACTTGGTTGAGAAGAGTTGTTGTATGGACATTACCTACCTTATAGGAATGCTGTGAGGATTAGAGAAATATCTGAAAAATGATTTGAGCTTCTTCAGGAAAGATGTTATTAATATGAGATGGCATTTTTATTTGAATGACTAGGAGACTGAAAGAGGATTATTTCCTGAAGTGGAAGGGAGGCCTGGTGGTGAAGAAATCAAATGCTCCACCTTAAATAAGATGGATTACAGTGATATCAAAGGGACACTCAGCTGGTTCAGACCTGAGTGGCAAGAAAGAGGAAGCAGCTTCTAATCCTCCAGCCAGCCAGCTTTGGTTTTTCTGAATAGACTTACTCTCGAGGAAAGGAGGTAGCAATGGAGAATGTTGGACTTAGGACATCCAATAGCTGTGGGGCTAACATAGTTTATTCTTCCCTGTGTCACTCGAGATGTGACACATTATAATTATGTTATATAATTATAATAACTGTGAGGGAAAAGCACAATAACAATATGAGTGAGCTGGATACGTTTAAAGCAAATGTCAATAAATAAGAAATACAAGTCTACATGGCCACATCTCTGGATATAGGCACACTGACAATTACTCTGCACATGGGAACCCAACAAAAAGTAGTAGACTTTAGAGCAAATCTAGTCTGACATCCCTACCACCATCACCAAATTAAATAAGCCGGCACTACTTGATGTTTATACTAGGTAGTTAAACATATAATAAAGGGTAGATTTGCATCTTGTTAATTGATTTTTGTTTTGGTTTTTATATTAGTTAGGGTTCTCCCATGAACTGAAACAGTATATATATATATATATATATATATATATATATATATATATATATACACATATATATATACATATATACATATATACACACACACACACACACACACACATATATATATAGAGAGAGAGAGAGAAATATTTGTTATTATAGAATTGGCTCATGCAATTATGGGGCTGAGAAGTCCTACAATATGCTATCTGCAAGCTGAAGAACAAGGAAATATGATGGTGTATTTCAGTCTGAGGTTAGAGGGTGGAGTGGGAAGTCCAAAGAACTAAGAACCAGGAGTTCTGGTGCCCCAGGTCAGCAGAGATGAATGTCCCAGCTCAAGAAGAGAGTGAGAGAAAATTTGCATTTCCTCAGCCTTTTTGTTTCTGATAATATGTCTTTAGATATTATATTTGCATAGTTTTCCCTTCCCTTAATTCCTCACAGCATTTATTACAGCTGATATTGTAAGTCTGTGGCTCTACTTTCCCTAAAATCTCATGGGCGACATTAACAAACATCTGAAAGCAGTTGTGACAAGAGCTGATTTTGAGTACTAAACTTATGCTAGGTCCTATGCTAAATGCTGTGCATGCATTATCTTTTTACACTTCCCAAGAAAATGTAAAGCTGATGCTAAACTATTCTTACTTAACAGATGAAGAAATGGAGGTTTAGAGAGTTTTTTTGTTGTTCTGTTCAGATCCTCCATGAACTGGACAGTGCCTTCCCATGTTGAGGGAAGATCTCCCATACTCCTCTGCTGATTCAAATGCTAATCTCCCTGATACACCCTCAGAAATAACATTTATCAGCTATGTGGGCATCACTTAGCCCAGTCAAATTGTTGACACATATGATTAACCACCACAGTTGTTTTCCCCAGTTATCAGTTGCATTTCACTGCTGTATTATGCTTAATCATTGTGGTTTTGGGAGCAGAATATGTTCTAATTGTTAATATCCTTACTGCCAAAGACACAGAATATAGTCTTGTCAATATTTGTTTATAATTCATAATTCAATGTACAGTATATATTGGAAAATGAAGTAAAACCAGTCTAGTTTGCATCAGATCCAACTATGATAATGGCTCTTAGAAAATAATTCACAATTGATGTTACCGGTTAATAGTAGCTGAACTCACAAAACACTTATGCAGTCAAAGATGGGAATTGTAAAACCTTCAGAGAAATCTGAGTTTCCTGAGATTGAATGAGGGAAGTAGTGTCTATAAGGCACAGGGTAGAAAGCTTCGGCCTGGGGCAGGGTCAGAGCTGGCTGTGTGATGCTGGGAAACTCACTTGAAATACTCTCTCTGAACTTCCATTTTTGTCATCTGTTAAGTAGAAATAATTAATGTCAGCATTATGTTTTCCTGTGAAGTGTAAAGAGATAATGCATGTACAACATTTAGCATAGGACCTCGTATGTGTTTAGTACTCAAAATCGGTTCCTGTTAGAACTACTGTCAGATGATCTTTAATATCTCCCAGGAGATTTTAGAGAAAGAAGAGCCACACACTTACAATCTCAGCTATAATAAATGCTGTGAGGAGTTAAGGGAAGGAAAAAAATACAAACAAAAGCATAATATATAAAGAACACATTGTCAGAAAATAGTACGTAATATGTGCAGTGTCTGAAAGCCTATATAAAACAGGGGCAGGTTTCAAAGCCAGCGCTCGCATTCCATCTCGCTGTACTGGTGTGTCAGTTGGCCTACAGTCAGGAAGACACTGGCCATGCCATGTAACTCCATACAAGGAAGAGCCGAAGATCCAAATGGGCACAGAGGCAAGCTAGAGATGAGTAATGGCAGGAAGCTACCTCCACACCTAAGACTTGATAGGAACAGATGTGGGTGTCACTCAAGCCCAGAAGCTGGGGCCATCGCAGTAGGTAATGTAATCATTGCTTGAGACACACCTGAAGCAGAACAGAGGCGGGGGCTACTCCCTCCATCCTACCCGCTAGTCCCCTGCTAGTGCTTCTCAGTGACAGCAGCTAACCAGAAGCCTGGCACCTAGGGGAGCCTAAAAAATGCAGTTTGCAGGTGATCAGCCACTGAGATATAGAAAAGAAGGAAGTCATGCTCCCTCTTTTGGGAACACCAAAAAAACAATAAAAGAAATAGTTTACTATCTTAAAATATTTATTCTCTATTTTTTAAAAACAATAGCACAAATCTGAAAAAGGTAGATTTACAGAAGATACAATTCCATTCATCTATGACTCATATTGAATTTTATTATGGTTCAAGATAAATTTTTTTGGGGGGAAGGGCAGAGAGCATCACTACATATAATTAATATATCATTACACAATTTGCTGAGTATGATTCTTGCATGTCAATAACACAATTAAATATAGGATTTTCAGTGTTTCTTATTTAGGGTTTTAATCCCCCAAATCCCTACTTTTGATTCTTCTAAATTCTCGTGACCCAAAGCTTGATTTTTTAGGGAGGAGAACAAAAAGCAGAAATGAAACATCCTTAAAATGTTCTTCTCCTCATCCACAATCAACAACAAGGATCCAGACAAAAATAAAACTTGAAACTGAAGGACAGGTGTTAAAATGCCCCTTTCTTCTGGTTACTGACTGGAAGCATGGATTGAGCATTGAGATCCCAGGTGATGTTACTGGTCCGTGGACCACACGTTGAGTAGCAAAGAGGTAGGTGATAGTTAGAGGGTGGCTAGCAGTATATCTCTCCTCTAGGAAGATCAGAGCTATTCCTGACGAAGCTAGTTGCTCTATTTGGGGTTTCCACAACATCGGCTCAGCAGTAATAAGCAGTTTACACACCATTGTTTGGTATCTGTTGTGAGCCTTTAGGGAAACAATATTGTATGGAGGTGCCATAATTCTATTATATTTCTATTCCCAATGTATCACCCTATAATTTCTTTTAAGCAACACATTCTCACATTTTCCTCCTCAGGTACTTAACACTTAATATGAAATCAAAATGTACTGTTATGTTTTAAAATTTTATTTTCCTTGAAGTTTAACACATTCTTGAGGCACAAAATCCATCATGTGTTTCATTTCTTAATGACTTTTGTAATTATTTATGTACATACATATGTAAAATGTGTAAGATGTTAGAAATTATATCTTACTATAGTAAATCTTTGGTTTAAAAGTTCATATTATTTTTACAGGAAGTCAAAGCAAAAAAAAAAAAAGGTAGCACAATTATTTTTTTTTTCATTTCTACTCTTTTTTTTTTCACAATCGAGCAAGTAAGTTTAAAGGTACATGCCAAATTTGCCCCCAAAATGTGTTGTAATTCCATTTCATGGTGACAGTACATTTCAGAAGAAACTGTTTCTGAAGTGATCTGGGATAGGTTACAATGCTAATCTCACAGCTGTCTCTGTAGCTATCGGTACTCATAAATCATGTGGTCTATAATAAGAGAAGTAAGTTTGAGAGGTTAGAAATCTTAAGAAAATTGTGACAGAGGTGATAGATGATATGAAATGACTACATTCTAAAGATGTTATATAAAGGGGAATGTGTTGCATTTGAGATAAGTGCCTTCTGAATTTTTTTTAAAAACCAGAAGAATATTAGCAACATGGCATTCTTCAGCAACATAATTTGATAAAATTTAAGCATTTCTATATCAAAGAGTTTTATATATAATCAAGCTTCATCTGAGTTTTCAGGAAGTCTTACTGGCCATTCTGATTATTTGGGAGTGTTTTTTTTTTTTTTTTTGAGACAGAGTCTCGCTTTGTTGCCCAGGCTAGAGTGAGTGCCGTGGCGTCAGCCTATCTCACAGCAACCTCAAACTCCTGGGCTCGAGTGATCCTTCTGCCTCAGCCTCCCGGGTAGCTGGGACTACAGGCATGTGCCACCATGCCCGGCTAATTTTTTATATATATATCAGTTGGCCAATTAATTTCTTTCTATTTATAGTAGAGACGGGGTCTCACTCTTGCTCAGGCTGGTTTCGAACTCCTGACCTTGAGCAATCCGCCCGCCTCGGCCTCCCAAGAGCTAGGATTACAGGCGTGAGCCACAGTGCCCAGCCTATTTGGGAGTGTTTTGAAGATATGTTCTCCAGTGTGCTTTGTGCAGTTGTTCAAATTATTCAATTTCTTTTCTACGTCTGAATTCATTAAAGAATCTCAAAAACATTTCAAATGCAATGTAGGAAACAGGAATCCTGAAAATATAGCCACGAGACTAGACACCTTTTGATCCTTGCACTGGTCTGTGAGGGCGCTGTAATTGGTCACAGTAAGCAAATAAAATCTTCATTACCTAAAAACAAAGAAGTGGTGATCTTTGTAAATGCTCGTAGCAAGAACACTGTTGCATTATTTCAATTTTTGCAATGGTTAATTTGAATTTAAGTAGTCCAATTCCTTAGGTAATAGGTAATAATTTTCAATTCTTTAATTGCCTAACACTTTTGAATGTTACTCTGATGGGAATATCTCTTTATTCCCAGTAAAACAACCTGTGGATACACCAGGAGAGTTAGTATAGAACTAGGAAAAACTCTATGAGGAATTCATTCTAGGAATATATTTTTATTTATTCTCAGTACTTTATTTTATGATATAATAAAACACTTGTGTATTCCTAATGGTTTAATCAGTCTTTTTGTTCTTTTGAGTGCCTGGATATATCAGTGACTTTTAGCCATGATTTTAGTTTTAAGTTCCACATCACTGTGAGTTATAAAATCTAAGTTTTATAATAAATATACATAAATGAATAATGTATGTGTGATGCTTAAAACATATTGTATTCCAAATGGCCTTTTCCCACTTTGCTTGGGTCCTTAAAATAATTGTTTTCTCTTACTATTAAAAATACATAAGCACATTGTCTTTCCATAATAGGAAACATATATCAAATCTTATACATTTTTATGATCATGATGTATTTCAATGTTTGTACTAAGCTAATATGCTCTAATGATTGGTTTTTTTTACTTTTTAAATAATTTTTTAAAATTTTAGAATAGACTTAGATTTGTAGAAAATTTGCAAAGATAGTACAAAAAAAATCCATTATCCCCCATACCCAGTTTCCCTTATTATTAACATTTTTCATTAGTGTGGTACATTTGTCACAATTAATGCCTAATATCGATACATTATAATTAACTGTAGTCCATACTTTATTCAGATTTTTCTAGTTAAACTCTGTCTCTGTCCCAGGCTCCCTCCCATGCAGAATACCACACGATATTTAGTTGTCACGTCTCCTTAGGCTCCTCTTGGCTCTGAGTTTCTCAGACTGCCCATGTTTTTGATGACCTTCACACTACTGAAGAGTATGAGTCAGGTATTTTGTGGAACGTCCTTCAGTAGGGATTTGTCTGATGTTTTTCTCATGATTAGACTGGGGTTATGAATTTCCGTGAGGAAAATCACAGAGATAAAGTGCCATTCTCATCACTTCATATCAAGGGTACATCCTATCGGCGTGACTTATCACCACTGATGTTAACCTTGATCATCTGACTTGAGCTAGTGTTTGTCAGGTTTTCTGATTGTAAAGTTACTCTATTTTCCCCCATACTGTTCTCTTCGAATTAAAATCACTGTGCACAGTCAGTCCTCACTTGCAGGCAGGAGTTGTACACACTTCCTCGAGGCCAGAGTATCTGTAAATTACATAAATTATTTGGAATTACTCTGCAAGCTTCGTCTGTTTATCCTCCATCTATTTATTTCTTCAATCATTTATTGATATCAATATATACTAATGGACATATATTTTATACTTTGGGTTCTAATCCAGTGCTGCTTTATTTATTTTGTTGCTCAAATTGTTCTAGCTTTGGGCTTTGGGAGCTCTTTCAGTGGGCTCCAATATCCCTTTGACAAACCTAACTGAGCCACTTTTAAGCATGTTTATCAGTGGACTTGAGACATCTGTATTTCCAAATGTTCTGATTTTGAGAATCTAATTTTCCTAAGGAGGCGAATGATACATTAAAGGAACCCAGTTTGATATGTAGTTATGCAACGTATTAGCTATCTGACCTCCAGTAAATTATTTAACCCCCACGAGTCCCAATTTCTTTACTGTTTAGGCAAGAGGATATTTTCAATTTGAACCACATGAAATTGCCAATATTCTACAACTTTTGACCTATGAAGCAATAATTTCACATGATTTAAACTTAGTTGTACCTAACTTATGAGTCAGTTGTAAACATGGAATGAAATCACACGTGCAAAGCCATTTTGACACAGCTGTTAATGCCCTTTCCTTTGCAGCCACTGTATCCCTTATAAAAGACCAAGTTGGCCCTGGACATGGACCTCAAGAACCTTTACCAAAACTAAACTGCTGTTAATAGTCCAAGACCAGGGAAGAGGCTAGGAGATCTAAAATTCTAAAGCCTACTTTCCCCCCCAAATCTCTAAATCAGAAGGTCTGGTTTTGGTAATAAATTCTACAGTATGGGATCTTATTTTTAACTTTCCTCCAAATTCAAATATTTCAAAAACTAAAGGCTCGAACTGATAGTGCATCAGATACTGGAAACAAATTGATACTAGTTTCCTTTATTTCTCATTCTTAAATCGAAAACAAGCCACTGAAATGATTATATTCCCTCAATATAATGAGATACATTAGATGAAGTGACCCCAACCCATTATACTGAATGGAGGTTCTTTAAATGCAGCAGAGCACCTGGTTGCCCAATTCAAGTGGAACAAGTGAGATTACTTTCCTGCTTCAAATCAGATGTGCTTTTGCCAGCCTTTCGAAGTTCATTTTGTGGCAAGGACCAAAAACGTGTTATATTCTTTTAGAGATCATAGGATGGAATACTTTTTTATGCTTTTCATGTATTTTTGACATGAAAATATGAGGCTCAAACTATAGTGTTTTCACCTTTTAGTGGTGTTAAGGTTTTTGAAGAAATCAAAACAGGACATAGCTCACATGATTTATTTTATGACATAAATCAGAATAATTGGCCATCATAAGAGATAGATTTGTGTATGTATTGCACTTTTGTGATGTATATTTTTTCTTTATCTTAGACTGGAAAAAAAAATTGTAAAAGAAAGAAAACTAGCCTTGGTATTAAAAGCTAAGTCTTGATCTTACCCCTGACAATGTATTTGCTCAGTCATTGAAGCATTCTATTCCTGTCCCTTCCACCTTGTGTTGACCTTCTGAAAAGGTTGGTTATAAGGAGATGCAAAATAAATGAGAATATTATTTTTAATAGAAAAAGCATTTGCTTACAAATATGAAACTACCTTTTGTTAGAGATTACAGTATTAAGCAAGAATGAAAAATAATTTGGGGAAAATGGTAAAAAAAGTGTCCAATGCATGCTTATGGCCACCTTTCACCCCAGCTGCCTTGCAGATGTGGCAGCCAACTGTGTGGCTTTGTTTGATTGACATGAGATCAATAAGCATTCAAAACATTCCCACCCCTGAAATTTCCACTGAAGTTTCCCTATTAGAGAATCATTCTTTAGGATAAGAGTACAGCGTTTCTGTACTCTTTCTGTACTGTTTCCCTATTAAATTGCAATTACACCTACAGTGTTAACTTGTTGAGCTATAGTCATGTGTACTATCATCAGCCAAGGTGTCAATCTTACCAGGTTTATTTTATTTCCTTCCAAGTCTCATAGCAGAAAGCAGATCCCCATTCACCCTGTTCTCCCATTGGTCATCACTCTTTAGCTTTTCTTCGATTTACAAGCTAAATTTCTAGTGGTAATTAGCATCCAATGTCACCAAATTTCTCTTCCCCTGTTTATTGACTTTTCAACTTTTTGCTTTTTGGCTTCTGGGAAATGACAGTTATTCTACAAGAATGACTTACTGTTGCTTCACCCAGTAGCATATTTTCAGTTCATGTCCTACATAAAACCTTCCAGACCATTTTTTTCCCTTGAAATTCTTTTTCTCCTTAGCATCATGAAATTAATGAAATATCTTTCTCTCATTTAGTCTCCCTACATTAGTAAATACTCAGTTTATGTGTCAACTTAATTAGGGCACAGTGTCCAGTATTTGATCAAACATTCTACATGTTTAGAGGAAGGCACTTTTCAAATGAGATTAAAATATAAATCAGTAGACTTTGAGTAAAGCAGATTATTGTCCATAATTCTAGAGTGCCTCATCCAATCAGTTAACAACCTTAATAGAAAAAGGACTGACCTCTCATGAGGGGAAGGGAATTCTTCCAGGAGACTTCCTTTGAACTCCAATAGCAACTCTCCTCTCCATCGGTAGCCTACCAGACCACCCTGTAGAATTTGGACTTGCCAGCCTTCAAAATCACATGAGCCAGTTCCTTAAAATAACCTCCTTCTCATTCTGTGTATGTGTATGCGTGTGCATGTAGTATACATGTATACAGCCATGTGCTGCATAATGATGGTTCAGTCAATGATAGACTACAGATATGATGGTGGTCCCATAAGATTATAATGGAGTGGAAAAATTCACATCGCCTAATGATATTGTTTGTAGCCCTTGTAACATCATAGCGCAATGCATTATTCACGTTTGCGGTGATGCTGGTATAAACCAATCCACTGTGCTGCCAGTCATATAAAAGTGTAGCATATACAATTATGTAAGTACATAATACTTGATAATGGTAACAAATGGCTAGATTATTGCTTTGTGTATTTACTATACTTTTTATTATTATCTTAGAGTATACTCCTTACATTAATTTTAAAAAAATGTTAACTGTAAAACAGGCTCAGGTCCTTCAGGAGGTATTCCAGAAAAAGGCATGATTATCACAGGAGATGACATCTCCATGCATGTCATTGTCCTTCTGGGGGGACAAACTGTGGAAGTGGAAGATGGTGATATTGATGATCCTGATGCTGTGTAGGTCTAGGCTAATGTGTGTGTTTGTGTCTTGGTTTTTAACAAACACATTTAAAAAGTAAAAATAGAAAAAGCTTATAGAATAAGGATATAAAGAAACTATATTTTGTGCCTCTATTATGTTACTTTGCAATTTAGCATAATCAAAGCCAATTCAGAATATTTGTAATAAATTCAAACTCTCTCCCTACAACCGCTCTCCTTTTGCTCTGGGACTGCATGTAAGTGCTGAAGGAGGACTATATTATCATCATCCTCAACAATATTATCATTGTCATAATAGCTAACACGACACACTTCTTTTGAAAATGCCTTGCATGTGTTAAGTCATATAATCCTCACAAATGGCTGAAAGAGGAAGTATGAGTTATGCCATTTTAGAGATGAGAAAACAGAGCACAGAGAAGTTAAGCAGTTTTCTAAAGTTCGAACAGCGAGTAAGTTGTGAAACCGGCGACTTTGCCCCAGAGCCAATGCACTTAACTGCTATGGCATAGTGAGTGATGGCCAGACAGGTGCAGGGCTGGGTGTCTTATCCTCAGCTGTCCTCATGAACCTACAGTGACTGTCCTGGTTCCCATGTGTTCATTTCGATCTTGGCTGTGTATTCCTCTACCAACAGAGGATTCTTGTTTCAGTTTTAGTTCTAAACAGTCAGTTAACTTCCCTGGACTCGAACTTCAAACTTTGCTTTTCTATTTGTTTTGTTTTGGTTTGGTTTGGGTTGGGTTATCTGGTCCCCTGTGCATCTCCCTTTGTGCTTGTGGAGTTTGGTTATCATTCAAGAATTGGGGAACATTTGCATTCAAATTTTGTGATTCACACTCTCCGTGGATTCCTTGCCTTTGGAAAATCCTCCTAAATGTTCGTCTTCTCCTCTGACTTCCAAATCTATCTTCTGACACCTCAATCCAATAAGCCTAGCATTCTGCCGCCTGAGCTGTGCATGGATTAAGGAATGCCTTCCATTTAGAAAGCGGCAAACTCACAGAATTTCTCCCAAGGCAACAAGGTCTTTCAGGGATAAATTTCTCTCTGGTACCTGCCTGCCCCACCCTGCCACAGGCCACCTAGATTGTCCCTGTAAACGTGGAGTTTAAAGGTCTGCCTGGGGTTTGGCAGAGTTTATACTCAGGTCTGGGGATCTGTTGTTTCTCTTATCTCACTTCCAGAATTTTCCCTTTAAACTTCCAGCTTCTCTTCCAACATTGCATTCTCTTTGCCATCTTTAGCCCATCTCTCAAAGCTACGTTTTTCTGCTGTCCTAGCCATAGGCTTGGTAAAGAAAAGTGGGACCTCATAACTCTCACCCTTTGCACAGCAGCTGTGCAAAGACATATTCTTCACTGGCTTCTGCCTGGCTTTAGATACTTTTCAGCTACTTCTCTGGCCCTGAAATCTCCTTGCCACCTCAAGCTGAGACAGTAAGCCTGCCTGTGGTTTTCTACCCGATAATCCTGGGAATTGGAGGCATGCTTGTGCTTGGGCAAGAATGATATAAACTCCCAGTTCTTACCTCTTCCAGTTGCAGGTTTTCAAAAATCCATCCCCTTCGGCATGATTTCCAGGGCCTTTAAATAGTAGTTAAAATTTTATCCAAATTTTATAATGTCATCTGCGAAAGGCTTTGCATCAGCACTTCACTCTGCTGCCATGCCTGGAAGTCCCCCAGATGTATTTTTTATATTAATAAAATGTATGACCCATGCCAAAAAGTATAATAGTCATGAGTCATTATGTTTCTGAAGTGAGGAAGTATAATATGAAATCTGCCTGACTTTATCTTTAGGCAGGCTCTCTGCAAGAGGCCAAGTGCTGTGAGGTGAAACCCAGGTATATTTTTATAGTCCAACTACATATGTCTTATAGTCAGGGTGAATATAGTTCCCAGTTTGGCAACACAGCCTCCATTCCTGCCTGTTATTTTCATAAGTCCTGGTATCATTGTGAATAACTTACCATTCCACTTTCAAAAATGGTTCTCCAAACATTATAGTTTATAAAATGTACAAACTTTATAAGAACATGAGTGGTGTTGGATCAGGGCTCACCCCAATGAGCTCATTTTACCTTACTTACCTCTTTAAAGATGCTATCGCCAAATATGGTTACATTCTGAGGTGTTGGGAATCAGAACTTCAACACATGGCATTGGAGGGGACACAGTTCAGCCCATGACAAGAACAGACAGCAGTACTGTGAGTATCAGAACAGATACAATCAGAGTGGCAATGTTGGTAAATATAGCAGAGCCGATAAAAAGTAGTATCTGATTGAACACCCAGTTATTGAGTGCCTTCAATAAGCCACGTGTTGTTTCTAGGCCCCATTCACATTAAGGTTTTCTCTGCACTTGTCAAGTCGCTGCAAACAATGACGCGCCCATGGCACCCCTGACCCTGTGGCATTCCTGACCCTGCGGTTCACACAAGACACTGTTGCCAACCCAGCTCTCACTTTCTTGGAACTACCTGGAGGGCTTGTTAAAAACACACAGTCCACCCCAGACAACCTAATTGAAAATGATGGAGGGCAAGGCCTGAGAATCTCCATTTTCAAAATTCTTCAAAAGATCCTAATGGCTCACTAAATTTGAGGATAATCAAACCTACCATAATGTCCGTAGATGTGTCTGGCACCACACGTGAGCAAAAGGACAGTAAATGACTTCGGGCACAACGAGTGAGCCAGGAAGGGTCACCCTTCAGATGCTGCATTGGCAAGTTCTGCAGAGACTTGTTCCAAGACCAGTCGTGGAGTGTAGCTCGAGTTACATAGAAATTTAACATTAAGTTTACTCACTAAATAGAGAGCTGAGGGTTAGCCCCTGAGGGAAGCAGTATTTATTCTAACAAGTTACATGCCATTTGAAGAAGATTTTTATCCTACAAGGAAAAATTTACATGCTAAAAATATCTAGATAAACATTTTTCAAAGGCAGATTTTCTTAAACACAATTTCTTTGGAACCTGCAGGAAGATATACATTTTTTCACTCACACATCTTGACTTTGAATAAATATTTCTAAGCCTACCTAAATAACTGTGGCACTAGTGAAATCAGATTACCGTCCTATAACAAGATAACGAAAATGCAATAATAACCCCAATTTAATGGCTGACTTTTAAAATGTTAGCCTTTTTCCTTAAGTGAAACTGACCTCGTCGCAAAGCATGCCACAATACTCTCTTCTTGCTACGATGAAATATTGCTGCAAGATTATTAACATTTATGTGGAAAGGTAAATGTTTTAAGGCCTGTGACTCTACGATGCATGCATGAAATTGTGGTTTGATATATATTAGGGAGATTCAATAATTATTACTGGATTAGGTCAATAAATTTGGAAAGATGGAAAAGGATTACAGAATGAGAGTACTTTATGTTTTAAAAAATTGATCTAATGCCCTCTCTGACTAATTCATCCATGACAACCAAATTTGGCCCAGAGTTCTATATGCACAGCTTCCATTGACATCCATAGAATTTGTGCATGAGTTACCGAGCTTAGAATTAAGCCCTAAGGAAATAACTAAAGATTTTTGGTGAGATGTACTTGTGTGATTAAATAAAATCATTTTTATAGGCTTTGTTTTCTTGTTTTCAGACTGTTCCTTATGAAGATAAATAGCCCAAGCACATGGAGGTTAATATTGCTTTTAAGCTATTTGTCTCCATTTGGAAACTAAATGCAAGGAAAAATGAATGTTTTACCTCTCAGAAGCTTTCTTCACTTAAATGCTTCCACTAAATCCAGAGTCCAGCAAACCTCGCCAATTTCCCAGGAATAAGCATAAATCAATCACCTCCAAATATTTTGGAAAACAATTCAGATAAACCTATCTAGTAAGAAGAGGATTAACTATGCAGCTATTTGTTCCATTCTTATACCAGTATCACTACAGTGAAACTTGCTTTCCCCTGTAAAAATAAGGAACATATCACTTGATTTGGGGAAAAAGAAATTAGATGACATGTACTTAGAGGTACAAATTAAGTACAAATTAAAGATGTGAATTTTGAAATGCAGCTGGATTTGAAATATTAGAAACAATTTAAAAATAACGAATTAAACAAACATTGAGCTAATGTAACTATTTTCAAGTTATTTTTCATGAATGCACTAAAATGCTCAGTTTGCAAGGCAGGGCCTGTGTGAAGCTATGCACCATGGGCTAGGCACCTATATTCTGTGCCAGAGCCTTGCATTTGTAATCCCAGTTCATCCTTAAATTTTTGCCAGTTTTTCAGATAAGGAAATTTAAATACAGTGAGGTTAAGAAATTTATCAATAAAACCCAGGATCCCAAATCTGGTTATTTGCTATATTTAATATACAAGAACCCTTTAAAATTAAACATTAAAAAAACTATTCAGAGAAACAATTCAAAAGATTCCATTGTGTGTGGATTCATATTTCAAAATGAATCTTAGGGAAACAAGTGTAAATAAATGTAAATATCTACCAGTTCTCTGTAGCGACCACACATTTCTCTTTCCTGAAGAGTTACAAAGAAAAGTTAGAAATACAATGTATACAATATGAAGTATTATAAAACAATAGATAAATATAGAGAAAAATAGGTCAGAAAAATTTGATGTGGTGTCATGGTTTACTTTTTAAATGTATTCTGTATCATGTGAAATGTTCATAAAAGCTGGTGACAAAATTCTAAGATTCAAGGAACAAGTTGGCAAGATGGGTGGTTAATTCACAAAATATTAAATATACTGGTAAAAGAAACATTCCTAATAATAAAATGAAGTTAACTTTTAAAATCTGAGTTGGCATTCCTAATTTATAAAATGATCAAGTTCTAAAATTAGAAAAATATGTATAGTAAAGGTTGAAGTCAAATGATATATTCATTTTCACTTGAATAATATTAATATTTTTTTCAGATATTCGGTTCCTTTAACACAATTTTATTGTTAACTATTTAGTTCATCAGTTTAGAATCCAACTTCAGAAATAAAATCAGTTTAAGGAAGGTAGATGTTTATTCCTCTCTAATAGAATATAAGTCCTGAGGCAGAAATTCAAGGGAAAGTGTGGTAACTCTATGGTGATTAGGGATTGAGGCTCCTTCTCATTTTTGCTTCATTATCCTGTACTTGGATTCTATCCTCAGAGTTACCTCATTGCGTAAGATGGCTGCTAGAACTCTAGCTATCACCTCTATATTCCAGGCAGCAGGAAAAATGATTGTAGGAACTATAACAGGGCAATCTGCCAACTAGGTCATCTTCCTTTAAGCAGCTTTCCTGGAAATCTTGTATAGTACCCGTTGGCCAGGATTTCACTTCCACATCTACCACTAGCATTTGCTTGGGAGTCAAAGAGAGGTCATCTTCAAGATGAATTCATAACATACCAGTTAAAATTCAAATCATAATCATTAAAAGAGGGGAGAGTGGATAGTTGGTGGCAGCTATTAGCCACAATTGTTTAGAAAATAATATTGAGCATCTCTTAGGTGCCAAGCAATGTACTAGGTCCTGGGTGGGGTTCATTAATTAAAAAACATGGTCCCTAGCCTCAGATAATTTGGGGACTAGCTGGGAGAGAGATATTTAAACATGCATGGTTTATAGAGACAATACAAAAATATTTATCAATAGCTATTAAAACATTAAAATATTTGACCTATTAATTCGCTGCTAGGAGTGAATTATAAGGAAATAATTCGATAGAGAAAATGCATAAGCAGGTTTATTGTCACATTGTTTATGATGATAAAATATTGCCTAAAACGTAAACAGGCAGACTTAACAGGCAAGTGAATTTTGGCAAATCTACTTGAAGATTATGCAACTTCTAAAAAAAAATCTTTAAAAGCTTTATTGTATATATAAGAATCCACAGATTAGAAAAATATTTTCAGGAATACATGACAGACATAAGGTTCGTATGTGATCATTCTATTGTTAACTTGAAAAGCAAAATATTAATTGTCTCTATAATTTCATGTAACCATCCACAAATTGTGTATATACGGCCAAGGACTGAAAAACATCATGCAAAGTGAAAAAAGTTACATTGATTGTGGTGAAAGTGATTTGAGGACGTTTTTAAGTTTATTTAGGCTCCTATTACCCTTGGTCTAATATTAATTTATAGTTTAGAACTCAACAGAAAAATGTCTAAAGGTGGAAGTTGAATGCAAAGAATGGGGATGTCATCTCCTGGGCTTGCTTTCGATTTCCCTGTTTTCTTCCTTTTTCCTGCTCACTTTCTATAGTAATTCACGCTCATTATTTCCTTCTCTTTACTGTTAGAGATTTCTGTGTGAAACTTCTACTTTTTTTGTTCTGATTGTCCAGATACCTTACGATTAATCTTGGATGTATTAACCAATCCTATATATTGAGATTTGACTTTCCTGGTTGCGGTCTCAACTGCTTTGTAGCCTCGCTTTTGCCTCTCTACTCCTCATTTCCTCTCTAAGAAGAAATCATCTGTCTTGCTTGGACATAGCTCAATATTTTCCTCTACTATAGCTCTTATCACAGTTTACTTCAATTGTTCATGATCGTAACCCACCACCTGGTCACTAGCTGAGAACAGAAGCAGTATCTTTCACCTTGTGTACCCCAACACCTAGCACATATTACGTAGGAACTAACTAAATGCTTATGATATTGTTGATGAACTTACTTTGATCTGGGATGATCAGCAAAATTTTTTAGTCACTGTAGACATGAAAGAAAGTTGGTTATAATGTGAGATACTGTAAAAAGAACCAAGCACTTGGAGGAAGGGAACACTTTTTGCCATTTTTGTTTTTTGGTTTTTTTTCTTATGAAGCATAATCTCTTCTCGTTTTCTGTATTAATCAATAATAAACTTGTGGTCAACATTAACTGAAGATTATAATCATTTTTAAAGGAATTTATTTCATAAAATTCAGTGATACCTGTGTTGTTCATTAACTGTAGTGTTACAAATATATCTAGACCATTATATATATAAATTAGGTCTTTGGATGAGAGATCAAGAAAATCTTATTTTTTTTTTAGGTAATCAAGGGAACAGGTATTGCTTTTTAAACAATAATATATTGAACATGTTTTGTTTGAATTTTAAGTAATTTCTATCTACGACATAGCTCCCTCCAACTATATCACAGCATAGGTTATATATTAAATAGTAATTTAGACACTCTAACCATTTGGCCACATATTCTCAATACCTGGTAAACATGTTTTGAAGAAATATTTGGTAATACAGGATGTAAGATCAGAATGTTGAGACATCAGTCAATAACTTTATGAATTTATGTTTTCCTTTCTTAACCTAATTTATATTTTTATCAGCATTTGGAGAAAACAATAAATTTGCTTCTCACTGTTCCAGCTATTTGTTTGGTCCTTACACAACATCTGATATTTATATCAAGTTAAAATATTACAGAGGTAACCTACTGGCAACTACGTCTCCTCTAAGTGGATAGGTGCTTTCTCCCTAACCAGCCCCACCAAATGCTAAGTCAAAGTTGATGCAGTAAGAGAATGAGAAGAAGGTGAGAAATCAGCAACAGACCATAGCCATGAGAGTAGTAGCAAGTGGGCCTGGTTGTTGCCATCACTTTTGTCCCATAATTTCAGATAAGAAATTGCCTTTTCTGAAAAATGTTCCATCTGTGCTTAGAAAGAGCAATGAGGAATTATTACACATTTATCAAGATGCCTCTGTATTGTTAAAGATATCTGGCCTAGACTGCAAACTCTATTTAACTGAAGCAGAAAGCAATTTTCTAAGATGATTTAATTCTTTATTTACATTCACTTGGACCATTGGGATTGATTCACATTGTTGTCAAAACTCGAATCGTATTCCATATTCATGTCTTCAGAATTTTAGAGGAATAAACATATTCACAGAGTACTTAGTTCTTATATTGACTAATAATGTATTCTTTCCCTAATAGGTTAATACAACCCAATCTAGGTGTTAAAGAAACAGTTGGAAGTTTATATTTTATGGTGAAAATAGAAACATTTTAAATGTATGCACCATTAAAATGTTACTATGGTAAGGAAGCATTTGTGTGATGTTTACCCTTAGAGATTGGCTCAAAATCATTTCCAAGTTATTATGAGGTTTATTTCTGTCTTCAGAGATTTTTTTTAGCATTATGCATGTTTATTACTTTTTTCTGTCACAATTCAGAGCCATTTTATTATAAATTTTGCAATATTATTTCTAAATGATTTATACTAAGAGCCCATGAGAAGCTGCAAGCATTGTTCCTCCAAATTCTGTGTGTCCCATGCTGTCACCCTGTCAGCCTCAGTTCCTTGTCTTTACAACGTGTGACAGTGTTGGTTGTGGCAAGTGTACATTATGCAATCGTTTTGTCTGGGGCTAGATTATAAGGAGGTAGCACCGTTATCAAGTTTCTCAAAGAACTAAGAATTAGACTTGAAAATAACGAAGAAAAATCTTCCTCAACTGTAAATATTCTTTAGAAGGAATACGTTTAAAAAAAAAATCTATTTCCAGGACTATTTATTGCTTCACAACAAAGGAAGAGTGCAAAAGAGGCACAAATAGATGTAAAATGGTTGGCACAGCTGCTTATATTCTCATATGGGGCACAGCTCTTGATGGTATTTAAACGCATCGCTTTTTATCACCTAATGTGGTTTACCCTTTGAATTATTTCACAGTGTTCTCTACTCTGAAAAATGCCGTTGCCTCACGCATCTACCTCAACCACCCCTTGGCTTACTGGAAATCCCACCTTAGGAAGCTTGTTATCACACAGGGGATTCAGGTCTCAGATCAGAGTCTTCCCGAATCCCCTCTGCAACTCCTGACCTCATACAGTCTTTTAGTCTTATCAGGTCATTAATATAATTTTGCAAGGCTTCGGTTTCTACCATGACTTTATTAGTCTTGCAAAAAAAAGAAAAATTGTTTTTAGTCATTTTCTTTAATCACATTATATAAGAAGTAGAAAATAATTAGCATTGTTCTCACTTTATGATTGAAAGGGAAGAGGTAGGTGTACGTGTGTGTTGAAGTTGCACAGCTTCAAGATGCCCCTTCCTTTAATAAGCATCCTATTGGTATTAATTTGAATTCCTTGTGAATCTGGACCTCCCTTTCACATCTTTCTCAGTATCTTTATAACCCTGCACCCCTCACACTACCCCACAGCCTGGCCTCCTGCACTCACAGCTATCTTCTGGGGGAGACAAAACGCCTCCACCACATACACAGATGTCTCTGTGCCTATGCTGTCCCCTTTCCCCTGGGCCTTTCATCCAAGAGAAAATAGATGGCACCATCTTGTCACCTGAATTCCATTCTGTCTTGCCTTACCAGGAAGCTTAGTTTAGCTCCAGGCTTTTCTGACCTCTGTGTCTTCAATACTTTTCCCTCCCTCGCGACTTCTCATCAGCCTTTGAACACTTTTAAAATCAATTGTTAAATTGAGAGTAGTGCAGAAATGTCTCACTTAAATGGCACCAAAATACTGAAAATTAAGCAATGCATATTTTATGCATAAAGAACATAAAATTCACAGTGATTTGCCAAAGACTGTATAATTACTAAACCATAATTGAGAGTAGAGTTCAGATTTCCCTACCCCTTCTCCAATGCTATTTACAAATCAGTTTCTAGTGTCTGGACTATGGTTCTTCAAGTTATGTAATAAACTGTTTGAGGGGAGGTGAAGCATAAATATCAAGTTACTGTGGAAGGGCAAATTCACTCCTGAGACCTGTTACAAGCAATATGCTCAGTGTTGCTGCCTTTATCCTCGAGGAGCTAGAGAGCAAAAAGGAATACGTACATTTGCATTTCATTTAGATTAAAAATTGGCCGGGTACAGTCGTGGCTCATGCCTGAAATCCTAGCACTCCGGGAGGCTGAGGTGGAGGGATTGCTTGAGCTCAGGAGTTACAGCCAGGCTGAGCAAGAGTGAGATGTTATCTTTACTAAAAATAGAAAACTTAACTGGCTGCGGTTGTAGGAGCCTGTAGCCCCTGCTACTCAGGAGGCTGAGGCAGGAGGATCGCTTGAGCTCGGGAGTTTGAGGTTGCTGTGAGCAAGGCTGAGGACATGGCACTCTAGACTGGGCAACAGAGACAGAGTCTGTCTCAAAAAAATTCTTATGTTAGAATTTTGTTGATTCAAAAACTGCTTAAAAATGGATGGACATTAAAGCTTTTTTTTTTTTTCTAAAGCAAAAAATAAAAATAAATAAAATAATAACTTTCTCAGGAATGCTTCAGTAATGGAAACACTAAATATATATATATATTTTTACCTCTTTGTCTTTTAGCTACTTTGATTTCCTTTATATTTAGGGAAAATTAAAATTGAATGGTCCTTCTGTTTTCTTTATTCCTGGTGACTACATTGCATTTGACTTTTTAAAGAAATTTAATTATTATGGGCACATAATAGTTGTATACCTGTATAGGCTATATGCAATGTTTTGATACAGACATACAATGTGAATTAATCAATCATGGTACTTGGGGTATCCATCACCTCAGGCATTTAACATTTCTTTGTATTAGGAACATTCTAATTCCATCTTTTAGCTATTTTAAAGTATATCTTACCTTATTGTTGACTTCTCCAAATGTAAAGTTTCTTATATATACTTGAAAAAAGTACTATTTGGAAGTATAATTTTCATTACTCATTGGTTTATCTTTTTAAAAATTTTTACCACCCACTCTTTAAGTCCTCTTCTTCTCATTCTTTCATCTCTCCCTTTGGTTTCTTTCTTCACCCTCTCTACTCCATACACTGTGGTTTTCTTACACCTTTCCATTTTTGCTCTTGGAATCTATCTCATTTCTCCTTTTGCAAACTTAGTTACACTCTTCTTGACTGGTGCATTGATGTCAATTTTTTTAAGTAGGGCTACAACTAATAAGTTGTAAATACAGTCTTCACCTGTCTCTGTATTCCCTGTGCTATTAATTTATCCTTCAGTGGTATTTTTGCCCCTTAAGGTAACCTTACACTTGAAAATGAATTACGAAAATGGTGGGAAATTGCTAAATAGATGGCTAGAGATGTTCTATACCATGTAGGATCATAGGTTCATAAACCATTATACATGGGAGGGACATTTGAAACCATGTGACCTAGATCTCTCATGCTGTGATAAAAAAAAGATCCAGACAGGCAAAATGATTTATCCAAGGCTACCCACAACAGTGCAGACACTAAACATCCAGATACCACAACGCCGAGTTTAATACCGTTTCCCACACTGCAGGCACCCTAAGAGTATTGTTCACTAAATAATGACAGTTTATAGAATGGTAGCATTAATGCCAAGGAAAACTTAGGGCTTATAGCAACTAGGAAGTGTTGTTATCTCACAACAAAGCAAGACGTATAATGATTGAATTATATATTTACCTCTTTATGTGACTCGAAGTAGAGGAATTTTGTAGCCGCGATTTTGAATGTTGGGATTCAAGTGGCTCTGACCATTTCACCCTGTGAAGTGCCGGGCCAGGGCAGGAGGCATGTGGGCTCACAGTGCGTTACTAGCCTTGCTTGCCACCGAGATCTGATTGCAGCTGTTCCGAGCACGATCCTCCTTCGTGGCCACTGACATCCACAGTGGTCCAGCTGCAATGCTAATGGCAGGTGAACGCAGGGGATGTTTTCTGAAGGCTGAGGGGGATGAAACTTTGGACTCAGCAAGGAAGTCGTTTCTGTTTTCATACATGCTCTTGATCAACTCATCAAAACAGAAAAGTTCATGTAGAACACATTTCTGATCTTTGTGAAAACATAGGCATTTACCTCTGGCCAGTTGGGTTGAACTCTAACCTTAGAAACTACAGTATGAATGCAGCTAGAAAAAAAAATGGAGAGAAAACTTGCCTTTCTCAGTCATGGATGACAAAGGATTCCGGGCAGTTTATTCAGTTCTGTCAAAATGATCACTGAACTACGGCTTGCTCAGGCCTTCTGTGGAGACCTGAGGCTTCGGTCATCCATTCATTCTCACCCTCTCATCTGCGCCTTTGGAAAGTGGAGCTCATCTGTTTGGATTTTTTTCTTTCTTTCTTTTTTCTTTAGCTCAACACTTCAAAAGCCTAACATGAAAAAAAGGAACAAGGAGTTGTTTAACATAAAATAATTAGTAACAACTCCTTGTTTTTGCCAAATAATACTTGGACTTGATTACAGTGACAAACTATTTCTGTAGGTAATGGCATTTTTGAAGATAATAAATATTAGCATTTGTTCTAATGGTAAAGAAGCACTTTTTTTCTCACTGCAGAATGATTCCAATGTGAACAGAATTGATAAAATGCAAGATGTTTATGAAGTCCTCATACCACATTAAAAGATTAATAGCTCTGAATGAAGACCTAACAGAAGAAAACTGAAAGCATGGCATAAAACCATGTTTTGTTGAGTTTTAAGTATGGCATTGATTTTTGATATTTAAAAAAAAAATCCTATTCAGGGTACATTTTATTCAGACATACTGTTATGGTCTTGTTCAGGATGATATCATTGCTGGTCCTCCTTTGGTTGAAGTGTGTTGCAGAAATATGTGAACATGCTTATTTAATTACCAATTGTATTATTAATAAATTGACTGTATTATAGTGTCAATTTAAAAACAATGCATACACAAAATTCGATACTATTTTTTAGTTGCAATTACACAGAAGTACTATGTTAATGACAATAAACTATGAAATCTCGAGCTTTACACTTTTTAGCTCATTTACTTCTCATAAATTCCCTGTGAGAATAGGTACTGTTATTTTTCCCATTACACAGATCAGAAAACAGAAGCACAAAGAAGTTACCCAGTAAGCAAGCTGAGGACCTAGAAGTCACACCCTTTGCCACTACATACATAGAGAATACCTGAATGACACCCAGAAAATTCAGTATATGTTAGTCTGGTGATAACGTAGTTTTACTTTGGTCTTACTGTAAGATGTTTATCAGAGTCAGAGACTATTTGGAAAATAAAGACCCTGTTAGCAAGTATCTAATTTGTAAAGACAAAACTTCTCTAGGTATTTCAAACAAAGAGGGAGTTATTAATTTCCTGTGATTGCTGTAACAAATTACCATAAACTGGGTGGCTTAAAACGAGAAATGTATTCTCTTGCAATTCTGAAGGCTGGAACACTAAAATCAGGTGTCTGCAGGGCTGTGCTCCCTCTTGAGAGTCTAAGAAACCCTTCCTTGCCTCTTTCCAGCTTCTGGTGGTTGTCGGCAATCTGCGCCATACCCTGCCGTGTAGACACATGGCTCAGCTCTCTACATCCATGTTACACAATGTTGTCTTTATGTGTCCGTGTCCAAATTTACCTCTTCTTGGAATGATACCAGTCACTGGATTCAGGCCTTACCCTAATCCAGTATGACCTGACCTTAAAGTGCTTTCATCTGCAAAGAACTTATTTCCAAATAAGGTCATATTTACAAGTTCCAGGTGGACATGAGTTTTTAGGGGACACTAATCAACCCAGTACAGGATGTATTATAATATGATGTGGAGAATTGGTTAAGCAATTGTCAGAGGATGAATTCCCATCACCAAGGCTAATCTACCAACCACTGCTGATTGCTACTCAACGCTCAATAGCAGAAGTCCATCATCAAGCCCTAATACAAGGTACTGTCCCCAAGATCAGCCAAGGACATGGTGACATGTTGTTTATATAGGACACCTTCCCTTTGATTTTGCCTATGGATTTGTCTTTCTTGACCATAGTCCCTCTGCCGGCATCACTGTACCTGGGCATCTTATGTGTTTTACAACATTGCTTCTGACAAAGACACTATTCAGAAGCAGAGTAAGTATGCCCAACTCCTAATAGGAAATACTGTATCAGTTGAGGGCCCGTCAGGAAACAGAATATACTCTATGTGTTTCACATTGGGAGGAATTTAATATGGGAATTTGTTGTAAAACTGTTGGAAAAGCTACAAGAGGAAAAGAGAGATGGTGGTATTAACTAGAGATAAGAAATTTGCAGGAAGCAGCTCCTTCTATCCCCTAGGCTGAAAAGTGAAAGAGGGAAAGTGGCACCAAGAGGGCCCAAGAGCCCACACTCTGCACTGACACTGCCGGTGCCACCTTTGATGGTGGAATTGGGACTGCTGCCACCAATCAGGACTGTGGGTCCCGTACTCTCTGCGTGTGCTCCTGAAATTGATGGCGATGATACTGCAGCTACTACTTCTATAGCATCTTTCAAAAAACAAATAACAATTAATGGAGAACATATCCTTGCAACGATGCAGTATTTCTTTGCCTCTGAATTATCACAATTATGTTTTTCCTATAGTATTATTTTCTAGCAAAGTATTGAATTACCTTAATGAAAATCGAATTGGATGGCATACCTCTAAATATTATGTTGCACCTGATATTTGAAGAGCATTATATGTAATTGACAAATCGTATATTTTTATGTAATTCTTACTGTTCTCTTCTAGGGATTATCCCTCCAATGTTGTTTAACTTGTATTTATGGATGTAGGCCATATAGGCTGTATTATATATATTTGTTATTGCTATCATTTGGAGTCCAATGGGTTTTCTTTCAAATCTAAGACTCACAGTCTAAAAGAGAGGTCAGCAAACTTTTTCTGAAATGAGCCAGATAGTAAGTATGTTTGGCGTTGCTGACCATACTGTGTCTATCACAACCACTCAACTCTGCTGTGACGGTGTGAAGGCAACCATAGACACCTTGGTAACAAATGGGTGTGGCGACGTTCCGACACAACTTTATTTACAAAACAGGCCACAGGGTGGATTTGGCTCACTGGCTGTAGTTTGCCTATCCCTAGTCTCGTAGGAACACTTTGATAGTGGTCCTTATGATATCCACCATGTATGATTAATCTACATGTGCTCTGGAAAGATAACCAAGATTCTATAGTGAACATTCCTTCATTTGAAGATATGTTCATTGATTGTGAACATTATCATAAAACCAAGATTAAGAAACAATGCCACTCCACTATTGCCATGTGATAAGTAACTTATACAACTTATTTTAATTAATCTTTTCATGAGCCAGGAAGCAGATGTTACAATCTTTGTATCACATAGGAAAAGACTCTATAGAAGGTATGTAAACTTATCTACATTCATCCAGGGAGTAAATGATAGGATTCATACCCACATTTATCAGAATTCATATATATTATTGCTACAATATGTCATATAATGCATGTGCTACTATAACTTTTCTATAACTTTTTTTCTGTGTTATGTTCTGTCACCATCAGAATTTTGAAACTAAAATCAAGACGTTATGTTATATCCATACTCATGCATATGTACACACTTACAGTCAATAATTAGAAGATATTTAGGTTGGCTTCACAAAAAAATGTAACTACCGTATCTCTTTTAAGCAATGCTTATTAGTTAGAGGAGGTTATCCATGAAACATTAGAAATTCTGGAGCTAAAAAAGGCAGGACTCTGACCCGAAAGCCACTTGCTTGCATGGTGTTCTGACAAAAAGCCTCAGCCCTTTCCCTGACCACCAGCCACTGGCCAGTCTCTTGACCCCCATCACCTTTCTCTAAAATTCAGAATCACTTGATTATATACAACACTGTTGCCCAGAAATGCCTGCAGTTTTGCCCTTACCTTGTGAATTACTTTGTTTTTTTTTTTCTGAGACAGAGTCTCACTTTGTTGCTCAGGCTAGAGTAAGTGCCATGGTGTCAGCCTAGCTCACAGTAACCTCAAACTCCTGGGCTCAAGTGATCCTCCTGCCTCAGCCTCCCCAGTAGCTGGGACTTCAGGCATGCGCCACCATACCTGGCTAATTTTTTGTGTATATATTTTTTAGTTGGTCAATTAGTTTCTTTCTATTTATAGTAGAGACAGGATCTTGCTCAGGCTGGTTTTGAACTCCTGACCTTGAGCGATCCACCCGCCTCAGCCTCCCAGAGTGCTAGGATTATGAGTGTGAGACACCACGCCTGGCCGTTACCTTGTGAATTTGATTTCACCTGTTCATATCCTTGAGGAGCACAGTTTCTATCAATGGAAAAGTAGTTAGGAAGACAGGGTTAGTGTATATCTGGTTTGTACAGATTTACTTGGCCTCAACTCCCCATCTTTGGTGATAGGAATGATGTTTTCCTTCTCATATAAGAAGGATATCTTTCCCATGGGAATTTCATTTCCTGCTTTTAAGAGATAGAAGGAAGTTCAGAGTGATCTTCTTGCACCTGCTATTTTTCAAGTGCCTTTATTTCCAAATAGTCAATATGCCAGAGTGGCATATTTGGGAGTGGAGTGTTCTTAACTCCTTCAGTTCTCTTCTGAAAGAAGAGCAGATATACTAATAGTATCTTTTCACAATGTAGATTCACAAAGCCCACCCTTCTGCTAAATAACTCAACCTGATGCTATGGGAAGCCCCTGGCCAGTCAGTACACTAACCCCTAACATAAATGTTATCCAGACAAGCTATCATGGCAGGGTTGTTTTTCCCCATGAAATTAGAAATCAAATACGAGAAATTCCTAGATTCCTAATGATGTGTGTACAACTGTATGAAGGCCATGGGGTCCCAAGATCTTGGGCTTGTGACTGACTGACTTCCAGGGAAGACAAAAATATGGAAAGCCAGCCCTATTCCTCTGTTCCCAGAACACTAGCATGCATAACAGAAAAACAGTTGCCAGTGGTGCCATTAATTGTATCAAAGACACCTCCATATTTTACTTTCTTTCCTAGGATATGGTATGGAATAAAAACCCCTTTGCACTAGTCTCAAGAGTCCAGATTATTTTCTTCTGGTCTGGGATTTATGTTGTCCTGCAGGTAGGTCCTTTAGATATCAAAGATGACAGAGATATCCTTTATCTAAATTTCAGAGTATGCTGATCTCAGAAGGATGTTTAGAAATGTGAGTTAAGGGGTCTGTAATCTAGAACTAGCAAGAGAAAAAAGGAAATATTGGGACAAATATAGACACTGAAATATAAATTACAGTGCTGGGGCAGTGGCTTACAGCATCTAAGAAGTAGTTCTTGACACTTCTATATGACTATTGTTACTGTCTCTGACCAAACATTATGTGCAGGCATACCTCATCTGACTGTACGTGGCTTTATTATGCCTAGCAGGCATTGTATTGGTGGCAAATTGAAGGTTTGTGGTAACTCTGCATCAAGCAAGTCTATTGGCTCCATTTTTTTCCAACAGCATGTGCTCAATTCACATCTTTGTGTCACATTTTGGTGATTCTCATGGTATCACAAGCTTTTTCATTGTTATTACATCTGTTATGGTGCTCTGTGGTCAGTTATCTTTGATGTGACATTGTAACGTGTAAATTATGTTAATTGTAGCAATTGTAATTGTTTAGGGGCACCACAAATAGCTCCCATCCAAGATGGTGAACTTAATGGCTAGATTATGTGTATACTGTGTTTGACTGCTCCACCAAATGGCTATTTTCCTATATCTCACCCTCTCTGTGGGCCTCCCTATTTCCCTATTTGCTGAGACACAACAATATTGCAATTAGGCCAACCGCTAACCCTACAATGGCTTCTAAGTGTTCAAGTGGAAGGAAGAATCACATGTCTCTCACTTTAAGTCAAAGGCTAGATATGATTAAGCTTAGCAAGGAAGGCATGCTGAAAGCCAAGGTAGGCTGAAAGATAGGCCTCTTTTTCCAAATAGTTAGCCAAGTTGTGAATGCAAAGGAAAAGTTTTTGAAAGAAATTATTTTAAAAGTACTACTCCAGTGAAAACACAAATGATAAGAAAGTGAAACAGCCTTAGTGCTGAGATAGAAAAAGGTTTTGTGGTCTGGATAGAAGATCAAAACAACAACAACATTCCCTTAAACCAAAGCCTAACTCAGAGGAAAACTTTAGCTCTCTTCATATTATGAAGGCTGAGAGAGGTGAGGAAGCTGCAGAATTGGAAACTAGAAATTTCATGCATTTCTTCATGAGGTTTAAAGAAAAAAGCCATCTCTCTTCATAATGTAAAAGTGCAAGGTGAAGCAACTATTACTGATGATGTAGAAGCTGCAGAAAGTTATCTAGAAGATCCAGCTAAAACCATCCAAGAAGCTGGCTACACCAAGCAGCAGATTTTCCAAGTTGACAAAACAGCCTTCTATGGAAAAAGATGCCATGTAGAACTTTCATAGCTAAAGAGGAAAAGTCAATGCCTGGTGTCAAAGCTTCAAAAGACAGGCTGACTCTCTTGTTAGAGGCTAAGGTAGCAGGTGACTTTAAGTTGAAGCCAATTCTCTTTTCCCATTTGAAAAATCCTAGGATTCTTAAGAATGACACTAAATCTACCCTTCCTGTGCTCAGTAAATGGAGCAACAAAGGCTGCATGACAACACATCTGCTCAGAACATGGTTTACTGAAGGCCTTAAGCCCACTGCTGAGTCCTGCTGCTCAGACAAAAAGATTCCTTTCGAAAGGAATTGACAATGCACCTGGTCACCCTAGATCTCTGATGGAGAAGTATAGAAGACTAATTTTGTTTTCATACCTGCTAATATAATATCTGTTCTGCAGCCTATGGAAAAAAGAGTGATTTTCAAGTCTTATTATTTGTGAAATACATGTCATTTGTGAAATATATGTCATACTGCTACCATAGATAGTAATTCCTCTGATGGATCTGGACAAAGCAAATGGAAAACCTTCTGGAAAAGATTCACCATTCTAGGTGCCATTAAGAACATCCTGAGTCATGGGAGGAGGTCGAAATATCAGCATTAACAGCAAGAAGTTGATTCTAACCCTTATGATGACTTTGAGGAGTTCAAGACTTTGTTGTAGGAAGTAACTACAAATATGGTGGAAATAGGAGGAAAACTAGAATTAGAAGTGGAGCCTAAAGATGTGACTGACTTGCTGCAATTTCATGAAAAAAAAGTTTAATGGATGAGGAATTGCTTCTTATGCATGAGCAAGGAAAATGGTTTCTTGTGATGGAAAGTACTTCCGGTGAAGATGCTGTGAACATTGTTAAAATGACAACAAAGGATTTAGACTATGATATAAACTCAGTTGGTAAAGCAGCAATAGCATTTGAAAGGATTGACACCAATTTTGTAAGAAGTTCTACTGTGGATAAAATGCTGTCAAACAACATCTCATGCTGCAAAAAAAACTTTTGATGGAAGAGTCAATTGATGTGACAAACTTTATCATTGTCTTATTTCAAGAAATTGCCACAGCCACCCTAAATTTCAGTAACCACCACCCTGATCAGTCTGAAGCCCTTGACATTAATTCAAGACCCTCCACCAACAAAAAGGTTACAGCTCCCCCAAGGCTCAAATGACCATTAGCATTTTTAGCCATAATTTTTTGAAAGTAAGATATGTACATTTTTTTCGACTTAATATTATCTCACACTTAATAGACTATAGTGTAAACAAAACTTTTATACGCCCTTGGAAACCAAAAACTTTGTATGACTCTCTTTATTGCAATATTCACTTTATTGTGGTGGTCTGGAACCAAACCTGCAATATCTCCAAAGTATTTCTATAACTGCTATGATATATTAATACTAAATGGGAGAGCCACATATCTTTAAAGTTCAAGATATTGTTAGTACCATTTAAGACGAACCTGTTAATAGAGCCATATTGGCACCTTGATACCAAGGACATTTAGCTGGAAGACAACACAACAATCCTATGATCAGAAAATTGGCTTCTGAGTGCAGGACACTCAGCCATCCTAAAGGTCATATCTGGTCTTATGAGGCTGCTACCCAACACAGGATAGCCGCATAATGGGAGAGGAGGCCTGGAACTCTCACTTCAATAAAATGTTTATGGAGTAGAGAGTGCAGGAGCCGCCTATTGTGATGTTCATACTGCACCATTAGACACTGATTCTAAACAGATATATATTTCCTACCAGACCCTTAGAGAGCTCCCATTCAAAACCCTGTGACACAGGTTCACCTGCCCTCCTCCTTTATGTATGGGGGCACTTGGAAGGTTATATTACCTGTCATTTTAGTTTTTGTACAACACTTCCAAGATACCCACATATGCATAAATGGATACACAATGGACGACACCTTCCAAACTTGCTATGGGAACTCTTTGACCTTTCCAGTGCCCAGCCTGTATCTCTGTGGCTTGTGAAAAAGGTTGGTCTAATGAGCTAGTGGCCTAGTAAGGTTATTCTGTTTCTAAATACATCATGATTTAGTCCCATGTTCCTGTCTATGAACAAAGATCAATGCTTGAAGTACCTGAGTACACACCAATAGGTAGTCGAAACTGAGAAATAAAAGGCTCTTACAACATTCTGGGTTCAACCTACTCCTCACGGGGAATCCCGCAGATTCTGAATGAGTTAGTACAATGACAGAATGGCTCAACTACATGTAACATGAAGGATAAACAGCATTCCATGACATGTGATTTGTTATTCCCTGATTTACAGCACTGGCATTTTTTATACTTCTTCTCATTGAATTTCTGGAAAAAGACTGGCTATTTCAGTCAAAGAAACTTTCCATTGCTTGCAATGGCATTTAATTTTGGCTCTGCGTATTTTCCCTGGCCTCTCACCAACTATTTGCATTTGAAACAGATTTATTGATTTTGGCTCTTCGTAATATCTTATCATAGGAGGCGTGTGAAGCTGCATCGGGCTTCTGTGTGCTGTTTGTGTACATCTTAGGAAAGACCTTCCTAATGAAAGGTACTGACCCTCTGTGGGGAAAAACATCCCTGCATATCAAGCACAAGTTTGAAGACTGGCATTGCACATGTTTGGACCTCCCTTCCAGGAGACAGAAGACAAACTGGAATTTTATGTGCATGAGATATATTGAGGAAAACATCTGTGAAAAATAAGTAGGGGAGAAGCAGGAGTGAGTGAAAAGAGCATTCATCCCATGATGCAAAACTGACACCTTTGAGAGAAAAGAAAAACGTGGAGGAAGGAGGACTGAGTAGGAGAAGCCTTAGTGGTCAGGGCAGTGTGTCTCGGAGACAGCCCCAGCGAGGCTATCAGAGAGCCAAGGCAAAAGGTGCAAACAGTGCCCCTTCAAAGCATCCTTCACTGGGCAGAAAGAAGCAGGTTCTCCACCCCACTCCACCCCACCCAGTGCGGTCAGGCTTTGGCAGTGCGTTAGCTGGGGAAGGCCCAGCTTGAATGTGAACATTGTCATGAATCCCAGATTGAAGCAATTGGAGGCTTGCTGGCCATGCTATTGGCTTTGTGGCAGGACCTCTCTTGAATGGAAATGTGAGGGGTGTCCCTCCTTGGCTGCCATGACATGTAACGTTTTTAGCTCTTAGGGAGAGTGTCTTCCACCAAAACTCATAAAGGAGAAATTTTCTCAAGTATGGAAGATGGGTAAAAGCCTATGTGGCCAAAATTAATGATAAATGACCACTACACAACTCCTGACGTACAACTGAAATAGGACACTAAAAGATATAGTTAGTCTAAGGCTTTTAAATGGTAAATTATTTAAGAAGAGAAACCATCTTTGCATCTCCCAATGCTTAGCAAAGCCCTTAGTATATTACATAATCGTTGCTCTATACATTTTTGTTAAAATGAAATACAGATACTGGTAATTCTTATTCCATTTTTGAGGGGTTTAAACTCTTAAAAAAAAACCTCACTTCTTATAGCTATATAAAATAAGGAAATAATTATGTCTTTCTTTAAACAGTTACCAACCCTACGCTCAACATACACATACACTTTGACAAATATCATATGTATATCCAAAGCAGTTCCATGTGTCACCAATGTGACTGAAGCACATAATTTGAGCACTTCAATGCAAAATAGACTATGATATTATAATCATCATTATTATCACTAATTCCTCACCCTTGAGTCATGACAAAAGCTGTTGTAATGGATACCTGTTCTCTGTTCTCATTAAACTCCTTGTCAACACAGACATTAAAAACAAACCAGGTCCTAGAATGGAAGTAAATAAAACCAAGTGACAGACTTGTTTATGATCCCTGGGATTCGTGGCTCTAGCTCAGATATGCAAGTCAGTTTCAGTTCCGCTTGCTTCTCCCTGAATCCTTTTTCAAAGAAAGGATTTTCACATAATTTAACCTAGAGGGCTGCACTTACATTTTGCTGTAATATCAGAAAATGAGATCCCTCTTTGTTCTGATTGAAGAACACACATATCTAGAAGAGAGCTTCTGGGGAAGTCTTCTGAAATGGGTTAAGATGTCTGATGTATCAGCCAGAACTTCTGAATAGATTATAGTCTTCCTTTAAATAGATATCTGGGTATTATATTTCTTATTTGATTTTTTCCAAGCAGAAAAATAAGATTTTTTTTTGTGGTTTTTAACATGTTTGGATTCTTTAAGTGAAGGGGGAAGAAAACACTATAAATGCCTCATTTCATGTCACAGACACAAATCTTAAATAAAATGAGAGATAGGAAAAAACCAAAGAAATTTTAAAATTGATTTGTGTTCTATTAATGGAGTATTCTAATCATTGCTGATAATTGACTTTGAATGATGTGACAATATTTGTGTTTCTTTATGTTAAGAAATATTCTTGCTTATCTTTCATATTTACACTGGTTCAATTTACTAATTGAATTATTTAAAACTCTATCAAAATAAATATTTTCTGTTATTTTGATAGAGATATGTGTATAATAAATAAAATTGGTTTTATTTATTATACACATTGGTGGAACAATTTACTTGAAATACTACTCAAGGTGCTTAAGTCAACATTTTCTCTTTGGCTTAGTACTATGTTTATATAAGTCTGACATGACAACCAAAAAATGCATTTTACCTCTTTACAAAGCTACTTTTGGGTACGTGAATCTATTTCTCTGGGTCCTTGAATCTATCTTCTTCCCATTTTAAATAAATCTCAAAAAAACACAAACCTTCCCATTGAATCCCATTGTCCTTTCTATCAACTAAGCCATTTTTCTTCCCTTTACTAAAACAATCCCAAAGGAATGGAATTTCCTCATTGTCTGCATTTTTTTTTTTACAGTTTTGCCTTTACCCCCTGTAATCTGATGTTTTTTCTCTTTGAGCAACAAGCTGCTAATTGACAAATTCAACCTCCTTTTTCTTAGTCTCATTTTCATAAGCTTCTCTTCAGTACTCGTGCTACTGATGCCCCCTTCTCATTCAAAACGTACTGTGACTTCAGGGACCCCACACTGATTCCATCACTTTTTTTGCCTCCTTTTATAACATCTCCCCTGGTTCCACTTCTCTCTGTTTGAACATTTTCTACCTTCAACATCACTTTGCATCCAAAGTAACTGGAAATTGTGCCACAAACTGTGCTCACTCACCTGAACATGCTATTTTTTGTTTGTTTGTTTGGTTTTTGTTCCTGGTAACAACATACTACAAAATGTCCAGGCTTAAAACTGACTCCTTACCTTGACTAACATTTGCCATTTGGGAAGCGGCATCAGTCCTATGAACAAACCATGTTTTAGAAAATAATTGCCCTCACACACACACACACACACACACACACACACACCATCTTAGACCCCCAATTCAATGGGTAATGGCAACATATTCAACCCTTTTCATACCTACCATCAAAGATTATATTTAAGTCACTGGAGAGCAATTAATAACACTAATATAAGTGTTCCTATAAAGATATGGGCCAAAGAATACATGATCTTTAGAAACTCTTCCCCAAAGATTCAATGTAACACTATCAGCCTTTTAAAAAAAATAATGCTTTTTCATCTTGGGCACTTGAAACTGGCAATTCATTCCCATTCTGTTTTCCTAAAAGCATTTAAAATGCTTTTCTCATTTTTGCTAATTAACAAAGGACTTTGAAACTGTTTGTGACCGTATTTGTTTATCGCCCCATCAATTTAATACTGTGGGGATTATCAAATTGTTACAATGGTGTTGGTGTTATGAACACACAAGGATGGGGGAGAAAAGAGAATGTGCAGTGTGGCGCCTAAAAATGCAAACACAAATTAAACTTCTTTAATTTGTGTGGGGGATAGATAAATAATGATTTGCAGCGACCAGGGATCTCATATGGCTTTGTTCATATTTTAATAGCGTACTCCTCTTTGCAGTCTGAGTAATTAAGTCTTATGACATTCCAGAAACCATAAATCCTGCTGAGATGTTTAAGTTTAGAACAACCTCTTGATGTACAATCAAAATAATAAAAATAAAAAAGGACACTTCTCTTCTTCTTAACAAGCTGTTTTGCTTTTACCTCTGGAACACAATTGCATGTGGCTCACTCAAACTGTTTCCTCTCATTGTTAACTAGAAGTTCCTTTTGAAATTCATTGCCTTCAATTACATTTTTTAAAAGAATTTTAATTGCATGGCTGTAAAGAATAAAGATGCTCTAGGCTCCATTTGTTTATCATGGAGGGGCCTAAAAAATGAGGACAGAGCTTCCCAGCTCATGCAGGGGTTGCAGAGAGAGGGAGATGACTTTTAATTCGACAAGTTCAGAGAGATTTCTTAGTTTGACGCGCTCGGCAGGGGGTCTTTGAGCGCCTGGCAATGCTTCAGCATTCTGAGCTTTGAAAGTCTTTCCCTGCAGCAGAAATTGTATCAAAAGCCAATGATAATATTCCCTGCAAGGTAAAGCACCCTATTGAAGATTTCGAGAGCTGTTTATTTATTCATCACAGTTTTTCTTTTAGGACATATCAGGCATCTAGGTAATAATTCACATAGATGATAGAAAATGCAAAAAACCCTCCTCATTAATCTTTCACCTTTTCCTTCTTCTACTTCTCTGTAGGCCAACGTGTAGATATAAAATGTTCTTTCTGCTTGTCCCAAACATATATATCTTTATTCTGAATCTCAGTTTCTTCCCCTCTCTTTTCATTTTTAAACAAAATTGTCATTTCAGTCTACCTTCCACCACCAGCTGAGCATATAAGATGTTTATGGCCATTTCCTCCTGCTAAATCCTCCAAGTGATTAATTAATTTTACAGAAGTATGTTCAGTGTCTAAAGCTCTTTTTGTATCTTGGTATTTTAAGGATGTTTCAGAAAGCTGTTTTCAAAGCAAATGTTAACAATCGTGTTGATCTCTTGAAGGGTATACATATTTTAATATTTTGTATTATGTTTTGTACATATGGTAGGAAAAAAAAATGTTTCCCTCTCTTTCACTGTTTCTACGGCAGAACTGGGAATAAGGGACCGTGACAACCTTTCCCTCTTGCATCGTCAATGTCTGCTATCGGTTTGGCAGAATCAGTGAAGACAAAAACAGTTTCCCCTCGTTTTGTTTTTTTCTTTCATCTTCTATGGCATTAAAAGTGACCTTGCCTTGCAAATATCGGTGAGTGACCACAAGGGAAGCGGTTGCCATATAGGAAAGTTTTCTTTCTTGATTTTTTTTTAACTATGGGGACTTGCGGATAATGTATTGCTTACCACTGCAGATTTTTTTTTTTTTTCTTAATGAAATCATTGAAGGAAAACTATGCATGGGAAAGAAACTTGCAAAAATTCAGTGCCTCATCATATTTGGGCGTATTTAAGTACATTTCACTTTACAAACATAAACCAGGTTGTAGACTGTATTTGCATATCAAAAGTGTGAGAGGAAATCACCATGCCAAGTAACCATTTCACTAACAAAATATCCATAGAATAGCATCAGCAAATATTCCATTCATCCATTAATATTAATTGAATTTCCACAGAGTGCAAAGCAAGCCACAAGACACCTTACAAACATAGGCTTGTCTTTAGGATTTCAAACTCTATAGATTCCTGATCATTTTTGCACATGGAGAGGAGAAGGACCGAGGACAATCCAAAACTACATAGTCCCAAATTGCATGTAGTAAAAAGCAACCCCGTTCATTATTAGGTTTGGGAGGAATATATTTTACAGAAATATTTGTGCACTTCAAACACGATAATTCAATCACACCACTGTATTCAAACCTGGCGTTAGAATTCCAGGAACTTGCTTCTGTCCATCACTGTTGCCATAACCATTATCACCACCACAGCCCACAGCTGTGTGGTCATCTAATCCACATCCTGTCCTTAGACTATACTAGGTTTGACTCCCTCAAACAGTTCCTGGGTGGTATAGAGTTACTTGTTTGAATGTCTCTCTATGCCAAAGGAACATAATTAGTCACACTTTGAATCTGACTAGTTATAATTTGAATAATTTCTATTTAAATGAATTTAGATGTAACATATGATTTGGGATTAAACCTATCTTTATTTCATATTTTAACTTTATCTCTCAGTGAAATAACTGCTAGATCTATTACAGATTTTGCATTTTTAAGCACTCTGTATTTAAAATTGGTAGAACAATACAGGTAAATGAGAAAATATTCAGGTATATTATGCAGGTATGAATACTCTCAATCATGGCTATATTAAAAGCATATTCTTACTTCTGATGTTTAAGAAAAACTTACTGCCCTGATATTACTTCATCAGAATTTCCAGGATCATGTGGGTCTGCTGTTCACAATAGTAGTCTCATAATTCATTTAGGATAATTTATTTTTGCTGTGTCAAATTATCCCTACAGTGCCCCCATGACCCCCAGAAGAAAATAGTGCCTGTGGATATTTGTACAGTGCACTCAGATTCCAGTTCACGTGATTTGTTCATTTATATTTGAATTTTTTAAAAGCTGCATGTCAGCAAACATGTCATTCACATGACTAAATTAAAGCACTTAAATAATATCAATAATATTTCAAATAATATAAAAATCTCAAACTAAAGTTCTGAGCTCAGTAGATAGTATCTGCAAAGTTATCTTTTGTTTTCATCATATGCATATAAAAGAGTTTTTTCCTTGTTACATATGGAAGAAAACTTTTAAAGGATTATATTGAAAATGTAGTGTCTTTTTCTCTTCATAATAGTGACTAATAGTGACTTGAGCACTGAATTCAACTCATGATTTTTTGATGAGGGACAGATTTTATTGAATACTTGATTAATCTAATTGATATGGTTATATTTGAAGCTTCTCACAATTTAATGTTCTTAATATGTACTAAACATTGCTAAAGAATTATTTTGGATCAGGTGAGATGATCAAAAACATGCAAATAGTCTATAAGTCAATAGGGCAAAATAAAATAATAAATAAATTTGAGCAACCCCAGCTTTGTAAATAAAGTAAATCTTAATATCTGTAGCTGTTGATGTCAGAGGGAAAATCAACTTGCAATTATCTAGGTTATTTGAAAGTCAACATTTTGGGGAGCAGCATTTTGTTTCATGTAACAAAATTGAAGATTCAATATATAATGGGAAGAAACACGACCATTGTACCTCTTGGACTCATCTAGTCTTTGTTACAGCATTATTGACTACAAGTACAATTAACAATGATTTGTATGATGGAACCAGAGTCTCAATGAAGGCATTTTCTAGGTTGGCTGTTCCAGGTTTGCTAAAGAGGATGCTGCCTTTATTTCTTCAGCTGATGCTACTCCCTCATTTGAAGGAGGTACTTGCCACTTAATTCTGAGAAGCTTTCAGATTGCAGGATCTAGAGGAAATGGGGGAAGAGATGAATGATAAGGCAATCAAGCTATAGCTGGGAGTTGGGTTTCTTAAGACATTGAGAATACTGCAGAGGCAAATGAAATGGGAGAGAAACAGCATTTTTTTGGAAGTATTGCTGTGGCTTATCTATCCTTATTACATTATCGAGGAAGACAAGTGAAAAGCTCTGGAACCACATTTTGACTATTGTGGTCAAAATAGACCATAGGAATGGCCACTATATAAAGGCTAGATTTTACATCTGCATTATAAGTCATCATGCAAATATATTGCTTAAGCAGTCATTTCAGATAAAGTGAATCTGAGGACCAGAACTGCATGCCTGTGCAGACAATACTGTAGTTAAACCTCAGCCTGCCTTTTGGAAGTCTTCGCAGAAGCCAAAAACACCATTTACTTCTCTTTAATTTTGGAGGTCTTTGCATTGCTCCAGATACTGAGAGTCCTAATGATGTTGTTAACCTAAAGCACAGAGCAATGTGTGGCAGATAGAAATGTAAGATGAAAGGCAAAGACATACATTTCGTTTTTAATTGACAGTGGGAGAAAGAGGTTAGCAAGATGTCTCTGCCAAAGAAAGAAGAGAAATCAACAAAGGTCTATCCCAAGAAAGCAGAAAGAAGTATAATAGGAGAAGGAGCAGGAGAATCTTAGAAAAAAAGAACAAGTATGTCATGAATAGAATCACAAATTTGTTCAGAGTATAACCAAGTAATGTCTGGCAATTAGAAACAAATGAGGCTCCGAGTTAAAATACCCTCTAGAAGAGAGGATGAAGTTTAAGTAGAATGGGAAGTTAGAGAAATTAGACCTTACCTTGCTTAGGATTTACCATCCCTGTCCACCCACATCTCCCAACAAAAGCCACCACCTTCCATTCCTGATGAGGTGTCCCAAACTTCAGAGATTCAAAATGGTGGTGTGTGCAGTACACTGTCTTAGATTTCAAACACTGCATGTTTCTTGCATAAATAATATGCGACTAAGCAATCAGTTATTGCTAAGCTTGTGGAAGAAAATGATGAGAGCTTGTCTTAGTCCAGTCATGCTGCTATAACAAAGTACTGGGTAATTTATAAATAATGTAAACATATTTTGTGCAGCCCTGGAGGCTAGAAGTTCAAGTTCAAGGCACCATCAGGTTGCAAGCCTGGTGAAGGCCTTATCTCTGCTTCTAGAATGGTGCCTTGAACACTGTGTGCTCTAGAGGGCGTGGCTTCCATGCGCTAACATGACAGAAAGGGTGGAGGAGTAAACAAGCCTAGGGGGCTCCCTTCAACCTCTTTTATAAGGTCACTAATCCCATTTTGAGGGCTCAGAGCCCTCATGGCTTAATTATCTCTTAAAGGTTCTGGCTCTTCAGGCTATCACATTGGTGAGTAAGTTTCAACATTACAAATTTGGGAGATATATTCAGACCATTGCAGAGCTCAAACACTTAAAAATGCTCCAAGGATTAATGGAAATCTGATAATCTTATTGAGATTTTCCACTATATAAAGTTCTTTAGGAAAGGAACCATTTACCTTTGTCTTTGAATTCATCTTATCTATAAGAAAAGTGTTATAGAAAGGAGAATCAGGAAATATTTATAAATAGAAGTAGAAAATATGTAATTGGCTGCAATAATTTCCCTCCATACTTGATCCATCGTTGGCCATCCATTTTCATAATTTCTTAATTATTTTTCTTTTTTTTTTTTAACTTTTCTCATTGTTCCTTTGTCTCTCTTGACAAACTTTGTTGCTTTCTTTTCTGTTTTTATACTTCTCTTTCTTCATCCTCTCCATACCTTTTTTTAATGTGCAAAATATGGGGTATGAAATGGAAGTTCCCAAGAGAAAAGAAAGGTAGGTGATGCCAGGTCAAGTGTGTGGCTTCACATAACAGGGAGATAATTCTTTAACTAGATCGAATGAACCATAAATCCGACCAATATGGAAATCCTCCGGTTTTTAAAATTTACCATCTCATGTGGGGAGATATTGATTTTTAATAGAAAGCCCATAAAATAGAAGCTTTATCTTCCTGGCCAAAAATACAGTATTAACAGAAAAAAATGAGAACTGCACACACACACACACACACACACACACACACACACACACACACACACACACACAGAAGGGATCATGACATTTATCTGTAACCTACAGTCCAGAAAGGAACTTACAAGCAAAACTTTTCGTATATTACACATAAGCTGAGCAATGTTTTTAAAGTTTTAAAGTGATTATGAAAATAATTTTCATCTTGTTTGGGGCTGCATTTTTATGAATACATTATTATAAATGAGTTTCAAGTCTACAGACTATTTAATAAGAGTTTATACTAAACATAATGGAAACAGAGGTGCTAAACCATATTTATAACATTATTTCTCATTGAAGTCAACAAACCAGGGTTTGAATTGCAATGTTGTCATTTCCTAGGCACTTGGCTTCAATCCCCTCCACTGTGACACTGAGATAATGATTCAAACCTCATAGATTTGTCTAGAGGAAAAGCACCTAGTATAATGCCTAGGCATTGTATCCTTTCATAGCGATTATTATCCTACTACAAATATTGCAGCTCAATGCAGAATTTCTAATGGATATTTAAGTCTTTAGATAAAGCCCCAAGCTAAAATTGATCACCACTTTGGATTACAATAACTACTCCTACTCATTGCTAAAAAAGTAGAAGCACACTCCATACACACACATATGTTAATTGGCGAGAATATGCACAGGATTATGGTAGAAGACAAGAGTCTAGCAATGTAATACTCAGTTTCTATATCCAGAGAAAATTGTAGCTGCAGCCTGGTACTGTGAAGGATGGCCTTAGCAGGACTTCCTTCTGGCACTCAATAATTTGCCAAGTCTCTGGCCTAATGACATTTCTTTGCCATAAATTTAACATATATATATATATATATATATATATACACACACACACACATATACACACATATATATGTGTATATATATATATATATATATATATTTCTGGGATAAGGATCTGATGATAAAGCATAAGGAAACCATTACCAGATTGGATCTTGTTAAATACAGTTATTGAAGAATTAGAAATTAGAATCAATTGTTGAACCTTTGAGGAGCGCAATTTCCTGTTTAACAAATATAAAATTTCTAATGTTCCATTGCCCTTTCTAATTATTCTAATTCTAGTATTCCAATCCCCAAATATTCATTAATATAGACCTTTTTATTATACTATTAATGACTTAGTATTCAGTGGTTCATGTAATAATTTACATTTGCCTATATTTCATGTATGTCTCTTTACATTTAAGTTTATTTTGTATTTTATTTCAATTTCCTATTTGATTTTACTTTTATTTCCATTTTTGTATTTTATGTTGATATTAGCTCAGGCAAACATCTGCGCAGAATTACTTTACTGTATGCTGACTTCTACTACACTGACTTCTGAATTGCTTCACAGAATTTTTAGTCAGTTTCCCCCAATACATATGAGAATGGTTGTTTTGTTTCTATTTTCATTATTAGAATAAAAGTGATGTGCTTGTACTTTCATTACTCTTTCTTTATCTGACAGTTCATTGTCTGATGTGCTAAGAGGAGCAGCTTGCATTTTGAATGCTCATGATTACCTACAATTTCTCATGGCATTCAGAGTAGAAATTCTACTGTATCTCATTTTTGATAAATAATTACAAAAATGCTTTTTCAAGAAAAAGGTAGCTTTTAGAATACCTGAGAGCGTAAAAAAAATAAAAAGTCATTATAAAGCTTCATAACTATGTGGTCATCTTGGAGGCAAAATAGAGAAAAAAAAATCAACTCAACTTCAACCTTTCAAATCACAAGAAGTAGCTCCTCTGTCATCCAGACAATACTGGGACAGGTCCTTGTGTCTGATTACCAAAGGAAATCTAAAATGAGTTTTATGTAAATTTTTCTACAATGAAACATTTTGTAAGTCATTATACTAAAAGGAACTTTTACAAAGCACTGGCAAAATAAAATCAGCTGATAATTCAGCAACAGCTAAAGAAAGTGTGAGACAATTAAACTTTCTCATGAATTACATGACTTCTACTTAGACATTCCTGTATCATTGCAGATGTGGAGGTAGATATTTTCCCTTGATTTTCCTTCCTCGGTTGCCATTTTCCCACTTAAAAGTGATTTTTAAGGCTATTTTTGGTCTGTTTCCTACTGCTACTGAGACATTTAACTTATAGAGCTTGATTTTTATTTTAGTGTCATGAGAAATGGTTTCAACTCGGGGAAACCCAAACTTCAAATACCTATGGAAGTAAGATTAATGTAGTTTGAATTTTGCAGGAAAATAACTTCAAAGGTGACATTTTTGTTGGAGGTACTGAAATATCTACAGTAATACTTTTAACAAGGGTTAGTCTAGAGCACTGCTTGGAGCAAAGAAATCTAACATACACTATAACTGTCTAAAGGCAAGCCAGAGATGGATTTATAGGCCATACTTAGCACTGTCACCTTGAAAGTGAAGCACTTTGAAAGGCTGAATGAAGACGAACAGTCAATCTCTTTTGGGGAAAGTCGTGCCATTTATTTTTTATTAGTTTTAAGAGTGATGCCATATTGTGTCGTGGGCTGAACAGTGTCCAATAAGAATATCTGCTGTGCTTTGCAAACAGCCTTTATTCACTTCCATCCTCCAGCGTGAAAGTGCTCCAGGCAGGAGGACAGGCAAGAAAGACAGGGCTCTTTGGGCTCCCTTTGGAAGCTTCAGAAGATGCCAACCAAACCACCGTGCCCCTCCTCCTGCCTTTCCCTCCCACCTACTGGTTAGTCTTGTCTTCTCTTCGTATTTCCTATCACTCTCCAAAAGCCAAAGTGGCGGTGGAATAAGTTTAGGTGTTGGTTTGGTTAACAGAGGTTAGAAATACAGCATCATTACACTGTAAAAACACATTGTATTGTGTTGGGTCTCATAAAAATAAGACGATGAAAACGTAAGATGAAGTCCAAAAGATGTTTATATGCATGAGAATTAAAATTGCCTAATCATGGCTTCATTAGAATGTGCTGTGTGTATTTTCATCTTGCATAATTGTCATTCTTTTGAGGGACAGCATAGAAAATTCCTGTTGAATAAAACTTTATTCAACAAGGAGTTTTTCAAGGCTTGATTTGCTACAATATCAATGATAATCATGTTTATTGGCAAGGTAGGATATAAATATATAATAAATGAATTATGAGAGTTATAGTATTATGGTTGGTTCTATGGCAAATAACAAATACATTTTTAAAAAAAATACCTAACCCATTCCCCAAAGAACTTATGATCCAGATAGAGAAGCTAATATAATAAGTTATATATTTCAAATATCTGATGACAGCATAATATAGCAAACTCACTAGCCTCCTGGTGTGCCAGCTGCCTGTGCAGTCTCACAGGTCCCTGCCCATGCTTGTTTTAATGCTCTGCTGTCACCAGCATGAAATTCTTGAATATTTTGAACTAGAATTCTCCCATTTTTATTTTGCACTGGCTTTGTAAATTGCAGTCCTGACTGCAAAGCGTCATGAATAACTGATGCAGGGCTGATTGAATAATAAGTAGAAGATCTGCTATTGCATTGTGAGAAGAAGATGACGGCCAAGTGCTAGAATCACTGGAAAAGATTTCATAACGAATTCATAGTGGTTTCACAGAGAATTTGGATAGGTGGATGGAAGGGAGGAGGGCCTTTCAGGTGGGAAGAATTGTGTGTGCAAGTTGGAGAGACAGGACTGAGAAGAGAATGTTAGGCATCATACTGGTGGGATTAGAGGGTCTTGCATAGCAATTATGAGACATGAGGTTCAACCAGGTTGTGGAGACCTTTAACTGTTAGAGCAAGAAATACGGTTCTATGTTGTAGAATTTTGGAGGAACATGAATAGTGCTTCAGAAAGATTAACACAGAAGCAGAATGAAAGCCTGAGCTTTAACTTTAGTAATGGGCAAGGAAGTAGGAAGGAAGTGGCAGTTGCAAAAGATGTGTGTGAGAAAGACATATCAGATGTGACACACCTTGGTTACTGGGAGAATGACGAAACCCTTGATGTAGATAAAAAAAAAAAAGTCATGGTGGGAGAATAGAGAGAGGCAGCTTTGTGGACTGACATCATTGCATTTAATTTGAGGATGGAATGGATCAGTTAATCCACACCTGAGACTGATCATGTAGCTTCTAAACCATTATTTTTTCACTTTGACTTGCTCTAAACATTTATTGAACACGTTTTATTGGACAAGGACTTTAAATACAAGAACATTTCTGCTTCGTGGAACTGAAACACTGAAAGTTTTAAATAGGCTGGCTTCCTGATATCATCACAAAAAAATCATAAGATTTTAATATTTTTAAAAGACTTGCAGAAAAATCACTTGAATATGCATATACATCAGACATGCACATTGGCAAAAAAAGAAAAAAATTCTAAATTCCTATTTTTATGTGAAAGCAAGGTGATCACATTCCATGCCCTACACAGTTATGAGGAGTTTTGATTTCAGTTACCTCTTTTTCACCATTTTCCTGTACATGCATATGCTAAAATGAAATGTTTGTTGTATAACAGAAGTAAACTACCAGTGCAATGCAAATGTGAAGCAAAGCTCAACTTTTTTTCCCCCCCCTGAAAAGAAAGGATTTCAGGCTAGGTAAATTTATGCATCAGTGGCTTTCTTCAGTTTCCTCCTGATAACGTCTGATTGACACCACTACAGCATTACTTTAAAAGAAACCGAAATGAATCCCGCAGCCTCATGTGGATGGGCCTTAAACTGTCAGTGCTTTGTGACCACTGAGGCCTGACTGATGGCACTAGCCACCGCATGAAATGCTTCCCATCACTTAGAAGATCCATGGTGCGGTGTAGTAACTTGCATAATTAGATACCGTGAAGTAAAATCAGAAGTGAAGGTAGTTCCCACTGTGTTTTCTTGCTCTTTCTTTTGGTATTTTTTTCCACTTAAAGAAAGTATCGTAATGAAAACTAGTCACCTTAACCTTTTTTTCCTACATTGCTTGAGGCCAAATATCGCAAATCTGTATTGATTAGCCAAGCAACTCTCAATTATTCAAGTTGTGATTTATCTGAGACCCTTGTTTCTTCTTTATTCTTCCACTAACTTGTGACCACTTGACTGCCTCTCAAAGGATAGATAGAAATGGAGAGAGAAGGAATGATGAAATCAATCAATTTTATTATGGTTTTAAAAAAATATCTACTACTTCTGTTCAAAGGCATGTATAGGTGAAGAAGATTGAAACCACTAGCTAAGGTGATGCTCCAAATCTGTGTAGATGAAAACATTCATACTCTTTCTTCTCTCATGATCATTAAGAATTGAAGAGTGATTACATAAATACATATATGGTTTTCTTTCAATATTATTATTTATAAATTAATAGGTGCCATGTGAATTTGAGTATTTGATGGCACATTTTTGTATCAAAATTTCAAAACTCTGTAAAGATAGAGAAAATAAAATGTAAATGACAGGTTCTATATCTAATGCACATAAATGTAAATTTGTAGTGTTTCCGATGACATGGGTTCAGGCTTATTACTGCATTTAGATGAAGCATCCTGATTGTCCTTGAACCAACCTGATGGAAGAAAAATGTCACATTTAGTGGCAGAGAGATGTATGGTAATAGAAAAATGTGGAAGACTGATTTAAACAAGGAGAAATTATCGTGTTAAAAGTGGAAGAGAAAAGGGTATACATAGATAACTTACTAGGCTTGCTGGAAACTAGATAACTCTGTGACTCTTTAGAAAGAAATGATTTTAAAAATAGGTCCTTGAATCCTATCAACAGAGTGGTGATACCTCCTCTGCACATCTCTGGGAAGGCAAGTGAAATGGTAAAGGCCAAAGGTGTCATGACAGACATTGTCTACTAAGATATGACAAATCTTAGCCCATGGTAGTAACGATGATCAAAATGGTGGCAACTTCTGATTGAGGTTTGAGTACCTGGGCCGAGGTGAGGAACGAGAGAGAGAGGAGACAGAGAGTAAATTGTAGACTTTGCTACTTTTACCTTGGGTTACTCAGAATGACTGAAGTAAATATATTGCAGACAATGGAGAAAACCAGATTCAACTAAGTAGGAGTCAGAAACTGAGATCTGAAAGCATGCTGAGAAACAGGAGGTGGTTGAATGTGACAAATGCTGCGAAGAGTCTGAGGAAAGATGAGGTTTGAAAATTGGACTGGCCCTTGGGCTTAGTTGTAATGAGGTCGTCAGAGACCTCCCTGAAGGTCAGTTTCTCCCCAGCGACAAGGGCACAAGCCGGACTAGATGAAGTTGAAAAAGCAGTCTTCTGAGAAGAACTGGGAGCAGCAAGAGGAAACGGAGTCTAAGAACCAATGTGTGATGTGGAATTAAGATCAAGAACCTGCCGATCAGATAATTTCATGGCACTTCTGAAAATTTAACAAGGCTTTTAGGTTATGCTAAAAAAAAGTTAAAATTCACCAGGCATGGAATGACTTCATTTGTGCTAGAGATTTTTTTTTATTGCTCTCCATGTATATAATTTCCACTGCATTTCTTTTCTTTTTTTCCCCCCTTTGGCTGCTTTTCATTAGATTAAGCACACATAAACAACGACCTCTAGGAATCTCAAAGTAGCCCACATATGCAGAATCAGAGGGAAACTAAAGAGAGAGCAAAAAAGAGAATGAGCAAAACAGAGAGGAAGACTGGTGTGCACACACAAGGATGCAAATGGCCACACTTACACACACACACACACACACACACACAGACACACCCCAGTGGGAAGAAAAGGTAGAAGGTAATAGGAGGATCAACAAGTTTGCTTTTCTTTTAAACCTATGTTTATATTCATGACTATTTTCTAATTAAAAATCCTAAGCTTCGGACAGAGGAATTTGCCTAATCAGTCAACAGGAACATACATGTTCCATATAACTCACCTTAAAATCTATCCTGTGCAGTATCATGTTTAATAAAGGCAAGCATGTATAGTTACATTATAAAACTAAGGATGAATTGAAAAAAAATAACTCACCGTTAAAAGGGTTAATGATTCAAAAAAACAAACAAAAAAAAAACCTCTATCCTTTAAAAATGTGTCAGCAAGCATTACGTCTAAAATCCAACAACTTTTCAATCATTCCCCTGTACAGACACTATTATAGGTAAACTTGTTTTCTGATGAGGTGGGGGAAGAGACCATTGTGGAATGTTCCGTACCGTGTTAGGGCTGAGTTACGTCAGGAGGCTATCACGGTCATGCTAGCACCAGGCACTGATGAGTGTGAAATTATTAGCAACTGAACATTGGGGGAATACATTTTCGCATCAAAGGTGCCCTTTACTCCTCAACCAGAAAACCAAACAGCTGACTCAAACGAGCAGACCCCTTAAAATTAAGCAATTCTTCATCTGAAAACTCCATATGCTGTATTTAACTACCTATTTCTAGGGATTTGCCCTTTTTCTAGTAGAAAATAGCTGTTAATATCCTGGGGAAAATGTAGTGTTAAAGGTTTACATTAAACAAAAAGCAACTCTAGGAAGTCTACGTTATTTGGAAACTGTTTAATGCAAATTTACAAAAAGGATATATGTCACTGTGGGTCACTACTGAATATTCTTTTTGGGCTCTCTCTGTTGGATATGCAATCTCAGCTAAATGTTTTGAAGGAGAGGAATCAAAGAAATTGCCCTATTTTGGGTCTTTCTCATCTGTATACAGTTGTGCAGCTCTAGTAGACCTGAAAATTGCCCAGAGACAAACTTTAAAAAAATAGAGTGCTTTTGAGGCAGAAAATTGCTTTTCTGCAGTATGGTCTAAAGGACAGGCAGTGACAGGAGGACAAGAAGTTGTCACCATGCAGTGATATTGTATAGCATATCCTCCATAACAAAGAGGATAATTTGTTTTTATTTTCTTCCTTATTAACCACAAAAGGATTCGGTGCAATAACACTATGGCTTTGACTTAAATCTTTGCAAACAGATGCACAATTAGATTTTTGAAAGTCCATCTTTAGCCCACATATGGTACTTAGTTTCAATGGAAAACAAATAGCTTAATATACTAGATCATTCAATATTTCTCAATTTCTTCAATAGCTCTAAATGTTTGGGCTTTGGGATAAAATATAAACTAATTGTAGATTTGTCTTGGTTTTTGTATATATAAGTCAGTTCCTTAGTAGCATTTCAACAAGGCTTGTGTAGTTTAATATAAAAAAAAAGTATTTTATGTATTTGGATGGGACCCTTGATATTTTGGGAAGATTTTTTATGTGGTTTAATTTCCATTTTTATGGTGGTATGAGCAAAAAATGGGAGAAAATATGTCTTTCGTGTGTTAAGGGATTTGAAACTCCTTTGGGCCTGTTATCATGTTAATGAGACAGTTGAGAGATATCAGGATTTTGTGTATTAATCTTCGCAGCCTTTTTGCACACTAGAACTGCTCATTTAGAGTTTTAATGGCATTAACTGTGAATTTGCACAAAATTAACAAAAAAATGCCTCCGCATTATGGATCCATAATACCGAATGTTTATTAAAACCTATTTAAAGTATAATATATACACAACGGACCTTATCTAATGTTAACATATTTCAGTTATTTTTTTTTTTGCAGTTTTGACATATTTTGTTTTAATGACTTACACAAAGGATTTTCTATGCAGTTTTACACCCGATCAAGAGATCCAGTCCAGTGTTTATATTCTTCAATCTTAGTGAGTTTTTGTTTTGTTAAAAGGAAAGCTTTCATTCCTTTGAGAGAAACCTATTTCTCTAACACCACACTGATCCAAAAATGTGCATAGCACACTCCTAGCAGTAGAGCTAAGTAGGATCGAGGACTAGCTGGACATTCCTAACTTTTCAACTTTTACTACATTATTGAACTACAAATTCATAGAGCAGAAGGAATCTGATAACTCATCCATGTCTACCCTCACATTCCCTGTGATGAATCACCCCCATGTAAATAGAGATTTATCTGAAGTTTTTTTTTTTTTCAAGGCTAAATTATACTAGATGTGCCAAGTACCAGTGGTCCCATTTTTCTTCTAAAATATCTATCATTTTTGCAGTACATTTCTTTTGATGTAAGTCATTTATTCTTTCAGTCAACAAATATTTCTTGAATAGCTACAAGAAATAGTAATAGCTAGGTGCTACAGACACTCTGTGGACCCAATCTAAAATGATCCATAGTACTTATACTGGCCAGTCATTCTCTTTTGGGAACAAAACTAGTAAACTAATAGATTCATAATCTTTGACTCACCTTTTTCCAGATTTCACTCCTACCTACCCTCATTTTTCTATCATGACGAAACAATTAACCTAAGACATATTACTCTCAAATATGTATAGCTTTCTTTACATCATTTTTTCTATTCAGCTTTCCTTAGACTATACCTTAACTCTACTGTTGGAAATCTAGCAGCATCTGATTCTCTTTGGTGTCCTCTCCACAGCCCATATATCAGCAGGTGTTGGATGCACAATGCACCTTCGGTGAATGACTGGTGGTCCTAAGTTTCTATCATGATTTCTGTACTAGGGTGCCTAAGTGATAACTGCTTAGTCGTGGGATATACACTGCAATATCAAAGGTTTATCTGTTGTTTACAATGAGTCCACATTTTGGATGATAGTTGCAATTTTTCCTATACAATCAAGTAATTTTCCCTGAAATGTTAACAAGTGTCACATTAATAGATTTTGCGTGTGAGCTTCGCCTGGAATCCAAAATTTGACCATCACATAAAAGCGACCCAGAAATTACTATGAAACAACATACAGCAGGCGGGCTCTGTCTTCATTAGACAGGGATGTGGTGAGCTGTAAGTGTCCCAAAGCTGCCACAGTCTCTCGCTGACACGTGGCACCGCCTCCAGCCTGCTCCCCGTTTCCTTGCCTGCCCATTGTAGTTCTTATCCTCTGACTCCTTTGGTGCAAAATGCTCCATTATTTTCAATTTGTGCTATGCCCATCTCCTGCCTCGGCCTATTAATCCATGCCAACCACAGGGACAAATGGAAGCAGATGATTGCACAGTCAGCAGCAACATCGCTGAATCTTGCTCACCCATTCTGAGGCCTTTGCCAGCAGTGTAGTGAGAAGCCTCGAAGGGTACAAGCAGTTCTCGGTTCACAGAGGGGCCATCTCGTGTCAGTCTTTCCGACAAACATTCATATACTAATAACAGGAAAAAAATTATACACTGGCTCTCAGTGCTTAATTAAAATAGTAACTTGTATAGGATATCTGTAAGCATTAGTTCAAGAGTAAACTACCTTTTTTTAAAGGGCTTACAATATAGAATGAACTATTAGAAATCTTTACTGTGTTTGAATCTGTATTTAATCAGAATTATAAATCTATCAATATGAAGTATACTTTAAAATTGATTAGGAAAGTTTATTATTAAATTTTAATCACAACAAAAAAAGGAAAGTAAAGAACATGGATAGTGAAAATCCCATGATGTTGTCTTCTTAATATCTTATATTGCGATTTTACATGAAAGATAAGAATAGTCACTAAGAAAATGGTGTCAGTGTGATAAAAACCAACTGCAGACAACTCTGTGCCCCTCCCCCCATCTAGACAATGGTTTTCAAGTTGTTCTCAGAAAATTCCTGGAGATACCCCCAAATAGTCTTGGGGACCACCAGAAACAGGGGGTGGTTAAATGAACTGAGAGGCAGACCCTGAGGTGCCCAGGTTTCTTCCCCCGCCTCACTCTGACCTGTTTTCTCTCTCTTTTATGTTATTGCTTCTTCCCAACATCGTGTGAAGGAGAGGGTTCTGATGCTAAAATAAATGTCTGAAATTTAGTGTAGAATTATAGTACGGAAGACTTTATAGAAAGATAAGGTCTCAAGGTCCCTCCAAAATCATCAAAAAAATTAAGCAATCATGTATAAACAGGAAAAAATACATTAATCTCTGCTGCTGCAAATATGATCCTACAATGTAAGTACTCAGCATTTCAAATTTCATGTTTCACGTATAATGTGTGCAATATATACTAATTCCCTTTAAGCAGACTATTCAACGGATTATCTAATAATTCTGAATAAATGAATTTAATCAGTTATAGATTAAAAATTCTGTGTAATTTACTTGGAAATAGATAAAAAGCAACATAATATACATAAGATTATCTCCTTTATTAATATCCTTTATACTTAATATATATATAGCTTTAAAATTGTGCCACAAGCTTTTTAAAATCAATTTGTTAGAAAATTTTTCTTTATGTATCTTAGATTGAATACCATTTTAACAATTTTCAATTTAATGTTCAAAAAATAAAGAAATACAAAAACTAAAAATAAGGAAAAAAATTGCTTGACATTCTACTATGCTAAAAAAATAAATACATAAAGTCCAGTTCTTCATATCCCAAAGTAATTCGAGTTGTCTCTCTATCTGTTTCTCTATCAGATTACTGTAGTTCTGTTTATAGATTGATTTAATTTACATTAAATTTTTGGAATATTTTCCAATTCTGAGCAACTTTTCATTACCCATTACACTTCTACAGCACTGTATTGTCAGGAGGATGAACTAGGTTATTCCTTAAGTCTCTTCATCTCTCATTTCCACAGCTCTCTGAGTTAAGCTCTCAGGGTCAAGTACTCCTGGGGTGAGCCAGAGAATTCATACAGTTCATGCCATAAAAAAGTCCGGGAACCCTAAGAGTCAAATGCATTCTAAAATTAGCCTTACAGGTACTAAATATCCTATCTTGGTCAGCTGCTTCTGCAAGTAGAAAACAAACATTGATTAAAGAACCTAATAGAATGTTTTGCCTTGATAATTACAGAAGCTGTGGGAAAGAATACATGTTCTCCAAATCGAACTTTGCTAAATGAGGGTCAGTAGCTTTAAGCTTTTTATAGTAGAAGCTCAACCCTGCAGTAAGTGAATATTTTAACCACAGGAACACTGCAAATTCAATGATATTTTCATAATTGCAATTCGGATAGTCAATAAACACTATAACTTGAAGTAGCTCACTTTGAAGAAAACTTGATTGCCTAGCTAAAAACACTGTACCACATAATATTAATAAACCTAACTACTGAACTCTGAATATAATGGGACAATTACCTCCAGGAAGCATTAGTATTCATTGTACCCAAAACATTAGTTTGTATAGACAGCTGCAGACACAATGCATGTAGTGCAATTACAGTGCATCAGAGACATTCCATATGATGTTATTTGGAATTTTCTGCACATCTTATTATCTGTCTCAAATATTTTCTTTAATAAATACTGTCTTATGGCTAAGTCAGAAAAAATACTTATCTGTATGAATATCTGTATGAAAAGGTGAAAAAAAGTAATTATTGCACTTGATGAAATGCGGATATGACTTTGTGCATAGATTTTTTTTTTGTAGCCCAAATAAGAAATATTTTGGAGAAATAATGTTACATCATAAAATAAATGTCAGACCTTATGAGAGCTTTATGCATGCTAGTTTTGGCTTCAATTTGGGCTATCAGTCACTTCTTGTTACTTAGTTATGTGTATTAATTTCAAAATGCCATAAAATAACTAAGGGAAAAAAAGAACCATTATGACTAATCTATAACAAAATCTAGCTCTAAAAGTAAAAATTTTAAATGATGTTCAAGAAAGTAATAAATGTCATCCCCAATTCCTCAAATGCACATATTGTTTTTAAGAAACCGAATACATCCTAGTTCATAAGGTAACACACAGAACTGACATCCCTCAAAAATTCTAAATAATCAATGAAACCACAATGTAACCCCAGATAATTAAAGGACTGTTTAAAGGGGAATGGATAGGGAAACATACTGAATGAAGATTGTAACCAAAGACAATTTAACAGAAAGATCAAAGTTTTTTTATAGAGCTCCTCCTAAGCTTCTTAAGGGTTAGTTGGAAGGTGTGGTAGTGATTGGAGTCTAATGTAGCTTTTGCCAACTGAAAGACTCCAGAATCTAGAAGTTTTGAAGTTGGTACTATGCACCTTCAGTCAGGCCAACAGCAGCAATGCGGAAAATAAGCAGTACTGAGAAATCACACAAAACCAAGTTGAGTACCCAGGATGGTTATTAACTATTTTGGGGGTTTTATTATTTTATTATTTTTATCTTTTGTTAATTTTTTAACACATTAACTGTACATATTTATAGAGTACATAATGATATTGTAATATATATAATATATAGTGATCAGATCAGATCAATTAACACATTTATCATCTCAAACATTTAACATTTCATTGATTTGGGGACATTCAATATCCTCCTTCTTGCTGTTTAAACTGTTTAATATATTACTGTTAACTATAGTCATCCTACATTACTATAGAAGACTAGAAATTATTCCTCCTATCTAGATGTAATTTTGTTTGTTTCTTAAATGAAGGGAAGAATGAGGAAGAACATGTTTCAATCAGTAATATTTAATTATCCTTCATTTAAATCAATTGAGCAGATGTTTTTTATTGACTTTTAGTTTTTGTTCATCATTGTCTTTTCAAACACGTCTTATGCTTAGGAAAGAAAACCACAAAGAGCAACATAAATTGGGTTTAAAAATAAAATTCAAAGTGAATATTATCCATCATCTTCATTTCCATAGATAGGCAAAAAGAAATCAGTGTGTGATTTTATTCTGATTATAAACCAGTAATATTAATTATGAAAGATTTTGAAAATATGGAAAAATAAAATAAAAAATTTTAAGTCATCCCAATCCTACCATCAGAGATAGTAATTGCAAACAATTTGATGAATTTTTAGAACATTTCTCTAGGCATATGTGGATAGTATATGTTTATTTAATTTGTTTACCTGTACCATATTTTGAGCATTTTTCAATGATTTCAAGCACTCTTGAATAAGAATTTATTTACTAAATAATTTATTTATCCAATGAGGGACAATTAAATCATTCTTAATTTTTTATTCTAAGTAATTCTGCAAAGAACATCTTATAAAATTCTTATACCAATTTAATTTTACATTTCATTTGAAAAAATTCTAGTTGGATTAAATGTACCTTACTATTACTTAAAAATACAACTATATACAAAATAAGTAAATCTATCCTATTAGGTTTTATATAAGTTATTAGAAGAGGAAAAATGACACATCATGTTCTAATTAAATTTTTAACACCTTTAATTTAAAAGATGAAAATATCAGCTCCTTGATCCCCATCCTTGCTCTGTGTTATTGCATATAGTTTGTTCCCTTTCATTGTTGAGTAGTATTCCCTGGTATAATACAATTTGTTTATCCGTTTATTCATTCATTCCCCTAGTGTGAATACCAGGAATGGAATCGTTTGCTCATATAAGTGTATGTTTAACTTTAGAAGAAACCGCCAATTTTCCAAAGTGGTTGTCTCATTTTACATTCTCACTGTAGCTATGATATATATGTTGACCAAGGGATGTGTGTATATGTGGAATATATATTATATACCTATTTGCCACATATATATTTGCCATATTATATACACCTTTTCCAAGTATACTGGATAGGAAGTTCTCACTGTCAACATTTTCAGACAGTTATGTTTAATTGAGTATCATTGTCTTTTACTCTTTGAAACCTAGTCTAAGTGTACATGAAACACATTGCAGTCCTTTAAAATTGAGATACAACGAGAAAGAAGGATAAATTTATATAATTCCAAACTTCATATTGGTTTGGCTTAAATGGAAGCATCTTTAAAATAATCTTTGCAATGAAGGATTAAGTTACTTTAGGCACAGTATTTTTCACCCAATAATTTCACATCTCTCCCTGTCATAGGGAGAATACTAGAAAAAAAAAATAGATCCTGACTCTAATCATGTTTCTCTGTCTATATGGCTTTTGATTAAGTGACATAACTTATCAGCTGTTTGTTTTTTTTTATTGTTGAACAAGGCCAATGACCAATCATTTACTCTCCCTGGCCTTCAGTACCAATGTATGTAGGATGAGAGCATCCCCTCAAATGTAAAATACATGGTTATACATTTATTTTAATTTTGTATAGATTTTAACCTTGTCCCTAATTTAAATTAAATTAGTTATTTTTAATTGACTTTTCATTACTTCTTTGCAAAAATATGAAAGGGAGATTTAAACAAAGACATCCTGTGACAAACTCATGCCAAAAGGAAAAAGATGTACAAACAGTTGAGTCGAATCATGCATAATTTAAAATTTTGGTTTTTACATTATAAAGGTGAAGCAGAAATCTCAGCATAAACTTCAGAACAATATTTCTTTTAGGCTCAGTGTTGTTTTCCAGTAAACTTATAGGTGTTTTTTTTCTTAATGTATGCTGTAACATGTTCATCCAAACATAGAGGGAAATTCATCTTCTCTGATATTTGATTTCTATTATTGTGTAATTCTGGGTCTAAAAGTGGTACTATAATCTGTACAAATTTGCTGATGGATTTTACAATAGCTCCCATGTCTTCCTTTACATTTCTTGGAAATGTCTGTATTTCACCTTAGAGACTAAAGATATTATAAATGTAATTAATATGAAGATAAATGATGCATGCAAGATAGTAGCCCCATTTACCACTGTTAAATTAGTAAGTGGATAGTGAATAAAGAATTATGAAAGTAAACTAATAACAATTTTGCTGGTGGAAGAAAAAAATAGTTGAAGAAAAAAATAGATTTCTTATAAATAATACAAACCCAAAGATAAATATTGTGTTTAATGCATTTGCTCTATTTTCTGTATGAATTCAAGAAATTACCTATTCTGCATTTCAGTTTTATAATTGTAAATAAGTTTATTATACTTAATGCATAGAGATCCTATAATGATTAACATGTGATAATTATAGTATCTAATAAAGTACTTATTAGAGTAACTGTAAGAACTATATAAAATTCAGATCCCATACATTGTAGTTTAACTGTACATGTGATGCTGAGATAAACTCTCAAATGTCATATTGATCTGGTTGTATTATCTAAAGCTAACATACTTCCAGGGAGAGAAAACTCACACCCTCCTGAAGTATACCTAATTAATTTTAAGATACCATCTACAATGTATTTAATAGCTTCCTCAAAGGATACAAAAAAATTTTAAAGTTTTACTTGAATTTTCAAATTTCCTATCACCCATTTGAGGGGACAAGGGTAAAAACATATTGAAGAAGTAGAAAAGACCAAAACACAGATACAACCAGATGTGACACCTTAGGCATAGTGAGAATGTAAAAGCAGGGTGTGGGGTGGGGACGGGGATCCACATGGGCCAGAGTCAGGAGGTTTCATAAAGGGGTGGGCTGAGGCAAGCCTTAAAGGAAGCCTTTTCATACTGAAAGACAAGTCAGAGAGGCAGAAATTAGTAAGGCAAATACAGTAAGAAATGTCAAGAATATTGACTGAAAACAGGTTTGTGTGTGTGCATGTGTGTGTGTGTGTGTGTGTATGTGCATGTGTGTGTGTGTTGGCAAAAAGATGAAAGTCAAATTGTACCATTATAGTGGGACTCAATCAGAACCCTGGAATATATATTGAGATATACTTTCAGCCCTGAAGAATTATGAAAGCAATGATTATTTCCCAGTCAAATGGAATTTATCTAGGCTTAGCAACTCTAAGACTTGTTGAAATGTTCTGTCACAAAGTACAGCATCTATTTTCCATAGGCAATATTGTTCAAAATGTCCCTATGTGTGAATACTGTCTATTTCATAGTGCATATGAATATTTGTCTTTTTAATCTCCCCGAAATACAGCAACATTAATGCCATGTTATGATTCATTTCTATATACACAAAGTGAATATTTTAATTAAATAAAATGATGCAGAGTCAGCCATCCCAACAAGATAATATTCAAAATGATATTTAATGGGTAAATTAGAGATAAATCATATTAAGGAAGAACCTCTTTTCCGTTTTGTGTCAAAGCTCCCAAACTTCAGAGTGATCAGTGTCTTAAACATTGAAGAACATAAGGTAGATAGATATGTGATATAAAAAACCAAAAATATGCAGGTGATTTTCCCCCTTTTCTTCTTCTTTTTTTTTTTCACATATATAGCTCATATGTTGATAACTAACTGGAGACAGAGCCAAGCAACCCCAATTAATTCAGCACTGTTTGGCACAATTGGCACCCCCTGCTGAGAAGAGACAAGCTCTGAGCTAAGCAAAAGGTCTGAACTGGCTCTCCATAGTTAGAAATCTGTGCCTCCCACAAGTCCTACCAACATCACCTGCAGTGCTTGCAGCTAAAATTGCAGGTTGCTGGTATCATACCCAGCTAATCAGTAAAGAAAGATCAACGTGCACCCTTTCTCCTAAATTTGAGAAGAATCTGTCCATCATGGATTAGAGATTTGTATATGCACACGTGTGTTTATGTATGGGGTTTATTTGTTAAAGTTGCTGAATCGGGTCAAAAAAATTCCATGAATCTTCAGTTTTGCTTTTGTGTGGGAATGTGCACACTCTTGAAGTTTGTTGCCAAGGGCATGGTTTTCTGCTATCCATTTATATTAAAAGCTATTAACCTTGCCATCACATCTCTTAAGGCAGAAGTCCCCAACCTTTTTGGCACCATGGACTGGATTCATGGAAGGCAATTTTTCCATATATAGGGGTTGGGTATGAATGGTTTTAGGATGATTCAAATGTGTTACATTTATTGTGTACCTTATTTCTGTTATCATTACATTGTCACTTGCCACTCACAGAGAGGGTTTTGATATAAGTCTGCAAGCAAGTGATTTGTTATGGTCTCTGTGCACTCAGACCTCTCTGCTAATGATAATCCGTATTTGCAGCCACTCCCCAGTGCCGGCATCACCTCCTCAGACCATCAGGCGTTAGATTCTCATAAGCAGCACGCAACCTAGATCCTTGCACGTGCAGTTTACAGTGGGAGCTGTGCTCCTATGAGAATGTAATGCCAGTGCTGCTGCTGATCTGTTAGGAGGCGCTCAGGAGGTGATGTAAGTGACAGGGAGCAGCTGCAAATACAGATGAAGCTTTGCACGCTACCCCACAGCTCAACTCCTGCCGTGTGGCCCAGTTCCTAACAGGCGACAGGCTGGTACCACTCTGTGGCCCGGGGGTTGGGTACCACAGACTTAAGGCCTTTTCCCCCCCTAACTCTTGGCAATGCAGTGCCAATTATTATTATTATTTTTTTTTTTGAGACAGAATCTCACTTTGTTGCCAGGCTAGAGTGAGTGCCATGGCGTCAGCCTAGCTCACAGCAACCTCAAACTCCTGGGCTCAAACAATCCTCCTGCCTCAGCCTCCCGAGTAGCTGGGACTACAGGCATGTGCCACCATGTCCGGCTAATTTTTTCTATATATATTAGTTGGCCAATTAATTTCTTTCTATTTATAGTAGAGACAGGGTCTTGCTCTTGCTCAGGCTGGTTTTGAACTCCTGACTTCAAGCAATCCGCCTGCCTCGGCCTCCTAGAGTGCTAGGATTACAGGCATGAGCCACCGCGCCTACCCTATAGTGCCAATTATTTTTCTTTATAGTGCCTATAAAGAATTTTTTAAAAATTCATCTTGAGTTTTAGTCAAAGAAAAGGAAATTTCTTTTTTTTTCAGTATATTATGGGGGTACAAATGTTAAGGTTATGTATCTTGCTCTTCCCCCCCTCCCCCTCAAGTCAGAGCTTCAAGCGTGTCTATCCCCCAGTTGGTGCGCATTGCATTCATTATGTATGTATGTACACATCACCTCCCCCCCATCTGTCCGACACCCAATAAATGTTATTCCTATATGTTCACTTAGGTGTTGATCCATTAATAATAATTTGCTGGTGAGTACATGAGGTGTTTATTTTTCTATTCTTGGGATACTTCACTTGGTAGAATGGGCTCCAGCTCTACCCAGGATAATACAAGAGGTGCTAGATCACCATTGTTTTTGTGGCTAAGTAGAACTCCATGCTATATATATACACCACATTTTATTAATCTACTCATGTATCGATGGGCACTTGGGTTGTTTCCACAACTTTACAATTGTGAATTCTGCTGCTATAAACATTCGAGTGCAAGTATCTTTTTCATAGTGACTTTTGTTCTTTTGGGTAGATGCCCAGTAATGGGATTGCTGGATCAAATGGTAGATCCACTTGTATCGCTTTAAGGTATCTCCATATTGCTTTACACAGAGCTTGAATTAGTTTGCAGTCCCACCAGCAATGTAGGAGTGTTCCTATCTCTGCACATGAGAAGCTGAGAATGCAATAGGTCTGGATCCCATTTTAGACAAGGCTGATACTTCATTTATTTTTACTATCTTATGGAAATAATATGATGGAATAGATTATAAAAACTGGAGTTTCATTTGTAATCATGAATCTAATGGGCTGCTCTTTTGTGAGGAAGTCAACAATCTTTGCAAGTTCTTCGTCTTTTTGCTGATAGTGGTGATTATTTCCTTAGCATGGATATTTGTAAGTTATTTAAGAAGTTTTAAGGTAAAGAAGTTTTAGGATGAATGAAGTTTTTTGTAAAAAATGAGGAAAATTTTTCTTCAAGTAAATTCTGCTAACAATTCATGATTTAGTAATCTTAAGAATTATTGTGTACCTGGGAAGTGTTAGAATTTTACCTGAAATTATTTTCAGTACTGTAAAATGGAGTGTTCCCTTTTCCAATTCCTACAGTTGAATGTCGGATTGGATGATGCTACCTCTGCTCTTCCATAGCCCTCCAGGCAACATATGTTATTAAACCACAGACAGTCATGAGGGAGCGCTGTGAGCATGTGGGAAATTAGGGTTCCTAAGTAGAGAGAAGTTGGTAAATCTATAAAACTGTAGATAATCCCTCTCTTGGGCCATCTCTCTACTTTAAATTATCCCTGTTAACCAAAATAAACTTAAGGAATCATTCCACGGTTAATGTGCTTTGATATATTTTGCTGAGTTGTGGTCAGGAAGTCTGTCTTACATTTCTAGAACAAATGTTTTCTCTTGGTACTCCATGCTATTGATTTTGTGGCCAAAGGGATGTGATCAATGAAGTGACACTTGCAGCCTAAAAATGATTGGGGCAGGAAGGTAGTAATGATGAGCTAACCTCAAAAGGCTTAGCTTGGAGATGCTTATCTGGACCTCTCGCCTCCTCAGAACTGGGAGGGAATCCCGGGAGAGCTACTTTTTGCAAGGATTCTGTTGACACGCTTCGTGTCAAGTCAAAAATACCATAAGCGAATCTTTTCCACTGTATTTTAGCTGAGGGGCAATAAACCCTTAAAGGGCATCACTAAAAAAAAATAACATAAAGTTATATTTGTTATATAATGGAGAGAGGCCACGTGAGAGTTCTGAACTTCAAGTTCTGTAAAGAAGGATCAAGTTACATTTCTTCATTTTCAACCATAAATGTGGCCATCCAAATTTAAATTTCTTCTACTTGGGAAACCATTAGTTGACATATGTATTTCATGTGTACCTATCTTTAAAGTTTTTACAATATGCATTTGATGCTCATAGATTTCTTTACTATGTCTATTTTATGCTCATAGAATTCCTAAAACTATTATTTCATTTATCTAGCAGGTATTGATGTGTTACTGTGTAGTGGGTACCATGGTAGGCGCTAGGGATTAAAAGATAATGCTTTATATGTAATCCTTTCCTTTAAGATCTCCTACAGTCTATTTTTCCATACATGTTACATTGCAATACATGAATCAAAACAAGTGGTATGGTCCATGACAAAGATGGAGAACAACTTCATATACATGAAGAAGGTCATTACAAAAGCCTCCTGGAAGAAACAGTACCTGACATTAGCATGAAAATTTGAATAGAAGGTTGTGAGATTGATAAAAATATGAAGGCAATAATATGGGAAGGCCCAGAGGAGCAATTTTACCATATGGAATTGAATAATCCTAGATCTTAGAGGGTAGCTTGAGAAAGAAAAAGTAAAGAGAAATTAGGCTAAACCTGGGCCCAAGTAAACATATGAATGGTGTTAAATGTCTTGTCTTGCTAAATAACTTGACTTTACCTGCAGGCAATGGACCATCATTAAAAGGTTTTAAGCAAAGAAGAAAAAACTAGACTTGCAACAACAGGAGAGCTGATCCAAGTATGGTGTGCTTTCAGCCAAAGGAGCAGTGATGATCCTGATCGTATATCTCCATTTGTACCAATTTGCCCAAAACTATAATTTAGAATAGTTCTGAGAAGTGGTGTACTTCTAAAAGAAGGGAAATATTAATAATAATCTCTCTTCCAGTGATAGTTTTGCATATTTTGGGAAAATGTGAGCAATTTGGCAAATTATATAAATGTCCCCAACACATGCCCATTGAATTAAAAATGCTACCTTGAAAGAGTTTACATATTTCTCACATTAGTCTTGTTTACTTGTTTTAAAAACAGTGGACATTTACATTTTATTAGATGATACCCTTATGACATGAAAGGATATATTGCCTAGTACATTATCAGAGTACAGTGAAGTTGTATATACATGGTGTCTATTTTATAGCATTAAAAACCTTAGTAGAAAAGAAGGAGTTTTTGAGTCTAATATATTTGTTTATAAGTATGAAACATGTGCCTCTGGATAGGTGTCTTGTAAACTGGCTTTTCTCATAAATAAATTATAGTAGTATTTTTTTTAAAAAACAGCCTATCAACTAGTTTAAAAGAAACCTTCACTCATGAACTGATATTATCTCATTTCAAAATTAAGGATTTTTTGAGTATTATTTAGATATTTCATTGATATGAAAACTGAACACTTGAGACTACATGCAGCAGAATGCCTTAGGCAACCAAGCATATCAAAATATAGTGCACAGAGAGACTTTTACTACTCCTGCTATTTAAAGACCTATTTTCATGAGCTTATTAGCTACTAGTGATCCCAAAGGAGAAATACAATTAAAACTTAATCATACCAAAAGCTGGGATTCTTCTGATTCAGCGAACTTGTAATCTATTATATTTAGTAGTTTACTTGTAAATGTCTGAATGCTGAGGATGAGAGTCATATAAATGGACTCCATGCTGTAGCGATACGATTTCTCTGCACTCGCTTCATGGGACTTGCCTTTTTGGTGTGCACTTCACTCTCTCAGGCCTTCCCTTTTTTTTTTTTTTTACACTTTTTGGAGTTTCTAAACCATGGCATCTCTCTTTTCTTTTGTGAAAGCAGAATAGCTCCCATTCCCTTTAACTGCCGTGTTACGCCATTCCCTAGATTTCAGATATGAAATAAAATCCTTGTAAAACAGATGATGCTGAAGAATTTGAGCCCACATTAGCAAGTCAAGTCGAGAGTTTAGAGATATATAAAAACCACACTCGGATGATCCTCTATTTGCCCAGGAGCTCGAGGTGAACAGAGAGATTCTATTACTGAGAGTACTAAGAGGACGACACTGTTTCATGTACAAATATTGATTCTCCTGCATATCCTTCCCCTACGCCCTGCCCTCACCACCTTCTGCTGTGGGATATTTCCAGCTTCCTTAAAGCTGTGTAAAACAGAAAGAAGCGATGGGAGGAAAAGGGAGGGTGGGCACTGCACTCCGTGGAGAAGTTGTCACTGCAGCGGCCATTCAGGGGCTACTGCACTGGGTTGCTGCAGAAGGAAGCCTGGGCAGAGTGGATCGGGCGTGACAGTAGACACTGGGCAACCAGAGATTCTGCTGGTCTAGCAGCCACTTGCTAAGTCGTCTTCAATGTGCTACTTCTGAGGGGACACTGACAATCAGCTTTGCTGGCAGCTGGTGCCGCAGAGGTGGTCTCTTTATCCAGCAGAGAATCAAAGCCTTTCAGAAGGGAAGGGAAGAATTGAAATGGTTTGTGTGTCACTTGGGAACAGAACCTGATACTCTAACGGGTACTTTTCATTCCTTATGTCTTTTGAGTCTACTGGTTCTAAGAGATGAATTTATTTCAAAATGAGGCTATGCATGTATTTTTAACTTTGACTCAAATTGTAATTATTTTTGTATTCACTCCTATCTTCCTATGGGGAAAAGGAACAAAGAACACTGTACTGGGGGGTTCTCGCTACCAAATGAAGGTTCTCTCAGAATTTTGACTAAATGGAAGAAAGAGGAAAGGCCAAGGATTGCAGCCATAAAAGAAGATTTATAGATAAGACTATATAGGCCACGTTATTAATGGCCTAAGGATCTCATTAGTACTTGAATTTTAGGTAGGGTCTGCTAGTAGCTCTCTTGATAAGTGATTTTATTAGGCAGAATTCAGTACCGGTATTTTTACGAGGATTCTCTTGCTTTCATCTCACTCCTTCTAATTTCTACTTCTTCCTTTTGACTCTTTTCTTTAAAATTATTGTCATCACATTACACCTGTTCTATCTTATACTATAATGCTTGGAAAGTTTTGCCATTCTACATTAGAATTTTTTTAAATCTAACTTCAGGTAATTAGAACAAATCTTCACATATAAATATACAATTTTTAAAAGGAATGAGTGGTAACAAAAGCATCCAATGTAATGAAGAGCTCCATTCTGTCCTTCCTATACAAGGAAAGAGGTAGCCATTTCCTCCTGAGCCAGAGGTCACTGGTCTTGTTCATCACCATCTACTTTGGGCAAATTTATTCTGAAAATGACACAAATGTGCACTGATAGAACTTAAATGTGTACAGATCAAACTTTTACAAGAGGAGAAAAAATTTCCATTTGTTTCTTCTGAACACATTAATTAATCGCCTATTGTGTGCTAGACACTCTTCTTGGAACTTGGGAGATTCCTGTGAACAAAAGAATAATCCATGGCTTTATGGGGCTTATATTTCTGCCAATAAATAATTAATTATATAAAATATATAAAATAAGCCTTATGTATGTATGTGTGTGTGTGTGTGTGTATATATATATATATATATGCTCCCAAATTTGAACAACTTATTTGCTGGTTATTTATCTACAAAGAGCAACTCAATAAGAAATGGCTTGTGTAGAAAGCTTTAATTGTTGTCCTAAACAAAAACAAGGAAGACTCTGTATAGGCAAACAGATAAGAATGGTACATATCTATTCAATAACACAGATGCTTATTAGTGATCAATGTTCTAAGCCTTATTTTCTGCATAAACTCATTTCATACTCAAAATATCTTTTAAGACAGTTAATACTATCATCTGCATTTTACAGGTGAAAGACTTAAAAGTGAAGGATTCAAGTTAACATTGACTATAGGCATTATTTACTATTTTGTTTTTCTCATGTTTAAAATGAGACTAATACTATTCTCCTCACATGCATTTTAGGAGGACCAGATGAAATTCTGCATTCAAATGGCCCAGGTTGTTGTTGGCCATGATCGTTGTCCCGCAAAACTTTACTCCCTTTACCCCTTCCTGGAATATTTAGGTTACATGTTAGAATTAGGCTTTTCTTCCTTCTTCTTCTGTATCTATAATTATATCAACTTCCAATTTATCATGCATGTAATTTTAATCCATCTTACCTTATTAATGAATGGTATGGAAAGCAACACTCCAGTTTATATGAAATAAAAAATAGGCGCGGTGGCTCACACCTGTAATCCTAGCACTCTGGGAGGCCGAGGCAGGCAGATTGCTCGAGGTCAGGAGTTTGAAACCAGCCTGAGCAAGACCCCGTCTCTACTAAAAATAGAAAGAAATTAATTGACCAACTAAAAATATATATACAAAAAATTAGCTAGACATGCTGGCACATGCCTGTAGTCCCAGCTACTCGGGAGGCTGAGGCAGAAGGATTGCTTGGGCCCAGGAGTTTGAGGTTGCTGTGAGCTAGGCTGATGCCACAGCACTCACTCTAGCCTCGGCATCAAAGTGAGACTCTGTCTCAAAAAACAAAAAAAAAATAGGCCAGGCATGGTGGCTCATGCCTGTCATCCTAACACTCTGTGAGGCCGAGGTGAGGGGATCATTTGAGCTCAGGAGTTTGAGACAAGCCTGAGCAAGAGTGAGACCCCATCTCTACTAAACAAATAAAAAGAAATTAGGCGGACAACTTAAATATATATATATATATATATATATATATATATATATATACACACACAAAATTAGCTGGGCATGGTGGCGCATGCCTGTAGTCCCAGCTACACTTGAGAAGCTGAGGCAGGAGGATTGCTTGAGCCCAGGAGTTTGAGGTTGCTGTGAGCTAGGCTGACGCCATGGCACTCTAGCCTGGGCAAATGAGTGAGACTCTGTCTCAAAAAAACAAAAAAATAAAAATAAATAAAAAATAATAGCAAATATTCACACAGCATTTCTTACATAATGGGTACTGTTCCAAAATCTTTACATATATTAACTCATTTTAATCTTTTGAATAGGCAATACTATTATCATCCCCATTATGCCAACAATGAAACAGAGGCACAGAGGAATTCAGATCCATTCTCCAAGGTCCATGTGTGGTAAATGTGGAGCCCAGAGTCAGATGGAGCCATCTGGGTCCAAGAGTTCATGTTCCTAAGCAGTTTTAAAATTGTTTCATTATGGTGAAAACTTGAAAATCTATTCCATAGTTTTGTATATATGTATTTTTAAAATATTCCAACAAACAACACTGAGGTCAGGAAAAAGAGTCAAAAACTCAAAAACAAATATCTCCTTGTGGGCTAACTACCTTCCAATCCAAAATGCTGACTACTGAGTGCCTCTCTGTCTGGCATCACATTTTAGCCAGCCGCATGTCAAGAAATGCCTTATAATCACATAAGTTGGAGGGTCACAGTCCTGAAAACATGCTAATTAGCAGCATTTCAGCTTTGAAGACTGCTAACCTAAGCACAAATTATAAACCTGTTTGGGGGGAGGAGGGTGTGTGTTTCTTTTGTAAACCAAAACCCAACTGGCTAAATCATATTAACTTTTGTGGAAAACTTGATCTCAAGTTATTTGTGATATACTATGAATTTGAAAATTATAGCAGACTGCTTCTGGAAGGAAATACAATTAAGAGGCTTGGAAAACCTTTACTTTTAGTAAGTGTAATCACTGATACGTTTCCAGTGGCACATTTTGTTTTCCTACAAGGTGTTTACAAAGGAATTGTACTGAGACCCACTTCATTCTGATTTGTTTTTCTCTTTTAAAGCTATTGAGACAGAATCTGTTCTCAGCTAGTGGAGGATAATCTAACATAAGGCTTTTACGGATATAAAAAATTGCCTATTATATCTTTCTTGCCTTGAGACATTTAAAAAATACATAAATATTGAAAGAGTTCAAGTGTCCGTTTACACATTATTATTGAAAACTAAGTATTGCCAGGTATTTCATGCACTATATCCTGCATTTAACAAAATTCTTAAATTTCAAATTTTTGGATAGTCTTGGAAGATGGGGAGAGGTTAGTATTTTTTCTCAGCTTGCCTCATTTTCACTGAGAAGCATAACAAGGAGGTGATATGCCAGGGACTTTATTAGCTACCATAAATAATAGAACCTAGAGTTTATTTCAAAGATTTATCTAATCCAAAAGTACCAACACTAACTAAAAGCAAACTATTATGAAAAATGATTATTATTTTTAGCTTTCTTTTCTTCTGGAATCTTTGCCCAGAGACATGGCATGTAACATGCCAGACAATAATAAGCAGAGATGGCTTGTGATCTCCATGGACTTTGATTATCTTCCATAGTGATCAATGCTTCCTGTTGACCTTGACATAGATCTAACTATGGACACTATTGTTAGTAGCCATGATCATAATAGCTATTTATTGAAGGCCTAGTATATGCCAGGCACTTTGTTAAGCACTTCACAAATGCTATCTGAATTAATACTCACAACAATCATATAAAAGAAATACTATTAATAGCCCCACTTACAAATGAGAAAACTAACACCTAGAGAATTAAGTAATCTTTGTTAAGGTCACATAGCACATGTTGCCAGTGAACACAATTTTTGTCAATTCCACTACAGAAACTGAGTCTTAATCAATAAGCAAGCTATTTTGGTTAGATGGCCTTAAAGCCATCAATTGGGGTTGCTTTGAGGGCTTATTTCGATGGTGTCACTTAATATAATGATGTCTCCCGATTTTTATTTCCATAAAACTTGAAATAAAAGTACACACAGATATTTATGCAATGAGGAAAAATACTTTCATTAGATTGTTGGTGTTTCCATGAAGTGATTAGAGACCTTTGATAAAGGAGCTAGTGAATTATATTTTATTTATTATTTTCTCATGTACAGTTTATTATCTCATCTTCGATATGTTATGAGCTATTGAATACAAGAGCCTATCTGAGAATAACAGCTTGAACTAGGCAGTGAATAAATATATCTCATTATAAACTAGATTTATTTACTGATTGGCTCTTAGTAGTAGGAGGGTGTTATTAGGTTCTTAGGGCTGCCATAATAAATTACCACAAATGTGGTGGCTTAAAACAACAGAAATTTATTCTGCAACAACTCTGGATGCCAAAAGTGTGAAATCAATGTGTCAGCAAGGCCACGCTTCTTTCGGAGACTATAGGAAAGAATCGTTCCTTGCTTCTCTGTTTCTGGTGCATGAGTTGCTTGGCTTATGTCTGCATGACTCCATTTCTGCCTCCATTTTCTCACGGCCTTCTCCTTCTCTCTGTGTCGGATCCTCTTCTCTGTATGCCTCTTATAAGGACACTTGTCGCTAGATTTAGAACACACTCCAGTAATCCAAGACTGTCTCATCTTGAGGTCCTTAAGTTAGTTACATCTGCAAATACCCTGTCTCCATATAAAGTCACATTCACAGGTTCCAGAGATTAGAACATGGGTATAACTTTTGGGCGGGCTGTTATTCACCCAGTCCCAGTAGAAGATAAAATATGAAATGATCCTTAGATTTATAGACTAAGCAGTAGAAGTTTAATGGAAATAAGGAATATAGAAAGGGAGAAGTGTGGAGAGAAAAAGAGGACCTGTTGAGATCAGGATGCTAGTCTTTAGTTCGAAGCTCAAGAAGAGTTCAGGACTGGAAATATAGATGTTATTTTTGAAACGCCTTATCATAGAAAGTAAAACCATGACAGTGTTTAAGTTTGGGTAAGGGGAGAGAATGGAAGTGGAATGAGAAAGAAGTCAGAGAGAGATTACCACGGGGCATTGCTTTCATTTCATATACAGGCAGAAGAGGAGCTACTAAGAGAGACTGAGAAAGAGTGTTCTGTTTGGGGCAGTGAGAAAGAGTTTATTATGTTAAATGTATGGAGAGTACAAGACCAGGGATCCAGGAAATACAACAGAGGAAAAGTGAATTCAGGAAGATGCCAAATATAAATTGCCTATTTCATAATACTGTCAGAAATCAGGCCTGTGTCTTGCTAATAAGGAGAATCATAGCAATATTCCACCTCTATCTTCTTTCCCCAGTGGTTATTCATTGAATGTCAGAAAAACATATGGACGTCATACCTTTTAATTTCTCTGTAGCCCTTTATTTGGCTGTAAGCATGTGGGTGAAACTGTAGTATAATTTTCCTGTATAGTAAACTGACCAGTATGATAAATATCTGTGGTTGTCACTGTTCGACCTGACCCATGGTCCCTGTAGACCAGAAGGTTCTGAGTGACTGATTTCCCCCTCCCTTTGTGCACATGAGGATAGTTAGTGATTCTGTCTATTAGACTAACCAAGTAAACAAGCCTGGCCCTTTGGGCCACAAGGATGACAGTGGCAGTAGGCTCAAGTCGCTTCCTGTCATTTTGTCGACTTTTGTTTTCCAACTATTGTTTTGTTTGGTTTTGATGAAAACATAACTGAATTTATCACTTAAGAAAAGTCTATATAAACCTTGCACCTAAATCTAGTATTGACTGAGTTTCTCAAACTTTTTTTTCATTATTGCCTCCCTGGAAAGCCTTTTTAGACTTTAATTTCCCTACTTGCCACCCACCCATTAGATTTTAATACCAAAGATGTATTGTGTATCTATGATGGACAGTGCTATATGGAGAAATAAAAACCATTGTAATATAGGCATTTTTTTTGTAACCACCGACGTTGGAACCAATCTTTGCCTGTATGTAACATAATAGCATGCTGTTCAGAAAGCTTGGATTAGAGTCTTTGCATTAAAGTTCCTTTTGGCACCTACAATTATAAATGACCATCGAGTACAGGGAAGCATGTACTTTGCTTCAAATTAGGGATCATATCGTGTCAGAGTGAGCATATTTTACTTGCTTTCTTCCATTATGATTTGGGCACATTATTAATAAAGCTCATGAAAATTTAACTTCATAGATACTTATTGCTTAAGTTAAATTTTTATCACTATTACTTATTATTTAATTTTAATCAAGTGCCACACTATAGTAGGTGCCTCCTTAAGTCCATGTCTTGACTCAATGGATGGCCCCAGAGTGACCTGTGTAAGTCATCTGCTGAATTTAGTCACACAGAAAGGAAATTCAAAAGCCTTCTCACCTGTTCATATCAATTTTCACTTTCTTAGCTGCTATCATGGAAACTAATTTCAGACTATAGTCTCAGTACATTAATTAAATATATATATATATATATATATATATATATATATATATATATATATACATATATATATACTGATTTTCTACCGTACAAACTTGCTTCTTCAGAAGTATTCAGAAAATAATTTTTTTTTAATAGTTGCTCAAGTCAAAATCTTTGGAGTTATTCTTCTCAGCCCAACTCCATCTGCACAACCAATTAATCAGCAAACCCCATCAACTCTACCTTCAGTGTTAAACCAGAATCTTGCCACTTGATTATAGCCCAAGTCACAATTGTCTCTCACCTCAATTATCACAAAGTCCCCTTCACTATACCCCTGATTCCACTGTGCTCTTTACAACTCGATTTCAACAGCTGCCAGAGACTCTTAAAATAGAATTCGTATCATGTCACCTTTCTCCTCTCAACCCATCGATGACTCCCACCTCATTCAGTGTCAAAGCCAAGTCCTCGTCATGGCCTCTGAGACGATGTGGTCTCCTCTGCATCTCTTCAACTTCCTTTTGTTCACTCTGCCCTGGCCTCGCAGACCTTCTTGCTATTTCATGGAGAATCTAAAACTATTGTCACCTCGGGGTCTTTGTGTTATTATTCCCTTTACCTAGAATGCTCTTTGCTCATATGTTCTTAGGGTTTGCTTCCTCACTTTCCTCTTATCCCAGTTCAAAAATTGGTGCATTAGTGAGGTTTCCCCATGGCCATCACATTTTAAATAACCAAAATGAAAGCAAAAACTTTTTGGGGAAATCTTATCTCTTTTACTCTGCTTTATTTTTCTCCCAACAGTTGCACCAACAATGTGTTAAATATTTATAAAATAGTTGTCTGTCTCCACTTACTATAAAATTTCCCTTGGGGCAGGAATTTTATCTTCTCATTCACTTCTAAAGGTCTCATGTCTAGCAAATAGTAGATGCTTGAAAATATTTCTTGAGTGAAAAACTTCAATTAAATTTTCTCATGGATGATGTCTACTACTTAATTGATATGAATTAAAAATTGTTTTCAATGAACTTCAAAAATCTCTCCGTCTCATGGCCCCTAGCATTTGATCTTCCTGCCGTCTCTTTTGTTCAAACCCAAGAAACTGCTGCCAGGAGCTGTTGTAGAGTCAGAATGTTCCGGAGAGAAGAAAACAGATAGGATCCCTGCCCTACAATTTTTTTGTTTCATTTGCTTCCGTCCTGCACATTTCATTACGATTATTAGTTAGTCTCAAGTTAGGTACACCCAGTTATCTCACACAGACTTGAGCACTTTCCCTGGACAAACACAATTAATAATTTTCTTATTACATAAGTATTAGTAAGTATATTTTATATTCAAATGATAATGATTATTTTATCTTATAATAATAAATCCATATTTTACTTGATAAAAATATATTGTATTATGAAGTAAGAATGCACTTGTGTAATTGGGGCCAAATTTTTTTTCAATCACTGATAACTAATAACCTCCCCAAACTTAAATACTAAAGTGGTAAAGACTCAGATGAGAATAATATTTTCTCCCCATCCACTATTTATTTCTGTTACCTAAGCACACAGAATCATTGCATGAGCCTAGGATTTTCAGCAGTATGGTTACTGACAAAACAAGCATATGAATTCTTTACTTCTGTATTGGGTATAGAGCTTGATTATAGGTGTACAAGAGGTGTCTTTATTTTCATTTATAATGCTAGGATATGATCATTACAATGAAAACTTCCATGTTAAGAAAACTTTTCTTTTGAGTAAATTTTTCTGTATAATTATTTGTTAAATCAAGAGCCAGTAGGTCCTAAATTAATTGTATTATATATTGATTATAAATTATTTATAATTTAATGTATAAGAATAAAATTAGAAGAATTTCAGGTGGCATTCCTTCTACCACAACCCTCTATGTATAGCCCAGCTTTCTGCTTTGAGTCTTTCTGAGAATGGGAATCAAACTCTCAATGACACATGCAATTATTGATTTTATTTCTGTAAAACAAATATGGAGCATAATAGAAAGTATAGCTTGTGCTACTTTGAGAGGTACCTGTCCATCCTGGATTTCTCTAATGGCAAAAAACATGTTTTTCATATGTAGATTAAATATTTGGGTTAAACCTGACTTCCCATAACTTATGTTAATAGTGATGCTTAACTTGTGCTATTATAATCGTAGACGTTCTTTGTCTCTTGTTTTATTCTTCAAACAAAATAAAGAAGCAAAGATCAAATAATTAAAAGTATCCCTGGACAAATAGTATCTCCTATAAATATCTTCCATACTAAAGAAAGATTTTTTAAGATAACTATTGATTTTTTTAAAAAATAGATCATTTGAGAAAATCATTCTACCAGGAATTCAATAAATATATTCAGTCTCAGAAAACTTAAACATGCTACAGTACAACCATGAGATGATATAAACATTTACATAGAAATTACTACATCGATTTAGAAAATGCCAAGCAAGAAAATATAAAAATTAATTAGACCCACACTAAATTTTTTCTATTGTTTTACATGCACATCTTATTTTGCCCAAATCAGGTAATTTAATGTAGTAAATGTAGCATTTTAATGTTAAAATTTCGGGACTAAGAAACCTGAATTATTCCTCTATAGGTTCTTTTCATGTTGACAGCATAATGCAACCCCACACTAAAGAAATGAAGATCCTATTGCTGTAATTAATGTAATTAATTTTAAAGCATTAAAGATTTAAAATGACTCATGAAAAATAAGACAAGAAATACACTCTATTTTCCCATAGTTGAGTCTTATATTTCTGATTGTAACTTTATGTTGAATTTAGAAATATTAGATTGACTTTTTAATTACCTCTCCAATGACCACTGATGTGGCTAACCTTGAAAGCAATATTAATTACTGGATCTAATATCTTGCAGGTGCATATTATTAAAGAATAGTATCAATGTGCCTGTACCGTTTCTATGCAGTGGCAAATATCTTATCATTTTTGTGTGATATTGAAATGGAGATTTTGCAGTTTTGAGGTTTGTGTCTGAGCAAATATTAATAATGATGTGTGCTATACTCTCATGAAATGTGTACAAGTTGTATGACTACTAATCTTTCTGAGATAGTCTACCACAAACAGCAAGGCAGATAGTTGTCTTCCAAGTTTTAAGGCATATTTACAGGTTACATGTGAATTTTATTTGCTATTGTCTTTGTTAGGCTTTAGATCAAGAGAAAACCCATTCTCTTCCCTAGGTCATTAGGAAAGATTCCTACAGAGATTTGAATGTGAATGGGGAATAAACATTTCAGTCAGAAACATACTTACTTCAAATGGTAAACAAAATCATAATCATTTAGAAGATGTAGAACTTTAAGACCAGAATTTTTAAAAATGTAAAGTGAAGATAAATTTACCAGGATGACAGATTAGTTAGTGTGAAGTAACAAGAAAACTGAAGCAATCAATGAAAGTAAACAAAATATTTGAAATGTCTGTACAGTTGATTTTGTGTCATTTTCTTGGTGATCTCTATACTAGAATTAATTTGGGGAAATTTTCAAATAATACATAAGCGCTAACAGAGGCTAATTTGTCCAATGCCTATCTATACTCTGGTACACAGATTATTTGGTGGGAGGATAAAACAGATCCAAAAAGATGACTCAACAATGATTAAAAGAAAAAAAAAAAAGACATATCTAGAATTTGGCATCCTAGTGGGAACCACATGATCAGTTTGGGATGAAGGTTATAGGACTTATTTCACTCTTCTTTTAGACTTATCTAAACTTTACACAAAAGGATGTTTACAGGAACATATTGGAGATCAATCTCTTTATCCCCTGGAATCATTTGAATAGTGGCTCTAGAATCATTCTTAGTATAGTAATGATACCTGAGATCATGGGCCCCCTGCACAGTGGCCACGAAGTTGGCAACAGTGGCAATTTTTATCAATGAGGGTGTCCAGCTGAGAATCAGAGACTGCCTTCTAGGAATTGATACCCACGGATCCCCCCAACACAGAGAACTCCACAACCCTTTGAGGCTTCCTACATAAGTCTTCCTCAGAGCCTTTACCCTCAGCCAGGTTCCCTCAGGATCTAATCATTGCAAATACTTTCTCTATTAATAGCCTCTGATGTAGCTCTTTGTTGGAATAAGACATCTTTCAAGGCCCACGGTAGTATGAAATAGCTGAAGAAATATGTTCAAGGTTTACAAAAACATTTTCAATTCCATTCCCTGTAATGTTAAACATCAGAGGCAATGTTACAGAGTGGGAGAGAGATATATGGAAGCCATACAGAGGTTTTTCGACTAAAGGTGTCTGATTTAAATTGAATGAATAATTGGTGCGGGTCTATATATTGGTCAGTCAATGGCATGGCAGACGATCTTATAAAACAGGAGCCGTGCATGTCATATTCACCCTACCCTAGGGATCTGACTTGGCGTGTGATTTAATCACTTTCTTAGCCATAGGAACATATTTGTTTGTTTTACTTGTAGGCATCTGAATCTGGTGATATCTTTAGTTCAACCTGTTATGATCTTTTAATCTTATTTCCTGGATTATGATCCATAATCCTATAAGGGCTACCAAGCAGTTGCTGCCTCCAAAGAATTATAATCCAGTTAGGGAACAAAATTAATACAATAATCAAGAGCTAATCAAATGGCAAATATATTTATAATGGAATAATGAAAATAGCAATGTTAGTTGACATAAAATCAGAGGAGCTGTCAGAGCCAGGGGAAAGTTGAGCTGAGGAAAGAAGGAAGTCTCCTTCCTATGGCAGGGAAGGGACATAAGAAACGTTTTTGAGGAGAGTGTGTGAATTCTGAGGAAATAAGCCAGATTACAAATAAAGTCAAACAAAGGAGTTTAGATTTGGTGAAGCAACCAAAGAGAAATTTCTTAAATAAAAAAGAAACATATAAGGAGAGTAATATTTAAGAAATAGTAGTCTGACAGCAGTTAAGGATTTTTTTTTTAATTCAACAAATATTTATAGAGTGCAAATTATGTGCCAAGCACCCTGCTAAACCCTGGAAATGCAAATATGAGCAAGTAGACACCCATCTTCCACCACTGTGAAGGCCCAGAGCCCAGAGTAGTAAGAGTCAGATGTAGTAAACACTGTGTTTTGGAGTGACACTTAGTCTGGGAGAGGGTCAGAGAAGACTTCAAGGAGAGGGAGATCGTGAGCTTTGCTTTGAACCCAGAAAGGTGGACTTAGCCAGGAGAGGTAGGCAATACGGATGGAATGGTTGGTTGGTTGGTCCTTCCTGACAGAAGGACCAGTTTATCCTGAATTTTCAAGGAAGTAGGGAGCCAAGGCAGGAAGATAAAGTAGAATGCTATCATACTTACTCAAGCATGATTTGATAATAGTCTAGGGCAAATTAGGAGCAATAAGAAGTGAAAGTAAAATACAAATATAAATGGTATTTTGTTATAATAATAGGTTATAAACATACAGAGAACTCCAGTATTAAAATTTAAGTAGTTAAAGGATTAAATAATTCTCTATAACTTTATTATACAAGTATGCCAAGGAAATACATGCAAAATGCCTTTCCATCTGACTTTATTTTAATATACACGTCAGGATGAATTATAAAATATACACATGTAGGTAAATGGGTCCTTTAAAATCTTAGGTTGAATACCCTGAGTAAAATGTCCTAGATTTTATATATGCCTTTGTTATCTATGTATTAAATGACTACTGCCTAAATCTAGAGGAAGTTTAAACTCATGATTTTAAAAAAAAAGTTCATTTATGGACTTCTGCACTGAGTTCAAAAACAAAGAAGTTAATTTTAAAAGCTCATTATATTGAGTTAACAGTGAATTAAAAAAACCAATGAAATTAATTTTAGAGTCATTTAATTTAGTTCAGGAAAGAGTGAGACTCTTTTATTAACTTAATTATTTTGGAATTCACTGTTTTAAAGTCCAATAAATGTTATGTATTTTATTTCCAATTAACTTCATTGTGCTCTGAATCATATTTTGTTTCTCCATAGGCTACATCTCACCTCTCGTTTTGCACATAAGCTGACTGCACAAACGGGCTGGTCTCAGTATATTGGATATAAGTATGTTGCATCTTGAAAGTGAAGGAGAGACAGGATTTAGTGTATCGTTGACTATTATTTTAGTTCCTAGAATTTACTTATTCTGTGCAACAGAAGATTAGCAAACCAGAAATTTTCTAAACGTATCTACTGACAATGATGTAAACTACTGTATGGTCTTTCACTATCCGTGATATTCTATCTCTTCCATTTGCCAATGTATAGGCATTAGTTTAAAATAAAAATTTAGTGAATTGGGTTGTACTAAGGAAATTATATGCCAGGTCTTTTCTATTAGATTTTAAGAAATGGAAATCTAAATGAGGTCAAATAATGTTATCTATAAAAAATTGTATTTAACTTCAAATTGCCTATAATCCAAAGAGGAATTTGGGGGGAATTTTGAAGGGGACTAAGTGCTTCAGGAATGTGCAGATCTTAAATTTACAGATTCCCACTTCCCATTTCTTAATCTGTTATACTTAAGTGGGGTGAAAATCCTTTATATTATGTCCAGTGGAAAAAAACTCTGTTAGCTTCTTTATTCAAAGATCAGGTAAACCTCAAAAATCCCATGTTATTTTCTTATTTTTGATCATGTGCTGTGTTGTGTAGTGTTGTTTTGGGTGAGCAACCTTCTGAAAAAAAAAAATTCAACCTCTTTTATCTGCTGCTTTAACTTCTGTGTGAAATGAAAAAAATAAAATTAAAAAAAAAGTCGTTCCTCCCTGGTTGAGGCTGGAAATGGAGCTGTCAGACAGGAAGCCTGGTTGGGGCAGCAGCCATGGCAAACTTCTCCACTAATTGGCTGACATTCAGAGCTGGAGGATCAGCAGCTGTTGAAGCAAATTTAGTCTGGATACAAGGCAGATTTTTCATTTATTTCAATTAATTACCACACACATCAAAATCTCTTCTAAAAAATTCTCAAATGAATACCTATAAGGAGGAAAGAGTGCTTAGGTATGCACAGACTTTTACTTACCCTTTCAGAGCATTCAATATACGATCAACTTGTTTTTATTCATCTAGAAACTTGACCTTTTATAGAATTATGGAAAAAAAACGTATCTGTACATCAAAAACAATATCAATTTGATTCAGAAGAGAAATTGCTAATGGTGAAATATAGATGTTGTGAAGCATATGGAGTATGTGGACAATTGCATGCATTCAGCATACAGTCTCTATGTGGAAATAATGCTACTATAAAACTATGAAAAATTTGTCATTGCCGCATGCTTATGATAGCTATAAAGCATACAACATGCATATTGCAATATCTGTGCACTTTACAAAAAGTTCTTCATCTGGAAGTCATGTAATTCTGTATGATGCAGTGCTCTAATTAGAACAGTGCTTTATTGGACAGAAAAGTAAATAGGCCACCCCAATCTACATGCTATATTTGGTTACTATAGAATGTACAATGTATATTGCATGTGCCTGAAATGTGTATGCTTATTAATTTTGCTATGACAATTTTCTTTGTATGTATGAATTAAAGGCAGTCATTTATTGTTTGCCTAACAGCTACTTTAACAGAATAAGAGAAGAATATATATATATATGTCATTTGTATATATTTTACTTTAAGAAAATATGAATATATTGTCATTGTTATTAGGTCATTATTTATTATTGCAATTCCTAATCAGAATACGTGCCATATTCTAGTCCAATCTACCTTTGTGGATTAAGTATTTATGAAATAGCTTTCTACTGTGAAAGTAAGAAAAAGTGGATTCCTTATTATATGTTAATAAAACACCCTGGCTAAGTATGTGTGTCACCACACATTTTACGTAGAGAGAAATAGAACACTCCAACATGTACCCTTATAATCCAGCAACTCTTTGTTCTCTGTTTGAATTCCAGAAAATTCAAAGCTACTTCAGTGAGAGAGCAAATTAAGATATTAATAATTAATCCCTCCAAAAAACCCTCTCCCTTTATAATTTTTTTAACTATAAGCCCATTAAATTTGTTTAGTTTTAATATAATTATGCAGCATTTTGGACATATAAAAAATGAAGTGCAATGATATTCATATACCCACTACTATGTTTAAAAAAACAAACTTTGGTAATAATTCAATCCCCTTGTGAACATTTTCTAATCATTTTCTCTATCCTCCACCATGAGACTCAATTAGGTATTATAAAAATATGTGTTTTAATTGACCAAATTCAGTTTTCTTTAAGAATAATTTACTAATCATATACATTAAATGGCTAATAAAAACCTAGTTATTTTCAAATAACTAAAATTAAATGTTCTTGGTTTCAGAATGTTTTACATGTATACCTGCGGTCCAATGGAAGTCAAACAAAACCAACCCACTGGCAATTGTTTATTTATTTATTTTGAGAAGGAAAAGGAGGGAGAAATACCCCAGGGGTTTCCTGAATTACCTGGGAATATGCTTTCAGTTCCCTCCCTCTCAAGTCTTCACAGGGGGTTCCTTGCAAGTGTAGCTCTTTGAAACAATGTTTAGCTAATGACTCCAGAGGACTACTCAGAACCATGGAAGAGCACCTCAAAAACAGATGCTAAATGGACTTTTGTCAGGTTCGACTAGTAGCGCCATCAGCAGCGCATCAAGTTGGAATAAATTGAATTGAAATCAACAAAGGAGCATGCTGTTTATAGATAGTATTGAATCAACTTTGCCTTCCCATTGGAATTCAGGGACAGCATATCATAGGATAGTATCTCTGGAAGTCCAGTACATTTCCCCAGCCCCAAGGAGTATGTAAGAATTACGTGATTCAAGTTTTACTCCTTTTTAAATTTTATTACATGACTACAACCACAATTATTGTTTTAGTTGATTAATCCTAATCATGATCTCATAATTTGTATTGCCTAAACCAATAATTCATGTTCTATTAAACAAATCTATAAACAGAAATGTTTTTATTGGGGGAGGCGGTGAGGAAACACGAGCATCTGGCAACCACACCTTGATTCATTTTAGGCCCTAGAGTCGTGGTATGGTGCATTAATTTCTCAGTTTGTAATTTGCCAGCTGCATTTAATGGAACCAATTTTCATTACATCTGTTCTATGGTTCAAAGAGCTCTTTTAGTTGCCAAAGGGGGCCAGCTTCACACAGATTCTGAGAGGGGCTGATACACTGTTTCTTGAAGTATTAGATAACCAAGGATGATTCCTAGTTTTACAGCAAACAAATTATTTTGACAGAGGCAAGTTTTATATTCATGACTTACCACTGGTAGATTTCAAATTAAAAGTATAGCATGCCCTTTTCCCAGGAATTACATATTGATTTTCATGTCATTTTCTTCATAATACTCGCTGATCGCCTGTCTTTGCAATCAGTGGTAGATTTATTGTTTACTAGTTAAAGGAAACATAATTATGCTTAAGGAAATCCTCTTTGTAAATTGCAGGTGGTTAGAAGATGGGTATTTCTTAGGCAAATATGGAATTTATAAATGGTTTTTAAATTTATTATAGTAAGCATTATTTATGGACAAGAGAAGGTCATAGCTGTTCATAGTGTGTAGTGGGAACATTTTTAATAGTAGAAATGGTTTTGCTTGGGCAACTTTACATTCTTGGTGTGTAATTTTAATCTCCATAAAAATATGTCACTGTTGTGTAATACCAAATGTAGGATTCCAGTTGAAAGCAACTTTCAATGCAAAGGGTTTTCTCATGGGCAGGAGAGAAATTTGAAATGTTCTACAGTGCTTTGAAGTTCTAAAGCTTCAGCTGGGAGAATTATAAAGCATTAAACCTGAAAAGTTTTCACCTGATGGTCATGAAATAGCATGCCAATATGAAAACTGACTCCGTTTTACTTCCTCAGGCAATTTTTTTTTTTCCTTTTCAAGAGTTTCAAAAATATCATGTATCATGTTACATTGAGAAGATCATCTTAGAAAGACTTTATTCTTTTGAAATCGTTAAAGTGCATAACACAATTGTATTTATATGTGAAGGTTCAATGACATAATCATCTGTTTGTACTGGGAGTTTCACCATAGTTGGAGTAGTCAAGTTTGTACCAAAATTAGAGGTGACTTTGTATTTTTTACCCATGTTTAAATTATCATTTGTATGCCTGCCTAAGAGAAAAATGAGCAGTTTTCTGCTAATCATAATCCAAATTGATAGTTGTTATTTTTGCCTTACAACTTTCCTAACATATTTACATGCATCTCACTTAAGGCTCATCACAAGTTGAATGACTTGGTCCATGTCACAGAGCGAGAAGGTGACAAAAATCAAACTCAAGACTTGTAACTCTAAATATCCAATGTCTATCTCTAAATTATCCTGTGCTATTACTAACTTATTATTAGGTCTTAATTTTAGGTTTTTAATTGTAGCATTGGGAAACACAGGTAAAGCAATATGAATAAATTTCAAACATAGTAAATTGGCATTACAATTAAGCTGAAAATATTATGACAACTAGTATTACTAAAGACTATTTACTGTCCCTTGAAAAGCCAGCAGGTATTAAGAGGAGGGCTGTACAAAACATGTCAAAGACAAAGCCACTGATCTCTAGGAAACCAGATAAAAATAGAGAATTAGGCATCTGGTATTATTTCAGTGGTATACTTAGACAATGTTTGCTATTACATCTGGCTTTCAATAGACACAGAGGCATCCTAAAGTCAAAATCATCAATTCACCCATAAAAGAACATTTACCTACTTTCTGGAATCACCAAGTGCTTCATTTACCTGAATACATATAAATGAATAGGATCCTGTCTCTGCCACCAAATTTGAGCCTTAGGTGACAGATCAGTTATCTCACATAGTTATAATGTTTAATGAACACATTCAAACAAACAAAAACAACAAAATCACCCACCATGAGACAATTTAATTACTCTTCAATGACTAGAATGTTATTGTATCCACACTTATTACAAACCAATTAAAATATGTATTGAATATCTCCTATGGATAAAGTCTTGATGCTGAATAACAGAGGCACCATATAGCAATTCATGATAAGGTCCTTGCCCTTAAAGAGCTTACTTCTACTTGAAGAATGAAGAAAGAAAATCCATGATTTGATAACATCCCAGTGGGACTGAACCATTTCCATGAAAATTATAATATAATCACTCATCCTTTTTAATATGTCAGATATGATATCATAAAGGAAACCATAACACATAGAACTTTAATTAGAACTTGATGTCAACTATATATACATTAAAATGTATCCTATGTCGAGTTTAAAATGAAAGCTCTAGAATCACTGTATGTCATTATTTTAAGATGCATGCTTCTCAAATTCTAACATTTTTGAAACTTGGATTCATCTTACAAATGATGACATCTGAATATTGTGTCATTCTTATGTACAGTTACTTTTCCCCAGTGACACAGAAAATAATGGTGCATCTTACAATCGATGGTAACTTAGATGTGATGAAATACAGTATATAAGCAAAACTATGCTCTAGGTCACCTAATGTGTATGTAGTATGAATGTAGTAGTATGTAGTATGTATGTAGTATGTATGTAGTATGAATGTAGTATGAATTTACAATTTTAACCATTTTAAAGATTGCATATATAGTATTAAGATACTTATCATTGATTGAGAACCAATGCTCTTTTTACTCTACTGACCGACCACTTTACAGACACCATTTTACATAATCTTCAGCAAAATTCCTACAAAACACATCTTATTTTGCTTTATAGATGAGTAAACTGAGATAGGAGAGCTTACATAACATGCCTAAGGTCAGAGTAGAGTCGAGATATATCCAACTCATGCGGGGTTTTTTTCCTGTATAAAATAAAATGCATTCAACAGATCAACCATGCTGAGGTGTTTAATTTAATAATTATTTTATTTACCTTCTTAAAAGTTAGAATTTTTTTGGAAATGATTTAGATGATATAGGTCTCTTAAAAGTACACATGAAATTCTACCTTCTCTTCCTGGACCTCAGTGAATTTCTTGTATAATAGTAGGAAGGAGCATTCAGAGTCATTCCACTGACTTTTGAACTCATAAACTTCAGTTCTGTTAGGGCTGAAAGGCCCCTTACAAATCATCTATTTAACCACCATGAAACGGTTGGTTGATGCTTGAAGTGTTCCCATCGGGGTGGGCAGCTAGTATCAGGCAAGGCTGGACCTTGGCTGAGCTCTGGTTGGTCAAGGGTGCTGTTCCATTTCACGTGCATGTTGATGGACATGGAATGGGTTTTCTCAACTGCCCTTCAAGAATTACGTGCTCAGTATTGGCCATTGATAAAACGATGTTGTTTCTCCTTTCCATTCAAAACTACATTTACAGCTACAGTATATACAGATACAGCATTTCTTTCTTTCGTCTTCTTTCTTAGTTCCTTCAAACTAATGAAGCTGCCCCAGTGTTCATCCTTAAAAAATAAAAAATAAAAAAAACGAGCAGGAAAGAAAAAAAGGTCCCTTGATTCTCCTTGTCCATCTTTCACTGCCACCACTGTGGCTCTGGCAGCCTGTGTGTCCAGTCTGGCTTCCTGTCCTGGAGATTTCAGCCAACCTGATGCATTCTCTACATCTTTGCTTGCCTGTGACCTTTCTGGAAAACTAATCCTAGAAAATCTCCCCTATGACACCTTGTTTTCATTAAAAAAAAAAAAAAAAACTATTTAGAATTATTTAGAACAGCTTTTTTTCTATGCCAAAATTGTCTCCCCAAATCTATCTTTTTGTACACTAGTCCTCATTCTTGTTATATAAAACTCAAAGATGCAAGTCACACAGTCTACCACGGTATCTCAAGTTGCACTTGACAGTTTGTTGATATGCTTTGAGTACTTCACCCTTCATGGCAGAGTCGGGAGAACTACAAGGTCATGAGCACTAACATTTGAACAGAGACTATAAGGGATGCCCATCAGTGCAATGAGCACCCCAGGGACGCTTGTGCTGTCGCCTTTGTAGACATAGACGGGAGCGGCCTGAGGAATCAGGAAAACAAAACACATCACAGAGAACGGGAAGGTGTGGGCCTTCACGTGGACAGGCAAATGAAGAGAATGGCTAGGTTAGCAGGAGGGGTGACCTGGGAACTCTTTACACTCATTGCACTGACCACAGCTTCAGTGGGCTTTTTTCTTCTTCTCTTAGTTTCCTTTAGGCTTGCCTGGTTTCTCTGAGCATCGGACTTATGATCCTTTACTAATTTGCTTTGCTGAAGTAAAGTTACCTATATGATTGGAGCCAGAGCAGGAGGCCAGATGCTAGCACACTGTTTGCACCTGTTTCCAGCCAGCCCTGCACATTTATCTATAAAGGAGACCTGGAAATGCCATGCACACACACACACACACACACACACAAACTCAGACCATATGCTTAAATCTGCACAAAGCACCAAGAAACATGTCTTCTCCTTTGTAATAAGTCTCCTCAAGATTTGCTGAAGGACAAAAGAACACAGATATTGACCCTTTTACCTTCACTTTAGCATATATATATATATATATATATATATATTCATTGCCAATAGTCTTTCCAATAATGATGTGAGGGCACTTTCTTAGTCACTAGAAAACAAAGCTGCAGTGCAAACTGCCACCTAAAAAATCCAGAAACAATAAAAATAACTTTTCAGCCTCATCTCCAGAGAATTTGGTTTACCTCCTAAACAAAAACAAGCAAGATAATTCATCTAATTCCTCTTCAAGTTAGAAGGCCACATAGAACAAAGCGGCAGAGTAATTGTGTGAATGCTACCGTGGAAAAGTTATGTTTGTGCATTTTCAGCGCTCTGCTCAGAGCAGCGGAGACTTCCCCTGTATGAAGGAGATCACTCACAAGGTCGCAGGGGAGCCTCCCTCTGGGCTTTGGATTGGTCACTTTATTCATAACAAACTGGGGTCCACATTGTCAGCTTCCTAACCTGTCAGCTTTGGATGCTAACATGCAATTCCTTTACCCAAATAAGACGGGAAAAAATGCAATCCTCTGAGCCTTCTAATCTCATGTATTTTTTCATTGCGAGGAATCAAAAGAAGAAAGGAGGCCCTGGCAGTTTCTAAACATTCTGACAAACAGCAGGACTGTTGTAGGGTGGATTGTTTTCAGAATTTTTTTTTTTGGATTATTTTATATGATAGGCTAATGATCACATTTACATTTTTTTCAGAAGTAAAAATACATCTTATTACGTGGGGTGGCATGTTTGTGATAGAGTCTGGTGGAGTTAAAATTCAACATTTATCACCATAATGTAATACCACCATAATTTCTACATCGATTAATGAGAAACATCCTACTAAACTATACTTGTGTGGTAATTTTAAACAAGACATAATACCACAAAAGGAGCAAAGCCTTGGAACTGGTATTCAGGTTTGATCATTCTCTTTGTTTTATTTTAAGGCTCGGGAACACAAACTAAGACAATGAACTTTTTCAATTGATTTTGAAATGTGCAAGTATCATAAAAGGAACAAATGGAAATGCATAATAAGCAACAAACTGTAGGAGTCTGAAACAGAAAGGAAAAGCATCAGTTTCATGGTTAGTTGGTTAAAAGACGAAATTGTTCCAGGAAACAATGGAATCCTAGAACTGCCCTTTTGAAAGTTAACTACATTGTCTTGCTTACAGGACTCTTAATATTTTGTAGCCCTCAATGTTGATTTCCAAGACATTATTCACATTCTGCTTCCCATATCTTATATTTTTGTAGCCACTAATGTCCAGTACTGAGTTATGTTGAATAAGTGTTCATATAAAAATTAGAGAATTTTCACTAATACTCTAGAATTTTCACTAATACTCTAGAAAAAGAAACATTTTAGAAGCTTCAGGGCATGACTCAGAAGAGAATAATATTTCACTTGACACCAGTAAACTGTAATACAATATATTTACCTTATAATAAGGAGCTGTCTTAATTCATTTTACATACTTCAATTAACACTATTGTATGCATGGTTCTATCTTAGGCACTGGACATGATACAAAAGAATTATAAAACATGACCCCTGCCCTCAAGTAACTGTCTGGACAGCAAACAAAAATGACATATATAGGAAACATTTGATAGCAACGCAGTAAATCTTAGATTGCCTGTGAGGTAGTGAAAAAATTTTCAAAATAGGAGCCAGAATCTAATGGTTGCTGGTCTCAGTTCTACTACTTACTTTGTACGTAATGTAAATTCTCCTGGGCTCAGTTTAGTCATAGTAAAATAAAGAAGTTGGACTTGAATGATGTCTTAGGTGTCCTTCTGGAGACAAAATTTTAAAAAGGCCAAAAGCCAAAGTACCTAAATATTTACATAAAGAGAAGGAAAAGAGGGATTCAAGAAAAGAAGAAATCAAGTTGGGCTGAGATGCTAGGGAAGACTTCGTGGTAGAGGTGAGATTTAATCTGACTTCTTTGAAGGATAGGGTTTATACAGATGCTTCCTGTTTTGCTGAACATACACCCGGGTAGCAGAAAAAGTGGCTGTTGCATCATCTGGATAATTGTAGGTGTTCCTAAAAGTTTCAGCAGAAAGTAATTAGAGATGAAATATCTTCATTTTTTTTTTAAATCTGTCCATTGTAGTTGGTTTGCTTTACTTCCAAGGCATCATCAAAAGGCATGTGTAAAAACTAAAAATACCACATAAAGGTAGCCTGATAGACAACATGTAGAGCAGAGCAGAAATACATCTATACTACTAAAATGTGTTATTATGATAATATATATGCATGTGTGTGCTCATTTCCTTAAGCTTCTTCTATCATTTTTGTTTGATATTTTGATTTATTTATTTTTGTCATGAATTCCTCAATGTATATTATTCTCACTATATAGTTACAGTGCTTTGGAAAATGTCAACAACACTTCTCATCATCAAAACACTATAAAATAAATTACTAATCAAAATGTATAAAGAGTTACTAGTGGCCAGATGAATCAAACAGTGTATTCATTTGCTAAGTAAAGAGTAGCTTAAATACTGGCAACGTTTGACTCAAGAGAGTCCAAACCACCAATCACTGTGACTGTTTGCAGGGGGGTTTGTGATTTCTTGGACAAGCTGCTCCACTCAAGTCACAGTTGGAGCACTTTGTAACTTTGTGCTGTTCTTACTATCCTCCTGGGCATTCGGTCGCCTCCCTATCTGGGAGAGTGAATTGGAAGAGAGCTGCTGTCAATGAGTGCACACCTCCTGGGAATTTGTTCCTATCCAAGAAATACACTCTCACTTTCTTGACTCTTTACTTTCATACTAAGTTGGCAAGTATAGTCCAAGACTCCTGAGCAAATGTGTTACCTAAAAAGAGTATTAGATTCAACAAGCATGAATGGAAACCCCCAGCATATAGGAATAAATATAAGCCCTTATACATACATTTGTTTAAAAATGTGAGTAACCATTTCTACCTTATCAAGAATATTCTATCCAAAATTCTAGGACTATCAATAGATCTAATACTTCAAGTGGTATCTCAAGTCCTTCAAGGCACATTGCATTAGGCTTTGGGAAGACAGGGTTTTTCAAGTGTGAAGATATTCTTTAATAAGTTCCCCTGTGGTTCCACCTGAAGATTGTTATATTTTATTACTATTTTCTTACATATTATTTTCTATCTATTATTAATAACTGAAAAAAGTACAGGAGCCGCTGATCAATTTAATAGTTTTCCCCATCTTTGGGAATAGTTAAATAGTGGATAAAAAATTCTTATTTTCTGTTTTACTCTTTATGGGGAAAATCTCAATGTTTTTGGTGCTTTTATGCCTGTACCTATCATTTTTTTGAATTTTTGTTCTTGACTGTGGTGTCTCTGTTTGTGAAAATTTTGCTTTATACTTTTGGTGAGTATTCAGATTTACACCTTACGTTCATCTGTTAATACTGTGTCTCCATCCAATGATCTCAACATTTTTGGTTTGAAATATTATATTTTAATTTAATTTTTATATAGTCACATGCATCCATATAAAATCATTCTACTATTTGATATCAAAATGTTCAAAAACTTCAACTTTATCTCCTCTGTTTTTCTAAGAAAAAGCCATTCTAAATAATGCTATGTTTATTGAAAAGTGCCTAAATATTAAATATATGTAAGTACAGATAGATGAATCTAAAATATCTAAATATTCAGAAAGGACTCCAATTTCTGCTTCAGAGAATAAGAGAAATTTTTTCAAAAGAAGAATTTACAATGATATTACAAAATTACCTTTCCATTTTTAGTAAAAGAGAGTCTAGTGTTGTATTTCTCTTTTTTTTTCACTTAGGATATAGCATTTTCTAGAAAACTTTAAAAACTAATTTTGTTATATACCATAAGGACACTATGCATAGTATGTAAATAGCAGGAAATTGATATCTTGCAGTGCTTCATTTTGACAGTATAACCTATATAGGAGTAACAGAGAGAAAGTATCCTGTTTATCACCATATTATGTTTTATAAAATGAAAAATATAATGCCTAAAACAAACATTTCTTTCCTTGTCACTAAAACTTTAGTAATGTATAACATATCTTGAGGACAAATCGTCTTTTTTTTCCATTATAGAAAGAAATCAAATGCCCTATGTTTAAGGAACTAATATGTGTAAAGAAAACATTAGTCAAGGAAGGATTAAACAAATGCCTAATGTGTTTTCTTGGTTGAAAATAACAATACAGTGGGAAATATACTGAACCATATGTAGCTTGTATATTTCTACATCTTGCAAAATCAGCTACTCTTTCCATGCACAAATGTGCTACAGCTGATTTTACAGAATAGGCAGCAATGTTTGCCCAAGTACCTGATTCAGCAGCTGGCCCACATTTTTTATTATGAAAAATGAAGATTAATTGTTCAGAATGTTGACCTTCCTTCTAAAGAATCACACTTTTTAAAATTTAGCATCTTTGTTTGAGTTGGCAACAGAGTGGTGTCGGATTTTATTGTTAGTATTTGTAAGTTAAAGGGTGGATAGAAAAGGTAACAACATGTACATGAGTTTAACAACGACAACAACAACAAAAAACATGAATCATGTAGTTAATTCTTTAATACTTTTTGCAGCTGCTGTTCATTATTCTGTTTTCAGCTATCAATTGCAAAATAATTTTGGCCACCTACAAATGTTTGCTTTAAACTTATTTGATATTATCTGGTTTTCTACAAGGATGAAAACCAGATACTTTCTGTAGAAAATGATTTGGGAAACAGATAAAATTATTCTACCAGCAAATTATTGATGTGTTTTAAATCCAATGGATGTATGTTGGGAACTGAAAAGATGACAGAGATTAATTAGGTGTGAATGTCATTTTCAAGGAAATATTGGTTATCAAGAGAAGACGACATATATTCAAACTACTATTATTTATTTAAATAATTTGCATTGTCACTTTAGGCAATTCAATTCAATCCTGTGATCCTCAATTCCTTTACATATGAAATATTCTAAGTGTCCTTGAAATCTGCCAATTCTATGATTCTGTGAATTGTTTTAATCTCAGAAATGCAAATATACTTAAATATTTTTTAAGTTAAAAAAAATATATATAGTTCCATTGACTTTTCTGCATCTATGTGATTTTTTTTAACTTTGCATTATAATGGCTTTCAAATATACTAAAAAGTACAGGTGATAGGGTAATGAATACCATATACCTTATAAGCTAGATTTAATACCCGTGTTCTTTTCCTGTAACATTTTCATATAAATGGCAGACATGACAATTCACTCCTAAATACTTCATTATGCAATAACAACACAAATCCATTACCACACCTCACAAAATTAATTAGAATTCCTTAATACCAGCTGATATTGAGTCCATGTTTATGCCTTCTTAATTGTCCCCAAATAGCTTTTATAGGAAGATCCAATCATTGTCCATGCACTGCATAATGGTGTTATATCTCTTTCAGTCCAGACTGGTTCTTCTGTCTCTCTCCTCTTGTTTTGTGATTATTGTTTGTTTGTTCATGACAATGACATGTTCAAGACATGAATCCCTTAGTGTCTTGTAGAATGTCCTACATTCTCAATTCATCTTATAGCTTCTTCTTGAAATGTTTTACTTATTTCTCTAGTCTTTTCTATTCATACTGTTCCATTCAAGCAAGTTTTTTTTGTAATGCTTGCTGTAAAAATATTTCATCATTTTTTAAAAAATATATAAGGAGATACAGTTTTTATAATTAACCATGCAGTACTGTTTTAATGTTGATGTTCATAGGCTTTTACAAAGGAATACTGGGCTCAGGATTATTATAGTTTAAACTCAAGATATATTTGAATCCCCTATGTATATGCACTAAAATATATTTTAGGTTATATTATGGTTTCAGTGAAATGTGATTGAAGATTGTATTGCCACTTATATTACATAACACTATATGATTTGATTGATATCTTCAGTGTGTAGAGTCATAGAAATAGGAAGCCAATTATGTTGTATGGAGTCACCATCCCAGTTTAATTTCTACCTCCCCATTATACAGTTGTAGCAGACTATGTCAGTGCCTTGTCCCATCCTTCCGATCTAGCAGTGCATCACACAAAGTTTTCCACCATTTCCCAGACCTCCCCTGCATGATTAAGCTGTTGCCATCCACTGTGGTAGTGATTCAGTAAAACCCTTTGCTGCCAAGCTTCAAATCCCTGCATCATTTCCCCACTTCCTTACCAGTGTTGCCACCATTTCCCAAATAAGCTATTTGGACTCAAATCCTTGCCTCCTATTTTGCTTCTAGAAAAACTGAAGCTAAGACTGTCATCGTTATTCCAGATGTCCTGACTATTTGCACAAATCTGCAAGATTAAGATCTTTTCTATCACTATACTTGCTCATAAGCAAGTCAATCTGCAAAAAGCACCATCACTGCCTCCCTCTTCTCTCTCTGGCTAACAGATATGCATCTTCATTTTTAACATTTAGTTTTACTTTTTAATAAATTTTATATATGCATTTAAAGAATAAAACGGTTCTACAAAGCTTGTTTTTTAAAAATGTTTGTTTTTACTCTCTTAGTTTTCCTACTTTCTAAGGGGCAACTGCTTTTAACTCCTGCAATTTATTCTTTTGGGATATGCCTTAATAACTTTTAATCATATAATTATATTGTTGTTTCTTGATTATTAGGTTTAGGCATTGTCTCTTCATTTTCCCAAATCGAAGATGATTTAGCTTTCTTTCACTGGCATAAATATCACACAGATGTGCAAACATTCCTGTTCCTCAGTTCTTCTAATATATTTATATCATAATTTAGTTAAATAAATACTCATTGTTTACATTAATTAGACTATATAAGCACCACTGAGAGCAGAGCTGTATTATGATTACTTTTCCTTTTTCTGACAAAGTTCAATTTTCTTTGAAAATTGAAAATTATCCTATATTTTTAAAAATTTGGTTAATTCAATCAAAAACTGATGCTCTGAAAAAAACTGTTAAGAGAATGAAAACATCTGCCATGGGCTGGGAGACTATATTTGCAAAACACCTATCTGTTAAAGGACTAGCATTCAAAATATACAAAAAATACTCTTAAAAACTCAACAATGAGAAAACAAGAGCCCAGTTAGTAAATGGGTAAAATATCTGAACAGACACCTCACCAAAGAAGATATACAAGATAACAAATACACAAATGAAGAGAAGTTCATTAGGGAATTGGAAATTAAAGTAACAATGAGATGCCATTGCATACCTAATAGAATGACTGAAACCCAAAACATGACAATGACAAATGCTGGCAAGGACTCGGAGCAGCAGTATCTCTCATTCATCGTTGGCAGGAATGCAAAGGGGTAAGACTGCTTTGAAAGACAGTGGGACAATTTATTATAAAACTAAACATATTCTAACCATATCATATTTTGGTTAATTTTCTATTTTCAAATCATTAATTCAACCTCAAACTCTCCCCTCACTGGGAAAATTGCTCTCATTACCCTCAAATAATTAAATATTCTGTCATTTTCTTAATCTTTAAGAAATTTATCTTAGACTTGGTTAGTCTGAGGGTGTATAGAATCTGGGTTAGAAATCACATTTTTTCCTCCAAATTTTGAAGATATTGCTCCAATTTATTTTCCCTCAGTTTGGAAGTATATGGATCTTCTTTTTTTAATCCTGGTCTTTTGAAATTTTTGTAATTTCATAATGATGGGTCTAATGGTCATGAATCTATTTCTATCCGTCATGCTGAACACTTATAAAGTACTTTTAGTCTGTAAAATCACATTCTTTGGTTTGAAGGAAATTTATTGCATTTATTCTTTGAAAGTTCCCCCCCTTCAAGTTCCTTAATTCTTATTCCATGAAATTCTTATTCTCTGGAAGGTGGATCTCCTGGACATACCCTCTAAATTTTTGGTTTTATACTTTTTCTCCATTTTTCCATCTCTTGTCTTTTTAACTTTCTTACAACATTTTGTTTGCCAAACCTCCTCCTACTGTGTATGCTTCATTACAAAGAACTTTCTTAGATATAAGATGATACTGTCTGCAAAAAACCTACATAACGGGTACAATGAACACTAGCTGAGTGAGAGGTACACTTTTAACCCTGCCTCAAGCATTATAAAGCGATCCATGTAACCAAAAACATTTGTACCCCCGTATTACTTTGAAATAAAAAAAGAACTTTCTTAAATCTCTGTATTTTGCCCTTTTATAATATCTATTATTTTTCCATAAATGCAGTATCTTTTCTTATTTCTCTCAAGATGCTAATACTAATTAATCTTCTTTTTCTTTTTTCTTGGCTTTACACACCATGTTTTTTCTAATATGCTTGTTTTCTTGTTTTTGTCTTTGCCTTTCATGTTATATATTCTCCTCAAAGTCTAGAAACACTTTGGTGTTAACATATCTGAAAACGTAGAAAGGAAGGACTGTGTGAAAGTTCTGTCTACTGACTGGGCAGTTTCATTGGAAAGCCCCCAAAGTCAGTAGTTTTTCTCTAGGTATGGCCAGAGCCCCCAGAGAAGGGTTTTTCAGTGCCCTGCCTGGAAGTATTATGACTTGCTGCGAGCATTCTGAGTTAAGTGGGTTGAAAAGACTAGACTCTCACTCAACATTCAACACATAAACATTTACCTCCAATACATGATCTCCTTCCTCAGATACCCTAGAGTCCTGATCTAGAGTTATCTGTTTTGCCATCTCCAGAGAGTAAACCTCTGTTCCTATGCTAGGGAGGAATGAGAGGTAGTTGCCTATTTACAGAAGAGGATCTGCAGGTCTAACTGCTCCTTACATAGTTTGCAAGTAATCCTCCATGTACCAACTCCTTCCAGGGGTACTTGTGCAATCAATACCTGTGCCTTTTGGTGATGCTGTGGTGTAAATTAGGCCACGTCTGCATTTTCTCCACTGCCAAGGTAAGATCCAGCCTTCTCAGGCATGCTAAGTCAGTTACCAATGATCCCCATCTATGTGAGTTTATGAAGAAAACAAAGAAACAAACAAAAGTCAACTTTCTTATTTCGGTTGTAAATGCCTGCAGTTAATTCTCCTTCCTGAGCCAGAATTGCTTTTACTTAACCTGTGAGAAGACTTCGCTCAAGTTCTCCTTTGGGAAGCCATTCGTGCTATCACTATCCTCCACTCCCTCCCCCTCCTTGTTGCAGAGAATCCTGGGCATTCCTGAATATAACCTAATGCTTTCGAAATCATATGTCAATTACTGCACTGTGTATCTGTCTCCATCCCCAGTCAATACAAAAGCCTAGAGATGAATGTCTGATTTTCATATCTGTATCTTTTAGCTTAGCTCTTGGTAGGCCTCTATTATGTTTATTGAATACATTGATGAATGAATGAATGCGTCTTGCTTAAAGAATTGAGCAAGAAGCTAAAAGAGCAGTGCGGCCATATTTTAGCTCTTCCATGTCACTAATAAAATCTGCTTTGCTAGTTTATTTATGGGTGGTTTCATTGTAAGTAGATGAAAATGGTGTGAATGGAGGAATAAAGAATTCAGTTGCTTGTTATCTGCTTATACTAATATAAGCAAATATGGAACCAGAGTCCTTTCTGAATGGTTTGTGAGGCTATAAATTGTTGCATCTATATATCATTTTGTTAAATTTTATTTTCTATTTTTTTTCAGTTTCCCTCCATCTGAACAGAAAAAAAGGAAGGAATAGTTGCAAAATTACTATGTATATTTCATAGTTGACTACTCTCTTCATCAATCGTAATATTTGTTTTAACTAAGGTTCTAAGAAAAATGATCAGAACCTCTAACATGTTATTGCTTGGAGGTTAAAGAATATGTTCACTTCATAACCTTGAAATAATGTGCTCTGTTTTTTATATTCACCCTATCAGAGCAGTATCTGTCTCCTGAACATCTATGAAAGGAAACTCCCTTAGGAAAAATATTTCATAAATATCTGACCACTCTAAACTCCATCTTTGATGTTAAAACTTCACAGGGAGCTGCTTTTGGTTATGGAGGTGTCAGAAAATTTGTAGTCAAGGGTTTTAGATTGTTCATTTCAGCTATACTAGTGCATCACTTTTAGGTCTTCATGTAATCGAAGCATTCCACTTTCAGTCTCAATTCTGGGAGGTATCCTTACCTGCTAAGCAGAGATGAAGGAGAAAATAATCCAGGATTTTCCTCATGAGGGAAGCTCTTTTTTTCAGCCTATTCTATTCAGGAGGAGTGGAGTCAGGATTTCGTTTGAAAAACACCTCTGCCCAGGCTGTTGCAGTCACCTGTAGTGATGCCGGGGTGGGGACACAGGCTTAGAAGTGTGCACTGTCCCTGAAAGGGACCCTTGGTCTGAGAACTCTGGGAACAAAGCAGTTATGGTGGAATAACCAGCTACCTGTGAAATAAATGGAAGATTTGCTAAACAATGAAAGTGACATTTCAACTGATCCAGATCCTTCAACTGGACGGTGATTGAGTGTCTCTCTAGAGAGTAGCTCAAGTCTTGGTCTTACATGTGAATTTCTTCATCTTCCCCTTTTGTTTATTTTGTCTGTTTCTTGCTCTCTGATACTTGAGAGCTACTCAATGTCAGATCATATTTTATGAGTGAAACATGCTCTGGAGGCATTTACTGCTCTCACCTCTGTTGTCTGCCCAGAGGTCACTGTGACTCCCGCTCCCTCCTCCAAACTCGGCCTGGCCAAGCACTGTGGACACTTGCACAGAGTCCCTTTCCAACAACTCCCTGCCCACACGTTGTCCTTACTCTGTTGTTCACACTGGTGTTTTGAAATTTTATTTTTAACAGATTTTTAAATTTCTAATTACAATTTAAATTTTCTCTAGAACGAAAGATGACACAGGTTAGCATCGAAGGCGCACTCATTCTAAGCCAGACTCCGTGGAACGCACTTTACATGCACTCTTTTTAAATCATTTCCAGAATAATCTTCCTGTCTGCAAAGGTTGGGTCTCATTTTATAAATGAAGGAAAAACAATGAGATTCAGTAAAGTTTAGTGTCTTTCTCAGGGTGACACAGCTAGAAAGTTCTGTAGTTGGGATTTGAACCTAAGCCCACCTGACTTCTAAGCCCTTCCTCTTGGACATTTATCCAAGAAAAAAGTGAAAGTTGCCCATAATTCCATAATCTGAAAGAGAAAATTTTTGGTATTCTGTGATATTTCTTTCTTTGTTATTTTGTATGCTATAATGCGTGCATAAATGTTCACATGCGTATATTTATATAAGGATCTTTATATTACATATGTATTAAATATATGTAATTTTTTTCATTTATAACAATTGGGAACCTTATTGCATGTTACTCAGTATTTTTGAAAATAAAATAATCTTTAAGGCTACAAAATATCTAGCATTCAGAAATGCCATAGTTTAAACACTCCTCTGACTGATCTTTATGTTTTTTCTAATATTTCATTGGGAAGGATGGTGGTGGTGTGAACACTTTGCCGTTAATCCTCTAATGCCACCTTAGCCTACCCTCCAGCAAGCCTCCTTGGCTATGTTCTAGCCAAAACGGCTCAGCTTCCCTCATGCTGACTTCCCCGGCCATCTCTTCTCTCCAGTGGGACTGGCCCACTGTTTGGCCTAGTCTGACCCTGATCAATCTTCATAAATGTGTATAGAGAAAAAGACTAGCTTCACAGCAGAGTGACATTAGAAAGACTATTCCCCCAGAAAACAAACACACTTTGTTTTCTCTTCTCTCTATTATTTTTTCATCTTGTTTTTAGGATGAACCATTGTAGCTAGGAAGGCCAGGCTTTTCTTATATGTGAGCATGCCATCAATCAGGTTCTCACTAGCTGATGTGCAAAGTGGACTCTAGCAGTCCCATGGTCAGCTGCTCAGCCTCTGAAATGAGTGGTTGGCTGCTGCTTTCTGGAATAACATTTCTTAAGAACAGATTGTACATGTATATTCTTATGAAAATTTGGATTATAAAATTACACCAGAAATTATTCTGAAGGGTTGAAAGGATTAAGTCCTTCCTATCCAAGATACCTGTAAATACTTCGTTATTTTTAAGATCTAGTCTTAGCCCAAAGAATAGATTAAGTTACTTCTTAAAAAGTTAAAATGTAACCTTTGTTTTGCAAGCTAAGACTTATGAGAAGAAAAAAAAATCCTTATACTATTTACTCAAGACTTATACTTAACTCATTATTCTCATTTTTATTATTTAGGTCTCTTACAAAGTTTAGTAAATTTGAACATGCCCACACTTTTGTAAACTGCCTGACTGTAATTTTTCAAACAGAATTGTGTAATGTTTTCTGTCTCTCAGAACACCCGAGGAGTCTTCTGTGGTACATTTCTAAGGTCTCTGCATGTTACATTTAACTGCCTTATTCCTTATTTAGAATGTTTGCCTCTATACCATGAGCAGCAGGGGAAGATAATATTTCCATCTCAATATAAAAAAATATTTCCTTTCTTTTCTTTTCAAATAGATTTTAAAGTTGATAAGATTTCTAGTACTAGGCTCCTGTCCCTCCAGTTTATAACTTCATTAATTTATTGATAGCATTGATCCCTGTTAACCTCTGACTTGATAAAAGCAGAACTACCATGTATAGGCCTGTTGGGTGAAATAAGATTTATTAATAATAATAATAATAGCTATTAATAATAATACTTGCTGATCACCAAGTGCTGCTCTAAATATTTTTTCTGCTCATCTTTTTTCTTTTTTGATTTTTCTTTTTTTTAATTTAGAGACAGGTCTTGCTATATTGCCCAGGCTGAAGTCCTGGGATCAAGTGATCCTCCCACCTTGGCCTTCTGAGTAGCTGGAACTACAGGTGCCTCCCACCACACCCAGCTACATACTTCTCTTTAATTTTCCTAACAGCTCTGCAGAGTTGATGTTATGACTTGATTTTACAAATCAGAAAATGGAGCCAGGGTGGTTGAACAAATTGTCAAATGCTGCCTGGTTAGAAAGAGACAGAACTATGTATGACTTGAACACTGAAACCAACTCTGAGAGTTTGTACTCTTTCCACAAGTCTCTCCAGACTGACTTAGATTATTACTTGAAAGTTTAAATGCAAAACCTAGCCCAGTGCATTTATCAACAATTCACAGTAGATTTCAAATAAAATTAGGCAACTCAAAGTGCAAGTGCCAGTTCATGCTTGGAATCCATTTTTTCAATCCATAAATTATTTCCTGAGCATCTATGATAGGCCATGAAAAGTGGTGGCTGTTAAAAATATAATGGGGAGAACAACAAGGCATGGTCTCTAGTCTCCTGGGGATAAATGCCTGGTATATAATTAGTGCTGTTATTCCTACATGATTTCTGTAATCTAGGTCCTTATAATCTGAGGTCACCTTAATAAAGGGAATATATCTACTACAAACTGATATTTCTTCCTCATTTTCTTCAGGGAGGGGCTATGACTCACCTTCCTCCACTGCCACAGTGATTCCTAGATAAAAAAAAATTAAAACTAATGAAAAATGATTTTTAAATGTTTGTACCCAGTACCACCCATCCTTCCCTAGCCCATCCAGGCCATGATTTGGTTTATCTGGGGTAGGACCCAGGCTTCAGTATTTTAAAAATATCCCACAAAGATTCCCACACACAGCAATGGCTGAGGGTCCTCTCTGAGTGTCCTTACTAAGCTCCCGTATATGCCTGCAGCGGAAACCTGGCACAGGATTCAAGCTTTGTCAGGAGCAGCAGGCCCAAATCCGTTGCCAAGAATTTTCTCTAAGTTCCTGAACCACTGTTGACATTTCCTTTTCTGACTTTTCTACATGGACTCCACGCTCAGATTTGGTCTTTCTGACTCAATGTTTTCTAATTCTTTTCAGAATCTGTCTTTGCTGAAGGAGTAGATGTGACTTTGATTTTCAGTAGTGGCTTGAGGTTCTTATCCAGACCACCTATGAGCCCAGCTCCCTCTGTCTCCCTAGTCAAGACCCCCAACCCCAGGGCTTGGTGGTCCTATATATTCTCTGATTTAGCAGATGGGCGAAAACTAGGTCAATGGCAAAATGATCAGAGGCTACTTAATATCTACTCTAATAGCAAATCCAAGTATACAGTATAGTGCCATTAACTCTGGTCACCATGCTGTACATTAGCTTCCCTTGATGTCCTCACCACATGCATACTAACAGGTAACTCCGCCAGGTGGTGTTGCCTAACTTGATTGAGGTAATCATCTCACCATTACACATACATCAGATCATCATATTGTACACCTTAAATGTGTACAATTTTATTTGTCAACTAAACCTCAACAAAGCTGGGAGGAAAAGAAGAAATACTAAACACAAAATAGAAAAGCAAAACAAAAGAACAAAAGAAAACCAAAAAAGTTAAATTAAGCAAACAAAAAAATGATCTGAAGCTCACATTGATAATCAGCTCACCATTCCCTTTCCTTTCAAATTCTCAGCAAGACCACACAAGGAAGGACAGGCTTTCTCCTCTTTCTGTGCTGGTCTGTAGTTTCTTTTTTGAACACTTAAGAAAATAGGCATAGAAGGGACATACCTAAAAATGATACAAGCCATATATGACAGACCCATAGCCAACATCATACTGAATGGGGAAAAATTGAAATCATTCCCACTTAGAACTGGAACCAGACAAGGCTGCCCACTATCTCCACTTCTGTTCAACATAGTACTGGAAGTCTTGGCTACAGCAATCAGACAGGAAAATGGAATCAAAGGTATCCAAATAGGGGCAGAAGAGATCAAACTTTCACTGTTTGCTGATGATATGATATTGTATCTAGAAAACCCCAAGGATTCAACCAAGAAACTCCTGGAACTGATCAATGAATTTAGTAAAGTCTCAGGATACAAAATCAATACACAGAAATCAGAGGCATTCATATACACCAACAACAATCTAATTGAGAACCAAATCAAAGACTCAATTCCCTTCACAATAGCAACAAAGAAATTAAAGTACCTAGGAATATACTTAACCAAGGACGTAAAAGACCTCTACAGGGAGAACTATGAAACACTGAGGAAGGAAATAGCAGAGGATGTAAACAGATGGAAATCCATACCATGCTCATGGATCGGCAGACTCAATATCATCAAAATGTCTATACTACCCAAACTGATCTACAGATTCAATGCAATACCTATTAAAATCCCATCAGCATTCTTCACAGATATAGAAAAAATAATTTTACACTTTTTTGAAACTTCTTTTCCTTTTAAGAGCAAACCTTGCTACTCATTTTAATCTGATTGCTTGTAATAAAACACTATTGTAATAAAACACTATTTTAGTGGATTTCTATGCTGAAGGCGAGGCAGGGGCCAAAGAGCACCGTGCATTTGGCTCTAGCTTGCAGTCCTGAGATGGTCTTGACCTTGACGTGGGCTGCTCTGATTACTGTTGCCCCTATGTCAACTCTTGCCTTATCTCAGTTTCTCTGGTCCTGATGCTGTTCCCAAAATCTACGGTTTAAAAGATATAGCTTTACATGATTACATTTAGTAACTTATTATTGGATAGGGGGAACATGTTTTTTATTGTTAGATAATTGACTGAAGAAAGGAAAGAAAGCATAGAGATAGCAAAATATGGTAACAGAGAAAGTAATTAATAACTAGGAAGCAACGTGGTAAAGTAGAAAGATAACTTTGCAGCCTGACAGATGGGAAGGAATCTGGCTCTGCCATGTCCTGGCTTTTTGATGCTAAGCTTAATCCCTGAGTCTTGGGTGTTTTTTTTTTTATGTACTCACTTATAAAATGAGTAAAATGTTTTCCTGGGCTTATGGTGAGGATTGGAGGAGATGTGGATGAAGCACTAGATGCATTGTATATGTATTAGTCTATTAGATTCAAGGAAACTAAGGCAAACTGGGTTTATCCCAGGTAACAGGATGAAGGTGGAAGTTGACTTTATAGGAACACAAGACTCTTTCATGAATTTACAAGGTTCTATGCTCTCTTGACTTGGAGACCCAGTTCCATCTCATAGCAAAGACATCAAAATGAATTTTAAAATCCACAGTAAATATTAATAAAAACTTTCTCCAAAATCAAAGGTATTATTATTTAATTCTGCTATTGAAATAACTTGGCTGTGAGTCACTAATTTACAATTGGTTATATATGCCCTTTGTGGTCAGCAAATATTGGGGGAAAATTATTATAAACACCAAGTTTGCCAACTCTTGCGAGGTTTTCATATGTATTTTATTAGTTTCATGTTTTCAGTTTTGAGCCTTTCAGTTTTCTTCAGTTTCATATATTTTTGGGTAGGCCCATACGATCTTACTGGCTCAAAGTCACTACCAAGGGTGCCTCATGAGGAACATGGTCAGCCCATGGCCAGGCCTGTCAGTATCGGGAGTGTTGACCAGGATACAGCCAGCCTGGCTGACTTCCTCCCTCTCTGCAAAGGTGCTCCTGATTCTAGGCCTCCACCTTTGCAGTAAATGAGATATTCTTTATTTCTGCTTCAGTGGTCTGTTGTGTTAAATACCTCTTTCACTCTTTACCTCTGAAGTTCATACTTCCAGAGAAAAAGGATCTGGTTGATTCTACTGGTCCAATATTGAATGCCATGGTGATCTGACTTCTACTGCCAGGCCCCATCTAGGCTGCAGGTCAGCCCAAAGGCTGGCTGCCTTCTGACATATGCACACCTCTAGGGAGGGAATGTCACAGGGGGAAAAGCAGAGGGACTGAAATGCAAGGAAGACCTTGACTGAAGTAATGAGAATACAACTCATGGCCTCTTAATTGGCCTGTCCAGTACAAAGTGTGCTCAATACATTGTTGACATTTTCATGAGTTCTAAATATTTTGGAAAATTTACTGGGGAATAACTATAAGACAACCCACTAATAAACAAACTTATGATCAAGGAAATGATTAAAATTAAGAACTTTATGTCATAATTGTTAAACGAATAATATATTTTGCAAAGGATAGAAGTTTAAAGGAGGAAAGGTCTTCCTTAATGAAGAAGTAAAATGAGCTTTATCCTGAAGGATGAGAGAAGGAATGCAAGTCAAGGGACAGCCTCTGAACAAAAGAACCAAAATTGGATGGATAAGTTCAGCTCATGGAATGCTATAGAGGGATGTTAAAGTGAAGATAGTGAAATTGGGAGACACATGGACGATGTAAATAGAATGGATGACAAAGGCCATCAGTGTAGTTTTTATATAATCCACTAAAGCAATTGGGTTTATATTGAAGGGAAGGGTTTTTGAGACCTCAGGGCAAGGTAGCAATGAACAAGTATGTTGTAAGATTGGTCTGGTTTTGGTTGACGTTTTGTTGTTAGCATTAATTGGGATATAAATGAGAACTCAGAAAGATGAATTTTTAAAGATAGAATGGGCAAAAAGAAACACCTGGGAAGAACATTGGTACTAGATGGGCTATGAGGAGCCAAGAAGACGAAGGGGGTCAGAGAAGACTGGATGTCTCAGAACAATGATGCCACCGTCAACAGAAAGGGCTCATCCAAGGGTGGAAACATTTGGCAGGACTGGACCTGAGGAATGTGTATTAAAGAAGTCTCACTTAGGATCTATGAAGGGCAAATCCAAGATGAAATACCTGTTAGTATATGGAACTAAACTGCTTGAGACAGTGACATATGAAACTGACGTGAATAAACTGAAGGAAGTCCTCACAAAATTGTGGAGTGGACAAAAAGTGGCAGATGAGTAATGCTGTGGTCACAAAAGATAATGCATTCAGGTGAAAGAGATTAAAAACTATAATTTTAGCCTGGTGAGTTCTCTCATAAAGCTGTCACTTCTGCTATATAAATTTGTAGTTTCAATATTCAAGGGGTTAATTGTACCAGGTCATTGTCGCCACCTAAGCAAAGGATGTGGGGATTATTGCAGACTGCTTCCTGAAGGCCTTCGCCCAACTGACATTGGGTAAAACCACCAAACAAATATTAAAGAATAGAGGAAAAGGTTTAAAGAGCTGAGTAACATAAATATACATATAAAACTACAATAGCTGTTTTACGTGACTTTATTTTAATATACGTATAAAACTATGATGGCAGTTTTACGTTACTTTATTTCTAGAAAAATACATAAATAATGTTGTAAATTTCTCTTAAAAAAGACTAATTCCCTTAAAGGAACAAAAATGAATACATCAGAGTCCAAATTATTGAGAAAATTAAACTTTTTAGTGGGCAGAGAAGAATTTTGGAAAATTAAGTTATAGTAAATCATGATACAAAACATATCAGAGATGTGCAAAGATTACTGTGATAGCAGAGGATAGAGCAATTGACTTTACCCCAGTAGAAGATAACCAGGAGATTGAACATCTGAACTGAAACTCAAAGAATGAGTTGGAATTTTCTGGGTAAAAATGTGTGTTAGGTCCTCCAGGCACAGAGACCTGCTGTGCTGTCATAAAAAAAAAAAAAAAAAAAAAAAAAAAAAAAAGCTTGGCAGGTTTACTGAACAGTGAATGTATTATTTTTTGTGCATGGAGTATGGGAAGGAAGAAGAATTGCTGGACAAGAGGCTGACATTGAGAAGGTAAAATGAATCATTCCGAATAGGCTGGGTCATGCTACAGGAACAAACAACCCTGCATCTCAGTAACCTGAAAAAAAGGTGCATTTCTTAACTCCCGTTACGAGTCTATCACAATCAGCTTGGACCTCTGCTCCTTGTTTTCTCCTCTCCAGTGCCCAGGCCAACATACCCTCCACCATCTGAATGTTGCTAGAGACTGTGATAGGGGAGAAGGAAACGTGGCAAGTCGTGCACTGGTTATTTAAAGTCACTGGCCAAAAGTGAAACAAATCTCTTACTTTCACATTTCATTAAACAAAGCAAGGTAAGTGGACACACCTGACTTAAACGGACCAGAAGGAAAACTGAAAATATTGGTAAGCAGCGCTGTTGTCTGCCACACAGGCTTTGCTGACAACACTGGCTGATACTACTGCTTACCAGTGGATCTGCGTGTGGGAGCAGTGACACAGTTGGATTTATTGTATTGGGAACCAGCCAGCCAGAAGCATAGAAATCAGCTAACTCAGTGAGTCTCAAATTTAGCATTCGTCAGACGCACCTGGAGAATCTGTTGAGCATAAAGGCTGCCAGGCCCACACCCAGAGTTTTTTACTCACCAGGTCTGGGTGGGGCCTGAGAGATTCTATCTGTAGCAAGTGTGATGCTGATGCCACTCCTCCTAGACCACATTTGGAGAGCAGAACTGCTGAACTGGAGCAATCAGAGAGCAGAGTTATTGCAAAGGTTTGATGGGAAGATGGTGGGTAGACCTACAACAGCAGCAAAGGGACAGGAGAAGCCATGCCAGACCCAAGAGACATTTTTTAGGGTGAATGAATAGGATCTTATGATATTGGATTTTAGGGATGAAGATGAGAGAAGGTTTGAAAATAACAAGAGCATATCTACTTTGGGTAGATAATTGCCCCATCAACCAAGGTGAAGACAACAGAAGATGGAGCAGGTTTGGGCATAAACGGTGGGGTAAGGAGGGGGTGGAGTGGAAAGAAAGAAAACCAGTCCTGTTTATGACATTTTAGCTTTCAAGTACCTAAAAATATTCAGATTCGATCAGTCCAGTTGGCCACTGCCATGCGGCTCTCCATCTCAGCAGAGTGACCATACCTGAGAAAGAGACTAAGAATCATCCAGGTGTGATGAAGTTGAAACCACTGGATAGGATGAGAGCACCCAGGAAGAGCATTTTGTGTGAGAAAGGCAAAGAACCAAAACAGAAACCTGAACTGTCCCAGTAATTAGGTAAAGAAGATGTCCAGAAGCCAAAAAAGGACAATAAAAATGAAAAATCCAAAAGGTAGAAGAAAAACTAGCAAAGAGCTAAGCTTCAGGAAATAAGAGAGGAGAGAGATTTAACACTCAAGGAGTAATCGATGGTGTCAAGTATTTTAGAGAGATCAGACATAATAAGGGCTTACAGCAGGTCCGCAGTAATTGTGTACTTCAGTACTGTACCAGCCAAACCCTAATTCAGCTGTTGGATATGTTGTGTGCTTCCCATCCACCCTCACATCTCTTTTGTCCTCATTTTTTATTTAATCAGGGAAACCTTTGTAGCCACCAGGTTTATCCTTTAAAATCTGCAGCCACCCCTGAGGAATTAGCTCTGTGCAAGCACATGCACCTAAAGAAGGTTGTCTTACCCTCTTGGCAAAGGGAGGGATGGTGAAAATGGGATTATTCTAAGCCTTTACTTGACAACACCTCAAATACTGCTAGAAACCGGAACTGAAAGCACAACTACCCCTAGAGACTGTAGTTATGTGTGTGTAAGTGGTGTCATTGTGCGAGTTGTCCTTTTGCTTCAAGATTCTGAAACTATTCTCAATCACCTTATGAGACACCTATATCCGTACTTCTATTCTCTGGCCCTATTTGAATCCTAAACCCGGAACATAATCTCTGACTTCTCTTACTGTTCACCTTTATACGTCTACCTGAGTCTGTATTTCCAGATATATCTTCACTGGGCCTACCACCTGGCTTGACCAGTCAACATGGCTCATCAGTTAGAAGCAGAGAATTGCTAAGGTCGCCACATGTCATCTGCAAGCTACCTCCAGCTCACATGCCACTCAGGCACCTGCCCTAGGTGGTCCAGTCTAGGCCTGACCCTACCTCTTCCTTATTCTGACTAAACTATGCCTACTCTCCTGCCCAGGTAGTTGAGGCTAGCAAATACAAAAGCTATGACCATGTTACACTGTCCCATTGATGAAGGAGGACAAAAATAGACCTAGACAGATTGAGCTAAGCCTCAATGACCATGAATAGAGAAGTTTTCCCTTTTCTTAAAAACTTACATGTGGAAAACTTCTATTTTATTTCATTTTTTAATTGAAAGAGAAAAATATCCTCTCTTACCTTTATCAAAATATTGCCAGTTTGAATTACATCTGTTTTTTTTTTTTGGTAAAAAATGAAAAAAACCCAGAAATGATATATAAGTGAAAAGGTATAGATTGTTGTGAAATTATCTTCATCCATCCTCTGAGTTATCCTTTTCAATCAAAAGGGCACAATGTAAGAAAAAGAACTTCCAAAATAGTCACTTATTAAAAAAGAGCAAAGAAAGAACACAGATGTTAGGCTCAGGACTTTTGATCAAGGTGTCCCAGAAGCCCTCAGCTGTTTGTGTCGTTATTTTCTTACATTCACAAGGGTGAGAAATTTAGGTATGATTATTTGATGCCATATTCAAGTGCATTTTAATTTATAAATGTTTGATTATCATTTTTTGTGAAAGAATATGTAAAAATAAATTCTGAACTCTATTTCTATTTTATCCTGGTATCTTATATTAGAGACTGAATGTGAGCAGCACCTGCTCCATAAATAACTTACTGATTCATTTGAAAGAAAAAAGTTCAGCAACATAGTTGACTGCTTTACCATACAGATGGCATCTGTCTTTTAAATAACTTAAGTTATTTAAATTGAGTAGTGAAAATATCTGACAAATCTTTTTCAGACAAATACTGCAAAGAAATCTGGAATAACATCTAAGACATCAGAAGTTATTTTTTAGGCCTTCAAGATTTTCTTTTATTTAGGAGGTAAACTATTGTGCCTGTCCCTCTCCTCTCTTTCTCTCTCTCTCTCTCTCTCATGAATTCCATCTGCTTGTAAGTGTCATCGTTGAAGCTTGCAAGGAAACACTTTTGATTAGCACTAAAAAGGTCTAATGTTTGAGACCTTGAATGGAAAACTTCTGATAAAAATAAACTTCAAGGTCTCAGAATACTCTTATCAGATCAACCGTATGGTCCCAGAGTAGGTTGCTTAAATCTTCTTGGCTAAGCTTGAGTGCAAAGCTTAATACCCACAGGCTTGCAATCTTTTTGAATGTGATTATAATTCAGCACCAGCTTTGCATCCTGGATAAAGGTTCCCCTTGAACACAAAGTATGTTACATGCTTGTGTGCTAGTGATCAAAATACTCAGAGGATTATGGCACTTGCTGTTCTTAAACCTCCAAAATGGTGTTAAAATGCTACATCCAATCAGCTAAGCTGTAAATTAAATTTTTTGTAGATTGAAGACATAGTTTTATTTCATATGCCAGAAACTCATTTCAACCCTAGCATTTCTGTTAGCACGTTGCATCTAGCAGCATAACTCAAGAGGTTTAATGAAAGTTTAAAAACAATCTGTTGCAGATTTTGTGCCTAATTTATTTTTAATTGCAAATTGTACAACACATTATTGCCTGTGAAAATAGAAATTTAATTTCCTTTCTGTTTTTTTTTTTCTTTTTTCTTTCTTTCCTTATTTTTTTTCTTTTTTTGATAACTCTAATGCAACCTCAGAGAGGAAACAGGCTTTAACTTACTGTTTTCTAGATTTTATTTCTTTATTCTTAGATCCTTGGTGTGCAGTCTTTGGAAAAGATATCTCATCCCATTAGCATTATCCTTCAAACACACTTTCATGCTTTAAGAATGTGCTGTGTGGGATTCTATGAGAAGGTTGCATTTACACAATTATTGCAACCATATAGCATGCACTGTGGTTACAGCTCCGCTCCGCTGCATGTGAATATTCTCCCTGTGTCTGACAGTTGACTCCGGCTAACAGTGTTCATATTCATACTTAGAGTTCGATTGTGAAACTGTACTGGTGATGGAGTGAGAGCACACACAAAATAACTTTCATTATAAGAATAACTGGAGTTTGTGAAAATGAAATATTCTAGCCTATATTTTTATAATAGTAGAACAATGTGGTTTATTAGTGTGAAGTTTGCTTTTTAATGTGACCTTTAATTTTTTTTTTTAATTGGTCTTTTCTGGAAGGCAGTGAATGAAAAATCAAGCAAAAATGCTCATTCTGGTCTTTTCCTTTGGAAAGTTTTGTCACACTCTGCTGCATCTGGTAGTTTGACTTTGGATAGGAATCTGAAATGAAGCTTAATGTGATGCTATCAAGTGATTCTAGGAAAATGTCAAAATACAAGAAAAGGAAACAAAGGTCTTTTATGCCAGATTTGCATTCCCTTCTGAAATCTTTGGCACTTTACATCAGAAAGGGAGTTGTATTATTTATTTTCAATTTTCTGACTTTCTATTCCTCCCCTGTCTTTAGAGAGTGGCCATCAGCACACTCCCCGCAACCCTTCCCTCTCCTTCCTGGGCACTGTGTCAGGAAGCGAGCTGCCTTCAGAGCCAGTGCTGCTTCCTGCTGGAGAGCGACGTGAATGAATGTCGTGACCAGCTCTTTCTTCCTGCCAGGCAGCTCCTCTTTCTACACGAGGCCCAGCCTCCAGTGATGGCTAGCTACATCCATGTGATGTCTTGTTTTAGGGTGCTGTTGTGAGCAGCTACATTAGACAACACCACAGTCTCCACAAGGAACACTTGTAATAAGTGAGTGCATTGACCTCTTATAACATATTATAGTTCAAGTTGGGCTGGGCGTAGAGAAGATGGACTTAAATTACAATGTTTTGGGCACTTGTTTTGGGCACTTGAACAACACTGTAGCTGAAAACGATTTGGAAATAACCATTATGTACAAAATATAACAAGCCTTTCAAACTAAAAGTTTTGATTGTTTTAGTTTTGATTGTTTTAGTTTTGATTGTTTTAGCATACTCCCATAGAAACATCTGATTAGTTTAAAAGTTACCCTATATAACTTTTTCTCTGAGATATTTATATGTTTTTATGTTAAATTTTCAGAATATATAAGCCTGTTATATGTTGACTGTTTTCCCTTCATGCACCACTCATTCTTAAAGGGAAATCAGTATTGTTTAGATTATGATTTCTTAAGATATTTGCCAGTTGGCAGCTTTGCCATATTGGTACTCATGATAGAAAACCATTGATAAAAATTATTCCTAATGAAGTTAATAACTATAGACATTTGGAAGATTTACATTTCTGTGTTATATAAGATAAAGTGCTGATAACCTACCATATGTCTATAGAAGAAGTAGGAATATATATTTCATAAATAGATTTGATGAAACCAGAGACCTCGTAGAAAGCCAGTTAGAGAATGGGACAGTCATCCCAAAGAAAGTTTGGGAGGATGCTCTTGTTGGAATGAATGACGTATGCATGAGTGAGTAGCATCAGATGCAGCAGGCATTTGGCGTGTAGCATTGTACAAGTGAGACTGATAGAGCCAGTCCGTGCTCTTATATAAATCATTGTAGCAAAACCCAGTTACTGTTAGTAGGACGTGAGCCCGTACCTGTTTTTTTAAGTTTGTGTCAGAAACTTAAAGGACAGGTTTCCAGAAAGATGGAACCTTTCCCTCTGTCTGTCCTTCCTCAGACCACCTCCAGAGGTGAGAGACTGTAGGTAAGGGCAGTAAGTAATTTGTATAGACCTTTGAGAGGGAAATTTTCATCTGTCTTGGCCTTTTCCATCTAGGTCTAATGCTGTCTAATTCTCAATTTGTTATTCATTATATGGGCATTCATCTCTTTTCTCTATACCTATGCATAAACTCAGCGTAGCTTCGAAATACATATACTCACGAGCATACACACAACATGCACATACATACAAACATACATGAACCCCTGCTGGAATGGAGACTCTAGGAGTAAATTTATAAGCTTTTAAGTTTCAGCAATTTGCTGAAGAGAAATATGTCTTTATTTTAATCAGAACCTTTGGAATGTGATAGATACATCCTTACTCAGCTCAGATGATGGACATGAATACACCTATTCCTGGCTTTATCAATTTACAATTTTAGCTCATTCTTCAAAACCTGCCATTAAGAAAATAAAATAAAATAAAAACTATTAATTTCCCTTAATTCATATGGATAACTTGATGATACATTTCATTCAAAGCCCAGACACTCCAAAATTATTCAGTTTGAACAAATACACTAATCAAAAATAAAAGCAAGATTTTACAAGTAAAATATTTGAACATAAATAACTAGAATTTTTATATAAAAGATAATATAACAAAAGTTTATTTTAATTATTTTTAAATGATTTTTTAAACTATTTTAGAGCTCATGAATGTTTTACTTTGAAAATGAACTTGAAAAATAAAATTTTAGTTCAGAAAAATACCATGCAGGCAAAATATAAGAGCTCTTTAAAATACTTGGGAATAGCAAACACATATCAGATTGAAGAACTGTAAAACTGTTACTCTTCACCTCTTTTGCGAAAAGAACCTACGCAAAGCAAAACATTTAGGGTTTATCCAAACATGGTGTTATCTAGATGAGTAAATTGGTGAATATATCTTTGCCTCAGACCGTAATGTCAAAATATCACTTTTTATAGTGTATTTCTTGAACGTGGAGTTTTGTTTTTGTTTTGGGATGTGTGTGGGGGCGGGCGGGGCAAAAGTAGTTATCCTGAAAAAAAGGAGCTACCCAAAAAGTGGGATAACTTTTCAAAAGCCATTATGGCAAAGGAAAAAAATGTCATTTACTGACAGCATGTGTGAGGTAAGTCTGTATTCCAAACCCCTTATGATCTAATTTGTCTCCTGAGGCAATCTTTGAAGCAATTAGAGATTTGGAGTCTCTTATGCTACAATTGGAACCCCCCACAGTGGAACATTAGTACTGGAAGATACCTTGGAGACAGCTATCTAACATCCTAATTTTATAAATGAAGAAGCTGACACTTAGAGAAATTAAATGACTTGGCCAAGTTCATAAATCTAACTGGGGCAAAGCCAGATCCTCTGACTCTCAAAACAGTCATCCTCCCAATTTCTCTCCTGCAATAACTGAATTGACTCTCAAAATGATGGCATGACTGTCTTCACCAATTCCTGGGACCTATTGGGTAAGAACTATAAAGCATAATAATTCAGGTTAAGCAACTTACCTACTCAGCTTGAGGTAGATATGAGAGGGAACAGACTTGAACTTTAAATCCTTAAAGGTGAAATGCTTTTAACATTTGAACAGTGTTATGGCTAAAATATTAGTATTTTTGACAAAGGTCAGAAAGATAATTTGAAAATAACCATTAAATTCACAATCATAACAAGCCTTTCTACTGTGCAACAAAATCAAATTATCTTGTTTTGAAAAAAATGGAACAACTCTATGCACATGTCATGTCGACTGTGGAGGTTTGGGCCAGGTAGAATCACTCAGCTGTGATCTGCTCTGCATCCCGCATGCTGGAAAATAATGAGGAAAATGCCAAGGAGTCGAATAAGGATGCAAGTAAGATGCAAATGGCAATGCTGGATATGAGAACATGGCTGGAACGTGGGCATCTTACTGTATCCTCCCCAAAAGGTAGAGCTTCGGATCTCTGACTGTGAATACTTGCAGTTGCAGAGCAGACCTTTGGCCAGAAATGGAGACTTGTGGCCAAAGGAAAGTTAGTGGCTGGCAAGTCCCACCCTGGTGAGTAGGAGTGGGAAGAAGTCTTGCAACCTGTAGGCAGAAAGGATCCAGGAGAACACAGGAGGCCGGGATGTGTATGTATTTACTAGATGAGTGAGTCAGAGAAAAGACAAAGCTACTTCCCTAATATCTGCAGGAGGCCAGCATTCCTTTTTAAGAACCGAAGCCAGAAATGTGGAAGAGAATGTAAAATATTCTCCATGTGTCTATTGTCCTAGATTGCAAGCTGCTTGTGAACAGGGAACATTCATCAATGCAACACATGTGCACGGAATGTCTAACATGAGTCTACTACTCTATCTGATATGGAGACTCCCTGGGCCTCAGAAGACATGGGATAATATAATGAGTTCAAATCGTGGCCCTCAAAATATCTCCCCTAAGGAGGAATGCCCCAGGAAATAGGGATTTCTAAGATCATACTACGTGTCCACAATTGCTTGAGAAATATAGTTGCTGAGTGAATGAATGAAAGTACAAGCAAGGAAAGCTTTCTCTTCTTTCCAGACTTCATTCAAACCCTAGGCATTTGGATTAACTTGGTCTTTTTTATGTACCTTAAAAAAGTATGTGCTGTGAGGGACTCAAAGAAAATTAACCATGATTCTTTCCCTTAAGCAAATGAAAACCTATGTAGAGAAACAAGATGTCAACCTATACATGAAATAACTAATAACACAAGGCCATATGTGACTGTGTGATCATTGAAAGAGTATGTCGACTGAATTTGAGTTATAAGGGAAAACAATGGTCTTGGTGATTTCTAATCCTGCTTCTAGCCTCTTTCACAAACTGTTAAATAAACTCTATGAACTCGGCTGGGCGCGGTGGCTCACACCTGTAATCCTAGCACTCTGGGCGGCCAAGGAGGGCGGATTGCTCAAGGTCAGGAGTTCAAAACCAGCCTGAGCAAGAGCGAGACCCTGTCTCTACTATAAATAGAAAGAAATTAATTGGCCAACTGATATATATATATAAAAAATTAGCCGGGCATGGTGGCACATGCCTGTAGTCCCAGCTACTTGGGAGGCTGAGGCAGAAGGATCGCTTGAGCCCAGGAGTTTGAGGTTGCTGTGAGCTAGGCTGACGCCACGGCACTCACTCTAGCCTGGACAACAAAGCGAGACTCTGTCAAAAAAAAAAAAAAAAAAAGAAGAAGAACAAATGTTCCCTCAGAAACAACCTGGGGACGTGGATGCTATTTGCAAAGACACGCTGGGCTGAATTCATGAGAGCATCAGAGTTCTCACTCTTTATGTACCCTAGCGCAAATGACAGCATGTGTTAGAAGCTAGAATGAGCAGCAAAAATATGTGTTTGACAGAAACTCTGTGTTTAGCATATACAAAGTACTATTTTGGAGTCATTCTACTTCCAATCAAGTTCTGGTACCACAAGCATACTGTATAGTCTTGGAGAAGGTACCCATTCCTCTAAAGCTTAGTGTCGTTATTTATAGAGTGGGGCTAATAATGATGCTTACAGAATAGATTATTTAAAGGATAAAATGAATATCTGTCACAGAGTAAGTGTTCAGTGGATTTTAGCCATTATTCTTCTTTCTAAATAAGTGGAAAATACAGTATAGACAGTCTTTTGTGCATTTAGGAGAAAGATAAATAAGTAATTATATTTAATAACCAAAAGTATAGGGGTGATGGTGCTGCCTCCTGGCTCCTGAAGCCTTGAGGAGAAGGTTAGTGTTTGGATGAAGATGCTGGCTAGGTCATCAGAGAGGCTGAAAGGTCATCCATAAGAAGATGTAACTAATGTGAAAGTAGAATGAATTCTCCATGAACTAAAGCAAGAGAAAAAAGGCCGTGCAAGATTTAGGGAAGGTAATAATAGAATTTTTGGAGAGAGCAAAAAAAGGTGACATGGCAATATATAGACCATATAAATACATGTCGTGACTCATATTTCTCTCTCAGATTATCTGTCCTGTCTATCTGAAGTAACTACCTTCCATCAAAATGCATGACATAAAACAACAACCCAACACCTGTTATTTTAACCCACTGTGACAAGCCTGAATATTCTCTGCAATATCTGCTGTTACTTCCTTCACTTCCCTTTGCTAAAACATGTGAGAACATCTTTTATTTACCTGTAAAACTTTATAGTAAGGCAGCACATACCAATGTAAGCTAAAGGCCATTGTGAAGAATTTGATCTCCTATCTTTTTCTTAATGTATAAAATGAATGAAACAATAAAATCTGTTCTGTAAGAAAATGTGATAATACGTAGATATAATTTGGACTGCTTAGAGAAAATGTAAAAGGTTTCGTAAAGATCTGCAAGAAAGCTTGCTATAGCAAAATATTAAGGTAAATGTATAAAGGAACAGACAAATACTGCAGTGGGTATTTTAGAAAGGGCTGATTTTCTTTGGGGGTGGTAAATGGTGATATTGGTTGCTGCTGACAATTAAACTGAAAGCTATCCTAATGTGGTTTCACAATCATTAACTTTGTTTATCCTCAGTTAGGCCCTACCCAGAAACAAACCAAATGATGACAACTGGTTGATTGATTTCACTTTTAGATTTTTTTTTAAAGCTAGTTAAATATAGGTAGTTGCCATAATTGCATATTTACTATTTCACTTTTGCAGTTTTTAGAGTGACAAAAATTCAGCCCCTTGTCATGAATTTGATATGTTAAACTGTCCTAAACATTGGCAATGCTGTGATAGATGAGCATAACCAACAAACACTTCATACATTGTCACACGAGGCTAATTTAGACTGCTGTAAATTAGTGGTTTGTAGAATAGAAACCAATGTGGTGAAAGTAAGACGTGTGAAACTGCCTAGTGACAGTCTCACTGTAATGTGACGCTGTTTTATTAGCGTCTCATAAGATCTAAAGCAGTTTCGCCTTGCTTTCGCATCTGTAGTTATCATTTAACTATGGAAACTGGCCCGAGAGCAGTGCTGTGAGCAAGATCATGTTTTTGCATAGTATTTGTTCTGAAAATATGGATTAGTAATGAACGTTACAAATAGGACTTGTCAGAAGAGAACCAGAGAGACATTTTGCTAAATCAAAGATCCATCTCTTCACAAAAGATAGACTCATATTCTGTAGTTAATGATTTGTCCCAAGATCTGATAAGCAGCCTTCAAATATACAATTGATTTTAAATGACAGTCATTGATAGAGAAATCTCTCCACACCTAAACACTATGACCATTATGGAATCTGTACTTGTGGCCTGTGCAACTTATTATCTAAAAATATTAGGAAACAGAAATATTGAGTAACTTTTAAAATAAATTACACTTTAATATTCAATTTGTTCTATCTTTTCAAGCAGAATTAGTTTTGAGAAGCATTTTAGTTCATTTATTATTGGAAAAGACCTTACTAGCTTATTCAAGCAAGAAAATTACCCCAAAAGCTTGCAAGATTTATAATGCTTGGGAAAAAAAAAAGGCAATTCAAAACTTAATGAGACATTTTAGGCCTCATTTACATCTCTAACCTGACCCATTTTCTGCAAAACGTTTTTTGTTGGTAATTTACATACTAAAAGCTAGTTATTTATCCATCCCTAACCAAAAAGTTGATGAGATTACTAATACGACAGTGAAGTTAACATTACCCTAAAAGCTAAATACAGCCATTTCTAGAAGGTTGAGTATTAACTTATTTATTCAGCTATAATCTCCATTACATGTTTGTGACACACCCAAACTCAGAGAATGACATGAAAGTCCCAATATCTCATTGCCACACTCACTCTGTTGGCAGGAATCCTTTAAGGAGCAAACATGTTGGAAATGAAGAACATTAAGGTGATCTGTGCATGTACACCCATGCATATAGCCAGAAAAATAAATAATGAAATGAAATATAACACATTCTCTGAAACAAGTTCAAATATCATGTATTTTTTAATATCACAAAGCTTTGCCTGTGTTGGGAGCTGATAATCGTATTGATGTAGCTGTTGTTTTTCTTAAAAAAAATTCAAATCTCCAAAACATTGAGGAAAAAAGGCTGCAATAAGAACTAGAATTACATAGTTGCAGAGTTATATATTTCTCACTGTTTTCAGGAATATTTATATTTTTTCAGGACAAAAAATATATCTATAAATATATATGTTAATATTATAAATATCTATATTTATATTACAAACATATTTACATTATAACAAATATTTATTTTTTATATATTTCATTTTTTTATTATATGTTTTATATATAATCACCATCTGTTAATAACTGTTATTTTGGTAACACTATCAGAAACATTGAATTAGTAATAACTAAAGTTCTTCATAATGCAAACATATGTAAAATATGAACTGTTGGCAGGTCTACAATTTAACTGAACATTTTCGGGGCATGTGTTGAGAGTTACACTCCAAGACCCCAAGACTGTCCTGGACGTGCAATTTCCCTGCCTCCTATTGTAAACCCCATCCCTAACTGACACACATCAAATCCCAATAGAACCCAGAGACTGAGAAGTACACAACATATCAACATGGCTCCTTTTTAACCACCCTACATTGTGGGTCCCTTGGCTAAATTCTAGTGCTTTGGGGCAGTGTTCAACCTGATTTTAGCTTGTCTAGCATCTCCTGCAAACCTTGCTGCCTGGACTAGCTGGACGTTTTGTTGTGACCAAGGCTGATCTGCCACCAAAAGTCCCCAAACCTAGTGCTGACAGTGGTGCTGGAAAGCCAAGAATCTGAGGTTGGGCCCTCTGAGACAGCTGCAGATCATGCTCTCGGAGGACAAATGTGGCTCTATTCTTTTTTTTTTACTTAGTTTTATTTGACTCAGTAATGACTTTCAGATTGTGTTCATTTTCAGAAACTCTTTTGCTGTTGTATTCTTCCCGTTAGTAGAGAAGGTTTACAAGGGAATATACAATTCATTATAAGCAGAGAAAACACTTCCTGGTAAATGTAATTACTAAAAACTCATCTACAACGTAAATTGCCATTTGCCAAAACCTATCATCTTATGACATATTAAGAATCATGTTTCCCTACTTTGAGGCAGCCAAATCCTATTGGCACAGTAGTGATGGTCTTCAAGGCTGTTGCCACCATCAGTTACCGCTACCAAGAAATCTGGCTCATGAGGAAACCCAGATGAAGAATTTCCCTTCTCAATTTTTTGAGTAGCCCAAAATCTTAGATTGTGTGAGCCCTGCGGCACACCAGTCTCCCAGAGAACATGCTGCAACTGACTGTTGAGCTTGCCACTTAGCCAAGTGGCATTCTTTGGAGAATGTCTCTTATGTTAGAATTTATTGATAATACTCGGTGAGTACTATATTTTTGTGAACACTTTTTACTTTGTGCAACAAAGTTTTTCAAGTACATGGTGGTAAATTATATACTTCATCTCCAGGTTTCTTATTACTTGCTAACATCATTTTTTCTGGGTATTGTTTTGTGTAGTCTGTGAAGATAGTATCATTTCAACACCGTAGTTCCTATACTCTCATGTCAAAGGCATTTCAGGATGATCTTAAAGTATTATGTCCCTCTTAATATTTCCCAGAAATTAAATATATTTTAAAATTCTAGGTCTACTAATGCCTTTTCAAATATTTATTCTGGAAATGTTGGTTGACTACTTACTCTGAAATAGGAGTTAATGAAACAACCATAATCCTTCTGGAGAGTGGAGGAAAATAAACCAAAAAAGTAACCACAATACAAGGACAGATTGAGTTAAATATGAAGGAAATAAGAAGAGTGCTGCAGTATTCAGTAATGCAGGGAGAGCTGGTATTTCAGTGAGGTGGTTGAGAAGACAAACTGAGCTGGTAGAATTCAAACAAGGAGTGAAAGGGGAAAAGGAGCCAGCCAAGTGAAAATGAAAGGGGAGGGCCTTCCAGGCAGAGGATGTCAGTACAAAGACCCTAATGCACCAAGCAGTACAGCATGCTCTAGGAATTAGTAGAAAGCCACTCTGCTTGGCGTGGGATGGTGCATGTTAAGATGAGGTTGGTGAGGTAGAGATCTAGGACTATGACCATGGTACCAGATGTCGGCCATCACTAACAGTCCCCTAAATTGAATTTGCTCATGCAACTATAGCCACCACCTCCACCCACTGCCCCTGAATACACTTATGGCAGATAGGAAAACATTAAAGAACATATGTTTTCTGAGGAGAGGCCAGCTCACAAACGAAAGAGAAAGGAAGAGTCTGGCCTAAAGTCACTTAGGATTTTTTTTGTAAATTCATCAACCCGATAAATCATTTCACCATCCCTGTGGCAAAAGAAATGAGGGAGCAGAAGATGCCTGAACTGTTGTAGTAACGGAGTAGCCATAAAATGCAAAGGAGCTCCAGGAGTGAGGAAGGATTCTAGAAGTAATAATATAATCCATTATTTTATAAAGGAAAATCCTTTACATGTGTTGAATTTTTGTTGTTGTTTCTACCAGACTCCATAATATGTGTTGTTATAAAGTGAACAGGCTAGATATACCCAAGTACATGATCACCGTAGTCTTGAATACTATGCTTTGAATATCCTAACAAAATTAAATCCAAAGCTGGCAAGATGAGAACCAGGGTCTTCATGGACCTGCTGCTTAACTATAGCCGACCAAATGTTTTCCAAGTTTTATATATACTTTTAGTGAATATTGTACACCTGAAAATGCACAGTTATATCATCTTTAGCTATTATTTATCTTTGTCCAAAAAAAATGAAAACTTGACTAATTATAAAGGTGTAAATATAAGAATTACCAGTAAAAATTCAATTTACGTGAATGACTCATGTGCAATCATAGTGATTTGTTGGTCCCTGTGTAAGGAATGCCCTTCTCTGTCCAGGTTAAGAGCTGCTCCCTAAGAAGAATACTATAAGGACAGGTGACCACGTTGGCAGAACCAAGGGGTGTAGGCACAGCACGCAAAGTCTGCAGATAGCCAGCCTACCCTGAAGCTCACGAGCAACCTCCTGGAAAGATGCGTCAGTGGTAAGTGTCCATGTGAGGCTGGGCGCTTTGATAGCTCTGTCTCCTGGAACTCGTCTTCTGATTTTCTAGTCATCCTGTCATTCTTCCAGACACAACTTCTAAGAAACTGTCAAACAACTACCTTCTCTCTTTATACTTTTTCTGTTCCCTGCCTATAGCCATAGTACTTCTGTAAATCAATGGCATCTTGCTTTCTCTGGCTTTGTGCATGCAAGAGTGCAATACCACTTTGCAAATTCACAAGTAAAAGAGGTGGGGTAGGGGAGAAAGAGAGAAAGAGAAGGCTATTTTGTAAATCTTCAGCTCTTCCATCATATTACTTTTAACATCAGTTAAAAATAGCTGTTATCAAGTGCCCAGCTGCCAGGATCCTTTGAAATCAGTAATTATTTATGTGAATTTTATATAAAAGAGGTAGAAAATGTAAAATACCTTTGGTTCATAAAACAGGAAAGATAAATGTTGCCAGGAAAAAAAAAATCTATAACAAGTGTGTAGTGAACTACGTGAATGAAAGTCTGTTGTATGCTAGTGAGATCATTAAATGGAAATAAAAGATATTTGCTGTGTTGATGAGTAGATCCTATTCATCTACATAAAAGCAAGTTTATTTCAGAAGATAGTATGTGCAAATCTAGTTTTTATTGTTAGACTATTGTTAGGCATGGTGATTGTGAATATATTGCAAAGTTTTATAAAATTGTAGTTTTCGTCTTTTTTTTTACTGTGGTCATTTAAAGTTTGATTTGGAATTTTAAAGATTTTCTAAATATCATTATAATTTTATTAATCACTTTATAAACAAGAATACCACAAAATAGAAAACATAAAATTTTACTATTTGCAGTGCTATATACCCTCTGAGTATTCAACTATTTAAAGGTCTCTGACTATATTTAGAGATAACTAGTATCAGCATATGATCCAGGCAATGACTGAAAGCAGAAATTCTATTGAACGTCTAAATGTCACAGGTGTTATTGGAATGGAAATATGCTTTTCTATACATTTTATAGGTATTACATGTAGCTAGACTTTTACACCATATTTTTACACTTTATTTTCTGACTTTGTCACCTATCACCTTTTTCCAAATTACTAGAAACTAAAAATACCCTTGTGGAATTAAGAGCATGAATGCCTTGGCAAATAAAGACAGTGCAATTTTTCTGCTGTCATTAAGATATATGTCATATATCATTTTTCAATATTGCTCGTGGGTTGAGCTGAACTAACCACGCACTGTGAGAAACCTTCCTGACATGAGGTTCCTGTCTGTCAACATGGAATAGATTTTACTTTGGAGATAAGTAATTTGGGCAATCTAATTATTTCAAAAAGAAAGGAAGAAAAAAAATGAGTAATGAAATTATGATAGGAAAATTATATTTCAATAAAAGTAGCATTGGAAGTTAGAACAAACGTATAATTAGCAAAGGGGTTCATTTTACTTGATATTTGGGTGACAAAATCAAAGTCTTCACATTCTTTTATTGACAAAATTCATCTAGTTTTGCCGAGATTAAATAGAAAGGAGAAATAATTTACTTACAGAGGAAGGTAAGATGGTACAATTTTAGCTGAATGCATTATATAAAAATGTAATGAAAAGAAACCTGTTGCTTATGCCATTCTGTGTATTTTAAAATCAAATTGATTATCATTGAGCTACTAATTAATATGTAGGAGAAATGCTGCACTTCAATGATATCCCCATCTGCTTAGAGGATATTAAAATAAGTAATATTAAAATAAGTAAAAAAAAAATGATGCTCCTTAGCACAGACAAAACTTAAGCACTGGAAAATTATGAATATCCAAACTATCTTCAGAAGTATGTCTATGTTCTGTCTAGTGATGTCACCATAGCAACATTTATAATCAAATGTGTCATTTTTATAAATATCATAATTAATAAATACAATGAGTTCTGTATACGATAGCATTTTCGGAGTTAGTTACATGAATAATATTCATTGCAAACACTTTCAGATTAATTTTGCATACATAACACAATTTTTGAAGGAACACAACTGCTTTCTTCCTAGGGACAGAAAGATTTTTGAAACGAAAAGAGCATCTGTTCCTTTTCCCCCTAGCGATTTTATTGTCTTTTGAATCAAGGTAATTTGCTTTGGGAAAAAGAAAGGTGTGTTGCAATTCAGAATCCTTTTGCCTATCTGAGTGTTTGAGCATTGGATTCAGAACATGTTTTCAGATGACATCAGTTTCTCATATTCTTCTATTATCATTTAAATTTTGGTTCATATTTTGACAACCTCCCTCAGTAGAAAGCATAGAAAACATCAAACTGCACCTCTGGAATCTTCATTCTTAAGCCTAGATGCATGATTCTAGAACTAATGTTTTTGTAATATGTGGTGTCATTGAGGAGAATTAAAATCTCACTTTAAATAGGCCACCGTAATAATTTTCAGTTATGGGCTATAATTAATCTGAATGATGGCAACAAAAGAAACACTTAAGAAAAGTAATTTTAGTCTTTAGTTAAAGAAGTTTAATGTAAGCAGCTTTCTTCCACTTAACAAATATTTACGTGCCAGGAATTTTGTTGCTAGGTGTTGGGGACTTTGAGATTTGCATTGACACTGTGCTATCGTTACAAGTTGTTTAAGTGATATAAAAAATAAAGCACAAACTTGTGCCTGAGTTCCATGTAACAGGCAAAGCTACCATCGTCATAAAGGGGAAGAGAAGGTGCATGGTGGAGAGCATGTGATATTTGAGCAGACTTAAGTTTGAGTTAGTCACAGAAGGAGTAGCAGGTATTTCAGGCAGCAGAAAGAACATGGACAAAGTTTCTGAGATGGGGCACTGCCTGGCACACTTGTGGAACAACAAGGAACCCAGTGTGTCTGGAGCGCAGAGAGCAAGTAGAGAAAGAACAGAAAGAGATCATACTGGTGCGATGAGTGAAGGACAGGTCACACAGGGCCTTGTAGACCCCATTAAAGAAATGTGATCTTTCCTCCCAAGTGCAATGAGAAACCACTGGGACACTTGAGACAGGACAGTGATGAGGTCAGATTTCCATGAAAAATCATCACTCTGGCTAGTTTGTGGAGAATAGAACAGGCAAGGAAAGGAGAGGGTATGAGAAGACCAATCTGGAAGATTTCATACCAGTTCAGGGAGGAGAACAGAGTGAAGGCATAGGGTTCTGAGGAGGAGATGGAGACAGGTCTACTGATCCCACAGCTGTTTCAGAAAGACAGCGGACTGGGGGTGTGGGGGTTAAAGATGAGGGTGAAAGGGCCAACAATGATGCTCATGTTTCTGTTGGAAAAAAATATAGTGATGCTTTCAGATTTCGTTATGTTCTGTTTGAAGTAACTTCAAAATACCTAACATGGGTACCTCCTGAAGAAAGTTCTGTCTGCAGTACTGGAGCTCAGAAATCTGGGCCAAAGATCTGAATTTGTGGACATTGGCTTTTAGATGGCAGTTGAAGCCAGAACAGTGAATGAGATTGCTTGAGGAGAGAACATAGAGAGATAAGAAAGATCCTGGATGCAGAACGCCCAGTAGGACTCCAGACTTTAGTGACTGGAGAGACAGAGCAGCTAGCAAAGGAGACAGAGAAGGAATGACCAGAGAAGCAGGAGAAAAACATGGGGAGTGGGGCATCCAGGAAGCCAGGAGAAGAAGAAAACATTTCATCAAGGTGCTAAAAATGCAGCAAGATGAATATTATGAAGTATCTCTTGAATTGGAAAACAATAACATCATTGGTAGCCATTGCAACAGAGTTTTGATAGAGGAGTGGGGCAAAATCCACATTGAAGAAAGGTGTTAAGTGATCATAGAGAAATAGGATTAATAAGTGCAGACAGTGCTTTCCAAACTTGGCTGTAAAATTAAAGAGATAAATAGGAGTTCATATGGGAAAAGATGTTGAATAATTAGAACATGATTTTTTTAAAAAAAATTGTAGTGTAAAATTCCTGAGAAAATATTCAGAGATGAGATCTAGCAATCTAGCACAGAGAATGGCCTTAAAATGGAAAAGGGATATCACTTCCATTGTAGCAGAAGAGAAAGAGGAAAGGAGGGATCCTAATGTAAAAGGCTTTATTGGTTTGGTGGCAGAATGTCATTTGTATGAAGTAAGTTACTATTGAGAATAACGGGAAAGGATGAAGTCATAGGGCTGAGCTGAGTAAAGAATCATTAAAATGATCATTGCCTTGAATGAAAAAGAATAACTAGAGAAATGTAGTGGGATTGCTCCGCGTTACTGAGAGGTTATTAAGGTTGATGAATATGAGTATTTAGAGGGCTGCATGGTTTTCTGCAGAAGCTTTCCAGCTGGAAAATTCAAATCATTTTATTAATGCAGGATGGGAATTTTCCAAATAGGTGCGCAAGGCAGAAAAGCCCATGAGCCTGCAAGATGGTGACAACAGAGTGTTGAGTGATTGACATGTGTGGCCATATATACTAACCAGAATGGGAAACAAAACAAAGACAGGAGGTACCTGGTGTAAAGTTTTGAAAGAGTGGAAGAATAGGTTTGGTGAGAGTAACCGAGCAAACAACAGGCTAAGTAGAGAGAAGCTTGGGGAGAGACAACAGGTATCTGAATTTCAGATATTAAAGTGGACTTTCAGGTGTAGACATCCTGTTTTGTGACACTGGAAGTGAATAGCTGAGGTAGAGTGGAGGAAAGGGTCGCTGGGGAGAATGTGGAAATCAAGAAATTGAGAGGCCAGATCATGCCAGCCAATGATGGAAATGGTGGGATCAGGAGAGCCAGTTCCCCAAATCTGAAATTAATAAAGAGTTATGTAGCAGCTGATAGCAAAGAAGAAAGGTAAAGAGAGGCATAATAATGTAGCACAGGACTCAAAACGCAGTCCAATCCTCCCCTTCCCCCACTCCCACCAAGAGGATAAAGGGATGATGCACTGTAAACTCTGGTGAGCCAGGGACCTTTATCAACACAGCCGCCCTCTTCTTACTCCATTTGTATCTGCCATTGCTGCATGGCTGGAGAGGAAACATCAAAGTCTTCAGTCCAACCGGTAACCCCCATTAGGCCTGTAGTGATGTCTGAATTGTTCATGAGCGTCAAGTCTTCACTCACTCCCCGTGGCCGGCACAGGAATGCTCCAAGTGTTAGAAGAATTGCACAAGCGACTCCTTGGCACAGTGATCAGAGGTTCCTGGGTGTGAAGTGTGGTTCTGTAACTTGGTATGTTCTAGACTGCAATTTTAGGCATGTTCATTAATATCTCTGCATCTTAGATTCCTCATCTGTATGATGGGAATAAAAAAATAATAAAGTCTAATGTTAGATTATGAGGATTAATGGAAGTAATGTGTATAAAACCAGGCTGACATTACCTGTTATATATAAAGTATTTAATAAGTAGGAGCTAATGGCATCATTCTTTTTATTCATGTCATGCATCTCATATACCAATAGTTTAAACTCAAATAATTTTCAAAGGCTTCCTGAAGTAAGGTGGGCTATCTCCTGCCTCTATGACATACATACATACTATGAAACACCCCTCAAGTGCCCCTTACTCTTACATCTGACTGGCACATTTATCTTAAACTGGTTCACATATACAGTCATGCACTGCTTAACAGTGTTTCAGTCAATGATGGACCACACACATGACAACTGCCCCATAAGATTATAATGGAGATGAAAACTTCCTGTCGCCTAGTGACACTGTAGCCATTGTAGCCATCATAACACTGTAGCCCAATTACTTCAATCTTTTAATAAATTCAGTGTGGCCTAAGCGGACTGTGTTTATGAATCCACAGTAGTATGCAGCAAAGGCCTTTGTGTGCACTCACCACTCACTGACTCACCAGAGCAACTTCCAGTCCCACAAGCTCCATTCATGGCAAGTGCCCTATAAATGTGCACTATTTTGTTGATCTTTTATACCATCTATGTTGAGGCATGTTTAGGTACATGCATGCTCACCATTGCGTTACAGTCGCCTGGAGCATTCAACACAGTCACGTGCTGTACAGGTTTGTAGCCCAGGAGCAACAAGCTAAACCACAGGGCCTATCTGTGTACCAGGCTGTAACATCTAGGTCCGTGTAAGATACGCTATGATGCTCACACAACGAAATCACCTAACACACTTCTGAGAACATATCTCTGTTAGGTGTGATTTTTTGAGGGGGGTTGCCCCAATTCTTTGGCTCCTTGCTTGGGAAAATCACAAGCAGGGCCGATGTAATGGAGCGATGACATGCAGTAGCATTGCCACACAAGCAGCTTTTGTTGCAGGCTTGTCAGCATGGAATAGAAAGCAAAAAGTACATGCCTGGGGGGAAACGGGTCTATCTCCATGAGTGGAGAAGATGCTGGGGTCTTGCCACACTTCTACTTTTGTGTCTACACCTTGTGCTGTACTAAACCGTGTGTGGAATATTCATTATTTTTCTGGGAAAAGGGTGGAGAGTTCCTAGAGCTAAGAGTCTTCTCCAATTTGATCCTCATAGGGTAACTTCCAGGGGTTGTCACATTTGTGGACTGTCATGACGCTGACTGGTGTGATTTTCACTATGCTCATGTATGTTAATGGGGAAAAGGTTACCTTTGGACGTGAGCTCCTAGTTTCTGCACATGTTCCTGGCTGGAAAAGGTCCCTCACCTCAAGTTCCTGCTGTTGTGGGTTTGGTTCTAAATGCTCATTGGCCTCCTCATTTTTGCCCCCCCTCCTCTTTTCCTGTGGTTAGTGCTGCCAACCCACACCTGCCCCTAACAATATCCATGGCATTAAGTGACAGACGACTGTATTCTAGCCCCAAATTATTCTCTGTTCAACCTCTAGATAGAGAACAAGTAACCTTATCTAATAAATGTTGTGTCTCCAGCACCTGAAACAGAACCCAGATCAAAGTAGGTGCTGAACAATATTTTAATGTAAAATGGCACAAAAAAGGAAATGATGATAGGTTACTAAAAGACATGTGGTGGTTTTCTTTTTTCTTCTAAAAGTACTAGGCATAGAGAGACAATGCAAGGAGAGGTATCCTTTTAGTCTCTATTGGGTGAGGACAGTAAGGACTGGTCTCTTCATCCATTCTGAGCTCTGTTTTCTGGTAGATTTTGATGGGAAGACAGATAATTATGAGTTGCAATAATCAGTCTTAGAAAGGACGGTATTTGTAAGTTCTAACATTCCCACATGATGCCTGCCGATCAGAGGTCTTAATCTGCCAACGTTTCAAATATGATGCAAAGATGTTTGAGTAACATTGATATAGGTTTATATAACATTAACTTTTATAGAAACATATTTAAAGGACCTAGTATTTCAAAGTTTAATAATTGAATTATTATTTAAGTGAATCACTTTTTAAGATGTCAAGCCCTATAGGAAACCAACCATGTGAGCAGAACTTCAGTCTTTTAAAATCATAATTAAATTATATAATACTTGGTTGCTCGCATATGCTATCAGTAATATTGGTACTAAGAGGATAGAACAAAGCATTATCAGCTGTTAGAGTTGTGGAGAGGGGCTTATTCTTATAAAATATATTCATCGAAATCTTTAAAAACTCAACAAAAAAAGTTCAAAAGTCTGAAAATAGCGAGTTCAACTTTTTTTTTTATGTGAATGAAATGTTGTCCTGGCAAGATAATCAGGTGAAATTATAGAATGGGAGCATTCTCAGCAACAGAGATCAAGTATGGCATTGATAATTAAGCTACTGCTTTTATATTATCATGGAAAAGAAAAAAGCAGCTAGCTTTCACTGAGCATACCTCTTTACTTAAAAATCTTCTAGACACTGTATTTGGCCTATCTCATTTAATTATCATTCATTAACTATTAATCTTAACGTTCATATTGTAAAAATATGATACTGAGAAAGGTTAACTTAGTTGAAAAAAAAAAAAAAGTACAGCTGTTAAGTGACAGAACTGAGGTCTGAGCTGTGTTAGATGTCAAAGCCAGCATTCTGATCCTTGTTGTATAAAACCTCAATTCATCCTAGGATTGTCCAGAAAGCCCTGGACCATTAACCTATTCATTGCAAGTTCTTAACCGATTTGTTCTGATGTTGACATCACAGAGATAAGGCAGTTAAGAGTTTAAAACCAAATGATTTATGAGGTCTTAGAAAACTCCTGAGAACTGCTAAAACAAATTTTTGTCAAAATTTGTCATTTTCTTTTGATCATTTTTAGAGCGACAAAGCAGGAGGCAGAATTATAAGCTAATGCCCATATGGCAAAGCTTCTATCGTAATAAACTTGGGAGCAAGATGAGGAAACGGGAGCTAGTTTATACTGCAGATGGATAATATTGGTGCTGAGATTATGTATTAAATAATTGTATGGAATGAAGGTTATACAGATGATTATGTAAATTATAAGTTTCTTAAAGAAAGGGATTTAAAAATGTATAAAACAGATTGGTCAAAATTTTCTGTGTAAAATACATTAGAGAATATTTTGGTTGGATAATATATAAGAAATTTTTAAGTTTACAAAATCACAGGACTATATCCTCTGAATTCTTTGAATAAATAAAAAAATTAATTAAGATATATCCTTAGGATGGTAGACATTTTGAAAAGAATATGACTCTGTATAGCTCACCTATGTTTCTGGGGTAATTTATTTATGGTTTGAACATTCACTAGAAAAATTATTTCACATATGATAGACAGCATCAATACCGGAATATTCTTCCTCTAGAGAAAGTCTTCTAAGTATTGGAGTTCCCAGAGAACTTAATTGGTGATAAAACAAAACACTGTAAGAGAAAGTGAATTAAACCTAATAGAGTTCGTTGAAACTTAATATTTTGTAGTTTTACTAGCACAGAGTGGCATTTTGAAATAACTTATATTTATTTTTAATTTCATAGTATTCAATAGCATAGAAAAAGGTAAATACCAAAGGGTTTTATAGGAGCTTAAACTTGGTAATATAATAGCCTCTTTTCTAAGCAGCTTGTTATGAAAGATACAAGTCAAAAAAGGCAGTGGAAACAGAGACATCGGTATGCTTTCCTCAAGTTCAAAATTATTATTTATTTTGGAAGTTTGAGTCAACTTCATTATTCTGTCTCCTTCTTGGTAGTCAATTTATTGTTTAGGGCTCTCTCCACTAACCCTGTCACTTCAGGGGAAGTTCAAGAGAATAGTGCATTATTGATATTACAGAAACAGTTGTTACTAATCAATATGTTTTGAACCACATACAGGGTATATCTTTAAGGATATAATTCATCAAAAACAGGCTTACTGAGGCTCCTCATGCTATTTTCATTGATTTTTCCTCTCTAGGAAGACACGGTAGATATTCTATATGTGACACGAGAGTTATATTCAAAGTAAAGAAGTCAGTCACTCAAAAAATGCTCAATTACACAGAAAAAAACTAGTAGGGATTCTGAAACAGGAATAAAATTGAATTTAAATGATTATTCTCACATTTTAATATCCTGTTCAGATGATATAATCAAATGACTTATATCATTTTTAAAAAGATTACACATACAGAATACCATCTTCTAGGTGTGAATTCCATTCTTGACTTACTATGTGAAATAGAGGTAGAAAATTGGTTTTATTTAGTTTTGCTATTACCACTGCATAGCTTTCTTTTATATTTAAAATGTAGTATATGTACACATTGCTCAATACTGTATATATTTGCCATACTTCTTTGTTAAAGCAAATTTTAAAAGAACTAGTGGAGTTCATATTGTATAGTATCTTAAAATAATCCCTATTGTACAGCAAATAATTGGTTTATAAAGGGAATAACATTCTTTCAGTATTCACAAAGAATCTGAAATGAAGGTGAAAGGAAAGTTGCATTGTCTTAAATTGTTTTACAAGATAGAATATCACTGTTCATCAGAGGTAGGAGAAAAAGCTCATCTGTAAGTGAGGTTTTTCACTTTTAAAAGAGTGAAATGTTTTGTTTTCTGAAATCTCGGTGTTTCTGGTCACAATTTACATTTTAACCCTTAATGTCTGCTCCAGATAGTCCTCTATTCTTACTTTCTTGTTAAAAGCACAACTCATCATCGTTGTAAACCACTCGGGTGAAATGTCCTGGATTGCCATAAAGAAAAATCATGTGTTTATTTTATTTTGGAGCTACATTTAAAATAGGAGGCATTAAATAAGTATTTGTTTAGTAAAAAATCCAAATATATAAAAAAAAAAGATTTTTGGTTGTTGTCAGAGGCAGATTTTTTAGCCTAACAGCTTTATTGAGATATGATTAACAAATCATAAAATTCACATTTTTAAAATGTACAGTTCAGTAGTTTTCAGTATGTCCATAGAGATGTACAACTGTCACCCCTATTTAATTTTAAAACATTTTCATTTACCCCTCAAAAAAAGACCACCTTGTACTCATTAACAGTCACTGTTCATTTTCCCCTCCCCCATCTCTGGCAGCCAAGTTTACTTTATGTGTATTATACCTTCTTCTGGAAAATAATATTTTACTGTATGAATGTACCATTTTTTGTTTATCCATTCATAAGTTGATAGACATTTGAGTTGTTTCCACTTTGAGAATATTATGAAGAATGCTACTGTGAACATTTGTGTACGAATTTTTGTATGGGCACATTTTCATTTGTCTTAGGTATATGTCTAGAAGTAGAATTGCTAAGTCACATGGCAAACCAGTGCTTACCATTTTGACAAACTGCCAAACTTGTTTCCAAAGTAGCTGTGTTACTTTATAATCCCCATGGCAATATACCAGGATTCCAATTTCTTCACATCCTCACTAATACTTGTTATTGTCTGTCTTTTTTGTTTTAGCCATTTTAGTGGATATAAAGTAGTATCCCATGTTGATTTGCATTTACCTAATGACTATTGGTTTTGAGCATCTTTTCAGGTGGTTATTGGTCACCTATATATCTTCTTTTGAGAAATGTTTAGTTAAACTCTTGGCCTAATTTTTAATTGAGTTAAATTGTATTTTTATTGTTGAGTTGTAAGAGTTCTTCATATATGATAGATACAAATACCTTATCAGATATATGATTTGTAAATATTTTCTTTCATTCTGTGGGTTGCATTTTCATTTTCTTAATGGTTTTCTTAGAAGCATAAAATTTTAATAAAATATAATTATCTGTTTTTCATCACTTATGTTTTTAATGCCATATTTAACAAATTAGTTTAACCCAAGGTCAAGCAAATTGCCTCCTGGTTTCTTTTAACAGTTTTATAGTTTTAACCCTTATATTTCTGACTATAATTCATTTTCAGTTGTTTTTAAAGAATGTGAAGTAGGGGTCCAAAATTATTCTTCAAAAATATATTTTTTGAAAGAAATAAAAGTTTTATACCCATTTCTTGTTACAAATTACTTCCCATTATCATATTCTTTAGTTATATAAACATGTAGATGTGTTCAGAAAAAAGAACTCAAAAAGAAAATTGGTAGAATCACATTTTTTAATTTAGATATATTTTTACTTATTTTTATTTTTTCCTTTAGCTATAACAGATCAACTAATACATCCCTTGGACAGTTGTCAACCAAGGATTTTGTGCCTATGAGTGCTTAAAAACAAAGAGTGCTTCTACTTAGAAATTATCTCTTTACTGATTCTTCTTAAACTTCTTTCCCTGAAAAATATGCCATTCCATAAAGCTGAAGTCAGATAAAGGCAAACCCAAAAAGCAGAATAATTTTAGAATTATGAAAATATATAGAAATATTTGTATAAATTTATTTGTATTTTGTAGCAGAATTCTAGATCCCATAAAACTTATGCTTTAAAATATTCGGTTTTGTAGGCAGATATTTTAAAAGGTCAATGGGGCTGACATACCCAATGCCTAGAATAGTCCTGAAATACCACTTTTCTCCACCACTTCTGTGGCTTTTACAGCAAGCACCAAGGAGAGGGAAGTCCACACTCAGAAGTTTCTAGAGATACACATCACAGCACACCGCATCACAGGGTGAAGGACTGGGCCACAGATAGCCTTAAGCCCTACTGTGATACTGTGCCTCTTGCTTTTCTTGAGAAATGACCCTTTCTCTTCCAAAATGCCTCCTTTAAAAATCCTCAGTGGATTCCACACATTACCTTCAGATGGTGAATCACACCCAGCCTACACGCCATAGCTGGTTCCAAGCAATCGCTTAGAATTCTTGACATTCACTTAAACAAGTGGGTGGACCATGCTCATGCGGAAGAAGTCTGAGTCTCATGGAATTTAAGGGCAATGTTGTTTTAAGGAAACTATATGCCACAGTGTGATTGCAGCATGCTGGGTGAGCCGCCTACACTTTTCAGTAACTGATTGTGTGTATACAATTTATTCCTTTAGAATCCGTTATTATAATACGAGAAATTCTTGGGAAGGTAGAAGGAAGAACACATCACAGTCAGATTGTAATAACTATTTAGACTATTTAAAATCACTCAGCTTGCTCTATATTAGAAAAGCAAGCCCTCTACAATTATGTAGTTTATGTATTTTATATGGCTTTCTGACTTCATACTTGTGACAGAACATGTTATTACACATTTTAATATTGATGTTTAGGAAAACAGTCACTTAAAATGTGAAATACTGCCCCTTAAACATTTACAGGTTGAGTAAAATACTCCCTTCAAGTTTACATCTGATTTTTTTTCTTGTAAAAATGTTTAGCATTAGTGGAGTACTTCTATTTTATCCAATTCTTTTAAGACACTGCTGATTCATATAGTAGGTTTTCCTAGCTACCTCTTTCAAAATTTTATTGGTGCTATTTTTAGGAAAAATAATAGATTGTGTTTATTTGAATTTACATATGTTTAGAATTTTGCTGCAATCTATTTTATGGAAAAACTCAGAACTAATGCATGTAAAAACTGAGAACTGGGTAATATTTTTACTAGTATAGGTTTATATCACCATCTTATTCAAGGTATAAACTTCTTAGATTACAAGCATAGTTATGATGATGTCTAATTATTACAATAATTGTCCCATTTCAATAAAACTTTAGTATGGCACAAAAAAATAATTAAATAGGGTTAAAAAATTCCAAGTAGCAAAGTATCTTTCTTTAAAAAATGATTCAAGTATGGATCGGTGAGGAATGAGGGAAATGATGGTAAAATGACACTTATAAGGAAATTGTAACTCTGGGGTCTGAATCAAAAGGAAAGAGTAGAATAGAAAAAATAATAATCAGTTGAAGGCTCATTGCTATTGATATATATTTAAAAGATATTTTGTGATACAAGTGATTTTAGTGTTAAAGAAAAGAGAACTTAAATTAGTGATCTCAGTCTTCACATGATAATAAAAGTTATTTTCAGTGCTTTTATCATGTTCAAAAAACAGGATTCATCCTATGTTACATATTTTAAAGACTTTCCAGTGTGAAATATTTTAGACTTTACAACCAACAACACTATTTGGGTCCATTTCAAGTTACATTATATCATCGCACTACTACATGAAATTAAAAATTACAAAAGCCAAAGACGGGGTACCCCCCTATATCATTGGTTTTATTCCCATCCTTTATTGTCTTTTTTACATCTTGTATCCATTTACTGCAAATGTGCTTACATCGTCTGCATTTTATTTTAAGCAGTAAAGGACAAACGTAGAGTGATTTCTATTTCTGTACGTATCATCCCCGGATAGAAATTCCAATCAACTTAAGCCACAACTGATCGTGCATGTTTGGCCACCATCTGTATTGTGCTCCCTTAAACTTCTCCATTTTCAGTTCTCTAGCTTCCTGTAGCGACTGCATTTGTATAGTATGACACATTAGTGCTGGAATATTCTCCAACCAGTATGCCCAGGATCTTTAGCACACCAGTGAAGTCTTAGATTTGTTTCTCACTCTATATTGCTGCCAACTCCTGATGTAGACGCCTATCTTTTTATCATTCCAACCTAAATTTCAGCTTTTTATAAGTGTTTTATTTTTGCCAGCATTTTGCCTTTGCACCCACTGATTTAACATGCTTTTCACATGGAATCCTCAGCTTTCCTCACAAACACAGCTTTTGGAAATGTCGCTACATTATACTAACCTCTTTTGATTCCAATGGACCCATTTTCCTCTCATATAAATTTGCCTTTTGCTTCCTTTTGATATATCAGTTTGCAAATGTAAGATGTCAACTTGGATGTCAGAATTTTTTCGGTACATACATAGTCACTTTCTTTGTCAAATTAACAAACAATTGAGCTACAGGTGTTAGACTTAAAGAGCTAAGAATTGGTTTTTAATTGAGTAGCTTTATTGTAGTTCTCAACTAGCATTCCTGCATTTTCCATTGGTTTGTTGTGGTTGTGTCAGAAACTTTGACTTGGTATGAAACAATGTTGTGCTTCCTGGCATAAGAGTCCAATATGATCTTGTGGCATTTGAGCTGAAATAAACTGCATTACAGCCTCACAATCAGAATCACTGAATTCTCCTTTCTTTCTCCCTCTCAATATATACAATATAACTTGTGATCACTTATGCTTTTATAAATTATTATGGCAATTAGGAAACAATGTTTTAACTCTGGCTCAAATATCTTATTCCTATTTGAACAGAAATGAACCTTGTTTATAATCAACTTTAAAAATATTTGCTCATTAAAATTTTGTTTAAAAAAACATTTGGATATTTTTGTTCTTAGGAATTGGGTCCAGGAACAGTTTTGAATAGCATTATAGTCAAGGGTACTAAGCCATAGTTCATGGCCAGAAGTGCAAGCTGCCAGAAAAATTGCAAGCCATTTTTGAAAGTCTGTAGTTTTACATAAATATGACTAAATACCAATTCCAGAAAATTGTTGGGAATAATTAAGTAAAAAGCTTTTTGTCTGTTTCTCTTCCTCGTACTTTAAAATAGCAGCATTTCACATATTTTACATATTTCCCTTATTCAAAAATGAATAAGTTAATAAAATTCTACTTTATTAAATTGTTATGCCTGAGATTTGCTATCTTTATACTTAAATCCTTAGAACATCACTTAATTATAATCTCAGAGTTGTTTTACATACATATATAACATAAGAAAACAATGACCTTTCAAGATATTTTTATTAAGTCTGATTATTATGCACAGCATATTGTATCACTCCAGTAGATATGATTCATCTCAGAACATAACACATGGGGCAAGAAACATTTTCCTTCCCTACATGTGACTGTGTCTTCTTTCTGCCAATTCATAGCGCAAGAGTTACTTACTAATCGAAAAAAAACGAAAGACCGCTTCGACTATGAAGACTGTAAAAAAAAATCACTCAAAAGGAACTATTCTATTTACTGAGGTTTTAAATAAATTATTTAAAGATCAAATCAGTAATTTTCAACTATATAATAAATTAGCTTTTGTAGAGAGAAACTATTTTAAGATATATTTGGTCATTATTGGTTGACTAGGTCTTCACAGAAAAGAAATATTGAGTAAAAAGTACATTTCAGCCTCTTTTCAAAGCCGTATTTTTAATTTTTCCAGCCATCATGAACTAAAAAGTATATAACTGAAGTATTTGTTTTAGACCATGTACTTGATGATGAGTTGTTTCCCTTGTTAAGCACTATTCTCTGTCACTATGGAAGAAAGTCCTGGGCATTGAAGTGGACCTCATGAGATTGCACTGTGAGTCAGTAACAAAGTCCAAAGACACATGTTCCCTTTCACCCCCAGAGCATCCAACCTGGTATGTCCCCATGGTCATGGACTTCTGCTGAGGCATTTCTGCCTCAGGATTTCCATTTTAAGGTTAAGTACCAATTTTTTTCTCTGTCAAAGATCTTGGATTTAAATTTCCTTAATCGTGCTCCCTTTAGAAGTATACCAAAATTAATCAACCCATGGTAATATGCTTTGCTAAAAGTATTTGCTATTACCACTTTTTGTTCTTCTTTGATTCCCATAATCATGGTCTTAGAAAACCAAATTCCAGCACCAGCTTACCTACGAAGCATGCGCACCTAGAAGCAACGCTGTAGGTAGGTTTAAGGTGGAAAGTTTTCTCAAATATCAGTAATTTGACCTTCTGGACATGAAAAAACGAATTTATTTGCCCCAGTTATTGACCTACATTTTGAAATTTTCATTTATTTCATAATCTGCTTCATTTTTTTTTAAAAGAAAATAGACATATCCTTAGAAAGGACCCGTTAGCACTGACTTGATATTGATTTTTCTCATGTCCACTCCTTGACTGGCATGCCAAATTGTCTTATTAGATTCCATGTTGTTAATTTTAAGTATTGCATATTTATTTTTAGTGGTTAATGAAAATATTATCTCAAAAATAGTAAAACTAGACTCTAGGTTTATAAACCTTAGTTGAAGTATATAATTTCAGACAATATATATAGTATGCAAATACGGAAAGATAATTCGAATAATATCTTTATTCGATAATGGATAATTCGAATCTCAAATCCTGCATCCACTTTGTAAGCAATCATCACATTTCTAGATTACTTTTTATAATTTTTTTAGTAATGCAAGTAGAGCATTATTTTGCAGCAATCTATAAGATTAGGCAACTGGAATCATTCAACCCTCTGTTCAGCCACTGAGTTGGTAGTTGTGTGGGCTTGTGCTGGGTATGTCAATGCAGCTGCAGCAAGGTTAAGACAAATAAAGAAACAAATCAACAAAACTTTGAATTTGCTTCATAAAAACCTGGTTCAAATCTCGAATGCTTCTGTTGGTTTAAGTCCTTGAGCTCACCCAACTTCAGACATTTATAGGGAGAGGTGCCCACTAGGCCTAATTTTGGATATATATATATATATATATAAGGCTATAGGAGAGAAAAAATATTATCTTTTCATCATGCATTGCAAGATTCATGACTGACACCCTTGTAACAGTTAAAGATAGATTAACAAGAGAAAAGTCTAGCAAATTTATTTAACCAAAGTTTTAATAACATGGGAGTCTTCAGAGATAAATGCCCAAAGACCCAAGGACAGCTGTGTATTTTTATGGATAGTCATGCAGGAGTATAATCGGAGGACAAAAGGGTATGATCTAATAGTGATAAACTGGAGAGAACTTAGCAAAGCCTATTTGTTCAGATTCTTCTTGGCATCCCCATGTGGCATTTTTTTTCCCCTCCAGATCTAGAGAAGGATACCTAAGAGTTTTCAGGAAAGGAAGGAGGTCAGGGGATGACCTTCCTACTTTTGCTGTTTTCTCAATATCCAATGTGCCATATTTTGGGATGTCACATTTTGAGCCCCAACAAGGTGCCCAGGCACCTGTCCAAAAATTTGATATGCATGAGGATTGGTTTATTTACTTGCCTAGTCATTGATTTATCAGAGAGGGCAATGTGGCTAAGAGCATTGGCCCTGGAGCCAGCCTGCCTGAATCTGGGCTCTTCCACCTCCGGACATGTCCATCCTGGAAAGTCACTGACACTCTCTGTATCTTGGTTTCCTTGTGGAAAAATAGAAATATTAATAATACCTGTTATGAGTAGACATCTATAGTAGACTTTTATGAAAATTAGACGAGTCAACACATTTTAGGAGAATGCCTGCACACACTCTGATCCTAATGGTAGAGATTGTTTTGGATTTAGCTGATCTAGACATAATTTTTCTTAATCCTGCTTGTGATTGAGGCACTTGTATCAAGCACAAAATGAAAGAGGAAGGTGCTGAAAATTTAATCATAGAGATAAACAATAAAGATAAATAATATTTTAGTGAAAGCATCTTTAAAATCAAAATTAATGCCAAAAAAAACTATGATAAACAAAATATTAAAATTTTAAAGAAAGAAAGGATCCATCAGCTTAGTTATTTAGATGTTTGTCACAGCCACACATCAGGCCAAGGTCATTGTTGAATAAGAAAGTATCCTTCTTGAACAGAATTGGGATCTTCTTGGCTAAGATTCACTAAAGGGCCAAGATATGCCTTCTTTTTCAACATATCTCCCTAATCATTGAGCCATTGCCACAATTGTAACTATGTGATTGTGCGTATGTGTACATATGTACATGTGCATTTATACACATGTACACACACATATATATTGTAAATGAAAGATACCACAGAATAATGTGCTGGATCCAATTTTTACAATACAGTGCACAAATACATTTTTCCAATTAGTATTTATAAACTATAAAAGACTAGAGAATAATCCTAGGAACTAGAATCAACTTTGATATACCACATAGTTTTATTCATCCATTCAATGAACATTGAATGGGTACAGCATTGAATGGGTACAACATTGAGTGGGTATATCATATCAGACTCCAGATACGTAACAAAAGTTTCGAGAGTTCTGTCCAGTGATTTTCAACTTTTCTTCCTTATGAGGAATTATATGCCAAGCAGGCAATGCAGATAAATTCTAAATTGCTCCCATTACAATGGAGACAGGGACCTGTCCTCCACCCCCGGCCCCCGCCACACTCCCATATTCTCCCACCTGCAGCCGCGGCCAGCAATGAGACTCTGGATTTCCAGTGGTTGGAAAAACACTGTTTTAAACAAATGATTGTGCAATAAATATCTTAAAATGTATAACAGCATAGTCCTCAAAAGACAGAAAAGCAAAATACACCTACCTGAGATCTATTTTACATGGGAATATAACAATCTTTTTAAAAACGTTATTGGTCTGTGTACAAAAGCCTGATTTACTCTCATGAAACTTTGCGTTGAAACAGGCTCCTGCTTATTTCTGAATAATCTCTAATACCGGTGAACTGCAGTCTCTGTTCTTCCCCTTGCCAGAGCATTCAGAAATTGTATTTGGTGTCTTTATTTATTTGGGCCCCTGTAGACCATTAGGATCTGACATTACAAAGCCATGCGAATACATCCACAGTCTCTGCATTTATTATGTTGTGCTCTTTCACATGAAAAGGCTATGAAGAAAAGAACAGAGTTCCGGGCTTTTTATTGAGCAATTGCTGTTGCATAATTGACTGAAAGCGTAAAAATCAAGAATTCCTAAACCTGTCCTTTTGCTCTCTGGGGACAGTGGAGATGTCTATGGAATATTTCTGCTTCTGTAGCATATTTGAGATGTGAGACACATTAACAATGAGAGAGGTTTTAGGTCAGAATCATTCTGCATCATAGATGCCATTATCTGCTGATTTAGCTGGGCTGAAAACTGCTGAAAAATAATCCTTTTTGTGCCCTTGTCAGTGGCTTTAGCCTAGAGTTATAGAAAATCAGCTCTATCTGAGTCAGATAATCATTACAAAATGAATTTTGTTCCAGACTTCAATGGAAGTAATTGGGGGAAAATATTTGATAGGTATGATAAAGATTATCTTCAGTTAAAGCTTTCTAGTACTTAAAAAGTACTAAGTGCTGCTCATAATTGAGCCAGTATAGGCATCGGCAAATTATCCTTCAAACTGAATGTAGGTGATCACTTAAAACATTTCTACCCCCCAGAGCTTGATGTTCTCCGTTTCTTTGGCTCTGGCAAGGGGCATGGGGTTCAGCGGGATGAGGTCCCTCCGTGCAGAGTTGCAGAGCTGCTTACCCAGCAGGCGGTGCGGTTCCAGCGGGGAAGTCAGAATGGTGTTGACTGTTCCCTGGGGAGGGACATCCTGTAGAAACACCAAGGTTGAGAACTGTCATATTCACAGCAGTAGGTGCATTTTCCTCAGAAATTAATGGAGCAAGCTGGGCAAAAATGTTTAAGCTACATCTTCCCTAGAGTAAGATGCAAATTCAAAGCTCTTTTGAAGCCCTGGAATGAAAGTTAAAGATAAGACTTTTTAGTTTGTTTTTTTTTTTGACATTGATAATATAGGCAACCCTGGCACCGCGGATATTAAATTGAAATGCTAGATAAGGAGGATAGATGTTATTCAGGCTGGCTCAGAATGCAGAAACAACGCCTTTCTGGAGCCTGTTTACCCGAGTGCCTTTTAATAGACAATTACTGGGGCTTCAAAGCTCACTTTTTCCTTCAGTGACTTATGGACAAGCAATGCTATCTGATGATGACGGGTATATTTTAGGGTGTGATAAATATATTCATCCAGTGGTTTTGACCCCAAAAGTAGCATCTGGTAGAAAAGCACAGTATGCAATAATCTTAAATTATACATCCCATTCCAGAGAGGTAAGAGAGAATTATGTGCTGAGCTTAAGAGAAAGTATAGCCCATTTTGGGAGACCTATTTGTTACACTTTCTTAAAGAATGTGCCCATAAATATGTTTTGAATGAGTTGGTGATGGCCACAGTAAAGTTTTCTGAGGCTTCAAAATTACCTCTTCTAGTTACTTAAATAGAGGAAAAACCAAATACAGAAGTTTTCTCCACCTTGGAAGTTTCTGCAGGATAGTCCCTGTCTGGGAATTTGACATTCGCCTTCATGAAAGTACAGTAATCATAACAGCTCTTACGGATACAGCAACTTTCGGAAACTCGCACACTTTTTCCATCTGCTTCATTGCCTTGATCTGAAATGCTACAGAAGTTCTGGTGTTACTTGCCTCATTTAACCAAGAAGCAAACTGTGGCTTTCAGAAGTTAGGGGATTTGCCCAAGAGAAAGAAAACACAGTTGATTTGCTCATTCATTAATTCATGTGTTTGAACACTTATTCAAAGAATGTTTATCAAGTTACTCTTCTGTGTCAGTTACTTTGTTCTTCCCACCACTGGCTAGTTCTCAGGCTCTTAGCATCCCTCTATGATATGGTTATTTCAAACGGTAATTTGACATGAGAAAATAGGCCTGAAAATTGGGCACTTGGATAGTGATCTTTTGAGTTCCCTTCTAGCTGCACTATTGATACTGCCATTAAAAAATTTTATATCTCCCTTTCCAACTGACTTACTAGCATATATACTTATAGGATTCCATTTCTCACTTTTGTTTATTTTGCAGCTGAAAGTTAAGAAGAAATTAAAATTCAATTAGCTCAAACTTTTGGGGGGTATAGGTATTTTTTCTCATAAAATATTTTGAATATATATATATATATATATATATATATGCACACATACATACACACAGCATATCTACCTAAATGGCTTTCCCCACTGCCAAATATTCAATGTCACCCCAAATTTGACCTGACTGTTGCTTTCAGATAAGGCATTTGTTTTAAAAAGAATTGTCTTATATACGTAAAATATTTTTATCAGCACTTGAAATCTTCAGTTACCAAATTGCTGCCAGCAACGACAACAAAAAATTTGGATCCAACTAATTGGAAAGCATTGGAGCATGAGGATCCGGGTGTGATTCATTGTCGCTGATGATGTTCGCAATTACTCATACGTATTTATACATTCTGAATCATGTGAGTACTTACAAGGAAAAAACAGGAGTCCACAATTTTGGCTTTATATATTTGAGTGTGAATTAAGAGATTTTTAAACAGCCCAACCATTCCCCTGCTCTTGAAGAAAAAAGGGTAACCTATTCAAATCATTAATGATGGAAAAATATTTGCAGCTTGCTTGTGTACGTGAGAAATGGACTGGCTTATATTAAAAATTGTCTCCAAACATTCCATAAAAATTATAACCATATCAATTAAATGCTAGTGACAAATATTTCAATTATCCTTAATGGGACGGAGCATATAAATGAGCATATTGGGAGACTACTTGTATTTTATGTGTAGCCATTCTCTTCAAAAAGCAACAATTAGAGTTTCGCTCATGAAAAATCAGTCCATAAAATGCAAATGTGCTGTGAGCTTGGAGTTTATTTTAATGTAACATTATCATATGATATTATAATAACCTTACTATTTCCTTTTGGAAAAGCTATACAAACGACGATTTAAAGATGTACATCAGTATGGTATTTCATTAAAATGGCATCTTTAAGTGGACCCAGAACTTCTGCTGTGATTTTACTGCCTGTCCTTACTGCCTAAGACCTCTATCAGGCAACTTGGTCAGCCAGCTTACCGCCACAAAGCGGCCATGTTGGCCAACAGCAAACATCACAATGGAAGTGATGAACTTGGTGCTGTCCACTCACATTTGCAAGCATCATGCCATAATTGTGTTTGATTTTAACTTGTCCTTTTGAAAATACACTGGCCATTTCCAACCCTTTACTTTCCCTGACGACAGAAACGTTTATTAATTCTCCCAGTGAAAGAACATTCTTTCTCTTCAACATACTTACTTAAAATATATCAAGAGGTTTAAATTTAGATATCCGAAGCTCCCACTAGATGACACATTATTAAAACATCTGCCTTTCCATAAGCCGTTCTGTTCCTTGCCATTCCACATGTCCTTTTCTACTTCACCAGACAAAATTGCCCAATCTAAATTTCAGCTCAAGTGTTTGATGGTTTTCACGCTGAGCTCAAACTGTTAATGCTTCCCTGAGAGAATAGAATTGAAACGGGATTTAATCTAAAATAACAAAATAGAATAAAGGTTTTACATATAAATAAGTAATGCCCTGAACATTCTTATGCAAGTTTTTCTTTTCTAGATTTTGCACATAGTAAAGAGAAATGACAAATGGCAAAGATTCAGAATTTGACCCCAATAGTAAAGAACATTCTAAATAAATAAATACTTGATGTTGTATGCCATCCAATTAATGTACTTTGTTGAAGCCAAATGTAAAATTGTTTTTAAAATCTCTTCCTAATATTAACTTTTAATTTCATATGGTTATATTTTAAACAGTGACATTTCCAAATATCACGTTAGGTAACCATTCTGAACATCTTGAAAAATGCTAATTGGAATAGTAGATAATACCCTCCTTGGTAAACCTGTCACAAAAGGCTGAGACTTGCAACTAAGCATTATTCTGTAGATCCCCGGATGCTCCAATTGACTACGCACCACAAAGCAAATAACAAATTATCTATACATAGCCTGGCTGCAGAAAACTAGAAGCAGGATTATGGAGAGGAACCCTGTGGTCTTGGCCAGAGGAATTAAAAAAGCTTTCTTTTAATAAATTTGAAATCACTTTATTAAAAATAACTTTACTAAAATCACTAAAGTGGTACTAGACCCATTGTCTATCTGTCCAGCCCTCTCTTTCTTTTAGAAAATGTTCCTGTACTTTATTTCACCCTCATAAATATGATCTCTTTCAGACAAAAACAGAGAGTAATTTAGTTCTATATGAAAAAATTTAATAGGACTCATTTAACGCAAAATCGTCATTTGTACTAGTTTGTCAATACTGAAAAAATATATTTTGACCTGTTCTTTATGTATGTGTGAATGTATATTTTCTTTACACAAACTGATTTTAAATGTTAAAAAATTACAGTGCAAGATGTAAGTTCAGTTCCTTCAGCTATCATGGGAGAATCATTATAATAAAATTGCTTTCATTCACCTCACGGTATGGGTATGAGGTTGAACGGGTGAGAAAATATCTGAAAAGGACGCTGTAAAATTTTAAGCTTTATGCCAGTGTACATTTTTAGCTACCACCTAGCAATCATAGTGATTAATAGCCTATATTTACATTTTGTTAACATCCCTTTGTAATAGTACAAATGAAATTACTTGATAGTTAATCCAGTATTCCAGCAGGACCAGCTATGAGTTTATGTCCACAGTTGTCGTACACAAAAACCTGGATCAATTCCTATTAACTGAATGGCTAAGGAGCCTACAACATTCATTTTAAAAGTTTGTTTTTTCTTCTCTGCTTATTACCCACAAAAATAAAGACATGTATGTTTTATTCATCCAGATTACCACCTGGCAATAGTTATTCATGCAGCAGGTCACAAAAAATGTGAGAATGAGAGCGTAACGCTTATAAGCGTGTCTCAATTTGTAAATAATGGGAAAATGTGTTTTTTAAGTAAACTAGATTTAAGTTGTGCAAGTTTAAAATCAACCATTAAATTTAGAGATAGATTCACCTTTTATTGACACTTGTTATCAAACTCTGATGTTAACCGAACATACAATTCAGTGTTAATTTGACTGATATTTGTGAATGAATTAATGATATTATTCTAGAATAGACATCCACTGTTAATAAGTTGGCTGCGTTACTTAGATGGAAGATTTTTCATTTCTTTCTGCCAAAATTAACATATGTACGAAGAAGTCCCCAAACTTTATGGTGTAAGTTTAAAAATTAAATGAAAGCTTCATATATATGTGTGTGTGTGTGTGTGCCTATATATAGATACAGATATTTCATATATAGTTTTATCTATATATAGTTTTAAAATGTACATATATATAGATGAATAGAGATAAAACTATATAGAGAGATAAAACTATTTATAGATAGATATACTATATATATGTATAACATAGATATACATACATATCATATAGTTTTATATATATTTATATAAAATTGTTCATATATGTCATATATATATAAATGACAAGGTTGAGGGGTGTTGGCAACATTATTCCAAGAATTAAAGGTGAAGGAAATCACTGTGACTCAAAACTGAAAATGAATATTCAAAGTTAGAGATTTTCCATATAGTAATTATTTACTATGAAACCGCTAGAATAAAACTGACTTTTAAAAATACTCCATGAGAACTCAAAATTAAAAAAAACTAAATGAAAGCATGCCTATTTTAGGTTAAGGCTCCTTTAGGAATTTTGTAAATAGAGTTTTATGAGAAGAAATAACAACCTGAAAAAGAAACCCTGTTTGTGTTTTTCTTTTCCTGTGCATTTTTTGGTAAATTTTATTGTTTTTACTTAAACATCAGAAGTAATACAATCTGCCTGTAACAATTCACACAATGCAGAAATGCACCAAATACAAACTAAAGCTTCTGAGAGCTACCATCACCTCCCCCAGAGGGAACACTCACAGACAGCTTGTTGCTCACTCACCTTTCCAGGCTCTTTCTCTGTGAATACACTGCTTCACGTGACAATATAGAAAGATCTTTCTTAAGGTTTCATTATTTCCATTTCTATGGATGACCATGAAGGAGGGTATGTAAGTTGTTTGCAATTTTCCACTTTAGAGACATGTTTTAATAAACATGCTGTACATACTGGGGGGTGGAATAGGCGTGGCTATTTGCTGTAACCCATTCATGTGCTCAACAGTCTTATGAGATATTTATCATTATGTCAAAATTCACAGTGATGAAACTAAGGCACAGAGAGGTTAATTAACTTGCATAACACCACATAACCAGAAAATGACAGATCCGGCCGGCCTGGCTCTGAAATCCGTGTTCTTAGTCACTGCTCTCTTCAGGAAGCTTGGCCGGAACCCCAGCTGCATCTCCTGCTCTCTGTGAGGCACTGAGCACGTTTCTTCTCTCTAAACCTTCTCTTTGTGTGCAAAAAAAATGAGAGAGAATTATTCTACCCCTTACTATCTAGCCCATAGTAAGTGCTCAATAAAAGTCAGCTGCCATTATTCTTGTTATTAATTTGACATTTATCTTACTATATTCTTCAAAAATGTCTGGAAAACAGACCACTAGAAGCATTGTTGCTAGGCCACAGTGTGTTTCAAATTTGGTTCTTTATTATGATGTTAATTAGCAAAGAAAAGGCATTGAGCCCACTCCAATAGAAATGAACATCAAAGCAAATAGGAAGAATTGATGGCTCCAAAATTAGTCCTTAAGAAAGTCAAGTTGGCTGCCTTCATCTTATGGGAAAAAGTTGTGGTGGATCCTTCTTTAAAAATTTTTATTTGATTTTTTAATTGTCATATAGTAATTATACATATTTATGTGGTATGTAGTTTTGATACATATAATGTATAGTGACCAGATCAAGGTAATTAGCATGATGAAGGATATTTATAAAAAAAAAAAAAGACAGTTTCTTCTTTCTGCATCTAGTCTGCAAATCAGTCTCACAAATTTATTGCACTATCATCACTTAATTCACCAGCATAAAATACTACTTGCCTTGACTTCCACCTCCTATAAATATTTTGGTGTTCATCCAAGCATTGTCTGAATTTTTGTTTCACTGTAGTCTATATCCTTATTTTGTTCATTGTCAACTTTACAACCAAATGGGAAATGAGCAGTGATGGCTGAAAGTTGCAAATGGGTAGGTATAGACTGTAGATTTGCTGCGGAGATATGTAGGACTGTTGCAGATTGTGAATTCTTGAACATAAGGTATTGATCTGTTTCTCAGGCAAAAGCAGGAAAAGTTTACAAAAATGTAAATGCACAACTGTGAGTGGATAAGTCTGAATTTCTTCTTTGACACAAATGTAAAGAGAATTTTGGCCTTTATACTGGGAGAACTTAATATCCACTGTCAGTTGAGATTGGACAAATATTCACCAGTAGTTTTAGATTGAATTGTCCAGAATATGTATTATTCTTGCCAGTTAGTTTTGGGGAAAATGTTTTTTTAATTACTATTTTTACAGCTTAAGACTGCTGTGACACCTCTCCGAGGTGAGAGGTATAATTTTACCCTTTGTTGTCACAAATAGAGTGTCACAATATGATGCTAATTGAGCAAAACCTCATCAGAAAGGAAGACAAAAAACAGAAAAAAATCATAGTCATTCTGTGGATTAAATCCTTAGCTTTATTAAGGCAGAATTCATCTACAGGTCTTAGAAATAATTGTGAGAAAAAGTTTTACCAAAATATACTTCAGAATTAAAAACAAAAGATGTGGAAACTCCTTTGTTTATTGCCACCAGATGTATTTTTTTAATGATTGGTTTAAAGTTTGATTGTAAGTTAGTTGCTTTTCTAGTTATAGGTCATTTTCTCCTTAAATTTTCTTAAATGTGATTTTACTACATATATAACTGTGATATTTTATATTTGATCAGGGTCTTCTTCAGCCCATGTCAAAATGCCAGAGTAAGGGAAATAAAGAAAGGCCATGGACATGGTATCAACACGAATGTCAGCCTTGTTATTTGTCTTCTTGTAAAAATCTTTCAATTTTCTCTTTCAAAAGGCTATGCAGTAATTGTCCTACCTTACAAGCAGTTCTTATCAACAGACCTAACCCCTCCAACAGAGGATCTCAGTACTGAGCTTCTCCTCTTCTGTGTAGTCAAAGCTTGTCCTGAGCCCTTAGTATTTTTAGTCTATTTCCTGTGCATAGAAATTCTTATTTTAAGCAAAATCAAAGGTTCACAAACTTTCGACAGTTTTCAGTTTTATATAGTTTCAATTGCAGGGCTAGTGTCTGCACATTTTAATTTTTTTTAACTTTAAAGGGATCTGACTTGTGTTAAGAACGCAGTTTGGTTTGTATTTCCCAGCTCTCGTGTGTGTGCCTGCGTGTGTGTATTTTATCCCAGCTACTTATAACCTGATAACCTGATTTCATACTGTGCTTTAGCACAACAATACAGTCATCAAACTAAAGCAACACAGTAAGCGGTCACATTAACCATCATTTTGCTTGATCACTCGGGAGAGGTTAAATTTATTCATTTTTCCTATAGATAATCAAATATTAAAACATGTTAAAGTAAGGGAAGGTAGAGCTATTGAGCTGAGACGTGCTCATTGCCAAAACAATATCTTATATGTGATGTGTGATGCTTCTTGGCAAGACGTTTTAGAGGAAATTGCATCAGATCTTTTTTCTTCTCATTTGCATTTGGTTTATCTAAAGTGAAATCCATTCAATTTTATTGAACTGTAATTCTGGTAATTTACAATATTTACATGCTGCGGTTAGATTGAAATCAGTCCTTAATTCAAATTCAATCTAAATTTACTGCATAGTAATTAGGGCTTTGTAACTGACACTAGGGGCCTATTGATTTAATGAAAAACTTAACCTTACAGTGAGTGTTTAATTAGTTGCTGCAGTAGATTCTGTTCTGTCCTAAATTGTGGACTTTAGAGAATCAGGTACTAATTTAAATTACACAACTATATAAAGATCAGAACTATTTTTTTTTTTTACATGTAGCCTAACAGATGAATTAATTTCTTCCTCTTTGAAAAGGATAAGTGAAAGAAGCGGTAATGAAAGTAATTTCCTACCCTGCCTAATTTTATGTAAGGCCAGGCTGGCTATGCTGGAAATGATTACCTACCTCTGTTAAATATTGATATAAAGAGTTATGAAAATTAAAAGTCAATGAGATTTCTTCAAGGATTATTTTGTAAATGGAAAACTGAAACAATATACATACCTGCTTGAAGCAGAAAGACTCTTGCTACAGAAAGAAAAATAAAAAATTACCCAAAATAAAACCGAGGATGCTCTTCTTTCGATAATATCAATCGACAGCCCAAAGCTTCCTTTTTAACAATCGTGTGATTTTTTTTCTAAATGAGCATTGAAAACATAAGTTTAAATCGATGATACCAATTTTAAATGCTAGTCATTGATGGTCTCTGTTGCAATAAATCAAAACAAACTATTTTATTATAGTCAATATTTTTTCCTAATTTAAGAATTACAATAAAGCATTGAAATAAGGACACTTTTAAAGTGAATTTTAACCTGTCTGTAATCTGTCAGGTCTATAGCTCATTTCTCTTAGTACACATTTGTGTTCTCGAAGCTAGAAATAGTAATGTTTCTATATAAAACTGAGAGATTAATGCCAAAGGAAAAAAGATTCCTGCTGCCACATTATTCATCACTTGTCTAATTTATATTAGATGTACTAAAGGTACAGTGAAAGGAGATTTTTTTTTTTAAACCAGTATCACTTTGATTTTTTATTTCTTGTGAAAAACACACACAGAATTATTTGATGACAAAAGAAAAACAAAAGATTTTTAAATGGAAATTTTAAATATTTTTACAAATACTAAAGTAACTGTTAAAGCATTCTAGGTGCATAGTATGGATAATATCATTAACATATGAAACTGGCATAGAGAAATAATGAACACAGTTAATTCATTAATGCCGCATTGGTGCTTAATATCACAGTGAGTGAGCCGAGCTTTGCAATGTTAATCAACATCGAATTAGTTTTAAAATATATAAGCAATAACTACTAAATGAGTAACATAAAATAAAACCTAATTTATACCTCAAAATTATCGGAACACCTGTGTCAAATGAACCAATTCTTATTGAAATTAAAAATGTTTAATGCAAAGATTTCTCCTTTTAGAGACTTTAATTTTTACATAAAGCCAGGAGTAAAGAATTCTGTTGTAAGATTTCAGACTCCTACTAGAAATAGAGACAGCACTATGCCATTCAAAAACTTGAAAGAAAAAAAAAGAACTGCAATATGTGTTTGAGTTTATCTAAGACTTTATTTTGTGAAAACACTTTGCAAAAATATCTTTCTTTTCCTGACGAGCCAGCAGATTCAGACTTTCACCACCTTGACAATACACCGAATTCAGACCTTGCTCCCCCAACACACCTCAGCAGGAAAGCAATACACACCAGGTACAGAGGGTCAAACCACACACGCTTCCTCCGCTCGCCCTGATGAATGGCACACACAGAAGCCATATTGCCCATCTCTCGGAGTGGCCTCCGTTGCCAGCACAGCTGAAATCTGGAGGCTTGCCGCATTCACATTGTCAGCTTAAATACCCAGTAAGGACTCAAACTGGGAATAAGACAAAGTACCATCGCGTGTTGATCCACTTCACTGGCCCCACCAATTAGCTGTGAAGAATATGGCTCATTTAAAAGTGGATATGATAATTCTGAAGCATAACTGAAAATTAGATATATAAAAAAGGAGGTCATTAGCTTGTACTTGTCTTATCTTCAGCTAAATGAATCGCAGATAAAATCAAATAGGATAAGTTAAGTCTTTTTAAGCTTTTGAGCCCTTTCTTATGTACTTACATTAGATGGATCTCTATAAAGAAAGTTGATAGCATCGCTGTTTACAACGCCACAGTTAATGTTGTGTTACAGTTTTCATTACCAACCTCTGTTTTCAGAGGTGCATAGCTTAAGCATAAAAATTTGTTCTAGGTTAAAAAGAAAAGCAGCGTGGCAGATTATAGCCAGAAAATAAACCTAAAGACGCTATCTACACAATTTTTAAACTATTAGAATTCCAAGATAGTGTAGAATTACATTAGCACCTGCCACATGTTAATGAGTCCTTATAAATTAAAAATATAATCCTCTAATAGAAAATTAAATGCAATTCTTCCAAAATATATACTCTAGACATATGTTTGTTTGTGAGCAAAAAATTTAAATGTGACTCATTATAGATGGCAGTTAGCCAAACAAAGAAAATAAGAAGTTTGCAATTGTTTAAAATCATATTAATAATTAACTGCACTTCATGGATTATGTATTTACTATATAAAAATATTATGAGGACTATAAAGATGTATGATATATAGTCTTTTTAAAAAATTCTTGTAGTCAATTATAGAATGTGAAACATTTTCCACGGAAAGATAGAGGGGCTGTAGCAAAAGTATGATAGGATCCGGTATATACACTTGGTTTAGATAGATTAGTAGATTGGCTAGTGAGTGGTTTTTGTTTGTTTGACTATTTATTTTTTTCAATTCCTAATGCCAGCACTGTTATGAGCAGTTATACTTCTTTTAGTCCCTTTGGGCTGCTATAACAAAATAGCATGAACTGTGTGGCTTATAAACAACAGAAATTTATTTCTAAGGGTTTTGGAGTCTGGGAAGTCTGAGATCGAATTGCTAGTGGATTCAGCGTCTGGTGAGGACTAACCCCCTGGTTACTAGATAAAACCTTCTTGCTCTAATAGAAGGAGCAAGGGGTCTCTCTGGGGCCCCTTTGGTAAGTGCACTCATCCCATCCATGGAAGCTCTGCTTTATGACCCAATCACCTCCCCAAAGGCCCCACATCTTAATACCATTACCTTGGGGCTTAGAATTTCAACACATGAATCTGTGGGGGACACAAACACTCAGACCTGAGAAATACCTGAAACATCTCGAGATATCTGACCTCCCAGAAATTGAGAACTCATCAAATGAAGGCACAGGGTCCAGGAAATCAAATCTGGGAGACTTCTCTCCACATTGATCTACCATGGTAGATCTGCCCCTCTATATCCAGCCCCTATACATCCCTGAGGGTGATAGGGGAAGGGAGATGTGGTTTTCAGGTTTGCACAAATACTCCTTGCAGGCAGGACCTGCCTCTGGGGAACAGTATGGACGTCAAAACTTCCCACTCTCATAGCTTGGCTTTTGGAACTCTAGAGGAAATACTCCTGAAGGTCATGACAAATGTCAAGTTTCAGCCAAACAGATATTTGGATTGCATTCTTGGCTAGGCCTTCAAGATCATGGCAGAACTTCTCAGAGCTTCTGAAGGGAAGGCTGTGGAAGGGAAGGCCTGTGCTTTGCAGTCAAGTGGCTGGTTGAATTCTTGGCTTTGCCCATGAGCCTCAACTTAATTTCTCTGAGGTCTGTTTTCTCTAAATGGGAAAATGATATTCACCTTGCATGATGATTTTGAGGACTGACTGAGATTTTCTATGCATACCATATACTACATACCCTATAGATGGAAGAGATGTGACTATTATTAGGCCATCAGTCCCACAGATGCAGCATCAGACTTTGGCAGCATTCCTACATATTTTCTGTGGGGCATCTCCAAGCCTTCCCTATATAAGACCCTCCTAAATTCTCACTGGTGTGGGAATTTGGAGATTCTTAGGCAGAAAAATCGAGACAAGCCACAGGGTGAACATTCCCTCTTTATCTGTGAAAGATTCATTTTCTTTTTTAAATTTAGCCATCATCAGTACTTAGAAATACGATTTTGAATTGGGAAAAAAAATGTAGGAAATGTTGTCAATTTTACCATGATTTGGACTGATTTCCAAAACTTTTTGTAAGCTATGTTGCCATTTAGCCACCTACATGACCATTTAAAAATAACTACATTTTTTGGCCCTCTTAAATAATGTAATAGATTAAACTGCATTTTATGCAAATTTACTGATAAGTTGGCCAAAAGCACTGGCTTGATCATTTTGTTTATTTATGTGCTCCTGTGTAGATATGTATTATAATGAATTGAAACACATTGCAAGATTCAATGTTCTTATCCTGCAGGTTGAGTGCAGGATAGTTTTAGTGTAGTGTTTTAGCCACCAAATCCTATACAAATTTATCAGAATGAAATATTTGCTGCGGTAATGATTTCTGCTTCTTCAGAAAGCTGGCTGAGATGGCTCTCTAGCATTCTGTACTAGGCAAGGATCACCCAGCAGCAAAACCTTCTTGCCATGGCTGCCTTTATTGAGCTCAAGGTCCTCAGCCTTGCAATAATATCCTCTCAAGAATGCTGACAGTCCTAGTAGCAAGTGACCAGAAGGGACCCTCACTGGAAATTGGCAGGGTGCTGAGAAAAACATTCATTCATCTGCAGGCATCGGCCCTGCAATTCTGTAAACGCCTAGGGTTTCTTCCCAATGAAGCCTCTGGCCTGCAAACCTCTTTCTGCTCCATGTACAATATGGAGTTTTAGGACTTTGCTGTCTCTGTAAGAATCATAATTTTATCACTTCAATTCCATCCCATGACACAAGGCTCTACTTGGCAATGGCTATTAGAAAACTCCAGAATAAGCTACAGAACAACTTCAAAAATAGCCAGAGAAACCATTTTGGGTTTCTTAAAGTACCATTGTATATGTATGTGTGTGTGTGTGTGTGTGTGTGTGTGTGTGAGAGAGAGAGAGAGAGAGAGAGAGAGAGAGAGAGAAATAGTTAAATTCAAATAAGACTGAGATGACACAATTTAGATCATAACCATGTAAGTTCTTTACTTTCAATAATTTACATAGTCATATTTCGAGTTCAGGAAACTTAACATTTGATCTGGGCTCGTTTGAATCATCTGGAAGGCTCACTGTTTATTTTAGGAAGTTATATAAAATATTTGACTATGCAAATGGAATAGTATAATAGAAAAAACGATCTATAACAAATATATATATATGTGTACATGAGTGTGTGTGTGTAAAATTAGCAGTTCCATATATAGATAGCTAGAATCTTTTAAGATTCTCCAAATAGCTAATTTTACCTTTTTTAAATCCTGGTTTTAAACAAAATAGTAAAGTAAAGCTCATGGAAAATGTTAGTTTTAGCTCAACATAGCATACAATTTATTATAGTAAGTTTTGTCCATTTATAAAATGTCTATCAGGATAGATTTTTGGTTCAGTAATGACATTTGTAATATTTCTAAATCATTTGACCTGGGAATAAGTTAAATAAAACTTAATTTAGCAATGTATACTATAGTATACTTGCACAGTTAAGAAATTTTAAATTCTATAAATACAACCTACTTTTTATTTTTTAACATTTAATTTTTACTTATTATGGATATATATTAGTGTACATATTTATTAGTTGTGCATGTGATATTTTGATACAAGCATACAGTGTGTGATTATCAAATTAGGGTAATTGAGATAAACATTGTGTCTAGCATTTATCATTTTTTTTATGTTAAGAACATTCCAATTTCACTTTTTTAGTTATTTTTAAATATACAACACATTGTTATTAACTATAGTTGCCCTACTGTGATAAAAAGCATAGCCTATTTTTTTGTAACCTATTTTTTGGTTGTAGCTTAAGGAAGGAATATTTTTTATGTATACCTAGGGATGACTCAGTATCACCAGATGGTATTTTGCCAGACACAGGTTCCACTTTGTCTGTTTTTCAAGTTTGTGACAGCCCACAGGGATGTGCTAAGGCATCCATCTAGTCAATAACGTATCTGGGACAACTCTAATACTGCAAACACCTTTATGAGTTTAAATGCCATCCATTTTTCCTACTCCAACAAAATTGCTTAATACGATAAGGCATAGCATGCCATTCAGAGAGAAGGCTCTGTGCTAACTGCCCTAATGTGGGGCAAAAGGACAGAATAAATTATAATCATTTTTAGGGAGTTTTTAAAAAGAGCTGGATAAATTCTTATTCATTTTATGCAGATTCTCATCATGGGCATGGAAAATCATTTTGGCAAAAATACCCTGCATTTGGTGAGAATTGTATCAATACCAATGGTTGTTATTGTTACCAGTAATAACTTCCATTGTTACTACCAGTCATGTTATTTTAATAAATGAGAATCTAAAATGTGATGTGTGCTGTGTAGAACTTTTACCCTTTGATGAGTCTCTAGAGGCTTGTGCTATGGAGCAAATAATTTTCCATCTGTCTTCAGATTTTCAAGTATCACGCTCTCTGGTGACTTAAAATTTTCTAGGCATTTCTTTTTCTACCCTCCAAAAAAGTGTAATTTTACATTTTATATATGAAATGAATATACCATTGCACATATTTTATAATTAAAATTACTTTGTAATATCTTTCAAATTAATTTTGACTCTATTTGTAAGTTTTGTTCTTTAAAATACCTTCTGAGGCTTTGTGGTTTAGAAATGTTATTTATGGTCTAGCTGCAAAGATTTGATTTTTAAATTTTAGGAAGTCTGGTACTTTTTTGTTCACTTTATCAAGAAGGAATAGAACTAGTAAATGCTATGTTGAACAGGAACAATTATAGTAAAATTCAAGTATAAAATTTTGCTTGGTTATTGATTTTAGGCTTTTTTTGTAAAATGGAAATAAAAGCTGAATTCACTATGAAAACAATGAAGAGGTAATTCATTTTCACATTACAAGGTATAAAGCACAGAAGCACTTTTGAGAAAGGAAATGTATATGTTGATTATTCAAAATAAAATGGAACTTTGTTGTATATATATTTTTTTCTCATATATATTTCCACATATCTTCTGTCTGCCTTTCTTACCCCAAATCTTAGGAGAAATAATCCTAAAAACAGATAATGAGAAATGGGTTTTTTCACTCATTCCTGAACTGTATTGTATTTTACAAATTATGCCTAGACAAAGTAAGAAACAGTTATTACTACATTTCCCATTATGTGAGATATGTATTTTAGGACTTCTATTAAAAATATAGATATAGAGATAGTCCTGCCAATTAATCACTTTTGAAGGGTGTTGAATAGTGCTAAGTAATGATTCTCTTGAAATTCATTGTCGAAAGTTCGCAGAGATGAATGCTATTAAAGTATATTATTCTATGTATGATTTTGCTCTTAAACCAGAAAAGTGGACATTAATTTGTAGTTTTCTGCTTTAGTAATTTATCTACTTATGTAAATCGACTCACTTCTTATATTATGACAGTTCGGTTTTAGCAAAGAAAAAGTGAATACTACTTCCTTGGTATAATAAACAAAATTTTAAAAATTAGAAATCATTTGATAATGTTACCTTTATATTTGGCTGAATAAACCTAAATCGCCCTTTCTTCTTGGTGGTATTTAGTAAACTTTGTTGTCATTTTATTATTGGCTTTTACTATTATGCAAACACAGTGTGGCTTTAATTCTGTAATGTTTAGAGAATCATTAACAAAATTATCTGATGCCTAAAGTCTGATCTGTAGGTATGTGTATGTATGCATGTGAGAAGGACTATACCACAATTCTTGCAAAAGACCTCTTTAGTTTGAGGACTTATTAAAGGTGTGATAAAATTAAGCTTGTGCACACTTTGAGAAAAAGCTAAATACTGCTTCTCCTTTTCACAAACTACCACTTATTTTAGCAAGTCTCAAAAGAACAGTCTGCAGAAATTTGGTTCCTCACTTTTTAACCAACAGAGACATTGTGAGAATGAAATAAAACAATAAATGTAGATAATATTGATAGTATAAAAATGTAAATGAAATATATTAATTATTTTAGTGATAAAGATTTTGTAAGTACAGAATAAAATTAGAAAGATACATATAGCAGTCAAATTCTGGCAAGTTTGATTGTTTTCTATTAAAATATTAGTAAACATATGATAAAAATTATGATTTCCATAGTGAATATTTTTAGTTTTATTTACACAATTAGGCATAGATTCTATCTTTGACCTACAGATTTTATATCCCAGCTAAACTCTGTTGTAAAACAAATTCTTATGTTATCATAGTTATTTCATCTTTCTGGATCCACTGTTCTCATTTGTAATATGAGAAGGCTAGATTAGATAACCTTTGGTTCTCTGGAAACTATGCATTTTCATATATATCTATTAATATTTAATACTACTTTCTCTGGTCTCATGTGGGGATAACTTCTTCTTAAATCTGTGTTTGTCTGTTTGTGTGTGGGGGAGCGGAGAGAGACTAAGTATATTGGCTACAGTAACCAAAATGAAATTCTGTGTGTGTGTATATATATATTATGTTTACATATAATATATAAAATTTTATGTGTAAATATATATTATATGTATACGATTTGATAATACAAGTTTTCCAAAAACATTTGAATAGAAGGAAAAGCAAATATGACTCAGTCCATCGTGAGAAAGAAACTTTAGGATGTCCAAACCCAGAGCAGTGGAGTTGATACTTAATGAAGAATAAACACCAAGGAGATTTCGATCTAAATATGGAAGAATTCCTCTAACTAAATCAGAGCTCACACATCAAAACATTTTTCAGATGAGGTCTGCAAATGTAAGCGTGCCAGAAGATTAAAGTAACACAAAGACAGTGTTATTACCGGTGGGACTTTGAAGTCTCTGGAGAGAAGGAGTGGTTGAAAGTTATAGACATGGGATACATTTTGCATATTTTGATCTATTCTACCCCTAAAGCTTTGACATTCACCTATTAATGCTCCAAAATCTGTAAGTATTTCGAGATCTTTCTATAGAGCTCCATAGCTCTATGTGGCAACAACAACAGTAATAACGACCACCACCACCACAATAATAATAATACCAAATACTTATGCAGGGCTCAGTAGGCAGCATTATATAGGGCTGGTAGCATGCAAGGGACTTAACACATGTTAACTCATTTAATCGTCATAGCGGCCCAGTGAGGTGGATATTTTTTTTTTCTTTTATATAAGTGAGGAAACTGAGACACACAACAGTTGAGTAACTTGCCCAAGGTTACACACTGAATAAGTGGTAGAATGAAACAATCTGGTTCCAGAATATTTGCTACTAATGACTGTACTATATTCTATCTTGGCTGTCTGGATTGTTCTCTTAACTGTTACATACGCCAACTGAAAGTCTAACAGCTCAACACACAAACCTGCCACAGTCAGCTTTTCTTTTCTTAATTGTCCTTGCCATCAGTGCTATTCCGTGGTCTTGTGTGTAAATGTACTTTCCTCCCTTTCCTTATCCTCAACATCCAATCAGACACTGACGAGTTTCACAGTGTTTCACACTCTCACATAATCCCACTATCTCGTCTCAGTCTCATCTTGTTCTTTCCCTTGCGTCTTCATTAAGAGCTTCACGTTTTTGCTTCTGAAACAGTAAGATAGACTTCCAATTTGTCACCACATAGCCACTTATTTTCTCCCCTGTGCTTTCTATACCCATGCCTGGTGTCATCTTTATGAAATGCAAGTGTCCATATGCTATTCCCCCAACTGAAATTCTTCACCTGTTTCTCTTCATCTTCAAGACACTGTTGGCACTTCATCAGAAACTCCTGCTTGCCACTCCGGTGCAGGCTTTCCAAATTGTTCCCCAATTCCAGTCACCTTCCCATCCTCAACTTCACATGCCGTGTTGTTCTGACCAGTTTTCTCTTATTTTATCTTGAATGTTCAACTACAATACCATCCCTATATCTGTTCATATCAGATGAACAGTAATCATTATTGAGAAGGTAATCATTTTCAGGTGCTGAGTTAAAGAATAGGAACCCAAGGATAAGACACAGGTGTTTTCTTCCCTGAGTTTATAGTTTAGTTAATTATCAAGACAAACAGGTCTTTACAGAGTAAGAGTTACAAGGTAGAAGAACCATATTCTTTAAATATAGATTTAGGAGGAGAAGTTGAAGATTCCAGGAATAAGTTAAGTCTGAGCTACAAACTAAAGGAGTAATAGGAATTTGTGAGGGAGTTGAGAAAATAGCCTTTCACGCATTAGGAACAATGTCCACAATGGTCTGGAGGGTTCCAGTAGTTCAGAGAAAACATGTATGCAGAAATAAACCTCTCTAGGAACACTTCTTTGCATTCTCCTCTTTTGTGCCCAGTGAGATCCCAAAACACCCCTGGTTTCTCTCCATCATGAGAAAGGATCACTATAGAAAGTAATTGCTTCCTTGCCCACTAACCCTAAAACTCCTTAGGGCAGGTCCTTTGCAAACATTTAGTAGGTATTAGGGAGATAGATATATGCATTTATTTTAAAAGACATTAAAATCTCAGCAATGCTATGTTATGATGAGGCTTTGTGAATAAAGTTGATGTAGAATAAAAATAAAACAACAGATTTAAGGAGGTCGAGAGGATAGATTTTGTGTGCATGCCCATGTGTGCATGTGGAACCAAGAGTGTGTTAAAGGGGTCAAGGTTAGCAATAAAGAGTAAACTTCTCATAGGGAAAAAATGGGTATGCTTGAGAGAATTTCCTTTTTAATATAAATTCCTGTCACACAAGGAATGTGTAACTAACAAAAAGCTAGAAAAGGCTCAACAATATTCCAGGCACTATAGAAAAGTAGAAAGAGACAAATAAAGAAGAAATGCAGAAGACATTGCTTACCTGGTTTACTTAGGGTGCTTACTGGAAAAAAAAAATATCCCCATATGAATTCAGAGTGGCTACCAGCAAAATATCAGCAAGCTGCCACTGCGAATGACCAGAATATGACAAGCCACAGATATTAAGTCCCAGTCATTAAGGAGCAGGTATTGAATATATTTTGTGATCACTTAGAGATGTCACAAAAATGAACCCTGAGCCTCAGAGAAATCTGAACAGGCCCAAGGAACAAAATAACAGAGAATTGAAGAACCTAAACTTAGCAGAAAAAGAGATTGGTTAGGCAGACATGGTAGCTATTTATTTTGTAGACAAAATTAGATCTTTGACTATGTGATATTTGATAGCTTTTTAATACTCAGTTTTCCCTTCAGTGTTGCTTGCCCACTTGTGATTAAACATCCTTGCTATTCACACATGTATTTAATGTTTTTTTCTGAACATTCTACATAGGTAGATCTGTTTAAGTGTGCCTCTTCAGAGATTAGTCACCCACAGTTTACTGCTCTTTATATAGATTATTTCTTGCCATCAAAATAAAATATCAATCTGTCACTTTTCCATGTATAATTTTGAATGCTCCTTTTTTAAAAAGTCATAGTTTTTTTCTGAATTCAACACATTCCATTAGCACTGATTTACAATGGCATGTGTTTGAAGGTACATGTAATATGCACATGTCAACTGAATTCATTAAGACCAGTGTGATTACAGTGAATGTCAAATGAATTAATAATAATGGGACCTCTAAGTGTTACCATTACTTTCACAGTGTGTTACTGTTTTTATACTTATGAGCCCTGAGGCTAAATGACACTCACATATTACCCTTGTATATTAATTGTTTCTTGATAATCAAAGATTGATCTAGCAATCTTGTGGGCAGTAAAATTTTCTACCCCCCTATATGTGGAGAAATTACTATTATTTGTAAGTTTCATTGAAGAGTGATTTGATATTTTAGATTCCAATTATAAATGGCATTTATATTAAGCCTCCCACACTTTCACTGAAATGTTACGGCCTCTAGACATATTTTTCCTATGACAAATATTTAGAATGAAGAATTTAAATTGCTCAGGACTTTTTCTAGGCATTTGCACTTTTCTTTACTTGACAGTAGAGAGCATATTATAGACGTACCTATGTACATACATGCATATTTAAATAAATATCTAATAAACATATACAGACAGAAGCACTCACTTAGACACATACACTCATTGTGTCTCAATTGCTTGACCTTGAAATAATTATATCTTTGACAGCTGCTTCCTCATCAACAAAATGATAATGAAACTACCTATCATATGCTTTTTATGAGCTTGGAAACACACTGGCCACTAGTATATAGAAGGTATGCATACTTCTCTTTCCTCCCACTCCTAACCCAGCCTTTTCTTTTCATTCCAGTGCTAAATGGTTGGAGGTGCAGGTGGATAGGCTTTGGGATGGCTAAAGAGGAAAGGCTGAAATGTAAGAAAACCCAAGTTTGTTTAGAGCTACAACAATGAGTAATGGATAAATCATATTTTAATGCCTGAGCACAGTTTCTCAAATACAGAGGAAGAAAAAATAAATGAAGGAAGGGTCTTCAAATCTCATGAAAAGGAAATCAGGGAAACAGAGTACAATCTTGTTCTTTTGTCTTGAAGCATCAGTACCTAATGTGCTTTATACGATTTATTTGCTTGCTTATTTTAATGATCAAACTTAATGACTTTGCAACCTCCCTCCCCACTCCTTGCTTTCTATTAATTACTATTTTATATTTTTTGTTGCTAACCAAGAATATGTCCAATAAATATTTCTCTTTCAGTGGTAGGTATTTCACTAAAGAGAAACCAGATGATCTGAAAACCCAAAATTTAGAATGGTTTTTCTAATAGAAAATATTTTGAGTTTCACCCAGTAAACTTGAGAGCATTCTTTTGCAATACAACAATTCAAAAAAGGGTACTCCCATTTCTGTTCAAAATTTTAGTCATTGCTTAAATGTTATAAATAGCATGCTTCTCAAGTACATAGGTGATACAAAGCTACAACATAATTTAGAGGATGGCAGCATCTAGATTCAACCATCCTGAACAACGGCTACACATTCTAACAAGAATGGAGTCCTCAACCTACATCCTTTTCCCCTCAAAAAAAAAAAAGATAAGTAAATTTCAGGGGGGAGTCAATAAGGCTTGGCAGAAATGTCTATAAAAATTACGTTTGAGTTGATTATAAATTCAGTAGTAGTCAACTCTGTGATAAGACTAAAAAATACTAATATACTCTTGGACCATATTAAAGAAAGTATGGTATCAAAAGTAAGGAGATGATAATCCCTCTGTCCCCTTGTTTGGCAGGTCAAACATGAAGAACCGTACTCAGTTCTAAACATCCTATCTTGAGAAGGCATTTGCACACTGCCACTTCCAGACAAAAGGAGTGATAAGCTTAAGAGGATTATAAAAGATTCCACATCAGAAGTTGCTGAAGAAAATAGAGATGATAAAATCCAGTGGGAAAATTAAAGCTATTGGCAAATAGTTAAAGGGACGAGGGAAAAATTTAGTCTGTGGTGCTCCGGTGATTAGAACCACACCTAACAGGATACAAATACAGATATTTGGCTCACTGTAAGAACCAGCTGTACCATTAGGACTGAAACTAGAATGGACCATTTCATGAATAGGTAAACTCATCCCCACGGATAGGAGTCAAGCAGATGTGTAAGTACCGCCCGTATGAGGAGGAGGAAGGCAGGGATACTCTATAGCATTAACTAGTAAGTATTAATTAGTAAGTCATTAACTACAGAGAGAGACGATATAGCTTCTAACTTCTTTTCTTCTAATTTTATATCATGAGTATTTACACATACAGGTATGTATAACTAAAATACAATTTTCGCAAAATAATGCTTATCCTTATTACATACAATCCACTCGTATATTCTATTCTAGTCTGGTTTAACTGAACTACTTCTTCAGTGCTATTACAGCTCGATGGATAGATGTCATATCCCAATAATGGATAATCACCCACAGTTTGGAAAACTCTGGATTGGATGACCTCTTCTGACTCTGTGATTCTAGCATTCCAATGAATGAGATGGAGAGGGGGAACATCTCTCATGGTTGGAAATGGTGCTCTATACGACTAACAGTCATAGCATACAGAGAGCAAATGTTATGATCTCCTGGGATGTCTCTTGCTACTTTGACTTCAGTGTAAATTTAGAACTATAGTAATAAATGTAACAATTTGGGATACTTTATTAGGGTACACATGCATTACCTGTTTTTAGTCAATGATAATGTTCGCCTATAAAGCCTATCACCTAAAGGGAAGGGATCTAACAGGGAGCCTTAGTAGCTTCTTAGTAATTCCATGTAATAATTCTTATCACTCACACGGCCAGTGTGGGATAATGAGAATCTGTGGCTGGTGGACATGAAGGAGTGCAGACAGGTGGAAAATGATTAGTGACTATAAGCATCTTGTTTCTAGAATAAGAGATGGAGGAGAATGAGAATGTAAGACTTAAAAATCTACCTGCGACTCATACCAGCTACCAACAAGTGCCTGCGGATTTACATATTTTATTGCAATATTCACAATGACCCTACATGAAATATCTCAGACAATGAAAAGGAGGCTTGGTAACATAAAGGGACATGCCCAAAGCCATAGAATCAATCAGAAGTTGGTGTAATTGCTGTATATTAAGAGCATTGTAAAAAGGAGTAGAGGCTTCAATGGATCCTTTATAGACCTCATTTTTTAATCCTTGGAATATAGGAGAGGCAACTTCTCAGGTGTGAGATTTTTCAGAGAAGAGAGAAGTAAACTGCTAGAGGTTATGCAGTGCAGAAAATTAGAGCCATCATAGGACTTGAACATACCTTTCCAAACACTTTCTATATTGGGCATTTGTAATTTTGAATTATGTTTCTTTAAGGACACCATTTCTCACTGAAACTTTAGAAAAAAACAAAATCCACTTGTCGCAGGAAAAAGTTTTGCAGATTCTCTGAAGCAGATAGCTCTGAAACACACACACACACACACACACACAAAGACATGCACTCCCGAGTCACTGTGTGGTTCGTGCCATGGTTGAAGAGACTGCAAATCGGGACAGGTTGGCCTCTCTGTATCATCAATCAGATGTTCATACACTCGAGATGTTTACACGCTTTAAATTTCAGTGGCTTCCATTTTGTAAATCAAATGTTTATTGTATATTACTGAGAAATATAGGTAGAAAGGAAACATAAAGCAGTCATCCTCTCTGGTTTACTTAGTGTAATCAAATTTGCACTCAGAGATATCATATTCACGTGTTTATATCCTCTGTCCCCATTTGTATTTACTTTTATGGGTAATAATGGACAGCTGCTCGACTCAGAAATGTATTTTTTATTCTCTCAGCAAAGGTTAGAGCAGAATCGTTGTGAGTACCTTCCTAATAACTGCTGGCTTGTTCTTTTAAGCTCGTACAACCCTGGCAGGGGCTGCCCCTTCTTTAGCCGTTGAGGTTAGATTTATTTTCAGAGACAAATCTAAATGTGCAGGGCAGCCCTGGCTACGTGGTTACGGGGAGGGGAGCCCTGCCCTACCTTCCAGCTCCCGCCTAGCTCCTGTCGACAATTTCTACCTGGGGGTCCAATGCTAATGACCTGACTGTCCACCTGCCCACGCCTGGCTTCCCGCCCTCCTCATAGAGTCACCAGCTGCCCCCTCTGGGCCAATCAAAGAGAAGAAATTACCACCAGCAGAAAATGACTCAGGGACTTGGCTGCAAGTGGCAACTTAAAGGCTTGGCACCATGTTGGGGTGGCAGGTGGTAGCGAAGGCAGCTGTTTCAGACCTCCATGAGGCATGGCTTTAGGACACAGAGGCAGGGAAAGCTAGGAGATATCCCAACCCACTGAAAGTTGACTTTCTTGCCCCCCCCCCAAACTTTCTCTCAATGACAGTGCAGGAACTGATGGTTCTTTCTATGCACAGGGCCACACATGACCATAAGTATCTTGCTAAAAACCTGTGAGTTCAAAGGCAAAAGCAGTGCAATTTAATGAATCAACCGGACGGTCCAGTTCCATGAATATAAAGATAAATTGATCTGTGATGATGAGTTCAATTATTATAAGTCCTCGCTATGGGGTCTGAGGACACAGAGGCCATAATCCATGCAGGTTCAGCTACAGAGCAAGCTGGGACAGGAGTGAGAAGGGAAAGAGGAGGGTGTGCAGGGCTGCAGCTGCAGGGCTAACCTCCTCCCAGGTACAAGCATTTAGAGTAACAGTACCTGCTTCAGGCCCACATGGATACCTTATAGAGTCCAAGAGGGTGGGATTTCAGGGCATCATTGATTCCTAGGGTCAGAGAGTATGAGTGTTCATGTTCTGGGGAACTCACTGAGTTTGAAGCAAAATGACATTTGGTAGGTAGAGCACAGGCGATTTTTAGGCAGTGAAACTCTTCTGTATGATACTAGAACGTATGATACTCTCCTGCATGATGCTGTCATGGTGGATACATGCCCTTATACATTGGTCAAAGGCCATAGAATGTACAACGCCACGAGTGAAGCCCACTGTGAACTGTGGACTCCAGGTGGTAATGACTGTCAATGTTGATTCATCCCTTGTACAAAATGGACCCGTCTGGTGCTGGATGTTGGTGGTTAGGGTGGTGGTAGGCAGTGGGCAGGGTACATGGGAACTCTCTCTACTTTCCACTCAACTTTGCTGTGAGCCTAAAACTAGCCTGAAAAATAATGTCTATTAGTAAAGGCAACAACAACAACAAATTTAGTCACCTAGCCCTGGGGACAGGTGGCAGGACAGAATGCCATGTGGACCACAATCAAGCAGGGCTCTCCTCTTACTGGCAGGGCCTGGAATAAAGTAAGAAAATCAAGAAAGGCAGAGAAACAGGTGTTCTGGTTTCCTGAGGCTTCCCATGGGAACATGAGAACAGAGTTGGTGGGAATTCTCCAAACTGCCCCCTCTGTTTGTGCTGTGGATGACTCATCTCATGTCCTGGAGTATGCATGGCATCACCGTTGGCCTGAGCTTGGTTCTGAGACTGGGTTTCATTTATTGCTATCGGCCCAGCTTCTAGCACTTCCCTGGCCCGTGGGAAAGTGGGGGGGGGAGGAGCATGACTGACTCGGTCAGTCCCTGCTTCAAATGTGGGAAAGCTCGGTTGCTACAGAAACCCTTCCAAGGTTGGGGTAAGGTCTCACTGGCATGCTGCCATTAAGAAAGGGGACCCCAAGAAGGGGCAGATCCATAGTGTCCCAAATCTTCACAAAACAGCCTAAGGAAGGTATTTTGTTGGCATTGGCCATAATTATTAGCAAAAGTACTTGCCACGAGGTTGTGTGGCAAGGTTCCCCTAACCTTCTTTTGAGACCTCGAGCCACCATTTAGTCTGGGCCACTCACTGGGCATGCCCACTGACAGCTTCCCTTCTCTGATCTTCAGTTTCTTCTTTGAAATGTGAAGACACTTCAGAAACTCTAATACAAATATAAAATATGATCACATACAAACATAAAATATGGCATAGTAACATACATTCTTACAGCTATAAAATTTCTCCTCTTTATCTGTAGATTGCAAAAGCAAATGATTAAAATGACCCCCAGCAAGAGATCTGCAAAGATGAAAGGGCTCAGACACTACCTGTCAAGCAGATTATGGGTGAGGCATGCACCAGGTTTACTCTTTCGGCAAACTAGTGTGACTCAAAGGGACAGTAGAGGCTGCAAGCAGAGGAAGGGGAGCCTCTAATGTTGGGGCTTCCTGGTTCTCTACCTGCTTTAACTAAAATCCACAGAACTCTCTCCACTCCACGTCGATGACCACCAAAAGATCTGTCTGCATCAGTGGGGACAGAAGCTTTTCCCCACCAGGACCGCAGCACGGCAAGCCTTTCCTCCCCTTCCTCGCCCAGAGCAGCAGCTGCACCTGCTGCACATCCTGCTCCGCTCAGAAGGAGGCTGTCAGGCTCTTTGGAAACCACCCCTTCCTTGGCTGGTAATGTCTCCAAGCAGTCGAGTACACTGTTGATTTCCTATTCTTTCCTAAACGCCTGCAGCCTTTCCACTTTTCCTGCTGTTTAATCCAAGGTTTTAGTGAAAAAACAGGCTCCACTTTAGCACTGCGCCTTAATCATCCTTTAGGTTACCTGGTTTACACTTGGGGGGGTGGAGTGGGAGGGAGTTGTTAACCGGGCATTTTCACCGTCCTTGTGGCCTTCACTGTCAAGTGCAGTGAAACTGGAGCGGCCATTCTGAATAAGAGCAGCCCCCACCATTCGGATGGCCTGCAGTGACCTTCAGCGGCTCCCGATGGCGGAATGAGCCTCTGTGTTGGCCTGGCTGATACTCGTCTCCTCTGTCTTGCTTCAGCTGCATTTCCTCTAACCTTCTTTTGTTCTCTCCCTTCTAACCTAGCTCCCAGAGTAGGCTTCTCCTAACAGAGTCAGGGACCAAGGCAGAAGACAATGGGAACCTTGGCTGGTGTGAATTGCTTTTGTAGGAAAAGGCAAAGGAAGTTCCTCCTCCTCCTCCTCCTCTTCACCTCTTCTCCTACTGTTTCCTTCCCTGTCCTCCCCTTCTACCTTGTTTCCATCCTCTTCCTCCTTCCCCACTACATGCCCTTCCATTCTCAAGACCCAGAACGCAGGAGAGTCCTAGCAGTCATGTAGTTCAGCTACAGTCCAATGAGCTAAACAGGCTTTTGGGGGACAGGCTAGGAACCAAACTGTGTCAGGTGTTGGCTTGGGAAATACTCCTTAAATTCCAAACCACCCAGACATGTTAAGATCTCGTCCCACTCTTACGTTGGGTACAGCATTTTGGACAGCTGCCTCCTATAGTTAAGAAATCAAGACATTCCCCACAGACTACTAACGTTATCAAGTTGTTGTGTATTTTGCTAAGTCATATTAATCCCTCATAACTTCATAAATTTGTTTACTTAGCCCTGCCAGCCTGAGCGATGACACGCAATTGATCTTTGTCTGACAGAGCCCCAAACACTGGCTCAAGACAACACACTGATTCGACTCCAGAGAAAGCATTTGGGGTTAAATGTGCCAGGTGTGGGCAAGGCAGATGGCGTAGCAGCGGTGCCTTGTGTTGTCATGCACATAATCTGGTTTCTGAAATGACCTCGAGACACCAATTTGCTCTGCTCGATATCAGGTGTGCTGTGAGGAGCCCTGTCTCTGGGGACCGCTCACACCACTTTTCAGCACTTCTCATCTGCAGGCTAATGGACAGCACTCTCATTGGAAATGGCACTGTTTGCTCTTCCGACAGGAAGAAATTGTTAAAATGCTGGTAGCTTTAGCAGGCAGCAGGTGTGGCAGTGTATCCCGAGTAGATAATTGCAAATATGTTTTTAGTTGAAACTTTGGCACCCAACAGTAAATAATACCATTCGGGGTTCCTACAAACGCACAAGGTTTGAGTTTAATTTTTGTTTGAACAACTGTTGATATCCATTTCTTTTCTTTCTTCCCTTTTTTCCCCCCAAAAAAAGCTGTTTGTTATTTTTTTTCCATGTCCAGTCTTAAAGTAAATTTGCGATGATATATCACAGCATTATTTTCTATTCAGTGAATAATAACAATGACTCAACAACCTTTGCATTTGTTTCTAGTGAACTTTTTATGACTTGTAATAGGATAGGCTGTATGAGGAAGGTGTCTATATTTCTTTACATAGAAAATTAGAAGAACCAGAGGTTTGAGCTGTCTAAATTTAATGATCCAAAGACAAAGATTTAAGAAGAAGTACTTCTAAAAGTACTGAAGAAAGTACTAGCAATTCAATTAGGACACTCTACCAATTTTCCAGCTTGATTTTAGTACATTTCTATATTTTGCTTAAATATTATGAAATTTTCAGCCAAAATCACACTCATATCATAAAACTAACAAATGGAGAGACTGATTTCTCAGTCTCGATTTATGCAACACTAAAATCTCATACTTTTATCAGTTTTCAAAAACATATTTAATAGGTCAAACAATTATTTCCATTTCTGGGAAGAGAATTGATGGATTGATAAAAATGTTTACTTTTAAACAGTTGGATTGATAATATAAAGACAAGATTTTATCATGAGCAGAAACTTTCCTTAATATGGGATTTTTAAAGTACAGGATATTAAAGACAAATACATTATGTAAATAATGTCCTAACAGCAATAGTTATGTTACTGAGTGTATCAATGGAGGATAGCATTTCTCCTGAGAATTTTGAACTTTCACCATAAAGTTTAGGGACTTTTTGGGGATAGGACATTATTTTTAATTATCACAAAATCATTTTTATTTCTTAGAAAAGAAAAATCCATTTTAAATATTTGACATTTTCGCTTGATGGCATTGTGTGGTGAGGCACTGCTCTGCTCACACCCGGGATAGGATGTTTATTTCTGGCTGCTATATCTTAATTGGGAAACTGACACTCCGGAATATATTCAAAAGGAAACACTAGGACCTTGAAAAAGCTAGGAAAAATTGTAATATGAAGAACACCTGAAGGAATTAGGTATTTATCATGGAGAAGTCGAGCCGTAAGGACAACCTGGATATGCTTTCAGGGATGGAAGGACCGTCTGTCATGAGGAAGTCTCTAACTTTGGCCAGTGGCTCCAAAAAATAGAATTACTACCAAAGACTGGAAGTCAGAGTGAGACAGTCTTTAATTCAACGAAGGAATGAAGTTACTCATTCTTAGAACTGTTAGAAATCATGCGTGTTCCAATCATGCGTGTCACCAAGGGTCCTGAAGCAGCAGCAGGAAACATTCCTCAGAGTCAGAGTAGGGGGTGCGGGAACCTGGACCGGATTGCTTTGAAATTCCCTTCCCAAAGGCCATATTGTATTCTTCCAGGTGAATCTTGGCAAATCCTTTACCGTGTGCCCGAGTATTTGTTGGTGTCCCCTCCTGACGCTATGGCTCCTGTCCAGCCCCGCACGCCCGGTACACGTCTGCTCTCACTCCTCTGCCTTGCACATGGATTCCACAGCTCATCCCACTGATTCATCTGCAGCCCACAGAAGTGTTTATTTTCACATGGCTGAAGTTGGGGGGGGAAGGAAAAGCTAACATCAACACTTCCCAAAAAGTGTTCAGGGTGAGAATTTTTCCTTTTGAAAAATGAAGACTGTCTTCAACGGTAGACAAGGCACACGTGCGTCATCTAAAATGACATCACCCCAGCCAATGGCACGCTATTAAATGCGTCTAAATTCCCTGCCTCCCTCTTCAGAATCTGTTTACGAAATGATTCTAAACACAGATGGAGCCTTTTCTGCCTGCACATATTAATTTGTGTTTTTATTTATGCTCTTCTGATCTTTGTGACGTTTTGTCCTTTAGCCTGACACCAAGTCATTTTTTATACATGTCCTGTGGAAAGGTGGCCCTTGCCCTGCAGTCAACCTCACAAACCCCTGACACACACGCATGCATTTTTTATTGTTCTCACATGTTGCTTAACAGCCTGCGTGATTACTGCTTTACAGCACAGCAGATGGGTTCTTGCATAGCGGCGAAACAGATGAGATGCTCAAATCGATTGTTTTATCAACAATCAGTTGCAGATAAAAATCATTTTAATGAGAGAAATTAATGGTGTTTGCAAACATGATGTTAATTAAAGAACATTGCTCAGGCGTTTTTTTTCTTTCTTTCTTTTTTTTTTTTCCTTTCGCCTCTCTCTTTTTTTTCTGCACACAATTTTTTGTTACCCATGACATCTTTCATTATTGACTCATGCCCCAAAGAAAAGGCGATTAAAATCTGCTTTTGTTTGATGTAGCTTTTATTGAAGAAAGAAATAGATCTTTCTGAAGCTTCCTGGTGAGATGAAAGTCTAATTATCTCCACAAATGAAAGGAAAAGCTTTAATTAGGCCCATGCTGAATCTGCGCACTGTGAATTTGTGCATTGTGATGGATGGAGCCCGCATCTCCTCCGTGACTGCCTGGAAATAATGAAGGGAGAGGCGAGGTAGCCTACTCCCATGATTCCGCTGGCAGAGTGGCGTTGGAGGCACACCTGGGCTGTGAGTGACTGCCCAGAGCAGCTGCCACAGGCCATGTTTCAGTGCTGTGCATTCGGCTGTTTTACAGCCTCCCTCTGAGCTTTGATCTCTTTTCAGACAGCAGGGGTCCTAACAAATCAAGCTTTTCATGTTTCACTCAGTTTCACTCTCTTTTGCTTCCCCATTCACACTGGAACTCCAAAGAGGAAGGATAAAATATTGTCTTTTTCTGAAGCAATTAATGATCAGCGGCTGACATGATTGAAGTGGGTATTATGCCTTACAAGCGGTATTTTAAGGTTGACCGTAGGGGAGGATTCGGGGGGGGGGAAGGAATGAATTATTTATTTAACTTTTTTAGTTGTTTACTTCCATGTTTGTCATTTTATTAATCGTTTGCACATAAGGCTTAACACGTATGTTCACTTTTGAAAATGTGCTCACATGTCCACCCGGGCCTGAAGAGTGACGTTGTGAATTATTTTAAACGGCTAATTGTCCCATGGGAGAAAGCTAAAAGTACCAGCTATGGCTGGATCCCTTCTTTCGGCCCACTTTTGCCATGCTGAATGCAGCTTGGTCTGTTTTCATGTCATCTCACTGGTGCCAGGAAGGTCAAACTTTGACTTGATCCCTCATAGCTTGCTGTTAATCTATTCTTTTCAGTGAATCCAAAAGCACTTCTGACATCAAGAGTGACGATGGGGATTATTTCAAACACTTCTTTTTGGCCAGGATTAAAAAAGAAGTTAGGAAGGGGGAAATGCTAACAAAATTGAGCAGCAATTTGACCTCCCCCCCAACCCCCCACCCCGCGCCCTGCCCATCTTTGGTTAGGAATTCCCTGTTATGAAAGAATGATGAATTTGTTTTCAAGGTAAAAAAAAAAACTAAGCCGACAACGCAAAGTCATGGCAGAAAAGAAACTGCACGCAGAACGTGGTGCTTTCTCACACGCCAAGCGCTGGTGTGAGCTGAAAGGCAACTTTTGTGAACTTAAAAAGCCTATCTTCAGGCAACCCTGCTTTATTTATAGAGGTCAAGATTAGGTAATAAAGTTGTTTGTTGGAGGGAATAGGGTTGAATTAACAGAGACAATTGCTGGGGTGGCATCGGACTTGTTCTGTGGAATGGAAAATTTGAAATGAGTGTTTTCTTGGATAAAGTTTATTGCTCTCCTAAAGTTATGAAACTCAGGCTTTCTGGCTGAAGAGCAATTAAAAAAAAACAAACACTTTTGGTATTTGTTAGATCTCTTTGTAACTCTTTGGGCCTCCTTCCAACACTGCTCATTCCTTGTCCCCTACAAGAAAGCTTTAAATCTCTGTGTTTAGTCCTTGGGTATGATCACGACTGTTTATAGATTCCATCCACAGAGTTGACCTTCTTGCAGGTGGTTGGCACCCAGCAGGTGGGCCTTATTAAGGTCACAATAAGGAATGGAAAAGGACTGAACAGGACTTGACAGCTGCCTTGCTCTAAGTTTCATACGGGAATGATGTCAGTTGTGGTCAAAGCAATGCCTAGGGAGGAAGGAATTTATAGAGGTGCTAAGGGTGAGGGATATCTAGAGAAAGTTGACACAAATTAGGAAAGAGTAGATGAAATCAAACGGTTCATTCAACAACGGCACATATGAGTACACAGACTGAGTCCTTCCCTGAAAATCAGAAGTGTGAAGGGAAGTGTGGAAAGTTTTGTAGCTCTCTAATTTATTGCAGTGGAGTAAAGCATCAGAGTTAGATAGTAAAATAAAACTAAAACTGAATGCCAGAGAACAGATGCGAGCAAACCCCCTAATTAAATGCTCACTTTCCTCCTTTCAAGCTTTATCTGCGTCAACATTTAATTTCACTCTGTAGAGCTGGGCACCATCTCCTCCACGTGCCAGTTCAGTCGTGATGTCAGTGTCTTATGTGGGCGTGTGCACCATACTTACTGCATGACATGCAAATAGTGATACAGTGGTACCCCAGAGCTCAGCAGACACTGCAGAGTTAGACCATATTCATTGTTCGCTTTCACAGCAGAATATATTTTAAAATTGATTTTCTTCCTCCTTTTTAGAATTGGTTTGATATTTACACTGGTTAAAGCCAGCATCAAAATACTGACCCTATGACCAAGTAGGAAAAATGATCTGAGGTCCAAACGAACAAATAAACCCAAACCAAACCAAACCAACTACACAACCAACAAACAAAAAAGCAAAGCCTTGTGGAGATGTCCTTGCCACCCTCAGAGCTATCTCTAACTTTCTGCTCCATCCACTCCAGATTCTCCAGAAGGATAAAAAGTGTTTTGTAACAATAGCCTCAAAATAAACACTTTTACTAAACAAGTAAATAAAAGCTATTAAAATACATAAAGTACATAAAAAATTACTCAATAAAAATATATGAATAAACCATATTAGAAAAGAGAAAAGAAGTGTCACAGAAAGGAAAGAGATGTGTCAAGCATCCTCAGAAAGAAAACTGAAGAGAAACAACCTGGTCCCTCTCAAGGAATGGTGTCAAATGGAAGATTTAAGAATAAAAAAGAACCATCTCAGAAGTAACAGTAATACTAAGCCAAAGGAAGATGTTTGTTGGTTGAGAGTCAGGAAAGCAGAACTCTGTTGAGGAGGAACTGACATCTCTAAGGAAAATTCACAGATAAAGTTCACTCATTTTCTCATTGAGAAGTAAAGTTTTGGAACTGGTGGTCCACGTTTCTTAAATTACCTTAGTTATGATATATTCAGAACTGTGATGTATGTGGAAGTTACTGTATCCAGAACTGAAACCTGAAATGGTGATGTCCTTATGTCAACTCTCGCCACCTCTTTGTTAGAAGACCTCTGTGCATGTTAAGAAATACACATTCACTTTTGAGGGGTGTGAAGAAAAAGCAACCATTAAAGAAAATAATAACAATGTCAGAAGATTATGAGTAAGTGCTAGAAACCAAGGACGCCAAAGAGACGTCCAGTGGAGAGAGGAGCCTCTCATCTTAGACTCGAAGAGAAAGTAGTACCTCTGTTTAGGAAACGATATTTAGAGACACTGCGGTCCTATGGCACCAACGCAGCTTTAGTCATAATGAGGAGCAACTATTTTTTATCAATATAATAAAGCAATTTATACCAAAATTGTAGCTAATAATGCCAAAACCCTATAATAGCAGCCATGGGCAGACATTTGGAATCCCCTCTTCCCAGAAGAGAAAACAAAGACACAGGGAACATGACCAAGGGGCCCCAGCTTGAGCCAGCAGAAGCTGTAATAATATTGGGGGCTTTTTGACTCTCCCCTCTCCTTGCTCAGCCTGTGGGGAGCAGGACAGGAGGGGCAGGCTGAGTGGGCAGAGCAAGGAGGCACCCCGCCTCTTCCTTCTGCCGCTTTGTAAGAGACACTACTTTTGGTTGACAAGCTCCTCTCTAAAAACAGAAATCCTCTCTCCTCCTAGAGTATGATCTGCACCTTACGCTGAGTGATTTGACTGATGCTTTGAATTCTGAAACTGTTCATACATGCACACACACACACACATACATGTATTCACATGCGCATTTACTTGCCTAAATGAAAAAGCAACAAGAAAGGAGAGGTAACAATGAGCACAAGACACTTTAAGAAGCACCAACCCTGGGGATTGCAGCAGGGAAGGAGGGTAGTCGGGGGGCTCGGAAGTGGAAGACTTGGGGCAACCTGCAGGTTGGAAACAAGGGGATTGTATCCAGCCATGGGGAAGGAGTTCCAAAAGAAAGACTTACTTAGAATGTGACAGAGACAGAATGGACCTACACTCAGGTGCTGCCAGCCTTAGGCCGGGTATTGTCCCATGTGCCTATAAGAGTCAGCATAGTGATACCAAGTGTCACACTCGGTTTTAAACCCTCTGAAGAACTTGCCATCAGCTTCAGGGTAAAGTCCAAAGTCCTCAGCACACACAACCCACCCGCCGTCGTCATCTCTCACCACTCGCCCACACGAGGCCACTGTCCTAGGTGTCCCAGCCCCATGTCCACCCTTGATACTCCTGGCAGTGCCTCCCGGCCACCTGCTCCAGACTGCGGCCCTGGAGTCTGCTCTCCCCTCACTACCTCTGCCTCTCTTGTAGTGCTTGTTCTGTGCTGTTGTTACCTGTTGCCTAACATTTCTCTTCAAGAAAAGTCTGCTCTGTTCCCTTGAGGCCAAGGATTGTATCATTTTGCTCTATATTCCCAAAGTATAGTGCAGTTGCTTGCAGGTGTTAGAAGTAGAAACAGAACCTTTTGTTGTGGTTGTTCTTAGTGAGAAAACACCACACAAGAGTGAAGAACACTGTGGAATCAATATACCTTTATTACATAAAGTGCATATTTATGAATTATTATAACTCAGATCTTCGTACTGCCTGGTGGTTCAGCTACAGTTTTCTCCTTTACATTTTTAACATGAAAGTTGATTTCTCTTAGGGGGGACTCAATGTTTGGAAACATCTAAATCTGACTTCTTCACTAACCCATTTATCACCCAGGCTCCTGTACTTCCACCTACATTTGAGACCAGAACTTATTTCTGCTGCAGAGTCTGTGAACCAGCTTATCTCTTGCACTTAAAAGTGTTTTTATAGCAAACAACCAAACATAAATAATAAATAGTGAAGTACATTTTACTCTTCCATCATGGTATTAATTTGCCCTCCAGTTCCTATGTAATGCATCAGGTGCACAAGTCTAGACTCATTTAGATTAGAAATAGCCCGGAATGTGTAGTAGACACATATTTATCATCTTGATTTATTAAGGAGCAGCTGTAGAATGATACTAATTAAGTGTCTGTGCTTTCTTTTTGAGACTATAATTGTTTTTGGAACAAGCAGAAATGTAAGGAAGCAAATAGGCAAGGATATCTGAATACATTAAATCTCTATTATAAAGATAATGTTCCCTTAGATTTTCCTGCAACTTACACATGTAAGGAGGACATCCCCATGGTTTTAAAAAAAAGTTGCATATGGTAGACATTGCTCTGAAACATGTTTGTGGCATACCGTTTTGAATCATTTAGCCCATAGTTCCTGAGCACCTTTAACCTGCTAAACTCTATGCTCGGTTTGCAGGACCCCATTGCCAAGTTCTCAATCGTTCATAATTAAAAAAATTTTAGTGGCATAAATCCACATGTAAGAGAAATATAGCCATCCTTAGGCTTTCAAAAATATTGTGATCCTTCAGAATATTTGTAGAAATTATATATTCCATTTTTATTGCTAGAAGCAGAACAACTAGAACTAAATCAAAATTTACTTAAAAACTTAACCAGAAGCCCTCAGAGTTTAGCTCAGTTTCTTCACTAACACTAACCTAGAAAACTCAGATAAAGTTGAGTGTGATTCCTTTGGATTCATTGTAACAATAAAATATATCAGTATGATGAAGAAGACAGTTCTAATGAGCAAGGCTAGAAAGAGGGGAAGAAGAGGAGAGCATCCCATTGTAAAATTCTGGCCTAATAAAAATGCAATAAATAGCCTTAAACATATACTTCTACATTGTACATAAAATCAAATACAAGAAAAATAGAGTTTATTTAAAAGAAAAACTTTACCTGCTTATAGAATAGCCAAGGTTTTCATAGGATGTCCTCCCTATATCTTATCCTCTTGTTCCTGTAATTGTTCCTACTTGAAGTTCTTACTGTTTAAACATATCCTAAGCTCAACGGTCTACAAACCAGCCACTTGAACTAGGCTAGCTCTTGGCAGGGGGTCGTTCACACCATAGCATTAAATGAGTTCTCTTTTTTTTTTTTTCTTTTCCTTTTAGAGAAGCAAAGCTGACTTTAAAAAGTTTACTGGAAAATAATTTTTTACATTAACTAGGAGACTCATATAAATATTAAAAACAAATAAAATAAGGAAACAGCACAAATACAACAGCAATAATCCTGTCAATCTCTAGTAAATAATATGCTCTTTAATTGTAATATGAAATAAGAAATCAGAGTTTGGAACACAGTAAACACTCCTATTGCTTCAGAAACTTAACCCAAATAAGGTTTTTGAAAATAGGGATTTTACTCTCATTTATAACTCAGACTATTTCTGCTGCAGTGGTGCATATTACTATGCAAATATAAGATGTGTAACTCCATTTTTAAAATTGTAGTGGCAGTGAAAATGTTTTAAAAAAAGTTAAAGCTTCGGTTCACTGACTTACTCTGTGCCTACCTTATTAACAACATACTGAAAATTCCAATTTTGGAGGAAAAATTGTCATATTTTTAGAGCATTTAACTCTTTTCTTCAATTTGATCTAATCTGTACTTTTGCCATAAATTTTCGTATAGAAAAAAGTGAAATAAAATTAGTAGCAAATAGTTACATTGTTCCCCTGAATTAAAATATATATATATATATATGTGTGTGTGTGTGTGTGTGTGTGTGTGTGTGTAAGACAGATTTTTCTATGTATGGAGTTATTTTGCATTAGCTTGCTTGGCTTTGCAAATATTTGTAAAAAGACTATGGTTTTGAAGTTTTATGATGTGTAACACTTCTGGACAGCAAGAGCCTTGCTGAGGCAGCATGGATAAGTGTGTTGCGGGGTGGGGCAGGGGATTCTGGCCAAATCTGCCCACTCCATATTGTCAGTCAGGGCTGCCGTTGATGAGTAGGGAATCCTCAGTTCTGTAACTGTGGCAAAATCTAAGAAAGAAACAAAGCAATCTACTTAGTAAGTGAATTCACTGAGGACAGGCATTATTAATAAGTGGTAGAGCCATGGATGAAGTCCAAGTCATCTTTTGATTAAACCCAGCACTTTAATTGCATGACATTTTTGTAAGCATAACTACATACAAACCAACTTTCTATACTATGCAGTGGGGCTCAGACATGAAGTTCCAGTTCTGTTACCAAAAAGCATATGACATTTTTAGCTGCAGGTGAGTAAGGAATTGCCTCTGTTCTCTCCTGGCCCACGTTTTTCTACTTGCAAATGCCATTTCACTCATCTCTCCCTGTGTTCTCTTTGCTCTCATCATTGCAAGTGAGTTGGGACAGGTTGCAATTGTCCTGTCTTGCATTAGAGCCTATAGCCCTCACCGCAGATCACTGTCCTTCTCCTTTGCTCAATCAACGCACACACTTTAAGCAAGAAACTCCTAAACTGTATTTCTACAGACCTTCTCCAATATGCTTTGAAAAGACCTGCCACAAATAACCCAGGGATGGCCTGTCTCTTGTCCTGTTTTGTGCTTGCTGCCTGTGTGTTCTGCCCTATTGTCAGAGTCAATTTCAGCCCCACTGAAATGGTGAATAGGGACTTTTAAATGCACTCTTCTCAGCAGGAAAATAACTCCCTATCTCCAGCCTACTCTTTAAAATACTAATGTTCTGATACTTTTTCTATAACACTGTTAAATAATCCTTTCCTTGCTATAACTCAATGATTTTTGCTGCCTTTCCACTCTCTTCTCACTGTTTGCATTTACCATGATGAGAATTTGTTCTGAATCTTCTAAAGAAAGCATTGAGACGAAGGGAATCATGTCCTAGTCCACCCTTCGTGCTCTTTCTCTATACCATTGGAATTCCCCATTCTCCACAACCAATGGCAATCCTGAGCGTACAGCCCTTAGGGGGCCTAATTCTGAAAGTTGATCAGTGCTAGGGCATCCTAAGGAAAGTGTATCAGGTTCTGTAGGACAGGATGGAGACCAGGGAATATGAACCTTAAGAGTCTCTGTGTTCTTAGCCTAGAGAAGACCTACTTGTTCCTGGATCCTAAGGTTGTAACGAACACTCCTTCAATCAAATATGCCATCTCCCCAGCTGCCTCTGAGAGCATGCAACCTGCCCACGTTTTTTCATGCTTAGGATGTTCTCTTAAAAACTCTCTTCAAAGGACTAGGGTGAGGCCAGTGAAGCAGTCACCTCTGACGCAGAATTTAAGGGACACCAAAAAAGTCAGTAATCAAAACCAATAATATGTTAAAGCAATGTTTTTTTAAAGTTAAAATGAATATACAAATCCATGATGAAGAAAATATCACAATTTTAAACAAATGCAGCATCGGTATTACTGATTTTCTTTTTCTCCCAGTTTCCAATATGGCTTTAGCACTGTGCTACTGAAGTCCAAGTGGACCCCAAATGCCCCAACCCATGTGGGAAGGAGGACATAGATTGTTGCTTAGTCCCAATCCCCTAACTCATAATACCAAGATTTATGAGCCTCTTACTATGCACCAGGTTATATTCTAATCATTGTATGAGTGTTACTTCGTTCAACATCTTGAAGCAAATGTTACTATTATTTCTATTTTACAAATAAGGGACCTAAGACCCTGACTCACTCATCAAGTGACAGAGCAGGATTTCAAATCTCTGTAGCCTGACCCTGAGTCCAGAGGGTCTACGCTCAACCACTCCCCTATTTGGTACCGATCCCCCATTCAATTCATTTTAATGCCCCCTTAACATTCTGGGCTTATCCCCTGGTTCATAATGTATTCAACAGCCAAAGAGCAACAGTTATATTCCTAATGAATGAATGTAACTAGGTGGAAAGTAGGAAACTGGTGAGAACTAAAAAAATTCCTCAGGGTCAGTAAGAAATGGAAGAGAAGACAAGATCATTCTAGAAGCAGATGAGATTAGGCCATTTCAACTCATGACCCATTTTCTTATTTTATGAGGAATTTACATTATCTTACTCAATTTCCAGCCTCTCAAAGAATATGTACAATGCATATTTCTGAATCATTAATCTTTTATAAAGTCGAACACAGCTCCTATCAGGGAAGGAGATGCCCCCAGAGTGCAGAGAGTTGGTACCCATGGAAGGTAGGGGACACACAGAGACTGTGGCAAGTGTGAAAAGAAAGCATAAAAGTTATCATCAGCCATGCAGAGCAAGACTGTACTTCTGCAAAATGCTTTTGTTCCCCATTATTACAGAAATGCTACAGGACTCAGGATATTAACAAACAGCTCTCTTTGCACACACGTATCTATTTGTAGGATTTATTCCCCTAGCACATCCCAAGTGTTTAACAATTGGTTTGTTCATTTATTTTCCAATAACCAGAATGCTTCTTCCACTTCACAACTATTTCATAATACTGCCCGTGTCTGAACCATAGGGAAAAACCTGAAAGGTTCGCACACGGTGTCCTGTGTACTAAATTTTCTCCCACACGGGGCTCTGCAAGTGATGATAAAATAATTCTCTACTTTTATCAAACCTGCCCTTTCATTTCGATTTGTTTCCATTTGAATAATATTTTGGTGTATATTTCAGATTTTTACCTAAGGAACAAGCATTGAATATTTTTCCGGATTTTAATTAAGCCCTTTCCAACACGCTCAGGCGCACTCATTCAAAGCTATCCATCACATCCAAGCAAATCAGGAGGAGGGTTTAACATGTGTTGAGTAGTAATCTTGTTGTATTTGTGTTCATCTGTTCATCCAGGAAAAAAAAAATAGTCAATTGAAAGCAACATGGGAGTGGCAATCCTTGTCTTTAAGGCAACTGTTGTATAATTGACCTCTTTTAGCATTTAATTTCTCGAGCCTCTAGGAAGCTTAATTTTGAACATCAAAGAGGTACCTGTGGAAGAAACTGTTCCAGACTGGTGAGTAAACAAATTAGAGTTAATAGGGTCATTAGTTTTGTGGTAAAAATTTAGACTGGGTATTCCTCACTAACGGATATGTAAACTGTCAGCATACAGATTTGTTTTTTTTTTAACCTTTTAAAATATAATTAGACCTAGAATTTGACAAGATGTTATATATTCTTTGCTTAATGGCATTTCTTATGTTTAGATAGGGCTTGGTGTTTATAATGTTAAAGTGTTTATGAAAATCCCTTCCTAGCCGCATGCAATCCGTGCTGATGAATGTATTCCTGTATGTCCATGAATTACGGAGCGTGGTGGTTGCAGGCCACACGGCGAGATCACACTCTGCCATCCAGGGTGCCAGCTATGTAACAAAGTGTCTGGGTTCTAATTGCCTGGAGCACAATATGGACAGTGATCTGTTTAAACACATTGAGTAATTCATGAAGATACAAGGTTGTGGGGGAGAGATTAATAAAAGAGTTTGTTTTATATTAAACTTCAAGACTGGTGAGAAAAAAAATATATATGTTTAACATAGAGAAAAAGCAAATATTTGCTTTGACAGAGGAGACTTGCAGTAGCTATTTAGCCTGGAAATCTGCAGCTGGGCATGCACATCCAGTGCTAAACCACCTCCTTACTGTGAAAACTTATTGTACCAGCAGGATACGGGAAGTGAGGACAACAATGAAAGCTAAAGCGAAAAATAAAAGAAAAACAGAGTGAGGCTGAGATCATGTGGTGCTCTGTGTTTTAAGATGTGTGTTTCAGAGCCACATAATGTAACTTAATTATGTATGAGGATTTAAAAATGTATATTTCTTTTCTGAAAATATGACTTATTAAAGCACTATTATAGCTTTTCTTACAATTAGTACAAATCAGTTTTTTACACTAAAATGAGTCTCCTATATTCCCTTTTGTTTATTTTCTGTTAGCTCTAGCAAAAGAAAAGCGTTTTATTTACCATTACTGTTTGTATCAAAACAAAGCACACATACATTTAAAAATAAAAATGCTATAATTATGAATACTTACAGTTTTTAGGGAGACATAATTATTTCATTGGGTTGGATAAACTGTTCAGAAATCGTGATGGGGATATTTAATAATCTTATGCTTATAGGTGATTATGCTGCAGCATGTTTATTTGGTGTTCAGTCATTCAATCATTTTTACACTTATAGAGATTAAAATATGCATTTTTAAAGTAATACCTTGATAACTTTTTTGATTTTTTAACAGAAATTTTTGGGTGGGAGGAGGAGTATTAGCTATTGATCTAGTGCCAGTGACTCTAAACCATAAAGTCTAAAAAATAGAAATATCACATTAAGCAGAGGCTGTTGGAAAGCAAATTTAGTGAGAAGTCAGTTTAGCAAAGCCTCTAGGAATCAAACAGAGTATCCCCATGACTCATTTGGCACATGGAAGCTTTAGAGTTGCTCAGGTCAGAATTCCTGTCTTCTTTCCCAATATATGTAGTGATAAATAGCACACGCAACTCAGGCCGTTGAGGCCACCTGTTTACTGAGGTTCATCCTAGGTTGTGAGTCAGCAAATGAAGCATTTACATTCTCCACAATATGGCGCCAAAGCCCCGGATCCTCTACTCTTTTCAAGCTTTGCCAACCTTAGATGGATAAAATGCGAGGAGCCATAAAGGCCCTACATTTACCACTTGTAAACAGCCTTATCACTTGACGTGGTACTTACACACCACTTGCGCACAATACGGCAACAGCCTGCGCCGCAGGAAGCCGTGCTGTGCTGCCCTAGCAAACAGGAGAAAATGCTGATGTGCTTCCTTCTGCTGGATTGATGGTCTGAATTGTGGAATATTTCTGCACAAGAGATACTGCCGTCACTCCTGCCCCTTTGCAACTGTCAGGGGGTACCCGTGTGTGTGTGTGTGTGTGTGTGTGTGTGTGTGTGTGTGTACACTTACCTAAGGAGAACAAAAGATATATGAGAGAGAGAGAGACAATTTTGTAATAGGATTAAACAAGTAATGATGTGTCAACAAAAAGCAAAACAAAACAAAACAAAACCCATAGTGTTTTTAAGAAAACAGAAGGGGCAATTGCTTAAATAGCTTTGCCCTAGAAAGCAGCAAAGACTTTCAGTAAATAAAAGAATAGCAGAGGTAAAAAAAAATCAATCCTGTAGAGAAAGAAAAACTCTTTTCTTTTAAACAGGTGGAGCTTTTCTCTTTCAATATCCATCTAATGAAAATCATTATATGAATAATATTGGGCTCCCAATGCAGGCTTTGGTGTAAGACTTCTGCTGGTCCACACTGAACGCTAAACAATTTCCCAGCCCCCAAAATTTCAAGCATCTGCATGTTTTACTTGAATTAATCATGTGGCATAAATTAAAAGTAAATCATCAATCATTATTAATTATCTGTTCAACTGATGTCTGCACTTTCTTACACTTTAATCTTCATTAACATGTAGGAAAGAGAAAATCTCAGAGGGCGTGCCACATGCGTTCCTGTGTTGTGCGTTTGTCTCTCCAGAACTCTCAACAACTCAGAAATACAGCTCTCCTCGACGAGAAGCTGATACCACCAGGACTTTTTCCCTCAATGCTTCAGATTAAATCAAAAGGCTTAATTTGAGCAGCCATCGGCAAAAGCGAGATTCAGCTCTTTGCTTCTGAGACCCTGGTGCTCTGTCACTTGAGCACTTTCTACAGCACTTGAACCGTGTCCTGTAGGATTCACCCACGGATTGCATCCGTGCCTCCTGCAGGAGCACAACCGCTTCTTCATTCAGATGTGTTTCCTCACTCTTTGCTCTGAGCTGTTCTGAGCAAAAATAACTCTTAACAATGCCATTAGTTTCTTTTAGCTCTTGTTAAATATATAAGCTTTGTAAGTGCTGTCTGGTGTATAAAATTTGCTTGCAGTTAGGTGACTTGAAATAGTTTACTTGTAAAGGGAAAGGCAAAATGTGAAGGTATTTTGATGAGCTGTGTAATGAATGATAGATTTTATACGGAAGTTTCCCGTTTTGCTTGGTATGATTTCCTCTGTTGAGAATATAGACTGCCTTAGCATGTGTAATTGTAACCCCAGGATAAAAGATTGTATTGTATACAGCGATAGCCTTTAACATTGGAACCATTTGGAGTTAGACTATCTCCATGACTAAGCTAGTCTCTAACTGTAAATTTGAAGCTACCCTCTCCCTTCCTCAGTATTTGATTGCTTTCCTTTCAATTCTTTGTCCTTCTTTCCACGTGTCTGTCATTACCAAGCGTGTATGACAGGTCCATTCTATCCTGCTTCTGCTGAAATAATTTGAGAAGCTAATGTGGAGATAGTATATTGCTCAGGCTAGGTGCTATTTACAGAGGACGTATATCATTATACTTAAAACATCACCACATCATAATTGATGTGATCTCACATCAACAATGGGATCTTGTAAAAATCATAACACTACTCTTTAAAACTGAAGACATTTTGTGCTTGTACAGATAGCCAAAGAATGAGATTACTCTTATTATCTGTTCTCAAGTTTCTAAAATGTTCTGACGTGATTAGAGTAATTTTATGAAAATTATTCGGTTGCACCCTGATTACTCAAGCTAATCTTTCAGAAAGAGCCTCCAACCTTTTCTCTAAACATCTTCATTTTAGAAATGGTAATTATTAGAAAAACTGTTCCAATCCATTTTTCATTAAGGACAGAAATGTAAGGACTCGATATTTCTTGTAGCATTGAACTGATTATTAGAAAATCAGTAAATTTGGAGAAATACATAAACAAATTTAGGATCTGTTCTGCCACACTTGGTGAGGTCTCAGAGTATGGTACAGCAGTGGTTTAAAAAAAAAAAACATTTTCCAAGACAAGATGAAGATGGAAGTGCGAGAACCAGGGAGGGACAGGGGCAGTGCAAGGTCTAGAAATAAGAACCCAGCCCTGATTCGGTTATAAATGCTATTTTTGTGGCAAATAAGTCTTCACTGTCAGAAAATGCAATTGTACATTTTCTGTGTATTACTGTTCTTCAGTTAACGTTCCCAAATGTTCCTGGCCCAGCCACCTCTACAGCAAATTGATGAACTGGCATCCACACGTGTTTCCGTAAAGCAAGCTCTAACTGAGAGGAGAGTATGATGTTCTTCTCCCAAGGATCAGAAATCTTCAGACAGGTCCCCTACGCACCACAAAGTAGTTTTAACCTTCAAAAGTATCAGCGTCCTTTGGTGTACTTAGAGCAAAGCTATATAGAATACCATCCTACAGGATTCAAACAGTAGCATACAAGGGCTCAATCATCTCTGAAGAGCTTTCATTTGACAAAAAAGGGAAAAGGAAACAAGTCTTTGTTGGTTTCCTTTTTTTTAAGAAACAAAAGGCCATTCAATTCTCTCTTCCTTTTTCCTCTCCATCTTACACTCCCAGAATTCTTCATGGTTCGCTGCTGTAGAAGACAAAGGTTGCCAGCTTCTTTATAATTCACAAAACACTAAGCTGAAAATCATGCAAATTTTTCTTTATAAAGATTAACCCATGAAAATGTAGGGGAACAGTATTTACAGTAATGCCCATAGTTTTATTGGTTTAGGAGTATGGAATTGTTTTACCTCCACTTTACAAATATGAATTTCCATGACACAGCGTCACAAGTAGAAACACATGTCAAATAAATTGGTGGCTCGTTTTCTAATGGATTTGTTAGGATAACAAAAACACCCATCCCAAGCAGAGCTCTTTAGCAAATACATGTGCTGTGGGAAATAGAAAGGTTTACATGGAGCAAAAGTGAATTCAGCATCTTGGAGATGAAGGTGTGGGTTTGCAGTCTGCTGTGGTATATGCCCTGACCTAACTATGAGTAAAGAGGCTGATTAATCAGTTCCTAGCAGGTTTTATGCATTAAATTTACTTTTACAAAATCCGAAAGTTATTCTTATCCATATCTCTCAGTTTGACTGATTAATTATCTATGGTTCCCCTGCACATACCACGATCACAGTAATGTTCTTTGGAGATATAATCATCAAAGAGCATCCCTTGGTTAGTGTGGTACATGAGAAGGGCATAAATAATGAAATAGAACAGGGGCCATTAATCCGTTCTGTTTTGTTTTCAGTGCTTGGAGGTTGGTTTACTAGGTAGGGGGTAAAGAGTAGTTGGAAAAGGAGAGGGAGGAGAAGAGGAGAGCTATGGGTTAGAATTTTGCACTGTTCCTCTCAGCCAGCCCTCTCTTAGGACCAGGCACCCTGAAGCCCTCGCAACCTTGAGAGCTTATGCAGGTTCATTTTGGCTGGCCACGCTTTAGGTATTCCCATGGCACATGACTCTCATTTGGCGCTAAATATGTGTTTCCCCAACATCTGATGATTAGAAGCAATCGCTTGGTTATGACTTTTATGGTTCAAACATTAACCTATTGTTAAATGCAGTTTTTTAAGCAGAGTTTTTTTTTCTTTAATGGATATCAAAAGTTTGACACGTTAATGCTAATTAAGAATGCAGAAGAACAGAGGGCAAAAAAGCAAAGCTTTCAAAACATATCTGCCCCTGACCTTTGACGGGGCTGAAGAGCTGCTGACTGAGTTGAGATTAATTACCAGGGTTCACTTGGTAGACCTCTATCATGTATCCTTCCTCCTAATGTTGTAGAACATTTATGTCAAGAAATTCTGACAGTTTGATCCTTTGCAATAACCCATTGCCTATTTACTTTTCCTTCTGTGTTTTCGTTTTTCTCTGATTTGAATGTTTCTATTGTATAGAAATTTTAGGACAAAATTGGGGTTGACCAGCTTATTGAATCTTGCTCTCCCTTTCTCAAATGTAGTAGTCAAGGGCTGTGGCCTGGCAGGTCTTTATACCACAGACTAATGGGAGCAGCTGGGTCAGTGCCCTCGGGCAGAACTACACAGTACACTGGCCACTTCTCGCACCTCCCTGTGGGTAATTAAGTGGTGTAGTGCTCCAGCCTGCTAAGGAAATGTCAGCCCATGCCTGCGTTGATTTTTTTTTCTAGTAGAGGAGAGAAAAGCACAATAAGTCTTAACCAAATAATGCAAATACAGAACATTTGGGAGACGCATGTTTTCTAGAATCTCCACATTCAGCTTTCCCAAACAGTCCTAAACCAAAATATTCAACGGCAGCATGACTCTAACAAGTCCAAGGAACACAGACATCAGAGTATGGAATGTTTCACTGTTCTTTTCCTTTGGCATAATCTTGAATTTAAATGATCGACACCTTTCCCTGGTTGAAGGAAATCATTCTTTCAACCTTCTGAGAAAACAAGTTCTATGGAATTTTATCATTTTTTGCTTTATAATCTTTAACAAAAGAAACCAATTTTTTTAAGAAACAGAAAATTGGTGAGTCAATAATGACAATATCGAAGGGCAAAAAATGTAAAATCTACCAGCTATGTGCTTTGATCCTGTCAAACCCATATTTGACAGGTGCAGTAGTATGATTTCTCCCTTTCGGGTGTAAATTCCACTTCACTGTACCTGCCTGACTTGTAGCCAGGGGAGATTGGGAAGTTTTACAACATGATTCAAATGTAAAACTCCACCAACTAGGAATAGGTTTTGTCTCATTGTCATTCATTAAAGGGCTTCCCTTATCTATCCATCTGGGGTACCACAGCAAGTGCAAGCCTTGGTCCTTTGCATTCTGTGTAGGTACTTATTTAAACAATGCTTTGAGATTCTTTCTGTGGTGGTGGTGGTGGCAGTGATGGTGGTGGTGATGGTGGTTATTCTTGTCATTTGTAATTGGGACTTTACAACTAAAGGATTAGTTCGGAGGAATTGAACAAGTGTTTTTTTTTAGAGAGAGCTGTTTATAGTTTAATAGCAGCTAATTTTCCATCTCCCTGGGAGACTCTCTCTCACACTCTCTCCAGCCAGTGTTTCTCTGTCTCTGTCTCTTTTGTTGAAGTCTCTCTCTCTGTCAGACTCTGACTCAATTTGCCTCTCTTCCCAGCAGTAATAAGTGTATATTACTATCTCTGTTGTGCTAGTCTGAAATAAAGTTGATGGCCAAGTGCTGCTCCAGTCAGGATCCTGAGCCCCTGCCCCACTTGGTCCTCCCCGCTCAGGGACTTAGCCTGGGGGCTCTTGTGTCCCCGGCCACCACCACCACACCTCTGCCTCTCGCCCCCTTTGCAACCGGAGTTGTCCTGTTTGGGGAGACAGCTCTGCTTCTAAGTCCACAATTGCTAAAAGTTCCAATCTACAAAATTTTTCCATGAATGTCTGTTTTGTGTTTGGAGAATGTTAAATGTGATTTTACAGATGAATAATTTTAGAAGTGTCTGAGCAAACCGTATTTTAATAACTTTGAGTAAATGGATTCCCAAACTTTTATCTGTCTGAAGACATAATGGACTAAAAAGTTGAAATATTTAGTAGCATTTTGTTTTGTATAAAAGTATAATTAGATGGAAAATTTGGAAAACGCAAGTATAATATGTGCAAATATGTGAATGTGTCTATTCATCTTCAGAATAAAAGAATGATAGAGACATTCATAATTCTCCCACTAAGAGAAGTGTATCTTACATTGTGGTATATTTTCTGGCATTTTTTTTAATGTAATATATATAGACACACGGCATTTTGCTCTATAAATCCTTTTGTAAATTAGCTTTCTTTTCAATTAACCTCATATCATAAATACTTCTGAGCTGTTAAATGTTCTTCAAAAATATTTTAATGGCTGTACAATATGCTATTGTGTGAATATGTGGATATGTGTGGTACTACAGTATACTAAAAAATTTCTTATTTTGTATATAGAGAGGAAAATTCTCTGTATATAAGACATAAACCCTTATACACATCTCTGATTGCTTTTTTAGGAAAAAATAGAAATTACTTTGTCAAGTGAAAACATCCTGTGATTTCAAATCTATTTTTATTAAGAAGATGCTTAATATTTGCATTTTTTTATATTGGACTTTTACTTTTTGGTATCTATACAGACCAATATGACATTTAAAAACAAGGACATCTAATTTTTACAAAGCATTGTTTACAATAAACAACTTCCAGGTCAAGTATTGTCACACAATCATTCTTTTTAATTGTAAAAAGAAATATCTTGCCTTTAGTAAAATTATAATCTGTCATGAAATTAGTTTTAAAATATAAAAAAGTTAAATATCATATATTCTACTTTGATAACTAGAAAAGGAAACCTCTAACATAGTGTTGTACAAGTAGAGACTTCAGGTGAACAAAATTAGAGAGATTTAGAGATAAGAGTTATGACCCTTTCCTATAAATGTGGCTCCCAAAGCATAGGAAAGTCTGAATTATTGGCATTTTGCTGTGTAACAACACTAATAATAGCTAGTATTTGTTGACTTCTTACTAGTGTCAGGAAGAATTTGAAGGGTTTTATGTGCATTAAATCATTTAATCCTCATTACAATCCTATGAGGTAGATTGAATTATTCACCTCATTTTCTAAATGAGGGAAATGAGGCTGAAGGAGGTTAAGTAATTTTCCCAAGTACAGTCAACACTATATGGAGGAGGAGGTGGTGTTCAGTCCCAGAAAATCCGGCTACCTGTGGCACCTGCGCTCTGCACCACTGTGCAATACTGCCCCCTAGTGTAAGTGCGCATACACACTGCAAGGGCTTCTCCCCCGCAGGGGCTACTCATTACAAAAGAAAAAGACTCTAGCAGGTGGAATGAAGGGGCTGATAACCAAACACACATGTGTGCATATATACACATTTGTGTGTGTTATATAAATATATACATATTTCACTATATATGAATAGTATAACTATATAAGAAAGCATTTTATATTGTAATTGGCATACTTTAAAATGTTTAAAGAGCTCTTATGTATATTTTTCTACCCGTAAGGCAGACACGGCAGAGATTGTTGAACCCATTTTACAGGTGGATAAACAGGCTCCCCAATGCCCTACAGCTGGGAGAAGCTGGGTGGGGATTAGAAACCAGATCCACTGTTAAATGCTCCTTCTACTCACCTTACTCATACCTAACAGCGCAGCTCCTGACGCGTCTGAAGGAATGAACAGACAGGAATGAGAAATGCTACAGACAAGGGAAAAGGATCTGCCTTTATATATAGTTAGATCTAGGAAACAGAAAGAAATAACAGAACCGCTCTCCAAAGATGACAATGTAGTGTTAACAGATAACAGAGAGGAACTACTCAATTCATTTTTGACTTCCGTTCTCCTCGGTAAGAAGGATTAACTTCAAACAGAAAACTCGGGGAAAATAGAAGTGGGTAATGTAAATACTGGAGGCATAAATCCTTTCAGGAAACATGAGAACTTACAACTGACAGCCTAAGATAAATATAATCACATTTGGGGGGGGGGTAAGGAATTGTTATTAATCCCAGTGTAATATAAATTATTTCTAATGACACCAGAGGCCTAGGTGCTGTTATCATGCTTGGAAATGAAGATACCACTTACTGACCAGATAACATGGGGCCACAAGTGTTGCATTTACACTGAGCCATTCACTGACCCATTTAGCCTCCCCTGTGGTCAGGGCAAACATTCGTGAGATGGCTACTTGGGGCCAGAGTTCAGTAGGCACAGTGCTAAATACATAGTAAGTACTTGGTCAATATTTGTTGAATTAAGTAGAATTGGACTGAACTCTTTGATGAGGTCGTACATGCACAGAAGGTCTCTTTCTCTCAAATACAAGCTTCTTACATGGCCTTAAAAAAAGACCAAAGTCAGTCAAAATTTGTTTTGAAACAAAGAAAAAATAATTCAAAATAGAACACTTACAGAAGTGTTTTGATATCTGGTAAAGACTGACTCTTCTCTTAATTCTGTCTCGGTAAACTAGAATAACAACTGTGTACAATTACATTTTAATTTATGCTCCAAATGAAAAAGTACTTCTTAAAAAGTAGCATTTTAAGTGTCATGGAAAAGGCATATTAAACTATTATTTCTTTCTCAGTGATCATAAAAACATGCGTTCTGAAGTCAGGACAGCTAGATGCTTAAAAGCCCCACATATAGGGTAATAAATAAGATGAATGAATAATTGAAATTTTGCATTATGTGGCACCAATAGATTAATTTTTACAAGGGAACTTATTTCCAGTAATGATCTTAGGAAGTGATCTCTCATTAGTAGCTGTCAGCACTTGGAGGAGGTGCCCAGCCTTTACTACAGAAAGTGAAGGAGCAGCGTTGAGTTTTCACTGATTTCTCTTAAGAATATTTTTCAGGTAACTCATATTCACTCTAACAGACCAAATTGATCCTAAGGTAGATCTTGCTGATGGAACATAAAAAGCTCCCTTTTGTCCCCATCGGTACCAATCGTAGAGTTTGTAAATTCAAGCAACTGTTAATGAGTTTTAAGGGGACACTCAATGCACAACATGGAAAATAATGCATCTTCTTTTTCAAATTGTGTAAAAATTTAATCCTCAAAGCAGACATAGCCATAAAAATAAAGCTGATCTTTAATGGATGTTGATTCACCAACAAAGATATTGCCTTTTCAAATGTAATAATCTTTGGAGGAATAAATTTGCTGTGTGTGTACACACATTCATGTATGTAAGTATATTATTAAATATGTGTTTCTAAAAATATGAACTAGTCTAAGAAATTCTAGTTACAATTATCCTCATAAGGCTTCTAGAAGCCAACATCCATCCCAGTTCTGTGTTTCACAAATTAGAAGGTGGTTTCTGCTACTCTACTTTTCATGTCAGCCTTAATTGTTCAAGTCTTACTCTGATACCATTCCCAATGACTGTTTCAGAGCGTATCATGCCTTTCTATCCATAATGAATGACTATTAGCATCAATTTTATTATGTTCAAAATAACCATCAATTTCTCCTTCAATTACATGTTTAAATGTCATGTGGTTATTTTCTGCCCTGCGGATTAGACAGTAATCAGAAGTAGAGTGACTTAAACTTCAACTGACCCATAGAATAAAAGTGGTTCAAATTACAGAGAAAAGAAAAGGGGGAAATAAATAGAGACTTGCAATGTTTGTCTGAGAAGAGAAAGGAAGGATAGATGCTGGAGGGACTTCCGAAGACAAAAGTCACAGAGAAAATCTCTGTTTTCCTCCATTCCTGGCTTAGTCTTGGCACTATGACAGCCATCAGTATGTCAAGGGACATATGCATAAATGTCCTAGCGTCTATTTCTGCTGGTTTTGTCAGCCCCGTGCTCTTTCTAACCTAAGCTCAACCTCTTCCAGAATGGAGCACATTAAAGGCTCCATGACATATTTTAAGTCACGAGTTTACACGTAGGGTGTGAACTGTAGCAAATTATGTACTGAGCCCCCACTAGTTCCAGACACTATCAAAGGCTGCGTACAGCAACAAGACAGCTGGGATTCTTGCTTTATGGGGCTTTCAGTATAATGGAAAAGAAAGACATTAAACAAATAATTGCAAATGTTAAATGCTGTAAAGGAAAAGCCCAGCCTGCTATGAATGGAAGGCCTAACCAGGTGTGTGTAAATGCATATACTCAGGATGGAAGTGTGCAGAAAGCTTCCCTGGGGCACCGTCACTTAAGCGGAAACCTGAAGGATAAAGCGGAGTTATCGGCACTACTGTCTGGTGTTCGGTTCTCAGCTCCAAGAGGCGCCATTTGCTTAGACCGTGACATCAATATATGGATCACCCCTGTAGTTGCAAAGCAGGCTTTGTACAACCTTCCCCTGGTGTCTCTGAGGATGAGTAGGCATTAGCTAACTGGTAAGCAGAATTAGATGGGGAGAAAAATATTAAAGAAAGCAAAGCATTATGTCTTTGAGGTAGGACAGAGAAATGTATTATAATAAAAGTACAGAATGGCTGGGATAGAAAGTGGGAACTCAGTGGCTGCTGGGTTTTATATACATTGCTATGGGTTTATCATTTTCTCCTAAAAGAAATGGAAAGCCATTTGAATGAAATGCCCTGAAAATGTTGCTCAGAATTAAGATCTAATTGGAGTAGGGCAAAGTTGAATTTGGAGATGAGGATTTAGACTTTTATCGATTTATAATGTGAATGTTTGTCTCCAGGATTAGGATCATGGTAAATTTCAGCCATAGTTAGGAAGTAGGATGCACAGTAGCTGGATGTAAGTGGCAACAAGTAGGGAGGAATCAAGAATGACATTGTGATTCCTGGCTTGAAGGTCATGCATTGCATGCACCATCTCCTAAACTAAGGCATAATGGTGGCCAATTTTTAACATGTTAAAATTTTGGTGCCAATGGGACATGCAAATGGAAATATTAAATAGGAAATGATATGTGGTTCTAGAAGGAAGAGGTTCTGGTTGGAGATAAAAATTTCATAGCAAAATATACTATTTGAGTATATTCATATCTGCTACTTGTATCAAGACTTTGTGAGTGTGCCTTCTATTAGCAAGAGCAAAGATTAGAAATTAATACTATTAAAATACTTCAGAGCTTTATAAAGCCACCAGAGAGGGGAGGAAACCTTTATTTTATATTCTAGTACCCTTTTTTTAACAAGAATGATTACTAATGGTTATATAGTTTTTCGAGTGCTATAATTTTATACCCTACCTCTTAGGCTATCCTTTATTTCATTTATAGTATAAAATTTGTTTTCAGCATCTTCTTATACATTTTGAGAACATTCTTCTCGTAAAACTCTTCATCTTTGATGGTTTTATTAAAATTAGTTTAAGTGTTACAAGGATTTATGAGAGACTTCGTTATGTTTTCAAGATTCTCTCTATAACCCCTTTATGTGTTTAAACTACCAATAGCATTGGTAGTTTAGTTCACAAACGTGAAGAAATGGCTTTTCAACTCAAGGTTTTAGGAGAGAGAACCTGTGGCCAAAGTCTTTAGACTAGAGGTAACCTCCCCTAATAAAGGTCCTCCTGAAGGGCTCAGAGTTATCAGGGGAGGACCCTGAAGGGCAGAGCAAGGATCCAGTACTCAAAGCCGTCTCTACTAAAGCAAGGGAATAAATGTGGTCCTTATAGTTCAGCTCAGCACACTGGGTCAAAAAGGAGGAGTATTTCAGGCCAGGAGCCCTGCTCAGGAGTAAAGACTTTACATGCCACTGGCTTATTTTGAAACAGTACCCACACCACCATCACCTCCCATCTATCTTGTGGATACAGGATTCTGATTTTGAAAGAAGGAATATCACAAACTACAATACAACCAGGGTGGATGATCAGTCACCCTCTAGGAAGGGTCAGAGTTTGCCTTCCTGTTCGTCTCTATTACCTTCCCTTGCTCCTTTAAGGATTGACTGGTTTTCTAGTTAATAGGCCCCCTCGAGGAGAGAAAGGACCCCCCAGAACTTAATTACTGGCATATTAAATTCCTTTAGGGCCCTCTTCTGTCCTCATAACTTTCTCTCTTCTCTAACTGGCTCCTCCATGCCAGGCACAAGATAGCCGTAAACTGCTGCCTCACCCACAGTGCTTTTCGGAAATATTGTCAGAACAACGTGTTTGCTTGTGGATATCTCTGTCATTATGCTTTTTAAAAAAAATCTTTCATTAATTTTTCTGGGATAGACACACCTTCCCTCAGATCAATTCTTTCTCATTCTCTCCTCTATTGCAAACTCTTCCTTGTTGGTTCCACTGGCAGAAACTCCCATCTTGAGTTCACCATTATCATTGACAACTTTAACCACTTGTTATCATTTTTTTTTTTTTTTTGAGACAGAGTCTCGCTTTGTTGCCCAGGCTAGAGTGAGTGCCGTGGCGTCAGCCTAGCTCACAGCAACCTCAAACGAGCGATCCTTCTGCCTCAGCCTCCCAAGTAGCTGGGACTACAGGCATGTGCCACCATGCATGGCTAATTTTATATATATATATATATATCAGTTGGGTCTCACTCTTGCTCAGGCTGGTTTTGAACTCCTGACCTTGAGCAATCCGCCCGCCTCGGCCTCCCAAGAGCTAGGATTACAGGCGTGAGCCACAGCGCCCGGCCCATTGATACAGATGAAAACCTGTAGTAAAGAAAACCCAGACCCCTGGAGCATGATTAATTCAATCAGATCACAGTGGATCTAGTGAATACTCCAACTTATTCTGAGATTCACCCAAAGGCTAGAGAGAATTAGTTGGTTACTTTTAACTTGGCAACAAAATAATAGACATGCAACAGCTATATAAAAAGGCATGCATGCAGGACATTTGGAGTTACAAGGAAGATCTTTTCAGAACTGGTATAAAACTTAAACCAAGAAGCCTGAACTTGTTTAAAGTGGTCAAATATAAATACCAGCCAATTATTGAGCCCAGCGATGAAAATATTAATAACACTTTAAACTGAGACATTTTTAGTTCCTTTAGTGGTCATGTCCCTGTGGTCTCCCCTTGCCCCCGCCAGTACCTTTGCTTTCCTGCCTTGGTGCCTTTAACTTGGCTGTTTCTGAACGTGCTTTCCTCCCCTCCCTAGCGCTGTCTACTACGTCTTCTGCTCTGAGCCCAAGTGTCGATTTCTCGGGAAAGCCTTCCTGACTGCAAAGAACAGGAAAGACTGCTTTGAGCTATATTGCCAGAGTACCTGGCCATGTTCCTTCATCACATTCACTACACAGATTATTTTAGGCCAGAACCCTGTTGGAGTGGGTAAACAAAGCCCCCGCCCCACCCAATTCGCTGTTTTTCTCCCTGGCTCTGCTGAATCTCCGTTTCTCCAGTCTGTGAATAGGCAGGTTCCAGATTCTAAAACTCAGACCAGTTCTCTTTGAAACTTTCAATCTTATGTGTGATTCAAAAACTTCCCTTCTCTCTTCTGCAGGCTCCAGCTCTTCCAGAGGATGAGCCCAGAGAGGAGGGTGAGCCTTCCTCTCCCTAGCAGCCATAGCTGTAGCACCCTCCTTGCGGGGAATTTCAGCCTGTCTGGCTTGTCCTAGGTGGCTGCCCACGTCTCTTGTGTAGCATGACTCCAAATGCTATTAATAGTTTTCTCATGTGGTGAATATGTGGATGCCTTAAGTGGCCTGGAAGAGTCTCCTGGTTGCAGGGTCCCCAGATGTCCCAGCTCTGGTTCCACCTCTTCTTTTCTCAGCAGGGCAGTCAGGGGTGAACAGGGTTTCTCCTGCCGCCTCCCCTACCTATTAATGAAGCTTCCCGACCTTCTTTCTTGGGAGTCTGGCTTGGTGGTGTTCAATGCCAGCTGAGCTATGCTGTGTCCATGTCACCCCTCGGGGACTTATGTAACCTTGCCACAACCCCAAGTATTTGGTCATGCAGTCTGTTCCATTCTATCACCCCTCAGTTCTCTCGTCCCCAGTTCAAACATCTCTAAAGGCCAGTCAGCGTGATGGCCAACCTTTCATCTCTCTCCTAGCCTCTTGCAATAGCCTCTCACTGATCTCCCCTTGCCATCCTTGGGCCCTACTGCCTACATTTACATAATAAGCATAATGAAAGATAGATCACAACACCTCTCTGCTCAAAACACTTATATGGCTGCTTCTCGTCTCACTCCAAGTAAAAGGCAGATTCTTTTTTTTTTTTTTTTTGAGACAGAGTCTCACTTTGTTGCCCAGGCTAGAGTGAGTGCCGTGGCATCAGCCTAGCTCACAGCAACCTCAATCTCCTGGGCTTAAGCAATCCTGCTGCCTCAGCCTCCCGAGTAGCTGGGACTACAGGCATGAGCCACCATGCCCGGCTAATTTTTATATATATATATTAGTTGGCCAATTAATTTCTTTCTATTTTTTATAGTAGAGACGGGGTCTTGCTCAGGCTGGTTTTGAACTCCTGACCTTGAGCAATCCGCCCGCCTCGGCCTCCCAGAGTGCTAGGATTACAAGCGTGAGTCACCACGCCCGGCCTAAAAGGCAGATTCTTTACATAGACTTTCAAGGCCAAGTGATTTGGGCTCCCCAATTCCGCCACCTCATGTGCCCCTACTTTGCTCTTGCCGCAGCGACCTTTTCAGGGTCCCTCAAACACAGTAAGCACGTTCCTGCCTTAGGCTCATGCACCCCCTGTTTCCTCCACCCACCAGGCCGCCCCCCTGGTGTATGTGCTGGGGCTCAGTTCCCGCCTCCTCAGGCGCCCCTCACAGACCACCTTCTCAGAGAAGCCTTCCCCAGTCACCCCGTTCAAGGTCAACCCTCCCACTCCCTCCTCTTGCTTTGTTTCTTCTTTAATAGCTGTGACCACTCAGCATAGTATATAAGTGTTTATTGTCCGTCTCTACACACCACACACACACACACACATAAACATAAACAAACATAAAAGAGTAACTTCACACAGGAGGTCAGGGACTTGGCTCTATCTATCTCAATATTTTCACTTCTTAAAATACTGCCCGGCAGATATATCATAGGCCTTTGGTAAATATTTAGCTTGAATGAATGAATGAATGAATGAATAAATAAATAAGTCAACTGATTAATCATCAAATCTGTTGTCCAGATAAATATCTGACCCAGAAAACGGAACGCCTGTCTTCCCTTAATGCACGAGCCACGCTAGCATCTACCTACTTTGGAGGGAAGAAGGCCTCTGGCTCCTCCACCGGGGAGGGAAGGAGGAACCTCTCTCACGTGAACACCGCGTTCCACACGGGCAAACGAGCTCCGACCACCCACTTCCTTCCCCAGTTCCCTCCTCACACAGCGTGGGCGAAGCCCTTATAAACCTGAGGGTTCGGGGAAGTCTCACTCTAATTGCTGGCTGCTCCTGAGGGCTGTTTTTCAAAATGAGGGCTGTTTGGCCCTACAGTCCTCAACTATGGATTTCAGCCATGTTTCCACAATAAAAATTTTCCACTGAACATTTTATTATAGATGTATAACTACTTGCAGTATGCCTCCTACGCCCACTGAGGTTTTATGAAACGTAAGCCAAAAACTGTATCTGGCTTCTTTGCTACTGAATCCCACACACTTAGCACTTAGCTCCTGGTGTAAAATAGGTGCCCAGTCAATACAATCTTAGCATCCTGCCTATTTAGCAACAGTGTCTTTCCACTTCTATCAATTAGATGCCCTTTTCTCCCCATTTTAAAGTTGCTGCTGCCTTTTGGATGGTCTCTTCACTTTTTCCTGCAAGAGGAGGAATCACAATGTCGGCCATCATGCAGGTCAGAAATAATTCATATATCCTGAGAGAGCTTCTCCCTTCTCCCTCATCTTAAATGACAAATTCTGCCCACACTCTCTAAGATGACATCACTTCAGTGCCTGCAAGAGAAGAGCATTCTAGAATTTCATCACTATAGATTTACATTTTCAAAAAATATATACATCAGAGTTAGGGATAATTGTCACATCAAACATAAAAAGGCATTTCATCCTATGTCTCCTTGCCCTTTGGGACACAGGCAGTCTGATGAGAAACTGTAAAATTAGAAATATATCCTCATCTTTCCAATGAGGAAGTGGTCACTTTCTTTATATCTGCCGTGTCATTAGTTCTTTAGACATTTGGACCATTGAGTAATTTGATTCTTCTAGCACACTCCATAGCATTAGGAGTTAATACATCTTTAAAATAGCTTCCATTATTCTGTTCTACTGGTAGGTTCTAGTGCAAGGAATTATTCAATAAAGGATATCTTTACATGGTAGGCACATGGAATTTTTTTTCCTTTGGATTTAAAAAGGGCAGTGTTTCATGAAAGTACAGAATTAATTTGCAATGAGAAATATGGAATGAGGAAATAGGAAGGGACCCTGGTGAACTCTGCTCTGTGTTACAGATTGCCTCATAAAACCTTAATCAGAGCTTCATCAACTTACTAACTCCAGATAGGTCAACTGCAAGTAAGACTCCCCTTTAACAAGTAAAGAGAATTGTTTTTAAAGGTAATAAAACTTTATATGTTTATATTTGTCTTTCCTAAGTGAGTTCAAAGTCCTTTATAAACCCCACTCTCCTCCCAAAGAGGCAGAGAAAGATGACCTTTTCCAAAATACTATGGCAGAGTAAGGTTGGCTTTGATTAAGAAAGAGAGTCTACACCAGAGTTAGAAATCACTTTCAAGTCTTTTGACTCCTGGTTCAATGGTCAAGTCAGAATTTTATATTGCCATTATGACTACAGTTTACCCTGGGAATTCGGCCAAGTATTTTCTGAAAAGAGCTTCTACACGAGACATTCTGCTACCACACATGCATTGTAATTTACCAGTGTGAAACGGGCTGGAGGCGAGGAAGTTACAGGGACCTAGTAAAAGCATGGACGAGTCAGTAAACCCCACTAATTCAAACTCATTGAAATAAGGGCTAGTCTGAATTAATAAAAAGACTGATTAAAATATCTCATAATTGTGTGTTACTTCAAAGTGCAGCCAGAGAAAAGAGGATAGGAAACAGCTATGGTCACTAAGCGTATTTTATATTCCAAGCGCTATGGTAGTACCTTTGGCTACAGTAATTAGTAACAGACAACCTCCAGGTGATGTAGACGTTATTAACTTTGTTTTAGGAAACAAAGTATCAGAGAAATTTCCCCACGGTCACATAGCTAACAAGAAAGAGTAGCTAACAAAATATGCTTTCTATCACCATATATCTCAGCCTTCCTAGTTATGGTGACATAAAAACTAAATTTAATCAAAGCTGCCAAGACAAAATCTTGTCTTTGCATTAATTTACCAACACTTACACATTCATAACTATTTTTTATAGGTAAATGCTTATTGTAAAACTGCTTGAAATCTCATGGGGTGGAGAGTTGGAAAAGCTTTGGTGTGGAGAAGACATTGATGTATTTAGTGAATTTTTTGTTTTATAATTGTGTGTTATAATTAGAAGAATCAAATTTTGGGAGCATGATATTTTCAATTATAATTGCTGGTCCTTCCAAGAAATGAGTAAGGATACCAAGGAGAAATATTACCAGTATTTTGAAATATAACATTTGAAATGTTAAAAATGCACTATACATCAGTTGTCTACCATGTTTGTTTTTCTTCATAAATGGATTAAACTGGTCTGTTTTCACAACGTGATTAGTAAGTGACTTGCAGCAAGCATGGTCAGAATAAGCTTACATCCTTCATTCTTTTGCTCACTAAGTCATTTATTTCATTAAACATCCATCTGGTCAAGAATATATTTATTAAGTGACTAGTAGGCACTGGCGGGCACATTGAATACAAAAGTGAATGAGATGAATATTGGCGTTCTCTGCAAATGGGTGGGTAGGGGACAGGACGGGTGGTAGAGAGAGTGAAGAAACAATCACAGGGACAAAAGGGTGCCACCGGGCATGTGTCCAGAACACCCATCAGACTTTGTTCCACAATGGCCTCTAGGAAGAAGTGATGTCTAAGCCGGGATCAGCAAACTGAATGTGCATGTATAGTGTCTGTGGAAGCCCACGCAGGATTTAATACGGCACGAGCTTGATCATGGAGCTCCAGCTGTTTGGGGAGCAGAGCTCGCTGAGGCAGAAGCCAGGGAATATACTCTGTGATCTCCCTCAGATGTTCATTCTCTTCCACCTTTCAGGAGACAGAATTAGGAGGAGCTTTTCTTACCAATTGCCTTTCTTGAATCTTGACCCTGAATCATTATGTCCTCATTCTAAGTCAATCCTGAATGAACACAATAACAGGTGTAATCTAGCTGGTTTAGCTCTTTAGTTATCAAAATTATACAAAACCAACTGGCTTCTTTTTTATTCCACTATTGGGGGAAAAGTGAGTAGAAACTAGTATGTTTTATGTATGACTTAATGTGGAGGATATAAATATAAATCTTTTATATTGTCCCATCAATAGGCTAAAATCCAACATTTGTTGTGCTGTTTGTACTCTCCACACCCAGCAAGACATCCTAGCAGGACTGTGTTCTGTATCACCCCTGAGTTTTGGGGCATATAATGTCAAATTATTTCTCTTAAGGTTTTTCTTTAGCTTTGGAAGGACCCACCAATTGGGGAAAACAAAAAAGGAGGGGACGTGTTGATGGAGTTGAACTTTGCCTGTGTACTTTAAATAAAGTTTTAATTACCCAGAGGTTCTTCAACTCTGTCTAAAAATTATAACAGACAATATTTAAAATTAAATTTAACTTGGTATGGTTAAAATTTGAAAACTGCCAAAATTATTTAAAGCAAATTAATGGATGGTAGAAGATGTTATGCGTTCTTAAAATTAATTTTAGTTAATTTTAAGGGAAAGGGAAGATCTCATTTGATAAATAACAAGAAAGCAAAGCAAGGACATAAGATTGTTTCTTCTTAATGAGATAAATATTTTCCACTAAGTAAAAATTAATGTTTGTTCCTCTGAAAATCAATGTCAGTGATATTAAACTTTTTAGTTGTTATTATTCATTTGAGTTGTAAAGATAATAAAGAACTAAAGAAAGAAATAACTGACATGCCCCAGATCTTGGAAGTAGGAAAATAATTGGTATATTTGCTTTATGAAGATAAGCATTACATAAGCAAAAAAGAAAAATTTACTCTTATGTTACTAATTTTTCTTTCCACAATCCTAGATTTTTATATTATAAATAAACATTGGTTAGTTGCTGTCTACTATATAATGAAATTATTCTTATTTCTTCTATAGCTGACTATAAAAATGTTGATAATATTAAAATGATAGTTCAGGGTGGATTTTTATTTTTTATTTATAAATATAGCTATTGGGGCATATTTATACATTATTTATCAAAATTCTTGCTTGAAATACCAACCACTCAGATCTTGGTTTCTAGTATTTTCCAACAAAAGGAACCAGAGCTCCTTGGAGAAATGACCCGTTCTAGAACTATAGCAGGAAATAATAAAAAATCAGTCTGAAGCAATCTTGTAGTGCCAGAAAGTAAGGAGATGCTAAAAACAAAACACATGCTAGGATGAGGATATGGCAAGGGCCTGAAAGAGCCAACCAAATGATCTCCAGTGGCTCAGCTGGAACGATAGGAGCAACAAAAAATACTAAAGTACTTTTGGATTATAACTCAAAGCATAAAAATAAATATCCATGAGTCCATAACAATATAAGGAAATTATTAAATAAGTAATAAATAAATGAAAGATAAGTGACAAATCTTTTTGTCACTCCACCTTCATAAGGGTGGAGCATCATGCCCCACTTGAGTGTGGCTGCATGCAGTGACTTTCTCCCAAAGTTGCGGTTAACATCCCCAATGATATGTCATGTTGATAGTATGTGCCCTTGCTTTACAGAAAGAATGGACACGTACTTCTGTGCTCTTCCTCCCTAACCCACATTATCCCAGTCTAGTTATGAGAAAAACAGTAGGTGCACTTCCATTAAGGGGAGAGGGGGTGGGGGAGTTCTACAAAACACCTGACCAGGACTCCTCAAACCTGTCAAGCTCATCAAAAACAAAGACTGAGAAACTGTCACAGCTAAGAGAAGCCTAAGGACACATGATGCCTAAATATAATGTGGTATCATAGATGAACAGAAAAAGGGCATTAAGGAATACTGGGGAAATCTGACTACAGTATGACTTAATACGGACGTGTCAGTATTGAGTCATTAATTGTAATAAAATTACCTTACTACTGCAAGAAACTGGATGTGGGTATACAGGAACTCTCTCTGTACTATTAAATAGTTTTGCAATAGTTCTATAAATCTAAAACTGCTCTTACGAAAGGTTTATTTTTTTTAATTCCTGTTTGATAATGCTTATAAGCGAGAAATTCATTAAAAATGTTTATGCTTAAAGTTCAAAATCTAGAACAATTGAACAGCTACTCAAAATTCACTGAATGTCAGTTCAATAAACACCTGCTCTCGAGCTTACATTTACTACTGATCGATTTAGTCCACGATGAGTCAGTGAACTCTCTGTCTTTGTGTATGGTTTGGCAATTGCAACCCCTCTGTTAAGAACATTTAACGGTAATAATACCACTGCAATCCTTCAGCAAAGAAATTGCCACCGCACATAAAAGATAGAACAAATTGTAAGATGTCAAAGATGACCCTCCCACAACTTCCCTATTCATCTTATCCTTAACTACCCTCTTTCCAGGAACCCCAATGCCTGGGCTGATTACTGCAGGGGTTTATCATCAGAGCAGAGATACTCCGAAACACTCAGAAGCTCAGCATTTTCTACCAAGCAACATAGTTCCTTTAAGGATGACTTTCACCAAAGATTATTTTTACTCTAAGAACAAATTTAGGCCTACGGTTCTCGATCATAGTCTAGATCTGCTAATTATTCCCTATATGCCTTCACGTCAGATTGACTGTTTTCCTAGCTATACAAATTAGAAGTTTGATACTTGGTTTCAAAAGGTGGATCCTTATGGAAAGATGCCACCTTGATGCATTTATTCAACAGCCATTTGTTGAATATCAACAACAGAGCAGGCATTCCTGTAGCAGCCGAGAGATGACGACTTCCAAGCCCCTCTTTCCTAGAGGTTAAATTTTAGGAATAACAAATAATAATAATATAAATTCACAAGATATTTCATGTTATGATGGATACCATGAAGGAAATAAAGTAGGGAGTAACTTTTGAGTGCAGGCCTATAAGATGAGATGAAATACTCAAAGAACTACGTGAAAAGCGTTTCAGGCACAGAGAAAAACAATACCCAGAAGTGAGCTAGCCAGTCAGAGGCAAATTTGCAGAAATAGCATCTAAATCCTGCATCGAAGGTCTCTTAGACCATAGTAGAAAGTTTGGATCTTAACCTAAAAGCAGTGGGAAGCCATTAAAGGTTTGGAGTAGTGGACCTGATTTATATTTGTGAAGGAACACTGGCAGCTCTGTGAAGAATGAATTGTAGAAGAAGTAAGGATGCCTGTTAAAAGGCTATTGCAGTTGCTCTGAAAAGAGATAGTGGTAGCTTAGATTAGGCAAAGAGAAGTGTGGATGGAGAGAAGTGGATATATTTAGAACTAACAGGATTGTAGATGAAAGGAATATGTTGAATGACAGAACAAAGAATAACTTCCAGGTTTTAATTTCACCTGGAAAAATTTAGATTAACTGGCTCTGCCTAGATTTAGATGACTTAGTCCAATACTAGCAGAAGAATTAATTCATTTAAGAGCACATCTAAGGTCTCCAGCCTTTGATCTCCAAGTCAAAGTATATTCTCTCTTCATAGCAAATTTCAAATATCTTTTCATGTTAGAGTTGGGATGAGACTATCTGTGAGTTATTTTGTATCATCCATGATTTTAAAATACCAAAGGGCTTTCCCAATCACTGAAGCACACCAAGGCTGCCCCCATCCCTTACATTGCCTACTGATCAAATTGATTCATGCCTATCCCTAGTCTCTATATCTTACCTAGTCTCTCTCCCTCCCTTTCCATCCCAGCCAACTATAGCAACTACACCCAAATCCATTTGAGCAATTATGAAAACAAACATCAGAAAAATCTCTTATCAAACTGGAACAAACTTTGATGTGCCTGAAGAGCTTGAACCCCAAATATTTTCTCCAGATTCTGTCTCTTGAACTGTATGCCCCACTATCTTCTTTCTTCTCTCTCTCCCCACATTTTGTCCAGAAATTCCTTCATTAGTCTTAGCTCAAAGCCTGGCCTTATTCCAGCTTGAGATTGAGCATCTTTGGTCACTAAAAGTACAGAGCTCTCTGGATAGATTAGGGACTCCTATAAAACACAAAAATTTTATTTTTCCTATAAAAAAACATAATGAGTTGGGGGGAAATGGTGAAAGACAAGAAGATACAGAAATAGGCGACAGAGAAAAGAACAACCTTAAGATAGGGATTTAGGGATTATCTGAGCAGCTTTTTGTTCAAGGTACCGTATCAAAAGAGTTGATTCCTCAGCCCAAAGCTCTTTATGACTTAATTTCTGAAGGATGGCTTTCTACGAGGTGCCCAGCTTGCTCAGTTTGCCTTGAACCTACCTTTTCCCAGCTCAATTCTCTTGCCAGCCACCTGCTACAGGTCAGACCTAACCGGAACTGGCCTACTGCCAGATCTTATAAATCCAACCCATAGGTGGATATCAATTATAAAACAGGCACTGGCACTCAATTCTTCAACCCAGTTCCCAGGAGAAATAGAGAAATTATTTTGTAAGCAGGTTTTTAGTGTTTTCATATTATGCTGATAAAGCACAAATGCCAACGTTAGCCATATTTGGTTGACTATAACTCTATATGTCCTTCTTAACTAAAGTCGTATCAACAAATAAATGAACAACACAGGACTTTAAATACTTACTATAATTATATATTCTGTTTAAATTATATAGAAAAAAATGATCTTATCTTCTTGAAATTTAAATTTCAGGATGTCATAAAAGCACATCAGTCAACTCACTCATTCAACTGAATATTTACACAGTTTTTAAAAGTGTGGTGAGAACAGAAATGAAGAAAGGGAATAGTCAATGAGATGGTTTAATTTTTTAAAATAGATTGAACAGATTAATTCATTATTGCCTTTAGTTCTAATTTTGATACACCAGCATGCCAAATAATACTTAAAAAATTGATTACTAATAATCAATCATGGTAAGCCATTTCTAAACATCACATTGAGGTAAAAATGATATAGAGACATCTATTCCACAATACTAAATTTGTAACTATAAATAACCACGTGCAAGAGTATCTCATATTTTCTGTTTTAAAAATAAATGAATTTATGATCCATAGCTAACTAGTTAGGCTGAAGTGAAAATCTGACTTTTGCTTAATATTTTAAAATACAGTCTTTTGCATTCAAATACTTCAAAGTGATTTTTTTTCCTTAAGCATTAAAAAAAAACCTCATATGTAACCAACTCTCAATTACCCATATTTGAAAAACTCACATTGACAATTCTTCCTAGAAACGTTTAATTTCAGTCTGACTTACCCCTGCCACCCACTTCTGGGTTACTCCCTACTGCTGTCAGTTGGCACGTATTCAAGGAATGCAAACATACTTTAATATTAGTTCTAGCAAAGCATTAGCAGGAAGGTAAACCTCCCAGGGAAAATTCACATAATGTATTCTAAAGTCAAATATAAAGTGATTTTGGATTATCAGTACCACCTTAGGCTTCCATTCAGACAGATAATTGAGAATTGACTATACTACTGTGTTCATAAACTATGTACTGCATATAGTCCATGGGAAAAAAAAAATGATTCCTGAAACACAAATTAAAATAAGGAACCAGACGGTGCTGTGAAAACAGTGGGTCTTCATAAAGAGGGAACTGGCGCTGACAAATGTTTTTACTTTTTCTTTCTGCATGAGAATATGAAGTTTTAAATGATATGCAGCTAGAAGCAGATGAAATTATAGCTCTCAGACACTTTATAATTCTGCAACAGATATGTGATTGATTGCAAGGTGGCATCGCTGCTGGCAGTTTTTGTCGGCACATTTTGATGATACAGTTTCTTAGGTGAACTTCAAGTACATCAGTGACACATACTACGTTTCAGACACATTGAATGATTTTGAAGCTAATAATTTATGAGAGCTTTTGGAGCAAGTTATTAGGTTTAAGTCAAGAGAGATTTATTTTGTTTAATCCTAGGCTCCTTGCTGTGTGTTCTGTTTATCTCATCTTATTTTGCTAGTAAACAAATATGTAAAACTTGAATGTAGATGTTTCCCCTTTATAACAGTGCATCTACCTAACGAGATTTCCCATTTGAAACATTTCACTAGTCAGTGGTTTTGTAAATATTTTGCTTCTTGAGAAAGAAGACAGATAAAATGAGGCATCTCAAATTGGCATTCCATCAAGGAGCAAATGAAAGCAAAATTAAATTATTTGTCCTTAATTAGGAGATTAAAAGACCATCTATCCCAGAATGTATTAAACTCCAGGTATTTTTATTTCAAGTTGAGGATAATAGTAGAGTTTAGAAAATGCGGTACTTTTATGAGGTTTTTAGAGGCTTTAAATGACAAATCTAGAGGAAATAAAAAATTATTATGAGACAAGGACCAAATCTCATGTTTTAAAAAGAGTCCTTTGGGTCACATTTTATTTTTTTCAGGACCTGCTAAATGCTGCATATACCAAATTTTATTTAAATTAAAGAAACTTTTAATTATTTTTACATTTCAGCTAACAATGAAAAATCCAGCATATATGAATCTATTTCATGCAATATTGTTATATCATATTCCACTTACATGTTCTTAACTACATTATATTTTTATTGTATTGATTTGAAGAAAGATGTGTAAATGTGTATTTCTATGTTATTTTTCATGTGTCTGCAGCCATTCTTTTTGCATAAAGATCTATCGAGAAGCACTATTGTTCTGCAGAAAAAGTGCACATATGTACAATGCATAAATATGGTGATAGGACAATTCTCTTCACCCTGTCTTCTTGGAATACACACAGGAAGCCTTCACACATGGCCTGTTATTGCCACGGTTTGCCTATCTGACATTTTCTCTCTAGTGGCCACTGCAAAGGTCTTGTGTTCTTATGCATTGAGTGCAAATCTATTTTTTTAGACCATGATAGTGTGCATGTGAATGGCCCCCAGAGGCTTGTCAATTCCAATAGTCTCTTACAGGCCAGCTCATACTTCCCCCTTCATGAAGCTGTTACAGCTTCCATTTCCTTCCTCGTCCCTTCGATTAGTCCACGATGTATTATGTTATCTACGAAACTTGTGCACACAGTACAATTGCATGACCCATCATTAAAAATTAGCATCCTTGTGATTAATTTACCATTAAAGACATTTTTACTTATTGCCTTAGTAATTTTAGCATAAAAACTATTCTCCTGGAATGGCACCTTAGATATGTATAGATCTTTATAGACAGAGGTTAGATATTACACTATTGTTTTGTTATGTTCTTGTTTTTTCCCCAAGTGTCTCCAACCTGCCTTCTAGCAGGATTTTTTTTTTGTTAGTCTTGCTTTTGTTTGTTTTATTTTGCTTTGTTTTGTGTTGTGGGGGGAGGTGGGAGGGTTATTTCTGCTGCTCTTGCCACTTTTCATTGTATTTTTCCTACAATACAACGTATTTTTTGTATTGTAAGAAATACAATACATTGTATTTTTCCTTCTGCTAGCAGTATTCTTGAGCCATCCAGACCCAAAACCTCAATCATCTGGCAGTAAACCTGCCCATGTGCACAAAGGGTCCAATCCTCCTTTTTTAGCACCTTACTCTTAAATGTAAAGAGATAGTCAAGAATCTTAAGACATTGGAGAAAAACTATTTAATGTGAAAGGCAGAAAAGTAGAACAAAATCAGAAAATAAACTCATAGAAAAGAGAAAAAGTACAGGAAGTACAACACTTCAAAATAACTAAAATTAATATCTTCAGAAACACAAAGGTTGACATTTTGTAGAGAAAGAAATGGCTCTTACAAAAATATTAAAAGTTTAAAAACTAATAATACTGACTCTAGGGGGGGGAAGGAGAAAGGCAACACAAATAACCTAATCATTTGTACCCCCATAATATGCTGAAATAAAAAAAATAATAATAATAGTAGCTTTGGAAGATGAACTTGAAGAAATCTCCCTGGGGAGGGGGGGAGGAGATCAGTAGTAGAATAATCTAAGTTATTTATAAGATCAATCCAGGACATGCCCTATCAAACTAATAAACTTCCAAAAAGTTTTAAAAAATGAAAAATTATTAAAAAATGCAAAAACATTTGGGAATTAAAAGACATTCACAAGTAAAACTGTTAGTGAATTTCTCAGTACTGGGAATAAAGAAATAACCCTAAAAGTTTCGAGAGAGTAAAGATCATTAATATGAAAGACAAGCATCATATTTTTCCACTAAATACTAAGAAAAGGGAACAAAGACTTAATTGCATTTAACTTTATTATTCAATACCTTAAAATAAATATTTTCTCCAGTGATTCCCAACTTTTTAACATTTATTTTAGCTTTTATCTTATTGAGAGAATACATGGTTTAAAATCAGTAGAGAGGAGGTCTCAGAAAAGTAATTTCCACATGCCTTCCTTGGGAAATTTTTGAGTATGTGCATCATTCAAGCAAGAGAGTAAACCAAGAAAGGGAGAAATAGAGATTCAACCCTAAAGAGGAAAAAAAAGAGCAGTCTCAGAATGTTAATAAAGAGACATACCAGATGATAATTTTGAAATAGGCCTAGAAAGTAAACACTTAAAAGTAGCAAAATCATTGGAGTAAGTATGATTTTAATCTCAATGTTTATTGACAGGCACTTGCTTTAGGGAATTTGTTACATTGAATGGAGGCTTGAGAAAGGCTAATGAGACAGATATGCAAGTTAATGATAACATTTATTTTAAACCTCCTTACCTTAAAATCAAGGTAAAAAACAAAATATAACTGGAGCCCAAAGGGAAATGGATTTCATGTCAGCTTGGAAAGGCATTCTGAAAGCGTCGATATCCGTGTCATGGACTGATGGTGACACAAGTTTCTTCACAAAGTTCTGTGTTTCCCAGGAGTGACTCCAAGACTCAAGACTGCTGGAACTTTAGCCTAATTCCTCTCCCCAGGCACATACACTTCCTCCATCTCCTCCCTTAATCGCTTCCCCTACACTTCTGCCCAGGAGATGCTGCTCTGCCAGAGATTCCTAAATAGATGTGGCCAGTGAGATCCGGTGCTGATGAGAAACCAGCTGCCCTGCAACTCTTAGCAGCAGCTCCAGGGCATGGGTATTGAAGAGGCAAAGGACTACTGGCAGAGCAGGGATGGGAGGAATGACTCTCATCCTCTTTGTTCTCCAACTTCACGACATGACCATGGAATGGGGTCATTTAAATCATTATTATCATTATTAATACTTTTCCCTGCTCACACTGTGCTTCTTTAAATGAAAACCCTTGTGGGGCTGAGCAGTATGCATCAGAACTTCCATGGGCTTACCGCCCCTCTCTCTACGCAGGTCTGTGATGTACCAGGCTCTGTGCCCAGCCCTTCAAGGCATCTGCATTATTATATAGATATGTTTGGTTTCATGAGTGTATTTTATAAGTATGGATCATATGATATGTTCATCTTTTAAATTATTTCACTTTTTACCATACCCTAAATTCTTACGTAATAACCTGACTTATTCCCAGAAAATGCATGTCAGGCTCTAAGAGAGCTCCCCATTTCCTCTGCTGGGTTCTCACAAACCATACTTTGACTGATCCAGTTCAAAAAATTGCCCCGTGCTGGGTGGTCAGACTTGCGCATTCATTAGTATAGCTTTGGGCAAAATAATCTTACCCTGGTTTTCTGTCTATAAAATAAGGAGGCTGGATTAGATGCTCTATAAATATCTTTTCAGCACTGAATTTCTCTGATTCTAGTACCACCTAATACCCAAATGTGATTTTTTAAAACCACACACTTTTTTTTTTCTTTTAACAACTTAAAGATATAATGCACATGATGTGTCTCGTCAGCATTTCCCATGGTGACAAGAGTGCTCGGGGTTCATTTTGCACTTCTGGTTTTCCAATAAAGTGTTAGATAACACTTTCAATTGACTAAAAAATGTGGTAACCTAAACAAAAGAGTTACGGTGTATGGAAGGCAGTATGTTTTAACTAAAATCACAAAATACCTTATCATAAAGTCCATAGAAGGAACCATAGCGATGGTCTTGAGAAAACAGATTTTTCCCCCCAACATTGGATTTGGATGATAACACTAATCCCCTGGATTTAAATAATTTTCTTTCGAGGAATCTAAATTCTCATTTATAAGGAGTCTCTAATTTGATCATAGCAAATGATTAGTACCATTCATCTGGAGCAAAAAAATAAAAATAAAAATAAAATAGTCCCACCAAAGAGGTGGCATTGAAATTCAAATCAACTTCTACCATCTCTGTATTGGAATCCTCTGTTAAGGAATTATTGAAAATCCTGCACCAAAAGAACTAGATGAGAAAACACTCTGCAGCTGTCTTTTTGTTATTGAATATAATAAATTGCTGGTGGTGAATTGTTGACTCTTTATTGCTGATGTCCGGCGCCTGCTCCCACTGAAACACTGATATGCCCTGGGTACCTTCAGGGCAGTGGAACCTGAAATGACTAATATTAAAAACATGCCATAATATGACCAGGAAGAAGAAGAGGATAGATATTTAAGGATAGCCCAGTGTTTGTCCGAGTCTTTTGTATGTTGGAAAATATACAAGGGCTGTCTGGAAAAGTATCCAGCCATTTTTTATTTACGTAACAAGAGCGGTTACATGGCTGGATACTTTCCAGACGTCCCTCGTATTCCTCAGTAGCTCTTTAAGCAGTGCTTGTTATTATTCCAATTTCATAGATAAATAAAGAGAGATTTGGAGAGGCTAAGTAGTCACTCATGTTGCACAGAGACAGTGACAAGTAGGGTTAGGATTTGAATTCAGATCTATCTGATGCAAAGTCCATGGCCTACCTCAAGACACCCATAATTTAATAATTAGTATGTTTTGTGTGTGATGTCTCCTTTCTTGTAAGGGGGTGGGTTCTTTCCCCATTACCTTTCAGATGATTAGTGCTATTGGGTAGCTCCGAGTCACTGGATAAGAAGTGGAGGAATCTGTGTATATTGATAATAGGAAGGGTTTTGGTTGATTTTACAAGATGAGTGAACAAAAATGAGGAATTTTCCTTTTTCCTAGGAAGCAGGTTGTTGTAGCATGTTCCCATTCTCTCTGGAGAGAAGCAGAAAAGAATTCTTAAAAGAGGCTATCGAGTCACCCTGGTTCAATTATCACTGGATTGAGTGAGCATGTATTTTGTTCCTGCTCTTTCTTGAAAACCTGGCATAAACTCCGAAGGAGGTAAAAATGCATCTTGAGAATGAGAATTTGGTTTTTCTAGCTATAATTAATAAAGACCTTACTTGAAATAGATGTGCAATTCACAGCAGACATCCACACAGAAACTGAGCACCTCGTATGGCACGTTCACATGATAATGGTTAACGTGGACGGGTACTTAGGCCTTCCTGGAAATATGTTTTGATCCTTTTTGATCACACTAATAATACACTATGAAGCGTTGCTCTGTGGGATGTAGTTAAAGCTTATTTGAGCTTCGGAAACCACTGGCACTTTCCTGGGGGAAAATATCAAAACATTTTTATTTTTATCTCAATCACTCCAGAAAACTTCATGGAGAATAGTCTCTGTCAGTGATATAGGGCAATTGCTGTCACAAATAGTGTTTGAAAAGAGATGGCCTAAATAGTCAATATACTGTGCTGGCAAGTGGTGAGTAGAAAGATTCAGTGGTAAATGCCTAAACTGTCTTTGAACTGGAATTGCTGGATTTTTTTTTTTTTTTTTTTTTTTTTTTTTTTTTTTTTTTTTTGCAAATCAGGCCGTTAATGCATGATTTTGTCCATAGTCTTTCCAGCTAATAATATAATAGCGGTTTTTGAAAAGATTCGAGATACTTTGCTTGGTTCTTAGTTATTAGTTCAAATACTTAGCCCTTAAATTATTTGTACATGTATTCATGTGTGTGGGGGTGAGAGAGAGAGTGTGTGTGTAAATGTGTGAAGAGCATTAATACATACCCCTAAGTATAACAAGAGTAACTTAGACCTTTTGTAGTTCATATGCGTTGGGTGTTCATGCACAGGCGTGGGATATGTCTCCCTCAAACCTTGTTACAATGTGGGCACATTACCCATTTGAAGTGAATTTGAAAAAAAAGAAAAGAAAAGAAAAGAAAAACGGAGTAATTTTTTTCCTGATGTTGAAAACCAGAAAATATAGCCAATACATTTTAGCAAATATGGGAAAAAAACAAGATACATCTTTCTTATTTCATTGAAAAATGCTTATAAGTCATACTCTATCTTTCAAGTTGGTAAGACCTCGTTGTCTGACAGAAACCTACACTTAATTTTTCCCAAGTTGAGAATGGCATGATTAAACATACTGAGGAGAGCAGATTACAATATGTTGTGGCATATCATCTCGTAAGCATTTCCTGTGTCATTATTGTTAGCAGCATCTTTCCAAGCGCTCTCTCTTTATTGTTTGGAAAGTACTGGTGCAATAGAAAGCCGATTTGCTCATGAATGCAAAGGCTCTCTAATCCCGGATTCCGAGTCCTCATTAGTTCCTCCCATAAGAGCTTCCTCAAAGCACTCACTAAAGTCCTGTCAGAGCTGGTAATGATTTTCTATAAACCAAAAGCTTCTATGAGTTATTATTTTGAGAACGTGCCATATCATAGGCTGTAGCTTTAGCTTTGTATGTTTTGTGCGTTCTTAGTCACTGGGGGAAAATGGACTTTTATTATTATGTTCTTCTCTGTGGTTGAGAAAAGAAAGATTTACTGAGTAAGAGATTAAGGAAGAGAAATTGTGGGATCAGGGGAGAGAATAGGCAGCAAAATCACTTCCTTAGAACAAACTTCAAAGGTACTAGAAGTCTTCCCATATTCAGGTTTGCTTTTCCCCACACTGGCTTATTTACAACCAGTTCGCTAGGTCATTTCATTTCACAATTTAGGGAGCTCCATACTTGTGTGTGCACATGTGCGCGCACACACACACACACACACACACACACACACACACACACACACACCCTTTCTCTGTGGTGATCCAGGATGAGCTGAATTATGTTGAAGGTGCCCTCCCTGGCTTCCCTCGTACCCTTTCCCTAATGAATAGAAATATCCCCACACAAATTGTTGTTGACTTTTGCATTGCTGAGACTTACTTGATTTAGGGCTTGAACCTTTTAGTTTGGAGTTATGTTGTTCCTTTCATCTTTGCAGAGACATGCTTTTTAATGAGTGGCCATGAGACAGTTGTGCTAGTCCCTCTACCCTAGATCCTGAAGATCTAGAGAGTTTTAGAGCATATTTAGCTCTTTATTCTGGAAAATGAGGATTTTTTTATATATATATATAAACACACACACACATATATATTAAATATATGTATATATTTTTAAAGATACACTATATAAAATATGATATATATGAAATATATATAGAATATGTAAAAATATATGTTATATATTATATATATAATAGATGTATATATAAGATATATATAAGTTGCCGGGCGCTGTGGCTCACGCCTGTAATCCTAGCTCTTGGGAGGCTGAGGCGGGCGGATTGCTCAAGGTCAGGAGTTCAAAACCAGCCTGAGCAAGAGCGAGACCCCGTCTCTACTATAAATAGAAATTAATTGGCCAACTGATATATATATATATATAAAAAAAAAATTAGCCGGGCATGGTGGCACATGCCTGTAGTCCCAGCTACCCGGGAGGCTGAGGCAGAAGGATCACTCGAGCCCAGGAGTTTGAGGTTGCTGTGAGCTAGGCTGATGCCACGGCACTCACTCTAGCCTGGGCAACAAAGCGAGACTCTGTCTCAAAAAAAAAAAAAAAGATATATATAAGTTGTTATATCCTATATGTATCCATTAGGATCTTTATTCTGGGAAGTCAGATTGCTATTTTAGCCATTATATATATATATATATAGTGTTTGTGTGTGTGTGTGTGTCTAAGCATGGTGCTAGGACTTGGCAATTCAGTGGTGACTAAGTTGGATGTGGCCTTGGTCCTCACGTAGTTTATGGATTAGAGGGGAATGCTATCAAATAATTAGAGAAGAAACTAAATGAAGCTGAAGAAGAACTCACAAGTCTGCTGATTATCCTGAAATTCATGACTTCTCTCTTCGAGGAGTCTCTTAGCACCGCCCAGCAATCCTGCTGTCCCTGGCTATTAGATGACTATGTGGTGCCCTTTCCCTCTTTTCTAGCTTCCCACACCCCCTTCCCGTTACTGACTTTGCTTCCTTTTTTCATTTCCTTTTTCCCCCTGCTTTCCCCCCTGCTGCTCTCACAACATAGAAATCTAACCTAGCGGTTCTGTGCTCGGACTGGGGGAGGGGAAGAGAATAACTGGCAGAGCACAGTGGAGAAACAGGGGAAAGGTAGAAGCTTTCAATTGGATGGACACTAATATTTGACACATATGTCATTATTAAAGTAGAATGAAGTCCAAATCACTCTGATCTGTACTTTTAAGGGTCTGCCAAAAAGCTATGGGGACCTGCTTGGTATATCAGTCGTGTACAGATGAAGAAAAAATTGACAAAGCAAGTTTAATGGGGGAGGACTGAGAAAAAATAAACTTGCTTCCTGCTTGTAACTTACGCAGTTAAGCTTCTTCAATAAATTGGTTATATGCCATGCACAATTACATACATAGTAATTCTTTGATGATAAGAAAGATAATTATAATGACACTGTTATTTATGATGAGAACATAAATTGAAAAAATGCAAGGAGAATCTAGTGCATTTCTGAACCTAAGAAATATTCTTCCTATAATTAAAAAAATATTATTGCTATATGACTATTGTCCAGAACCAGACATTCTGTCCATTTCCCCCAGTGGATATTGTTAAATTCTTGGTTATTAATTTAGCTTCCTAAAAACACTGGGCCAATGAGAGCAGAATGCTTGATGTACAATAATGAATCTCAGACTTCCAAAGTGAAAAATGTTTCTTATTGAAGTTGACAACCTGTTAAATAGTCACGTTGAAGTATTAGCCTATATGGAAGCCAGTTGTCTTTAAGGAAAAGGACTTAAATGGCTAATCCAGCTGCAAGGTCTTTATTCCAGAATAATCACTCAGCTTAATTTTGTATTGCCATCTATTTTAAAATCACTTTGCTTTGAATCATTTTACTTTTGAGAGCTTTGTATCTCTGCATTTAGCATGTACCTTAGCCAGATTAAATGTCATCACTTAAAATTTCTAAGACATAGAATTTAACTAGTCATACTTTTATGTTTTTATCATTTTGCATGTATATTTTTTTAAAATGTCAACCTTCATTTAGCAGTATTAGTTTTTATTAACAATAACAGGAATGAGTCCTAATACTACTCAGTGAGTCCTATGTGGTAGGTAGACCAACCACTTTAAATGGATTGCTATGTTTCATCCTCATAAAACCGTGAAGCAAGTGCTATTATTTTCTTCATTTTACAGAGGAGAAAATTAAGATTTGTAGAGATTCATGAGCTGGTCCAAGGTCACATCGCTTGTTACTGCTTGAGTTGGATCATAATCAAGTTCCGTCCCATTCTAGACTACATTATCTTAGCCACTAAAAATTAGTTGCTTCTTATTATAAGTGGACAGAAAAGTACCCTACTTAACATTCTGCTTCAACTGTTCTAATTCCTGATTGGTTTATTTAAGGTATGATCAGTGTATAGAAATTTGAAATCAAATTTACATAACTCAACAAGTAATCACGTTTAATTATTAAAAACAAAATTATTCAATGTAAGCAGGTTAGTTTATTTACCATTTTATACCGAAAGTGACCTCTGCTTCCAACCTGGGATTTTCCTTGTATATTAATCAAGTTAAGTTAACTTTGTACCAAACATCCTTGGCACCTTAATGACTAAACAAAACAAAGGTTATTTCAAGTTCAGATCTCAGTGTGATGCAAATCAGTCCATCCTCTGTTCCAAGTATTCGGGTACTTTCTGTTGTTCTACCATCTCCTAGGGCCTTGGAATGCTCCCCTATATCCTGTACATTTGGCCAGACTTTGAATGAAAGGGATATGGAAGATCAGGCTGGAAGAGTTCTGCCTGTACACTGTTGGCCAGAACTCAGTTGCATGACCACACCCAACCACAAGGGATACTGGGTAATGAAATTTGGCAGTGAACCTAGAAGAGATGACATGGATATTGATAAATAACTAACCAGTCTTTGCCAGGCTTTGTAGACTTTAAGGTATATTATTGACTGATAGATTCAAAAATTATTCAGGTCAAAAACATTTTCCAGGTTTTTATGTGTTTACAATCAGCTTAGGGATGTTTTATTCTTAATATGTTTATTCTTAGCATGTTTTCTCCCAGCTCTGACTCTGTAGACAGTGTAATTTGCATTGCCACTAAGTTGGCTGATAATAATCAGAAAAGAATTTATAAATCTATGTTATTTTGTATTTTCTTCCTTAAAATTATAGAACCTTCCACGACTTTTATCCTTACATGTATCTTTAGTACCTGACAGAATTTTTTTTATATTGTAAGAGGCAGATGTATAGAATTGATGTGGAATTTCATGCTTGATGACTTACTAATTGGGTGTTTAGGAGATTCTAATTTGTGGGTCATTTTCCAAATTGACTGATGTGTAGTACATCAATTTTACAACATAATTTTATGAAGATTTGGCAGTATTTTATAAACTTTAATTAGCATCAACAGACGTACACATATTGCAATTCTAACAGTAAGTTAAGAAACTAGATTTTAAGAATCAATCTTTTTCATTGTTTTCTACATCATTTTTAAAAATTGTATACTCTGAACAGTTTTTCTATCACAACTGATTTTTAATGTACATTTATATAGTAAAAGGCATTACTTAGTATATGAAGATAGCCAATGTAAATACATCTTCTTTATTTTTCTACCACTACCTCAATTTTTTATTATTATGGATTATTTATCCACAAATGTTGATGCATTTTTGGAAAGATTAATCTTATTCTTTTCTCAGTAGGTCATTACCATGAGACTTCATAACATTTTTCATTTGTTTTTCTTTGAAATTTTGCATTGTCTTCATTTTTTAAGTTAAGACTTTATAACTTGCAACATCTCAAGTGCATAGTATGCCAAATTCAGTATAATGAGAAAATGTAACCTTTTTTACCCTATGAAAGCTCTCCAAAACTCTTTGATTTCACATAACATTGCCTCTTTCCTCTACAGCCCTGATGCAAACTTCTTATTATTAATGATGGTTAAGTCATAAATGTATCCCTGAAATTTCGACAGTAGTATTAAAAATTCTACATTCTGGATTCATTTCCCATTATCCCTGTTTGTGAATATTTAAAATATATATGGTCAAAAAAATAATAATAGCATCATGTATTGCACAGAACATAATAGGTACATTGCATTATTTGCTTAATGAATAAATAAGAATGGGGAGGAGTTATTTGATGAACTTTAATTATTGTCTCCCCTCTGTGTTCAGGAAACAAGATCAATGGGTCAAAATATCAGTATTTGAATGACAATGGTTCTAACCTTGCATAGTCACCCCAGGCCAATTCCGACTTTGCCATTTCATTATATACACCACCAGATTCAAAAGTAACAGACCCTTTTCTAACTTTTATGTATGAGACTGTGCTTAAAAGTGAGAAAAACTACATGATGAAAATATATTAGAACTTAAATAGTTTAAAATTTATGGAAGTTACTCCATAAAAATGAATGTGACAGGCAAAATACACACCTCTCTAAATATTTCTACATGAAGTAAAACTTGGAAACTGCAAATAAAACAAAGCTTCCCTCTAGATTTGCAGAAGTAAAGATGTTATAGGAGAGTGAAGGAACTTTTGGGTCTGTTAAAGTCAAATGTATGCATGGTGGTTCATGCATTCCTCCAGTATTCCTCTTCACATGAGAGGCTATGAATTTGTTCTGTTTAATGGTTTCCAAAGCAGTTGGGAGATGTGACCCTCTAGAGACTTTGAAGGGATTTGATTTTTGATTCCTAAGTACTATTGAGAAAGTTCAGGTATTGAAAGCGTGTATGAGAAAATCTATATGGAAGATCAATTGCACAAGTACTTTGTAAAAGCATCAGACAAGAGCCTCACTTGACACAGAATATAGAGGTTATATGCCAAAAATTTGTCAACACACTTGATCTCGCGGACAAAAATATAGATTTGAACTCACAGAGTATGATGTCCTGTCAAAACACTGATCACTTCACAATTGAGTTCAACAATAAATTCCAAGAGGCTTATAAAACCCACTGCTGATGTGATTCCTGAATATGAATAAACAGTTTGGCCACAGCTCTGCTAAGATATGAATTTGAATCATGACATGGGTAATAAATTAGTGTATGAACTATTCAATACAGGATTATAAACTATTAGGCAAGCACTTATGAATACTCTCTTTCATAAACCATTCCATAATCCGTGCAGACAGTTTTCTGTCAGTCCAAATGGATGCATTTAGGATATAATAGGTACGCCTGGGAGGACCCCTCTAGATCATTAATGGTGACTGTGATGCCTATGCTGTGAGGATGTAAGGTTTATCAATAGTCAGTGTTCTGCAAAGAACAGGGAAACACCTGGCAATTCTCCAAATACATGGAAGAACATATCTATATAGCCAACTGCGATGTGGTGTGGGTCAGGCAGAAGATATTTGGGTTAATCAGATTTTATGGCTAATAGATACCTTGCATGCATGGAAAATTTTCAAGGAATTAAAATACAATAAAATTCATTTTATGAAAAAAAAAAAGATATTGTAACCATGGCTTAATATTTAATCATTTCAAAAGCATTTGGGGAACTTACAAAGCCTCGGGGATATCACTATGAATTTTCCTTATTACTTTCCTGTAAATAGGTTGATGTACCAGTTAGTAGAGTTTTCTGGTAGACAGCACACTGAACCATCCGGCCTTTGTTTACCTTCTAGCATTGATATTTTGAAGGGTAGCAGTGAAGAATTCACTCTAAGGATTTGATTTGCTTTTCATATTAAAGAAATGATTCACAATTCCATTGAGTATGGATAAGCAAAGTGCTTCCTAAAGAGTAATTGGAATAATTATCCACTAATGATGATGGGGGGGTGGAAAACATAAGGATTTAAAATTTGTTTCTTCTGATTTTTTTCTGATAATCTACTGAATATTCAATGATTTAATCCTGAGACCAGAAAAAAATGTTACTTAAAAAAAACAAAACAGTCCAGTAAAGAAAATATGTATTTACTGATCCATAATAACAAACTGATTCAATCTGTTTTCTGACTTCTTTTAAATTATGGTTTGTACTTTTCTATGAGATTTTACAGGGGTGGCAGCATAGAGTAGTGATTAAAAGTGTTTCTAGACTCAGAAGACCAGAGTTCAAATCCCAGTTCTACTGATCACTATGTTTGTGACCCTGGGCAATATATGAAAGCTCTTCCAGTCTCCATTTCCTTATTTAAAAAATTGCAATAACAACTGTCCTTTGTTGTTGTGAAGATTCAATGAGTTAAATCAAGTGAAATATTTAGAACAGTGTCTAGTATATACTAATTGTTCAATAAACGTTAGCTATTAGTTAATGTATTTCACATCATAACTATCACGATATTGATTCTTAAACAGCTTCTTGCCTGTGTCATTCTGTTCCATGCACGGTGCATCTATACCTGCTATTTCTCTGCCTGGTAGCCCGTGCTCAGTTGTGGGTCTGTGCTCATTTGTGTGCTCGTCAAATTACTACTGCATGTATCTTTTTAAGATGCATTCTGGCAATTCTTGGTGAAGCTGTCCCTGGCTTGTTCAGAGTATTAGCGACTACCTCCCGTATGCCCACACTCACCTCACATAAACCTCTATTATATTTATTAAATATATTATATTTAAAATAACTTTGTATTTGAAATATTTATTTACATATCCATCTCTCCCACTAGACTATGAGCTTCTCATGGATGCTGAATCTAGTGTCACCTATAGGGGACATTTAATAACCACATGCGTCCTTGCTTGCCGAAAGAAGCATTGAACAAATGTTATGCCCACTAATTTAATTAACTTAAAGATTTTTGGATTTTTTTTTACTGATACACAATATTTTACATATTTATGAGGTGCTTATGAGCATTTGTTACATGCATAGAATGTTTAATGATCAGAGTATTTGGGTATCTGTCACCTTGAATTTGTCATTTCTATGTCTTAGTAACATTTCAAGTCCTCTCTTTTGGCTACTTTTAAACATACAATATATTGTTGCTAACTATAGGCACTCTAGTTTGCTATCAAGCATTCGAATTTATTTCTTCCAACTGTACCCGTTCACTAAGCTCTCTTCATTTTCCCCTCCCACTGCCACATCCTTCCCAACCTCAGCTATCTGTCCTTCTATTCTCAATCTTCATGTGATCAAGTTTTTGGCTCACACCTGTGAGTGAAAACATGCAGAATTTGTCTTTCTGTGCCTGGGTTATTTCACTTAACATAATTACCTCCAGTTACATCCATTTTGCTGCAAATGACAGGATTTCATTCTTTTTATGGCTGAATAGTATTTCTGTGTGTGTATGTACCACATTTTCTTTATCCACCCACCTGTTGGTGGACACTTAGGTTGATTCCATATCCATGTTGCTGTGAATAGTGTGCTGTATTAAATGTGTGAGTGTAGGCATCCCTTTGATATATTGATTTATTTTCCTTTGGATAGATACCCAGTATGGGGATTGCTGGATCATATGGTGGTTCTATTTTTAGTTTTCTGAGATGATATTTTGGATCTTAAAACATGAATATCATTAAATGTTGTGGCTCCAATTTTTAGGATAACAGTGACATATTTTACCTTTTTTTAATGGCTTGTCTCAGTTTGTTTGGGCTACTATAACAGAATACCATAGCCTGGAAGTCTCATAAACAATAGAAATTTATTTCTTATAGTTATGTTGGCTGGGAAGTCCAAGATTAAGGTGCCAACAGATTCAGTGTCTGATGAGAGCCTGCTTCCTGGTTCATAGACCACTCTGTCTTCTCACGGTATCCTCACGTAGCAGAAGGGATGACGGTGCCCTCTTTTATAAGCTCACTAATCCTATTCATGAGGGCTCCTCTCTCAAGACCTAATCACATACTGAAGGTCCCGCCTCCTTATACCATCACATTGGAGGCTAGAATTTCAAAATATGAACTGGAGGGAGATGGGGAGGCAAAAAACTTCCATATAGAACATAGATATTAGGTTTTTGTTTGTTCGCTTTCTTTTTACTTTTAAAATTATATATACATGGAGAAAAATCCAAACCCTACACAAGGATTTTTGCAGTGAAAGTCGACCACTTCTCCATGCACCAACTCCCAGTTCCCCTTCTCAGAGATGTGCTCTTCACATTTAAGCTTGTGTGTATGTGTGAGCATGTGTGTCCAGACACATACCTCTTTATACAGATGGGGGCCCAGGAAACATAATATGTTTTACCTGATTTTTGTGTTTAATAAAGTAGGTTGGAACGTTTTCATCTTAGCAGCATAGCTGAGCTACCTCAGTGGTTTGTTAACAGCCACACGATATTCTACTGTGAGCAACCATACCCTGGGGTGGAGTTCCCCTGGTACAGGAAGCCCTGGGAAGGCAGCGCCTGCAGCATCCTGACTGCTTTGCTCAGGGGCGTCCAGGTAGACAGCAGCCCTTTCCTGCTCAGAGCGCAGGGCCAAGGAGAGAAGACTAGCCGGCCTTGCTCTAGGCTTGGGATTGACATTAACAAGGGAGCGAGGAGGAAGGCTGTGACTTCTCACAAGTTAATAATTTTTATCCCTTACTATAAAAAAATTCAAATAGGGTGTAGTTTATGTGATTCTTAAATGTATAATTTGTAGAGTTTCAGCTACATGGTATGTGAATGAATGAAAAACTTTCTTGAGTGTGACATTAAAATTGAAATTGAACGTGGGTTTTGCATTCTTTATGGTGAATAGCTAGATGTTTTTTCCTGGTTATAAAAATTCATGGCAGAAAATTTGAACATACAAAAATCAAAAGCAAAGAAAATGTTAAAAAAAATCATTAATAATTTCACCAGCAAGATAATCAATAGTAACCTTTCATAAATTTTCTGTACATTATTACTTTATAAATTGTTCTTTCGCTTAGTAAATCATCATAAACATTCTATAGCATTAGTCTTTTTGTTTTTTTTTAACAACATGAATTTTATATCCCAGAAATGTGCTGTGATTCACTTAGGCATTTTATATATAACCGATTTACAAAACCTACTACTGGACTTTATATTTTTAATTTTTGCTATTATTAATAACACTGATGTGAACATACATCTTATATTACTCTCTGATAAAGTCTTTAAGATTATTTCCTGAAAGTAGAATTTCTGGTTCAAAGAGTATGAACAACACTGTTAAGCCTTTTGATACATATTGTCAACCATCTGGAGAGAGAACAACTTAGCCTCCTACTGCCAGTGTGAGAGAATGTGCACATTCCCCCAATCCTTGCTAATTGCAGATATTTTGTTTTCTTTTTTAACATTGCCTTCTTGATATCTGGTTTTAGTTTTTGTGATGTTGATCACTTTTATATTTTGTTGACATGCAGAATGTTTTTATTATTTTTTATGGAAGAATATAGTGTATTGACTAACATTTGTACATCATATATTTCAAATATTTTCCCCAGTTTTATGTTACTTAGTTTCCTTGTTTTGGCATGCAAAATATTTAAATTTCTTTGTAGTTTAAACATAAAAGCCATGTCTCTTCTGATTTTTTTAAACTGTTTTCATGTTTAAAAAGTTCTTCTTACCCATAGGCTTTTAGCTTTAAAGCTACATATACATATAGTCAGATGAACACTAACTTTTAATTTTTATTTCATTTTTCACATTTATCTTTTTCATTTACTGTGTCACCTAAGGAATAGAATACACTGGTCTAGCACAAAGCTCCCAAAATATAAAGTTGCTTTAAAGTCTGTAATAGAAATTTATTCTCTCTCACATAATCTTTTAGAGGCAGGCCAGTGGTCTAACACAGGTAAGCAGTTTGGAATTTGCAGTCTTCCAAGGACCCATGCATTTTCCGCCATGTTGCTTCTCCGTTTTAATTTTCTTCTTTCTCCATTAATCTCAGAATCAAAGCTGGTTGATCAGTGAGACAGCCACTTTCCAGACTGTGGGAAGAGGAAAGAGGGGAAAGGGCAAAAAGTTTCTTTTCTTTTCTTTTCTTTTCTTTTCTTTTCTTTTCTTTTCTTTTCTTTTCTTTTCTTTTCTTTTCTTTTTCCTTTCTTTCTTTCTCTTTCTTTCTCTCTCTCTCTCTCTCTCTCTCTCTCTCTCTCTCTCTCTCTCTCTCTCTCTCTCTCTTTCTTTCTTTCTTTCTTTCTTTCTTTCTTTCTTTCTTTCTTTCTTTCTCTTTCTTCTTTCTTTCTTTCTGTCCGTTTGGAAGTTGTGCACAATACTTTTGCTCATGTTCTTTGGGCTGGGACTCATTCACATGACCACATCTAGTGGCCATGGAACTTGGGCTGCCTTAACAAAGTACCACAAACTAGGAGGGTGGCTTCAGTAGCAGAAATGTACTGTCTCACAGTTTTGGAGACTAGCAGTCTGAGATCAAGGTGTCAGCAGGGTTGGTTCCTTCTGAGAGCTGTGAAAAAGAGATCTGTTCCCAGTCTGGCCCCCAGCTTCTGGTCCTTAGCTGGCAATCTTTGGCATTCCTTGGCTTATAGAAGCATCCCCCTGATATCTGTCTTCATCTTCACATGTTCTCCTGTGTGGATGTCTCTGTGCCCAAATTTCCCCTTTTTATAGGGACGCCAGTCATGTAGGACTAAGGTCTACTCATCTTACATAATGAGATCTTCAGTGATCCTATTTCCAAATAAAGCCACATTCTAAGGTACTGGGTTGGACTTCAACATATGGGTAGAGGATGGGCAGAGCCAATTCAACCTACAAAACCTGGAAATATAGTCTTTACCTTGGCAATGGGAAAGATGTGGGAATCTAGAACTGGGATCCAATTATTGGTCTCATTCATCTTGAATTTATTTTAAGCCAGCATCTGAGATAGCTATACAAGTTAATTTGTATTCAGTTTTTAAAACCAATTTCCCAGCATCATTTAATAACCCCAGATTTTCTCACTATTTAAAATGACATCTTTGTTATATTCAAAATAAGACCCAAGCTCTTAAACACCATGTGATATATCTTGTATGTAGTATGCCAAATTATAAAATGAAACCAACAAGATCAATTTGCTTACTGTATTTTCTATTCTGTTTCACTGGTCTTGTCTAACATTCATTAGAACCACATGCATTTTCTTCTTTATTATAATTTTACCGTATAAAGTGAATATTTTAGGCATTTCAGAATGGACTGAGTTTTCATGATATTAATAACACATGTATTCAATGACTACTGAACACACAACTAACTTAGGAAATGGGCATTATCTTTTGCTTATTTAAGGGAGGATAATAAGGCACAGAGAGGCTGAGTAACTTGCCTGAAGTCACAGAACTATCAAACAAGTGTCAGAGCAAGGATTGAAATCCAGGTGCATCCAACTTCAGGATCCAAGCTTTTGAACCCCAGGTGATAAATCCCGTGTACACTGTGCCTAATTATGAAATGATGCCAACAATATCTACAGACAAGTTTAGCTGTGAAAAAATGTCTCTGTGACTTATCACCCAGTATCTTGCAGGAATTGGGGTCTCAGTAAAAGCACCATCCTTCTCCACCCCAACCTCTCCAACTGTCTCCATGGTCAGATTGATTCTCTGATATGAAAGTGTAGAATGTTAATGAAAGAGTTCGTAGTTAAACCCAGTCAATCACAATCTCTGACCTCCCATTATTTGCAAAATATTTTTGTATCCTTAATGAAGACATCCATTTACATAAGCCACGGTATCCTGCTGTGGAAGTCATTGGCATTAGGCAGGTTCACCTTTAAAGTACTAATGAATCTCCACTTTTTTCTCTGTAATATCTCAGTGGGCAGCTTTGTGGCATTCTGATCAAACTATTCTTTCATTGAAGGAGCCAACAGTGGGATTCATCAATATGTCTAGTTCAATAGAGTATCCTTTCATCCAAGGGCCTCTAAATCTTCAGATATTACCATAACTGTATATATCAAGTTAGTATTTCAGCTTGCTGATTTATTTCTGAATATGCTGCTGTGTAACAAGAGGTTTTATAGCTTGTTTACACTGTTTACAACTATGGCATTTTCCCAAAGAGGGATTTTTTTGTATTTTTAGTCAAATGATTTCCCTAAATTACAGTCTGCTCTTTCTCCCAAAAACTATCCCATGATCTTCATCAGAAGATCTGCAGGATAGGAGAGTGTATGCAAAAAGAACTGATACTCTTCTTTGCATTAGACCAGAACAACTATCTATAATTTCAGTCTACTGCTGTCAATTAAAGTTACATGTAGATATTTAAACGCAGGTGTTATAAAAAGAAACATATTTAGAGATTGAATTTTACTGAATGGTTACCGTATACCAGGTATTATGAGAAGTCTTACAGATACATTGATCAACACAACAATCCTGGCCATCAAGAAGCAAATCGTATAGTGTAGGAAACAGGAATATAAAGCAATAAGCATATAGTAAGTGCAATGACAGCAGTATATGCAGGATATTGTAGGGACAGAGAGAAGGGCACATGGCAAAGTCATTGGGTGGAGGATGGGTACACGGTGGCTTCCTAGAAAAAGAAACAGCTATGTTAAATCTTAAAGAATGTACCTATTATGTAGATACTTTATAGAATATTTTATTTAAAATATTATCATATTTGTTACTCTGTTTCTACATTAGGGAGGACAATGTCATACTAGAGAATTAATATTAAAAATGAAACTGCAATTAATTAATTGATTTTCTTACACACAAAAATTCATGATGTTACTACACAGTAAAATAAAGAAGGGAAGAATTACATATAATTTTTAGGGAAGAAAGAATTGTTGAAATCATTAATGAAGCTTAAAGAAGTTTCTAAAATGCCCGGAATAAAATATGGTACATAGTAGGTAATCACAACACGCTTGCTGAATTAATTTAAAGTGAAACAACTCAATCACAAACACATTGCTCTAATTCAGAGAGGAGGGGATGGAAATCATATGTTACTACATGCAAGACACAGAATTGTCTGACCATTCCCACAGAACACCAGTTTCCCCAAAGATGCTCACTGATGTTTTACAAAGAAAAATTGTTTTGTATTCAAATGATTTGGGGGAATATAAGCTGAAATAAAATTAGAAAGGTTTTCTTTTTTGCAAGATTTCTTAGAACTTTTAATATACTATGCAGTATTTCCCTGAAATTATTTCTCAGGGAAATGGTTGCTTTTTCTAGAACACCTACTATTATATAACAAAACTAGTGTTCAAAAAAACTGTTTGGGAGATACTGACAAGAAAAATGTAGGAGAAATTTCAGGAAAGTGAACTACACATTTGCCTCTAACTAGGTGTTTGAGAAAAAAATTACTCCTTCTCTATTACTAAATTGGATCTCAATCCTAGGCTTCTATTCTACCTGATTGAAGATACCTTTTTGTAATCATTTACAGGTATGCTCAATTTCAGTTTGTAATACCGTCAGTTTGAGATTTTCCTCTTCCCTTCTCTTCTCAGAGTAGCATCAAAGTGCTGGTGAGTTCACGCAGGATCACAGCATTGGAATAAGACATATGGTTCTCATCTGGGAACTGTCCGCACAGCTACCAGCTGTGGTTTACACAGACCCATCTGGCTTTCAGTTGTTGTTATTCTTCTCTGAGATGTCTGCCTTCACATCTGGCTCCCCAGCCACATGTTCACACTCCACCTACAACGATGTCACCTCCTTTTGATTAAGAGACCCCTCCAGGTCAGCCAACTCTCTCTTAGCTCATTTCTGGGCCTTTGTCAAAACTATGAAACAATTAGGCTGCTGCACCATCCCATGCATTCTAGGTCCATGAGAGGTTTGGTGAAGCTGCCTAAGACCAGCTGTGACTTTAATGCCACCTCCACGTCAACTGGTAGGAGGAACTGCCAGTGAAAATGCTATCTTCCAAGACTCCAAACAGGAAATCTCCATTCTAGCCTTCCCAAACATACCTGGCCATTAAGTCATTCTACCCTCCTAAAGAAAAGCTGGGGGGTAGCGGGATTGGAATTTGAGAGGTTATTGCAAAGATCAAACTTTACACACCACACTCTGATCAGTGTGGTGATTTTCAATGGAGGCAGTATCAGAACCTGTGGGCAGGGTACAGTATATTTCTCCTTGTCACCTTTAGGAATTACCTCCAAGTACAGCTCCTTTAAGTTCTGCACCCTTATTAAATTCTAAAGATTCAATTTACAACTTATAAAAATCACTTCTCGAAAATATATTTGCACATATTCACTCTGTGTATGTCTCTTGCAAATGTAGAAACTTTATCTTGACTTAGATACTTTTAGCAAAAAAAGTAAAAGCCTAATTAATGCTATTAACACTAACATAAATTATTTAATCACCATATCAGGCAGGTACCTTTAAATCAAATGAATAACCTTGTAACCAAGCAATACTAATTGTCCTCATAGTTTTTACCAAAACACCAAAAGTGATTTATAAAAAGAAAATTTTGATCTTAGTGCTAAATAAACAGTAAAACAATGAGATGTCCTTTATTTCTCTAACCGTATTTCTTTAGAGTTAAGAATAAAGGAGAAAAATCACAGTATGTGTATTTTCATGAACTAGAAGTTGAAGGCAACCCATAGAATAAAAAGAGACTGGTATGTTTTGCGTACATGTCATATACAAGGTATTTTTACATGTAATATTGAATTTAGGTAGGTGCTATTATTATTTATTGTACAAAGAGGCTGAGGATCAGAAAGGTAAAATAATTTGTCCAGGGTAACAACACTGTGAGGTGGTAGAGCTTACAGCTATATCTTCTGATAATGCCTTCAGCCAACTTACTTACCAGAGACATATGCTCTCCAAGAGATGAAAAGAGAAAAAAAAAATCATATAGCCCATTAGGAACCAGTAAATTTATTGGTTTTCTTAAAACTTAAGTAAAGTTATTACCAGGCATCTAGTAGTCTTTCTCATCCCTTTTCACCATGGACAGGTTTGGGGCATATGTTTTCCCCACTTGAAGGGCTACAGGTGGTCATTTGTTCCTACTACCCCTTTCAGTGTTGCCCTTTGGGGCTCCACGTGCCCAGATGCTTTCCCTTGTCATCTCAGGCCCGCTGTGTGACCCTCCCCAACCCCACCCAAACTCCTCAGAGAAATCTGGCACTTAGGATCATTTTTCTCCCCTCTGGAATTATCTTTCACTGATGTAATTTTCTCTCAGGCAATAGAACACTCACAGAAAATATGATATTTTATTCAATCTTTTAGAGTAGTTTTTGGAGTATACTTCACAAGAAAGCAGACCCCACTCCCCTAATTCTACCCCAAATCTTGCCATTCCCAAGAGCAGGCTCTGTCCCCTGCTACACAAACAGCATGTCTTTGTCATGCCAGGGCATCTGTAAAGTTGTTGCCCTTCGGAGGATGAGAGGAACAAAAGACTTCAGCTCCCCATAGGCAGATATTGTTGTCTCTTCTGTTACCTGGTGTATACCAAGAGCCTAGAACAGTGCCTGGAAGATAGTTGGCTCTTAAAAAGGAAATATTTATTGAATACAGGGTAATGGTAATAGGAGAAAAGTAATAAAAGTGCATTTTTCCCTATTGTCTGGCTCTTTCTGACTTTGCTGCCTGGTCCTCTAAGATAAGAACATGGTGTGGATCTATCTCACCGGGTCCTTGTTTAAGCTTCTTGTTGAGTTCAAGTGCACTATTGGGCCATGAAAAGCCTGGGAATTAAAACCTGACTTATTCATATTCTAAATCCTGTTGCCACTACACTGTAACTTGTCAAAAGTTTTGTGTGTTTCACTGTGTCCATTTTGCTTTCCATGGGTAGATAGAATAGGATGTAAGGACTGTAGAATCTCTCTTCTGGTCAGATTCAGCCTGTTTTCTGACTCATTTACCCACCTGGAGTTGGTTACCTGTTTTGCTTAGGATTTCTTTCGTGTGTGCTACAATTCACCTGCATTCTTCCTGATGAGTACATCACCTGTTAAGAATCTAAGAGGCATCCTAACCCTGTAAAAAAAAAAAAGTTTTATAGGTCCTGAAGGCTAGCCCTTTTGGCTTTTTCTATGGTTTGGACTTTAGCCAGCCAATGACATTATTTCTGGTGTCAGGATAGTTTTTCATCCTGCCACTAGATGTCAGGAACAATAAGAGTCAGCTTGCATCAACATTACCAGAAAAGAACCATACTCCAGAACTATGTTCTTTTAAATCTTTCTCAGGACTGACATTTGTTGTTTATTCAGTAAAACTGAGTACCTACTATGGGTCAGCCATGGTTTTAAACATTCAGGATGTATCAGGAACCAAAACAGACAGTAACAGACCTGATGAAGAAAGGGAGACATACTAGACTTAAGTAGTTCGTACAGGTAAAAGGGGGTTGGAAAACAGAGACAGGATGGGTAATAATCAGAAAGGAAGCTTCTGGTAGGCAGGTGAAAGCAGAGAAAGGTAGGAGCTTCCCTAAGGTGAATGCCCAAAAGGGTTGATATGACATGGGGCCTCCCTGAAGCAGATATCCAAGACAGGGTGAGGTCTGCACGAGACTTATTGGAGGAAACACCTGTGAAGAAAAAAAGAAGACGGAGCAGAGAAGGTGAGGAGATCCTTCAAGCCACCGTGAAGTTGTGATGCGGTGCAGCGGGAGGGGAACGCAGGAGCACAAGGCGCCACCAGGTAAGAAGTTTCTTACTCTGCCCCTCTGATGACAGCCTGAGCCCAGCTTGCGCAGCTGATGAATCTGTGTCCTTTAGGAATGAGCCTAAGTTAGTCCCCTGCTGTGCTGGCTGAGTATGCCCTGGGGAGTTATAGGCTCCCTGGGAAGGAGGTCACAGCTTGGGAGGAGGGAGCAGGTGCTCTTCTTCAGTTGTGTTCGCCATGCAGGACATCTGAGTGCTGCATTTTCTTTATGTCTTCAGAATTCAAGGATGCTAGGGGTAGGAAAGCAGAAAGGGAAGGGACTGGAAAGGAATCGCTTAGTCGGCGCACAGTACAGCAGTGCACATTCGTTAAATGTTGTCTGTGGTTTTAATTATTTTATTTTATAAAAAAATATGTTTGCTATTGATCTTCAGTGAGTAGAACTATATATTCTTGAATAGTACTTTAAATAACAATATGAAGTCAATCATCTGTTCCTTCTAATACTAACTTCTATTTTTATGAGACATAACTTACAAAGTATTGTGTTCCATCCTTTATATCATACGAAACTTTCACTAGATCCATGACTATCATTGCCATCTTTTTCCTCTGGAGAAACAAAGAAGAAGAAAAAGAGAATATCCATATATATTTGACCACCACGATTATGAGAATCTTGACAGTACATATTGGCTCAAACGAGAAGCAGGCACTTTTATGGCTATAGCACAGTTTTATGTTTTATCCTTAGAGATGCTGAACACATTTGCAAACTATAAACAAAACCACTGTTTTGATAAAATAGAAAATTAAAGTTGATAAGCATTTTTCTACTTGAAAACTTCTGGTAGTTTTAGAGATTTGGTTTCATAGTTCCCAGTTTGAATGCTTGAGTAAAACTTTCCTAAAAACAGAAGTACAGAACAAATGGGATGAAAGTCTCATGAGAAGTAACCTGTCTAACTTCTTAGTACTTCCTACAGTGGTTCAGGGAGAAAATCCCAACAGGATATAATTTTTATTTTTAAAGTATTGCTACTTCTTTTTGGAAGCACATTAAAAATAAGCAGGTATATAAAACATAATAAACAAAAGTTTGCAAAGCAAGAATATGTCTATGTTCAGTTAGGAAAAGAAAGAAGTATTGTAAAAATGTTTAAGTTCCCATGTGACTGCTTTACCGCTCTGGTAGAAGTAATATACTCTTTAAATAGTTTTTCTTAAAGAAATATGAATCTTCATGTTAGCGGACATAGCCAGATGATGAATCATTACTGTTTTATTCAAGAAGAAAATAATTATGTGGTAATAATGATGTAAACTGTAAATGCTTGCTAATAAGATATGAATTAGTGACAGCATGAAATATAGAAAATGAATATTTAAGAAGCGTGACCAAGGCTAACTAAGTGCCACCTGGCAGAGAGTTGTCTCTCTCTCTTACACTCTCCATAATGCATGAAGAATTTATTGCCAAAATCTGAACCCAACCAGTAACAAACTTAGGTTATGTTAGAAAATAAATGCTTTAATTTTTATTAGATACTTGTTTAGTGATTATAATATTTTGTTCTTCTAAAGTAGACAAACATTAAAATCATACCCTTATTCATACCCTCTACTTGCTGAGCAAAGCCTGCTTGCTGGTACAAGTATATTTTTCGAATGAACTTGTCCCAAATATCTCAAATTACAAATTGGTGGAATTCAAAGAAATGTGCTTTTACAGGCAGGGAAAAAAAAAGAAAAAGAAACTTTAACGTATCATATGGGCACAGTTTGCACACTGAGAAACTCTGAGATATAAATTCATAAATCCTACAGAAATTGAGGACTCAGAAAAAAGTCCATTAATAAAATTGAAACTCCCCAAAGATTTAATATTATGAAATACACAGTGAGCAATTCTACAGCTAACTCTGATAACTGCTTTTATGTTTCTGTTCAGTTGAGGAAAAATTCTTTCAGGGGTTCTTGTCCAGTCACTTTTCTTAAGGTCTTGGCTATCAAGGAGAAAAAAAAAATATCTCTTAACCCTCACATAAATGTTCTCTCGTTTATTAGGAGATGATCATTGATTTAGAAGTAAATGAGTTCAATAAAGGTCACAGTAGACAAACTCCACATGAAAAGATGAAAGGAGCACAAGTTATTACACCACCATGGAAATAAAATTAATTGCTTCCCTTTATTAAAGTTAGAATTATTCTGTTTTTAAATATAACATCATTACATAGAAGTCAGAGGAACTTAGAACTCGAGAGGGAGAATTCAGGGGGTGGGTTAGATTGAGATCTTCATTTTACAAAAGAGAAAATGTCCTAGAGAAGGTAAATTACTAGACTAAAGGTCTGGCTGCAACAGAATTGAGAGATCAGGGAAATAATTATAGAGATGCCAATATATTGTTAAGGTTTCTAAAGAAGTCCATGTCAAATTTTTTTCAGCCATTGAAATGTTACTATTTTTGAATTGAATGAAATTTTTGGCAATTTTTATTATAAAAGTAATCCATGTGAATAGTTTTCTTAAACCCTGCAAATGCATTTAAAAAATATAAAGTAAAAATTCTTGAACACCCCTAAGCCCCCATTCCCCTAATTCCACTCTTCACAGACCATTAGGAGTTTAAGTTTCTGGTTACATTTGTGATTATTAATATAATATTTCATTATACATTTTTATTCTTATTAATTTATGAAATTTAGGAAGAATATATAGGTTTTCAATAAAAAATTTCAAGAATTTAGTTTATTATACTTTATGATATATTAATTATCTTCTTATTCTTTATATTTATATCATAATTATTAATAATTGTGGCATGTTCTACCTATACATTGATTTAAAATAAAATAAGCAGAATTTACAAGTCTATAATAATGTTATTTTTTTTGGTTCTAAAACTAAATAGAATAATTAGACCCATAAAATAAAGTATAATCCTAAATCTTTCAAATGGCACCACTTAAAAAAGATATATTACTAAGCCACCCAGTGTATTATCTCTTCTATCATTTTCTTTCTGGCTTCTTCTGGGTCATTCTAAACTGTACTGTTTTTTGTTTTATTTTGTTTTGTTTTGTTTACAAGCCATATTGCCTCTTTTCTTGAAATTATGTAGTAGTTTAATTGGTGAATTCAAAGAGTAGGTTTTCCTTTAGGTTGAGTAGTACATACACTTTGATGATTGAGCTATATATAAAATTTGGAGTTCAAATCCTTTTTTTTTCCTTCAGAATTTGAAATATGGCTTAATCGTTTCCTGACATCCACTGCTCCTTTTCAGCAGTCTGACGTCAGACTGTGGACAGACTGATTATCATCCTGTACTAGAAACTGCTAGTTATTCTACAGAATTTGCTAATCTTCCTCATGGACACAGACAGATTGCATTTCTCAGCCTCTTCTGCAGTTAGACCTGGCCAGGTATCAGCGGCAGGAGGGATAGATTCCATTGAGGGTCCCAGGCTTTGATGAAGCAACTGTGGTCCTTCCACATGTTCTTTCCTTCCAACCAGCTGAAGAGGCCACTGCAGATGGCAGAACCAAAGAGGGAGGGACCCTAGACCCTTGAATTCCTCTGTGAAGGAAAGATGCCCAGAAAGCTGCTTTAAGCTATTAAGTATTGAGGAATAAACATCTAATTATAAGGTTTAAGTATATTTGTTGGAGTGGCTACCATCCTTTTCCTGTCAGTTTTTTTAAAGATTTCCTCTTTGACCTTGGAGTTCTAAAATTTCATTAGCCATGTCTATCTGGGTTTGAGACTTTTCCAGGACTTGGTGGGTTCTTTCAATTTAAATACTTCAATGAAACATTTCTATTTTTTCTCTTCATTTTCTTGCCCAATGTTATCTCTGTTCACCCCTTCGAAAACACCTGTCAGATAAAGGTTGAACTTCTTAAAACTTGCCTCCCTCTCTCTGCACTTTTCTCTAACATTCTATATCCCTTTGTCCTTTCACTGTATTTATGATAAACTAGCTACCTCAACTGTATTTCAAGAGGTCCAACTTTAACTGTTTGTATTTCATTATATGCTCTATCCGTTTTGGCAGGGGTGAGAAAGTGTGACCACATTTTTACTATCCAAGAGCTCTTTCTTTCTATTCTGCTCCTTTTCTTATACCAATTTGATCTATTTTTGATGTATATACTCTCCCTGGAAACTATTTAGGGATTCTAATTTTTTTTAAATATATCTCTTTTGTTCCCAGAAATATCTCAATGTTTCTCTCTCTCTCTTTTTTTTTTCTTTTTCATTCTTTTTTTCATCCTTTCTTGCTCTTCCCTGCGTGCCGATGAGCAGGTCTGTGAGAGCCCCTCACAGCTCCCAGGTCTGCTGCGGCGCCCGGGCACCTCCGGCTCTGAGGAAGGGGTCCGGTCCCGCACCTGGCCAGCAGCTTCCTGTGTGGGCAAGCTGGGCAGGGGACAGACAGAAAGTCCAGGCATTCTGTGGGTAGTTAAAATTTTAATAGCCTTTCTCTGAGGCTTGAGCTCTGCGGAGCGTTTGACGCTGGGGAGACGCCTTTTCTTTTGCCTTTTTCCCTCTGGGCTCAACGCGGAAGTCCAGCTGTACCTGGAAGTCTGCACTGCTTCTTCCTAAAGTCACAAGCCCTCGGATTAGGCTTCTTCTCCCAATTCCCTGAGAGAACAGTCTTTGAGATGTGTTGGCAGCGAACGAAAGCAGCAGCTTCCGGCCCAGGAAGAGCGAGGGGTCAGGGTGCGGCCCCTCTGACGAGAGTCCGGGGCTGTCCAGGAGAGGCGCCGCCCAGCGGCAGGGAGGGCACGGTGCCGGGGGCTGCCCGCCAGCCCCAGACTGGACTCTGCCACTTACCAGGGGCGTGACCTTCTGCGAGGTCCTCATCTCTCGGGGTTTCAGACTTTGCATCTCTGCCAAAGGGTTGTTTTGAGGAGTAGCTCCTTCAGGGGCCTCTCTCCTCAGCTGTAGATGGCCGCCTTCTCCCTGCGTCCTCACATGGTCGTCTCTGCGTGTGTGTCTGTCCTAATCTCTTCTTCTTGGGAGGACACCAGTTATATTGGCTTCTGGCCCATTCAAAATACCTCATTTTACCTTTATTACCTCTTCAAAGGCCCCATGTCCATATTCAGTCACATTCTGAGCTACTGGGGGTTAGGACTTCAATATATACATTTGGCAGGGGATGGGGGGGGCAATTCAGCCATAACATATGTAAACCACTGGAAAAGTCTGCACATAGCAAGCTTACCCTAAGTGTGAGATATTGTTAAAGGAAAAAAAGCAAGTTCCCTTCTCTTGTCTTTGGCTATGTTTCCTGGTCACTGTATTTCCTGGGCATGATTCTTTGTTGTCCTTCAAGCCACATGTAAGTCCCAGGAAGAAGCCCACTGTGGCCAAGCCCAGGTACCAGCCACAGGAGGGCAGGAAGGTCAGCACCCACATAGAGAGCCTGACCCTATCCAGCCATGGCCCCCCCAGCAGGGATCCCCCACAGGGAAGCAGGTTTGCATGTGAAAAGCCTCCTAAACTCTTAACTACCCACCCCACGTCTATTCTTACTCTCTCCACTACAGCCATAGTGATCTTTTAAAAATACCTAGCTCAATTTTTTAATTTTAGAAGTCTTAGGAATAGGAACAGCATTTTCCCCCATGATATCCTTGATATCCCTTCTGAGAAAGTTCTGAAAAATCTAGAATATCCCCAAATGTTTCCAACTCTCCCATTCTTTGTAGTATTTAATAGGCAGGCAATAAGCTGGGGAGGTTGACTGTATTCCATCTTAGCGTCTAGAGAAACTATGATAAGATATGGGTTTTTTAGTGAATCTTTATAATTATACCAAAATGGTCACTTTGAATTTTAAAACGTAAATTATCTCTAAATCCTTGCAGTCACTTTAATCTTGGCATCTTTTTTGAGAAATGCACAGATGGCCAGAATAATAGTAGCCTTCAGATTCGAGAAATGCTGGAGGCTGAGGGGAATTCCTAAACCAGAATTTCTGAGTGGCTTTTTCCCACAGACCATCTCCAAGAGGAAGAGACTGGGTCTGTGAAGAATGGAAAGTTTTCTTCTTTTATATTCAACCTGCCCACTTGGGTTACGTTCGAGGTGCTCAGGAACATCCCCATGACCAGGGTGGGGGTGGGTGGCTTTCCAGCACATTGCAGAGGATATTTGGAAAGCTGCCACCGTGGTTGTCCAGTAGAAACATCCACAAGCTTAGAGGGAGTGCACAGTGATGGCTTTTTTCTCATTAGAGCTTCAGAGCACAGTGGCCTCCTCTACCCGCCACCCCAACCCATCCGTGAGCCCTGGGAGCCCTTCTCCACACAGAACTGCAGGGAGAGAGCAGAGTCTCTGTGCAAAGTATTAATATTACTCTGTCATGGAGGGGGGCTTTTAATAATTAGTAGTGTTTTGAAAATAAGACAATCCCTATAAATAGTTCAGACAGGAGAATTAGGGCCCCCAGCACCTGAGTGTGCTTAAGTTGATCAGATTGCTTTTTTCTAGGGCAGAGGAGAAGGGGGAAATGTGGGAGTCACAGACACCCCATGAGGAGAGATCTTAGGGTGATATGAGAGTGAGAGAGAGAGAGAATGAGAGGGGTGCTTCACGTTCACATTTTGCCTAGGGCTGGCCCCATAAATCTGGCTCAGAATTCATCCAGGCAGGAAATGACCCAGACTTGCTACCCTCTCTTAATAAACTCTAGATTCCTACTGAATCTGGTGGTCCCGGTAGTTTCAGAATTGCTCAGAGTGAAAGAATGAGGAGAAGATGTTTTGCCAAGGAAGACATGAGGGGTCAAAAAGTGTGTGTGTGGTTTGGTTGCATACAACACAGAGAATTTTCCAAGCAGCCAAATTGCCTTATATTTATTCTGTTTTCCTTGAAAACCCAGGCATGTGACCAAGGACAGACCATTTCCACCCAGGCTTCTCAGCTCAAGGCAAACAGGAGATATAGTATACAGAGCAAAGAAAGGAAAGTGTAGCCCCAGGAAAATCACTGGAAGAACAAAGAGCTACCAGCAAGAAAAAACACAGTTGTTTCTTTAAATATCCCAGTTTTCCTACTATCTTACATTTAGCAGTCTTTTCTAAGAAATACAACAGAAGACCAGACTTTTCCCTTCTCAGACTCTCAGAATACCACTGCATTTATTAAAAACTTAGCAAAACAAATTCTTGGCTCCTTAGTAGAGCATGTAAAAAAATACTCTACCCTGTTACCGTCTGTCGTGAACTCTGCCTCGGTGTTTCCCTCTTTCCGATGACGCTGTGCCTTACGTTTGCTTTTGTCGAGCAATTAATTCTCAATGAGCACAAGCTCATACTGTAAGCACATATGTTTGCTTTTGAAATAAAGTTGTTAATGGCTAAATGTATTCATTGTTCCTGGTTTCACAGGCTTACGATGGCAGGCACCATAATGTTTTCCAAGTACTGGTGACTGTTTTTCTTTGCACAGGGCACTGGCCTGTCTCTCACATTCACAGCTGTTGTGCATGTTTTGCATCGAGAAAAAGAGAAGGGAGCGGAGAGGGAAGAAAATCTCATTTGTGATTGGTGTGGGAACAAGTGCTCGCTCCTGCTCTCCCGCTCTGTCTCTGCGATGAGTCTGAATTGGCTGGTACTGGTGCACTTTCCTAAAACGAACTGGAGTCCATGCAGGTGCAGGTGGGCTGGGTTAATCAAGACAAAGTTATTATGACTTTAAACCACAAAAACAGCCTCCCACAGTCAGGAGAGTGAAATAAAACTCCTTTGCTGTCAGTAGTGAGAAAGGGGCTGAGAATAGCAGCACGGGGTCACAGTGCCAGGCTACATGAGGACACCCCCCTACTGGTGGAGGACCTTGTGCAAGGTCCTCAGAGTCTGAAAAGGAAAGCTGCCATCCTTACAGGGGGGTCATTGGCCTTGAAATAGGAAAGATTTTATTAAGTCACCTTTGAAAAGAGTTATGTGTCCTGAGCAAAACCTACTCATTCTAAATACGCTTATTTCTCAAGAGATATGAACAACATTATTGCATATGTAGCATTAAATGTGTCTATATAAATAGACCCACACACACACATATCCTGGCTCAGCTATTCAAAAATAATCCACTGGGCAGTAGGACTGTGGGAAGAGGTAGAAGGTTTTTGCTTTTTGTTTTATACCCTTCTGTAGTGTTTATTTTTTATTTTATTTTTTACTTTGTGCAGTTATTACTTTTGTAATAAAAGGAAAGCAGTAATAGCCATGAAATGTCCCTTCTAATCTCCATATCTCTTAAAATGATCGGGGTTATCAGAGTGGTATTATAGCAGAATATTCTAGGCAGATTGCCACCAGGCCATTTTATGAAGCATGGCCATGCCTTGTGTGTGCAGCATGGAATTTTTGCTTTTTGACACCATCTCTGTCAGGCAGTATAGATAGCATGACCACGCTTAACCATTTTACACCTCTCATCCTGGCACGTTCATGCTCAAAAATGTCCTGGACAATAAATGTTATGCTCTCCTAGTTTAGGGTAGCTATGGGGACTATTCATTGTACATTTAATTCATCCTTAAAAAAATGGACACCTCCTAATCACTGTGACAGGCACTTTATATACATTATTTAATTTAATTTCACAATGCCCTTTTGAGGTAAGTGAAACTGGGTAACTTGCCCATGATTTTGTTTTAAACTCTGACTTATCTTTACCCGTCTATTTCAGAAATTCAGTCATACTTTGTCATTAACTATGTCTGTCCCTTCAAAACAGATACAACACAAAACCCTAATGTCTACGTAATTCTTCTAATAATATCCTACTCCCATTAATACAGATTTAATACAGATTTCAGAATCAGATGTTGCTCTTGTTCTCAACTCAAAAGCCATTTTGTCCAGGAAGCTTTTCCCGTGCTCTTCGCCTAGATCAATTTCCCTTCCGACAACACTTTCGTAGCCCCTTTCAAAGCATGTATCCATTTATAAAGATTTATTTAACTAAGATCTGCATTCCTAATAGTCTAAGCTCCTTGCAGGCAGGGAGTAAGTACTCCTGTTTGCTTTTCAATATTTCTCAACTACCAAGCACATTACTTGAACAACACTGACACATTAACAGTAAGTATTTGATGGAAGAATTATTGACAATATCTTGCCTTGAAAGCCAGGAGAGGGGTTCTAGCATCTCACACACATAAAGGACCCTGCAATAAAAAAGGGAGAGAAGAAGATGCCCATTTTTCCCCCTAGGGACTAAAATTCTATACTGGCAAAGCCAGAAGACCTGATGTTTTCTGAAACAGGTATAAACTGTGTTTCCAAGCATTAAGTCCTGAAGAAATCTTCATTCTATCATTTAACAAGTTAGTCCTCCTACTTTACTGTCCAGATTGACCTCCACTAAGCTCAGTTTTCATTTCTAACTCCCAGTACCGAGGCTCACTCTTGATGGCATTGCCTTTGACACAATTATTTTAATATGTTTATCACTGTGTGCTTTAGGAATAGCAATCTGGAAGAAAACACACGCAAAGCTACTTTGGGAGAGCAATTATCCGCGTCGACTAGTGCAACGGGGTGGGGATGACTAGTAATGATTATGGGTTTACTTAGCGTTGCCCATCCCTCATCCCCCGCTAACCCTTCTGAATGCCAGGGCATCATTCTCAAGTGGTATTACTATTATTATTATTCCTACTTCACAGCTGTATAAATCATCGCACATTTAAATAAAGGGAATGACATAAACTAAACACCCTCATCGGTTAGAATTTCTTGTCTTTTAAAATATCCAACTATTTAAACACATGTTTTAAGTTCCTATTACAGTCCTGACTCTAAATGAAAGAAATCTAGATGAGTGCTCCTCCAGGGCTCAAAATTTCATCCAAATTTTTGTTCCTCTAGCAATATTAGTCTTATCGTTTTTAAAATAAAATGCAGAACTTCTTTTTAAATTGCAGTTACACCTCTTTTTCTCATTAGCAATAAGAGCAACATGCACAAACGTGGGTGCCTAATGGAAGTTTTTCCTTTGAATAGAGCTGGCAATACATTCAGCAGCACAAAGCAAGGGCATAAAGAATAGGTTGCTCTTGGCATTGTCATTAGAACTGATTAATCCATCAAGATGCTGTAGAGCTAAGGAGTACGGGTGTTCATGTAGTTAAATTAAAGGAGTGACACAAAGTAAACATATCCAGTGGCAAAAAAATTCCTCCTCCTTTCAATCATCCCATTACTAACCCAAACAAGGATCTCCATTATACATGATGCGATTGCTAACTACCTTAGTGGCTTTTTGTGGGTAGCAGAAGTGCAGAACTTGGTAACTAACCATGTATATTTCAATTAAAATATATATATATATATTGCTTTAGAAGCCACAGAGCATCGTGTATTGGATCCACAGGTGAACCAATTTTTTTTTTAAAAAGTATTATTATTTACACTTTTCAACAATAGGAAACCAAGTATACAGAGAAAATAAATGCAGCCTCTGAATTTAATTCTAGTTTGTATTATCTCTTATGTGTTGTTTTTATTTGTATATCATCACAGCCTGAAGCTTTGACACTGTTTGTATATTCATCTATCAGGCAAAATGTTTGGGGGAAAGGAATCACAAAGACCAATAAGAAAATTCATTGAACTACTGAGACTTGTAGGTTAATTTAAATAGGGAGAAAACTCTATTTTAAATGTGATGATAGACTAAAAAATGAGACTATTTAGCATTGTACTTTCCCTCCAGCAAGGCAAAAGGGCACTTGGTCCTGTGATTTCATTTCTTATCTTTTTTTAAATTATTATTTAAACAGGACAAAAATAATGTAATGCAGAACAAATGTCATTAACTCTAGAAAACTAAATAGCAAATAAGGCCATTTCAGTCAAATGCCTAAGAGTCTTTTAATCAAGTATTTTTTGTCAGCAGGACAGTGTACTTGGCCTCTGTAACCACTCTCCACCCATTAGAAACCTTTATTTCACTTCTTTATAGATTCTTCTTCTTCCATGTAGTTTTTCCCTATTAATTTATACAAAAAGTAACCTGGTGTAGATTTGTTTTCTGTCAGGTTTTTATATATTGCCCAGTTTTATCACTGGATTGGTTCAAGTCCCAAGAGGCTAAGTGACTGGCCTCAGGTGTCTTAGTGTGTTGGAGGCTCATCAAGAAGTAGAATTCAAGAAAAATTTCACTTTCAAGCTTTTGCTTTAATCATTAGAATGTGGGGACTGGATGTAGAACTTATCCCAAAAAAACCATGAAAAATATTCATTGATTTGCATTTCACTGTGTACAGCAGAAGGAAGGGGAAGATTCGAACTCATGCCCCCTGCCAAAGTTTCACCCATCATCCTTGAAGATGAATGGATTTTTAACAGATTTCCCTGATAGGCAAACACCCATGGTGTCAGTTCACACACAGCTAAAGATCACCAAACACAGCAGAGGATCCTTAGCATTTAAAGGGATGTCTTCTGGGACCTGCAGAAATCCCCAGCTGCCCTCAGATTCTGATTGTGGCAGTTTCCTTCTCTATAAAATAGAAATGATAATAATATCTACTTCACGTAATAGGTACGAGAACTAAACTGGACAATGAATCAAAGGAGAACAAGGCAATCTTCTAAAATGGGCAGCACTCTCGAACTGCCTCAATTCAAATCCAAGGCCAAGTGGTAGAGTTTCCTTAAAAACAGAAAAGGAGCAAACTGTTCTTTTTCCTTAGAAGAAATAAGTGTCTTAACAAAGATTGTTATGCTAAGCTGTTATTGGTCAATAACGCATTAATGAACTCAATCCACCTATACTTTTCTTTATTCTGTCTGCATTTATTAAGTGAAATCTGCCTCCTCCCTCCATCTCCTACTATATTGGTTATTCTTTTCTGCCCAACCTTCATTCTCTCCCACCAGCAAATCATACCTTTTTACTTAATTAATATTAATATTAATAAAAGATTTCTAGGCCAATGCAATTAACATCAAATTCTTTTTCTTTCTAAATTCTTTCTAGCCTCCTCCACTCTGTCCCTATTTCTAGAGCTTAGGGAAGGCAGACCCTTGCCAATTGAATAAATTCAGCCACAGGCACCATGCTCAGTGCTGGCACCTTTCTCTATGTGTCAATTGTCCCCTGTTCACCTGGCCAGGACCTCCCTCTCACAGGCTCTGCACCTGCTGAAGCCACTTCTACGCTTGAAGGAGACCTACTCTGTCCTCTCTTTCTTCTCAGTGCACAAAGTAAAGGCAGCCTCAATTTGCTACCTCACACCCCTAATCAATGAGCACGACTAACACTTCATAGTGCTAACTTTGTTTCTGAAATTTAAGCCTAAAACCCACCTGTGATGCCTGTATATCCCCATTTTACAGACTAAGAGACAGGGCGAAGAAGTTGAGTGATGTGCCCAAGTACGACTACCAGTCATGCAAGAAACGAGGACACAAAGGTGCCCATTTTGGACCTGGGTCTTCTCTATTAACCAGAAGCTAGATTGCCCCTCAGTGACTAGGGTGAACGCGGAGGATCTCTCCAGTGTATGCACCCAGCTTTGTTCCCACCTTGCTTCATCAGTAACTTCAACATAGCTTCCTAATCTGCGAGTGGGGAGATTGTGACACTAAATAGCAATTCTTCAGACCCCTACCTTGGTCTTTGGTGTATTATGAGTGAGTACCATTTGAGCACTTACATTGTGGGGAATGTTGGAAGGAATCACTCTGGAGCCCGCAGCAAGTGACTTTGAGTGGCAGGGCTAAGGAGCGGTTCTGGGCAGCCCCGGGAGGGAAGGAAGAGCTGGGCATGTGATTGGGCAGGGGGCAAAGGCACGTGGCAGGGTGGCAGCGCCTGGTCACAGGAAAGCCAGGAGTGCTCATCCAGGCAGGGACATGTGCCTGTTAGATGAGACACGCCAAGTTGCCCCCTGGCCACTCATTTGAAGGCAGCAGGAAGAGGGCGGCCGCCTTTGCTCACCATCCTGAGAGAATGCCCTGTGGCGAGTGCGAACGGAACACGCCGGGGAGGCAATCCCTTCCCTCACATCAAACACGTCTAAAGTTCACATTCCCTAGGAAGGGATACTCCTTAAGCTGTGTTTCCTAACACTTAATTATCTCTAAATCCTTTTGAAAGGATTCCCTGACACCTAAAAGAAACTTAAGAATAAAAACTTACACCAGTCATCACTGCTCTGGAGACATGCGTAACTGGAGGAAAGACGACACTGAAAGGCAGGGGGAAAAGAAGAGCTTTGTTCAGAATGTGGCCACTGTCACTCCACATCCAACACTTGAAAAGGCGGCCAACCACCGTGGTTGGGAAGGACAGAGAGTCCAGCTGGGATCTATCGGACTCATAGTTTAGGAATGAAATCCCAAGAGCCTTAACCTAAACTATGACTATGAAGTTGCTTTGAGAAATACCATGGGACAATTAAATAGCCAGCTTTAACAGTTTGTTGAATTTTGGGGTGTAAATAGAGAAGAGAGGGAGTAAAATAAATTTGGAGAAAAAGTAGACCGTAAAACTACAAATGCAAGGAAATGATATTCCTTGGGAAATAAAATTAGTCTATTTTGATTAGTTTAACTTCCAAGTGTCTGTAGGATATTCAGGAGACAATATCCTGTGGAAAGTAAGAATTATAGACTTATAAAGAGGGTGAGAGGTCAGGGATGGAGATGTCAACCCCATAGAGGGGATAATTGAATCATGTGTCTCATTGAAAAATTGTTTAGGTCTCCAGTCCTAGCAGCTATGAGAGTTAAAATTAACCTCCTTATTCCACTCAGTGTATTTCATTATTTAGACATCATATATTAGACATAAGGAAGAACGTCTTGAGTGTAAGAGTGATTAAACACTGAAACAGACTACCAAAGGAGCTTGTGAAATTATCGACTCTAGAACATTTTAAAAATAGAGGCAACCATCTGTCTTAAATGATTTTGGTGGTAATCTGTCTTGGAAAAGGAGACTGGACAAAATAAATTTGATAGGGGAATTTTAAGTAAATAATTCCCTGAATATTTTCCTAATTCTATGGCCCCATGTATACACACACTTTTATATTTTTATCATGAACTGTTGTGACTCTTAACTTTATGTCATTTTTATGACTTTGGTTTATAAACTACTTTAGGGCTAGTCCTAGCAGAAATTATTATATCCCTTATGTTTTATGTTTAATAGTATTACTCAACATGTAGATTTTCTAAAGAAAACATCGCAATATATGTACAATATACAGACTTTACGGAATGTTTAAAACAATAGTGACAATGAAGGTATTGTAAGATAAGGGCCTAGCTTGGAGAGGTGAAACTAAAAATAAGAAAGAAAAGAAAGGATAGAATGTCTAGGGGAAGCAAAATTTTATCTCTACCCTCTGAGGGCTTTTTGGCTGGACCTGAGAGTTAAATTAATGTAAGACAGATCAACAGAAGAAAAGCATACAAATTTATTTAACACAAGTTTTCCATGGCACAAGAGCCATCATAGAGAAATGAAGACCCGCAGATGCAGTTAGAGTTGGACACTCAGGTGCCAAATTGGACAAAGAGGAATAAGTGGTGAAAAAAAAAAAAAAAACAAATTATGGGGGAGGCTAAAACATAAGAGCTACTTTAATAATGTGTGTACAGAATAACTTCAACCTCAAATTCTTATTTTTGATTCTAGGAATGTTACTCTGCTTCTGGTGTAGAGAGGGCATCTTTCACATGGGAATATCATCTCCTGCTTTTAAGAAACAGAAGGAAGGTCAGAATGCTCTTGTTGCCCCAGCTGTTTTGCAAGTGCCTTTAACTCAAAATAGTCGATAACCCAGAGTAGCATATTTCAGGGTGGCGTATTCTTAACTCCTGCAAATGTTCTGACTAAGAAAGAGGTATTTAATCAAATGTAAAACTCACCTTGAAGTTTAACTGGAAGAGATAATTTTGAACTCTACCCCCCAAATCCTTTGATTCAACCCTTCCTCCACAGTTATGGACCAAGAAACCATGAACGTAAGAAACAGTGCCGATTAGAATAGACAAGGAAGAACCATTTCATCGCTAGCTCATCACGTGCCTGACAGCCCCCAAAGCAGAGCAATTGGGGGAAATCACCAGTGGGAACTACAGCGGTAACTAAGGAGTCTGATGGAAACTTCTGCTGTCTCTCCCCCCCCCCCAATCTAAGGCTCTCAGCTATCCCCAAAGGAGAGAACTAACTCTTGTCTGATTTACCTACCCAGTCACAGATGGTCATCCTGTGACTAGCGGGTCTGGCTGGGAGGCCCGGCCTACTTGGCCTTGGGGAGCTTCCTACCCAGGGAGGAGTAAGAAAGGACGTCTAGGCTGCATGTATGTGGGCTCTGTCCTTTAACACACAGAGAACAATCCCAGTGGTAAAATGTGATCCAATAAATGCCCTGGTATATGACCAACCAGGTTAATGGGTCCTTTTCCTTGGGAAGGAGCCAGTAAAGGAGATGGAGAGGAAAAAAGAGTACTCCCCTTCCCAACAGATACAAACATAAAGGTCTAGAGCAGGGACTCTCAAGCAAGGAGTCCAAAAAGAATTTCAGATATTTGAACTGGATTTCCAAGAAAGAATTTCTTTGAGTTCTTTCCTATATTTTAAAGACTAGTTATGTGTGGGCAGGGGGGACAACAAAATGTCGACAGTAAAAAATTAACAGTGTTCAATTTTATTATGAAGAAATTGTTTTACTCCAAATAAGGATAGGGATACAGAGGACAGGGATACATAATTGTCACCATGCTATGTCATCTAAAATATTTTTTGTTAGAAATAATCTGCCCTAATTAATATTGACATTATTCTTTGTTTACATCAAGCCTGGATTTCACGGGGCGATGTCAAGGAAAAACAAATGCAATGAATCTTAGGCAACCTTCAATGAATCTGAATTGACAAGCATGTTGGAATTTCAAAGCCCTAATATGGCCTTGTGTAACAAAGTTCTTGCTAATCAAAACATAAAAACCAAAGACTGAAACTACAGTCCTTCTGCTGCACACATATTAGAATGTCTAAAATTAAAAAGACTCACCATACAAAGTGTTGGCAAGAATGTGGAATAGCTAGAACTCTCGTACATGGCTGATGAGAATGTAAACTGATATGTACACTTCGGAAAGTAGCTTGGAAGTTTATTAAAAACTGAAAAATATACCTACCCAACCATTCTACTCTCAGGAAGTGACTCCAGAAAAATGAAAGCAGGTGTCCATAGAAAGACTTGCACATGAAAGTTCATAACACTTTTATTTGTAATAGCCAAACGCTGGAAACAACCCAAATGTCTATAAAGAAGTGAATGAATAAAAAATTGTGGGGTGAATATATACATATACACACATATATATATATGTATGTATGTATATATATATATTATAGAATACTATTCAGCAATACAAAGAAATTACTTATTGATACCTACACCAACCTAAAGAAGTCTCAAAATAACTATGCTAAGTGAAAAAAGCCAGGAAAAAGAATTCATACTGCATGATTTCATTTATATTAAGATCTGGGAAATGCAAGCTAATCTACAGTGACAGAGAGCAGGTTAGTGGTTGCTTAGGAAGAGGGATCTGAGAGGGATAGGAGGAAGGAATTACAAAGAGCATCAGGAAACTTTGCAGGGTGGTAAATACATTCATTCTTTGATTGTGATGATGGCCACATAGGTGTATACATGTGACAAAACTTACCAGGTTATATGTTTTTAAAATGTGCCATTTCTTGTATGTCAATTATACCTTAAGAAAGCTATATAAAGACACACACACACACACACACACACACACACAGCTGGCAAACTCAAGAAGTCCCTTGTATCTGTCCTTCCACAAATACAACAGACCATATGACTCTCATATTTTTTCTTACGATGACCAAGGGTAAAGAGGCTGGAATTTACCCTGAATGTAACTTGCCTGCTCACAGAAGCCTAATCTTGAAATGCTATACAGGGATGCACAACAGAGGACCAGTCTCGAAGCCCACGACTGAACAACAGGCAGAAGTCCTGTTTGTTTTCAGAGAAAGCCGCCGGTTGTCAGAACCGTGTAACAGGAAGGAGTTTCTTCCTGACTTGGGTATTTGGCTGGTATTTTCAGGTAAAAGAATGAAGGGAAACTTTTGATTCAAGTCTCTGAAGTTACTATTTTGGAGACTGCTGAAAATGTACTTTCTTTTGTCCCGGCTGCCTCTCTGGAAGGAGAGATTGGAAGTGGAGAAGCAAACTTTTCAATGTGGAAGAAACCTTTTTGGAGGCTGGTGTCAAGAGTGACCCAGCCTTTCAATTACTCAGCAGGCAAAAATCTGCAGAGTTTTTCTGAAGGTTACTTCTGCTCAGAAGGCTTTAAAATTGAAACGCAGACTTGTAATCCTTTTGCTGTTAACACAGATGGTCTCAATGATTCAACCCTTACCGCAATATCTTCTTTGACTTGAATACAAAGGAAATTATGGGATAGGGATTCTTGTGCTCCTTGACAAACCTACTCCTCATATGACAAAGTAAGCCATGGGAGTTTGGCTTCTATTTGCTTCTGCCTGCCTTTGTGAGTACAGATTTTCTTGAGTTTTTCAATCAAAGCCAAAATCCTCAATCAGTTGGCTTTCAAAGATTATTTGCACATTTCCAGTTATGCCACAATCACTTCTTATACAAACCGAACAATAAGCCTCTTCATTAAAAGTTGTTTTGAGCAGAATGAAAGCTTATTTTGTTTCAGTTGCACAGTTTGGAGCCATTTCCATTTTACGATTAGTAAGTGATCATTATGAAAATCAAGAGTGAACGTGACCTGACGCTTCCTAGGTTTTCATAATCCAGCTATGAAGTGGAAATGAATGTGGAGTGAGAGAAAATTAAGCTGTCGAAAATATTTGCATATGTATTTATGTGTATTTTTTTTTGAGAGGTCTATAGGCTTCATCAGCTTTTCGAAGAGACACTTGATCCCAAATAGTTTAAGAGCCACTGGTCTAAAAGCAAGAATGCCTGGCTAGGAAAAATGATGAGTACAGTTGCAGATATGCTGCACTTGAAGCGATGACCAAATCTTAAAATGAAAACACACAGTATACACCACTACCTAAAAATATGTCTTAAAGAATGGACTTATTTTAAAAGCCATTGAAAATCAGAAAAACAAGAACTCTGTTGTTATTGTATTTTTTTGGATATTGTTTAATTTTGAATTACAAAGATGGAAAAGAGACCATCAACTTTTTTCTTAATCCAGCCCCGCCAAAAGGCCAGCAGATCATATGCAAACCAAGATCCAGGCAGTATGTATTGGTGTGATGGCTGGAGCCATGGAAAGTATTGTTAACAGTAACTGCTTGCTTTTAAGGGTTTTTTTTGTTGTTGTTGTTGGTGTTAGATTAAATCCTTAAATGCTAAATAGGAGTTAATTATGATGTAGGCATCTACTAGCAATCTTGACACAAAGGTCATTAAAATAAATATAAGGGCTATGGATAAACTCTGCAGGAAGTATTTGTTAAAATAATAAAACTTTAGTGGTAGCTGCCCCAATGCCTCTATATATCAGTGAATACAGAAGTGAAAATTAACCTAATAAGGTAGCTGCTTCCAGGTATAAGAAGAATCCTTTGATTAATTCCTTCTAGACTGGGAAACCGTGTAAAGATTTAAAAATAGGAAAACTTATTATGCTTTTTACAAATTGTGAATAAGCATGATGAATAAGATGAAGTGTGAATTTTCTACATGATCCAATAAGTTTAAGTTTTTCATAGTTACTCAGCTGACATTTTCAAATTAGTTTTTATTTAAAAAAAAAAAACAACCTGCACTTCGTTTTGAAGAGTTAAATAGCTAACACTTTAAAAAAAAAAAAAGTTGTGCTTAATTTGTTTAAAGATAAATTGATGTGACCAAATCAATGGTCAGTTCACAAGTTACATGTTACTTAACCTTCATCATCATTAGTCCACCCCTTTCTTCCTGAAATATTCTTTTCCAGGTGTTCCACACATATCACCCTCCGAGTTACCTTTCTGCCCCATTGGCCACTCCTTCCCAGATTCCATCTCCAGGTCTCTCTGTCTCCCAGAGCTGTCCGTGTCGGGGAATCCCTGAACTCTCTATCGGGGTGTTTTCCTTCACTATCTAAGCAGCCACATCCAGTTCCATGGCTCTAAATGCCATCAATGTGCTGAAGATTCCCAAATCCTTTTCTTTAGTGCTGATCTATCTCCCAAACTAGGTTCACCTATACAACTACCTTTTAGATATTTCCATGTAGGTAAGCATTAGGCATCCAAGACTTAACACAGCCAAACAGAATTATTGACTTCCCCTCCCCCAATGCACACAACCCTCCCTTAAAAACACGCCTCCCAACGTTTTCTCCATCCCAGAACCTTTCCCTACCACCCTCCCACTTCCTTAGGCCAAAAAACACTACATGCCAAAACTCCATTCCTCTCTTCCTTTACAGTAGAATTTCGCACAAAGGCCTGTATCTCTGTGTTCAAAATATATATACTACATCTCCCCTTGAAGCCCAAGCCTTTATGTTCTTCTCTCTTCTGAACTACTGAAACAGTCCCCAGCTGTCTCACTGGCATTCTCTGCCCATCTGCAGACTCATTCCACCCACCGCTTTTCCCTGCGTGATTTTGTACAGAAAGCAGAATTAAATTCAACTTCTCGCCATTATTGAAAGCTGTGATATTTGAAGAGTGGTTGGAGGACCAGCAATATGGCCTTCACCTGGCAGCTTGTTAGTAACGCAGAATCTCAGGTATAATGAACCAAAAATTGTGTTTTAACAAGACCCTCCAAGGGATTCAGAGGTGTATTAAAGTTTGAAAAGTGCTGCTTTGAAAGGGCCTCCAATGCTGAGTCTTGACTTCCTCTCCAAACTTGTTCACTACTCTTTGCTCTTCTCTTGCCATGTTCAGCCACAATGACCTCCTATCTTTTTGTCTAACACAGTAGGGACATCCTACCTTGGAGGAGTTTTCCTTGTTCGTCCTTCTACTTGTAACTATTCTCCCAAATCTTGGCGTGATTGAATCCAAGTATCATTTAGGTCTCAGTTCAGGTGACACTGCTCTGAGAACCGTTCAGGGTCACCCATACCAGGATGACTCTGCACAAGTCACTCAATCACATTACATATCTTTTCCTTTCACTTAAGTATCTGGGCCTTCGTCATTTATGTGTTTGTCTTCGTGACTTTTATTATTACTCCTTACAAGATTGTAAGCACCTTGAAGACATGTGCTTTGTTTATCTCATTCATTCATAAATCCACAGCACCTCGATCAGTTTCTGGCGTAGAGGAGATGCTTGATAAAGAATCGTGACTGCTTATTTTTGTAGACTATGAAAAATAGAGACATGTATTGTTTTAGTTAAAGGAAATAGTGTATCCATTAATATTTATTAGTATTTCTAAACTTCCAACACGGCAAAAATATTCTCCAAATCTGAAATAGGAGTGGCTGGTATTTTGTCCATAGATGTGTTTTGACAAGATTGCACAGTTTGTCTGTTTGTAAACTGATGCCCCAAATAGGAAGCTTTTACCTACAAATCCAAGTTTTGGGCCTCTTTAAAAATCTTGAACATCTGGCAATACTAGGTCTGCCTTTCCTCAGAGCCACGCTAAGGAAAAGTCGAACAACTGCCTGTAGTCCCAACTACTCACACCAGGTATTCAGACTACACCTAACCTGATGTTCAAGCCTTAACAGCACCTATTAAGTTCTTGACTCCTGATCCCATTCAATGATTAGCCTTTTCATTTGTAGCCAAAACAACAACAACAACAAAAATACTTAACAAGAACTTTTTTAAAAAAGTCAGATCCTCAAGGATAAAACTTGTATACAGTTAAAATTAACATTGTTCTTTGAAATTTTGTTCAAATATTATTACATGGATGTCATGTCTAACATTAAACCTACATCGATCTTTCTATGAAGGAATAGTAAGTTCTTAAACAATGAGTATTCATTTTTTAGGAAAAAACTAGATACAGTCATACTATTTAGTGATTTCAGTCACTTAACTATAAATCAAATTTATTCACTTTAAGCCTTTCCTAAACTGTGTTTGCAAGAGGGCATAAACATGGTGCTAGATTTAATCTCAAAAACACCTGACAGCTCAGCACGTCTACCTTTAGGACTAAAAGAAGACGTCAGTGCTTCTTTTTATATTATGTTCCTCTTTATCTCTTATCTGCTAACATCTATATATTATCTTTTATTAAATTTCTGCCTGTTGAGGAAACATTTCTCTTTTTCTTTTTTTTTAAGTATTAGCATATCTTGGGCTATATTTTAATCCCATTTAAATATTCCTTAACAGTTGTCGATAAAATATTTTAGTATGTCACATATTGCCTAATTGATATACCACTGAGTCTCCCTGGAGAAGGAGTGGTATAAAATAGCTTACCATTGGTTCCCTCAATAAATCAGTGCTCCTGTTGTTTTGAAACACACTGGGAAGAGCTAAAGCTGCAGTTTTGATTAACATAGAGAAGCCCAAAACGTTTCTCAGTTTTGAATGTTTCCATTAATCAATAATTCTGCTCCAGAGTTGCCAGAGAAGGTTACAGGAAAAATCCTTCAGCTTTTCCAATGCCAGATAGAAATATATTCTGGAAGGTTATGTTTTGGCCACTCCATTTTTAAAAGGTATCACCTCAAGAATGATATTGTTAATCTTCAGCGACCCGACTGGAGGGGTGACTTTGATGTCATTCTGTGGGTCGATCCCCAGCTACCAACTCTTCTCTGCAGGCTTGTGGCAGATTGTGATACAATGGGTACCACTGAAATTTTCTGCTAACGTCCTAGCGGAGATCTTCCTCTATCATTAAATAGAAGAAATGCTAAGGTTACTCCTTTTTAGAAATTTATTTTATTAATATTATTAAGGGGTCAATTTTTATAATTTTTATGGGACACAATGAAAATATATTTTGACAAATGTGAACATCTAAAACTTAGGCAAATGATTTTAGATGTTGCCTAGGTTACAGTTATTCCATCATCAAAGGGCCAATATTTAACCTATCCTGATTTTATCATTAAATAAGCATAAAGGAGAAAAGATGAGAAGACCATAGAAGTGGAAGAGATTACATCTTATAATAATGCAGCTATGAAATTTTGACCAGAATGAAAATATGAGTATGAAGAGAGTAATCATTTGCTTATTAATTCAAGGAATAATTTGCCATTTTCAAGTATTATGAAAATAAGAGATTATAGGACTCTGCTTTTTAACCATGCAGCTTTTTCAAATGTATGTATAGTAATCTCATTATACCTGTGGTGCAAATTCAGATGAAAACAAATTTATCTGTCTTCTTTTACATGCATTGCCCTTAAAAAAAAAATCTTAATGTTAACCAGTGGACAATTTAACTACCTGAAGCTTTTCATTCAGCTGTATTTTCTTAGCAACTACGGTTGAGTCTGATGAATAAGGTGAAAGGTTGTGTGAGTATTCAGGCAGGGGCAAAAATATCTAGTTATCCCCAAATACTAACAAGCACATAGGTAGAATATTTCTACCAAGTTAAGAGAGAATAAAGGAATCACATTGCCAGAGATACCTCATTCAAGGGCCTCATTATCTCAAGGTACCCCAATTGAATAAGTGCACCATTATTCCCTTCATTATGTGCAAACACCAGAGATACAGCACAAAGAGACATGGTTCCAGTGAGTCACACTGTAATTATAAATGCCGCATTAAAAAATGGAACAAAAGCAACAGTGGGAAACTATAACGTCAATGGTTAAAGAGGGCAAACAGAGAAATTCCCTCAAAGGCCACAACAGATTGCATGATCCAGTTCTTTGTCACAGGCAAATTATTCCACAATAAGAGAGGTGCTGAGCACAACTTACCAGTGGTAAAATAACTTGCACACATTCTCCTACCATTGAAATACTACTGTTACGTACACAGGTAGACATTTATACATTTGTATACATAACCAAGAATATGGGTTGCTGGATGCATAATTTGGTCCAGCACTAAGTAACTAATAAAGGTCACTATTTTGCACCTTTGTACTCATTCTATTTAGACAAGGTTCTTTGTAAGGTGTGGTAATACCAGCATAAAAGCAAGATCAGATTTAGGAGTGGAGAATATGACATGAGAATAGATAATTGCTCTTTTCATTTTATTTTAATTCTTTGACCATTTGTACACAAAATTAGATAATGCTTGCTTTATTATACATCCCTATCACTTATTTATCTGTGACCTTCTATTATTATTTATTCATTTTTATTTACTTATTTGTTACAAAAATATAATAACTCTCATGAACACACCTTGCAACCCTTCTTCCCCATCCTGAATCCTCTGTCCCCCAGACCAAAGGAACTCCTCTCCTAATTCTTGAATTTATCAATCTTTCTTCTAACCCAGATCTATGTGTCACTAAAAATCATGTATTTTTAGTTTTGCTTGTTTTTAAATTTATTACACAATTATGCTGTATATAATCATCTGTGATTTCCTTTTGTCGCCAAATATTATATTGTTAAGATTAAGCCACATTGTTCCTCGTTGATGAGATTCAATCATTTTGACTGCTGTGTACTATACCTTTGTGTGAATTTGTCCATTCCTCTAATGCAGGCATTTGGGTTGTTTCCAAGTTTCTGCTATTGCACGTAATGCTGGTTTGAATATTCTGATTTACACAGACCTGCCTCTAAAATGTGAGGGCCCCGGACCAAGAGTACAAATGGAAGCTCCTACACCATTATGTCAAAATACTAAATGTTATAAATCTAGCTGCAACCCACTGCCTCAGCAGTACTTCTACCCAGGGCCCCATGTGTTCCCCAGGAATGGACCTCCAAAGGCAAGCTACTGTCTCCTGTAGGCCACCAAGCAGAAGCTAGACCTGGTCCCTGCACTCCCGTGAGGGGACTGGACTTACTTGAACCCAAGTTGGGACTAAATCAAGCTTCTCTGGCAGCCAAGGCAGACACATCTTTTCCCTAGCTTGCTTTTCTGTCAGGATTTTCAGGTGGCCCTAAGCACTTCTCAAAACTGTAGCACGAAGGGAGGCAGCGTACAGTTTTCTAGGGAACCTGATCTGCCTAGACCCTGATCCTGGGGACGGGGGGTGGCAGCCATTCTTTCTGTAGACTCCCAGGGCTGCGGCTGTGATCCTGCCCCCACAGACCTACCCTCTCATTCTCCCTTTGTCCTGGGGTGGGGACCCCACTGGACTGGTGGGTTCTTTGCTTATAATTCTCATTAGCACAGTTATCAAAATTTTATAGAAAATCTCTTATATTACCAAAAAAATGTTTTGTGTTTCCATGTTTATGATTTGCAGGACCCTCTAAAGCAGGAGTCCTCAAACTTTTTAAACAGGGGGCCAGTTCACTGTCCCTCAGACAGTTGGAGGGCCGGACTTTAGTTTTAAAAAAAACTATGAACAAATTCCTATGCACATTGCACATATCTTATTTTGAAGTAAAAAAAACCAAACAGGCAAAAACACCCGCATGTGGCCCACGGGCCGTAGTTTGAGGACGCCTGCTCTAAAGGGTGGAACCCAGGTAGGGGTCCCAGCTGTCTTGGTCTAAGAGCAATACTGCTGGTGCACATGTGCAAAAATTTCTCTTGGGTGGGATACCTGTATTAATTTTCTATGGCTACTGTGACAAATTACCACAGACTGAGTGAATCAAAACAAAGCAGATTTATTCTATCGCAGTTCTGAAAGCCGGAGGTGTGAAATCCAGGTGTTGGCAGGGCCACACTCCACATACCTCTCTCCTAGCTACTGGTAGTTACCCACAATCTCTGGTGTATTCATCTTCTGTGATTGCCATAACAAAATATCACAGACAGGGTGACTTAAACAGCAGAAGTTCATTTTCTCACAATTCTGGAGGCTGGAAGTCCAAGAACAAGACGCTGACTGTGTTGGGGTTCTTCTTAAGCTTCTCTCCTTGGCTCGCAGAAGGTTTTCCTCTTCCCGTGTCCTCATATGGCCATCCCTGTGTGTGCTCATGTCCCTGGTATCTTCATGTCCTAATCTCCTCTTCTTACATGGACATCAGTCAGATTGGATTAGGGCTCACCCGCATTGGGCTCATTTTAACTTCCTTACCTCTTTTAAAACCTTATTTGCAAAGACAGTCACATTCTGAGGTGCTGGGAGTTAGGGCTTCAACATATGAATGTCAGAGAGGGACACAAAACACTTGGCATTTCTTATCTTATAGACACATCATTCCAATTTCTGCCTCCATCTCCCTTCTCTGTGTACCTTCTGCTATTTTATAAAGACACCTGTCCTTGGATTTAGGGTGTGCCCTACCCCTAAGTGATCTCACCTTAAGATCTTTAACTTAAATTACATCTGCAAAGACATTTTTTTTAATAAATTAGGTGATATTTTTAGGTTCCTGGTGAATATATCTTTTGGGGGCCACAATTTAACCCACTGTAATACCCTTTTTATAAAGTGAAAAGCAACTAAATAATATATTTAAAATGGAATAGCTGCGTAGGAAGATATATAAAGACTCAACTTTACAAGGTAAAGTGTTTTCCAATGTGCATGTGCCAATTTATACTCCCACAGCAGCATAAAAGAGATTTCATTGATCCACATGCTATTACTCACCAAGTATTGTCCTCACCAAGTATTTTTGCCAATCAAATGGAGGTTAAATGGCATATTATTGTTGCCTTAATTTGCATTTCCCTGGTTCTTTCTGAGGTGATTGCTTTTGAAGAGTTTTTCTTTCACTGTAGTTAGTATTAGGTATTGCAAATCATCATTTGTATGAGCTTTTTGCCAAGATTTTTTTTGAGTCATTAGTGACAAGTTACATATTAAGTTTAAACTTGAAATGGAAATTCTACATCATCAGAAATTGAAATATCCTTAATATCTGTCAAAAACCATCTTGTGTGATACTAGGCAAGTCATCTACTTTCAAGAACTGTTTCTCTCAAAAGTTAAAAAAAAAAAAAAAGGCAGGAAAGAGGAGGTGGCAGAATTGTACTAGTTATTTCTTGTGCATCCAAAATTCAAGGTTTCAGTTCTTAGGAATACATTTCGCCATCTCTACCAATTTTGGACACATGGACCACAATAAGAGCTTGCTATCAGCCTATTAATCCCTGAAGAAAAAAAATCATCTGACCACATGTCATTGTTACATTTTAGCTTAGTGCATATGCCACATATCTGCTTTTGATCACCAACAGCATCTTCTGCATACTAAAGTTAGAAATTAAAAAAAAAGAAGAAGAATCACAAATGCACAATAGGACCAATCAGTGGTTGCTCATTCATCATGCAGCCTTCAACTGTGTTGCCTAAAGGAGGTTCAGACACTGCAAATATGTGCAGTGCCACCTGCTGAAATGGCTATTTCCTGCTACTCTCCAAACGTTTATTAGGGATATAACCAGGCTATCGGGATGACTCAACATGAAACTCCTAGGAAATGAAGAGGCTCTTAATGACAAAATGCCATAGTTGTTGAAATTATAGCAATATTCATTTACTGACTCTATATGAAGCCATAAAACTTTTTGATTTTCAGTTGAGACAATCAGCTGATCTTGCACATATCATGGTGCGAAACTTGGGAGCAGAAAACTCCAGTTGAAGATCACAATAAAAGAATAATTATATCATCGGAGGGTCTATGGAAATGAGATGATGGATAGGAAAGAGAACTGTAAACCTTAAAGCATAATTTAAATGTTCGATATTGTTATTATTAGCCATTTTAGTCAGGACTGGTTTGCTGACCCCAAAGAAATCGATGCTCACACAAGAGAAAGAAAGACAACAATACCATCAGCACACTCCAGTGCCTCATAATCCTGGACAAAAGTTAAGTCCAACGAGAAAAGCAAATACAGCTGCAGTGAGCATAGAAAATTAGTCCTTAAATGTTTCCTCTAAAGTCTCAGTAAAAATGATATGAAATATCATAGAAATAATGAAATATTAAAGTGCTTCTTCACATCCAACAAGCACCTACTGCAAGCAAGGAACTATAGAAGCTGCTTTGATAAGTATAAAGAAGCGTAAAGACATAATCCCTGCCTTCAAAAATCTTAAAACCCATTGGAAATAAAATCATAGAGAAAATAGAGCTCTCAGTACCAGCTTCAGAAGAGAAGCTGCCATCACTAATAAACGGCATGAAAGAAGGCTAGAAATAAAGATGACTTCAACTTGCCTAAAGAAATTTCTATTGTGGATAAAGCTTTGAGTTGCCCAGACCTATCAGGGTTATAATAAAATAGAAGTCCTCATTAAAAGATGGGAAAGCCTGCTTAGATATTTGAATGATCTTTAGTTGAATAAAGCAGTTCCTCTACTAACAAGCAGGCAACTCAAAAACAAAACAAAACAAAACAAAGCTACTTTATCAGAAATTTCACTTGCATACAGAGAAAAAATTCTGACATCCTTCAGGGTACAAATGATATCCTTCACTTTACTGTTCCCCAGGAGGGCATTGCAATACTCCCAGCCCCTCATGCAGACAGGTGTTTTCCTGATTTGAGCCCCAAATGGCATGACTTTCCTTGGGGCCACTGGACACCACATTCAGCTAACATTCTGTTGTGATAATATTTTTTACAAGCAGAAAGTGTGCGTATGCTTTATGCATGACATTTCATCACCCTGCATTTTTACCAAGCTCTGCCCAAGATCTGGTATGGATTGAATTCCAGTCCTATGTCCTAGCAGGTAGCACAGAACCAGACTGTGGCTTCCAGATGCAAACTTCCTAGGCCAAATCTCAGCTCTCTGTGATGTCAGGAAGTTATTTAATCTCTCTTTACCTCAGTGTCCTCATCTATGAAATGGGGCAGTAAGACCACCTCATATTATTGTGCAGAGATTGATTTAATATACATTACTGTGCAGTGTTTATTAAGTAATGGCTATTATTACTATGGTGTAATACAGTCATGTAATCTTAGATTCACCATGTGGCTTGGAAATTACTTGAGATTAAAAATGCAGGATTAGCATACAATGTCATATGATCGTGTTAGGTCATATGGTAAGCAAAGAATACACAAAGGAATAAGAAAACAAACCAGTACAACATAAGGCATTTTTAATAAAATCAACTCATATTCTTAAGCATAACAGAAAGAATATAAAGCAAGAGTACTAGAAAAGTACTAGAATAGAATCAAACTCTCATTTTAGAAATGGTATTTTTGGAACATTATTATAATCTAATAAGTGGTACCCTAATTGTCCAAAAACAAGTTAGCACTTAAAATCTTTTGATAGTATTGGGCCTATGGGATTCAAGCATAAGTTAAAATTTGACTGGATGTTTCCTCGGGGCAATTTCCAACTCTAAGAGTATAGGATTCATTTGTAAGTTTGGATTTAATTTGGACAGTCCACATGATTCTTTCTATCGGATGACTTGGGGATACTGCACTGAGTTCCATTTTCCCTTCCTCCCTCAGTCTCTCGTCTTGGTAAATGAGCACCTATCGGGATGCTTCAACCAAAAATCTTGATTCCAAGATCTTCTCATTCCAACCTCAATTTACATCCTACATCCCCCTGCTTTCCTCCATCCTGCTGCCATAGTCCTGGTCCAATCCACTCAAGTCTCCCACCCGGTTTTCCTAAGTGGACACCATTGCCAGTCATATCTGTCTCCAATCTATTGGAGCAGCCAAAGGGACATGTAACTGTGATCCCATCACTCCACGTCATGCCTCTGCCTCTTGCTGTGCTGCACCACACAACCCAGCTGGCAATTCTTCAGCCACTCCGGCCACTTTCTGTTCCTTCAATTTCTCAAGCTCCTTCCTGCCCCAGGACATTTGCAGATGTTCTTCTCTCTGCCAGGAATGCTCTTTAATCTACTCTATGCAATATTTACATCTCAGTTATATACTGTGTGCATGTCTGTGTGTGTATACATTCATTGATGAGAGAGAAGATGTTGGTCTATGGAGACAATTGGAAATGGAAACAATTGCTTCCATCAGGTAAAAATCTGGCTTTTGCACATGAATGGATCAAGGGCCTCACATGCAGTCACCAAGCCTGGTCTGTCATCTCCTCTGCTCTTGCTGTCCTCTCTGTAGCCACCAGTTCCAGGCAGTCCTCGTTTTGATCGCTGCTAGTCTTGCGTGTTTTCCTCTTAGCAACTCTAGCAGTAGGAGGAGGAGCTTTTCATCCCTAGACTTTCAAGCAAAAGGCCAGAATGACCCCTAATGAGACCCGGTCGCCCAGGCTTGACAGGCAGAACATTTTAATCTGTTAGTACAGCAAGGGAGTTGCAAGGCTCTAGTTCACCGGCCTAAGATCATTTCCAGGAGCCAGGGGTAGAATCTGCTTGGCTGAGAATGGTAGGAGACTATTACTAGTAGAGGCAAGAGTGGATACTAGTCAGCCAAAGACAGTGAATAAAATAAAACAAGTCTATTCAGATACAAAAAAGCAAGTGAACCAAAATGTTCTCTCATCTTTTAGTTATGCTTCACGCTCATAGGTAGGGCCTGTTCTCAGCAAAATTATCAAGAGTTGGAATCTGGTCTTTCGCACTTGTCCTGCCTGTTTGGGAGTCTATTTTCCATCTTTAATATCAAGAACATTCCTGCACATATGCTGTCGGCCACCCTTCCCTTGGAGCATCCTATGTTCTTGTACCCAATCACTGTCCAACAGAACTCTGCAGTGACGGAGATGTTCTATGTCCGTGTCGTCCAATATGATGTTACTAGCCACCTGTGTCTATCAAGCACTTGACATGTAGCTAGTGACTGAGGAACTTAATTTCTAGAATTTTAGCTAATTTTAATTAATTTACATTTAAGATTAAATAGCCACTTGTAGCCAGTGGCTAGTACATTGGCCTGCTGAGCTCCAGATAGTCCTGCCATCCATCCTCACATCAAAACTTGGTGTTTCAAGCCAAATTAATCTGCCAAATCAATTCATTATAATGAGTGAAAAATGGCTTAATTTGGTAATACTTTCAAATTAATTGCTTATATTCTATCTGGAATTTCCAAAGCCTTAAAGGAGAAAGAGTGACAAATGGTGATATTTGGGACATTTTTTCTTTGAAGCAACAGTCTGCTTGGTACTTCTCGAGTGATATCAAATGTTTTGCTGCCTACAAATTATGCACCTAGCGTAATCACTGGGCAATTGGCATGTAGGTTTGTGAGGCGCGAACACATCTAATAATTTGTTATTGGCCTTGATTCGTAAGCTACTTAGATTTTACAAACTCTTATTTCTTTAGAGTTAAGTTTTAGCCTTTATAACCCTAATTTCTACTTGCCAGAGAGCAAGAGCGAGAGCAAGCATGCAAGCTGGAGAATCAATTTAGAGGAATTTGCAAAGTACCTTTTAAAAGATGAATGAGCACGACATTAAAGTAAACATGCATAATTCGAAAATAATTTGGGGAATTTGCATTGTTTTGACAAATTGAAATCTGCCCCTCTCCAAGAGGTTCCAGGGAGACCAGATGGTAGTGCGGTGTATTGGAGGGGGTCCAAAATTGCTTTTGCATTAATTGATGTAGTGTGCTAAGAAAGGTCTCTGGGGAAAAGCATCCCCAGGTAGTTGATTGCTTTGGAATTCCAGCAGAGAGGAACTGTGTCAGATGAGAAGGGAAACATAAGTTATTGAGAACTAATGCCTCAGATTGGACTGGCTAATTTTATCATTGGAAATTCAGGACAATGTTTCAAAAAATATCAAAAAGATATTTCTGAGACAGGAACAGAAACTGGTAAAGAACTGAAGTAAATTAGCAGCATGCAGACCCAGTTTGACTTCCCTTTGGTGTGTGGAAGATCCTTTAATGTTAGCAAGTGTGTATATAGCTGTGACAAGAGGTTCAAGGGCTTCTCTTTCTAATTTAAAAGTGCTGACCCTAATCAGCTGAGCCAGGAAAGGTAGTTGATTGGGATGGATCCTGACGTTGTAAAGGCTTAGTATTGCCTCTGAAAGCATTTGCTATTTAATTGGAACATTCACACCTGCTAAATAGCAGTTGTTTAAAATGACACATCGAAAAAGAGATCAACCATTTGGGGGTTTCCAACGAGGAAAATTCCTGCACTCCGCAAGCAATTCTGCAATTTTGCCTTAATGGGAAGTTGGGGTTTTGTTTAGTCTTAGGGGAAGGAGTGCTCATCCTTCATCCCTGCTTTTTGTGCAAATCTTTGCATGAGGGAAGAAGGAAGGAAGCAAGGGAGGGAAGGAAAGAGGGAGGGAGGAAGCAGAGAGGGAGGGAACCGGGCAGCAGGCTGGGAATGTGGGTGTGAACGAAGTTGCTGAAAAAGAGTAAAGAGGGTGAAGAAGCCTTTTTTATGAGCTCTCAGTTCTTCTAAATTTATACTTTCCAGGGTTTTCCTCTTGTTACTTCATTTTTCTTTCTACTTCTTTTTCCATAAAGTTAGATAGAAACACTTATTGATGAAAAGAAAATAAGACCCTTTTTTCCATAATAGCCAATGAAGAGGGCTTTTTTCCACATCACTCTATAAGCTTTTTAATACAATTGCCTAATATACTGCCCTAGAATAGATTGCAGGTTTTTGCATTTCTCTTTTAGCCTTTTTCACGTAGTGTTCTTGCCATTAAGCGAACAGTCGTCTGACCTTTTTCTAGGAGGTTAATAAAGAATGCACAGCCTCGTAAGCCTGATTCAATTTCCTTTATGTGAACACGCTGCATAAGTGACCATTACGATATTTGTCTGGCTCTCAGTGCTTCGTTTTGCAGTTACTAGCCTTTTATATGAATGACCACATATGTTGTGCATTTGGCCACATCAGGTGAGAAAAAGCAAAATAGATTTTCCCGAGCATTCAATCAAATTTCCTCACGACGGACTCGCTAATGTGGATTTGAAATGTATCTGGTCATATATTATTTAACTGTATTGTGTTTTGTGTTTTAAAAATTTCTCCCACCTATTCAATTTTAATAAATGCACGAGTAGATGCAATATTTGAGCTCCATATTTTAGAAATTCAACACTTTCAACAGATTCTTCAGACTTCAAAGAATTTAATATTAGTATCATAAAAGGTCTTTTGAAGAATAACACTGGAACATAAGAAAAATGACTGTCTGAGTGTACCCTATCATTTTGAAAGTGTTTTATTGCTTTAATTTCCTGTCTTAGTAAAGTAACAAGCAGCATAATAGAAGATATATTGTTACAGAGTTTGCAATTTATTAGAAGGCTAGAGCAAGTTGAAGACTTTATGTGAAGTGAAAAAGAAAACCTCTATTTAGCTGAAAAATGGAGACGAACCACATCAATGTTGCAGTAGCTTTAAATGGAGTCCTAACTTTGACTGATAAGTTGTCTCTACACGCCCTGTATGTTTGCATGAAATAAATCCGTGGGCACAATCCTCATTTTGTGCTAGCTGTGTGTCATTAGGTTCCTAGAAACCTAATGTTATTTCATTTGTGAGGCGTGTATAAGATGACTGTTGCTATTTGGATTCCATAGCACAAAGGTGCTATTAAAGCAGAAATGACCCATAACATACATTTTCATTCATTTATTACATTTTTTGCATGCGTGACTGAATTTTAATCCCGGGCTTTGTCAACCTCGTATAGTTCTATCAAGCTTTTTAACATAGTTTCATGTACCTCAGCTCGCTGTCTTTTACACAGTGGCATAAAAGCATTAAAGAGGAAGGCATTTATCCCACTGAAGTACAGAGAGACAATCCATTTCTGCATCTAAAATTGTAGAAATGAGTGATGTGACACTGTGACTAACCTGTAAAAATAGGTTGTAAAATTACCTCATAAATAACTGCTGGGGAAGAGGAAGCAGGTTATTTAACAAGTTTTTGGATGTTTTTTTAAAAAAAATTCAGTTTAGGTACTCAGCTATGCAGACATCAAGCAGCACTCCTGAAATGGAAGCTATGTGTTTATTAGGGGCAGAGCAAGAAGTCTAAGAATCCCACCACTGTTCTCCCACCCAAAGACTGGAAAACACCTGTTCTTAACAGTTTGGTTTTCTACAAAACAAAACAAAATTGAATATATTGCCATGTGAGCAGCCCACTTGAAAAGACTGAAAGGCCAACTGATCTCAAGTTTTGGGTAATACTAATATTTTAGTCAAATTTGTAGGTTTCATGGGTCAGGGAGTTACCTTTATCACCATTGATTATATTTTGGACGCATACTAAGCAACGTGTTTTACTGTGTTAATAACTTATATTCATTGACTGCTGCATTTTAAATTCGTACACCCAAGAAACTGCACCCATGTGTAAGCAGTGTAGCTACAGTGCTCACTGCTACAAGAGCCCAGACATTTCTGGTTTTCTCTGTAATCTATGTTTATCTTGGAAAGAATAATGATTTCCAAGCTTTATTGCTAACTGAAGCACAAAAGATTTCCTCTGGGCTTGCCACAGACAATCCTCAGGCACATTAGAGGAGTCAACTAGAGTTAGTTCAAAGTGAATTACTTCATTTTAATCATGGTGACTTTACCAGCTCAGTCAATATGCTGTAATGGCATACTGTCAGGCTTTCATCCCTCCCCTTCCTTTTTTCCCCCCCTTTCTCCTTTTTAAATGATACCCAGGTCACTTTATTTTAAGACATATTTTTTAGCCTATTCAAGATTTATGGATTGAACAGCACTTCAAAATGACTCATCTTGTTTTACAACATTTGAAGTTTTGTTTGGTAACTCTTTTTCTTCTTAATCCTTGGCTCAAATCTGTTGAGAATTATTTTTTTTAAACAACCAAATGAGTCCTCAGTATGAGACATTACCAATTATAGAGTTATAATGAGTGCAAATGTTAAAATGCAAATAAATAAAATAGTCCATGGTGGATTATTGGAGACTAAATATTGACTTTGTCCTCATTCATTCACAAACAGGAGGCTGGGGCAGACAGAGCACAGTCACCTATGCATATAACAGTTATTTAAGTCGCCAACTAAAGGACAAATTCTGTCATTTGGAATTCACTTTAAATCCTGTATAAAATCACTTTGGAAACCTCTTAGGGAGTTTGGCATTTTGCTATCAGGCACCATACCATAACATATCTATTTATTTTCTCACACCATTATTTTCTCATTTGCTTAGTTCTTGTTGTGAAGGTTAATGATAAGTGTGGCCTTTATAGCTCAGAAAAAAAAATATTTTTCTGATACTTCTCGGGGATTTTGTTTTGTTTTGTTACATTCCTTCTGTACAGAGGAGCCATTAGCCCACCCGCCCCTAGCCTCAAACGTGCTGGTGGTCCTCTGGGTCTTAGTTCCATTCATGATTTCTGAGGATGAGGGTCCCCTCGCCCGGCACATGAAAGCTTTATAATTACTTTCATTTCTTGGTTGGCATAGGTCATAGAAATAATGTTAATAATAATCTTTCCCTCTGGACTTCTCTGTATTTATATATCTCTGATCCAATAACCATTGGGACCATAGAGGTATATTTTATCTTCATTTCAGTCCTCTTGGTATTGTTTTAGCCCAGGGGGGAAATAAAATGAGGTACAGAACATGGTAAACTCACACAACTCTGAGGTCATTAACACCTAATTAGAAACAGCTTAGAGATCGAAATGATTCTTTGGTTAAGATGGGTGTGTGTGTGTGTGTGTGTGTGTGTGTGTGTGTGTGTGTGTGTGAGAGAGAGAGAAATCAGATAATATTTAACTTCTTTGGTGCCAATGTGATCTTTACTCCCAATGGCTAGGACTGTACCTCACTGTATGTATTTTTTAAACATTAAGAAGGAGTATTTGTGTGTATGTTTGTGTGTGTCTTCCTTTCCTTTTTCTCTTTTTATTTGATAGAATAAGCAGTCTGTTAAAACATTAAATAGCAAGAAGAGAAGATTTTGCCCAAAGGCTTAACATAGTAATTGATTTTTCCTTAACTGAAAGTCATAATATCACTTCGGTTAAGGCCTAGATAACCTTAAGATAGAGTTTTCTAAATATTGTGTGATGAGAGAAACATTACTCGGTTGAGTAAAGAAGATACAACACTGTTTTGACACCAGTTCTAGGGAAGTTAAATCATATTTTTTTCAAGACAAGAAAATACATCTAAAAATATTACAGCCATATATTTGTATATACTTTAATAGGTTTTAAGTACACAACAACTTTTAAAAGTTTCTGACATTTTATTTTTTTTTAATAAAGGTACAGTTATTCTAATTCCTATCATGGTGTTTGATATGTAGAAAAACCCTGAAAAAATTCATGCCTTTGTGAGCACTATGCCACCAAGGACCTGTGTTTCTCTAGGAAGGGTCTATATTGAAAATAGAAATTAAACATGGAAACCATTCCCCGCTTCTAGTTTGAATGATAGAAAATAAAGGAGAGACCTCTCCTCCCTTTGTTCCCAGATTTGAAACTCAGTGTTTTAATTATTCACATCATTCCTTCCTTTAGGCAATTGCCTAAATTCTTATTTCAGATGCCCTGGGAATATGCCTGTCCCTTAAGGGGTGGGGAACCTGCAAAAGGATTTGTTCTGTAAAATTTGGATTCAGTCAAAAGGCTGCTCTCAAGGATCCAGAAGGCCACATGTGGCTCCAAGGCCACAGGTTCCTCACCTGTGATGCCACTGACTTTGTATAATCTCTCTCTGCCTCAGTTTCCTCAATGGGAAAAAATGATACTAACAGTACATGCCTCGTGAGGTTGTTGTGAGGGTTAAATAATACAAAGAGCTCAGAACTGTGTTGATTTAATATAAGCCACTGGTTCCCAAACCGTGGTTGGGGGACGCCTTTCAGTAGATCCATAAGATCAATCCTATTTTCATGATAATGCTAAGATGTTATTTGACTTTTTCACTCTTATTTTCTTGTGTGTGGACAGAGTGTACAGAAGCCACATGAGCTGTGATTTCACAACAAATTGAATGCAGAGGTAGATAGGAGAATCCTGCTGTCTTCTATTAAACCAGACAGCAATGGTATTTGCAAACATGTAGAGCAATGCCACTTTTCTCACTGTGTTTGTGTTTTGAAAAGTATAATTATTTTTCATTAAAATATGTTATTTCTGTTAACGTCTAATGGAGCTGTTACTGTTATTTTACATGAATTCATAAATATTTTTTTTTTCAATTTCTCAATTTAAATGTCTAATATCGTACATAGTGATAGACATAGCCCACATACACAAAACCTCTTTGGGCTTCTCAACTGTTTTTAAGGTAAAGGGGTGCTGAGACCAAAGTACTAAAGAACCACTCACATAGGCTGTTATTTCTACCACCCTCTCCCACCTTGTTATCTTTGGGTTTTCTCACGCAAATCTGCCTGGCTGGTGGGATGTGGTCATCACAGCTCTCCCTGAAAAGGGGAGCTGATCTCTTTCTTTTCTTTTTTTTTCATGACTTTTGTGTTTTATTTTGGAATGATTTGTTTAATCACCAGACACAACCAACCAAACGTATTCATCTACTTATTTATTTATTTAATGCTGGGCCCCACCTCCAGAAATTCTGATTCTGAAAGTTCAGATGGAACCCAAGAATCTGGATGTTTAACTGTAAGCTTAAACAAACGGGTTAACCTGAGACATCACCGCGTTTGAAGGGTGATGCTGCCCGAGGAGCTTGTTGTTCATCTCCTCAGAGTTCACACGCTCTCTGCGTTCAGCATTTTCGCTTATTACCTTTTCTCACTGAAGGATGTGTGGTGTTCACAGCACATAGGTGGCATCCAGATGCACGGCAGGTGTCTGTCATACCTCCGGGAGTGGCTTGCAACTTTAAGGGTTGCAAAAGCTATCTACTAGCTTTCTAGACCTCTGCATTGCCCAGCAGAAATTAACTCGGAAGCCATAAGTAGCTCCTTCAATTGCACTTTTCTCTGGGCCAGTGTAAACTGTGAGGATGATGAGGGTGACAGAGAAGATATAAAGGACAGGTTGTGGAGAAGAGGCATTTAAAGGTGAGCACGGACTCAACTACCTTGTAGACAGAGCTGAATCAGACTCCTGGTGGGAAGTTCTCACAGCAAGCATTTTATTTCTTTTTTGGAGATGGAGGTTAGGGCATAGAAACAGGATGTAGAATCCAAAGCTTGATGCTGAACTTTCAGGCTCCCAGGCTGATAAACTGTTCATCATTTGTGGAAATTCATATTTACATTCCCTGAATCACTCTTCTGTGATCAGAGAGGTTCATCTGTAAGCTCCTATTTTCAAGACTCACTAGAACTGGGATGGAAGAGTCGTGCCTTCAAAACCGTCTTCCAGCTTAATTTTCTAAATAGAAGCTCTCTACTCTGCTCTGATTGATTTGTGACTGCTTATGAAAGAGCCACCAGAGAAAGACGCATTAACCCTAGATAAAATTTACAAAAAGAATCCTGACCACAGCTCAGTATCTTTCAAAAGAAAAATGTCAGTGAGCCTACAATCACTTAATGAATACCCAACCCTTCCTTCAACTACCATCCACCACCCCCTACCTCCACCAGCTAAAATTTTCTCTATATCAATCCTTCAGTTATAACCATGTGCCCTTGATGTATTACCATTTTTATTAAGTATTTTCATGATTCCATTTAGAAGGCAAATGAATTATTTCAGAGGAAAGCAAAAACCAAAATTGAATGGGTACATCAAACATCCAATATAGTAACTCCCAGCAGCTCGAAATGCATGATGAGGGCTTTATAGACCAGCCAAGCTCCCACTAATGTTTAGAGAGAATTTTTCCACTAGTTTAAAATATAGTATTGGTTCTACAGGGTCAGAGGGTATCTAAAGAACAAGATGTGTTGGTAGATCGTGTTCATATTGATTGTAGCAATAAGAAAGACATCAGAATGTAAAACCTTTGAAAAATCTCCTGTAGCGACAATATTTTACCATCTACTGGGGACTAATACTTCTTACTTTGAGAAAGCTACTTTTATTTGCCACATAAAGAAGGAACTTTACTATGAGAAAATTGAGGCAGGAAAGTTTTAAATACTTCTTAATAACCAACGGTAACAAAAAGATGCATTTCCTGCATTACTTTCACAGTTATTAAAGCATATCTTCTTGATTTTGGTTGAGAGAGATACAGACAGAGAAAGAGAGAGAAAACTTGTTTTTCTTTTATTTGGCAATTAAATGTAAATAACATGAATAAGAAATGTCCATAGAGACAATTATTTTCCAACTTGGTTTAATCATTTAAGTAATTTCTAGCATGTGATGTTAGTTTATATTAAAGCAAATGCTTAAAAGGAAATCAGTATATTCTATATGCTAATGTTTTTCAAACCTAAGAAGGTGGTAGAACCTTCCCAGTATTGGTTAAAGTTTCCAGAAGAACATAACCAGCAGGATATATGCATATATTTATATATGACAGACAATTTATTAGGAGAGCTGGCACAAGGGATTATGGAGGCTGAGAAGTTCCACAATCAGCTGTCCGCAGGCTGCAGAACCAGGAAGACAGCAACGTGGCTCAGGGCAAGTCTGCAGGCCTGGGACACAGGGGACCCTGTGGTGCCAGGGCTGGAGTCCAAAGGCCGGAGAACCTGGAGTTCTAATGTCCATGCACGGGGGAAGATGAGTGTCCTAGCTCCAGAATGGAAAGAGCACATTTGCCTTACTGTCATATATGGACCCTCACCTGGTTGGATGGTGCCCACGCACGTTGGTGAGAGTAGATCTTCCTTACTTGGACCACTGATTCTAATGCCAGTCTCTTCCGGAAACACCCTCACAGACATACCCAGAAATAATGTTTTACCAGCTGTCTAGGTATCCCATAATCCAGTTATGTTGATACTTTAAAATTAACCAATACAGCCCCTTTCTGCAAACATGGACATGTCTTTAGTTCCTTCCATATTGCCATTACCTTGCTACCCATGCACTCACTATCACACACACTCATGCACCAACCTATACAAAATTTTGCGTTGAAGCCTTGCAAGCTGATTGATAAGACAGATACTGGATAGCCCAGTGGAATTTGGATTCAGAGAAATTTATTCAGCAAATATTGGATAGTATTCAGCAAATACTATTTGTTAAGAATTTTCCTAAGAACTGGGGATTCTGTGGGAAGCAAAATAGAGGTAGCAGACAGTAATCAATAAACACTTTTAAATCTTATTTCAATTTTAGTAGCATCATCAAGTAAATATACGGGATGAGGTGATAGGCAGTGACCAAGAGACAGGGAATAACTCTAAATTACCTCTGAATAGGTGACATTTCGCAGAGACTGCACTGCTGAAACTAAGTCAGGGGAAGAGCTGCAGAAAGACGAGCAAGTGCAAAGTGCCAAGGTGGTTGGGGTGCAGTGGCTCACACCTGTAATCCCAGCACTGTGGGAGGCCCAGGAGGGTGGATCACTTGAGGCCAGGAGTTCAAGGCCAGCCTGAACAAGAGCAAGAACTGTCTCTATCGTTAAAAACAATAGATTAAAAAAAAAAAAAAAAAAAGCATCACGGTGGAAAAGACCCTGCATCAGGAAGGCAGACAGAGGGCAAAAGTGGGCAGAGGCACGAGGCGTGGGTATTGTCTACCATGCTTATGAGCTGGAGATTCTCTTCTGTTCACAAGAAGCCTTCGGAAGGTCGAAACTTGGAGTGACGTGATTGTCGAAGAGCTGGCGAACAGCGATTAGAAATATGGAACTCCCCATTACAATTGTTCTAATTATCATGAAGAAGAATGTCTCCTTACACCCTGTAGCTTCTCTTTGGGTCTGTGGAACCATCATGAGAAAACTGGATGCCCTACAAATTTCCATTAGTAAAGCCAACACCGCCACTGAAAAGGATTTCTACCCAGACAGATAGATCAGCAAATGATAGCTCATTTGGTGGAGCAGGGGAATAAGGATTAGATTATATGGTTCTGCAAATTGTGGCAGCAGCCACAAGCTGAAGGGTGGCCTTTATGAGTGCACAGGGCGGACTGAGGTTGAAGCACCATGTCAGTGCCCAGCCCCCCGGCACAGATACGGCACAATCAGCATCGGTGGGGTTCACTTTGAAAACTAAGCACAGCAATATAAAGCTTGCAGTCACTGGCTCAGGCTGTGACATTTACATCCGCTGAGTGTAGCAGACCTCTTGTCTAAGGAGTCTGCAGTGTGACAGACCATGGCCCTTATGAGTTCCCGCAGGCGGTGCAGGGTGAGTCCAGAGCCAATTTATCGACTTCGATGACCCACTCCAATTTCTGTCCCATCATCACTCTTTGGCTGACTCACACAGCCAGTGAGCAATTAGCTGTGTCCTCTCAATAGCCCTTCATTCAGGTAAAGCAGCAAAAACCCTCCAAGAAGACGGGAAGAATTCTAAGGGAGGTGGAAGTCATCAGCGGACACAAGCATCCCTTGCCGGACTGCTGCGGGAGGAGGGGTTAGTGGGCTCTGCCTATCAGCTGTTGACCAGAGGGTGACTTAGCTCTCTGACAGTGTCAGTTTTAACTTCCTACAAGTTGCTGATGTCTGCAGCTGCTGTGTTGTAGTAGGAGTCTATTTTGGGTTAAAGACTTAGGAGGCAATGGTAGTTTTGAAACGCCTAGGGCTTCTAAGCCAATTTAGAAAATTCAGGGGATTTGAACTGAATGAAGTTCTATAGATAGAACTCATCCTACAGATATTTTCATTGCAAAGGGAAAGCCTGAAAACCTATTTCTCTTGGGGGTTCCTGGTCTGGAGCATGTACTAAGTTATTCGCTGGTCAGACTAGGGTTTGTGGATACAGGTTTTACGTGAGGGATCTCTACGATTAGACAGTGGTTAGTAGTTTGGGGTGAACCAGGGGCACTACTTCAGTGTTTTGCTTCTGGAAAATAGGGAGAAAGGACAAGAGTGTTGGTGCCCCGTGTGAATAGCAGCTCCACAAAGGGAGCCACACTGGTGGGTTCAGAGCCAAACACAACTGCTTGCTGTGACAGGTGTTTTCACTTTGCTCTTCAGACCTGCTCTCCACCCTTCTATACCCTGCTGGGTGCCCCGGAGGGCTGACCATTAGAGACCCCATCAGCAGGCTCCCTTGATCTGTGGCTTCCAGTGGGGTTTGGCCACTGGGAGGCCAGCAGGAGATCACAGGCAGGAAGGAGGGTGTGGCCAGGGTATGTATACCCCAGGCCCTCTTGAGTGGGCCGTGAGGCAGCATGACCCCTCTGCGAAGACCACAGCTCCCTCTGGGTGGCCTTCGTCTACACTTGTGGCTCTTTGCCCGAGGTATCATAAGTGCCCCTCAACTTTTCAGGCTAGGGCTGGTTTCCCTCAGCCCTGCCCATACCCTTCTAAATAGCTCTTTGTTAAAATTTCCTCAATCATTCTGTTTGTCTCATCTATTTGTATTTCTCATACATATAAATAATCGATGGCTAATTTTTACAAGGGAAAAAATTCACATGTGTGACCTCAGAACTCAATACCCATCTCAAACAAATCAATGTGTATGTCAACCCCAAGTTACATTCCAAATACAATCGGTAGGCCTGCAGAGCCCCTGGGAAAGTGAGAGGAACGCTACACTAGGACCCATGTCACCCTTGGATGTTGCTGGCTCTACGAGCGGTCCTGCTATTGCATTCAAAATCACTGTCAACAGCCATATTTCTCGTGTGACAGTCAGGAAATGAAGTTGCTTCAGGCACTTGACATCCCAGCCCTACAGTTTCTTACCTATGTAAGTGTTTTACTCATTTTGGTTACCTTTCAGAACCTTGATTGGAGGTGTGGATTTGACATGTCACGCATTATGATTTTTCTCATTTAAAATAGTTGGAAGTGGGCTCTCAATGTTTCCATGCAGAAAGGCTGTTTTGCAGGAATAGATTCCTGACATCAGACAGGAAATTTCTACATGGGGAACAGAGAAATAGATGATAGCCACTGAATGTCTCAGAGTCACTTTCATTATTTGTTCAGTAGGTGTAATGATAGTACCTACCTCATAAAATCGTGGGATTAAAAATAAGGAATGTTTATGCCTGGGACACATGATTTCAGTAAATGTTAGTTGTTTATCCTAATTGACTATTTCACTGATTTCCCTAAGCAAATTTTTATATTACTTGTGGAAAAGCAGAAAATATTTGAGAATATCTTGATAATTTATGGATGCATGTTATACCTGTAGAATACATAGAATCCAGCTGTCCTCTTGGTTCCTACAGTTAGTTAACTCTTTTGACATAGACTTCCCTTGAATCATTTTAACTAGACTTTTTTCTATCATGTACATGTTGAGGAGATGAAAGAAATAGGAAGAAAAAAAAAAGTTAACCCAGTTTACAATAATCAAAGAGGTCAAATATAGTTAAGGAATCACGGCTGAACCTTAATGTGGATGAAATTATTAACAAAGACTCAAGTGTCTTTTAATCTAAGGACTTCTTTCATAATACGAAACCCAACCTTTTAAGTAAATTTTCACCCTTTAAAGTGCATATTAAAGGACAGTTTTCTTTATGCCTCCCCGTTTATGGAGAGAAGGCTGCATACTTAGGCCCAGGGCAAGGGAAATATTCATTTGATACCTTCTTCATAACTGTATCTTTATTTGTTTTCAGTTTTGTTACATAGAAGAGCAATTTGATAAGTTTAACATTCACTTCTTTTTCTATATTTTAATGCTTTAACACAGAGAACAATAACATATCAATTAACTTTAATTACCCTCTGCCTTGCTTCCTCAGATATCTGCCATTGTAAGCAGTGTGCTTTTATGAATAGCCTCCTGGTGGTGAAAACCTCAGAGGGTCTATCACTCCTTTTACAATTTCTGCCCAGGGTCTCACAAAAAAATATCATTTAATATATTCATGTACGTTGCCTCATTTCTCCAATATTCTCAGAAGTCAGAATCTTATCATTTATAACTGGATATTAAAGATAGGTTCATGGAGTCAAGAATGGAAAAGATCCAACAACAGTAAAATGAACTCTCATTGCCCAAGCAAGGAACTCCTAAGTTCGTACTACACTGAGATTTGGATGAATGAGGTTCATTGTGTCATGGCTATAAAGCCCAAGCAACTAGGAGGCAGCCCTGCATACGGAATGTGCTTTTTTCTCATTTTCACAGTTCAAATCCAACGGGCAATATCTTGAAGTCTAATTCCACTAGCATATGTAGACAGTAGTTTTCAGTAAAATCTAAACAATCATGCAGTTAGCCAGATTAAAAATATCTCATGCTTGAAATTAGAACTCTGAGATGAACTTTGAGCAGCGTTAGATAAGGGGTTAACTCTCTCTCCGATGGACTTTTACAAGATGGTCATGTCTCCATATTAGTCTGTCCAGAGATGTCCTGTGTGGTCAACTGGCAGAGACTAGCTGGGAAGCAGCAGTCAGCTGGGCAGCACATCACTGCATGTGCACCAGTCCCCTCCTTCTTGCCTCGTTTCCCTTTTTTCTCACTCTTGCTGCAATAAAATAGTGGCAATTGATTAATCAATCAAATCTCAAGAGTCAAACCATGTTTCCTGAAACCTTTGACTTATAATAAATACTGTTGGCTAACAGGGCTTTTGTATGAAATGGGAAGGGTTCTTTAAACGCAAAACAAGCTCTGAGATAATGCTCATCTAAATCAGGTTTGCCTTTGGTGCCCAACCTTCCACACTCCCATTCTCTTGTACTTTCCAATTTGTCTTGAATCCCTGGCTTTTAGCTCCCTAGTAAACTCATTCATCTCTAACTCTCCCAGATTTAATTCTCAACTTAGGTGTACACCTTACTAACTTAACACACATTAGGAACTCAATGTGTTACCCCTTCCAGCAGCATTATATTTCTTAGAAATAATTCATAGAAAGGGCAATGCTAAACTCCAATGAATTAATTTCTAGTAGTAAACTTTCAGGCACCACAGGACATAAATCATTGTGGGAATAACTTTGGGTGAAAAGAAAATTTTTTTGATGTCACTTAAATCCTATAAGATTGATGACAAGTTCAAGATCAGGAAACCACCAGACATGGGCATGAATATCAGCTTTGCCCTCTGCAAGCTGTGTGATATCAGGGAAATGATTTAATCTCTCTGTGCCTTAAGATAGGGAAAATAATAATACCTACCATAGGCTCAAGATATGATTAAGTAAGTTATTACATGTAAAGTCTCTTTTTTTGTACTTTTTCCCCAGACATCCACCATTGTATGATAAACCATCACAAAACTTAGCAATTGAAATATGCACCATTGATTTGCTCACAAATCTGTGATCTGGATTGGGCTCAGCTGGTGGTTCTTGGCTGGGCTCATGCACCTGGTTGCTGGTCACGTGGCAGCAAGACAGTTGGCAGGTGCAGAGGTGCAGGACGGCCCCACTCACTTTTCTGGTGGTTGATCGCGGCTGGTGGCTGGTCTTCTTCCTCAAGGAGTCCAGTTCAGGGTGCTCTGTGCAGTAATCTGCAAGGCAACAAGAGGGAAAGAGTGACAGCCAGAAGCCTCCTTGAAGTCGCACAACAACATCACTTTCCTTGCATTCTGGTCACCAAAGCAAAGGCCAGCCCCGTCCACGGGGAGTGGAAACAGACTCTGGATCAGAGGAGCAGCGGCGCCACACAGCAAAGGAGCGGTGATCAGGGGTGGGGGAATTACTGCACCCGCCTTTGCCGCGTGTCCTGCTGCTGCAGACCATGGGGACTGTCCATCGGTGGCTCCAGGGACTGCCCGGCAGCTGCCAGGGATATGCAGCCCAGAAAAGACACTGTGACTTTCCAGAGATGTCTCAACAGGTTTGTTTCTGTTACAAATGGACTGCAGTCTGAAAAATAACTGAAAACTGCAGTTTCCATTTGTGGGAAGTGAGGAGCTTTCCCCCGGATTGTTTTGCTGCGTCTTGCCAGTCGGCACGGGCCGCTCACAGCCACTGTGGCTGCCCAGGAAGCATGTGAGGAACCTGCTCTTCCCAGTCCCTGACTGTTTTCCTCTTATACCAACACTGGATTTATTTCCTGGGGTAAAATTGCCTCCAAAGTTTTGTACAAGTAGAGTGGGAATAAAAGCCTGCACACCAATCGAAACAGTGATCACTGTCACCTCTTTCAAGGATTTTTATTGTGGACGTTTATTTTGTGAGGTCTATAGAAGCAGCAGTTATATGAATAACCAAACTCAGTCAGTTTTTCTATGACCAGCCCAGTTTGGTCGGTTGGTCACAGAGAAACAGGAAGCGAAAGCCATCTTTGCAGATCTTTGCCAACTGAGCTCATTCAATCTTTGCATCACACGTGGTTCTACCACAGTTGGGTAAACTGAGGCAGGGGAGAGGGAGGGGGCAGGCAGGGTGGAAGGGAGGCTGCAGTGCGCAGTGGCAGCGTGTTCATGCTCTCCCATGGACATGGCACCAGGTGGGAGTGACAGGAGCAGAGGACAGGAAGGCGGAGAGGGATCATTCAAACAGGTTTTGGATTTTACTCTGAGATTTTATTCTGAAAAGATTGAACTAGGAAGTGACATAATCAGAAATGCATTTAAAGATCACTGCAAGTGTTATGTGAAAGATAAGCTGGACGGGATGGAGATGAAAGCAGAGCAAGTCTACTGCCAGGAACCCAAGGGAGAGATGCTGGTGCCTGGAACTAGACAGGTGGCAGGATCTGTAGGACTTTATGACAAGACAAAAAGGAGATGTTAAGGATGTCTCCCTACAGGAGGAACATGGAGATCCTATCAGACTTTATTGGGTAATTGAAAGGTGCCAAACTATTCACAATAGCAAAGATATGGAATCAACCTAAATGTCCATCAGAGGATTGGATAAAGGACATGTGGTATACACACACACACACACACACACACACACACACACACATATATATATATATATAAAATGGAATACTATTCAGCTGTAAAAAAGGAATGGAATCATGACTTTTGCAGCAACATGGATGGAACTGGAGGCCATTATCTTAAATGAACCAACTCAGACGCAGAAAGACAAATACCACATGTTCTCACTCGTAAGTGGGAGCTCAGTACCGTGTACACGTGGAAGCAGAGTGAGGAATGATGGACAACGGGGAGACTCGCAGGGCTGGCGGTGGGAGGAGGTGGTTGATGGGACGGTGCTTGGTGGTCACAATGTGTGTTGCTTCAGCAATGGATGCGCTGAAGGCCCCAACTTCACCACAGTGCGACAAACTTGCAACAACAGGCTCACAGCAAATTGTGTTGATTCGTTGATCAATACTAAAAAATTCAAAGGCAAATTATCCGAGGAAAACCACCAAAGAGAAGAAGGCTTATGTACTCTGTGGTTGAAAGGGACAGTAAATAACCTCTATTTTGGCAGCTATTTCAGATCCTCAGGGGCAAATGAGTTGCAGTGCACTTAGGGTATATTTGGGTGCTAGTGTACCCGACTGAATTTTGTAGTCAGGTGCGAACAGGCCTGGAGGAGTCACATCCCTAAAAGTGAAGGATGCTTCCAGAAATAGGATGGTCTCTGGTGCTTTCACGGGGAATATATTGAATAAGCCTGAGCCCTACATAAGAATTAGGAAGTTACTATAGTCCAGAGCTAATCTGAAGATGTCTCTTCATCTGATTTGCTCCAGGGCCTGAGGCTTATGATATAATTTAGGGAAAAAGAGATTCTGTAGACTCAGAACCAGTGTGCGAAGGCACTACTGCTATGTCCATTTTCTCAAAAGAGTCCAAAGGTGCCCAGGGTCTTTTAACACGCAGGACATAAATTTGGTTCATTAATGTTCATTCCCACCCACGACCATGTCATATAGTTGTCCCCTTTTGGAGACTGAATTGAGTCATGTCAACCTCTGCAGGGCACCAAACTAATGTACTTTATCAATCCCTTTATGTAATGTGCTAGTTTATACTTAAGGTCGAGTTGCCGTTTTATCCAGGGAAAGTAAAGAATATCTTCTCTTTTCCTTTCTTCCATGTTTGTGATTTGCTCTTAAGGGAAACATGTGACTTTCATCTTCAGTTCAGCACCACATTGATAGTGTCAGTCTCACACGTTGATGGTAGGTGGCATTTGGCAATGACCTCATGCAGTTAAAAGATAGTCTGTCTTGTCACAATTTAGAACGCCTGATGTTTGGAGGAGCTATAACCCTTATTTACATACTTGCCTTTGCCAACTGTAAATTTCCCTTTTATCGCTGTTGGCCTTACGGGGCTGTAAACATTTGCCATTTGCTCCTTGAAAGTTCACCGTGGATAAGAAATATGGAAGTAACAAATGAGGCCTTCTTTCTTCAAACCTTTGAAAAACATCCAGTCTCTCCAAAGGGTCTTTTCTCAATGTGCGTGTCTACCGGATTCCTTTTCTTTTTAATTCAGTTTTTTTGCAAAAGTCTCTATTTCCTTTATAGCCATTTGTAACTGAGGGGAAAGGTGTGAAATACTTTCTCTCACGCAGCATACCTTGAAAATGCAAACCATATGCTCTCTGTTTTCCTATGTATTTTGTATTGCTAGTACCATATGCCCCAAGTGATTGATCTTACCGTAGTGAGAAAGCTAAAGACACATATATTTTAAGTCTCTCTTGTAGGAAATAAGATATCCCTCTATTGCTCTTTCAGATTAATGTGCTAAAAGCCTCTGCTCATCTCTAATGGATGATCCATAATTTACATCAAAATTTCAATCACTTTAAATTAATATAGCCATTTCCTTAATGAATCTTGTTACTAGTCTCCCCTCTGATTTTCACAAAACAATCCAGCCATCGCTGTTTACCATTTTTTGGTTGGCATAAAATCTGAGTATTTGCAGTATTTTTCTCTTTCGTTTTTGAAATTAATTAATTACTTATATCATTTTAAGATAAATATCCTCCATAACCCCTTTTATGAAAAATATATTCTATATCATCATCATCCCTTTTTTATCTTCTATTGCATGTTATAAAAAGCAAGAAGAGTGAAACATTTTTTATGTATTCTACTAACAGACTTATATAAATATTGTGAGAGTCATCTTTGAAAATAACATTGTTTATTTCCTATTTGTCCCCATGAGATTTACAAGAGTAAGTCACATTAATTCTGATGGGATTTAGCAGTCACAATTTTCTCTGCATCAGCAGAAGAGATGTATGTGGGCATAGCAAACGAGAAAGTTGAAAAATGAGTTTCCGTGACCTAAATTTTTTATTGTAATTGTTACATAATTAATATTGCACCTTAATGCTAGTTCAGCTAATTATGGGTATAAATAGCTGGTATGTGTTTACTCCGTCATGAAAATAAACACTGCTGCACTGATTCTAGCTAATCATAGGGTGGGAAAACTAATCCATCTTCACGAGGGACGTCAGGACTCAGTTTTCATCGAATGGTCAAACTGAACCTAAGGGGACAGAGACCTCAACACATGCTGATGTTGGTGTGGAAAAAAGGGTCCAGTGCTGTTCAGCAGAGGTGGCCATGGGTGCCTGTGGGAAGTGTGGCCTTCACCATGCGGGTCCCCACAGAGCCTGTGAGGGGGATTTCCTCCACGACACAGTGGTTTTCAGACTGGGCTCAAAGAGCGGCAACTCCTGGGGCTGATGGGCTGAAGGGCTGCCCTGGACAAGAGCAGGACAGAGGCCCGCCACTCCCGCTTGCAAGCCGGAACCGCTCTTGTCCTTTTACTTGTTTTTCACATTAGCTCTTTTGGTAGGATATCCTCAGAAGAAAGGGCTCAAGAACTTTAAAATAAACTGATGCCCGTCACTGGAATAGCATCAGCCTCTGTAGGAGTCAGGACGTCCCCAGATAGTTCAAATCACAAGAAGAGGGTCACCGTCAGTAACACAGCCGACTTGGCCATGCTTGTGGGGACTGGGGTCAAACCACATCCTGTGCTTTCTCTTCCCTGCTAACACACAGATATAGACATGCTACATATATGTACATTTGCATGCACATATACAGATCTATGTATATTTACACGTATACATATGTAAAGAGAGAGAAAGAAATGTTGTGGCAACACATCGTGAAACATCTCTCCCGTGCCAGGGTCTGTGCCGCACACTGAGCCTACGGAAAGGAACCAGACGTGGGCGCTGCCCTCCCAGGAAGACAAACAATAAGCAAGTAAACAATAAACAAATAAATCGAATAATTATGGATTTGAGTGCTGGTATAAATGAAGTGGAGCACATCCACTTGAAGAGCCAGGGACGGCTGGGGATGTGAATGTCTCTGTTCTAGTCTTAATTCTACCACCAGTAAGTAGTGTTGTGTGGTCTAGACAACAACAACATTTTGGGTAAGGTGATTTCCACTCTGCAGGTGGTAGGGACATACCTCGGCATGGTCCACGCTGTTTTAAACTCGGCCTCATGAGATCTAACTAGATGTGGACATAGAAGTCCACCTTGAAGCAGCCGAGAGAAAGAGGACGATGACACATTACTCAGGACCAGGGTAGGGCACACATAGATGTTGACATTTTCTGATATTCTTGGCATTTTGGTGATTTTCTGAAATTGAGGCCAAAGTCCATTGTTTGTTCTGATTCCAATTTGAAAAACAATCTTAGCGATCACAAACTCAGTGTCTCCCCAAATGAGGCAGGTAAAACATGAGGCAGGCAGCCAGGCCACAGGGCTGCGTGCCAGAGCCCACGGGCCCATTCTAAGGATGCAGCGGAGGCTTGCCTGTGGGGATGCAGGCACGGGGTTGCCAGGCGCTGTGATTCCAAAGGAGCTAAAAATCCAAATGTTCCTGTAAAAGCTACTCACCTTTAAAGGCTGACGACTAATCAAAAGATGAACGCTGTGGGGAATGTCTCTGGGCTAGGTTCAGATTATGAAACTCAAATTCTTATACACTGTCTAATTTGTTCAACAACCCTTTTCCAATTTTCCGGCAAGGAAGGGAAGCACGAAGAGATGAAGTGGCTGCCTTTACACAGGCAGGTAGCGACTGGCAGAGTCAAGTCGGGAGTCCTCATGTGCTGATCTCATCTAAGGTTTTCGTCCCCCGCCCTCCACCGTTCCCCGGGCATGAGTCTGTGTCTCACACTCAGGGAGCGAGTACTAAATCCTCAGTGCAGCAACCACCTTCGCCTCTCGAAAAACCCTGACGATGCCAACTGTGAGGCTACATAAGAGGCTATGAAGATCCCAACTGCAGGGAGAGCAGGACACATGGGGAAGGAGCGACTGTGAAGCGGGATTTGCAAGCCTCAGCATCTCATTGGATCTTGCAGACAAGGCTTAGAAGGAATCAAAACAGTTCTGAGTTTGTTTGTTTTAACTTCAGGGTGGAAAATTTCAAACATCTATAAGGAACCTGCTCATAGGCATTGTGGCTTTAAAAATTATCAGTGTTTTACCAGTTTTTTTTTTTTATTATTATTTATTCTACTTTTTGGGAAATTTTGCCTATAAAAACTGGGTCTGGGGTTCGAAAAGTACAGAGTCCAGTTTCAGAAAAAGAGAAGCCAGATACTATTTGTGTGCAATGCTGGGACTGCAGGGGCAGGGAGCCATTGACGGGGAAGATATAATGACATTTATTTGGGGACACGGGTGTGAAGTGAGAGATGCCTGGGTTGGAGCAGAGTAGCATTCAGAAATGAAGATCAAATTTTGAGTCTACTCCATAGACACAAGAGTTGAAGCTATGGATATGGGTAAAATTATCATAAGAAAATGTGTAGAGAGGAGAGGAGAAGGGAGAGGTGGGGAGAGAGGATCTAGACCCTGGCAGGGACTGCACAGTTCTGGCATAACTGATGGAGATTTCCACGAGCTGCTGTTACAGTCTCCAGGCAGAATTCCTTTTACTCAGGGAAGCCTTGTGTTTTGCTCTTAAGGCCATCAACTAACTGGATGAAGCCCACCCACATTATGGAGGGTAATCTGCTTTACTGAAAGTCAACTGATTTTTAAATGTTAATCACATCTACAAAATGCCTTCATAACAACACCTAGACTAGTGTTTGACCAAACAACTGGGTGCCATAGCCTAACCAAATTCACAAACAGAAGAAACCATCGCTGTGTCATCCCGGATTCTTCCCTTCCTCTCACATACCCAGCCGATCCTCTCGCAATTACTCTCAGCTCCACATTCTAGATGTACCCATGCTCTGCCCACCTCCCCCCACTTCTGCCGCAGCACTTGTGGTAAAGGCCACCGTGGTGTCTCACTGTGTTATTGGAACAGCATCTCACAAGTTCTTTGCTCTGCCCTTCCCTCTTCAGTTTATGCTCAGCACAGCAGCCAAAGTCATCCTGTTAGCTAAGTTGATCTTGTCACTCCTCTGTTTAGAACCTCTGTGACTTCCCTGTGCCCTTAGATTAAAAGGACAAATGGCTACGGTGTCCTGCATCCTTCACATGCCCCACCACCACTCTGCCCTCAGCACCCCGACCCTCTCTGGCATACACTACTCCAGCCATGTGGCTTTGCCTGATGTTCCTGGGACATTTCCCCTCACAGACATCACACTTTCCGCTCCCTCTATCCAAAAGGTTTTCCCACTAGACATCCCATGGCTAGCTCTTTGCCACCTTCAAGTCTCTCCATGAATGCTGTCTTTCCAGAAGACTGCCTCTGACTGCCTCCTCTGACACTATACAAAACTTTGAAGCTCCCTAACCCCCACTATCCTTTTTTCCCTACAGAATTAGTTATGATCATTCTATAGTTTCTATAACTACAACAACAAAAAACTGCAATGCCCTACCAAAATGGAAGCATATCTCTTATTTGTGGGAGTGTCCTTGATTAGCAAGTAGCTTTGCTCCATGTGGTAACTAAGAAACACACACATCTCTTGGCTCCACCAGCTTCCGGGCTTTGAAACCGAGTGCATCCAGCACATGCATGGGGAATGAGTACATGAAGAAGCTCCACCCACTTCTTAAGCCAGACCACGATACACGTCACTTCTACTCAATTTAAAGTGGCAAAAATCTGTCCAATGTTCCTACCTGGACATAAGGGAAACTGGGAAATGCAGTCTCCAGATGGGCAAGTATTTCCCTATAACATCTTCATATTATGGGAGGAATAGCAAAAACAGTGGGACAGAATACTGTCTATACTCCCACACCTGCTTTTTTTTTTTTTTTTTCCAAACTGCACTGTCTTAGTCTATTTGTGCTGCAATAACAGAAATACCATAGACTGGGTGGCTTGTACACAACAGAAATTTATTTCTAATGGTTCTGGAGACTGGGAATCCCAAGACTGAAGCATTGGTAGGCAGATGAGCACCTGCTTCCTGTTTTATAGAAGGCACCTTCTTGCTGTCTCTTCACATGGCAGCAGGGACAAGGGAGATCTCCCATGTCTCTTTTGTAAGGGCATAAGTCCCATTGATGAGAGCCCTCATGTTCTAATCACACCCCAAAAGTCCCACTTCCCAATGCCATCACATTGGGGGTTAGAATTTCAACATAGGAATTTTGGGGAGACACAAACATGGTCTATAGTGAGCACTTATACAATTCTAACATACTATAGTTTTAATTATCCAGTTTTTGCTGTCTGTCATTCCCACTAAAATATATGGTCCATGAGATAGGAATATTTGCTTGTTAAGTCAGTGATACTAATACATTTCCAGAACCTAGGGTAGAAATGCATATTTTTTTTTAAGGGACAGGATCTCTCTTCATTCCCCAGGCATGTAAGGGCAGTGGCATGGTCTTAGGTTCACTGCAAACTCAAACTCTCTTGGGCTCAAGTGATCTCCCTGCCTCAGCCTCCCAAGTAGATGGGACTACAGGCATATACCATCACTCCTAGCTAATTTTTGTATTTTTTTTTTATAAGATGGGGTCTCACTATGTTGCTCAGACTGGTCTCAAACTCCTGACCTCAAGCGATCCTCTCGCCTTGGCTTCACAAAGTGCTAGGATTACAGGTGTGAGCCACCACATTTACTCCAAAATAAATAATCTTTGAGTGAGTAAATGAATAAATGAATGGATGGATGCATAGGAATGACAGGACATGTGCCGCCCAGCTGTGGTTGGGGTCTGGACCACATGAAGTCACTTATGGTGGCAAAGATGAAGGAAGAAGATGGGAAATAGTCCAAAAGACACACTTACACTTGGTGACTTTATCTTATTCCCTTTATCTAGTAATTGAGCTTTTACTATGTAACTTTTTAAAACTGGTTTACTAAAAACTGAGACATGATAATCATTCTAGGTAAGCTGGTTGTTGGGAATAGAACCTACTTACCCTGCACAGCCCAGCTTAGTGCCTCGATTGGGAGATACACAATAGATGGTGGTAGAATAAATATTTAAACCATGAATAAATGGGCAGCAGGTTAGGTTTCCTCCAGCATAAGCACTGGGACTCATTCATTCTTCAGCAATTACATACAAATAAGGATGTTAAAGTTTGGAAGCTGTGGTTATATAGAAGACTAATAATGCCCCCCAGTGTTTTGGGATCACCCAGTATTTCTTTCAAGGAGTATAAAAATAATTAGCATCATTTTTCCATGTTCCTGCTGTCACCCTCATAGTATGTTCCATTTGCAGAACAAATCCAAGTGGGAAATTGAAATCCTGAAGTCCAAAGATCATTTGTCTATCTGCACCTTTTCACTGTTTTGGAACCTTAAAGATTCATCAGTGAGATTTGCTCTTTTTTGCTGTTGTACTCCATTTTCTCTTTAGTAAAAATGCAAACTTTCTTGGGAAACATACTGCACCAGTTGTAATTATCATTAGAGTTTGAGATGGTATTTTTTTTAATGTTGCTTTACTGAAAATCACCAAATGTAAAATAACACAAAGATATATATTCCGGAGTGCCTTGAAATCAGCAGAGATGCACCTGCATATTTCAGTCTCATATATGAAAAAAGGGCAATTAGCTACTGAATTAACACATCTGTGTATTAATAAGTGACATTTTGTGGTAGCCCAAAGGTCAGATTGAAAGGCTCTACTCATGCATGAAAATGCAAAGCTTACTGCAGTCACACTATGCCAAATGGATTCACAATCTAACTGGTCAAAGTTTTAAATGAAAGAGTGGTTTGGAATTCATTTTGTTTTATATTTTCCTGATTGTTTGAAAATACTTCAAGTATATTCCTGTCATCACTTGTGCTTGTTGCAGACCATGAATCTGATATATAGAAAGTTCTTTCAGGCTCTTTGCTTAGATACTGAGAGCAATAAGCTATAGAAAATCATGTCCTGAGAAACAAAATAGGCACAGCAAGAGGGTAACTGGCATAATAATCCAAATGAAATGGCAAACATAATCATGGCACATTGGATTTAGAGCTATTTTATTTATTCATTGGGAATGTCTTTTATATTAATAAATCAAACCCACTGAATTCTATCTAGTTAGTTATACAAATGGACAGTCTGAGGGTGATCATCCAAATACAACCAAATTTAGCTCCACCCCACAGCACTGTGTCATTGTCAGCCCAGGGCAGTGCCCTGTGAATATTTTCTCCCATGCTCTGAGGGGTGCCTTTCCCTTATCTACCATGAGCCTATGCCCTCCCTCCTGATTTTGGTCCTACCTCTCAGCCCACAAGAGCCACCATGACAGATGAATCTCCTGCCCAAGGACGCTCAGGGCTGCACAGCCCCTGAGTGAGCCAGCATGAGTTAGATGCAGGCTATGTCACGTGTAGCTTACAATCCTGTGCAATCCATTTATTTTGTGGTGCAATGAACACATTTTTCATCCACAATAACTGGAAAAAAGTATTCAAGTGTGTCAGCTATGTCCTAGCGGTACACAGATGCTACACACCAAAAGGAGCAAGTGAAGAGAGGTCAAGGAACAGGTGGGCAGGGTTACGAGACACCACTAAGGTGGTGGTGCATTGGGAGGTCTCTGGACCAACAGCATCCATATCACCTGGGAACTTGTCAGCTAACAACTGCAAATTCTCAGTCCCTACTCCAGACCTACTGAGTCTGAACCTCTGGGGATGGAACCCAGCAATGTGTGTATTAACAAGCTCTCTGGGTGGTTTTATGCATTCGCAAGGTGGAGAACCACTGTCACAAAGGATGCTGGCACATCTTAGGGACAGAAGCAACTGGCAGGCACAAGGGGTGAAAAATGGTCAAAGAAACAGAATTGAAGGAAAGGTTGCCAGACCAGGACGGTAGCTTTTGTTAGAGGACTGTGGCCACTGCCAACCTGTGGCCTGGTAGAGAGGAAGCCAGGTCTCTTTCTCCTGCTGCTCTCTGACCATCGCTTGTGCTTCTCATTGGCCAAACCCAATCAGAAATGAGAGGGCCACAGAGCCTAGGTGATGCAGAGGCCACCAAACAGGGTGGAGAATGACAGAGAACTTCTCTAAGAGATTCTTTATCAAAATATTGAAAAAAGGCTTCCTTGATCTGCTGTTTCTTTAATACATTTAAAATGTCCTCTCTTTATTTTCATATTGGTACCAATAACTTCAAAAAAAAAAGATATGCACATGAAAAGAGTGTTACTTTTCTTGAATCTGTGGGTGATAGAGCAATTGGTCGTGGTAATTGATGGGTCTGTGTAGAAAATTCTAATTGGCCTAAGGACCAGCCCCATCCAAATAGAGCAGAGCTGCACAAAGCTGATAAACACCAGAGGAGAGCAGGTGCCAGAGTCCAGAATCCAGCTTAAACCACTAAGATTTTATTAGTATAACTAATTCATTCAGCTGAGCACCTTGTGCATGAAACAGAAGTCTTCCTTCAGGGAGTTTACGTTTCTATAAGTGAATTGCAGAAGTGTGGAGAGTGGGCGAGGCTTCCAGGCAGAGATGGGCATGAACAAAAGCAAAGAGACTAGAGTTCAAAAGCCTCCTTTTCTGAGTCCATAGTGCCCATAAAAGAGACACATCCTACATTTCCGCACACTAGCCAATGTCCCTTCCTGGAGAGTGAGCCCAGGAGTATTTCTGATCACGAAAAGAATGGTGAATACTCTCAAAATTCATCAGGTCATGAGGGAGGGAGGAAGACTGAGAAGGAAACTGTGATTTCCAACATTCAGTGTAGCAGGAAAAATCCAGGGATTCCACATTGCCTGGTCTCTAAATAGAAATGCATACAAAAAGGTGGAGTCTGTTATGTAAAAAATAAATATTAATATAAGGGCATTTCAAACTTCACAGGAGTCTTGAAGAGATTAAAGATAATGAAATTCATAGCCCATGTTCCTGCAACCTACTTGACCTCCCTCTGTCCTTTCACCACCTGTGGTTCCAAAATGTCTCACTCACATACCCCCACCTAATCCCACCAGATTTAAGGGACCAAAAGACAAAGTGGCTTCTCTGTCACCTCTCCCTCAGATAGTTAATGTGCAGGCTAATATAGTCCCTCTGGCTTTCTTTTCCTTCTCGTTTATTTCTTTATTTTTTTTTCTTCTTCTTTACATGTATTACCTGGATTCTCACCCACAGAGGTGAGTTCGGGAACTGACTCAACCAGAAAGATGTCTTCTAGTCCAATCTCTCTCTAGCTGCTCTCTGATTTTTAAAGGCCCTGGCAATTAGGGCCACTGGGAAGACCTTGAACAGATAAATAATACTCCCCTTTGTAGGTGGCTTAGGAGAGGAAGAGAAGCAAAGGTTTAAGGGACGGTTGTCCCAGACAATGTACATTGCAGAACAAAGAGGCATCAGGTCATTAATATTCTGGGCACCTCCCTAAACGAGGACAATTTTGTAGAATGAATTGTTTTCCTAAAAGTGGTTAATAATGTGTAAGGATTGCAAAGGATTTGCTTGAAATTGAACATTCATGGATGATCAAACTTTTCTAGGCTTGAAAATGAAAAATATTTCTTGAACCAAGAATCTTCGGTAGAAAAAAAAATGTGAGAAGCTTTCAGAAAATCTCTTTACAAGGTTATACTTTTAGGCCAGACAGACTCTTCCACCTCGCCAGCCATGCACAGGTTCCCCAGGATCCTGGTCACCACAGGGAAGAGCAGCAGCACGGTGCCCCACTCTGGCCACTGCCCACGGGATCGGGGGAGGTATCTGTGGTGTGGGCCCCACAAGGGCTTCCCTCCTCATCCTCCCTGGCATTTGCTGCCCAGGGACATTCGGTCCTGGGTCATCCCACCCTCTTAAGGGGACAATAGTCAAATTTCTCATTTATTCTCAAAATTATTGCAGAGCTTGGGTTACCCTTTACTATTGTTGAAGGTGAAATGCTTAAAAATGTGAGAGGAGGGAGTGATGGAACCGCTCAAAAAAATTACATTGTAATAAATCATCAGCTAGGTGGAACTCATCCAAGCGGCATGGAGGAACTACAGAATGAAGTAGCTGTGCCACTCACAAAAATATGTAATTTATCATTTAAAACAGCCACTGAACTGGAAGACTGGAAGACTGCCAAGGTGATACCCATCTTTTTAATAGGACCAAAGATGATCTCAGAAATTATACATCTGTGGGTTTCATATTGACGCTAAGAAAAATGTCTTCACCATTAAAATGGTCTCCCATACAGCCGTGCACATAGTTTAAAAACACTGATCGGGCTACCTAAATTTTCATTAAGTCTGGAAAAGTTGCCCGTATGCCCCAAACATTATCTGTCACAAGATCAATTTCCATACACATGCTCAATAGAGGCCCAGTTCCCCACAGGTGGAGTCAAACTACGGGCTCGCACATTAGTGAGTCAAATCAGCCAATGCATGCAAAGCCCAAAGCACAGCAGAGCAAAAGGATAACATTTAAAAATGCTGGGTGTTGCTGTTGTTTCGTTATCGTTGTTATAAATAGTGTACACAAACATGAAAAAGGCATGGGAACAATCGTGAGAGCCTACACGTGTTTACCGCCCTTTTCTTTTCCTTAGTTTTTCTTTGTGCCATCATCAGCACTGCTTTCTTTCATCCTGTAGGGACAGGGAAATGTTATCTTAAGAACAAAAGAGGCCCAGGGGCGGTGGCCCACACCTGTAATGCTAGCACTCTGGGAGGCCCAGGCAGGAGGATTGCTCAAGGTCAGGAGTTTGAAACCAGCCTGAGCAAGATTAAGACCCCTCTCTACTAAAAATAGAAAGAAATTAATTAAGAACAAAAGATACTACTACTGGGTCATGTATTATAGGAATCTAGAGAAATTGCTGCCTCCCAGGGTGATGATCTGCAGGAGCTAAAAGTAGAGTGGGAGGAAGGCCTTGTGACTGTGCTGTGTGCAAGGGGAAAATGGAAGCTGCCACGATGATTTCTAGAGTCATGGGGCAAGAAGTGTACTTCTGAGGCTCGTTGTCTTTAGTTTTATTCAGCCCCAAATCTAAGAAGCGGAGAGAATTCACACTTGTTAAGCATCAACTATTGTCCCATTCATTCCCCTAAAGACGCAAGGAGGGAGAGCAGTATCTGTATTTTAAAGATGCTGTTTCAATTGAGGGCCCAAATGAAGTGGCCATCCCCAGACCACAGCAGGCAGCAGTTGACATTTGGACCCCGGAGGACCTAACTCTGGGGCCCAGGCCCTTGCTAACTCCCCCAAGTACAGTACAAGCAGAATAGCAGTTATTACGATGCTTTATGAATTTTCTGAGAGCTATAATAGCAGTGGAAATAAAGAAGTACCTAAATATAATTTATTTAAACACTGAAAAGCCTTATTAGACATTCTCTCAGTAAAAGGAAACTTTGTCACAGAGGAAAATCAGAAGTTCTGGTGTAGATTAAACAGGCAGGGGGCGAAAACATAACATTTTAAATGTTATGTTCCCCCCAGGAAAGATCGTGAGTAAAATGGCCCAAGAATGTAGACTAAGCAGAGTGGAAGTGCTGCCTGGATTGATGACTCAGAAGACATAGGGAATATTAAGCATCAATAGTTGCTGATGACACAGTTTTAGGATAAGTTAGGAAGGGAAAATATGATGAACGTCTCCAAAGAACATGATATGACAACCTAAGACCAAGCAACAACTTGAAAGAGAAATTAAATCTCACCTACACAAGTGCAAAGCAACATGTAGGTTGAATATCTGCATGTGAACATACACATTTATTTTGTTTGATGGAACATTTAACAGTCCTATATCCATGATGAATTCCAAATTATCTGTCAATCTCCCAAGACAAAAATAAAGCTATCAGTTTTGAGAACAGAGTCAAAATATCTATTTCATGGCAGCAGCTCTAAGAGGGAAAAAAATAAACGTGTATATGCAACATGCAAAGTCCCACTAGACCATATTAAGTGTAGCGAAAGGGTGCAATATGTGTAATATTCTCGCGTACAGTTTTCTGAGTCTGTTGAATGCTCACACTTTGATCCTGTGTTTGCTTTTGTCACTCATTTCACAAATGAAACCGCAGCAAGAGAAAACAACAACAAAACAGTCCAGAAATGTGTCATGAAATTTGCAAGAGCTGTGAAGGGGGAGTCACTCCTCCAAGAAGGGAAGTCGGAGGGATGAATATAGAAGCAGGGGCAAGCAAAAGGACACGCCGTGGGATGTGCTGTGGGAAATAAGGAATGGTGTTAAGAAAACAAGCTGATACCCTTATTTTCTTTTCTCAGTAGCAAGGAAAAAGGAAGGCGCTCAGGGAAACCAAACGGCAGCAAATCTGAAGGGAGAGAGGGAAACAGATTCAGAACACAGTGTCTATAACTCCATCGAGGTGCTTGTTTGGTTTCAGCTGGATTTAAATGTTTGGGGGGAGTTTGAGGAAAGGATTCCACATTGCTACAAGTGCTGGCAGTTTATTGTCAAGGATAAAATTACAAGGACGCTCAACTCCGCTGCTTCGGGGCACACGCTGCTGATCACCAGCTGGGGACTAGCAGAATGTCCCCCTGTGGTCCCGTGTTGCACAATTAGGTGTATGATGGGGGTTTGCATCTTCTGGAGCATGCAGCATTGGCCATATTGGAGACAGGGTAGCAGACTCCCTGCTCCATTGGTCTGTTCTGGTGTGGTAATTATGATGTCTGCACGCTGCTCTTTTAGGTTTTACAAGTTTCTAATTCACAAGAGTACTGCTAAACACTAGAATGGAGATACGGCTCTAATCCCAGTACTGCTGCAAAGTTTGCACACATTGGAAAGAAAAGTTGGGTTTCCTATAAAGGGTTTGCCCTGCCCTGGGTTAAGGTTGCCTTCTCATGTCTCTGCCTCCTCCTCTGAGCCACTAAATGGATCCACCTCCAGCTCACTAGCTTTCCCCAGCTGCCATTTCCCTTAACAAAGTGCAAATAGTGGTATTTAGTGATGGTCCAAAAAAAAAAAAAAACAAAAAAAAAACCAGAACAAAACCACTTTTGGCTTTTGTACAATTTAGAGTTGTTACTAAAACTCCCCTGGCAGTATCCTGAGAGAACTCTCTGGGTTGCATTTTGCATTGGGGAGCTCTCTTTCCAATTTACAAAAGGATTCTGATTTATTAGGCATGGAAATAATGAAACAATATTCTTTTCTTGGTTCTCTTTCTGTCTAACAGAGGAGCTTTGAACTATTAATTGGACTATTAATGTGAATCCTGTACTATCCACTCAAGAGAACTAAATTCTAAGCCTGTGTTCTTCCAATGGTGAGAGATAGCCGTACGGGGTGCCCGCCCCAAATAATTGCTGGCTATGTTACCAGCAAGGGTTCCTGAGCCAAGATCACCCAACACATATAAATCTAGACGCTGTAACATTCCAAGCCTTGGTTTTGTGCATAAACATGAACAAAGAGGCCACAATCAAGGACAATGCAGTCAGTGATCACAAACAACTGGGAAATTCTACCGACATTCCTTAAAACCCCTCATTCTTCATTAGTTAAGGCTTTTTGTATAGCTGGTGCATTTCAAAAGAAAATCTGGTGCACTTCAAAAAAAAAAAAACTTTTTTTTTTTTTTTTTTGCTAGGGTTCTAACCTTTACTGTAAACAATTCAACACCTGTGCATTTAGGCATCATTTCTACCTGCCCCACCCCGATTTCTAGCAGAGAAGGAATTTTCCAATCTTTGAAAATGCATCAGACTGAGCATCTGAATAAATGGTTAACTGCTGTGTGAAAATAGTTTTCACTGGCTCCCTATTGCCAGAGCTGAGCCTCTTTTCCGTCAATTATTGAGGCCGGTGATTACAGTGACTAATGCGAAGCCTACAGCCATTCTCTCTCACACGTCCATCAACACCGGCATGAGGCATAGAAATAGGATCAGGTGGGAAAAGGCAATAAGTCATATTTGATGAAAGCCTCTTTCTTTTTCCTCCGAGTTGTCTCTTCAATGGCTATTTCTGTGTTGGCCCAGACTAGCAGTATTTCATGCTATTAGGCCTTATGGATTGACAAATTTGCATCAGTATTTGCATTTCTTGATATCTTACCTAAAAGAAGCCAGAAAAAAAATGTTTCGGGAACTGCTGAGTGGGAGTGTAGGACAGTTGAGTACCATTTTGGGGAACCGAATGAAAGAGATGTACATGTTTTCACTTACAAAAGGAGGAAAAAGAGATCTAAGAGAATCAGCGATGTGTTTGTTTTACACTAGCGCAAGTTTAGTTGATCATGAAAAATGTATTTCAGTACCACCTGGCAAATTTCATTCGTTTTCAATCACCTGGGGCTAAATAATATTTGACAGTACAGGTCCTGGGTGATATTTTATAATAATATCATTGTCTACCGTCCCTGTGAAGTAGTGCTGTTGTGATACAGAGATAATGTGTCATCTCAATCAACTCTGAGCAGGAGTGGGTGGTGGGCTCTTAAAAAGTTGTACCAGGGAGGAAATAGTAGCTGAAATTGATGGAGTTCTGGTAGCAGTGATTATCACTGGGTGAGGGATTTGACAGCAGAGACAAACTTTGTTTTGAGGAAGTCACTCATTAGACAAGTCAGGCAGAGTTTTCCAGAGCATGTCGGACTTCTGATTATAAGAAGCTGAGCAGGTTTGATAGCAGGAAAGAAATACCTGTCACTCGAAGATTATTCATGGATAGTCTCAAGCTGGCATATCACTCTGGCTCTTTTTAAATTACCAGGATACTGCGTTTCCTAAATCAGATTTACTAAAAGTTAAACCAGAAACCTGCATGAGTCAACAAAGTCGCCTTTGTAATCTGGCTCATTAAAATTTCTTAGAGTTCTGTTTTCGATGATGTGTTTGGAACTCAAATTAATGAAGAGAGCATTAGAAAGCACATAGAAAACCAGGGTATGGACACATACCCTGTGCAGTGTCATTTAGTACATGTGACTGTTACACAGGGGTGATATAGGGCTTGTTAGACCTTTTCCATTTGCCTAGAAACTTGTCCTTAGGACACTCTATCCTCAACCTTACCATGCGAAGTCTGGGTGTCCATCATCCGTTTTTCTTTCTGCCTATCTCAGTTGTCATGGCTACAATCACTTTTTTTCCCTGTCACCTGTAATACTGCAGATCCCCATTAGTAGCACTTGTGAGAGATCATTCTGGCTTAACATGTACAGGAAAATATACAGTGACTCAATCAAGTTTGCAAACCCCAGATGTCATTTCAGACTTAATCACCCAGAACTTTCTACAAGAGATTAGAATGAGGGGTAATGGAAAGTTATAGCACATTTAATGGTGTTCAAAGTGCAAATGACAAATTTCTATTCTTAAATCAAAATGTTATATAGTATTGGGAAAGCAAAAGAACAGTTGTATTCTTATCTTCACTTTTATTCATATTTGAATTAAAACACATATTTGCAAACATACAAAAAAGGAATCTATCATTTCACAAGTAACTTCATGAGTGTTCAGCTCTTTCAGCTCTTTGCTCCCATGTGCAATCTCTTAACATTCGGGGGACTTCTCCTGCCTTCTAATGATCACAATGGGTGTCTTCCTGTCCAGAATGCCAAAAAGGTTATTGAAATTTTAGGAATAAAAAGGATCAAAGTGAAAGAAATTATTAACCTGTGGTTAATGAGAACAACATGAACTTTGCAACTTCCATCGATGGTATTAATTTAAAGAACAAAAGGAATATAAATATGAAAATTGAAATGGAAATTAATATAAATTAAGTTTTCCAAACCTAACCTACCTGGGCTGCTTCACTCCTCCTTGGGCAATCTGGTGGTCCCCCACTCCCGGGAGGTCACCATATAGATGCCAACCTTAGTGGAGATACCAATTGGCATAGCCCAGTATAGCCCGGAACTCCTGGGCCCAAGCAATCCTCCTGCCTCAGCCTCCTAAGTAGCTAGACCACAGACCTGCACCACTGCCCCTGGCTGGTACTAATTTAGAGATTACAAAAGGAACATAAGATATCAAAATTAAAATGGAAATTAATATGAATTAAGTTTCCAAAACTAACCTAAATAGGAACATCATTTGAAATAATAACCCATGTAATAAAAGGCAGTGGTGGATAATTCCAACCTGATATCAACATTTTTGTAACTCATAATAGGTATGGAGAACTCTATTAGTATTGTGAATAGATAAAAATATGAAATGACATTACAGTTAACACCAAGGAACACTGAACTTTTAGAACTTTCAAAAATAATATGATTACATTGGTGGTGTATCTAATGTGTAATTTGGGCTTGTTCTTCAGTAGCATATTAAGAAAAATCCCAATATCTATATCAAAAAACCAAATTCAAAATAAATCCCAATATCTATTTCAAAAAAATTCATTCAGGTCAGACTGATCTTCCTATACAGCCCTTTAATTGACAAAAAAATGATTTTTTTACAAATGAAACCAGGTTACTTTGATTAAGGTTTTCACTTCAAATATTTTTGTAACTCTTATAAAGAGATTAGCTTTCAGTTTTCCTTTTTACAGACGAGTATAATACTTGTACATCACAATAGTTTATACCATCTAATATAAAATCATCTAGCATTCATTTGGTTGTTCTGTTGCATTGAATCAAGTTGTTTCTCTTCTTTCAATCCTTTTTCTTGTTCCTTTTTGATAAACCACAAGCAATTTGGGGTGGGGGAGAATCACAACTCAAGTTGTTGTAGTCTTCTATGGGGCATGGATGACAGAAGGCCATAATTCATTCTGACATTTCTTCGAAGAAGAAGGTTTCCAAAGTCATCATTATTGGGCCAATAACAATGTTGCACTTTGCAGAAGTCAGCAGGGCCACACTCAGACAAACAGGCTGCTCTAAACATTTTGACTCTTTTCACAGACGAACTCTCTTCTTCATTTCTACACTCTCTCTACAAAGCACCACGTGCCTCTCTCTTACTAAGACAAACACCAAATGGTGGTTGATGCCATCTTTCTTCAATTTCACCTCAAAATGTCCCTGCATCTTACTTATCTTTGCATTCCCATTATCTAGCATAATGTTTGGCCATATAAAAGGCATTTCATATTAGCTACCACCATTCCAACATTGCTTTAGGAATCGGCTCTTCTTCCACATGCATCTTGAGTGTGTCCAGTGATTTCTATTGGTTTGCTCACTCCCCAAAAATCTAGAAACATGTTGCAAACTCACAATCCTTAAAGTACTAAAACAAATTTTATGCTAAAATTAAAAAAAAAAAAGTCAGCATTTCCAAAAGCAAACTCCTTTTTTTCCTATCCCAGACAAACAGCATCATAATGGAGTGAATAATCTCCCAGTTTCTAAAGTCTGAAGATTTGCATTCACACTGAATCTTCACCACGCTATCAGCTGTAACCTTTGCCAAGAATTTTAACCTCTCTAAAAGTTTTCTCTTTGGGGAAAATTAAAAATAAATACATAAGGACCTTACCTCATTGGATTGTTTTGAAGATTATTTATATACAAGGCAATGATGTAGCATATACCACAATATATAATAATGTCTCAAAAATTGGTAGCTAACATTAAAATCCACTCACTCTAGCGTGATTTACTGGGAGCCTGCCCCGTGCCAGACATGGGGAATGCAGTGAGGGTGGGGCTTACTGGGCCGCTGCTTGCATGGGGCATTCAGTCTAGGCCAGTGTTCACAGAATCCTGCCTGTTCTAGTGTCACTTGTAGTGCTTGTTAAAACACAGATCGCTGGGGCCCACACCTGGAGTTTCTGAACCAGTGGTCTAGAGTAGGACCCAAGAATTTGCATTTCTAACAAGAGGAGTGGCGGATGCTACTGCTCCAGAAACCACTTTTGAGAAGTCACTGGTCTCATTTATTACTGTTGGCAGTGTTATTGTGGCCTAATGCCTGTCTCTCTGTGGTTGGTGCCGCCATATTCCCGGTTAGTGAGGCAGGGAAACTCAGTGGCATCTTTCCTGCCTTTGTACCTCCCTCGCCTTCTCACTGCCACCCTCTTTTTAATCTCTTTCCAAGACTAATACAATCTCCTCTGCAATTTTTCCTGCATACTACTCCCAGATTAATATTCCTAAAAGGAAGCTCAAAACACATCAATTCTGTGTGCTGAACCTCTTTCTGATTCTTCCCTGCCTTAAGAAAAAACTCCAGACGTTTCAGGCTTCAGTGATTTGCCCTCAGTAATAACTCTGATGGAACACGCAAAATTCCACAGAGTTTCGAGATGTTTGAGCTCAATTGGAGGAAAAGAATATTCCAGGATGTGAAAACCGAGATGTGCTCATTGGTGTGAAATGGCATGAGGTATTTATTTAAGCTACATCAAGAACTTCATTTTGGTTAAACAAACATTTCCCAAAGAGTAGTTCTCAGATCACTTACTCGTGTTTGTAACAAACACAAGTTCCTTGGACTTGCCCAAATTCCAAGTGGCTGGGACTTAGCAATTTGCATGGTTAACAAGCCCCTTGCATTCAAAGTGAGGAAACCACTGGCCTAGATCAAGAGGAGGAAAGAGGTAAATGTAGAAATACAAAGTGAGACCAGGTTTAAAGACTGACAGACAACGTGCTAGCTAGCCATTTCTAGGTGTTTGCAATAGAGTTGTTAAAGATTTTTAAAGGTATAAGAGAAGTCAGCTGTGTTTGTTGTCAGACGCTGCACTGGGACACAGGAATCCACTTCTGGAGTCGTCCCGACAGGAGAAGGAAGGTAAGCAGGAATGAGAAGTGAAGACAATTTAGCAGGCATTTCAGAGGAATCTTAAAAATAACTTGGTAGTATGGACATTTTAACAACGTTGATTCTACCAATCCACGAGCAAGGTAGATTTTTCCATCTGTTTACTCTTCTACAATTTCTTTTCTTAGTGTTTTGTAGTTCTCCCTGTATATGTCTCTCACCTCTTTCGTTAAATATATTCCTAGATATTTAGTTTTCTTTGAGGCTTTTGTAAAAGGTACTGCGTAATAGTAATATTCTTTGGGGATAGGGAGGTTGGGGTGGGTAAACTCAGAACTAATGGACCAGGTGAGCATTGTAGGGGGGAAAGGGCACACCTCAAATCATGGTTTGGATGTGGCAAAGTCACAACATGCAACCAAAATGGTTGTACCCCCATGATATCCTGAAATTTTAAAAAAATAGGCCAGGCACAGTGGCTCACGCCTGTAATCCTAGCTCTCTGGGAGGCCAAGGTGGGCAGATCATTTGAGCTCAGGAGTTCGAGACCAGCCTGAGCAAGAGCGAGACCCCATCTCTACTATAAATTGAGAGAAATTAATTGGGCAACTAATATATATAGGAAAAATTAGCCAGGCATGGTCGTGCATGCCTGTAGTCCCAGCTACTTGGGAGGCTGAGGCAGTAGGATCGCTTAAGCCCAGGAGTTTGAGGCTGCTGTAAGCTAGGCTGACGCCACGGCACTCACTCTAGCCTGGGCAACAAAGTGAGACTCTGTTTTGAAGAATAATAATAATAAAATAAATAAATAATTTGGTTTCCACGTAGAGTGAGAAGAAAGGAAAGGCAAGGAGTAAGGAGTGAAGATACTTTTTCTATTGGGGCAACTAGAGAGATGGAATTGCCATTAACTAAGACATAAATCATAGGAGAGAAAACAGTTGGGGGCTTAGGAGAGAAGATAATTAACTGGGGTTGGATCATGCTGAGTTTGTACTGAATCGGATACAGCAAAGATGTATTGAGGATCTATTATGTGCCAGACACCATGCAAAGCAGGGGGGAATAACCATGAGCAAAAGAGAGAGTCCCCCATTCACAAAGCCTGCCACCCAACACTGCAGAAAATGGAGGAAATGATTGAAAATACTGTTGGACCAGTGCTGTGTGGCTGGTGGAGTACCAGGGGCTTTGGGAGTCCATGGCAAAGGCCCCTTTCATAGTTTGGAATGGAAGACGATAGTCCCTGAAGACGTCCCAGAAGAAGTGATTCTATTAAGACTTGGAGGATATACTGGAGTTTCAAGTAAAAGGGAGAATAAGAGAGAAAGTATTGGCTGGGCACTGTGGTTCACATCTCTAATCCGAGCACTCTGAGGTGCCGAGGTGGGAGTATTGCTTGAGGTCAGGCGTTCGAGACCAGCCTAAGCAAGAGTGAGACTCTAATTTCTACAAATAAAAAATAGAAAAATTAGCTGGGCATGGTGGCACATGCTTCTAGTCCTAGCTACTCAAGTGGCTGAGGCAGGAGGATCGCTTGAACCCAGGAGTTTGAGGTTAGAGTGACCTATGATGACTAGCCAGGGAGACAGGGCAAGAAACTGTCTAAAAAAAAAAAAAAAACAGAGAGAGAGAAAGAAAACAACGCATGTCAAAAAGAAGGAATGATGTATGCAAAGTCCAGCACGGCACCTTTGAGGAACTGAAAGGAATGGGTTAGAGCTGGAGTGAAAGAATGAAGTGACTATTAGGGACAGATTAATTAAGGGAGTGTTTACCTTTCAATAACAAAAATACCACAAAACAAAGTGTTTAAATATGATGGAAGCTTCTTTCTTCCTACTATAATGGCCCAGAGATGAGCAGATCAGAGGTGACAGTACATTTGAGGAGGCTCTGCCAACCTTGACATGCGAGTTTCTTCTCTGGGCCTGAAACAGCTCTTGGTCTTGTCAAATCCAGGTCTTGTCATCTCCAGCCAGGAAGATGCAAGAAGGGGGCCACTCAGCATTGTATGACAAGCCTTGGCAGTGGCACACATCACTTCGGTAGTCCCATTAGCCAGAACCCAGGCCCCTGTGACAGCTAGCTGCAAGGGAAGCTGGGGAATGTAGCCCCAGGGTACATTACTAAGACTGTAATGTAGAAAAAAGCAGAACTGATAAAACAACACAGCAGCCTGCAACAGAAGCCCACTAAGGAAGGGGCTTGTCAAGAGCAGTAGTAAGGAGTTCAAACTGTCCCCTAAAGGAACTGGGTAGATGTAAGCAAGAGGGTAACATGAAGAGATCTGTAGTGAGCACTATAAATAAAGGATTATAAAACAGCCAAACTCGAGGCAGGGAGATCAGTTAGGATGAGGGTGGTGGAGTCTCTGGGTGGAAAACTGAATGGGCAACGGGGTCGTGACTGACGGTGAGAACACAGGAGAAGACGTGGGTGCAGATGGGCCTGGGAGACGGGTGGGAGGACCTGAGTTCAGCTTTGAAAGGATCCATCAGCAGTTTAAAATACAGACCTAAAAGTTAGGGTGGATGTTTAGGAGACAACAAGGAACAGCTGATTCTTGATGCTTTCTGTGTTGTTCATCTAAGTTGTTCATCCAGGGAGAATGTACAAACAGCAGGGGTGCAACTATGAACTGAATGCTGAAATGGAGGAAGAGAGTGTAATAGAAAACTGGCAAAAAAGTGTTGCCAAGAGAGAAACATCTCAGAGAAGCCAAGGGAGGAGAGAGATTCAAGAAGGAAGGGTAGCTAGGTCTGACAGTAGCTAAAATAGAGTCGAGTTTCTTATGTGCCAGGTACTTTTCTAAGCTCTTTCCTAGCATTGCCTTGTAACCACACAGTGAAGAGGTGTTTCATGATGGCCCCTGTTTTCCAGTTGGGGAACCTAAAACCACCAGGAGACTAAGTTAGTTGTCCAAGCTTGCACAATGCGGTGGGATTCCTGTGTTGGGAATCCGGCTCCATGACCTATGCTCTTAGTAAAAAGAACAAAAAGGGAAAAGAAAGTGTTGGGCTTGGCTGTTAGGAGGCTGTGTGCAGCCAGGATGAGAATGGTTTGGAGCAGCAGTCCCCAATCTTTGGCACCAGGGAATGGTTTCGTGGAAGACAATTTTCCATGGGCTGGGTGCGGGGGGGGGGGGCGGAGGCACAGTGGAGTCCTGCAGCCCCATCCGTAACAGGCCTGGGGGGTTGAGGACCATAGATTTAGAGGACCAATGATCCTTAGATATACTCCTCACAGCACTACACCAGTGAGGTACACATTCTGTAGTCAAATGAATTCAGCAAACACCCGTACCAACCCTCTCCTTTCCCTGGGAACTTTAAGAAATACATGAGAATTTCAGTAGAAAGATTTTTGTTTATTTGTCTAACCCAGTGTTTCTCTAACTTCTTTGATCATGGAAATATTTTTATTCATACTACCTATTAAAATAAGAAATCCTACATTGAAAAATATTTCAGATCAGTGGAGATACCAGTGGGTGAGTGATAACAGTGGTGAAAACTTGGAGAAGAAACCTCAATTTTCTTCAGGGTTGAGGAGGCCCAGAGGGAGGGCAGTAGCTCGGGGGTTCTGGGGCAACCTAGAAGGTCTCAACTAGGAGAGAAAGGTCAGCTGGATTCTTCTAGCACGTCTGGACCCCAACCCCATGGCTATTGGTGGTCATACCACACAGTGTATCATTTTATTTGCTGCATACAAATCTATCCCTTTCTGAAGGCAGGGATTTGTTACATTGACTCTTTAGCTTCCATAGCACAATGAACAAGAAAAAATGCTCACCAGGTGCCAGCCACTCTACCTAATGCTTCACATTCATCATGCCATTGTACCCGTAAAACAGGGAGGCCATGTAATTATCCCATCTGCAGAGGAAACAAAGTGAGACTTAGGTTACAGAAATTATCTGAAGTCACAGCTGATGAGAGATGGAACCATGACACTCAATCCCAGCTCTGTGAGACCCACAAGTCTGTGCCTGTGACCATCATTCTACAGAGAGTAGGATCAAAGAATCATTTTCTCAGTGAGTGAGTGAGTGACTGAAGAGACAGAAATAGGTTTTGGTGACCTATGACCAATTTTCTGAGTGCATTTCCATTAAAATTAAAATCTCAGTATTTTTTCTAGCTAAACATTAGTCAGTGGAAGTATAAGGTAAATCTGACAGCAGCCTGTTCTTGAATTTATATGAAAGTTATTTAGGAAGACTGTTAAAGTGTATAGCTAGCTACAGAATTACCTCGAAGCACAGCTGTTTATCATCTGCTCTTGAATATTGGTTTGAAGGTTTCCCCTTAGCCCCAGATATTAAGGGAGTCACAACTAAACAATGGTGTGTTGACTGGGTAAACAACATATTTCCTTTTTTATCACCTTTTCCCCCCAAGTAGTACTGTATTGAATTACAATCTTATTCATTGCACCGTCTACAGAAAGACATTTTGAAAAATTGTGCCTTTGTAGTAATATTGACAACAAAAGCAGGTGTTGTCACCTCCCATTAACATTAATTGAATTGGTGATTCACTGCAAAAGACAACTAACACCGCTCTGTGGTGGGCCTTCCTAGGAGAAATGCAGCACAAATAAATACCATTGCAGAAAATGCAGCAAGACAACCTTTTTGGGAATATTAAATGTAAACTGTATAAACATTTGTTTTCCTTTTATCAGTAATGAAAAGTTCCTAATTCGCTCTATACTGGGAAGACCATTGTGGGGGTATGGTTAATTGGTCTTGAAAGACAATTAATATCTGTCAAGAACATGTACAACACACAGGTTTTGCAAACAGTCAGTCCCTTTGCCCCCTTTTTCTCTGTTGTTCTGTTTATTGTGCCCAGTTAATGTGCTCTTTTGCCATAATAATCTCTAGCTAAATGGTAATTGCTCTATTGACGGCATTACTGTACATTTTTGACAGATCATTATTCATACTTAACCACTTGACCTGGAATAAATGTTAAAGCAATTACCACTGAGAGCTTTTCTATGAGAAAATTGAGGCAAAGTTTAGAGATAATCAAAATGCAAAGCTGATCATGATAGCAATTGGAAAAATGGCAAATCCTATTAAACAGATTTTTATTAGCCAAGTTGATGCCAGTAGATATTATCTGGTAATTTAGTCTTATTAAAAAGAAAATAAAGCAGCTAATTGTTTACTATTCTGGAACTTATTCCAGCTTGCAATTTGCAGCTGAAATTAGGCTTTATGTGGCTCATCTATTTTGTCACACTGAAATATGAAATCGTTTGGTACAAAGCACATCTGCTCGGTGCCTCTTACATTACTGGAAAAATCCCTCATTCAATATGTTTTATACCTGTTGAGGCTTTATGGATGGATTAATTTATAGCAACCAATACAAAAGCTAATATTTAGTATATTTTTATTATGTCAAATACTTTTAAAATCTGTATTTCTAAGGATTATATTTTATCCCTATTTTATCTTATGTTGTATTCAAACATTGACACAAATGATTTCTTTTTTCATTGAATCAATTGTCCAGTGAGCTTCTGAAAGCACCATGGATGTATGTTCTAGTTATTAGAAATAAGACATAATCTTGTAATTCAGACCCCAAATTTAATTATATAAATGGAAGGAACAATAGTAAACTTTTCAACATATTTGAAGACACAAAACTTTAAAATTCGAGAAGCACAATGCTAAATCAATTGTGTAATGGTGAAAATATTTAATGACCTAAAAGTTGACCTTAATATCTATGGGCACCATTTTTTCCTTGATCTTACTTTATACTTTGAAATCAGCACATGCTGAGGAGCTATGAGTCAAAATTAAATCCATAACTTAACTCATTTGGTCATTCCAATGGCTGATAAAAAGCAAACTTTCAGGTTAACAATATTTGGAAAGATGTCTTTTTACATAATTTTTCCATACTAAGTTGAGAAATTATTTAAGAAAACAAAACTTAACAAAATCTCATTTTAATTTCTACACAAAATACCCTTTTCCCCCTAGTTCCTAAAGGCTGTTTAGCTAAAAGTTTGGCATGATTCAGAGTCTTTGGACAATATCTAGAGCAAAGCTGTAATCAAAAATGTGTACCAAAAGAGACAGAAAGTCTTAAACAGATAGTATAAAGTTTTACTGGCCCCTACTGAATCATGAGCCCTGTTTGAAAACTATCATTAAAATTCAGAAAACTGATTACTGATATGCTGATATTGTTGTCTTGGGAGGTGCAGTTATCAGGGTCTGCTCCAGTTGGTTGCTGTAGTTTCTATATTAATGGAGATTTTTTTCACAGTTAATGAAAGGAGAGACTTTCTTTTAATAAGTCCATAAAACATTAAGTGGATTTTTCTCTCTTTCTTCTGCCATTTTCTTCTCCCAAAAGAGTCTATTTGAAAGTCCAAAAGGTACACATTTGGCAGTCAGATAAGGACTGGCAGTTTGTAAAAAACTCCTTCTGCTTTTCAGTTCTTGGGCTTGGCCTTATCAGATTGGCCTTATCAAATTTAAGATAACAGACTCTAATTGTTTCAAAATTTTTCATCTAGTAATATCATTTCTTTTTAAAGAGGCATTCTTCACAACCTTTCCAGATGTTCTAAAAGTATAAGAACCAGAGAAGGAAAGAATGTCACAAAATTGAACTACTTCATTTACTATGTTTGTTAGCTTAAATTTATTCTTGCTAGAATATACTTATTTAAAAATTCAAATGGAGCTTTTATCCACTCTGACTTACATGTGAATTTTTTTACTTTTGATCTAGATGCAAAGCTACATAAACCAGGATTTTTTCCAATATTTTTGTTCAATTCTGAGTTCACAGACACACAGCGTAAAGTGGGCTAAAATGACTGAGTTATTTTCATTTGATTTGGATAATTTTCAAAAATCCTTGGGACTTCGTACTTTAACATGTATCAATTATTTCTATTGACTGTGTTTATTACTTGAAACATGGTACGTGTTCGACAAGCATTGCATTATTCTATGACTTCTATGCATAGTTTTTGAACCAACATTCCTTGTCCTTCCTCTCTTGGATACTGGCATCTCAGGAATCTGAGCGTGGGACTTGCTTCCTGACCTTGGCCTGGGCATAGGCCCAAGACTCTATTTTCCCATTAGGGCATCGTGTCACGATTTTAATGTATGCTTTCTACTGAATAATTTTAGTATTATGAAGGCACAAAACAATTGAACCATATGTGTGTCATGTCAGCCACATAATGAAAGGGCTGAAATAAGCCACAGAACAATAAACAACTAAGTGCTTTATATTCTTCTCCTTGAAGGGTTTTATACATTGTTTCTGCCCAGTTTATGCTAAGAGGCCTTTTTGCCCCCTTAGGATTACTCTTTTACCCTCTCTTATTTTTTATTAACACAGATAGGGTAGAAAAAGAGGATAAAATGTTCCAACAGCTGCCAAATAATATTGGTAGTAAATGGCCATAGACCCATTAAAGATAAAAGATAAAGATAAAAACTGCAATGGTTTTTAGAGTTCAACTATACCTCAAACTTAAAATCTACGCACTACAGAGAAATCAGCCAGCAGGGTTTATGGACAACTTTTCCCTGTTTTTCATTTTTATATTACACGGTGCCAATTTCTAATTAATAAAATGTTGAAAAATATGTTTTAAAACTGGTTCTGAAAAAATTATGACTGATCACTTATGACCTAGTCAAACAAATGGTCTGCTTCGTGGACATTTTTCCATGGGGTTGGGACAATGTTCCCTATGGAAGTCTTCCTTTCCCGGTTCCTTAAGTGCCTTCAATTCCTTTGGTATCCCTCTGAATTTGACTGTGTCTCCAGAGGCCTTTCTTTGCTTAGTGGACACAGAGGTTGTCTCTTTCCTGGGTCTGCACATGCTCCCACTTCACACCGTAGTAACTACTAACACTTCTCCAATGGCACATGCATTTGGGGACATCACGCATTCTAATATAACGGTTTTTAAAATTCATCAAAATTATCTTGTGAATAACTGAAGACCATCCAGCCTTTATTCCTAAACCACTTTCTCTTTCCTTCTCTTCACGTATCTATCTTGATCTCTCCCAGAAGCCTCCCATATCTTAATGTTCCTTCTCGTCAGTGAGCTTACAGTCATTGAGCTTACAGTCACACTGGGGAAAATAGACTTTGGGTAACTAAAAGTTGGGAAAAATTTAAAATTCTGAGTGAGAGTTTTAGGAAATGTTTTATGAGCCGTAGCTTTTGATCTTAGCCTTAGAGTGCTGCAGATTTCAGCAAGCAAAGATGAGGAGAACATCCTTCAAAATTCAGGTAAGACGTTTGCAGGGTGAGATTAGACCCCACTGTCCAGTGTGGTGGCAGGCATGAGCGTAGAAGGAATCATGCCAGGGAGAGTCAGTTTTTCCTTGATTCACAGTACTTACTACTTCCTGGGTCAGGGACTGTCAGTAACTGATTTTCTTGCAACCTTTTTCAGTTATCACTGCTGCCATCATCTTCTGCCTCCCACAGCACCTGTTTGCATCTTGCAGATGATTCCAGTGTTTTCTTTTTATTCTTCCACCACTGTTCTTGATGACTTCAGTTGTCAGGTAGATGGCATTTTGGACTCTCTGAACACATAAGTTTTCATTATCCAGAGAAGTAATTTAGTGGCATGGTTAAGAGACCAGTCTCTGTAGCTGAACCGCCTGGATCTAAATCATGGCTCTCCTGCTTACTAACTGAATGATCCAGGCAAGTTTCTGGCCTTTTCTGTCCCTCAGTTTCTTCATCTGTGACTAGGAATGGGAATAGTACCTACTACTATAGAAGGCTACTGTTGTGAGGGTTAAATGAATTGATACATGAAAAGTGCTTAGGACGAAAACCTGCCATGTATCAGTAGCTGTCACCTCCAGCGTCATCAAAGTTTCCGGAGACTTTCAAGTTCGCTGCTCGACTTCTGTGTCTGGCCACACCTCATCAGAGCATTGCTCCAACAGCCAAAGGTCTCAAACTCAGTGCACTCCCTCATTCACTGTCTCCTTACGTGGCTCGGCTTCCAGTCACGTCTAGGGAGCCCTCTCTCCTGGACTCTTCCTTTTGCTGCCCTGGCTGTACCTTTCCCACCTGCCTTCCCCATCCTGCTCGCAGCCCTCACGCTCTGCTGGACAGCAGGAAGCGTCCTGTAGGTGATTAATGCTGCTTGGCCTGCATGTTCTTTGTCAACTCCTTCAATGCTTATGTCCCCCCAAGAAGTTTTTTTTTTTTCTTTTTAAAGTGAGATGACAATTATACTATTAAGTGACACTAACAGTGCCAAGTATTTGCTAAGAATTAACTTATTTCATACTCTAATCAACTCTATTGGGTGGGTGCTACTCTTATTCTCATGTCACTGGAGGAATAGTAAGGCTCAGATAGGTGAAGTAGCACCTTAGAGTGTCCCCAAGCTCACATTGTAGTAGTTGGCTCAGTCAGGTTCCCAGACTCGGGTAGTGAGAATCTGTAACCTATGTACGTAGGCACTAACTCATTTGTAAGCTCCTTAATTGATACAGGGAACATTGTCGATGTTAAGTATTAGTTCATTTTCTCTTAAAAATTAAACTAGTCTTTAAAATATTACTAATATATTATAAATTAATATAATATATATTAACATTTGATAATACATAATATAGTAATGTAACATATTACTTTATAATAATATATAAACTGCTTAAATTACAAATAGAGCAAAAGATACAAAATGAAAAGTAAAAGCCTCCCTCTTTTTCTCCTAGTCCCATTCTCTAAGAGAAATATTCTAGTCCAAAATGTTGTATGCATATTTGAACATCAACTCAAATATATTATATATATGCATTATATATTTTATATGCATATATCTGTTAATAGAATCATAATGTGTATATATGCGTACATATTTATACACATAGTGTATGTATACATATATACACGTATACATTCTATTCTGCTTAAATGCATGAAAACCTAGCACATTTAACACCAGAAGACAATTTTAAAACATTCTTATTTAATTTTTTTATAATAATCATAAAATTTAAAACATAATAATGTTCAAGAGAGAAATATAAGAAGTAAAAATTTTTATTAAATTTCATATATAGCTAAAAATCTAAAAATAAGTAAAATTGTAATCGCTAAAAGAAAAAGTAATGAATTAATATTTTTAGCTACATTGATTTTTTTTTAAAGAAACTCATACCTACATATCAGTCTGTCATAGCAGTGAATATTTCTATATTCAAACATTAATGTCTGCAAATTTATCAATGATTTTTGCATTGTCATCTCTAATAGAAAGTATATGTAGATTTGTCGATATATTTTTATTGTTGACTGAAGCACACTTTTTATTAATCTTAATTTTGAAAAGTTTCCTTCACATGAGACAATACATATACAAATTAAGGAAAATCCTAAACATAACAAAAAATCTGGCAGAGATTCATAAAATCCCATTTAACAACAAAAAATCTACAAACTGCAGTGTAGTCTATGTTTTTATTTATTTGAGATAGATTAGCAGCTTCCAAATATACATTCAGTCAAAAGATTTCCACTAAATTATCTTCTCCAGAGAATTCATTATAAATTTCTATTACATTTTGTAAAAGCTTCCAAAATTCATGATTCAGAATTGTTTCAGCTCTCTTTGAAAGCAGCTTGTGCCTCATTTCTATATATAGGTAGTAGACTCCAAATCAACAATGATAGCACAGTGATTGAAAATATTAAAAGCATGACTGGCATTCTTGTTCTCTAAAGGAACACGTATTGCTGAGTCAGGGGCCAACTCTATAACTGAAAGTTCTCTGAATTGACTTTTATGTGGAAGGCAAGGTTTATTAAGGGGTGTGTAATAAAAGTGTTTTAATTTGAAGGTTACTTATTTTTTTTTATTTCAGGATATTATGAGGGTACAAACATTTTGGTTACATTTTATATAATTGCCTCTCCCAAGTGGAAATTAGAGGCCTGCCCTTCCCCCCCCCCATGCTCACTGTGTCCTATTGTCATGAGTTTACCCCCCAACCCCCATCCCTGGAGAATATTACTACCATGTGAGCACCAATGTGTTAATCAGTCAGTACCATAATAAAGACATCTGCACCCGAATGTTTATGGCAGCACAATTCACTATTGCAAGGATGTGGAAACAACCTAAGTGTTTGTCAATTCATGAGTGGATTATTAAAATTTGGTACGTGTATACAACGGAATACTACTCAATTTCAAGAAACGACAGTGATCTAGTACCTCTAACATTTTCCTGGATTGAGTTTGAGCCCATTATCCAAAGTGAGATAACACAAGATCGGAAGAATAGGCTCCACTTGTACTTGCTTTCAAATTGGTCACTTATATTATTAAAGCGCGACAGCAACGGTGGCAATTATTTCAAACTTAGACCAACAAAAATTTTTTCAGGAGAGGGATTTGATCACTGACATTTATCACAATTGCCTGCATGTGGTGATGAGAAAAAAACACATTGGACTTACTCAGTTTCCTTATCATTTTTAAATACTCTACGGACAAGGCATCCCCTTATTACCTGCACCCGGGTGGACACTCCCATCCTTCTGCCCTTGGCACATCCACTGCTGCTGCACTGTTTCATGAAATAATACAGAGACCTTTTCACAGCGCCTAGGTCTACCTCATTCTTTTTCATAACCGTATATCCCACTGTACTGATGTAGAAATACCATCATATTTTGATAAATGCTTAAATTTTTGTGAGTACGAACAGTGCTGTAATGTAGTCTTACACATGCATGTTTATACCTAATTATATCTGTAGGATCCATCCTTAGAAGTTTGCTTCTTCTTAAATCCCATATTCTTCTCCCTCAGTCCTACTCCCCTAAATATGCCTCTCATTGTCTATCCCTGCACCCCCCATCAGGACATCACTGCCACAGTATCCATCCATTAATTCCTACTTTCATCCTCTCAGGCTCTCTTTCCTTAACGTCTTCTCAATCTATCCCATCCTGCAAATCACCACTAGACCTTTCTTTCAAAACAGCCCTTTCTTGATGTCACTCCTCTGCTCAAGAAACTGCCACCGCTGCCATTTGTTTATGAAAGTGGCTCACAAACTGTCTGCTAGGGTTCGAACATGCTCCCCAAAAGGCATGTGTTGGAAATGTAACCCCCAGTGCAGGGGTGTTAAGAGGTGGGAACTCTAAGAGGCGATCAGGCCTCACGAATGGATGGATGCCATTATTTCAGCAGTGAGTTCATCTTCAGAGGAGTGGGTTCCTTATGAAAGGACGATTTTGCCCACCCCCCCAACTTCCTCTGGCCCTTCTGCCTGCCACCTTGGCATAATGCAAGAAGGCCCTCGCCAGATGCCTGTCTCTCAATCTGAGACTTCCCATCTTCCAGATCTGTGAGCCAACAAGTTTCTGTTCATTATAAATAGTCCAAGCTCAGGTATTTTGTTATAGCTGCACAAAATGGGCTAAGAGGCTGTCCTTTATAGAAAGAACTCTGGAAATCCTGAAGGTGGCTGCAGGCCTATCCCAGGGGCACTGAGGTGTGAGATGTTCACGTCAAATAGTAACCACTTGTCCCCCATCCACTCTCACCACTAACCTCTTCTACCAAAGCAATTTTACTTTATTGGTCTTATATGGACAACTTCTACTAATATTTCATTTGATGTAATAGTTCTACCAATAATTTTGTGCACGTGTATGTGTGTATGTGCGTGTATGTATATCTGCTAGAACATAAGCACCCCAAAGGCAGAATTTTTATCTGTATGATAATTTAGTTTTGGACCCAATATATCCCAACTGGCAAAAACAGTGCCTGGAATATAGTAGATGCTCCAATATTTGTTGAATAGATGACGATATGAATATATACACATATACACATACACACAACATGTCAAAATGTAAACTTTGCACTTCTCTGCCTGGCTTTCCCAGACCCCCGGTTGTTTCTAGGCTTACTTTCCACTAATTCTAAGCTGCAATCAGATCAGGCCCCTCCATGTGCCATCTTTATTCCTGTACTACTTTGCTAGGGCTGCCATACCAACATATCACAAACTGAGTGATTTAAACAACAGAAAGTCATTGTTTCACTGTTCCTGAAAGCCATAAGTCTGAGATCAAGGTGTTGGCAGGGCCACGCTCGCTCTGAAGGTGCCAGGGAAGGCACTGTTCCAGGTCTCTCTGCCAGCCTCTGGGAATGCCTTGGCATGTGGCATCACGACTCCAGTATCCACATGGTGTCCTCCCCGTGGGTGTGTCTGTGTCCAACTTTCCCCTTTTGTATGAAGACATCAGGCATATTTTACAAGGGACCCACCCTACTCTGGTATGACCTCATCCTAATATCTGCAACAGCCCCATTTTGCAAATAAGTTCATATTCTGAGGTACTGGGGATTCAAACTTCAACATATGAATTTTGAAGAGACGCAATCCAACCCACAACAATTCCTACCCCTCTGTCATGCTCTTGATGTTCTTTGTCCTTGGAGTGTCCCATTCTGTACTCTAACTGGCTCTTAAGCAAGGACTTCAACTCTCATAATAACAGAAAGTTAAACTTGACTTACCCTATAATAGCTCGATGACTTTTCATTTCGCCCCTTCTTCTTGCCAGCAAGGTCCTTGAGAATAGAATCATAGATAGATAGATAATATTCCCTGTCACCTAGTGGAGTGCTTGACTCAAAATAACTGCCAGCAGTAGATAAATAATGAGTCATTGAGGCTTCCTCACAATTCAGAGCATTGTCAGGAATAGGACACCTGAATAAAATTTTGCCAGCAATTATCTGGCCCTGTTTAGATAGCAAAAGCTTAAATGCCTCAACTTTCCAAGAATATGTGATAATAATAATAGCTAAGATTTATTGAAGGGAACTATGTGCTGGACACTGCTCTAAATTCTTCATATCCTAATGCATTTAATCTTCACCACAACCCTGGGAGATAGTGTAATTATCATCCACCTTTATTTAATGAAGGAATTCCCAGAGAGGTTAAGTAACTTGTTCAAGTCCCTATACTACTAAAGGATTTCTTGGGAGTTGTACCGAGACTGCTTGGCTCTAGAGACCATGTACTCCTAATCACTACTCTAAATTCCCAGTCTTTTAAGGAGATACAGAATATGCCCCTACCTAAGTCATACACCTTGTAAGGGGGAATTTTGTGTGGAGCCTTACCACGAATCATGAGGAAGAGGGGTTGGATTTTTAGTTAGGAGGGTTTCTTCCCCCTCTTCCCTCCTCCAAACTTTCCCAAAGCTTCCCTGTTCATACCTGAGAATCACTTAAGATAGGCGACACACCCCTAGCATATCAGCACATGAGCAAGCTAAGAGAACCCATTGCTGCTTCTCCTTTTCTGACTTGCAAACCTGGACGTGTTCGCCTAGTGTCTGGCGCACCTGGCTGCCTGTTCAGTGTATTAGTCTGACCTTGACTTTGGAGTCCACAGATAGGCCCACTCTGTTTAAGAACGTTACAAGTGTGTTGAAATTCTTTTTAGATACGACTTGCAGGGAGAATTGGAGTCTGCATCTGCCTGCTGAACTATTCCAGCATGGCAGCAACAAGTTGAAACCATGCATACGAAGAATATAAAAGATAGCTTTGTTAGAAAGCTATTAAGAACCAATTTATGATTATCCCTTTAAAAGGCAGTTTACAGTTTCTAATTTTAGACATGAAATTTTCTTTTCATAGATTATCCAAAAGTATATCTTAGCCAAGAAAAATGTAGAAGATAAACAGCCTATAATATGACTTCTAGACATTGATCTCTACACTCAAGGTAAATGGATTGCAACTATTGATTAATACTTTGGAATGAATACCACTTCATAATTTTTAATTAACCACTAGGTAATATTTAATGAAAACTACATAATGTAATATATATGAATTTGAAAAATGGGAAGGTAAAAGGGTCTGTCCCTCAGTCCCATTGTGGTAAAAAGTAATTGCCGAGAGTGACCAGTTTGTTGTTATGTTTTCTTCTCTGGTAATTCTAGATTATTAATGTCCCAAAGCACAAAGTAATACCACTATATTAATTCTCTTGGCCTTGAAATGATCTATAACACAATTTAAGAATGGTGCATTTTGTCGCCACTTAAAATCGATTATTTTTAACCCAGTGAAAGATAGGAAGAAAGACAAGGAATTCTACAGAACTAGAGAAGAAATTCACCCATACCTGCGTTCTTTTGAAAATACTAGCAATACTAAATGATACTAGTTTTTCCGTAGATATATGGCGCTGAAGGAAAAGGGAGAAGATGTATACTTGGTTGTAGAGCATTAAATACTGTGGGTACTACATCAGCTTGGAGTGTTATGAGTAGAAATGGAAACAATAAAGGTGTAGTCTTTACATAGAGAACTATTAGAACTACTGTGTGTATTGCAGGAAGACCCCAGAATTTAAATGAACCATTTATGCCTCAGCTGCCCTAGGGCAAGTACAAGGTACATTAATAATGCAGTGTTTATTTGAAATATTTTATTATAACACACATTTATTACTAAAAAAAAAATCTAAACAGCAGAAAAAAGCCAGTATTGCACAGGTTCAGCATTCTGGACAAGTTATTTTCAAAATAGGATTCTTGGCAAATTATATCATTTCTTTCAATACTTCACCTGTGACACTATAAATAATACATATTTATTTAAGTAGTGGTATTATACACTGCTACTTGTGTTGTACATAATTTATAGAAAATGATCTACCAGCATGGGTAGGTAATGTTCTCCATGAAAGTAAATGGTTAGAATGAAAAAGTGACAAAGGACTCTGAGAGTTGCCTAATATTAGGGGGAGTACATTAGACTCCTTAACAAGGGACTTTGTGTTTTCCAAAAATTATAATCAACTTGCCTGCTATTATAAATATGAGAGCAATTATTACTTAAGTTTGTCGTGAATAAATTGATCCATATATTCAATATACACACAAAGTACGAGAGTGCCCGTTTGTTCCTTAAGATCACCCCACGTCTCCCTGCAGTGAACGGGCAGAGAGTGATCTCAGCAGAAAACAGACCTAAGTGACTCCTGGCTTAACTGCTTGTTACTTGTATGATTTGGGGCAAGTTTTTTTCACCTTTCTGAGTTCCTGTTCCCTCGTTGGAGGACTAATCCCTGCCTCAGAGTCAGCAGTGGGATGAAATAAGGACAACCACATAAAGCGCCTTAGTGCTTGGTGCTCAGCAAACATCATTTCATTTCCTGCTGCGGCCCCTTTATGTCCAAGCACAACACAGGAATTACTGCGTGGCAGTGTAGTACCTGGTTAATTGCCTACTTTTCCCATCAAGCTGGTTATTCGTAGGAAGAAAACTTTACCCTTTTCATCTTTTCATTTCCTGCCGTGAGCAGAGGGCCTGGCGCGGGACAGTCCTGGCTGGTGCATTAGCACGATCCCTTCTGATATGCTCTAGCGTCTCGGACAGACGGTCGTGGGCTGGTCCAGGGAGCGGATTTCACACGTCCATGGCACGTGTGATAGATTGTGCCCAGGACTAAATAGGAATGGGTTTGTACCCCTCGTTTGATATTCTTAGGAAAAATATAACATCTCTTTGAAATTTCTTAGATTTTAACTTAAGTTGCAGAATTCCAAAATATATTCTTTTGATAGTACCCTGGAACATTTGCCCCTCTAAGACAGATCAGTAACCATGTTTGCCTGTGCAGAGGATATTGCAAACGTTATGTTTACTGCTACCATGATAACACCGCTATGAATAGTCTGTCCAGAGGACAAGACTCCAGTCCCCTTTCTTGAACATGTCTGAGCTTCATTTTCTCCTTCTGTGACGTAGGAAATAATAATAATGGAATCCACCATGATTTTTAAGCAAGATTGAATACATGTTAGGCACTCTATAAATGTAAGATTTGCTTTATTTATTTCCATGTGTGGTACTACCACTGGTTTTGAGATAAAAAAGCATAAAATTAACATGTATTGAGTATCCACTGCCAGCCAAGCACAGTGCTAAGGATCTTTCATATACCATCTCATTGCATTGTCTCAAACTCACATAGCACTTCTACGAGTGAAGTGGTAAGAACTTCCTTTAAAATCCGAGGAACTTCGCTTAGTGAATTTAACCATGATCATAGGACTGAGAAGTGACTTAGCCCCAACTTTCCCCTCTCATCGCACTGTATAAAAGGCTACACGGATTAAAAGGGAGAATATTCTAGCTGTTAGCATGATGTGTTTTCAGAGTGATTATTGCTAATTGTATCTTATTTCTATAACAGTTTTAAAAAGGGCTTTCACAGGCATTATAGGTCCTAGCAATAACATCCCCTTTTATGTGCCAAGAACTGTGCTGGGTAGTTTGCATATATTATAGTATAATCAATCTGCAGAATAAAATGCAAGGCGGTTGTGATCCTCATTTCATAGAAGTACATATGGAGGCTCAAAGAGTTAAGCACTTTGCCCTTGCCATGGGGCTTACAAAGTGAGGGGCTGGCGCTGCCACTCAGAACTCAGGGTCACTCATTCCGTAGCTGTCTCTGTTCACAACATCAGTTGTGTCAGCTTATTTTGACCAACAAGGTAAAACAAAGAGGCAGGTTATCTGGACTCCGTGTCACAGGTAAGCACATCAAAACTCAAGGAAATATCCTGAAAGTTAAAAAGCTAGAACTAGAATCATGGGCACAGTGTCCGATGGCACATAATGGTCACCAAAATGGCATTCACAGGAATGCAGCACACACTCCAAGCTCATGAAATTCCCTGTGTTACACTATAGTCCTAATACCACATCGTACACAACCAAGTCTGTTTTCAGCAGTGCCACAAATGTGTTTCTATCAGGTTTTAGTCTGAAATGTCGGGTTTTGGTGCACTCATGGACAAAGAATGATCAGACACGCCAAAGTTAGGCAAGCATGAAACTGAGGTTTATTGGGAAGAGAAAGAGAGGATTGTAGGGCAAGAGCAAGATATAGGTTTACAGGGTGAGATCTGTGTGCCATAGATGATGACTGGACCCACCATTACAGCCAAGGAAGACAAAGGAAGAACGGCAAGAAGGGCCTGGTTATGGTTTGTGTCTTGTTTTATAGTGCCCAGATTGGGACCTCCCTCATGGTTCAGAGGTCACCATGGAACCATTTTGATTGGATAGCTGGGAGTCACATGACCTGAGCCTAAACTAGGCATGCAGGTTGTTCTAGTTCAATTTCTAGACTCTAGGGTACCTGTGCTACTTGGCTGGTAGGCTAGAGAGTCCTCTGCATTGTTTTGCAGCAGGCGCAGTAAGTTATGATTGGCATATTCATAGGGTATTCCCTCCTCCCCAGGTACGGTGGCCTCTCGGGAGATTAGGGTAGGGTAGGACCAAGAAGGGGCCAAGGGCACCTACTTTCCTCCCAAGGAGACCCAGAATCCCTTGCTATCTTCCTAACATTTCCACTGGGAATGTGGATTTGTCCATGTCCTATAGATATGTCTATAGTTTCTAAGTCCATTGACTTTTTTCTATTTAGCTGTGTCCTAACCAAAATGTGTGCCTTAGAATATATGTTATTTAAAGCCTGTCTTTGATTTAAAAACCTGTATGTCTAAGAGTGAAGTAGAGTATATGTAAAAACAAGGAGTTTAGTAAATATTAATGGTTGGTGACAAGAATTATGATGGAAATTTTAAATAATTTCATCAACTTAGTAATTATGAATTGAATGTCTACACTATACATAGCATGATGCTCAGAGCTCAGAGAAGACGGCAATTACAAAAAAGTCAGTTCCTGCAATGAACTAGCAATTTATGTCATTTTAAAGTAAGGACTTCAGAACCTACTATTTCTTTGAAATAATATACCAACAACTAAGAACAAGAATAAAACAAATGTATCTTTACTTTATACTATTATTTCTTAACATGTGTACCTATTGTAAATTCATTCTTAATTCAGAATCTCCTGGATTATACCACTTTTCATAGGTAACTTTTGACTGTAGTGGGGGTGGCCACCTTGGAAAAGACAGGAGAAGGAGAGAGAGAGAGAGAGAGAGAGAGAGAGAGAGAGAGAGTGTGTGTGTGTGTGTGAAAATTATGGCAAAGAGACCCACATCACACATGATTGCATGGTTATGTTATGTTATGTTATGTTATGTTATGTTTGCAGGCTTATAAAAGCAACGCAAGTGTGAAATGAAGTTTATTGAGGAAGGGCAAGATAGGTTTACAGAGCAAGAGCAAGGTACATTCACCACAGAAAATGGGTAGGCCCCCGTGTCCTATCAGAAGGGCTTTGGTTATGGTCTGGGGTCTTGTTTTATAGTGTCTGGATTGGGCCCTCCTCGTGGTTCAGACATCACCACTGAACCACATTGATGGATAGTTAAGGACATGATAATTAGCCTTAGGTTACTCTAGGTCACTTTCCAGATCCTATTGTACCTGGGATGGGCTGAGGCATTCCCTGCATTCTTTTGCAGATTAGTAGGGTATTCTTCCTTCTCCCAGGTGTTACAGTTGTACAGTAGGATTAAGGGGGGGGGCAGCACCAAGACTGGGCACCCTCCTTTGTCCTTATTTCTCAGGTTGGCAATTGCTCAAGGTAGCACCATGGTGAGGTACCCACCTTTGCCCTTAAAAGAGCCAGAGGTCCCTTGCTATCTACCTAACATAGGGACACTTGACCTGTTTTGCATAGTCATCAAGTTTTCCCAAATTGCTATCACATATTTTTTCACTCAAAAGTTGAATTAGAAACAGCGTCTATAACATTGTTCCATAAATCATTCTAACACCTAGTTCAGTCTTGTAGACACAGAAGTTCCTCAAATAAACTCTGTTTGATGATAGTGACTTATAGTCCTTAAATCCTTTGGTAGCCTACTAGCTAAACAACCAATCTGAGTCTGCCTGTCCTGCTACACTTGCCTGAATCCAGGTTTATTTGAATTGAAGTTATTTCCCAGAAATATTATCAAATCAAAGGGCAGATAGAATGCCCTTTTGAAATCATAAGATATAAGACTAGTGCTTTTATGTGGAAGACAGAGCTTTTTTAAAGTATTCATTCATATTTTATAATGTGAACCATTTCCTTGCAGTTTGGAAAATGAGTTATGTTGGAAGAATTGTGGCTTCTAGGTAGTAATAAATATGAATGTTTTATATGGCCTTTTCTATTGTTTCAGAACTTAGCAATATACTTAAAATTCTTTTTTTACTAAAATGATTTACAAACTTCTATTATGATTATTACTATCCGTCACAACTTGGGAAATAAACATTAATTAGACATAAGGCAAGATGGAATAAAAATAGATATATAATTTTAAATGCAGCATAGTATCTTATTTTTAACATATATGCATTAAGGGCTCACTATGCCAGGTATTGTGGTGGGCACTGCAGAAAGAGATATGGTTAAGACATGCTCTGTATCTTCAAAAGGTCATCAGGATAGTTTTTGGTTTATGTGTGGCCCTGGAGAAGCGAACCTGATTTTCATACACCACATAAAAATTATCATTGCTTTACAGTTGCAGCATGAGGGGTAAACATTTTTTTTAAAAAAATATTTTTTTGCATTCAAAATGAAGGTGAAATTGGTGAAGAAATATAGTTGAACTTCCCTGATTCAATTACTTGAGATTCCATATTAACTGCTCCAGTTCGAGTTGTGTTAAATTGGAAGGTTTGATAATAAAAGTCCCTTAGGGAAATATGGAAATATCTTATGCAGAAAAATATCTTAGAAGAGAGTACATAGACACCAGAAATGTTGCCTCATCAATCAAGTCTCTTCCTTGTCCACCGACTCAACTTCAATGTATTTGCCAATAGAACCGTTACTAATGAGCTCGCTTAGAGTGTCATGTGGGGTGTTGGGGCCATTTTCTTTCTCTTTAGTTTAATCGACAGGTACCATTTTTCTGGGGTAGTTTTAAGCTTCAAAGTGTGCTCTTAAATTGGGCTTATAATTCTGAATTAAAGTATATTTCAATAAAATGCATACTGGCCTAAATTGTAATTGGCATGAGATCTATATAGAGAAAACATTCACAAACACTATATGATGTGGGAGATAAAAAAGTGAGGGGTGAGGAAGAACATGCCTAAAGGTTGAGAAAGCTAGGGTCTTTTTCAGACTCTGCTGATAACTAACTTGGGGAAAGTGCCAGGACTTCTTAATCTTATTTTCTTCATCTATGAAATAAGTTTTGGATTAGGACGGATCGTCTCTTTTGTGACTAAAATTTAAGGAATCTCTTTCTAAGTATAAGCCAGAAACTCCCATCAATGTAAAAGATCACAAATATGTTAAAATTAAAACAGATTTTTCTATTTGGTTAGTTACAAACAATGAAACCAAGACACTCCTCAACACATCCTATCTTAGGTGGCCCCAAAATAAACCACCATAATAGCTCTCCCCAAAGTGACCTGTGTCATTCAGACCGTGAAATCTGTTCTCATCTTCATTGAATATGACCAACCTTATTCTTCCTGAAACACTTATGCCACCTGTGCTCCTGATTTTTATCATTTTTTTTTCTCTCTTTGCTCCTTCTCAGTGTTTTCACAGATTCATGGCAACTTGGCCCTAGATATTGGGAGTGCCTCAAAGCTTCATGTTAACATTTCTTCCCTTTTTACTCTAAATTCTCTCCTTACATGGACCCATCCACGCCCGTTGCTTCATCACCAAATGCCCATGATTCACAAATTTTATCTCTAGTTCTAACATCTGACTTTCTGACTCACGTGTCCAAATTCCTACTCACCATCTCTCTCGATATCTCCACAGGCACTTGTTTGAGTATCTGAGTATCTCCACAGGCACTTAAAACTTACCAGGTTTCAACCAAATTTTCAGAGTGAGTTGGTCTTCCTCAAACCCTACTCTTCTTCCAGAGAGCAGAAGAGGCATCATCCATCTGCGCAAAAGAGAGACAGTCTTTGAAAAGTTCCTCCCTGGCTTCACATTATCTAGTCTGTTAAAAAGCCCTCTTATCTTTTGAGTGTATCCACTTATCAGCATGTCCAATGCCTCTTCCACAGTCTAAGACACCCCTTTGTCTCAGCTGAAGGACAACAGAGTCCCCTGATCATTCTATTTGCATCTATTCATGCCCTCCCCAAATCGTCAATTTCCACACTGTAGTTGGAGTGCTGCACTGAGAGCAATCCTGTCTGTGTTTCTCACTTTTAAAACAATGCAATACCTTTTCTTTTTTCTTTGAACAAAGACGACCCTTAAGTCCCTTAAGTGACCACAGAGATATTTCAGGATCTGCCCTGCCTATCCCTAGAGCCACATTTCCCATTCCTGACTTCCTCTTTTTCTGAGCTCCAGAGGCATTATTTCATGTCCTTGGATAAACTGCACTAATCCCTACAGAAGAATTTTCATATACTCTTTCTTCCCCCTTCCTCTTCCTCCTAACTCCCTTTCTCCGGGAAACATTCCCTGATCCTCTAGGTCAACTTTCCCTTTAGTATGGCTGATAGCATCACATTTCTTTTGAGATAATTTATCTCAGATATTTTTATGTTTATTTTAGGGATTATTTTATGTACTCATACAGCAAATATTTAGTGAGAAACTACTATGTGCTGGGCATGCTATAAGGTAATATTAAACATTGGTGAACAAAATATACAAGTTCTAGGCCCCTACAGAGCTTATAATCTAATCAGAAAGATGAAAGATAAACACCACAAATTTATATGTAAATTTTGAATGATAATGACTTTTTTGAAGAAAAGTATAGTGAAAGGGAAGGGGAGGAGTTTGTAGAAAGATCTGCCTTGGGGAATCAGGAAAGACCTTTCTATAAAAGTAGCTTTAATGCTGAGACTTGAACTTGTGAGGGGCTGAGGACTTATAAAAGGGAAAAAGCATTTCTGGCAGAGGTGAAGTATTGAGAGGGTCTTCTTGAGGCAGGAAAGAATTTAGGAGGCCTTCTTGTATCTGTACTTCCCTCTGTAGTCCACCAGCTCTGAGGAAGAGAGAACGTATCTGTTTTTCTCCCCACTAAAACCCTAGTGCCAAACTCACTAGCTGAGGTGCATTCATTGAAAGAAAATAGACACATACGTATAACTCAATTTACAAAATTACTTCATCCTAAAAGAAAATACATAATTCAAGTTTAAAATAAAGACGACATTTAATAATAATTTAATAATTCATTAAGAATGTTACCAAAATTTTTTGCTGTTTTATATATATATAACTCATATATGTTTTATATATATATATATATATAAAACTTGCACTTAACACATTTTCCTAATTTTCTTTAAAATGTCTATGTTTGTATCTATTTATATCATCTCTCTTAAGCTATTTGAATGAAAAACTTCCCAGGAATGTTTTAAATAAAACAAAAAAGAGAAAAAATGATTTTGACTTATCGTTATCTACCAATACAAGCTACAAATAAAAGCAATACAATGATAATACAAATTATTTTAGTATTATTTTTGTTTGAATTTATCCCAGTGCTGCTTAGTAGTAAATTATAAGCCTTCCTCTTAACACAATTAGTTTAAAGAAAAATTTGTGTTCACTCTTACATAAAATTCTTAAAATACACTTATGTCCAAAATCAGATGAGTACGAACCAGTGAAATATATGTCTTATAGCATTTGAAATGTTTTCATGATTTGGTTCACTGTCCCAGATGGGAATTTAATTAAACTGAGAGTTTTTCAAGCTATTTTTGTCAGGACTAAATCATTCTGAAAACAACTTACCATCCTACTGAAAAAATATATACAAGAGACTGATTTAATTCACTTTAAAACCATATACCTTTATAAAGTATGACAAAACATTTGATCAAGTATATTATTAGGACTGAATTATACTAAATAGTGCATATGTTGTAATAATATAAATAATACATAAAACTATGTTGCAAATAAGGTGGGAGGTTGTCTAGATAATTTAAACATTCACTTCTGCATTATTTATGCAGTTAGTTCAAAGTAGGGTTCAGGCAGGATGAGACTTGATACACAAATCATTGTCTGAATCTCCTGGCTGGTTTGAGTAAGATGACAGTTTTACATGGCAAATTGCTCATGTATATCATGATCATGTCTAGTCAATTTCCCATCCAAATTTTATCTCATTGTTGTAAATACCTATCTCTATAAAAAGTGCCAGGTGTAGCACTCAGCTATACCTACCTACAGCTTGCTGCTGCACATATCATAGGTTTTAAAGTTTTATTTTATTTCTGTGAAATTAAACTCATTTCCTCCTTAAGCCTCATTTCTAGGCTAATACCCCCAGAAGTATATCTGAACTCTATGATCTATAAACTAACTACTGTCTCTCTCTCTCTCTCTCTCTCTCTCTCTCTCTCTCTCTCTCTCTCTCTTTCTCTCTCTCTCTCACACACACACACACACACACAGAGGCTTAAATAATAAATGCATTCAATGTAGTAATTCCTAAAGTATTGTTATAAAAATTATCCCCCCAATATCAAATATTTAACTTATCTTTTTTAATCACTCTTAATTTTTCAAAAACATTTTTTAAACTGAAACTTGATTGGCTTTGTAAATATGCTAGAACAAACCAGTACAAATACGGGTCAATAGACAGAGGAAAAACTTCCTTAAGGATATATGCCAAAGCCACACGGTAAACCCACAGCCATCACTGTCCTTAGCTGTCAGAAGGCTGTGACATTTGTTGGTCTGCCCATGACAGTTTTTTCCAGAATAAAATACATGGTTTGGCCTCAAGTATACAATGGCTTATCGTGACCTTTTATTGAAAGAGCATTAAAGATAATTCAGATGGGAGATAAATTATTAATAGCTACAATTTAAGCTTGTAAATTCAACCAGAAGTAATTCATTGACAACCCATCAGGATATTTTGACGAGAATATTTTCTTATAAGGAGCTATTATAAATCTTTAGAATGATAATTATATATTGTTTTGAAGGTAAAATCAAGTATTATTGCCTGCTACAAATTATTGGGTATTGTTCATTTGTTTTTGTGTGTTTCTCCATCTTACCTCTATCTTTGGTATGTTCACTGTGATGTGTTCTACATTATAGTTCAAATAACCAGTTAGGAAGTAATAAAAATAGACCAACTCTAGATTGTGAAGGTATCATAAGTTATTCCAGGTTTGTTTTTGTTTTTGTTTTCACTACAAAAGATTGTCATGAGGAACCAAGATGCTCCATAAACTGTGAAGTGCTAGGTAGAGATGAAATATAGCTTTTACTCAAGTCAGTCCAAATTGTCAAGTTTCATGGATGCATCCTTAATCTCAACATTCTAAATTTCCCATTGACTTTGTTTTCCAAAAGGGAATTTCCATTCCAATTGTCCAAATAATTGATTGTCCATAAAGATAAATACTGAACCAGTGAGTGTATAGAAATTATATACCAGAGAGCCTATAGAAATCAGGATACCTTAAAAGCTAAAATGTGAGCTAGAAGATCAACTAAATATTATCTTTGTTTTTCATGGGAAATTGTGTATGTGGAGGTTATATTTAGACATTCTTTTGGCTTATAGAAAAACTAAATATAGACTGGCCAACATTAGCATGTCCTTGCTAAATGGAAACAGTTCGTGTGCAAAATTTCCAAAACAGAAGAGAGGGGAGAAAAGAGGAAAGGGACGAATATCTTTGAAAAAGACTTTGCAAGTCAAATCCTATGGTGTGCCCAGATTGCGAAGTGGTCTAATTGGAAACAAGTAAAAAAATGATTGCATTTCAGTCATTTTGGTTTCTTTTTACTAGAAATAGCTAACATTTCACTGGACCTTGATATTTTCTTCTCTTGGAAAGCAACCACTTCAGTGATTATATGCAGGTGTACAGAACACCAATCATTTTTCCCCTGTTCTGAAGGCATTCATCACCAAAATTGTTCAACTCTGAAGAGCCTTAGGGTTCCAGTTGGCCATTATTGTATGAGTACTGTTTTTGCTATCCACAACTAGAAGGTATTTTTCTTTATTGCCTAGCTGCAATATCCCTTCTGTATAAGTAACTTTACAATAAAGTTAGCTAATGCTTACTCTGTCTAGTCCAGGATTTTTCTTCACTCCACCAAAAATATTACTTCAACCTTAGGGTGATAATGATTCAAGGAATTACTGACTCATGACTATACATCAAGTAAATACTTTCCATTTCTATGAAAAAGAAATTCACATGAAAAATTTGGCTTTAGGTAGGCACAGCTTTTTTGTTTGTTTTCCAGTAGGGATAAAGTAACATTAAGCAGGTTATTTTTATAAATATTTTAAATACCTTAAATAATTCATTTAAAAATATGACAATATTGTGATGAAACACTATACCTATTTTAATCAGTGTTCCCAAAATTATTTGCACATGTCAGATGTAACTTGAGGGAACAGTCCAGTGCATTATATTCTAACTTCAGATAATCTCATGCAAAATGCAAGCTTGGTGCCATTTCTACAAAATGTCATCCATGAACGATCAACAATTCCTTTTAGCTGAATTTAGGAAAATATACGGTAACAATATTGCTCAGGTCTTGAAATCTGCTGGATGTGAATTATCAGACACTTAAACATGACCGGCACTGAAGGCCCCCAAGTGGAGCACAATATAATTTAAATCAACTGCAACAATTAACAAAAAGAGAATTCAATAAATAGTCAAACAAAAAGTCCTTGTGAGTATTCTACCACAGCCACAGAGGCTGTTTATATCATCGAACTAAAAATCTCATTAAACCAGCCAGAGCCTTTGCTTTGAATTTCCCTTTTTGTGGAGATCTTCTGTTCAGTGACAGCAGGGTTTTTCGAAGACATTTTCCCTTTGTTTTTCCTTTTAAGTTTGCATCTCCAGGCTGCTTACCAGTCAACTCAGTGAAAAATGAGAAAAAGCAGTTGTTTCACAGAATTGACTGGTTGATTGTTAAAACAGTTGATCCCATGACCCTTCTACATGTAGACACGGACACTTTGTGTGAACCTGGATGTGACCTCTCTTATTTCAAATAAAGCATCTGGGCTTGGTTTAGGGTCTGACTCAAAATGACATTGTCAAGATGGGGAAAAAAAAAAATATATATATATATACACACACACACACACACTCAGACACAAGATTGACTTGTATCATGTATAATACGATTCGACTTTTAAATGACCTTGGTAGTTTGGAACAGTGGCCAAAAATAAGTAAAGTGAAATTAAGAAAAAAATGTACGGCAATTCACTTGGGGTGTGCGGAAGAGCCGGGATGAGCACACGTTCTGACCAAATGTGAGTAAATGCTAGAGCTAAAGTGGGTAAAGAATGAGGACTTACGAAATTCATGTTAGGGTCCAAGTGCAGTGGCCCACGCCTATAATCCTAGCACTTTGGGAGGCCCAGGTGGGAAGATCACTTGAGGCCAGGAGTTCAAGACCAGCCTGGGCAACATAGCAAGAACCTGTCTCTAACAGAAAAATTTAAAAACTAGCGGAGCATGGTTGCACACACCTGTAGTCCAAGCTACTTGGGTGGTGGAGGTGGGGATGGCTTGAACCCAGGTATTCAAGGTTGCAGTGAGCTATGATCACACCACTGTACTCCAGCTTGGGTGACAGAGCAAGACCTCATCTCTCTTTAAAAAAAAAAAAAAAAGATTCATGTTGGGGTCACATATACCCCCAGTATTCTACTCCTGTGGACTCCCAGCTGAGAGGGCAGTGGAGAATCCTGACATCTTAGGAGTGATTTACAAAGATATTTAGGATGCAATGTATTAGAAAAGTTCTAGTAATCTAGGTTGTTTACTAGAGAACTAGAGAATATGCCCCTTAAATTGTTAGGCCTTTCTGTTTTATACTATCTTTGCCATCATTAGTTTATTTAAACTTCCATGCCTACTCTTTGGGTAGACAGGACAGATATAATCATTTATTCCCTTTTTATTTATGGATCAAGGTGTCTCAGAGAGGGTGGGTGGCTTGCCCCGGCCATGTGAGAAGCAGAGACCGTCAAACCTGGAGGTCCAGGCTTTCTCTCCAGCAGCTGGACGGCCCAGGCAACGCCCTCCATGAGTTCCAGCAGCTCAGCCAGGGAACTGGGGCTGTCGGGTGTGGGCTTCCTTGGAAGTGGTAGGTGGGGCAGGATTGGGAGAGCACTTTTCAGGAGAAACCTGCAAACAGGACAGGGGAGGAGAAAGATCTAAGCAAGGGGGTGAGGGGTGGGGGGCTCAGGTAAATCTAGCTTAGCCTGACCCACAGTGGTCTCCAGACAGTAAACCAAACCTCCGCACCGCTGCCGCCTCCCCCGGTCTCCAGGCCCAGGGGCCAGCCCGTGGGCTCCACCACAGTCGGACACGTCTGTGAGCCAACTTCCTGGTCAAGGTGACTTGTCAGAAGAAGTCAGTTCTCCCCAAAATGAAACCAATGAGAGCCTTCACAGCCAGCACTCTGCAGGTGAGAGACGGGAGCAGCGGACCTGCCAGGAGGGTCTAGGAGAGGCTCCGATGGCACCTACTGCAGGGGTCTACACCCCTCATGGGGGTAGAGTGAACGCTGGAACACTGCGCAGGAAAAATGATAGAAGTAAAATGATAAACTGATTGATCCCATGTAGCAAATGTTAAATTGATTAGGCAGAACTTGTTAGTTTTTGTTCTTCATAAAAAAAAATATACTGCTTGCCATCATTGAAGTCTTTACAAATGCAGTCGAATTTTTGAAAATCTGCCAACTATCTACGATGTAGGGTTAAGCAGGACACATACAGCGGTGAAAAGATGTGCAAAAAGCTCACTGTCTAGAGTGGGATGCAGACTCGATACAAGTAAATCATAATACAGTGTTAGGAGTGTAACAATAAAAGGGTTGGAAGTAGAACAAAATAGGAAGTGATTAAACCTGCATAGTAAAGGAAAAGATCTGGAAGTTTTCCTAGAAGATGTGATCTGTCTGCTTGGTTTGGAATGAAAACTAGAAATGTTTCTGGTGGTAGAGGGTAGAACCAAGGTTATAGGGTTAGAACCAAGGTTGGTAAGAAGAAGGGTGAGTCTTCCAAGTAAAGATGCAACAGCCCAGAGACACGGAGTTGCAAAATGTGGAAAGTTGAAGGCAAGACAGGCAATTTGACAATGCTGAGATTTAAAGTTGGAAGTAGGGAGTGACCGGAAATAAAGTTAGAGAATTAATGATAATATCCCTAATATGTATCGTGCACATATTATATACCAGGCGCAGGACTGTGGTTAATCTTTACATAATGCCTGTGAAATGTCTCATCTATGTTTTCATAGATAAGAAAACTAAGTCAGTTGTGACTCTCCCAGGGTCCCAGTCATCTTTGAGAGAGCAAAGATTCAAATTAAGCAGTCTGACCCTAAAACTTACCCTTTTAACCACAGTTCTTTATGGACTCCTAGATTGTAATGGGCCTCAAATCTTGCTTATGAGCTTCCATTTTGCAGTGGAATCACTTGGCAAATTTATTAAAACCACAGTTTGCTGGGCCCACTCCCAGACTTTCTCATTCTTTCGTTAGGTCAAGGGTTGTGCCCAAGAACTTGTGTTTCTTCAAGTTCCCAGGTGATGCTGCTGCTGCTGGCCTCAGACTACCCTTTTAGAACCTCTGCCCTAGAAAATAAGGAGCCAGCGAAATGATTTAATCAAAAGATGAGATGTGTCAGGTGAAGTGTTCTGTTAGACTACAGCTTGACCGATTCTTCCCTTCTTTAAGCTGAGGTTCACACTAATGTCTTCTTCACAAGGTCTTTGTGAGAATCAAATGGGTGAGGCCCATGAGGAAATTAACACAATGTCCAACATGCGGGAGCATTTAACAAATATTAGTTATTATAGGAGGGCGAAGGAGGAGTCTGGGAGAACTCCAGGCAGCTTCTGGCTTAAAAGTGGAACTGGATTGGATTGCTTTTCTTAGTGTTCCTGGTCTAGGTCTCTGTTGAGGCTGTGCACCGCTTCCCATTCATCCCCATTCCTAATCCGTATGGTTCAGTAGTGCATGTGGGAGGGGAAGAGGCCCTGCCAGCAGTTGAAGCCAAATGCCCAGACTTTTTACCAAAGATTTTATTAATGCAAAGAAGTAGGCTTAAAAAATCCATGGTTTTTAACTGGGTCTGTAAATACCTCTTCCTTCTTGCTGCCTTCCTACTATCCCATCCCTCTTCCTTCTCAATATATAAAGAAAATAAATCCTTCAACTTTTAATCTAATGTTTTCACATCTTATTCATTTAAGTCATCTCTTGAGAATCTGTTTGCGTGAAAATGTGAGAAATGTGTTTTTAAATGAACCGAATGTGACGATGTAAGTGACATACATTAGATTTCTTAGGCAATCCCTAAATGCATTAAAATACACACTATGCATCAAGAGCTAGATTGTATCAAGTGTAATCTAACTCTGAAGGGGCAACCATTATTCTGTAAAGACTTATTTCAGTGACGTTTTAAGATTAAGACAGAGATAAAGAAAAAGTGCTATTTGCAATACCCTCTCCTGTTTGGGGAGTTAAGGTTGTATATTAATGCTTGTTTTTTAATATAGTCATCTAAAAAGATGCCAGGAGCCAATTAAGTGTATGGAATGTGATTGAAATCATTTCTTCTAGTTTTCAATGTTTGGTAGCATTCATTATTCTTACTCTCCCAGTGGAAATTTTTATTTATTTAGATAGGGATGTTTTGGTCATCTAGGTCTAACATTACAAAATTATATCCTGTTAATTTTATATTTCTAGAGAAAAGCTTTCAAGTGGAAGTTAAGATGTCAAATGTGTACTACTGAAAATCACATCCACAGGAACGCAATATATTGTCTCAGTTTACTCACTAAGAGATTCCTTTGTATGTTAGTTGGTGCTGTAGGAAAGTCCCAACAAAATGTTAATATTACTCCATGAACCTTATTGCTTTTGTGATGTTTGATTAAATCCATTTCCAATTATTGTAGGCAAATAAACAATTTTTTAAACAATTTCTCAGACGGTATTTTAGAAGTAATATCTCAACAAGGTGGTTAGGAGTTTTCACATTCACCCTCACATAGAGTGTCCATATGAAAATATCTCCAAGCGAAAACATTAATCCAAACTGAATAATACTTAAAGAGCAGATAATCCAGAATCATGTGAAAGGATGACTTGCCCCGCTGCCCCCACACCCGCTCCAGGAATGAGTTTTTGACGTTGCAAATGTGACTGTTTGTCTTCTGTTGCCACAGAGGCTGCGGGTAATTAATGATAAGTCAAGTTGTTTTCTAAAATGTACAGAAGTATTTCAGAGATTGCCAATGTCAGAAATCACGGTGCGAAATCCCTGCACATTTTCTTATCCACTAGTGGGTGTTACTAGAAAACAAGTTTAATTGTAACTTTTAAAATACCATTCTCAGGGTATTAGTATTACTTGTCTGTATTGTTCTGACATTTTAGCGACGGAGGGTGTTTATGTATGGGGAACAAAACGCAGGAGGACAAATGAAAAGCACCGAGTCGAATCAGTATGCGTATTTTTTCTGAGTCACTGTGCCCTTTGCCGGGCTGTGGCAAACTAGTTTTACTCATCTTTGTAGGCGAAGCACAATAAACAACGACTGCAACATCTACAGTTTAGAAGCCAGCAGCTGCAGATAGTAGAATGACTCAAATACCAATACATGTTACCCAGACACCACGACAGCAATAATAACAGGGAACAAGACTTTTCTATTAAATGTTTTAGGATTGCTCTATACTTCTGAGTCGCGCATTTTCTTTGTGATAATTCCTTATTTCAGAAGAATATTTTATAAACCGTTTTAGTTTGTGATTTAAGCAGTGCCATTTAACTGTTGTGGAGTCAGAAATATTTTTCTTCTCCTCCTTCACTGAGAAATGCTAAAATTGCTTTCTCTCAGATTGAACTTCATATTTCAGGCTGTCTGTTTTTTAACATAAAGGACAGAAGTTCCCCATATCCTTCTTTATTTTTTTCCATAAACATTTATTGAGCCCAATTACATGGAAAACGCTATACTAGATGTTATGGAAATTCACAAATAAATAAGACATGGCTGCTAGTCTTAAAAGATTTACAATTTTTTGTAAGCAGACAAGACATCACACACATAAACTTGTAGAGAAAGAAAAAGATGATTCCATAAAATTAATGAAACTACATTTTTGAAGTAATTGCTTTCATTTAATTCATTTGGTATTTTCTTTCGTGGAAATCATTTAGTAAGCCCCTGTTTGTTTGTAAAACCACTGTAATTTTAAAAATTTTAATTAAAAAAAAAAGCACACTTCAGAGGGTCATTTCTTTACTCTCTGATGAAGGATAGCCCACAATATACTTTTCTGAAAATATTTCCTCATTTAGAACTAACTAGGATTCTTTTTTCTTCCTCTCTTTTGAACTTTGTGTTTTCTTTTTACATTATTCCATTCATTAAATGAATAGTTTTTTTCTATAAAAAAGTGATCTCTGCTTTACCATATAATTGCATATCTGCTGCTTCTCTGGGTCTTCTTATTAAAAGAGAGAGGAGCACAGAGTTTACCTATAAAATGAGTTTTAGAAATATACCCTTTCATGTTAAATTAGCAATTTTATAGACCTTCCAAATAAAATTTTATTAAACCATTTAACAGTCATATAATGGAAGAAGGATACCAATTTAAATAAGGCTGACCATTACCCATGTGTTAGTATAAAGACATTAGGCCAGCTGTTACTGAAAATGACTATTATTTAGTGGTTATTTTGTTCCTTTTTGCATTGGAATGAAACTATTTAATCTCATACTCTAATGACTAATCTGTGGGGTATATAATGATTTCCATATCATCAAAATTAGCTTTTCTGGGAAGATAGAACAAACTTTTTTAGAAACTAAAAGCAGTCGTTTTCTTTTGTTTGCCCTGTTACAGCTGCATATTCTTACTAAAAGCTGACATTTCTATTATTTTCAAACATATGTTAAATAAACAATGTCAGAATCCCCCTAAAGACTTGTTTTTATTCCTTTGTCCATGTCGTAGGAAAGTCACCCACATCTGGGCATTGGTGATAACTCTGGCCTCTTGCTTGCAGAGGCTGTTACAGACTCTGCCAGTCTAGGTGAAGTCTGGGATGTACATCTTGCTCGAAGCAGTGCTCAGAAACCCAGCCCTGAATTGTTTCCCACCAGAAATTCCCATGAAGCCAACACTTCTATTGGAAAGAGTTGGGACTTTCCTCTAATCTCATTTCTGAGTTAGTGCTAATGTCTGATCAGCCAGGGACTCTTCCACAGACAGTACTAGGCTGACCTACGTTATGCTAACTGCTCCACAACCTTTACAAGTGCAGACCCTTTGTGTTTCATCTAAAGTAAGAGTTTTGTAATATTGTGGATGAAGTCTTTCAATAGAAGACAGAAACATTAAGCATATTCTATAAATAATCGGCAATAAATACTAGCAAACATTTACTGAGTGTGAGTGGTACTGTTGTGACTTACATAGATTAACTCACACTCACAGGAAATCCAGCAATACAAATGTCTGCTGTTCTATTTTTCAGAACCTGTGAAATTAACTCCCTAAATTTTTGATAAATGAATTTGATAGCACATAGGAGCTGTTGTAAGCATCTTTGTAATCACCTTCACTTGTACCTTGCAAAATTGTCATAATCTTTTAACAAGTGTAAAGATGTTCATTAACCTAAAGTCAAACATGATTATAAATCTATTCATTTGAGTAAGTTTCTTCACTTAAGTCTAAATATTTTTTTTTAAATTTCCAATTCAGTTCTATTTACTTCACAAAGGAAAATTATTTTTTTTACATTGATAATAACTAGGAAAAAAAATGAGAAATTAGTCCTTTTGGTGCACGTCATGTCTTCAGACTTAACAAAGCTAAATTTTTCTCTTGATAGAAACCAATTCATGTGCTGTAGTCTGTGGTTAAAAAAATTTTTTTGATCTTGTTCAGAGTAGGCCCTTAGGGTTTTGCAAGTAGGTGTCATTGTGTCTCACATCCCCTACTGTGAAAATCAACTTGCATTTGAATGTGCATCTTGACCCATAAATGTCACAGTGGTCCACTGAGCATCTGACTTCAACATTTCCTGTTGTAAAATGGACAATAGGAAACAATATTTTTTTTCCTTTAAGAGGGGGCCTGGGACAGAGTAGCTGATATGTCCATGAGCGTGTATAGCACAGACAGGAGAAAATGCAACAGTCAAGGTTTAAGTGCATGTCTCCAACTATTAGGCAAGATGATACAAGACGACAAAGTTTCTGAAGAGCTTTGTGAAAAAAAAAAATACCAGATTATCGTGTCTGTTTCCAATTCACTTCTTCCTTTCAGAGGATTGCATTCATCTTGGTTACCCTTAGTCTCAGACTTAACACTTTGCCTGAAAGTGAGGATAGAACAAATTATCTTTCCCATTCACTTTACTGCTTTCTCTTCTCCTCTACTTAACACACATAAACTTTATTTATCTTTAAATCCATACTGATGGCCCAACGGGTAGGGATAGTAGAGCCTGTATTACGGAGTGAATGAATGAATAAGTGCACACGTGAACAATGTAGGCGTCAATTTGACCCCACCTGTGTCATTTCCTGTTTGAGTGACTGGTACCTATTTTTAGAATTCCAGTTTCCAATAATTTATTGTATGGAATGTCAGAATTATATGCTGGCGTCTTATAGAGAGCAAAAAAATCATCTGAAAATTAGAATACATAACTGTTTTTTAAAATCTAATTTCTGGCAGTGCTTGTTTTTATCCAACTAAATTTTATTTTTGTTGGTTTGTTTGAAATCTGACAGAAATATGTGATCCAAATGGAAACATTATCCAATTTGGAGATGCCATACACGTCAAGATTGTTTGCCCACTGGGTCTTCAGGTCAATGGAAAATAAAGGCAAGGGAACTAACATTTATTGAGCAGAAACCCTGCACCTGGATATTTTCCCTCTGTCCCGGGTCTGTGTCTGGTGAAGTAGAGTCAGTAAGAGCAGATGGAGTTCCAAACTCAGATTACTCAGCGGTGAACAATCCAGGTTTTGGTAGAAGCCTGGCATAATGTTTCTCTGTTGTATTTAAGAATTGACTTCCCTTTAGGGCATGCTTCTTTCAGCCTTTCACTTAGTAAAGGAAAAAGGAAGAAAAGTCACACAATTATTGATAAGCAGTTTTCATAGTAAAGATTTGACTGACTGGGAAAGAAAAAACCAGCTAAATGTGCTTTTCTTCTTCCTAGTTGTTATCATCGAGGTAGGTTAGGGGTACATTCCACTACGCCACGAAGGTAAGTTCACTGCTTACATGGCAAACAGACGCATTTAGGTTTATAAACGTGAAAAGTTGAGGTGCAATTTGTTAGTAAATGGAAGGGAGAAAAGATGTATGTGGATGGAGAGGTGGTTGAGGGGAGGCAGTTTCAATTGTCTTCAGAAAGATGGCCAAGCACATATTGGACGTGTCTATCTGAAATAAAATGTGATTCCCAGGAATGGCAACAGAGTCTAGTTGGTGGTGCTCATTAAAGCAGTTTGAAACATCTGCTTTCCCTGTTTAAAGGACTAAGATTCAGGGACTGATGTGTCAGTCATTCACAGAAAGGACAGGCCTGTGAGTATTCAAAAACCAGCAGGAGGGCACACGTGTGTGAGCACACAGATACACACACACACACACACACACGTGAGCACGCACGCAGGGATAATTTGGCATTTTCTCCCTCAAAGAAAGTAGACATCAAGACGTTCTGTGGTCTTAAATCTCTCAAACCAGGGCCATCTACTTTGTGAAAAAGCTCTGTCATTGTGTGGTATCACTGCCAATAACCACTGTCACTGCGTCTTGTCAAACCAAAGGCCATTTGTTTCTAGAAGAAAAGCTTGGAATATATAACTGAGGTAGGCAAGAATTTTTTAATGGAAATATAAGCCTTTAAATAAATGATTGTCTTTTCTGAGCACATTAAAAAAAACATATGTATAAAAAATCATACTGAAAAAATTTATACTCAACGAAATTGTGACACTCACTCATCTAAAAAGCTTTGCTCATTCAAACCAGAGCGATTAATCATAGAAAGGAGATAAAAAAAAAAAGTTCCCTGAAAGAGAAGGGAAATAATTTAGCAGTAAATCATAGAGCAGGGCTAACATGAATCACAGAAAAAGGTACCAGCTCTTATGATTTAGGTGACATATAAAAAATAGCCCTTCGTGGATTGACAGTTATAGGTATAAATGATAAAATTATTCAGCAGTGCTATGTTCTCTTCTTGCCATTTGTCATTTTGCATCTGATTACTTCTAAGAATTTAATTAAAGGGGCAACAGAACCATATAGACCTTTTGTGACTCTTAACAATCAGATACCTTTTTAAGCCTTTTTAAAGAAAAATATATGACTGCTCTATCCTTTTGCTTCACTAAATGCTCTCTGCATCTTCATGCATGTTATTTTTCTTCTTTATGCTGTTTTAAGCTTGCAAGAAAAATTTAATAGGAAAACATTAAGAATCAAATGTAAAGTCATTCATTGTTGTTATTAGCTGAAAAAATATTTTAGTTTAAATATATAATGACAGACTGACTAAGAACAGCTGCTAAACTGATGTCTCCAGGTTTCATTTTTGAACTAAAATCAAAGATAATTGTACTTTTTCTCTCTGGCTCTGCAACTCCAAGTAATAAACACAAGCCTGTATGTGGGGGGTGTGTGTGTGTGTGTGTATGTGTGTGTATGGCTATTATACACACACACATACACAATGAGACCATACATTTCATATCAGCATTATAGACATTCTTCTGTAGCAGCACTATAAATCAAAAGCTAGTGTTTAATGTAGAAGGTGAATGGCATCTTATAAAAGTGAGTGTGAAATGCCGTTTTAGCAAAAGGGCCCCTTTGCATAAATCATGCTGTAACTTGCCTAAACATGAGAGGTATTTTCTTATACTGTATGTTGTAATGATATGGCAAGTGGGTTTTATACAAGTCGATCCTTGCTATGAGGTCTTCCTTGTCAAGATTCTTATAAGGAAAATAAAAGTTTTAGGAACTATTGTGACTTTTATACAATGTGACCACCAGTACAATACATTCTTAACAATACACCTGTGTGTGCACTTTTATTTGCAATTAAGAACAGTTACTACTACACACCCAGTTCAGTCACTTTAAAGTTGTGCTTCCAAACAAACAACTTCAGTGTTTTAACTGACTAAATTAAGGCTTTTCTGTGTTTCCCCCATCTCCCAGAGCAGAAATTAAATCAGTTTTAATTTATTTTATTTGCTAACACTGTAGATATAATTATTGCTGCCTAGTCTTTTTAATTGTTTTCAACTAGGTGCTTGTCTTTAAGTCGCAATAGACTTCTAATTCCACTTTGTTGATATTCCCTTGTTAATTCTGACAAAGCATCATAAATCCAGGTATTTAGGTTTATTGAATTTTGAAATGAGGTGATTAGTTGGCGCATGGATGAATGAATTGATGCAAAGCAAAATGAATTTTATGATTTACTATGGTTTGCAAGTTCCCTTGGAACCATTATGTGCAAATTGTAAAATGTATTAAGAGGTAAGATATCACATTTATAATAAACTTGGCAAATTTTGCTCAAGTAGAGATATTCAAGCATTCTGCAAAAGAGTCACTGTTGAATAAGTGTTTGGCATACGCAATTAATTTTCACTGTGTTGTCTTATACTCTATCATTTATAAGTCTGGGAGGCTAATGTACAAGATGTCAGAGGCTTCACAATCAATGCGGAACACTACATGTGTCAGGTTTTAGGGTTTTAGATTGTAGTCTAATGTTCAAGGTAATTACCAGTTCAAAGCTCTAATAAGACACATGTAACTGAGCATTTTACTTTAAAACACAAGGTTCCTCACATATGTTCCCTCCTTGATGGAGGCCACAAGCCTATGGATTTTATATTATTGACCTTATTATGTATAATCCATGTGCTTAGTTTGGTATTTCATTAATTGTGAAAATCTGTGTCCGGGCATACAGACACAAGGGAAATATTAATAGCCTACTATTACAGTAACACCTAGATTCTAGGCAGGTCAGCATCTGTGGCTGGAAAGAACAGGCAAGCAGGCACAGGCTGGTGACAGGGGCATCAGAGGGTCTTGCTGCTACTGAAATTCTATCATTAGTAATTTATCTCCCTTTATTTCCTTAATACTATTATTAAAACCCCGAGGTGTAAGGTATTAGCTTTCCAACAGCAAGGGTAGACTGTGGCTATACTTAAGGAGTTCAGTTCTAGAAGAGGCACTAGAGAGGGGAGCTGTCGGCAGTTGGGAATCCCCTCTAAGTGCCAAGGGATGAGAGAACCAGAGGAGCAGCCAGGGAGTCTGCCTGTCCTTGTTCCCAGTCCCAGTTGGGCAGTTTAGTTACACAGATAACTTGCAGCAGAGCAAACGCACCAGACCTTTTAGTTCTGGTTCTTACATTTGGTGGTGAGCAGTTTCCATCCTCTATGACAGTTTTAACTGAATGTGATCAATAAATAAATACACTCAAGTTAAGAGTGAAAGAGTCATTCTAAACATCCCATCACAAATTTATGGGGTTGTGTCTATTGGATTAAAAACCCCAATATTCATCTCTCTAAGACTTCACAAGCATTCAGAGGTGACCTGTCAGGTTTATTTGCATCTAATTGGATCCATCACCCATAATTTTATTTTTGGTGAATTAATTATCACTGACAGTCCATTCCTTAGACACCCAGTGGAGATGGCCCAGAGTGCCTGGTGTCTTCTCATCATACCTGACTGCAACATGTAGCCATACAGGAACAGTGCAGTTAAGTGGTCTCCTGAATTTGACTTTGGAAAAGAAATGGAGAAGTGAATTATTTTTGTTCTCGGTGGGGAGAAACAAAGAAAACTTCAGGAGTCCTCCTCATTTTTAAGCTCTACAAGCTCAGAGCTTGAGTAGAGTTCTGCAACTGTGAGTCTGAGCAGGATTACTCTGCAGTATCCTCTGAGAGCTCTCCATGATGCCTGGTCCAACATCAGTGCACTCCCCTCTGCAAATCCTACCCTTGGGCTAAAGGACTTGCAAGATTTTCTTCCTCCTGCATGGAGCAGAGAGAATGAGAATTGTCTTGCCTATTACAAATAGGCACCAGCAGAGATTCGATTGGCTGATTAGGTCTTCTTGGAGAAACCTATAATGGACAATGCTATTTTATTAAATTGCATTCTATTTTCAGTACACGATAATATTCTGGGGTGATCAGACTATAGTAATTAAGAACACAAAATCTGTAGTCAGAGTGCCTGGGCATCTTCGATAAAGTACTCCTACTAAGCTTTCATTTCTTTATCTAAAAAATGGGGATAATAGTAATACCTGTCTCACCAGATTGTTTACAGTGGTGGTCCCCAACCGTTTTGGCACCAGGGACCAGTTTCACGGAAGAGAATTTTTCCACAGACAGGCTGGGGGATGGTAGGTGATGGGACCTGGGAGCGGCTGTAAGCACAGGTGGAGCTTCACTTGCTCCCTGCTGCTCACCTCCTGCTGTGCAGCCAGATTCCTACAAGGCCACTGACTGGCACCATTCTGCAGCCCAGGGGTTGGGGACTAAAGGTTTAGAGTAGTGCATGAGATTTATTCCATTGTGTCAAGTCCTTAGGACTGTGCCTAAAACATGGTAAGGTTTCAGTAGAAATCAGCTGTTATTATTAGAGGAAATGATTAGAAGAAGAGTTGAAATAAGTTAGTTTCTGATCTATACACAAACAAGCATAGCCTGCAACAGTAATAAACTGAGATTTGGTTCCAGGTCTACTGCTAACTCTCAAGCTATCACCATAAAACATCAACTCCATCAATTAAATTGTTTAAAACTTTGCTCAAGTACTTAGGTATGCATAGCAGCCCAAACCTCTCCTGAGCACCCAGTCCCTTGCTAGATCTCTAAGGATAAAGGGATAAATAAGACACAATCCTTACTTTCAAAGTGTTAACAGGCTGGTTGTGTCCATTCACAAGGAAATCAATAATCAATTTACAGTTCTAAAGCAGAGGAAAGCTTAGAGTGAGGTAGGAGCACACATATGGCCTGGCCGGGGAGTTAGAATGACCATAGAAAAGGCTTCCTGGAGTGGAATAGACACAGCTTTGCTTTGACACCAACCAATTTTTTCAACCCAACTTTTTCTCTTATTCGGTTCTTTTATCTATGTAAGAGGAAAAAAAAATGTTTATCACTGGCTGTCTTGTGATTTAAGATTCTGCTATCCTAGAAGAAAGAAAATTATCTCTCAACTTTAGCATTATTCCAATTGCCTCTCTACCACCTTAACTTCAAAGCCAAGCTACTTCAAAGTCAGTATTTACTCTCTTCCTACTCTTCAACCCAGCCTATAATTAAGATTTTGGTGGATTAATTTCATTTTGATTCTGTTGTAGGCACTTTGCCGACTTCAGAAAGCAAGGAAAATATAAAGTATAATAAAATGACTGTTTCTTATCATTCTCTTCATTATAATTGACTGGTTGTTTTCAACATCCTAGGAAATGGTATTTGCCTCCTAAATCATTTGACTAGTAAATTATTATTTGTACAATTGATTATGTAAAGAAATGTCTGGGGAAAACATATAGATAAAGATGGCCTCTCTGTCCCTCAAACTCTAGCATTGTCTGATAACCCAGAGTTTACATGAAGACAATTTAACACATAGACTCAACTCTTGGTAATAGACCCAGTGGAGGGGAGCAGAACAACTCAAAATTTTGAGTAATCCCCAAATCAATTAAATGTAGCTTTCAAATGTGTTTTTATTAGTTACTGTGTATTTAAACAGCATTTCTAATATTTAGAGATTTCATGGAAGAGCAAGCAAAGTAATGAAATCTCTGGATTTTAGTTTGATTACTCAACTTTCTTTCCACTAGCATATTCTGTCCCTCCCTACTATGTGTTGAGAATGAAATATGTCATTTCCCAAACCGATGGTGAAGATTGAGCTTTCTCATGCATCTGCTTATTCATATCTTCTCTAGGCTAGGGAGACAATTGTTCTGGCTTGAAAGACTTCCAGCTTCTAAGCCAGAATAGAGAAAGATCCTTTTACATTAAGAATGTACATCATTAATCAGAGAGGTACATTTGTAGCTTAAAAATTATATTAATATATTATTTATTTATTGGGAAACTAGTAATCTACTGGGTCCTGGGGACTTGGGCATAGCCAACTACCAGCTTGCTCAGGAGAATAAACAATTTATGCCAGAGAAACAGTCAGTAATGCTGATTGTATTCTTTTTATAGTCTAAGCATTTTCTAGAAGAAAGACTTTTTAAAAAAAATGTAGGGGTTTAAAACAGCACCTACATGCAAGTCAGAATATAATTTTACTCTTTTGGAAATTTTGTTTAGAATAATAATGGGAAGTAAAGCCATGTGTCAATGAGCCCCCTAAAGTCGGTCATGTGTTTGCATTTTCAAAGACTATTATTTTGGCATTTCATGGCAACGCAACATGGTGAATTTTAAAGATTGGTGGAATTACATTCCAGGTATCAATGTACATTAAGAACTAATAGAGTGAGACATTTTAGCTGACAGAGTCATAGTTTCATAGCATACATAATAGACATCTTTTAATGATAAAGTGTGCCACCATCGAACTTGTAACACACAGCAGAGAGAAGGCAACAGGACTTTCTGTTGCTGCCTCTCCACCCCCTCTCTTCCCTCTCCCTCGTCAATACTTTCTTTATTGCCTGACATTTATTCACCAATATATTGAACAACAGCGGGGAAATTGTCTCCAGAAGGCCACAGTAACATGCTGCATACGTGAAAAATGTGTTAGGGAATGCCCTCTAATCTGGCCAATAAACATATTGATGTGAGGCATTTTGTCCACTTTAATAACACCATAGATTTATGTACATATAATCATCTATCACAATAGCTCAAATAGAGTACTTTCACTTGTCTCTCCTCATGTTTCCCTAATAAGTATCTGATTAGGTAGACTTGTCAAGGAAGGGGCCAGATTTGATTTATTTTCATATTCTCAATGCCTAGCACAGGACCTGGCTCACAAGACTGCACACACTCAAAAAACGGTTAACCCACTGAGCTACCGGAGCTCCATTGCGTGGATGAGGAGGAGAAGTCAGCTCAAGAATTTAAGCATACAGGATGACAGATAGTGAGTTACAGGCCAAGATGGAACTTGGAACGTTCGATGTGAGCACTCAGGGCTCTTTGCATCTCAGTACTCTGCATACTTTGCATCTCAGCCCACAAAAGCTCAGGCAGGAGGGTTTGTCACAGAATGGGGAGTCCTAGGAACGCCAGTGAATGAGGAGGCAGCACCTGGAATGAAGGAAGAACAGGGCAGTTTTGGAAGCCAGATTTCATCTTTTGTTGTTGTTATAAATGTTGGGGCATGAACTAACTTCTCTCTTCATGGCTCACATCCCTCCCCGCCTTCCTCCCTCCGCTTTTTAGGAGGTCTTGATTGCTAATAGTGATATGTCTGCTGTTACTGAACATCTTCAAAACCAGAACTACATGTCTTTAAGAATCTTCAGATGAAATGACGTCTCTGCCCAGGACAGGCATGGTCTTTTGTTCTGCAGCGTGCAGTGGCAATCACCCTTCCTGCCATTCCTTGGAGACTAGTGACTTTCTCTGGAGGGGGCCGCAGGGTCTTGCTGCAATATACAGGAAATAGATCAGGTTTGGGGTCTTTTCCTTTGAAGCTAGAAGTAATAGATGCATGAAGTGCATTGCATCGCTCCAAAGTCATCTTTTCTACTTCCTTGTTTTATACCGTTAATTACAGTGTAAATCTCACTTCATTTGTACTATTAAACACTATTAAGTGAAATGCACAGAATAATCAGATCTCCTAGTAGGTTGTGTTAGTTTCTTTCCTTCCCCCTTCTCCTTTTGAGTAGAGGGTCTCACTGTATCACCCAGTCTGGTCTCGAACTCCTGGGCTCAAGCCATCCTCTCGCCTCAGCCTCCCAAGTATCTGGGATTACAGGCAGGAGCCCCCGCACCTGTTGCAGGTTGTGTTCATTTCTAAGAGCAAGGAAGAAATTAGCATTTATTAAATTCCAACTCTGAACTATGCACCGTTTAGGTATATTTTCTGATCCTAATCTTAAAGAAAAAAAAGAAAAAAGCAAAGCCAAAAAGCTCTTAAGAGACAGAACTTACTACATCTTCCTTTGTGAACTAGGGTACAAAGGCAGAACTAAGGTGCCCAAGGCCAAAAACTAGCACAGGACTGTTTACACCTGATTCCAAAAATCCTCGACAAAGTTCTCTACTGTCTATTTCAGGTCTTAAAGATGTTTCTAGTTATATGCTTTAATGGCTAAGAACTTTTCCATACGTACATTTTCTGTAAGCCATACACTTAGAGGCTTTATTTTAGCAAAATCACCCTGGCACGCTGTAACTGCAGAACTCCAGAATAGTACCCCTCTTATTCAATGATCTCATAGGCCTAAAAAAAATTGTGTTTTGGTTTCAGGATTACACACAGAAAGGCAGTATGGAAGAGAGAGGAAATATATAGCACTGTAATGGAAACTAGCAGATCAAGATCCTGATCTCAAATCTGCCAAAAACTAGCAGTAAGATCTTGGCAAATCACCTAACTTCTTTAGACCTCAATTTCCATTCCAATATAATCAAGATGATCTTGAAGGTGCCTTCCAATTCTGGAAGTTATCTGTAGATTTTACTATCTGTCATAAAAAATGTGATTTTCTTTAAAAAAAAAAAGAATGTACATCTGTTGTTTTACATTCTCTCTGGTATAATTCATTGATATTAACATGATTAAAGAATCTAAATGAAAATGACTTTTATTTATTTTAACTTTGTGTTTTTAGCAACAGACTTTAGGCAAGACTATTTTTCTGGAGATTGTGTACTGCAGAAATACATTTGCCTTTAAGTAGAAGGACAAAGAGAACACTATTGAGACAGTTTAAAGTATCAATTTATGGTCTTGTTAGGGGCTAAATAAAGTGAATTACTGTGTCCACTCTGGTGCCTGACCTGTTTCTCCATCAATATTCAGGCCTCTGGGCAACAGAAATTAAAAATTAAAAATAAACACTATAGATGTATTGCTAACATGTCATTATCCAATTATGGAGACTAATTAGCTGAAGACTTTTTCACAGTTGAGACAGGTACGAAATGTAATTTCTTTCAAATTGAGAAGGAAATTCAGAGCAAGGACTCAATATATTTATTTATGCAGTTTTCATTTTAAGGCTTTGAATCAATCAGAGCTAAACCTGCAGTCATCTCACATAGATGCTATTTTGTTTCCTTTTGTAAGAAAACAAGTCTTTATAGAAACTATTTGAATTCTAATAATTGCAGAAGGAAAATTGGATATGCCTTGTGAGACAATTAGTACCTACCAGTTCAACCTCCACAATTAATGAATGGCTGTTTAACTAATATGTACTTAAATTCAGATGAGGATTAACAAGCAAGTCCTCTGAAGAGGATTTTTTTTTTCTTTTAACAAAAAAGATCATTGACGAATGAGTGTAGTAATTCTAATGAGGCAGGTCCATTTGTTTTGTTTTAATCTTCCCGGAGAATTCTCTGCAAAAGTAGAGAAAATTCTCTTGAACAGTTAAAAAGTGACCCTCTAGTGTGGCTGTTCCATCATTCACATTCAGAATCACTGAGAATTTCCAATAAAGTAGACATTGACCGCATGAAACAATGTCACTAGATTGTGCAGATTGCGTGTGGGAAAATAAAATGCTCATGAAAATTGCCTCCTTCAAGTGAATGTCAGCATTTCTAAGTTTGATTTTATTTCATTTCAGAGTCTGTTTTTTTTTTTCTGTGAGAAAGCATTCCTAATATAAGTCAGTGACAAAATGATATGTAATTTTTTGCTCCTCAGGAATACATGTATTTCTTGATTTTAATCAAGTTAAAAAGGATCAATTGCTTCTAAATGGAGTTGCAAATACTACTGATCCAAAAAAGACTCAGTCTGCTAAAATTTGTAGAATATGAGGGGAGGAGAAAATACATTTTGGTACGTGATCTCAATTAAGCATAGACTTCAGCTTTGACATTTTTCCATAGTTAATGCGATGCATTCAGTTTTGCATCTCATTTCATTGGTAAGTACTGGCTGTTATTTGTTTGCCAATTGCATCAGAGGACTGGAGGAGAAGCCTAGAAATCTTGATAAAATATTTAATCTTAGCAAAGATGATCATCTTTTCCTCTTCCTCCATTCTTTGTGACCTATTTATACTGCTTTGCAAATAAAAAAAAAAAGGTGAACCAATTTTAGTCACAAGAAATATATTTTAAAAAGTAAAGTCCCCTTAATAGTAGCAGTCACTAGCATTTTGTCAGCTTGGCCACAGGGGAATAAAAACGAAAGGTATCAGTGCTTCCCGTCAGTGGAACCCGGGTGGAGTAACATTTTTTATGTGAACTGGAAAAGGAGAATATTGAAGCAAATCATCTGACGTGTTTGGATGAACTTGGACTTGGAACTGTTTATTTATTTCTAATAGGGAGTAACGCCATGTCAAATCTACGATTTTTATACTTTACACATTTCAATGGAAAACATGTCATCTTTTGTCTTTAATTCCACCTTTACTACAGAGGTGAAAGCGGTGTCATTCTGTTTAATTGGCTACCTGCAGTTCATTAGTGAAGGCAGCATCATTAAGTCATACTGGAGCATTTGTAGGAGCTAATCTTCCAGGCACTTAGCATTCTCGTTGACCTTGTTAGAGGTAAGGGAGGTCAGGCTCGGGTTCAACAGAGGCACTCTCCCGCCAAGGAGACTGGCATGACAAAGTAATCGGTGTGTGTCACTTTTCATTAATCACACCACTTTCCTTCTCATGAAATACCAGCAGATAATTGTTACTAAATGCGATTCGCAACACTCCCATGCAGTGGTTGAAGAACCAGAAATAGGCAAACAGATAAAAACATTGTTTAGCTTGCAGGCAGCAAGTGTTTGCTATTCAGAGGTACATCATGCATAAACATTGATTTAGCCATGAGCTGACACTTATAAAGCTTTTGCTGTTTCCAGAAAGCCCTGTGGTCAGGCTAAGTAATAGCCAAGGGCAAGCGCTTTTACCTGTATGGCAAGGTTACATTCTATTTAAATTGCCTGGTCTGAAATAAATCAGTTTCCCTAATGTTAGGCCACTGCAAGATTGCCATGGGTGAGAACCAAGGGCACTAAATAAAATGCTCGCCTTTATGGTGAGAGACTCCTAGAGGGCAGTTTGTTGATTTTGAATAAATATTTCATTAAGTCCCAGTGGCTGCACGTAATTTGGAAGCTAAGGATTCATTTAAATCAATTGAGGTTTCCAGCTTTCTTTAATAAATGGGTACATTTATGCACAATGAAGAAAACTTTTTTTTTCCCTCATCAGGGCTTCCCAAATTTCATACCCTCCAGAGTGATGAATGGTACTTTTAAATATGCTGATATGATGTCACACACTTGGCACGTGACGGCTCCTGCTTCTTCTGCAGCTAGGTCCCTCTCCAGCTCACCATTGGCATAGGATCCAGTCGCACGAAGCAGCCTAGTTATTTGCCATCTACCCAGACCACAGGGCCTAGGGACAGAACACTTGCGTCCAACATACGCTAAACTGATGCTGTGCAAATATTGTTAGACACACGACACAACTACTATGCAGTGCAGCATTTCTCTCTATGCTGTGGTATGATTGCTAGTGCCGCGCTGTAAGTTTTCATGGCGAGGAACCAGAGCCAGGGCTAGTTCAATACTTTTCGCTCCCGATCAGTACTTCGCTTTTTTTCTCTTCTAGTCATTGAGATTTGGGATCAGTTCTAATGTGTATGACTGCCTTTTTTAATATTAAGATATATAAATAAAACGGAAGAATTCAACACTAGCTATATGCACTAACTGCCAAGAGGATTTCTGAAAGAAGATGAATTAAAGTTGGAAAGATTTTTTTTTTTCTTCAAAAGGAAACATATTATTAATCTCAACTTTTCAAAGTTTTCTCAGTGGATAATATGCTTGTCAAACAAAAGTATGGTACTCAGTATAGGGGAAAATCACATTTTGGTAGAATGGGAAAAGTAATTTGATCAGATATATACAGATTTCTTGTTTGTTAAAAAAATTGAGTAATTTTCTTATATAAAATCTATCTTGCAAATAGCTTATTGATTCTGAGAAAGTGTTTTCACAAAGCAAATTAAAGTTAAAAATCCCAACCAATAATAATGCAGAATAGAAATGTATAAAAATACATTATACTCACTGCTGAAATGAATTGCAGAGTCCTCATTGTGTACATAGGTATAGTATGCTACCCTTACGGATCTCAAATTTTATTATGTGTTTGCATTTTATAGTATTATATTTATATTCATATATATGTGAATCTTTATCACATTTAATTTTTAAACATTGGTTATTTTAGAGCATTTGGCCGCTAATGAAACTTACACTTTATATGATTATATGTATGAACCATTCCTAAGAAGTATGAAAAAAATAGCTAACACTTATTAAGCACTAACTATATTCTAAGTACTGTACTCATATTAACTTATTTAATCCTTACAACAATATATGAGGTAGGAGATAGCTTCATCACCGTTTCACAGATGAGGAAATGCACAGAGCAGAGGATTCAGTACCTTGGAGAGGACCACATAGTAAACACTGGGGCTGTCTTCAAACCATAGCAGATCAGCCCAAGACTACGCAGTCACTAAATGGCACCACCCCCACTCACATTCACATTCCAAGTTGACACACCATATACCCACTGGGTCTCCCTTGATTTTAGATGTGAGAGTCGTACATAGCATAGAAATAGCACGAACCCTTTCCATAGACTCTGCATGTCTACTGTTAGTGAGCCTTCTGTTCTCTGCTAAGTGCTTAGGGATTTGCATAACTTACCCTCAGGCTTTGTTTCTTACAGTGCAAAATATTATTTCTAATATACATAAAGTAAGATCGCATAGTTTCAACATAAATGGATGCATGCAGATCTGAGAGGAGAGATAGATAAGACCTAATAACTAGATGATAGATTTTGTCTTTAACGAGGTGTGATACTGATGCATTAAAAGTTTCTCCCTCTTCCCCCCTGCCTTTTTTTTCTTCCAGACTCAGAAACTCTATCAGGGTCTCCCTGTTTCCTGCTCTCTAATGCAGAGCAAAGTGTAGGGTCTCTGGTGAGGTTGTTTCCTCTTTGTAACAGCTGAGTTGGCTAACTTCACGTTTCCTGTGCTGAGCATGGAAGCAGCGTCTGTCTGCCTAGCTAAGCTAATTTTCCTTTTCCTCTTGGCATTCACGTCTTATCTTCCTTCCTCTTTAATGGATGGAAGTTCTTTGGGGAGGGTTTCCCCCCCCCACCTTCCCTGTATAAGTAAACAGAAAAGCAGTGTAATGTCTTCTCTAACCTTATTAAATTGCATTTCACCCTTGAAAAATGACCCAGTGGTTCAGTGATTGCTTACGTGTGAAATATGACAGAATATTCAGATGTGTATAAAGACTTGTCCCAGGTGTAACTGTCCAGAATTGGAATGACACGTAAAGACAGGAAAACAGCACTCTCCTTGGTCTTCCCTGAAAGTTCTGACTTCTGCAATAAGGTAGATGGATGTGGTGGATGTGGCCCTTCAGTGCTATAAAGTGCTCAGTTCAACAATCAAGATGGCATCCAAATAATTCAGATTCTTCCCTCTTATCTCTTGAGGTGTTAAGTTGTCACATAGTCCACCCCCTTTAAGCAATCCCTTTTATATTTTCCCTTTCACTGTCTCATTTATTGTCCTCCCAGTCAGTCCCCTTACCTACCCCTGACCCAAGGAAAAATAACCTCCTCAGCCCCAGGTTCCAATCCACCTTTCTCTCCTCCTTCCTCCTGATTCTGCCTTGCAAAATCAAAGATCTTCATCCAGCCTGGGAGAAATATTTTCATTGGTCAAGATAGGTAAGGGATTAAGACAGAAACAGAAATCCTCTTTGGCAGGTTTGGGGAATGGGAAAAGGTAGGACTTCTCATTTGTTAAGACATTTTATCCCTCACAGTTGTGTCCTCTCTTTCCTCTTCCTTCCCCTGGCCTCACTGTAATCCCCAGCCAATCTTGTTGAGATAAAATTTCATCGAGATACAAATTACTTTTTTCCTTCTGATGGACCTTTGAACTTACAAACAGGAACTGAAAGCATAATGGAAGGACCCATACAGAAAGTTTTCCATTTTGCTGACTGGGTTTTATAAGTTTCTCATCCTGTAATATTTACTCAGCAACTGAACTGAGTCCTTTGCATGTTCCTATAATGTGCTATGGGATTTTAGTGATAGAGGACAGACCCCCATCTCTGTCCTTATGGGATCTGGGATGGATGGGTAGACAGAGAACGGTCATTAAATAAATTGATATCACCATAATAGGTTTATTCCAGTCATAAGAATTACAAGAAAAAGTACAGTCTGCACTAAGAACTACCTAAAACTGGGGAAGCAGTTGGCACTTAAAGTTCCCTGAATAAAGGAATCTGTACATTGAAATATTGGATATGATGCTTTGGAGAATTCCAATTTATTGGAAAATCTGTTTTTTGTTCCTGTGTTCTCTTTTGACTCCATTGCTTCCACTGTAGAACACTCCAAAGAGGAAGCTTGGTAGTCTGTGTAGCAGGACAAAGCAATCTAAATTCCAGCTCACTGTGGTTTGAACCATCATCTTCATCGATAGGAAATCACTTCTTGTGTTTTCATGGCTGTGTTTCACTTTGGATGATAAGTAAAAGCAATGGCGTTAAATTTTAAGATCTTTAAGCCGTGGTTCCTCTCTTTTTTCAGCATAAATTTATACATGCTTATTTAGCAGGCATATTACTCCATCTTCCTCATAAGGGAACAAGTTTGGAGAGTGTGGATAGCATGATTCCACTCACAGAGGGTGGCCACCCTTAACCCCACACCATCCCGTACTGGTTTTGTTTAATATGCATTTACATGATTGTATTGGTTTGCTAGGGCTGTTGTAACAAAGTGCCACAGACTGGTGGGTTTAAACAACAGAAATTTAATTTCTGTCTGTTCAGGGGGCTAGAAGATTGAGATCAAGTTTTTGGCAGTTGGTTCCTTCTGAGGGACGTGAGGGAGGGAGATGTCCCAGGCCTCCCTCCTGGGTTTGCAGATGGCCGTCCTCTCCCTCATATCTGTACCTACTCTTCCTTCTGTACCTGTCTGTGTCCTAACCTCCTCTTCCCGTAAGGACACCAGTCATGTTGGATGAGGGCCTACCCCCAGTGACCTCATTTTAATTTAATGACCTCTGATACGACCCTATCTCCAAATACAGTCCCATCCTGAATTACTGGGGATTAGGACGTCGGTATAAGAATTTGCCTTGGGGGGTGGCGGGAAGCATAATTCAGTCCCTGTAATTCAGTCCCTTCATAAAGTGTCCCATAGACTGGTTGTGACTGAAGCGGCACAGAACAGTTCTACATTTAAGAAAATTAAAGTCAGAGACAATAAAGTTGTAGATGACCCCATTAGAAATACACAACCCTTGGATTAGAATGTCATCCCATTAAAGGGTGGCATTCCCTAGATAAATATTCTTTTTTTTTTGCAACAGAATGAATGTCTAAGTTTTTAATAGTGTGTTATATATGTATATATTTATAATGTGTAAACTAAAAAAAAAAGGACTCGGAGTAAGATGACTCCGCGTTGGTTAACCTCACTGCTCTGTAAGAAACAGGGAGTGTCCCCCTAAGTTATCTAAGGTCTGGCAACATCATAGATAAGACCTGAGTTGTAGAGGGAGAAATGAGTAGGTTCAGGCTTCTGACTTGATTATCTCCATCTTGAGGCTGTCTTAAGAGTTCTGATATTTATTAGCCTATTCTTTCATTTGTGGCCATTTCATCTGGCTATTGATCTCCTGAGCCCAAATATCAGCAGACTTAGCTATCAGTGAGGTTGCCATCGCCCTTGTCCTGGAAGTTTCCAGATAAGGATGTTCAATAGCTTTTACTTCTTGATCTCCCACAAGTGAGGATCTGATTGAAGTGGTAGATTGCTGAACACATCATTATGTTCTCCAGGATATACTAGAAAATGTTTTGCAGATGAATGGGTAAGGTCTTAGGACATAAGTAAAGGGAACCTGCATTTTTCTACCTTTCTGGCTAGATGCTTTGTGTGGCCAAAATCAAATTACTTGGAGAAGCAACAACATGGGGTGAAATTTAAAAGTAAAACAAAACAGATGCACTATAATATACCTGGAAATGGAGGACAGCTTTGTAGTTTCAGTTTTATGATAAGTTTGAGTAATTATTTTTTTGCTGGACCCATTTTTCTCTCTAGATTGAAAAGAACCTGGCATCTCAGAGACAAGCAGGAGTTAAACATGTTAATAAAGCAGAAAAACACCATCTTTGGAGACTAGTCTGAAACTCGTACATAATAAATGGAACCCTAACATAATAAATTGAGATATACTGGTAACAAAAATCACTAACTCTTTTTTGGATCTTGGTTTCCTTATGTATAAACTAGGATTTTTAGAAGTCACAGTTAAGCATCCAAGAGTAGTATGAGAATTTTGTGAGTGGCCAATATATACATTAATTTTTATGTAAAGAAAGTTTGTAAATTTGCTCAGATTATCAAAGGTGTTGGTGACCAAAAAATCTAAGAAATATGTGAGCCAGATGACCTCAACCCTCCATATTTTTACAGCTCTAGCAGTTAGTAATTGTAGGTACTCCACTACCTACCTGTTTTGAATCCTTATTTTAACTGCTGTTAATAAGGATTTATCAGTCTAAATGTTAAGTACAAACTAAAAATTAGCATGCATAGTTTGCTATACGTGTCTCATAGATTTTAATAGAATCTAATAGTTGATTCATGAAAGGATACACAAAAGATAAATTGTATAAAAATGTATATGATATAGCAGAAGTAAAGGAGTATATAATAATTCTTAGTCTTTTTTATCTGTTTGTGACAAATGATTCATTAGCGGGGCCTGTTCCTATTGGTGTCTTCAGAGCTATTAAAAATTCCCAACATGCTAGTTATGATTTTAATTTTCTTCTCATTCCAGAAAGTATATTAGAGTGAAAACCAGTGGGTGAAGAATTTTAAAAGGCATTATATATCATGTAGTAATCCTCGTGTATATTTTTCCTAAATATTCTTGTCTAATTATAGCATATGTTATTTGTTCTTAAGCCCTAAATGGAATGGTAAAATAAATAGCAAATTATAGATATGTCTATATCTTTAATATACCCAGATAAGATATAATTATGTTTAAGAAAATGGAATATTTTCAATATTATAATTTACAGATATAAGTTGGCATGACAACATATAGCATAATATTGTCAGATAAGAAAAGCCTGGTAGCTTTAGAAGCACATATAAAGTTTTCTATCAGAACAAGATAGGAAAGAACTTAGTTGAGTAAGTTATATTAAAAACATGAATATGAAGTCAACCTTTGTGAAGTACAGGTTTAGAGGTTCTGAGCCTTTTTATCTTTTTGGTTTCCTTTCTTTCTTTTGTTTTATTTTTTATCTCTAAAATAGCTGAAAGAGCTCCTGGTATCATCTATCCTAAAACCAGCACTCTGTGAAAATCTAATATGTCTTTATTATTCTCCTTATTTCAGTCTTCAATGTTGTTCTAAATCTTGGCTACACCTCTAAGGAAAAGTACTGATATCTGGATCCAATTGCCAAAGATTCTGATTTGATTGGTCTGGGTATTTTTAAGAGCTCCCAATGATTTAAATATGCAGCCATGCTTTAAAGAAATCAAGGTTCTTGGAAGATAGCTAATGATATGTCTGTAGCCATCAATGTCAAGATAGACCTAGAACATTTTGTGTTGTCATAAAGCAAGGATAATTTCAAAACTACCGAGGATAGGGCTAAATGTAGAAAGACAACTTTAAGGAACTTCCAAAATTGCTGCAATTTGATGATCAAATAGAAAACCGATAGCCAATTGAAGTACAATAAATAATACGAAATTTATCTTTTTTAAAAAAAGTGCCAATATCAGTGAAAATGATTTGGCAAGTAACAGAATCCTCAACTAAAAGTGAATCTAAAAACAAAGGATTTATTTTTTTCATGTCACAAGAAGCTTGGTTATAGGGAGACTTCAGGGATGATTAATTGACTAATTCAGTGCCATCAGAGGAAGCCTTAATCAAGCCAGCATTTTCCACAGAATACCAGGATTCTGGTGCTGAGTTTAACAAAGTTAAGGCAGGTGGTTTGTGTTATCTTTCATATGCTATTTGCATCATGACTCGCTCAGACACATGCATCCTCAAATGAACTAGCTTGACCAAGGTGTGCTTTCTACACAGAGCATCCCCTGGGAGTAATGGTCCTTGGAAACAGCATTAGGAAACAGGGAGAACACATCTCATCACATGTGAGATGGTACATTGAAAAAGATAACGCAGCCTAGCACAGGGTGCGTGCTCAGGCCCATAGAACAGGTGGCACCTGGAGCCACTGTGGCTGACTGTCCTACAGTCAGTTTCACGGCAGCAGGAAGGAACCAGCCATTGTGGCTTTGACCACTACACATTTTCTCACTTTCTCTTCCTTTTAAGAACATACTAAAATTAACAAAATTCAATTCTCCCTCCATAAGCCAATTCTTTCTGCTGTTAGAAATTCTAATGTGATAATGGCAAAGTTTTTCATGAAAATATAAATATTAATAAGTAATATAAGAAACATGATGCTTATTTACTTATTTACCTTTCATTTTTTCAATACATATTTATTGGGAGCCATCCATGTTTTTAAACATGTAGAACAAAGACATATAAAATATATTCGTTGTCTGCGAGCTTCTAGTCTAAGAAACTTCATGAAGTGTTAAAAATCTAGAAAAAGATAAATGTTAATATCTATTACAGTTCACAGAGGTGATGAACTCAATACCAACTAGTAATTTTATAGCACTTTAGAAAATACATTCACAGATAATTCTTTAAGATTTTTCTAGCATATTCTGGTTGGAAAAAACTTGTGGCTTACCAAGATTTGCCACATTTTTTTGAACATGCAAAGTAGATCAGAGTCTAGAATCACCCCTTTCAATGCTGTACTTTGAGAACCACTACGATATATAGCATGCTTGACTTCATTTCTCCACTTAAGATTATATTGTGAAAGCCTCCCCAGCAACAGAGGATTTCTATTTCTAGCTGCATGGTACTCTATTGTAAGGAAGTACCACAGTTAATTTCACCAGTTCAAATGGTGCACATTTAAGTTGTTTAACACGTTTTGGTATTTCAGATAGTGCTACACTGAATAGCCTTGTATATACTTGTTTTACTAGTTTTGCCAATGTAGATAAAATAAGGATAGATTCCTAAAACTGGGAATTCTGGGACATAGGATAAATGTACATGTAAATTTTTAAGCTTCTTCTTAGCTGGTGATTCAAAATAGTTGGTAGTTGGTATGTATTATATTCATTACTCTAAAATTTATTTTTTCTTAATAATTTTAAGACAAAGAAATCCTACCCCAATCAACAAAGTAGCTAGTTTCCTATGCTCTCCATGGAAAATACTGAGGATACTAATTTTGAATAAAAAGTCCTTTTAAAACAACAACAAAATGTCAATAGATAACATTCTAAAAATATTTTCAAAATTGGATATTTTTAATTCATTTTTAAAATTTTAGAGTTAATTTGTATTAAATATAAGAAGATAATATACCAGTTAGAACATAGATTAAGGCATAGATTCTCTATTTTTGAACCTTAGATATTGACCTTGACTTAATCTCTCTTTAAGCCTCAGTTTCTTTATCTGTAAAACAGTGATGACAAAAACAGTGCCTACTACCAGGGCTTTGTCATTTTCAAGGACAAAATTGGTTAATCCATGTAAAGAGTTTAGCCTGGTGTTCTCAATCATACCAGGAAAATATTCCCTTTCTTAAGTTACTAATAGGATCACATTTATTCCTTGTACAGATGGCCTGCTGGTTTCACTGTTCATCAGTCCTGTGGTCTCCAACAACCTATGAAAATAACTAATTTCTCTCTAGTTAGTCCATCATGTGGTTTTATGTAAAGCCTCAGTTGACATTTTTAAACTTGAGAAGATTGTTCTACTATACATATGTAATAAACTAATACAATGTAATAAATGTAGCTTCCATGTTTGGCTTAACATTTACTCTGATTTTAAAAGCAATATTCCAGAATAGTTCAGAGTCTAGACCAGAGCCATCATTAGAAATATAACACTGGCCACATATGTAATTTTAAGTTTTCTAGTAACCACATTAAAGAAGTAAAAAGAAATGAATTTCAATAAAATAATATATTAATTTTATTCCATATTAATTATTTTAATATAATAATATATTTAAAACTCAATATATACAAAATATTATCATTTAAGCCTGTAATCAATATAAAAGTCATTTATGAGACATACTGTATTCTTTGTCTAAGTGCAATCTTGTGTGTGTGTTACACTTGTGGTACACCTCAATTCCTATCAGCCACAGTTTCACTGCCTGGGAGCCCACGTGACTGTGGCTACAATATTAGCCAGTGCACGTCTAGTCACACCTAAACCAGACTTCCTGGGTTTGAATTCCAGGTCTCCCACGCACTAGCTATGTGATCTTGGACTATTTTTCTTAACCTCTATGTGCCTTTGTTTCCTCATCTATAAAATAGAGAATCTCTTTTTATGACTCCTCTCAAAGGGTTTCATGGTAATTAAATGTTACTAGATATAAAGTACTTAGCTCTGACACAAAGTAAGTCTTCAGTAAAGGTTAATCAATATTAGACAGGCTTAATTTGTTTATTCAGAGTTTATCAAAAAGGAACAGAAAAATATCAAAACGTGGAGTGGATACAAAATACAGGTCATTAGTTGATATTATAACCCACAAGAATTCTCCTTTCTCCACTTCCTTACCACCACCACACACGCGCACACCTAACAAACAAAAACTGTTTCTCAGAATACTTCTTTTAGTTTGGGATTATTAGCACATATCCTTGCCAACTTTGGCGGATAAAGAGAAGCACAGAATGTACTAGTCTTTCAGCCACTCCTGATACTGAGTCTTAGAGCTTTGATTTGATTTTGATCCCTCGCCACATACCATGTGTTATGGGATATATGGATTTAAATCTAGAAGTTGCCTGCTGACTTCTAAGTAAACAGGAATTTATGCAGGCAAGATCATTCACATAATTATTTCCTTGTCGGGCCCCTTGCTGCACCACACATTAGAAGCCTGTGAATGATCTAGTAGTTGACTGTGGATGCACGATTATTGGCAGGTCCCCATGTAATAGTTCTGTCTTTATCTCTTTGTCTATGACAAACTTTTTCATGTCAGAGAGAAAATTGCAGGAGATGATCATGGGGTGTGAAATGTCCCAGTAGAGATATTTTAAAATCTCCTTTTATTCTATACACAACAGACATTCTTTTATTTTCAATCTAATGGTGCCATTTTCTATTTCGTAGCAATGCTGATAGGTACTGTGAGTAAACCAGATAATAGATTCTTAAAGTTTCTGTGTGCAAATTGAAAGAGCACATTATAGTGCCTGCCTTTCCTGAGGTCTTGCAGCCTAACCAATATGGTATATAAATATGACACCAGCAGAAGTTATAACAATAGTTTCTGTCAGCCTGTCTGAGATGGTTAGAGAATAGCAGTAGGGAATAGCACAGTAACCCAGAAATGTCCAGATTCTTCTGGCCCCTTTTATTGTGATAAATCTCTTGTGAACTTTGGAGAGAGGTATTGTTTGCATCTGGTATATCTCTGTCTAGAATGCGGCTCTGTGCATCTGTTCCTACTTACTGAACTATGTGGCACAAAAGCCAATTCAATTGCATGCAAAAAAATAAATAAATAAACCACTGTGCAAGAAGGGAATAGAGATAATATATTTGAATAGGATGAATTAACTACTTTCTATACCTTCACTGGATAAGATGAGAATAGTGCAAGATTGTATGTTTAAAAATCTACGTAGTGTTCTCTTGTTATACCAGAAGAATAACTCTTATGGATGCTGGTTTATTGCAAGATGCATCAGATAACACGCTGCTAACTGAGAAAACTGGGGCTGTGCATTCTGCATAAAATTGTCTTGTTCCTTAATAAAAGAACTAAAAGGAAGTAATTACCGCAAATGTTTGCAAAAATATTACATTCAATTAAATATTTCTAAATGTGTGCTGGAGCGAAATTAGTGAGGAGTATAAAAGAATGGAAGAATAGACGCTTGGAAAGGCGCCATGTCAATCTTTTATGAAATGACATTCAAAGATTTTCTGTGATCTTGGAATTTGATCTTTATCTTCCCGGCATGAAACTTCTGTAGCTAACTGCCTTTAGATTGCACACGGTGCATATTCCCCTCTCTGAAACTTTGTTCCTTCCACATAAGCAAAGTGTCCTATCCCAAACTTAGTCTACTTAATCCTTCCACACCACCAAAGGTTCAGTTTGAGTCCAATCTCACTCAATAAGTCTTCTCAAACTGCTAGAGCTCATGATTATACCTCTTTTACCTCCTACAGGGTTTTGTAGAATCATTTTTTAAGCATCTTCTGTATGCCTGAGGTCACATAGCTAGTAAGGAATAAAGCTAAGATTGAATTCAGAATGAATCTAAAGCTTACCAAAGGTTTGATCTCAATGGAAATTGCATATTTAGGTTCATGTGAGATGAACCTAGATAATGTGAGTTATTCCAGAGCTTCCAGGCTTAACTGGGCCAGCCTCTTCTCTGTGACCTCACGTTGTTTATCTTTGTTTTACTGCATTAAATTATAATACAATGTGTCTAGCTGCCCCGCTGGACATTCCTGAAGGCAAGGATTGAGTCTTGCTTCTCATCTTTGTATACTCAGCAGTAGGAAATTATAGCCCTTAGCTATGTGTTCAGTAAAGGTTTAGTGAAATACACACTTCTTATGACATAGCTGTAGTTTCTTCTCTATTTCATATATATGAAAATGTGTGTGCATCTATGTATATATAAACTCAAGCATCAGGATTCTTCCTCCAAAAATCACATGCTCAAACCAAAAAGTACAAAGGTATACTGAAAATGCTTAGACATGGTCTTAATCTGTTTGGGGGGCACTATAACAAAATACTATAAACTGAGTAACTTATAAACAACAGGCGTTTATTTCTTGTAGTTCAAGAGATAGAGAAGTCATCAAGGCATCAGCAGATCTGGTGTCTGGTAAGGGCTTGCTTCTCCATAGATATGCCAACTCTCTGTGACTTTACATGGTGGAAGGGGCTAAAGAATTCCCTTGGGCCTCTTTTACAAGGGCACTAATCCCATTCATGAGGTCAGAGTCCTTGTGGCCTAATTACCTCCCCAAAGGCCCACCTCCTAGTACTATGTTTTATTAATAATACATGAATTTTGGAGAGATACAAACTTTCTTCCCATAGCAGACACTAAGTATTTCCAAGTGTTAGAAGATAGCACACTGTCTTAAGCAATAGTCTATTTAATAAATTCCTCTTACACATAATGTAAATGATGTCTTGACACACATTACAATGAAATCTGAAATCATAGAAGGAATGACTCTGTAAATACCTTTGGGTCTCTTTGCTGATTCACAGCCACCTCCCTTGATTTATACTTGGCATCCCATTTCACAAGTATTTATTATGTGCCTACTGCATGCATGTTTCACTTGTTTTATATTCATGCAATGCTTGTATTGTGTGACATTCTCAGAAGACCTTAATACTTTATTGCTGGGTAAATATTTTCTAAGAACAGCTCCTTATGAAGCTGGGTAGTATATCTATTTTAATTTTTTATCATATATTTAGATTAAAATGTTCAAATATTGAGCAAAAAATACTTCTAAACCAGTATTTCATTATTTTCTCCTCTTCTCAAGTGGAAAGTTATTCATTGAGAGAAAATACTAATAACAAATAACAGCATCCATGACATAATTTTGATATTAGAACAAGAGCAAATATATAGAACAGTGTATTAAACTACTGTGTTAGTACTGTTAACATTTTTCCCATTAGTATTCTAAGCAGATATAACATTCTCCCAAGATATTCTTATTTTATATCGTTTTTATTTCATGTATTCCTTAATGTGATTATTTTTGATGTGTAACAGTACTGTGTTCTAGTTATGTGTGAAATTACATGCTGCATTTTTATACCATTTTTTCCTCACACACTGATTAAAAGAATTTAGAGAGGGCATCAGTGTTCTGAAATTAAAAATTAGCTTGGATTTTTCATTTATAAACTATTTTTATGATTTTTTATTGAAATATGTATTGGGTGGCATGTGTACATTCAAAACTATAAAGTACTTTGACTGATTTTTTTTTTTTAACAAACATTGAAGAATTCTCACATCTAACAACAGCCTTTGAATATTCTCAGTGGGAAGAAGTCTTTGTCCTTTGAAAGCATATTTGAATTTTTTGAAATAGCCAAAAGTTGTTCAATGTCAAATCTGCGAAATAATTTTAGTGATCACACTGGGCAATACTATTTTTGAACAAAAACGAAGTTGGACCAGAAAGATAAGTTTTCTTGTGTGACTCATAAACTAATCCTGAAAGAAATCTCTCCGGAGGCTCCAGTGACGGATCCGTCACTGAAACAAGGTTACCGGTGGGATTGCCTTAAAGTGAGTTTGATAAGCGCTAAGAGAGGAATGTGAGAGCAAGGTCTGATGGCAGCACGTGGGAGAGGTACTCAACCCAAACTAGAGTAAAGGGCGAGACAGGGGCAGTGTCTCTGATGAAGTAACTCTCAGTCAGGAATAATGAATGCATGGCACTCAGATGAACATGGAGGGTGAGATAGAAAGGTCATTCCAGAAGGGTGGAGCATTTGGAGACAAGCAAATGTGTAAAGTGTGGTTCTCCAAGGCTGGAGTGTAAGGTTAGCAGCAGATGAGGCTGAGGAGAGAGGGAGGCTCAAGGTAAAGAGGAATTGTGAATGTCACAATGTCTTCAGTATCACCTGAAATTCAGACCTTATCATAAAAGTCGAGAAATGTCTTGATACATTCTAAGTAGGCACCTAAGCATGGTCAAATTTACATGACAGAAAGATCACCCTGGCAGTCCTATAGAAGTGGAGTGCCCAGAGTAAGGCCTGGGGACAGGTGGGAATGGGAAAAAGGAAGTCAAACCGAGGTAGGGACAGAGAAAAAAGAGTAATTGCAGAAATATCCAGAAGGCAAAATCAGTAGACCTGGTGCCTAAGTGTTGGCGATAAGGAAAGGTAAAAGTAAAAAGTGCAAGATAGATTTTAGCCTGATGGCTTGGACTACTGGGTAGATGATGTGGCTATCACTGCCTTAGGAAAAAAAAAAAAAAAGAATATATCTAGAAGTTCATGGAGTGTTTCTAGAAGAGCCAATCAGGATTGTCATGGCACAATAAATATCTGTAATAATAATTAACTGTTATGTAACACTTACATATATTTATTGTTACATATTATTATATTAACAGTTGGAAAAAAATATCAGATCAGAAAAAATAAGATGTTTTTGTTTAATAATTAACTCCATTTCAGATGTGTTGAATCAGCATTGCCTGTGGTATATACGTCTGGAAATGTCACTGAGGCTGGTCTATATTTGATCTGGAGACCTGGAGAAAAGTTCAACAGGATGTGAAAACTTAGCATTGACAGTGGACACTGAGTGAAGCCATGGGGGTACCGTGATCCACGTATTCAAGAGTTTGTAGACTGAGATGGGAAAGAGCAGGAGCCACAACTCTCAGACTAGTGCAGAGAGGTTCAGAGGACACACAAAAAGAATAGAAAGGTAGGAGAACTAGAGATTAGGGTGTAATGGAATCCAAGGGAAATTAGTGTTTTAAGAAGGAAGAAGTGGTCAATGGTGTGGAAAGCCTAGACCAGTGTATGGCACACAAGAACTAACAAATTTTGGCTGGATAAAACTCCTGGGTGCAATAAGATGAAGACTTAAGGATAGCCACTGATGACATTTGCCAGAGCATATTCTGTGGAGTATATGGGTAGAAGCTATCTGCAACAAAATTTAGGAATGAACGAGAGGGTTGGAATTAGAGACACTGACTGTAGACCACTCCACCAAGGAAACATAATTATAAAGGGAAAGAGGAGGAAGGCTGTGGCTCGATGTTAGGATCAGAGGAGACATGTGTTTGAGTAAATGTGTTTCATATATTTTTCTGATTTTAAAATTAATAATTATTTGCAGTAGTATATCTAGAAAATATAGGAAAGGGTAAAGAATAAAATTAAAATTATTCCTAATATACTCATACATTTTGGTGTATATATATTTCATACAGTACATTTTAAAACAAAATTATGATAGTGTGCACACAATCTTTCTCCTTTATTTACTCTTTATATTGTATTATGATTATTTTTCTCTGTTCTTAAATATTCCTCAAAACTATGATTTTTAATGGCTATAGACTATTCAAGAACACACTCTGGGAAAGTCATTCAGCAAAGCCATAGCTGAGTACTGGTAAACACAGGACTCACCGTGTGTAGGGCACCTAGTATGGCCACAATGGGCCAGGCTAGATGGATAACAGAAATCTGTCAGGGGATGGAGCTGCCCTGTCTTTTTCTTCTGAACTCGGTATGTCCTACCTCCTCTCTCAGGACTTGATCACAGCAGAACACTGCTTTGATAAAATATGTATATTCAACTAACCCAGGAAACCAGGAGGTGGAGGGGACACCAGAAATGTCATCAGCAAATGGTCAAGATGAATAAAGTACAGATCTAGAACAGATCTTGACCAGGCATTCTGTCCTCAATTGATTGTACAATGACATTTGATATGTTGGTGAGGTCAGCCCTCAACATTGTCTCTTTAATCTCTCAGGTCACTGCAATCCAGACTGATTGTCTACTATGTCTAATGTGAACCTGGTTTCCTAGAATATCCATTCATTATTCTCCTTTGGACTCTTGATGCCTTTCTTCTGTATTGGCTTTTAGGTCTCTTGGATCCCATTTCTTCATTTTCTTGATTTTTCCTTCTCCTTTTTGTAAAGTACATTCTCCAGGAGCTTACTCAAAAAGGAAGATGGGAGGTAAACTTTTTATTTATGTTGAGTGTCTGAAAATACCTTTATTCCACCTTCAATTGATTGATCATTTAGCTAGGTATAGAACTCTAAGTTGGAAATACTTTTTCTTCAGAATTTTGAAAGGCATTGTTTCATCGTCACCTAGTTTCCTGTGTTGCAGTTCAGTAACCATTCTTTGTGTGTGACCAGGTTTTGTCTCTCTACAAGTTTGTGTGAAATTTTGGCTTACTCACAAGTTCTTAAGTTTCACAGTGATGTGTTCTGGTGAAGGGCTACTATATTCCTTAAGTGTCCTGAGAATGAAGGGGGCTGTGGACATTTTATTGAATTATTTTATTGATGATTATTGGAAGACAATTCTCCATGGATTTCTTATAGGCCAGACCTTCAGAGTCTGGGCACTCTAGGAAAAGAACATTTTTGATTAGCAAACATTGGAAACTAGAGATAGTGTATCCTTTTAAAGGGATTTTGATACATACTTCCCCAGAGACAACCCAGGGTAGTAAAGAAGAAAACTTCTACTTATTCCCTGGAGGTATTTGCTTACATTTTAGGATAATGAGTAACCCCTCTCTTTCTGGAAGGGAGAATAAGCAGATGTACCAGCAGCCCTATAAAAACTCAGAGTCTTGTAAAATGTGAGGTGCCTCTCCATTCATGCACCCCACTACACACACAGGTAAAAATCCTGTCCTCATCATGTCTCCCTGTGAGCTTTGGGACATAGAGAAGCATCACAAGATGCTTTTCTGGCTGCTGTTTTTATTATGAATAATAAATGATTTGTTACTCTGATGCAGGGCTATTGTGCCTTCTGTCAACATAGGTATATAAATCTGTTGTAGGATAACTTTCAAGTAGAGTAAAATCTCTCAAGGCCTTCATTATTTCCAACTAAATGATGGCTACCTCTTGTCCATTCTCCTTGTTCTTTCTTTGGAGATGTCATGTCTCCTAGACTAGTTCTCTAATATTTGATGGCCCATTTTCCATTTCAGATTACCTCGACTCTGTTTTCGAATATTCTATTGCATTTTTCATTTCTGCTGTCATATTTTTAATTTCTAAAAGTTTTGTTTTCTAAATGTAACTTATATTTAATGACACCTTGTTTTTGTTTCTCAGATGAAATATCTTCTCTTATCTCTATGAAGTAATTAACATATTTTAAAGGTTTCTTCTCCCTGGAGTGACTATTTGGAGGCAGGGGAGGGGAGTCGTTTGTTTGTTTATTTGTTTGTTTTCATTGCTGTCTTTTTCACTAAAATTTCCTTAGACATCTAGTCATCATTGGTTGACTGTTCATCTTTAACATTTGGGGACTAAAATACTAAATGGAAATTTTGACTTTGAACTTGACTCTAGGGAGATCGTGTTGCCTTTATTGCTATTTGATGTCAGATATTCTTGGTGTTTCTTCCTTGGCAAGACAGAATACCCCAAAAACTCTCTCTTACTATTCTGTCTAAAGGATAAAATTCTGTCTAAAGGATTCTGTCTAAAGGGTAAAGGCCAGATTGCCACCTTTCAGGGAGTGAGGAAAGGGATAGGGCAGACAGAGGTTGTCTCAGCATTCAATATGTACCTATTTCCTTAATTCCTCTTTGGTGAATGGTAACTCTACCCTGTATAGTGTTTGGTGTCTCCCAGTCTGGAAACCCGTGTTTTACCCTCCAGAGAGTAAATCTCTAGACTCCAGCCATAGTGCAGGACAAAAGAAGCCTGATTCCCAGCTTTCCCAACCATTGGCTGAGGTGTAAGCTCCCCTGGACCTGTTGCATATGTTACTGCCCACCTTTTGCTTTTTAGCCTCCAAAATCTGTTGTTCTCTCCTCTTCCATTCCTCCTATCCTTGTGAGTTTTTTAACTAATGTTTTAAGGGACATCAAGGAGGAAAAACTATTAAAAATATGCATGCAAATTGCCATCTTTCCCTGAAACCTGGTTTATTTCTTTATTTGAATTTTATATTCTTTAAATCCATTTAAAATTGCAAAACAAGGATCCAGCATTAGTTTTTATTTTTTTTTTATTTTCTGAAATAGCCAGCTTTTCAAAACTATTTTTTTTACACAATTAATTATTTGTCTCTGAGCTTGTAATGGCTTTTGATTTTTAGAGGCTAAGATCTAGTTCAAGACTACCTGTTGTGCTTCATTCATCAATTTATCCCATCCTAATGCCAGTGTGGTAGTGTTTTAATGATGACACTTTAGGGAAAAGCTTAATATCTTGAATGCCAAGACTCAAGGGATGGATTTCAGATGTTTTTGTTTGCTGTCCAAAAAAAAAAAATGTAGATACTTAAAAATGTTTAAATGCTAACAGAAAAGACCAAGTAGAAAGATATGCTAATGATAAGAGAGAATGAGAGACGAGAGAGAGCTGAAAAAATTTTTAATATATAATTTATTCCAAAATAAAATTATTTATTCCTTCACATTATGTGCTATAAAATGTAAATATATTTTAAAATATTACTAAATTTTATAAAAATTTACAGAACATATATATTCTTTCAAATTATAACCATATGCATTCATTCAAAAATAAAAAATACATAATTTTTAGCCACGCACTCTATGCTAAATGAGGTCTCTGGGGAGTCAAAATAAGTAGAATAACAACAATTTTCTTTCCCACTATGTAGAAATATCAGAGGACTTTATATTTAATGAGTGTCTGTCGTTGCAGGCCTCTATGATGGGTATTTTACATGCAATTTCACATACGAGCTTTATACTAACAAACACTGTGTATGGATATCATCATCCCAGTCTTAAAGGATATAGAAACTGAGGCTCAGAAAGGTTAAGTAACTTGTATAAATTCACTCAGCTATGAAATATTGCTGCAGAATGTCAAGCTCAGGTTCTTCCAATCCCCCAAGTATAAGAAATAAGTTTGTAAGAGAGGAAAAAAAAAGACAGACTGCCTTTCCCTACTCTCACCTCACAACAATCAACACAGAAGACATCTGTGACCAAACCAGTGGGGTTCCCGCACACACACATCAAGCCAGCAACCAGCTCTGCAGGGGACACCAGCTGGGTGTCCTCTAATTCAATTCCATTCTGACACTATCTGCCTGCAGGTAGCTCAGACCACACAGGTTGAGGGCTCAGTTCCACAAGGATGCCCCCCACTTCAGATGCCAATCACAAGACCCAGGGTGTCTGCCTGTGCTTCTCACCAACCAGCTATATGTATCAGGATTACCCAGGATCCCTTCATTGGGTTTGATTAATTTGCTAGAGCAGCTCACAGAACTTAGGGAAATACTTATAATTGCTGGTTTATTATAAAGGATATTACAAAGAATATAGATGAAGAGATGCTTAGGGTCAGGTACAGAGGGCAGGGGTGTGGAGCTTCCATGCCCTCCCTGGGCCCACCCCCCTCCAGGGACCTTCATGTGCTCAGCTATCCAGAAGCTCCTCCAACCTTGTCCTTTTGGGGTTTTATGAAGCCTTTATTATGTAGGCATAATTGATTAAACCATCAGCCATGGGTGATCAACCGAATGTTCAGCTCCTCTTCCTTCCCAGGAGGTTGGGAGCTGGGATTGAAAATTCCACCCTTCTGAGCACGAGGCTGGTTTCCAGGGCAATCAGCCCCCAGTGGAGTCAAAAGGCTTTCCAAAAACTGCCTCATTGACATAGGCTCAGGTGTGTTTGAAAGGGCTTGTTGTAAATAACAAAAGACTGTCTATCACCTGTATTGTTTAGGAGCTACTTCAGGAACTAAGGACAAAAGGCCAAATACTTTAACAAAAGATATTCTTACTGCTCTAGTCATCTAGGGAGTAGCAGAGTTTACAGAAGCTGAAAGCCAGGAATCCTGGACAAAACCCAACATGTACACATCATAATATCACAGTTTGAGAAAAAATAATGAGATGATTTTATAATCCAATACTACTTAATTCACATAATCTATTGAAGAACATGAATTTCTTTAGCCTCAGTGAAAGTTAGCATTTAGAATATTGGGGAGACAATATTAACTGTATTTTATTATTCGTCAGGTTTACTTAGACTATTTTCAAATATGAGCATTTGAGAATTGAGAACATAAAATCCATAATAAATGTATTATTAAGCTTATTTTTAACTTCTCTCTCTGGTTCCCAAACTTTTAACTATTAAGGATGGGTTAAAATATTATGTATCTTATGCCTTATTGCATGTGCCATGCACCTATAATCCCATCTAGGCAGGAGAAGAATCCCTGGAGCACAGGAGTTCAAGGCCAGCCTGGGCAACGTAGTGAGACCCCATCTCAAAAATATAATAAAAATACGTAACCTTAACATTTGTACCCCCATAATATGCTGAAATTAAAAAAATGGAAAAAATAAAAAAAATTATATATCTCTCCATATTCTAATTAGGCTGGAACTCAGCTAACAAGGATCAACTGACTCACAGATTTGATAACTAGCCCTAATACTAACCTCAGAATCAATCAACAGTCTACTCTGCCTTAATTTAGTAGGTGACACATGATTTGACCTTATAAATCCTAGTAAATAAGATAGCCACTGAGTAAATATCAAACATGATTTTTAAAATTGCTTATAGATTTTCCCACCAAAATCAGCTCAGTCTGATCTTTATGTGATTAACAATACTATGTAGCTAGAGTTTTTAGTATAGAGTCATGTTCTTGCCTTTTAAAAATTTTATCTAGAAACAGTTGAAAAGACATTGTGTTGTTCAATTTAAAAGAAAATTACTTTTTCCATCTGACATTTTTGTCATTTTTTCATGTCTAAATTGAATGACAAAAACATTATTATTATTAGTTTATATGGCTTCTAGATGAGTGTAAAATGTTTTTAACATTCAAGATACATTATTAGGATATTATTGGTTCCTTAAGCATAGTAAGGGCTGTTTTATTATTTAATAAATGAGAAGTGATTCCTCTATTATAATAATATATATTTATATAGCTCTAAATACATGCAAAACACTGTGAATTCTACAAAATGAACCAGACATGAATCCTTCAATGAAGAACCTTCTATTCTAATAGAAGACAGTAGAGAAGATATGTATGTTACCAAACCCAACTGAAGTCTAGTTGCCCAGAGAACAAAGCCAGACACTATAGCTGAGAGTTGCAAAGAGAGAAAGAAGCATTTTATCGTGTGGTGCCATGCAAGGAAAATGTGCAGGTGATGCTTTAAGACCCAGACTCCCTGATGGCTTACAGGCAAGGGCTGGGCAGGCAGGGGAGCATTTCAGGAAAGCAGGAGTTGTAGGCAACACTGTAAATCAATACACATAGGTTATACATTGGCCTGGCCCCAAAAGGTCTCAGTTCCTGCTTCTCTGCAATTTCCATCCTGTGGGGATTTCTGAAAAACAACTGAAGAATATATGTTAGGGCATGATCTTTTAGTTTCCAAAGGGAACCAAGACACCTCATGACCCTGGCATGCTTGGAGGGACATTGTCATTACTGCCTTCCTGCCCATGGGATGCTCACTCACTTTTCCAGGCTAGCTAGGTGCCCACAACTTACCCTGAAGGGACTCAAGATTTTCCTGTATTTCCATGCTTAGGGGTTTAGAGGTGTCTTGCCAAGGCCCTAAGAGGGGTCCCTGCCCCATCTCACATATGTGCTTACAACAAATGCTAGGGAGTCCCATGTACAGACACAATGCTGTGGGCATTCCAAAAAAGTTATTTCTAGTTGAAAAAGTCACCTCTGGAGGAGGCGATATTTGGTCTGGGCCTGAGACCAAAGATACCCAGGGGCCACAGAAGCTGTGTGAACAATGGGAGGAGAATGCCATGCTCTAACTGCTTCCCATGTTTACTCTGGAAGCAAAAGTCAGGATGGGCATGGGCATGCTGCTCTCCCCCCGTCCGTCCTGTGAGGAACAAATGAAAGAACGTAGCAGAAGCCCAGCTCACAGGAACACACGAAAGTCCGTACTGCATTCCTCAGGGGATTCTTAAAAGCCACCAGGCTGCTTTTCTTTGTTTTACGTTTCAGAAGAAACTTTAGTGGCCATATCATTAACAGATGTATTAGGGTAAAGCTGAAGTTGAATTACAAAGGAAACCCCAAACTTGATATCTTAAATGATACGGGATATATTCCTCCTCCATGTGACAGGGCAGCTGGTCTAGGCTGGCAGAGGACCTCTTCTCCACTGGGTCATTCAGGGAACCAAGCACCACTGTCTTGTTGCTCTGCCAGCCCACAAGGGTGTTATTTTCATCTTGTTTGTCAGAGCAGGGTCACTGCTATGGCCATCTTCTAGCCAATGGCAATAGAGGAAAAGCCAAAGTCCAGGGAAAGATGAGTGCTAACATTTCACCGGGCTGAATTTTAAATATGTGGCCATACTACATTCAAGAAAGACTGGAAAATTAGCTTGACAGCCACGTTCTCAGGAAGAGGAGGAGAACAGATTTAGAGAAAGTGGGTGTAGGCGCCAAGACCCTTGGCCCCCTGAGGTTACACTGAAAAATCACTGACATGAGGCAGATTGCCTAATACGAAGGAAGGAATACAAATTTCTTTATGTATATACGTGGGAGCCTTCAGAATGAAGACCTAAGGATTCAGGGGAAATTGTCCATTTTTATGCTTAGGTTTAATAAAGTATGGACAGCTGTGTCGAAATATGATCGGACAAAAGTGGTATAATCTAATGCTAGCCAGACTGAGTGTGGAAACCCAGCATGGCCTGTCTGTCTAGATTCTTCTTGGCCTCTTCTGAGAAGCATCCTTCCTTCTGGGTGTGGGGAGGACCCTCTCTGGAATGGGGGGCTTATGACCTAGTGAAACAAGGTAGGTCAGATGACCACTTTGTGGCCAGGTTTTACACAGAATATTTTTAGGTTTTATGGCTGGCTCAAGAAAAGGGGTTCTGGTTTCTGTGACACCCCCTTGGGGAAGAGGGATTCTAGTTTCTATTGCTAGCCTCTGGAGAGAATGGGACTGAGAGGCAGGTGGATAGGAGAAGGCCAGAGAAAATCTTTTGCTTCTGAAGCCTTCATTTCGAGGTATTCTTTTCTGAGCCCCAACATGGGGAAGACCAGCAGTCTGACACAACAGACTTTTGTTGTTTTGTTTTCTTCTTATAATTTCTCAGGATTTATAGAAAATTTACTGTTTAGTTAGTTTTATACCTTTACAATTTAATGTGATCTAAATCTTATAAGCAATATAGAACACCACCTGCTACAGTTAAGTGGTAAATTTTTAACAAGTTCTAGAATGACTTGTACATGTGTCTAATGCAACTCCCAGTATTAAGTTGTAAGACTGAAGCAGCACAGGCACCAAAGCAAAAATGTGACTCTGTTCATGTGTTTCGGAAGATAAGATCTGTGATCTCCTGTTTGTTTGACTTTTCCTCAATCACAGTTTTCAGTATGCAAAATGGGCAATTCTGAACATCATATAAAGATTGTAAAATTCCTGTTCTGTTCTAGATAACAAGCTATAGACCACCCAGATAAAAGCATGAATTTGATATACATTATGATTATTTAAATTGTTTCTGTACAAGTGATTTATACCAGAACTGTAACTTAGTTTGCTGATTCTTTACTCAGATGATATCCATTTTATAGTAGGAGCCAAAAAAATACCATATGAGATACATTTAAGAAAAAGAGGACGAATACTTTTAAAGCTCTATATTACTTTATGAAATAGGTAATTGTGCTATTTTTAGGAATTCCTGCTAAATTTTAATATTCATGAATATTCTTTTTAAGGTATGATAAACATTTTAAAATAAATGAGTAACAGTGTATTTTATAAAGTTCAGTTCAGTTCAACAAGTACTTATTAAATGCCTAATCTATGTAAGACAATGCATGGTCTTTTTAAACTTAATGTGATGTGTTCAATTAAGGTGGCTTTTGTCACATGGACTTTTTTTTCCCCAAAAGTGGCTGACTCAAAAGGGCAACCATTCCTTTAGCTGGGCATGCATACATAAAATAAAATAGAGTAAAATTACTACAGTCCACTATATTATACATATCAACAAGGTAATTAAAAGTCAAATGAACATTTTTATGAATAAATTTTATGCTGAAAATGATTTTTCCAATGGTCCTATGTCCCTGAGCACCAGAGGGAGTTCTATAACTTAAGGGAGCATATTAGATTAATAGGATATAGCCAGGCTGTATTTTATTTATATATCAATCTCAAACTTACATATAAATGTCAAAGGCAGAAGGAATATAAAACTAAATGGGAAAGCAAAAAGAATATGAGTCTGAGAAAAAAAATCTCTGCATATATTTTACTTAGGCATAATATTAGTCGTCACAGTTTTCCCCTCGTCTTCCAATTTTCTTTGTTTCAATCTGAGGAGTGGGTGATTGAGAATTGACTGGATGCATGGTGGGAGAAGGCACTAGAAGAATAGATGAGATATATGGTAGAAAACAAATACAGTGAATAATCTTGGCAAAAAATAAGAAAGTACAAAATCTCACTTCGATTTCGATTGATGCATTCTAGAGGCATCCCTTTATTAACTTAATTCAGGCTATTTCAATTTTATTTCCTATATCAGTTTCTTAATGTACCGAAGTGTACAATATAATCACATTTTCTAAGATTCCAAACAAAAAAGTTAGAATAAAAACATGATGATTCTCCAAGAGCTAAGCTGACATTATTGTGAAAACCCAGTTATCCAAGATACCCTTTTCATAAATCAGGTAGGGCTATACTTAGCACGGTAATTGTACTTATATTTGTCAATTTGTTTCCAGTAAAAAAGAGTTTTCATTTGAGATTTGCATAACATTTGCATTTGTTAATATGTCAGTTAGTTCCAATTAATAGAAAATTGGATAGCAAACCAAGAAAAGAAGGGCAAAAATAATCGAAGGACTCTCTTCGATTATTTTTCAGTGTGACAGAAGCTTGTGTTTTGAGGTGAGAGGACTGGGAAGCGGGTGGGGAGATGAGAGGAGTGATTAATTGGCTCAAAAATAAAATAGAACACATGGAGCATCTTAGGAACCACCAAAATTACTTTCAAACCATTTGCAGACTATTGCATAGACGTTAATTTATTTCCAGGAGATAATTTTTGTATATTAGAAGAATTAAAAAGTCAGCAAAGACCCGTTGATGCTTTATCCATTATTTATTGAGAAGGAAATGAAGGAGGAGAATGGACACAAATTAGAATTGCCTAACTGTTCTGAGAATACTCTAAAGTGTTGTGATTTTATATGGCCTGAAAATGCAGATGAAGATTGGGAGTTGTGTCTTTGTCTTTGGACCTCTGGAATTAAAATCATTATATAAGCAATTTCTTTAAGTTACAGTTACTATCATGGAGTGAAAGTAGAACTTTGTTTTTCTTTGACTTCTGAAGGATAAATAGAGAAATGTAGATAGATGTAAATAAACATAAATGTATAATTAAGTCCAATAAATCTATTAATGTTAAATGTGGCCCTAAAAATGAGGCAATTTTCTGGAACCTTCTCTATAATTGATTTAGGACTTAGAAAATTTATATATCTTTATAATCCCAGCTGTTGCTTATCTTTATAGACACTAGTGTCATTTTTCTGTGATCATTTTTTTTTTTTGAGACAGAGTCTCACTCTGTAGCCCAGACTAGAGTGCAGTGGTGTCATCATAGCTCACAGCAACCTCAAACTCCTGGGCTCAAGCAATCCTCCTGCCTCAGCCTCCCAAGTAGATGGGGCTATAGGTATGCACCACCATGCCTGGCTAATTTTTTCTATGTTTATATATATATATATATATATATATATATATATATATATATATTTTTTTTTTTTTTTTTTTTTTTTTAACAGAAGAAGTCTCACTTTTGTTCAGAATAGTCTTGAACTCCTGGCCTCAAGTGATTGTCTTGCCTCAGCCTCCCAAAGGGCTAGGATTACAGGCGTAAGCTACCACACCTAGCCTGGGATCAATTTTATCAAGAAAGGAGTGACTGAATTCACCAGAATTTCAAGAGAAGTTAATCCATGTACCCTCTTCTGTCCTCCTAGTAGAACTTGAGCATATTGAAATCCGTGTGTCAACATTAATACTGTCTCCACATGGCCATTCCCTCTTGTAGACATCCCTAGTTGTTGTTCAGGTGCTTTTATCTGTATATGGCAGAAAAAGACTAGGTGTCTAAGTACTTTTTGGGGCACAGGATTGGCGATAGGGGAGACTCCAGATTTGAAATCAAGAAAATTGTATGTTACTGTTTCAGACACTCAGAGTCCCTGGAATAGTGATGTTGAGTATTTGCTTCCCAACCTTTGTTTTTCAGAGCCTTTCGGCTTGTACTTCAATAATTATTCGAGACTTCTTACCAAGGAATTCTGACATTATGCATTTAAAAAACGCAAAATCCATTAAATACTAATATGCTGTGACTCACAACTTTGAAAGAAAAAGTTCTTTGTTTGCAGTTTGGAACCTGCCATTCTATTTTATTATTGCAGAAGTTCCCAGCAGGCATATTCACCCAGATTTAATTATTAAGCCATAAACGTATCTTTGAAAGTTTCCCTTTATACTGAATGCCTAGAAGTAATTTAGAATTGCTTTTTCAATCATTTTTACGTGGCAAATCAAACTTCAATGCAAAGTATGTTTTCAAATGTTTTGGAAAAATGAACATCACTGAATTGGTAATAGTACCCCGATGCCAAGGCAAATAAAATAGGCAAATGTGGAGACTGAATGGGTAAACATGTATTGAGGTTTTAGGTAACAACTTTACCTATTTATATACTAAAATGGAAGCTCAATGGAGACCGGGTTTTCATCTGTTTTGCTCATTGTTTTATCCCACTAACACAGCATAGAGCTTGTCACTTGCTTGGGGTCTCCATAAAAATTTATTGAATAAATCCATGTGTATATGAATCAATCGAGCCTCATTTACACTCCCCATATCACCACCACACACATATTTCTTAGTACTTACAATGGAAGAAGTTGGAGATTTTTTTGTTTGACATTAAACATATATATGCATATTTATTCAAATTTGCTGTTTAGGGTATGTTGACTGAAGAAGACCAGTTTTCAAAGAGATTCATATTTTTTATGAAAGTGTAACTGGTTAAATATAATCCTAAGTATCAAGATTTTCCAAAGCACTGAAAAAATTTTCTATATTTTTTTTTCCTTTAAGTTACTGAGAATATAAGAATAGGAGAATATAAACCTTAAGTGTTCCTTAACTGTTTATAGAGAGTGAAAACAGACTTTAACCAAAAACTCTCTTTAAAATCTCCTGTGTATACTTTCTAAGGGAACTTCAAAGAAATGGCTTGATAGAAGCAAAACTTTTCAAATGTCGTGACATTAACAAGATTATCTTGGAAATATTGAATATTTGTTGAATAATTACAAGTTCTCCACTCTCAAAGATCTTTAAAAGAAAATCATTTAAATTAATAAAGATGCAATGAACAAGTATGTGTAGTGTGTGCTAAATGCCCACATATAGAATTTATAAGGAAATGCAAAGAACTTGGTCAGTGAGAAAAATATATCCTTTTAAAAATAAATAAATAAGAGTTTCCCCCTGTTTTGCACCACTGTGGCTTCACCTATAAAGTGTTTGAATAGTTTCTCCACTGCCAATTTTTTTATTTTAAAGTGTTGATATTTTAATTAAAAAATTACTGTAGAACATGTCCTGAATAAAGTACTTTAATTACTGTCCCTCATTGTTATTAAACTTGCACTAACTTATAAAACTTGCATAAACTAGTAAAAGAGTTATGAGAAAACAATGTGGTACCTATGACATTCAATGTAAGTAGATATTTGTTTAAATCACTTACATAACTTGAGAATTGTTCTCTCTCCAATAATTTAGATGTCAGGAAAGTCAATAGCAACTAATCATTTTCCCTCATTCAGAACTGGGAAAAGCTTGAAAAAAATATAAAGCTTACTATGATGCTGACATCAATGCTGGACTAAATCATCACTTATTTATTATTCTGTCTTATAAACATATCAAAGCAGAAAACCTCTAGGCTCGTAGACAATAAAATATCTCAACATTAAAACTAAATAATAAAACGTCAAAGATAAAAGATGGATAAACCCACACAGACATGTCTCTTCTATGGCCTAGGAAAATATCTATCTAAACAAGTAGATTTTGCACAGCATTAATCCAATCCCATTCCCTGAATCTACACATTCTAATAGAAACTAGAGCTAGACTTGATTTGTCTTTCCTTGGCATTACTAGAGCAAATTAGTATTTGTAAAGTTTGTCATATGGGATTTCCTTCATAGGAAAGTCTCTGAGAACATATTTCACAAATGCCAATCTGAATTATAAAATACATTCAAAAGTTGGTGTTTTTGTCATTTAAAGGCTTCTGGAAGTCTCTATGCTATTAATGATGTTACATGTGCTTTTGAACCCAAAGTTCAAAAAACGTTAATGTCTATATTTTTTTCTAGCAACATATTCTAATAAGAAATTTCTATTCCTTCAGAAATGATTTCTCAAAAAGAGTAGAAGAGGTCAGACAATAACCCTGCTCTTTCACTCTTAATCACCAGAGATAAGACAACATAGAACGGGGTCATTTTATCTACAGGTTCATTATAGCTTGCCTTTGTATCTAAGTCCCATGAGTATAGAAAATTTGGCAAATTAATATATATACTAGCTTGGCTGATTTCACAGAATGAATTAGCTACATGTTCAAAAAAATGTACTGGTCCACCTGGTAAAAAGTGTTCTGTAAGTAGACACACATGGAGCCTTTGTTTTCTGGAGCCACATAGCTTCATGGCAGTCTATACAGCCAAATATTAAAAAACCGTTACTATCAAGCTTGACTATGCTATTTTAAAATAGTGAACAAATTAACATTTCAACTGAAGCAGATTGAGCCTCCATGATGTCATCCTAAGTACTCACTGTTTTCTAAACCTCCATCCAGTTCATCAAGCTGCTACATGAAACACCCCCTGCCATCCTGGCAGGGACTTGGGGGAGGCTCGTCAGAATCTTAGGGAAAGAAGCGATGCCATGTGCTTTTCCACCCTGAAGTTGCCATCGTGGCTGCTAAAAGGGAAAGTGAAGAGAAGCAAGTTAGCTGGTAGCAAAAAAAAATCACTTCTTGGGGAGGTGAAAGTCATGGGCCAAGGATATAGTAGAGTCGCGAATTCCAAGAATCTTTGAGAAATGATGTGAATTTCCTATAATGGGGTCGGGGAGGAGATGAACTCAGGTCTTCCGTCGGCTGCCATTCTCCAAACACAGACCAAGTTCTCTTCCTTGGAATGTCATGGCACCCACTGCCACCAATTTCAGAGGAAATCACAAAGCCTTGTATGGATAAATTGCTCCACTTATAATTTGACCCAAACTTCTGATATAGCTGACTTTTGAAACGCTCCATTTAGTTAAGAAAATTTCATATAGAAAAACAAAGAAATTCTCATTCAGGAAAAAGGCTGACTTTTACCCCAAATCTTAAAGTTGGGTTCTTGTGAAGATACAAATTAAGCAGAGTGGAAATTCATATCTTTGGCTAAATAAAAGCACAAAAATGTACTGCCTGTTCTGAAGCCTATTCCTTCTGTCATGCTCTTAATCAAGCCCCACAGCCTATGGGAACTGACAAAGAGTGGGTAACAGAGTGGCTGTGGTCAGTGTCGTTGGAAAGAGCCTTCAGATCACAAGATTAAATGTAACTTCTTCAAGGCAGGGGAGAAAAAGCTGACAATACATGAAGAGGCACAATATGATGTTTTTCACTTTTAAAAATAACTGCACTAAATGTCCATTAATTTTAACCTGCTCTGTCCTTAGTCTATCATAAAGATAATTTAAACATTGCTTGGAAAACAAAGAGATCCTTGAGGTGAACAAATTGCACATAATCGTAAAGCATAACACTGCATATATTAATATTACTATTTAGACATCCTTGAGTACAATATGCCCAAAAGGTAATTTGTAATATATGACTTTGTAATATACTCTGGCTTAAATGCAAATAAAATGATGCATTGAAGGACACAATAATGGTGCTCAAGTGCAGGATGTTGTATTACATAAATTTATCAGGCACACAAGATTGGTGTAACCAGCACAATTGCCAACTTGTATCTGGGGAGTAGTACTCTATGTATTGTGCAATAAACATTATACAGCACAATAAATGAAGCAAAATAGCTGGGAAAATATGTGAGAGGAAAGAGCTGAGAAAGGATTATAAAATATCTTTATGAACATTAGCATAAGTGATGGGCCACAATTTTCCAGCTTTTTTCTTCTGACAAATTGTCTATATAGTAATATTTTCATGATACACTATCATTTAAAAACATACTGCACAAACCGTATACCTGTGAAATCTATAGTTTCTTTTGTCAGGTTTGTTGCTGTTATTCAGTACATGTCAAGTATGCTAGTTAGGTGGTAAATTTATAGCGTATACAGTAACTGGATTTCCTAAACACCCTCCCTTAGAAAAACAAAATGAAATATAATACCACTGAGAAACCCTGGAACACACATTCTGTTATTTTGAGCTAGTGAGCAGAGCTTTCCTTGCTTTCTGAAACATCTGCCCATTGGACCAGTCCTGTGTGATAGAAAAACCCTTACAATTATTACATCATTTATTTCGTGCTCATTGTGGCTTGGGTTTATATTTCCCCATTGTCTACATAATCTTTCCAAAAGTAGAAATTTTGCATCTCAGCTTTTTCCAGCACTGATTCTTTTTCTAAGAATCTCTAGATTTGGTAATTTATTCGTTATTTTCGAAGAACTTATTGCAGTGTTTTCATTGTTCGCTATTTTTTTCCTTTTGTTTTCACTATTTGCTTTTTCCTTGATATTGGCAAACTCATTTGATTTTGTTCTCTCAGGCATGTGTTCTGATCTCCCCCCTTAATTATGGAGGGGGAGGGGTTAATAGCTATTAGTAGATATATTTCCCTTCCAGAATCTGAGCTAGCTTTTAAAATTTGTTTTCCCTCCCTTAATTTATAAATATTTTAATCAATAATGTATCTATTATTTCCCAAGTGAGCCCTAAGGAGTGTGTTTGATGGCCTCACACAAGCCATTCCAGGAGAACAGCCTCTCTCAAGCAGCTGACACCACTGAGCCTTGCTAGTTTCTCCCTCTCCCGAGTCCCTATATTTTTAGGCTAGCCAGCAACGGTGGGCTCACTCCATCTCCAAACCAATGAAATTGATGCGTTGTGCAAGTCCCCTCACTGGCTTTTGCTGAACTTGCATTGCATCACCCGTTGCACATTCAGTCAGAAGCTAGCCTGGAACAAAAAGCCAGTCATCAGAGAAAATGACTGTCTGTCCCCAATGTTGTAATTGCACTCAATCAGCAAGTACCAGCTCTGCATCAATAATTAGATAAGGGTCCGATAATTATGTTGGCAATGAAACAGCATAGTCAAAATTTCAGTGATTTCATGAAGTGATTGTCCAAGAGTTGAAATCAATGTTTAAGCCTGATGTTCCCCCTCCCCTTACCCATAATGTCACAGATGATTGAGAACCGGTGCCCTTTGTATTGTTTGGAATATTCCCTTCCAGTTGTTGCGTCTCATGCCAACTAAAGAACTACACTTGCTTTCATATATGACATACTTGCTTTTAAAAATCTAATTAAAACTTTCTTTTGGGTCCTTAGGTAGAAAGATGGCTCTGCTGAGATGAGCTCTTAATTAATGCACTGAGAGGCTGCGAGTCCCACCTCTCAACAGGAATGATTGACGTCCAAGGATACATAAATTACACTAATTGAGCTCTGCCTCTACATAGGTTTTCCACAGCCAACTCATCAGAGAAGCTAGGTGAGTAGACCAGCATAAAAAGTTACTTCAATATGTTCTATGCTTACCCAAGGGGTAGAAGAGGAACTTTCCAGACTGTTGCGCATTTATTATCACAGAAGGCAGTTCTTTTCTTCAATTTTAAGGCATAGGTTTTGTGTTGTAGGGTTTTTTTAAATTATAAAAATTAACATTTTTAACATAATCATTTAAATTTAAGCAATCCCCTTCTCTTCACAATTTTCAGGCAGCACAACTTGCAAGCCAATTACAGTGTGCAGAAATCATTTGGCATCATTTGTTGATATTAAATTGTGTTGCATAGCAACCAATGCATATGCTATGGAGGGATTGTTTGAAATCAAATCCAATTTCAGTCCCTGAATTTAGTTCTCAGAGATTTACCTAACTGTAAACACACCTAATCCCCAGGCTCAGCCAAAGACCATACTGAAATGTTTCTTTTTTATTTCATTCTGAAAGAAATGCATAGGTATTCTAATGCTCTTGCTTCCATGAAATCTAATAAACCACTTAGTATAATCTAGGTGATTTATTAGTCTAAAATAAAATTCAGAGACAGGGCTATTTGCTAAAAATGAATACAATTATACTTCATTGGACTTCCCCATTTGTATCTTGAAGTTTTTAATGATAGATGTTTTGTAAAGTCCTGAACAATTATGAAAAACCTACTGTTTCAATAATAATTAAGAAAAATAGAAATAATATGAGAAGTTCAGGATACTAAATTAATTATTTGACATGCATCGCTAAAAATGTATTATTATTCAGACTAAATATAAATAGGACTTGAGTTTTACCGTATAAAAATTTGAAAGCCGAGAGTAAGGGGATGAAGACCACAAAGAACACCAGATTAAGAAAGTATTAAGCATAAAGTGATACAACAAAATGAATAGAAGTAGAAAAAGCAAATGGTGAAAACAAAAGGAAAAAAATACCAAACAATAGAAACTCTGCAGTAAATCTTGGAAATAATAAGTAAGTGACCAAACCTAAACATTCCACAAAAAAAAAAAAAAAAAACAGCACTGGAAAAAAGTAAACAAAAAGGTGGTAGGGAGAAAAAGGTCTAGATTCAGAAAATATTTAGCAGGGATGGCCATGAACTAGTAACAAAAATCAAAAAGAATTCTTTTAAGACTTTGGATTACTGAAACATTCAAGAGAACATGTTACTTCCACACTTTCTCTCTTTCCACTCCACTACACTTTGTTGTGCCTACTGTTTCAAATTGGGAAAAATGTGGAGCCCTACTTAAAAAGAAAACCATAAGATGGCTACATTTCTATCAAAGTAGCTTTATTATTACCTGTGAGAAAACCTGAAGTGGAGAAAAATTGAGAGATATCAGAAAATCCTGAGCTGATGATCTCGTAAAAAATATAAAATGCTTTTAGCATCAAGACTTATCTCACTATGACTGAAATGGAATAAAATTGGAACAGCTTCTTGACTGTAAGATCTTTCTGTAATTTGGTGACAAATAGTATCCAAATACAATGTATCAAGGCCATTGAAATATAAATAATATAACATTTCTGTTTAAAAAATTATTTAGATTTAACGAGCATAAAACAGATACCTTAAAATGCCAGTGTTTATTTTTATTTTCTGGAATTGTGTGTTCATACCACACTCGTTCATCATAGATTATATGCTAAGCAAGGTACAGTACTTGAAGTGGTTTTCTATGAAATTATGCTTGAAATGACCTAAATATATTCATATCTCTTGAGAATTTATATATTTAATAATCATGAAAAGGCAGTATCACTGTGTGCTTCATTAGTCTCATATCTGTAGAAATATTTATTAGTAGAAAAAGTAACCATATGTTCATAATATTGGCAGATAATTCCACCCAAATTCACATATTTTTAATGCAGTTAACAGAAAACTCAACATACTTGAACAACACTATGTGGGTGATACGTTTGGATATAAGTTGGTAAAATGTGCCTGAATTGGTATGGACTTTTTTCTTTGTGTGTTTCGGGTGATCAGACTGCTTGCGTCTGACGGAAGACCATGATTCATTAAGAAATGGGGCAGAGGCAGTGCTGAGTCAGGGCCACCCTGCCTGGAATGGAACCATTTATAATAGCTCATCACTATTAAAAACTATATAACATAAAATCAGCTTTTATCCTATTCTGTTTCTGAACATAGACTACCAGATCCAAGTTGGCAATTGCTACATTACATTGCAACCATACTATTATTAGTTGATACATGAATAAACATAGCAGGGAACATGTTGCTCACCCTCTAGCTAAACACAATATAATAAAAATCTTAGTAAACTCTTCTCTGATCTTCTAAATAGAACACTTGTCACATGTTCCTTTGGTCATTTGTGAGGCATCTTGTATTATTCGTCTAAAATTCATGTAATTCTTCACATGTAGGGCTATTCAGTTAGCTGGACAATTTGTTATTCTACTACTGTTTGATCTTGTTTGTAACTTTAATAGCAATTTTTTAAAATGTGTAGATTTGTTTAAAATAACACTTTTTACCTTTTTCTTTTAAAAAGTGTGTAGAAAAAAAGCAACAGATGTTCTGTGATATCACTGCCACCATCATTTGTATTCTCATAATTTTAACTTATGAAAAGTTAAATATATATATATATAAATATATATATGATTAGGAAAAACAACAGAATTTATCAAAGTCTCTCTCCCGTAAAATAATTACTCGTTACAATTTCTTAATATTTCTTTCATAGAAGTACATAACCCTTTAAATATCTGTATATGATTTATGCATTCACTCTACGCTTAGGATTTTTATGTACCTGGTTTTTTTCTGATGCTAGAATTGTAACATTAAGCAAAACAGATTTGGGGGGAAAATGACTCATTAGCCCTCATGGGGCTTACATTCTTGTGGGGAGAAAAAGACTGTAAATAGAAAAATAATAGATTAAATGAGAATGTAGACGTATGCGTGTACATGCATGTGTGCGTCATATGGTGGTAAGTACTACAGAGAAAAGTAAAGCAGGGAAGGATGACTGGAAGTGCTTTTGCAAAAAAGGAAGATCTTACTGCAAAAATATTTGAGAAAAGACTTGAGGTGAGGGAAGGAACGCTGCAGATATCTGGGGAGAGAGCGTTCCAGGTAGAAAGAAGCACGTGCAAAGGCTCTGAGAAAAGACACACCTGGCGAGGATCCAGGAGCAAGGAGGCTCACAGGGCTGGGCTGGGGACACGTGTGTGGGCTTGAGGGCAAGAGCAGTAGAGAATCACAGAGATAGACAATGGGAGCCACTAATAGATTTTGGTTTTTAATCTCTATAAGATGAGATGCTTTTAAAGGACTTTTTTCCTGAATGTGGACTATGGAAGGATTTTGAGGAGAGAGATGCTATGATCCCATGTATGTGTTTGGTGTGTTCTCAACATATGTTATTGTTAGGTTGTGAACAGACTAAGGAGAAAGGCAGAAAGGGCAGAACAGGGATGCTAGTTAGCAGCCTGCTGCAATAATCCAGGCAAGAGATGACGGCTCCTTGGACCAGGATGAGAGAGAAGGAAGTGGTCACAGTGGTTTTGCAGTCCCAACATATTTTGAAGGTAGTACTGCCAAAATTTGCTGATGGGATTGGGTATGAGATGAGAGACCAAGAAGAGCTAAAGATGACTCCAAAGTTTTTGGTCTGGGCAACTAGAAGCATGGAGTTGTAATTCATTAAGATGGGGAAGACTGATAGGAACAGGTGGTAAAGGTGCCATTCTGGACCTGTCTAGTTTCAGATGCCTATTAGATGTCCGATTGGAAAGGTCAGGTGAATAGGATAATACAAGAGTCCATGCTTTAGGTATTGGCTAGAGACAGGGATTTAGGAATTCTCAGCATATAGATGGTGTTTAGTCCACCTGACTGGGTAAGATCATGAAAGAAGTGATAGTGGGAAGAGGAAGATCAAGGCTTAAACATGGCCCACCTCAGCATTAAGAAGTCAGGATGCTGTGGGGAGAGCCAATGAAGTGGGAAGAAGTCACAAAAGTCTGTTTTTCAAGAAGCCAAGTGGAAAATGCTGTCATTATATCAAAAAATGTGAAGATTGAATTGGATTAGCAATATTAGGTCATCGGTGGGTGGTGGGAGAGAAAATCTAAAGTAGGCTCAAGAGAAAAAGAGGAGAGAAATTGGGAATTTGAGAGCCCACTTAGAAGGAATTTTGCTATAAATAGGAATTAAAATGAAATGGTATCTATATGCAGAAGGAGAGGAGAACATTTTTCTTAAGAATGGTAATGGGTATATTTTGTATTTCCTAGGAATTTTTCAATTAATAGGGGAAAATTGGTGATGCAAGAAGGAAGAACTTCTGAGATTCTCCTAGGTACATGAAAGAGTTTCAGCCTAATGCAAAAGAGGAGGGATGAGCCATAGAAAAGAAATTGGTGTTCATAAGCACAAGTGTAGAAGGATGTGTTGATGAGGAGAGACATTGTGGAAGATCTCTTTAAGCTTACTTCTCCATTTTATTTTTTTATTTATTTTAAATTTCTGAATATTGCAGAGGTACAAATGTTTTGGTTATGTGGATTGTTTTTGTACTGCTTGACTCAAAGTTATAAAATGTACCCGTCACCCAGATAGTGTATGTTGTACCCATTAGGTGTGAATTTACTCATCCTCTTCTCCCCCCTCCCACCTGCAAGATTTCTGTTGAGTTTTACTTCCATCTGTACACATGAGTGCTGATCTATTATTAGTTCCAATTTACCAGTGAGTGCATGTGGTATTTGTTTTTCCATTCTTATGATATTTCACTTAGGAGGATGGTCTCTAGTTCCATCCAGATTGTTGCAAAAAGTATTAATTCATTTTTTATGGCTCAGTAGTACTCCATGGTGTGTGTGTGTGTGTGTGTGTGTGTGTGTGTGTGTGTATACACCACATTTGATTAATCCATGCATGTATTGATGGGCACTTGGATTGATTCCACTTCTTTGCAATTGTGAATTATAGTGCAATAAACATTCTAGTGTGTCTTTTTGATAAAATGACTTTTTTTTCCTTTAGGTAAATATCCAGTAGTAGGATTGCTGGATCAAATGGTTGTTCTACTTTTTAGTTCTTTGAGGAATCTTCATACTATTTTCCACAGATGTTGTACTAGTTTGCAGTCCCACCAACAGTGTATGAGTGTTCCTATCTTTCTGCATTCATGCCACCATCTACTGTTTTGGGACTTTTTGATAAAAGCCATTCTCACTGAGTTTAGGTGATATCTCACTGTGGTTTTGATTTGCATTTCTCTGATGATTAGTGATGTTGAGCACTTTTGCATATGTTTATTGCCCATTAGTCTATCTTCTTTTGAAATGGGTTTTTTTTTTCTTGCTGATTTGCTTGAGTTCTTTGTAGATTCTGGTTATTAGCCCTTTATCAGATCTATAGCATGCAAATACTTTCTCCCATTTTGTGGGTTGTCTATTTGTTCTGTTGATTGCTTCCTTGACTGTGCAGAAGTTTTTTCATTTAATCAAGTCCCATTTATTTATTTTTGTTGTTGCTATGATTGCCCTTAGGGTCTTCCTCATAAATTCTTTGCCGAGGCCTATATCTAGAAGAGTTTTTCCAACATTTATTCAATAAACAAGTTCATCAGCTGAGACTAAGGATTGTGGAAAAACTTTGAAGATAAAGGAAAGTGTACAAAATAATGATTGGAGGAAGGAGAATAAATAGAGCAGGAAAATGATATTATAACCTGGAAGCACAAAAGTACCATGGATGTTAGTGGTCACAGTTTTAGGGTGAGACCAGTCTGTATGGTTGCATGGTTTTGATCAGCACGTTCAAGTGTGCACATGCAGGTATGGAGTAGACAGGGAATTGAATTTAGCAATGGATGGGGTTTTGTGAAATGAATATTAAGAAACTCAAATGGGACAAGTGAGTTGACTAGTTGAAGGTGTAGACAAGGAGGTGATGATAGGATTGCACAATTTAAACTGGATAAACAGATAAGTGAGGGCATGGAAAGCAGAGGAGTGGTGTTAGGATCAAAAAATTGTAGGTGCAGTTGCAGAATGAGATGGTGTCCTCCAGTGAATGAGCCGGAATGGTAGGAGGAGGTAGAAGTTAACAATGAGCTGTTAAGCATTGGGGTAATGGAAAGATTTCAGTTATTTATAACAAAAAAAAATCTAGATTGCAACCATGTGAGTGAGTGGTCGAAGCAGAGTTGAATCCATGAACTCTGGCACTGAGAAGTGAGAGGCCAGGCTGTTGGAAGGATCAACATGGATATTCGAGTCACCCAGAATTTTGACAGGGGTAACATTGGAAAGAGTGAGAGTAAACTAGGATGGAAAATCTCCAAGGAACGCAGGCGAGTGGGATGTGAGTGTGTAGACAATCACAAGGAATAGCTGTATGGAGTGATGTAGTCTAATGACGTGTGACCCAAATATGGGGTATTCGAGGAGGAGGAGAGGTGGATGGTCTGTAAGTAGTAGTAATAAGAGAAACACAGGAACATTTTTTCTTTGGCTATAACCTCCCTATATTTAGCTATTTAGTTATTTCCCTACCTTGCTCTGCCTGTGTATCTACAATTCTGCTTGCTCTCTTTCTCTACACACCAAACTATTTGCCTCTCTCTTTACCAAATGTCATACCTACCCCTTGATGTACTTCTCTGTTGATCAGCTATATTTTTTACTTCTACTAAAAAGATATTTATACCCACTGTTTTACACATTGCTTCCCCACCCCACCCTTACATTTGATGTATTTTATTAGCACAGGGACATTGATTCATTCTTTCTAACAGCTGCTTCCTTATGGATGTGCCAAAAACCATTCAGTCAGTTGTTTTTTGTTTTTTGGGTTTTTTTTTCCATTGAGGTACTCTTGTCATTTCCAATTTTTTGCTATTAAAAACAATGCTGTTTGTTATATATCGCTGCATATGTATGTGTGTGTGTGACACAGAGAGAGAGAGAGAGAAATTTTCTGCTGTATTCATGAAGTAAATTACCATCTTTGGGCCAAAAGGCACATTATTTCAAAATTTATTTATGTATATAACCTAATTGTCTTCTAATAAGAAGTATACAAACTTACACTTCCACCAACAGCAAATGAGAGAGCTTCCCTCATAGCCTCATCCTTATCAACATTAGTTGTTTAGCATTTTAAAATTTTATTGATAGAAGAGGAAAATTGCTTCTGTTTCTTTTTATTTGCATTTTGACTAAAAATGAACATCATTTCATCTGTTTATTGAGCATTAGAATTTTTGTCTTTCTAAATTGCCTTTCCTAATTTGTTTGTACTTTTTAAAATTAAATCAAACTTTTTATCTTGAGATCATTGTAGATTCACATGCAATTGTAACAAATAATACAGAGAGAGCCCATATACCTTTTCTCCCAAGGGTATCATCTTACAAAACTGCAATACAACATCACAACCAAGATATCCACATTGATACAGTTAAGAATTTAGTTTTCCTAAGTTTTGCCCATGTCTCTATTGTAGTAATCATTTTTTTAATGATTGATTTAAATATTTTTTTTGAAAATTATGAAAGTCATCTTATCATACATATTAAATGTGTATTTTCTCTTAGATTTTCATTTGCCTCTTGCTTAGATTGATGACATTCTAGGCTAATTTTTTCACTCTTTGCTTTATGACTTCTGGGTTTTACATCCTACTTGGAAAAGTTTTCTCAACTTTACAAATAAATTTGCCTTCTAAAACTTTTATGGTTTAATTTTTCAGGTTAAAATATTGATTCATTTTAAATTTATTTTGATGTGGAGAATTAGAGAAAGATCCACATTTATTTTCTTCAAATGGTTGACCAGTTGTTTATATTCCATTTATTTGAAATACTACTTATGCCCAAACCAAATTTCCACATGACTTTGTGTTTATTTCCAGACTGTCTTTGATCTCTCTCATTCTCTGATCACGTCTCTGCCAGTATCAAGCTATTGTAGTTATTGTACCGCTGCAATCTGTTTTACTATGTGACAGGTTAAGGGTGCCTCCTTGCTGTCTTCTTCCCTCCCCATGGATTCTTCTGGCAATTTTTAAATACTTATTTTTTAACCTAAAATCTTTAATATCGCTTTCTAAAGTTAAAATTCTATCAATTTTTTAATTTGAATTGAACAACTTTTAAATTCATAGGTAAATTTGAGGAAATTCAGTATCTTCCCACTATGTAACATTCTTCTCCAAGTGCATGGTAGGTTTTGTCATTTGACTATCCTCTTTTGAGTTCTTCAGCAGAGTTTAAACTTTTCTTATAGAGGACATACACATTTATTTATTTACATTTATTTTGCAAGTACGTGCACATATACATGGTCCTTAGTGTTAACTTGGCCAATAATAGAAGAGCAGAGAAAAGAAAATATTAAACACTCAGATACCATTAAAATTCATGTTTTAATTTGCTTTATAGATGTTGGACTATTATTTCTATATCTAAATTACTAACTCCTAACACATAATATTTCGCCCAGGTTTTTGCTAGTGGCAGTTTGTACAATAGCCAGAAGGCAAGTAAAGAAACAGATTTTTCATGTTTTCAGAGGTAGGTGTACCTGAAATAAGCATCCTGTGTACATAAAAAGAGTAAGTTGTAAAAATAAAATATGTTGGGTTGGATAATCATCTATAATGTTAACAGTCCAATTGCTTGTCATGTAGAGGAAGGTTGTGCTTTAATTAAGCAATAAGACATGACAGGGTGTGAATTATAGAGTAATAATTCCTGTCTAGTATATTGTTAGACAGGAGGCCGAGGGCCAGGTGTCACGGCATACACCACGCATAAATTATTGCACTGTAACTTAAATCTAGAACATTATCGAATAATTCTAAAATATTTTTCAAATAATTTTGCTAGAAGTTAAATATATTTCTTAAATTCTATATCAGAATCATCGATTATAGTGCTGTAAGATTAGGACGCTAAAGGAAAGCTTTTACTTTTGAAGAAATAGCACAGAGATATAGTAAAGTTGGCCTTGTAATTGATCATTCTCTAAACAATATTGTTATGGAGAAAATTTCTAGGAAGAAGATACATTAATTTGATTTTTTTGCCCATGACTGGATTAAAACGATGGAAGCTGTTTTGAGAAATTTTAAGAAGGGTCCTTTTTGGCTTTTCTTCTTCACGAAGCAACACTAACAAATAACTCTAACATAAATCTTTCTGAGGAAAAAAAAATTCATCTCCCTGAAAGAACTTGGCAAGGGGGGAAGTGATATGACAGAATTTAGGGTCCTTTTAAAATCAGTGTGATTTGTAATCCTAACGCTTTCCCCTGTTACCATTTTGAAGGCCCTCTTTTGTAAAGACATTAAAACAGATCTCTTATCACAAGAAAACACATTGTTTGAAATACTGCTTTTTAAAAAGAGAAAACTCATTTCTGCCCATTCAAAAGGAAAATGTTTGAGGGCAAGTTTGTAACTGTAGTAAAGAGAAAGTCTCCACTTGCTTTTCATCTGCAGAGCACTCTGGCTAGCAGTGTTTCAAAAGACGATTTCTTTTTAAAGTTATTATATTTTTGTGCTTTTATTGCCAATATTGTATACTTTTAGGATGATTGAAATGTGTTAACAAGTTCTGCTTCTTTTGTGAACATGACAAGATGAAAGTTATATTACAACCTCAGACCATTCATTAGTTGTCTAAGGTTCTCCTTTAAATTAATGAATGTCATCGCCAAATGTGACCTCTTCCTTTACATGTGATGACTAGAGTTAGCTTAATATACGGATCAAATAGTCTTTGACAAGGTGTATTTAAAGGGGCTTCAGAAACACCCACCTGCCCAAAACACGTCTTTTAATATCTTATTACAGGACCATCAATTATTTCTCTGGATTAATATTTGTGTCTCCAGTAGTCCCTTATTAAAATAAAATTCCTCCCAAATCTATGACTTAGGCCAGGTGCGGTGGCTCATGCCTGTAATCCTAGCACTCTGGGAGGCCAAGGCATGAGGATCGCTCGAGGTCAGGAGATCGAGACCAGCCTGAGCAAGAGTGAGATCCTGTCTCTACTAAAAATAGAAAGAAATTAGCCAGACAACTAAAAACATATAGAAAAAATTAGCCAGGCATGATGGTGCATGCCTGTAGTAACAGCTACTTGGGAGGCTGAGGCAGGAGGATTGTTTGAGTCCAGGAGTTTGAGGTTGCTGTGAGCTAGGCTGATGCCACAGCACTCTAGCCTGGGCAACAGAGTGAGACTCTGTCACAAAAAAAAAAAAAAAAAAAAAAAAAAAAACCTAAAAAAACAAAAAATGAGACTAAGTCTATGACTTAGAACCTAGTGCTGAATTATTAATCTTTTAGCAGTGATTAATGTATCTATTTGCTTTAATCCATACAGAAAGCAGAGAGGAAATAGGACATAGGAAAGGCATGTTTTATTAGACATGGAAAGAAACGATGTCTAGCCAGGAATGTTGGATGAGGAATTACTGTAAGTGACAGATCTTTAGCTACTGGAAGGTGATTTGAAAGCACACTTTGCTCAGGGTCAAGCAGTAGCAAAACCTCAAGAGGAGAGAGCAGAATTATGAGTTCATCAGGCAAGGATGGACCATGTCTTATTTGGTGCCTGCTATGTGTCCTAAATGATGAAAAAGTTAGCGAAAGCCAAAGAAAATTGTATCTTCAGTACTTAACACTTTTAGCAACTTTATCACTTGTGATAAGTCCATAGGTCTATCACAATAATAAAACGAAACCATTTTTAGCACATTCTTCTGATCTCTGGTTAGCAGAACCAGGCAGGATTAACTTTTCTACTCAGTGGCTCCAATTGCTCCACTTGTTAGAGCTATGTCTCAATAAGATTTTATTCCAAACTTTTTGTTGTGTCAGGTCATTCGCGTTCACTTTAGGTCAGTAATTAACCCAAAATGTTTACTTTTTATAACATCCAGCAGATTTCTAGGCCAATGTTCCCCAGCAAATATCACAAATTGGGTAGATAGCCAAGTAAATCGTAGAGGCCACAACTTTTTCTTAGTCCTTCTCCAAGATGTGTTGGGTCAGCTTTGGGCCACCCACAGGTTGGCTAGTTTTTTTTTAAAGGGTAACAGCCACCTTTAGAATGCTCTTTAGAGGACCATGATGTAACATAATGTTGTTAGCTTCCAACAAGCATCAATATGTGATAAGAATATTTGTAGAAAAGGGCAATCATTTACTTTGTTTTAATTTTCATACTAGTATGCCTTTGACTTAGGCCATATCTACTTTAAAAATTTATTTTTTAATTTTTAAGTATTATGGATACATAATAGTTGTACCTATTTTGTATCTACTTCTACAGAAGTATAACTATTTAAAAATATTTTGGCGTATAATAATATTAATTTCACCAGTGGACCACTTGTTTGAACTGCCAACAAGTCCAAGTTTCAGCAAGTCATATGACAGAGTAGGATGATCAAAATTGCATTTTATAGGTGTATGTCTATTAGGATAAACTATTAGCACTTATTTGTGAAAATTTTGGTGCTAGGGATGCAGCAGCATCATCTCACTAATGTTAACAATAACGGTGCAGGATTAGGGCTAATTTAGAGGCTGAGAAACGAAGGTGCATAGAGATCCTAAGTAAGTAAGTGATGAGTCGTCTTTTAACCCAAGAATATAATTTGAAAGCCAAAATTATTTCCAATGAATCATATCGTTTCCCGCTAAAGTTAAAGTCAGAATAATTTTTCAAGTTGAGTTTAGCCATTACTAAGTCCTTACAAAGAAGAAAACTTCTGTCGTTTCCCCACTCTGAAATCAAGAGTAGTAAATTTCTTCCATTAGTCATTTAGGAACATCCTCCTCCCAGGGTTGTTGTGCACCTTTCTGCTACAGAACCAATAACACCTTTTCAAAAGGGCAACTGCAGGGAGTGGGGGTGACCACTGTGTCTCAGCTCCTTGGGAGGCTGAGGCAGGAGGATTGCTTGAGCCCCGGAGTTCAAGGTTACAGTGACCTATGATGCCACTGCACCCCAGCCTTGGCAACAGAGTGAGATCCTGTTTCTAAAAATAAATAACATATATATATTTAAAAAGTTCAAGAGCAGAAGGGAAACCCTGGAATAACCAGTATGAGCACTGGCCTCATCATATTAAGAACCAAGAGGCATTTCTACAGGAGGGGTACCATAGCTAGAGAAGGGAGAGAGCAGGCACTTTCTCTTCCCTTCACCTAAGTCCCCTTTTATTCCAGGTAGATTAATTGGTGTCATACATTGTGTGTGGTGGTGACAGTTTTGAATGAGTACTTCTGTTGTGATCCTTGGGGCCGAGGGAGGCAGGTGGGGGTGGGGTGGGGAACAGAGAAGACTGACCTGTAAATTAAGAAGGGAGAGAAAGGAAGACAGAGAGCCAGTGTCACACCTTTTTTTTCAGGCACCCAAGCCCACCCCTTTCTACTGGGTGCACCCACCTATCTTTTGTAATCCATCATCTTGACTCATATCTCTTGTTTCCTAGCATCACTTTCTAGTTTATTATTTCAATTCCCTTACCAGATTTGCTGTCTTTGACTTAAAATCAGCAGCCTGGACTCATTCCTAATTTCCATCCTATATAGGCAGTTGATAGTCTCAATCTCACGCTGTAGCCCAACTATAATTCTCTCCACCAGAGAAGCTCAGCAGAAGGGACATGAGTCCTCATTTCTGACAAGGTCATCCATAATATAATAGAGAAGTGTTGAAATTGCTTGTTACTGCATTTGGGTTTAAAATGGAACATAGTTATCAATCAAGACCAAAATAGAAAAATTCTACTTATTATCTCCCACTACGGTGGTATCATTTTGGTTTTTAGAGTGAGAATCATTCACAACATACCCTCAGTTTTATTTCCTAAAACCCCTGCTGCATAGAAAGCACAAAACAGGAAACAAAATTATGAAAAAGGAAAGTCAACAGTTGCTAGGAATTTCTATGTTTGCTTCCAAAATAGGAAAAAAAAATATCAGATCTTTTAAAATCATGGCATATAATGTGATGAAGAAAAAAAAGGAAGTACTGAAAAAAAAAATAAGAAACTAAAAATAGTTCAATGGCAACTTAATAACTGACAAGACTTATTCCATCTGCTGGGAAGAGTTTAAAACCTTTACCTGCTGCCACTCACACCATAGAGAGTTAGTGCTCACAGCTGAAACCTAACATTGGATGCAGAAGCGTGTGATGATGATTCATATGCGAATGCATTTCTTTGCTTAATAAGTGTCATACTATTTGCTTAAAGGAAATAAGGATCCTTAAGTTTTGAAGTATAAAAAGTACTAGACTCCAAAGATGAGAAGAACTAAAATACATGTGTACAAATAGCATTAGGACACCTGAAGGTAATCAGATCTGCACCTGGTATTCAACGAACTACAGGTCAGGTGTTCTTAACACAGAAACATTTTAAAAGTGAGGAGGTTGGTTGGAATCCTATATAATCAGCCGCTGTGAAAGCATAAAAGAGAAAAATATCTCCCCCATGAAAGCAAGAGCAGAGGCAACCTATGCCATTGAAGGCTTATCTCTCGGATTCCCCTCCCGGCTCTCCATAATTCAAAACAGGCAGGCAGCAGGCTGTACAGATGGACACCCAACAGCCAGAGTCCACATGGAGCATTATAGATCTGGCTAGTTGTCTAGTTAACAGTCAGCTATTTTTGGATAATACCCATAGTTGTTTTGCAAAAGCTGAAAAAAAAGTGGATTTATCTTGAGTTCAGTATATAAAAATATTTGTACAGGTTGGTGCTTGAGCTTGAGCCATTTTTCTCAAATTTAGACTCTTTGCTGATTACTCAAACTGACTTCCTTTGTAATCGACAACAAACAGACCCCGTGGAAGTGATACTGTGGGCCACATTAGTAGCATATTACAGTTTTAGGTCCCCAAAGAAATGTTTTAGGTACTGATTATTATTTGCGTGTAGTTTTGTTTGTTTTTTTACTTTGAACAAGCAGATGGCAGAGCGGCTTAGAGAATTCCTTGCATGTCGTGCCAACACACGGTGCTAGGTACAAAGGAAGCACAATGAAAGTATGTGTGCATCAAATTGACGGGCTGGGATTCCTCGGCCAGCAGGCAACACTGGGAGAGCTCTCCAGTTAATAGAATTTGGGTGTGTAGTGAGGTTCAATTCATTTAGGTAGTGAAACTGTATAAGGTAGACAAGTATGTTTTTTGAAAAACATCTTTTATAAGTATAATTATCTTGGCAGATATTTAAGCTGCTACTTTTTAAGCTACAAATCAGTTTATTAATCATAAGTCTTCAATCTAGTAACTAGATCAACCATCACATTAGCATATTTGGCAAAAGCAAAGTGAAAGTTATCTATGATGGTTTTAACAAAATAGAAGAAACAACAACAAAGAAGCAATTTATCATCTTTATTTAATGCCCATTACTTGCCAGCACTATGTTCTATATCCCAGTGACACACACACACACATATATATACATATATATATATCACATCACATCACACACACACACACACACACACACACACACCATACAATCCTTGCTCTCAAGTTGCTTGTAATACAATAAGGAGAAAAAGATAGATGCAAAATAACCTGTTTCTGTAAGGAAAGTACAAATATCATGCTTTAGATATTTCAATAGAGGAAACAAACATATTGGGTGGAGAATTGAGACAGTTCACAGATAAGAAAAATTGTGAAATGGGTCTTCAAAAGATGGGCAACATTTCAAATAGTAAAGAAGGGAAGGGCATTTTAATAGGAAGAGTCATTATCAAACATGTTTAAGAAATGATTACTAAGCCAGTCTGGGTGGGACAGGAGGGCTGTGATTAGGAGGTGATTGGAGACAAGCTGGAAAGGTCGTCTGAACCTCATTCTAGAGGGCCTTGGATGGCAGACAAACATGACTACAGTGATGATTCTAATTTCAGAATTGGACAATTCTAGAGTTTTTAAATGTCCCAGAGCAATCCATGTCTGACATATCTATTCCATTATTGTCAAGACCCTTAATATAAGCTGCAACCCCTTGAAAACTGAAATGTTATTAGAAGAACCAAAGGACTCCTCTAGCCTTGATTATTGTTACCTTTCCAAAGGCATTATCAAGGTCATATGTTTTGTTAGATTTTAGATTTTGCAACTCTCAACTACAAACCTGCATGTCTCTGGGCTGCCAGGGAGCTCTTCCTTCTTTCTCTTGCCTCTGGTTTCAGGTTCAGCTTAGTGCCAGCGGCTCGGACAATTCTATTACTTAGGGCCAGTAAATTAGAGTTGTAGAGTTGTCAGGTCCAGCCTCTTGGCAGACTCTTGTCCTGGTTCTTTGGCTCCTTCCTTAGCAGAAACAAAAGCAGGCCAGTGTGAGGGAGACATATTCCTCTCTCTGGAACATATTTTCACTTTGAGCAGCTTCCTTCTTTTCGGCGATAAAAGCTTTTTGTACAGAATTGCTTCCAGTCTGCAATCACTTGGTTGCACTGGCCCTGCTTATGGTTTTCCAAGTAAGGAACCAAAGAACCAAGACAATCATCCGCCAGGAGACCGGACCTTACTACCTGCCAGAGTCTTTGGCCTTTCCAAGTATCTCAGATATCAGGTTTTGTTTATTGCCTTTTATTCTTATGCTAATTAAATGGGGGAGGGAAAAATGCCTTCTGATCTTCTACCCAGTTGTTTACCTTTCATTTATGTGCCGAGTATCCAGTTTTAACTTCTTTTTTATTTTATTTTTTTTTTTGTCGTAACCATTTTAAACTTTCCAAAGTTCTGGTTTTGTAAAGATTCTTTTCTTTTTTGTAGTCATGTATTACTTAACTCAGTGAAATTATTTTTCTGGTATAACATGATTCTGGGAAAAGAACTCAGATTGTTCCAGTCATTAATCAGTCATATTTTTGATGAACTAAGAAGTGTATCAAACTTCTTAGAAAAATAAGAATCAACCAACTAAAAAATTTGAGTGCATATACTGAGCTAGAAGGCTAGAATTTAAACACAGAGTTGAAGTGGCCATTCAGAAACCAGACCAATTATTTACATTAATTATGTTAAGTCATTATATTTGGCCCAAATCAAGAAACTTTTAACTCAAATGTGTATTCCAAATGAGATATCACAACATTTGTGGCTAAGTGACCTTAATGCCTAAAATTCTGTCACTGTATCTTTAGTAACGTTTCTCTCCTGCCCTTCCCATTCCCTGTAGATTGTCCTGAGGATAGATAGATATACTCTTATATACATATAGATATGAACTTACTGCATGGCTGGACACTTTCCAGACAGCCCATATATGTAAGAGTAAATGTCACTTGAACTTTGTTGGATCTTGATGAGTTTAATACTAGTCCCATTCTCTGCCTGGATTTCTCTTTGTTATGGCGGGGAGTGTGGTCCCTGATAGCTGTCCTTTGTTTTAACAAGCAAAAAGCAGACTAAGTATGTGATCTCTGGTGTCCTGTCACTTCATCAACTACAGCTGAGGGACCTTTCTTGGGAAATAAGTGATGACGTACCAAATATCTAAATAATCCTCAGAGTGTGCCAGAGGGGTTGGCCACTGACCAAGAAGTGAGGTTTCCTCATGTCACAGATCAAGAAAAACAAGTACATGGAAATAAAGATATCCAAAAGGAAGAGTGACTAGGGACAAAAGGTGCTAACGTCTTTTCCCATACGCTCCCTCCAACTGAGAAATACCCAATTCTCTTCTGCCTAGTTCTCCTAGTAAAATAAAGGAAGCGTTATCTCCCTTCTTGCCCAGTAGCATAAACAAGGGAAAAAGCAACGTGAAGAGGGAGGAAAACACAGCTGTGCTTTCATTTTTGGTTTGATTCACAATGGATCAATTTCAGTGTTATTTCATTAGTAAATACATAAATGTCTTCTCTGATTTTTTTTTTCTCTTCAAAACAATGGCACCTATCACTCTATTTAAAAAGATGATAATAAAACAACAGAAGCCGAGGGCACAGGTGCCGTTGGAAGGGTAACTTGTGTGCCGTGTGCTTCAAGGTGGCCTGTGCAGGCAACAGGAGTAATAGGAATGATTAAACCCTGTCGGATGGGGTTAGGTTTTTAGAGCTTTCTTGCCTCATGACAGGCTGTGACAGCCAAGTGGCATTGAAGCAGAACAAACTACAATGGCAGTTTGCTATGAGCAGTGCAACTGTCAAAACTGCTGTACAAAAGCAAATGTTAGGGATAACAACCAGCAAAGTTTGCAACCTGCCTGCTCAGATGCTGATGGACAAAATGTCTTCCTGAGTAAACGCCAGGTTATTCTCCTGTCTGGGCATTCCACTATCTTGCTGAGGACGGCTGTGCTCTGCGAATCATCAGCTTTCCATATTATATTCACAACAAAGCATACTTCCTTTGGAAGAGTACTAACCAGTCCTCATATAACTTTCACATGGAGTGCTAATAAGCATGTCTGAACATGCGATCCATGTGTAATTTGTCATGTTCTGTGTTTGGGGCAATCATATGCAATCCATAAAGAGAAGCCCTGTCTGTGTGTGAAATCTAGTTCCAATTATGTTGCTGTAAGAATAGGTTACAGCACAGATGTAAACCTGCTATCACAAATAGGGTGAAATACTTCACACTCAAAGCTAAACCAGTGAACTTAGCATTGTCACCAGTTTCTTGAAACGTTGAAAAAAAAATTACTTTACACCCATGTGGTTTCACAGGTTTTTATTAGAAGCCACAATAGACACTTTTAACCAGCAGTAAATGAGAAACCTTTCAACATTGTAATAACATGGGGAGAGTTCTCAGCCCCTGTCATCCTACGGGAATTTTCCCCTTGAGTTTCCATGGGTTGCAAGGAACGAAGAGATTGCCTGTGGTCTCTAACACACAAGGACTCAATTTTAGCATTGCACCCTGTCATATTTTTCATGTTTCGGGGAGTCCAAAAGGGAAGGTGCAATTCCAGTCTGCAATCTTCAGGGTGCTAGGTGTCTTACCTCTGCTGGGGTCAGATTGTCCAAGTGTAATATAAACTAGGAATTCTTCCCAGATCCTAAAATCAAGTTTTCTCTCTAAGAAAGGTAATCTGAAAGACCTTATGCCTGAGTTCCTACAGGCCTTTGACAAGCTGGGGGGCCGAGCACAACAGCGTTCAGAGTCAGCAGAAGAGAAGGCTCACCACTTACATCGAGTTAGTAAAAGTAATGGCTATTAATTTATAAAATATCCCTTGAATGAAAAATAATCTCCACACACTTGTGGGCCCCAAATAATTCATATGACCTATGATTTAGAAGTTTCATCTTCCTTACTTGCCACTGAAGAGGCAAACAAAATCATTCCCTTTTTACTGTTAGAAAGGAGAACATATTTTTTAAAAGGGTAGTAAATTAGCTTGTGCTGGAAGCATCTATTTTCTTGCCTTCATCACTGCCAACTCCTTCTGTTTTCTTTGATCTATGATTTGCAAGCTACTATTATTATTTATGTGTTCTACAATTACGACCAGCGACACCTCCCCTTCTCGAGCCCTAAGCCACAAATATGAAAGGAATAAATGCTGTTTATTGTGACAGTCTGCCTTTTGTCTGTGGAACAATGACAAACTGCACCACTGACAGCTCGCTGCTGTTTTTACTACTGCGCCCACCTCACTTCTCCTGTGCTCTCCAGAATGTGACGATGGATGGGCTTGAATAAAAATGCTTAGAGAGAATCGGTTGCATTCATTTACCTCCCAATGAGCTTCTTTGGGGACAGAGATTGGATAAAGGACAGAAGGCCTGGCAGCATGAGGACCGTTTAAAGTTTCTGCACATCTCTTACGGAGGGAAGAAGGAGGCTTCGTAGCTTACTCAACAATGATCTCTAACCGCTCATGTACTTAACTTTATAAAGATATATAATTTTAAAATCACACAGTGTATAGAAAACGGGAAGAGGGAATGCAGATCAGAGCCATTTATGAATTTTAGGAAAGATTTCTGTGTCCTCAGCCTGGGAACCTTCACCAGGGCAGCAATCACATTGAAGAATCAAAATGTTTGAGGTTTTCCAAAGAGCCTGCACTAATTAGCTTTTTAAGCTGTGTTAAGATGCTATGTTTACTGGATAATTGCACCTTACGGAGCAGAATAGATTAATAAATAAAAGAATCACTGCGATTTTTGTATCCCCAACTTTGAGCTAAGTGCAAGCTTGTAAATATTTGACAGCCAGTCTGCTTTCATCTGATGTCATTAGACAGAAAAGATTACTAAAAGCCAGCACCTACATCTGGCCTCACAAAGAGACTCCATTTGAGAACATGAAGTTCTGTTTCCTCTTGTTTTCAGCGGCTTATAAAAAAAAAAAAATATTCACCATCCTCTGGAATTCCACTCCTAAAGAAATAAATTTTTAAAAACTTTTTTCCACCAAATTTCTATTTTAGGAAACACATTAAAAAGTCAATACCAACTCTCTCCATTGTTTAAAAAAAATATTTAAATATTTTATCATTTTCATTCTTTGATGTAAAATCTTTTACCAGTAGCTCCTAAATATTCAAAATATTAAATACTAAAACAATTTAGTCATTTAAAATCCACTTCCTGTGGATAGGATTGCCTGGCAGGATTTTCATTTATTGAAGTTAGTGGGGAGGGATGTAGGTGGAGAGTGTAAAAAGAAAGGTGATGCATCTAGAAAGAGTAAGAATAAGAAAAATGAAAAAACTAAGCAATGTATAATATTAAATAGTTTATTCAAAGTAAAAATGGAATCAAATCCATCATGCAACCATAAATGTAAGTGAGTAATTCCAATAGAGAACCAAAGATTTTTAGCTTGGGGTGAAAGACAAAATCCATGTGCTTATAAAAAGCCACATCCAAATTAAAGCTTTAAAAAAATGTTTGAAAATATAAGGATAACGTAGAAGTTCCTGGTAAATGTAAAACCAAAAGAAAGTTGGAGTTGCCTTATCAATATCACCTAAAGTGAAATTAAAGGTTACATCTATTAAACAGAACAAAAGGAGAATCATGAAAGTAGAATTCTTCAGTTCATAAGGATGAAGAATTATAAACTCTTCTGCACCAAGTAACATAGCTATGGAATACATAATGCAAAAACTCTCAGAAATGCAATTGGATAACACCAAATGATAATCAGGACTTGGTTTAAAAAATTCTGGGTTGTAATTAATTAAATAGAATGAAAAAAAAGCAAGGATCTTTATAATAAAAAATCAATAGGGGTGTGTGTGTGTGTGTGTGTGTGTGTGTGTATGCATGCATGTGGATAGACAGTAGATGGATATTTCAATAAACAATTACATCCTGCTTACTATTACTATGTGCTGGTACTCTTTCACAGTTTGACTTGTTAACTCGTGTAATCCTCATACGAGCTTCTTACATATAAAGAAACTGAGGCACTGACTGGACAGGTAACTTGCTCAAGACTACTTAGAGAATAGCAATCAGGTTTTAACCCAGGTTGTCTGGCTCCAGGACCTATCATCTTAAGCCTCTTAAACACCATGCTGCCTACAGAGAATATATATTCTTCTCCTATGCCATGGAAAAAATATTTAAAACTATTCATGAATTTGACAAAACAAACTTTAACAAATTCCAAAACATGAGATTTACAAACCATATTCTTTGACCATAAACCAGTAAAGCCAAAAGTTACCAATGACAACAACAAAAATCTCCCCTTCCTCCAACAACAACAAAAAAACTGTACCTATAGATTTAAAAATGTGTTGTTATTAATTTCTGGATCAAAAAAGGATCCCCAAACTAAGATTAAAAATAATTTAGCAATTAAATTCGTCATAATTATTCCTCTTAATACATGACACTTTTCACTCACCACTCTATTGTTTTTAAATTGCTAATAAAATTTCCAGATATTCTCCCTAATTCCCTTTATTTGCACTAATCTAGTCACTTAGGCATATCTATGTTGAATTAATAGACCGCAATTGGATAATTTTCCACTGTTAACACAGAATTAATTTTATACTTTGTAAGTATATATTATTTGTAGTTTAATTTCTCCTAAGCTGGATCCATTATGGTAATGGGAGTGGGATGTACGAAATAAAAATTCAATCAGTCCTGTTCCAAAGGCCCTTTTACACCTTCAAGGGAAGAGGTAGGGCTTTCTAGTCACTTCCAAAAAAGTTTAATAAGTGGGATGTGGCAAATTTGACCAACTCGCTGCTATTCCTTCTGGATTTGCCTGACTGTAATTACCTACTTTCTTCCTCTTCTATCTTGAGAATCAATCATAGGGTTGATGACTCTTCCTTCTTTTTACTTTCTTTATCCCAGGTTTTTACCCATGTGGATTATTGCATTTCCTTAGATATTTTTTCTTCCATCTTCTCTTCGTGCCCACCCCCTCATAATATACACACACACATATACTGTATATCTCGCTAAGTCTGGTCTATAAATTTTCATTCATGATTAATTTAGTTGTTTGTATTTTAATGAAGTCACTCTGAACGTCTCTATATTATCAGTTGCTCAGTCAAGGCAAGAGTTCATGGTTTTATTGATCTTTTTTTTTTTTTTTTTACTGTCAATTATACTAAGCTGGTTGGAAAAAAACCCTCATCATTATCAGTCTTACAGTGTATTATCATTGTCATGGTTATTGATGGCTAAAATAAAAAACGTGTCCATACACAGGAGATAAATCATCTCTCATAACTGCCGTATAAAGTAAATAGCAAGGTAGAGCAGCGACATTTAGGAATGAGGTGCCACATAAACAGATGTGCAGCACTGAAGGAGCTAGTTAGGTCACATGTTTGTGTACAACGAGGTAAGCACTGGTAGTTTGCATGCCACAACTTGCTATTAAAATAAAGTTGAGAAATAACTCATTTTCTGGAGACTTTATCATTAATAATAGACTTACTAAAAAAAAATGATCATCTTATAAAGCCTGATTTCCAAGTGTCCTACTTCTTCCCACAACCATATTCCACTAAATTTAGACATCTATAAATATATACATGACTCTAACATCACATCTAAAAACTAGTGTGTTTTTAATTATAAAACCATAGTATAGTCATTTTATTACACCCTTCATGATTATGTTTGAAGAAATTTTTATATGATCTACTAAAGTGTTTTCAGTGGCATGCTGTTTCCTGTCAAGTATTCCTAAGCATTAGCTATCTATGTATATATCCAAGTTTAGGGGAAGATTAGAGATAATCTATTTTAAAATGTCTAGCACATTCCCTGGCACATAGGCTTTAAAATTTAAAGCTTGAATCTAACTGTCCAATATATTTGTGACAATTGGAATATAAATCATCCACAATTTTAAACACCAATCCAAGATAATACTTCCAGATCATAGTGATTCTTTACAATAATATATTTCTTGTCATTGTCAAGTGGTAGTGGCCACTTTGTTAGTCCATTTGGGGTCATTGGATAATAAATTCTCGTAAGCAACTCTTGTATACCAGCACATATGAGGACTACACGCCTCTCCCATCAGCATCGTAGCTCACTGGGAAGTTCTTCTCATGGGATGCAAAAGGAAGCAAATGAATCATACAGTTTGAGAATGCCTCGTGGGTCGTTTTGACATGATGCAAAAGGTGAAATGTCTTCTGGTGTGATGGGTGGCATTTTCCAAGGATGGAGTTCAGGTGGATGGCAGTAAAATTAAACTCCAACATCCTGGACTCTCTCTCCCTCACTGCCAAGCGCATAATAGCACAGGATAAAAACTTGAATGAATGAATGATGCAAAGGTTCTGGACTACATGTGTGTTCATTTAAATTCACCCGGATTTCCCCCTGCCCTTCACCTCCCCACTCGACATCGCCTCTCAGGGCATTGATGTTTAATGCATCGTGCTCTCTGTTGGAAAAGGTCAGCGTGAGTGGAGCCAGCCACGGTTTGAAGACTCCAGAATAGTGGCAGTTGATTCGGGATGACTATGTTGCCTTAGGCAAACAGGTCAGCTTTATTCCAGGACTAACTAATGACAATGCTAAGAATTTAACTTTAGGTGAAGTCCAGCTTCCCCAATTCTGGGGTGAGAAGCAGGGACTGAGAAAAAAATCCTGTCTTTCTCTACAGCATCAGGACACTACTGCAAAATAATCTAAATTTTTACGCCACTATTAAAACTTCTTCCTTACCGGTGACTTTCACAACTTGAGTCAGTGACCAGCAGAATACAGCAACTAGAGAATGGTATGGCTGGACATGGTACCAAATTCTTGGTTAGTTTTTAGTTCCCTGGTTGCATTTGAATTAAAGTAGAGAAGGTATAATTACTTGTAGGGATCTGAGGGAAAACTGCAAGTAAATGGATAGCTTTGCTCTGCAATACACATATTAGAGACAGCAGCAGTTAGAAAATGGAATTAATACATATTAGCAATTTGTATCCAACTTTCAGTGGAAAAAAACCCTCACATAATGGAAAAATATGATTGAAAATTTGTGAAACAAATATTACAAATATTAAATACTTTCTGTGACAGTGTCTTGGCAAGTATATGATGATTGGTGATTATGGACGACAATGACTATTTATATTTGAAATGAAAAAGGAATGTCCTTTTTGACCTAAAGAATTGGTGGACTACTGTAGAAAATTAAAGTATCATAACAAAAAACATGAATAGGAAAATTAGGCCAGGAACAGTGGCTCATGCCTGGAACCGTAGCACTCTGGGAGGTGAAGCCGGGAGGTTCTCTTGAGGTCAGGAGTTCCAGACCAGGCTGAGCAAGAGCAAGACCTCGTCTTTACAAAAAATAGAAAAAATTAACTAGGAGTAGTGGTGCACGCCTATAGTCCCACCTACTTGGTAGGCTAGAGCCCAGGAGTTTGAGGGTGCAGTGAGCTATGATGACGCCACTGCATTCTATTCAGGGTGACAGAGTGAGACTCTGTCTCAAAAAAAAAAAAAAAAAGGCAAAAAGAAAAGAAAAATGTTATTAAAGGAATTGTAGCATGAAATCAAGATACTTGAGCTTTGTGCTATAAATGATAAATGTATTGTTGCTGTGTTCACTCCAGTTACCTTTTCAGTTATTATCATCACCGTCGTGTTAATCATCTTTCTCTTCATCACCATAACTAGCAAAATAATATTTATCAAATGCCCATAAACAATTAGTACAAGTTCCTAGATAAAGAGTCAGGAAACTATACCCCTTGGGCCAAATCTGGCTCATGCCCTGGTTTTATGTGGCCCATGAGTCAAGAACTAGTTTCATATGTTTTTTATGTGATTGAAAATATGTTGTGACTTATGAAAATTATATGAGATTAAAATTCTGTGGTCCATAAGGTTTCATTGCAACAGAGCCACACCTATCACCTACATTGTGTATAGCTTTTTTTTTTTTTTTTCTGGCTATATCTTTAGAGTTGAATAGTCATCACAGACACTGTGTGTCCAGCAAAGCCTAAAATATTTACAACCTGGCCCTTTACAGTGAAAGTTTGACAACCCCTGTCCTAGATGATAAATATCCCTTTTAGTACTGATGCCACTTAATTCAAAACCAAAGTCAAAATTATTTGGCAAAATCAGGTTACTGTCTACTATAGGAATATTTAATTTGGTAACTTCAATTGGAGTTCTTATTCAATTGTGGAAACTTTTATGAACACAAAGCGTATGTCGACATACACATTGGCAGAACTGTTATAGATCATTTTGATTATGACTTTCTATAGAGCCAGTGCTTATTGCCTAGAGCTGATTTGTCCAACTAAAAAACATAAATGAGTAATTGTTATTATTCTGTTTCCTCGGTTGTAGAACAGTATACATATAGTGGAACAATTCTAACTTGGCTCAGGGCTATAATATAACATTGTACTCCTCTAAGAGAAAGATTTTCCAAGTGGAAAATTCAAATTAAGATGTCATTTGTCATGTCTCCTCTTATAAAAGAAAAAAACCTTCATATTATATTAACAAATTTAAATAGTCCTAATAATTATAAAACACACTAGGAGAAATATGAAAAGAGAGAGATTTGCTCCTTAATGGTGGGGAAACATTGTGAAATGAGTAAGCTCAGAAGGCCTTTTCATACTTTCCCTTGATTTTTCGGTTTACACTTAATTGCATACTGCTTCCTTTTAAAAAGCATGATTTTATACGCAGAATTTCCTATCTGAAATTGTAAGCAATAGCAGTTTTCAATGGGCTCATCTATCGACAACCACCACCAAAAATAGACCATTAAGTTCAGAAGATCTAAGTTTTTAGTAATTACTTTACAGTTGGTATTTCATCTGGTCCACTATAATTTATTTACATCCTCCACATAATGTTAGGAATTATTTTTCAGCAACTATTCCACAAGAAGACGGCTATTTCATATTTATCTAAAATGATAGGGGTTATTAGAGAATGAGTTATAAATACATGTGACTTTGGACATGATCCAGAGTCGTCATGATTCTTTAGAATAATCTTCTAGTTTAAATTTACTTAGAATATTATTTTTAAAGAAAATATTAGCAATTTTTAATTTTTTCTTTATTACTTGAATCAGAAGATGTGCCTGAGCTTTGTGTTTTTCCCAACAGATTTCTATTTTGTCATGTAATTTTGTTCATTACAAAATACTTTATACAGATCCTTTTTATTTGATTATGAGGTCTTATCCCTTGGGAAATGTTTCTTGTGTATTATGTGTAAAGTTGACATGGGGATAAACATAAAAAGCAGGATCCATGATGTGAAGTCCTTTGAGTATAATGGTGAAAAATGGGATTATTTCTTCATAAAAATCATTTCTTTCTTGCTCATTTGAAAAGAAATGAAGCATTCATAAAATTACCACATTGATATTAATGATTATGAGAACAACCTTTTATGAATCTCTGATTATATGAATGAAGAATAACAAAGAAAAAGAAAAAAGAAAAACTCAATGTAGCAGAAAGTTATTTAAGATGACTTAGCAAATGTTGATTTAAAAAGAAGCAACCTGTTTTCAATGATTGGGGGCAAAAATAGCTAGCTACTTTCAAGTCAGATCATCATAATATACTGTTAGGCTTTCCTTCAGTTATCAATGAGAATTTAAAAATACATAAATAATGAGACACAGTAGATAGTGCAGAGGATGTGAAATGATGTTTATATTAAATCCCCAAACATCACTGCCAGAATGAAATACAGCTGCAATCTTGGAGGGAAAAGGTTTAGAAAGGAAAATATATTTGCTATTAATTCTGCTATATTTTACCATGACTTAAAGAAACAGTACAGTGTAGAAGATAGACTAATATAGTTTAACATTCATATCAGCATTGGAGTTCTATAAACTGTTAAATTATGTGGATATCCCAAAAAACATGAATCAGTGGGAAGTAGAGGAGTATAGGAAGACCTTGTGAAAAGCAGCTTTCATTTTGAAATGAAAACAGTGATCCACTTAGTTTATATCAGAAAGAAGCCTGTGAAATATAATCCTGATGGAAAGGACCAAAGTGCATAAATTGGTGCTCTGAAGTTTCACTCCACGTTAGGAAGCCCTCGTTTTGACCACCAGATGTACCACCATACCTGGATTCTAGGAATATACTACTGCCTCGTTATATACCTGTGACCCACTAGAGGGTAAGAACAGCTGCCTGGATCCAAGTCTCTCCATAAATTCTCTTTAAAAAGCAAAATAAAAACAAACCTAAAGGAGAACAAATAAAACTACATGCCTTTTACATTACTAGCAAAATACCAAATTTCAACAGAGCTCCTACCCTTGCTACAAGCTGGTGATGGATGCAGAGGACGGACTGGGGAGGGATTAAATAACTCCACTGAAAAAGAAGCAGTGCAGCCACAACCACCCCCAGAAAGAGAAGGTCCAATACTTGTTGCCAAAATAGTGAACACACATCTGGAACTCAGTAGTTGCTGCACTAAGGACAGGGAAGGGACTTGGTGGTGAGCAGAGCACAGGTGGCAGCCTTGAAGGCATATATCTTCTGGGAGCAATGGAGTTTAGATAGAAATATACGTGGCACCACTCAGAAGAATCGGAGTGAAGGGAAAGAAGGAAGTCGAGGGAAATAATGATTCCTCAGAAACGTATTTAAAGAAAAACCAGCTAAACCATGCTAAACCAACAGAAGAGGGTGTACTTGAGCTAGGAACCCTGACATATGCGGTACCTAGGTATACAAAAAAAGAAAAAAAAAGGAAAACTCCATACAAAGGTACTGTAAGGAGAAAACAGATAATGTGACTCGAAACATCAGCTGATGAAAATTCTCTCCAAAATACAACCAAAAAGCAGAGGAGAATTATTTATTCAATACTCCAATTTGAATTTAGGATGGCCAAAGAAGAATTTGGTGATACTTTTAAAAATAGAATCAGAAATCCAAAACTTAAAACCAGAAATGGGAAAAAGAAAAATATTCTATGAAAGTTGATTCAGGAAGTATGTTGAAAAGAAAAACAAAACCATCTCAAAAATATGGAATAATTAAGTGGGTGCCTAAGGGAGAATATATTCAAATGAAAAGCTAATAAAGGACATCAAAGACAGGCAGGAAAGTAACAGAATGAAGTAAAGAAGTGGCAAAAGAGAGTCAGAGAAAAAGCAATTGAAATGAAAGATAGGCAAAGAAGTCCAATACACATACAATTGGAGGGCCTGCCTAAGAAAAATAAAATGGTGGAACAGAGCTCATATATAAAACAATAATCCAAAAAAACTTTTCTGGAAATTAAAGAAACCACAACCTGACTGTAGCAAATACCTGGAAAAACTGTCATGAAACAACTAACTCTAAGACATATTCTAGTATTATAGACTTTAAAATAAATCATCAGACCCTCTAGACAGAAAAATGAAATTATTTAGAAGGAAATGAATGTTAGGGTGACATCATATTACCAAAAAGCAACATATTAAAGTAACTCAAAGGGTATAAAAAATGATTTTATATCCAGCCAAACCTGCAAATATTAACACTATAGAAAAACAGTTTTAAATATGTAAGAGCTCAGGGAATACTGTACTCATAAGCTCTTCCTTACGAATCTACTAGAATATAAGTTTTCTAGAACCAGGAAATAACTGAGGAAATGTCAACAAAAATTGATAGTGAGCATTCACTATATTTAATTGCAGAATTAAGACTAAAATAAATGTGGTGGCATGGGTGGAAAATAGTATTGAAGTATGTTCTAACAAATTATATAATCTGTATGTAACTTTTTACTTTTGTGCCTTCCCTTACTGGATTAAAATACATTTCCCCCTTATTATTTTCACCAGTCTTAGAAAAAAGACTATAATCACCTGGCATTTCCCACAGTCTTGTGGTACTTGAGAATACATTTTTCTGAACTTGGATTGAGAGATACTGAAAATGGGAAAATCTCCCTGTAGAATAATGTTCCACAGAGCCACCTAGAAGTTCTAAGTTTTGGATGTGAAGCAGTAATAGTCGTCTTGTTATTTTACTTAAAAGAGATGACTGGAACCACTTATACATTAAAATATTAGGTGTTTAAATTATTTTATATAAAATACAAAACTACAGTTAGCAAAACTGAGTCTCTTGAGTAATTATATTGGAAATACCTTAAAATTGGAAAAAGGGCATGAAAAGAAAAAACCACAGGTATTGGATGTTTGCATTCTTAGTTCTTTTGAATTTTCAACTATGTATTTTTAAATAAAAAGGGAATTATTGGTTTAATGTAAATCAATTTTCATAGATAAGCAACTAAGGTATTTTTTCATCAGTGAGTTTAAGCAGATCAATAAAGACTTCCAGCTTAAATGTTACCTAACAAAGGAGCAGCCTGACTAAGATACACCTATCTTAAAATGTAATAAATTCTAGTGAACAATCTCTAGTGTTTATTATCAACCAATATACAGTACCTATGACATATGTGTTAGAATCATATGGGGTCCAACAAAGAATAGATGAATTATGATTTCCATTGAATGAATAATTTCATTGTTTCAAAATACATTGTTTCTCTTGTCTCTATGGCATATGTATATAAATTTTTAATGTGGGGACCTCAGACTCATGGGGGGGGGTGGACTTATTAACACTGGGTCCTATTCCAGAGTCTCACTAAGTAGGTCTAGGAAGGGGACCAATAATCTATAGTATTAATAAGCATCTCGGGAAATTCTGAGACAAGTAGTTCACAGACTACACTTTTGAGAAAGACTGGACTAGGCATTAGTTTTTCAAAGAAATTGTGATTTTGGATAATTCTGAAACTGCTTATCTTCAGAGAGTAGTTTTATACAGTCTATTGATCTAAATGAGAAGTGAAAAATCATATTCTCCTAATTAGGAAGATTAAGAGATACAGGTGAAGAGAAAGGACATCCATGAAAATAGTGAGGCACCCTCAGGCTTAAGAAAAATCTATATGTGTAACTGATTATAAACTTAAATTAATGGATATTGATAAGTAAATATTTCAACATAAATGCAGAAGATAAATGCTTATTCAGTTGGAAACTGTGGAAAAGCTCATTTAAACCTTGATCTGTTGACATGCAAATGTAAATATTAAACATTAGTCAATCTGATGATCATCTGATAGAGTTTTAGAGAAGGAAATAAAGTACAATTGTTTTACCTTTTAGACTATTACTTTTAAGCGGTAGTTCTCAACAAGGGGCAATTTTGTGCCCCGAGGGACATTCCCAATGTCTGGAGACATTTTTGGTTGTTGCAAATTGGGGAGGGGTATGCCCTGTGCTGATTCTACTGAACAGGAACTAGGAATGATGCTAAACATTGTATAATTCACAGGAAAGCCCCTCACAATAAATTATCCAGACCAAAACATTAATGATACCAAGACTGAGAAATTGTGCTTTTCAGTTTTAATTATTGTGTATTACAATTCTGTCCGAAGCATTCAGACTCTGCTCATAGTGTTAATAGAATAATATATCTGATGCTTTAAAGGCAAAATTGTCATTATTCAGCAGTGAAGAGGTCTTTCTGGATAAACTAAAACTCTAGAAAAATTCAGTGCTCATTGACCATAGATTCTTAGTTTTTTTCCTCATTAAAATGGTATTATGTTATAATACCAATGGCAATTTATACTATAAAATATCATGCTTTTTTTCAATCAAACCAAAAAAAGCTATCTATAAGTATGCTTTTATTATTACATTGGCTACATTCCTATCAAAGACACAAATATCAAATGATTTATTATGATGTGATAGCAGAAGACATAAAATATTTATGGGTCTCAATGTTTTCACAATCTTATAGGCAATTAAAATGTAAGAACAACATGAAAACATAAAATGCCTAAAGAAGACGAAACCCATCTTGCCATCTCTCTCATTTACTTTATTTCCATTTCTTTTTCTTTCTTTAATCATGACTTAGAAATTTTGTTTTGTTGTGAACATTTGAAAGCTTTCAAGATAATGACCTTCATTGTAACTTAGTGCATGTTTTCAAAAGATTTCTTTTCTTTTAGCAAGGAGTGCTTATCTGAGCTTTTTGATATGTGAATTTCATTATGAAATTGATAATTGTTTGATTGGACTTTATAGGGTAGCCACCATTTTAAGAAGTTCATTTAAGTCAGCTTTACTCATTATCTTTAAATGATATTCATGCAGACAATCTAACTAAACTCTTGTGAAGAATCTGGGAAAAGCATAGAAAGAATAGTCATGTGACTTAAATTAAGCCTTAGTTCCTCACTAACAAATTGTATATAACCTTGCATAGTAAATACTCTGGGTTTTAGTTTCCATGGGCAAAGGAGAGATTGCTATGTTTAACATTAAACTTAAGAATCACACAGTCTGGGTTTTATCCTGGCTAAATCACTTACTAGGTGTGTAACCTTGCATACTCTACCTCTCTAAGCCTCCATGTCATCGTCTGCAAAATGGAAATAATAATGGCTCTTCCCTCATAAGGTTAAATAATATAAACCTACTGAGTGCTTAAGCTAGAGTTACCATTTAATAAAAAATATTTGTAATTATTAAAATACTTTATGGTTCTAAAATCTAATAATTCATCAATGGATTAAAATATTAAGTATATACATAAACCCAGCAGGTATATTCATATCCAGGTATAAATAAGTTGAATTGACTCAAATTATTTGATTCTATATAGCCACCAATAACTAATTCATTGAACTTTTTGACCCATTTTTAATCACTTGTTTTGGGAATTAAATACAGTTGAAATGTACTATTATTTACAGTCATATTTTATAGGAGAGATTAGATGTTACTGCTATTTCTCTAATCATTTACAATACCCCTTTCTTGGAGGTTGTCTTTATAATTCTTGAGTTAATCAATGTCTATTTAAATTTATAGAGCCTAAAACTAAGGGGAAAGCATGCTACTTGTGTTTAATATTGTTTAATATTTTAGAATTTATACCTCAGCAGCATGACACAATTTCTTGGAAAACAAAAATGTAGGTGTGTTAAGTTAATGCTGTTGAATCATATGGGAACCTGTAGTGGCTGTGCCCAGTTAGAGTGGGAAGCAGTAGAAGCTAGTAAAATCCAATTATTGAATGTGCAACTTGGGGTGTGGGTGTGGAGAGGGGAGGAAGTTGGAGGGAAGACCTATAAACATGGTTAAAATGCTACAGAAAAGACTTTTGAGGAAAGGTTTTAAAAATTACCATGAGGAAGAGAAGGTTGATGGGTCACATGTGTGAAAATATAGTTTACAGAAAATGATGACTATTCCTAATATTTTTAAAAACAAAATAACAAATTGGTGTACATTACAATTGAAAAATTATAAGATGGAATTAATTGTGTTAACACTATCACTTACCAGTGAGAACCTCACTACCTTAAGAGTGAGGAAGTTCATAGATACAATTTTATCATTGCACTCAAGAAATCTATAATCTAGTGTGATGGGGAAAATATGCATACATATTTCCACAAACATACATGTTTGTGGAAATATATGCCATTCTTAATGGCATCAGAGCTTGAGACTGTTCTCATTTACCTTTGTTCCTGTAACCTTTTTTATCCAAGAGCTCCTTACTGAAATTGTTGGATAGGTTGATGGATGTCCTCACTAAAGTGTATGAGTTTGACCAGGGAAGAGTATTGTGAGTATTACGGAATGTGAGTCTTACGGAATGAGGAGTCACGATAGGGATTGGATGTTTCATAATTGAGGAAGAGGCAGGGGAAATAAGAGTCCGAAAGGGAGAGTTGAAGGATTAGCAAAAAGTCATTAACCAGCCCTCCTGAAGCTAGGCATATCCAGTTGTTGGCGTGACAGAGTAGTGGACAAATCCATTCAGCCTTTGTTTATGCATCTGGTGATGGTGCTGGCTAGGGAGAACAAGGATAAACTCAATGCATAAGCGCCTCTTCATCTCTTTCTCACTGCCTCTAATCATGATAGAGAGTAAAGGCTGCTGCTCCACTTCATCTTGCAAATCTTGATCAGCTTTTCCCTTTAGTCAGTTCTAAACAAGAACCACTCAGGGAAGGGAATTCTGGGAAATGTAGGTCCAGCTTAGCCAGATTGACACAGTACAAAGCCACCTGGCATAGGTCTTTGGAACATGGAATTCTACACTCTCTCCTATTAATCTTTGTTCTTTGGCATATATTTTCAATTGCATATTATATGTTTTGATTATATTATGTTATGCATTTAAATTTTCAGTGGTTACTAATATGTTTTGTAAATTATGGGAGGAAGAGTTCTGCCTGTCTAATTTAAAATACATTCTTAACTATTGCCAAGTGCCTATCTCTCTGTATCTCTCCCCTCTGACTAATCTGGTTTCTCTGTGCTTTAATTACAAATTCCAGTGACAGTATCACACCACTTTATTTACTGTGTCTATACAATTCATTTTAAAAATCTGGTTGGGAAATTTCTCCCTTAAACATTTGTAGTATTTTTTCCTTTCAGGGCTATTATCATGTAGCTTTTCTTCCAAATGAATTTCTGAATCATTTTATCTTTTTTCCCATCCTAAAAGTGTTCTTTGAAAATTTTTATCGGAATCACGTTCAGTTTTATAGATTAATTGAAAGAAAGTTTAGCTCTTTGAAACACTGAATTTTCTGAACCCAAAATATGTAGCTTTATCTGGCATAATTTTTAAGGTGATTACTAGATTACTAGATTTGTGGTAGTGGTGGCAGTTAACTGCTGCTACTGTGAATGAGTCTTCCTTTTCCAATTTATTTTATAACCATTATTATTTTTAGTATACCAAAATTGAATTTGGCTAACTCATTGAACTCTTTTATTGTTCTACAGGTTTTTCAGATGATTTTTTTATGTATAGAATTGTAGCATTTTCACAAGCGTAATTTTATTTATGTCTTAATAAATATTTATACTTGAAATTTACTTTTCTTGTTCTATTGCTATGGCCAGGAATTCTAGAACAATAAGAAGAATAGGTTCCATTCTTGTCTTATTCTTTAGTCTACATGGGAATAGTTCTATTATTTTACCACTAAGTGAATTGATGCTTTCTGAAACATGCCCTTTGTTATTTAAGGAATGTTTTTTCATGTGTACAAAATGTTTGTTTTTATTTTACTCAGAAATGAGTTTTTCCAAAGGCTTTTTCAGTATCTACAAATTAGATCACATGATTTTTGTCTCTACTTTCTTCAATATGGTATTTTAGTAAAATATCTTAATTTACATTCTCTGCTTTCCTACAATAAAATATACTAATCCTAACTTTTTAAAATATATTGTAAATTCAATTTGATAATATTTATAGTTTTGCCTTTTTATATTCACAAGTGAGATTGATAAATAGTTTTTAGATTTGGTTTTCTCTCTGCTGTGTTTTTGTTTATAGTTATTCTAACCTTGTCAAATGAAATAGAAAACTTTCCAATTATTATGTTTTGTCCCTTCCTATTATTATTCCTGTGAACTCCTGGGCATCAAATCAATTTGAATATATAATCATAATTTCTCAAAAAAAATTTTTTTTGGTTGGGAGGATTTCTCCTTTCCATATTCCAGGCAAATGCTTCCTGCCTATTTCTTATGAGGGCCATATCGTCTCAGACTAAGAGACAATCATCCCAATGTGGTAATCTACATTTCAGAAACTACATATACTCTCCACTCCATTGCCCATCACCATTTTTAAGCTTATTCCACTAACACTAATTGCTGAGTGTATAAGGAGTAACATAATGGTATCTAAGGTGAGAGAGATAAGTTGTTTTAAAGTAGACTTAAATGATATTATCTGGCTTTTCAAAACTTAAAACGTGATTGGAGGAATAACATGTATTCCTGAAATAATTTAGTAAAAGTACAAATAAATGTATTAACAACACTTCATGATAAAGCATAAAATGGGTATGGAAATGCAGAGAGGATGTGCCCAAGTGCTGAGTGACAAAAGTTAAGAGGAATTAGAAAGGGCTTAAGAGGAGAGAGTTCTGAGCTGAATATTGAATGAGAGCACACATGTAAAGTGAGAGCCATGGCTGGTATTTTGAATGATTTGTGAAAAGGCAGGAAAATCCATAAGATATAAATTAGTTTATCTGAGGCCTTAGGAGGCATCTTAGAAAGCTTAATAAATGAATCCAGAAAGGGTGGTTTGGTAATCCCCACCTGTGAGTGGGGTCAGTCTGCCTGACCCAGAAGGTCACTGGTACTTTCGAATTGTCTACTAATGTTCCACTCGGCTTGCCCATTGGTTCAGGACCCAGAAAGAGGTAAACCTACTATGGCATATGTAGAATACTTGGTTCAAATTTGGCCTTGAATTGACACATATTACATGATGATATATGTGTGCATATACAGGTTGAGCATTCCTATTCTGAAAATCAGAAATCCAAAATGCTCCAGAATCTGAAACGTTTTGAGTTCCAAGATGATGCTCAAAGGAAAAACTCATTGAAACACATGGGATTTGGGATTTTCAGATTAGAGATGCTCAACTGGTAAATATAATACAGATATTCCAAGATCTGAAAAAGAAAATTCAAAACACATGCTGGTCCCATGCATTTCAGATGAGGAATACTCAACCTATCTTTTTTTTTTCTCTCTCTCTCTCTCTCACACGTTCTATTTCTGAGCAAAGTGAAATAGTCTTACAATGTCTTAATGTGGGAATGGTGGAATGAACAATTTGCCTTAACAAGCATGAGCGCTAAGTGTCATTAGATATAAATGAAATAATACTTGAATATAAACTAATGCCATGAAGAATATGAAGCACTCTGAAGTGTAAGGAAAAAAACTATATCTGATCTTATCACATAATTTCTGTGATTTCATACTTATGTCAAACCATGAGAAGTGTCAACTTTAAATAATGAGATTCAGAAAATATGGTTAAGTATAGAGTTTATTTGAGCAAAAAGCCTGAGGATAGGCAGGACAACATAGACTCCAAAGAATGGGGTCAGTGCTCCAAAGTGGAGAAGTTAAGGTTTCACTTGCATAGGCAGAGACAGAGAATTTTAGCAGAATGACAGTATTTTCCAGATAAGACTAGTGCATACAATACAGTGATTTGATTGGTTACATTCCAAAGAAGATTATTACTCCACGAGGAGGAGTAAAGATCCGAGAGAGATCTGATCCTGGGTGCTACTTGGTCTTCCTAATTAGTTACAGGAAGCAAAGGAAGAAGTTGCAGCTGCTTGCCATGTGGCTCAGGCTGCGTAGCCACGTTCCTCTCAAGACTCAGAATAATTTAAAGTTCCAATGGCCTTGAGTTTAATCATTTAATTTCATAGAAGCATAAGGAAGAAAATAATATACCAATTGAATTCTCAGAAAAATCTTATGTCTAAAAGAAAAAAAAAAGATAATAGTTATCAACTTTAGAACTTACAGACTTTAAATAATCACCTACACAAATATGGCCTGTTTATGCTTAAATACGCTCTTTATAGGAGAGAGATGTATGGACCTGGGAGTGGGAGGCAGACATTAGAGGAAGAGCTACATTATAGCTACACAGGAACAAAGGTTGTCTTATGCAGATAAAGTCCCCCAAGTAATAGACGAAAAGTCTGTCTGGGTGAGGTGAGGACTCTCAGTATCCTCACCTCAACCCTCCCTGGTGGCTGATCTTTCTTGCTCATTTGATAAGATCCCTAGGAAGGGGATTTAAGACGATTGCATTTCTTTTGGACGGATGAGGAAATTCCAGAGACACTCCTCCTCTGTGCTTGGGGAAGGTGGCAATACAAAGCTAGAGATTCCTTGATTCTGAGGCAGCTTCTAAGGCCTCTCAGCAAACCAAGGTGCCAGTCTTTGGGGTATGGCTTGCTGGGCCCCAACAGTACCTTTTGACAACCGTGAGATATAACAAAAGCACACAGAGGTAACTCTGCTTTCAACTGCCTCAAAAGGGCGCTCTTTCTAGATAATGAAAAATGTTGTAACAAATAAGAATTATCTTTAGCACATGGTACATTCTCAGGTCCCCTTTAAATTAAAGAAAGCACTATCTGAGGAGCTATGTTGATCTCAATCTGAATCTCTATCATTCCTTGGATCTTGGATGATTACTGATAATAAAGTTACCCAAAGTTCAGCACTTGTCCCTAAGGCTGTATCAGAAGAACGAGGACAAGTGGTTGAGGAGAAGGAAAGGGAGGTTTATTAATTTGCCAATTTACGGCTGGTCAGTCAGAAGCTGAGGTGACAACCTACTACTGAAGTGGGAGCAGTCTAGTGGGACTGAGCCCTCAACCTGTGTGATCTGATGCTATTTCCAGGTAGATAGTGTCGGAACTGAACCGAATTACAGGATACCCAGCCGAAGTCCACTAGAGAATTGCTTGGTGTGTGGGGAAAGACCCTGTCACATCTGGTCACAGAGATGTTCTGGATTGATTGAATTTGCAAGTAGAGAGAAAAAATGAGTCATTATTTCATTTAGAGGTGGTCTATAAAGTGGCTCACTTTTCTCCACTCAGGGAAAACAATTTGATTTGCTAAATATTAAACAAATAGTTGTTCCTAAAAACATTTTCAAAATTGTGTCTGCAATGTGGTGCTTTTGCTAAGCAAACTCAAACAACAATTAAGTGCACTTTATATACTAATCAGTCATCATTCCTCGTAAGTTTCTCACATGGTTAGAGTCAAGATCATGGAGGCTGAAAAGTAGGACCCCTGTTTATAAGAAGAGGAAAGGAACTGTAAATAGAAAATCTACTTCTTATGAGTACAAACAAACAAGAAATTCCTTAACAGAGAGGTGGAAAAAAATGGAAGGAAGCACATACATCCCATCACAGACATTTTGATCTAGACCCAGGTGAATGATTCTTTCTTAGCTAATTCTCAGCATTTTTTAGGCAAGGACAGTTAAACATTCAGAGGTGTCCAGTATCAAGAAACAGTCCTAGACTGGACTGTGTTCTTCTTAATCTATACCCATGGAGCAGGGAATTGCAGGCCACCTTCAGCCCTCGTTGAGAATCTTCCTCTATGGGAATTTCTAGTGATACTTACAGGCAAGTGGGTTTTCCTGCTTACTCTGTGCCTGATAAATCTACTTGGTCCTGGGGTTCAAACACAAGAAAACCTAGCTTCTGTCCTCAGCAACCAAGGATCTAGGTGTGGGGAAAACTGCATAAAAGATTGCATGGCCACGTGGCAAATGCTTTCATAGGGGCATGTACAGAACACACTAGAAACTCCAGAAAAGGAGCAAACCAGTTTCCCTGGGAAGGAAGTCAAACTAGAATGAGCAAATTTTACAGGTTAGGGGCTGGATAACCTGTATGATGGCAAACCACCTTGAAAAAAAGAATCATGTCCTCAGCACAGCTGCAGGAGAATTATGGGCCGCTCAGCAACTCAAGTTTCAGGTCTCTTTGTTCCAGGGTGTTTATTGTTTTCATTGCCACATTTACATGATACATTTTGTGACTTCTTTAAATGCTTCTTGTTTTTTCCACTTAATGAAATAATGGAGAGACTTTCCATATTTTTGAAATTTCTACTCTCCTTTTATTTTACTCATAACAGCAAAAATTGAATTCCAAACAGTACATACAAATCATAATTTTAAAAAATGAAACATGAAGGTAAAGTTGGGCATGTGGGATGGCATTTGTAAACAATGCGTAAGGAATTTTGCTTATTGTGATTTTGGTGGTTTTGATGATCAAATATAAATCTCAGAAGAGTAAAATAAAAATAATCAGTAGTTTGGGCCCACACTTAGCCCCTGATTCTTCTCACCTGCCCAGCACACTTTAAGAAACGAGAGATGAAACTGCATCTGGTAGTAAGGAATTGGTTATCATTTGGAGCTATGTTGAGTGTGAATGCAATTTTACTCAATTAAGCCTTAAACAACTGATGCAGGCAAATGTGGTCCCTGCACTAGAGACCCTTATTATATCTAATATAAAATAGTTAATTGCTTCCAAATGAAGCTCAAAGCAGAGAAATGTCTATTCTGACTAGTACTAAAATAAAAGTAGGCAATGGACACTGTTGTGTTTTTGCTTGACTTTGTGGATTTTCAAGAATATTCATTTACTTAATAGGCAAAATTAAAGCATGTGTTCTTTGGGGACTGCCAGTCTTAGGACACGTGAACAGAAATGCAATTTTCTCTCTAATTTCTTTGATGAATTCTGTAAAGATCCCTATTAGTCTATCCGATAACAATATTTCTAGGCAGTGTTGCCTGTTTATTGTATTCTAGCTTACATAAAGTAAACACATTCAAATTATTGTATCCAATACTACTTTCAAAATAATCCCAAAGCACTGACATTATAATATCAAATGGTATTGTTATAATTTAAGTCATAGATATAGCAATGTAGTATGATTTTTCTCTTAAAATTGTTAAAGTCAGGAGAATATCCTTAAGATTAACTTTGTTAGAAGAAAAATATCTCAACTGCTTATAAATAGGGAAACATAAAAATTGTTGTGTATTTTGAGGCTTTTATTTTGGATCAAAAATGGAAGTTATATTCCCATAAAGTCATAGAATGCTGTAAGGAAATTCTCTCAACAAATTCACAATTTACTGTTCAGCTCCTCATAGTGAGTTATTTTTACTAAATCTTAAAAGCAATATAGTGGAAAAGAAGATAAAAAATATAAATAAGTCTACGTTGTGGTCTTAAACGAGTTCCTGTCAACATAAATTGATAAAGAAAAATACTCATTTTTTAGTATACAATTATGTTGGAAATTTGGTTGCTAATGGATTTCTGTATTCATATCAAGGTCAGACAGGCAATTGTTTATGAATAATCTGAAATCTCGTATAGCCTCTTCCAAAAGGTTTTATAGCATCTATTTATGGTAGACATTTTGCCATTTCTAATGTTTCTCCCTCGTAGTATTTTTTTTCCATAAGAGCAATGCAATACATTTTGTCAAATTTGCAGTTGTTTTCAAACCCCTTTTTTATTTTACTGGAGAGCTTGCAATTAACCCACTTCTCCCTATTGAGAAGCATCTCTGTAATAACAGCTTTCCTGGCAGAGCTTTTGTTAGGTAGATTTTAAAATCAAGAGCCCGTAAAGGTTGGAAAAAATCCAGTCATATTAAAGTTCAGCAAATCTCTTTCAAGGTCATATCCAATAAGGTTATAGAGGTTTTCTTCCTGGGAAAAGATTGCCAAGTAATTCTCCACATTAAAAAAAAAAAAATTAAGACGAATGCTGTTACCTGTGTTACCCAATGTTGGGAGAAAGGCTGGGAGAAAGATTTTACTTCTTGCAATGAATTGACAAGGAAGAGATTTTCTGCTCCCTTTGCCCCTTTGAAGCCGGGTGGTAGGAAGGGTGAGACTTCTGCAAACCGCGCCACAGACTCATTCATGCAGCCAGGCTGGCCCGCGGTCCAGCTGCATGAAAGAGCTTAATAGTCAAAGGGCATGGTAATTCCCTCCATCTGTCTTTTCTTTCTTCTAAGGCAAAATCTTCACCTGGTGTTTTTGATTCATGTGTCCTAATTATGATGGCTGCCATCAGCAGCCCTGTGGGTGACACCACAAACTCGCTGAGCCCACAGAGCACACTGAAGCCTGTTAAGCGACCATGTCAGCCTGATTTTAGGGCCCATTTTGCAGCTCTCCACAGGCCCATCTAAAAGCATCAGGAGTCTCAGTCTTGCAGGACAAGTGCATTGTCTTTCTAAATGTCTCTTCCTGATAAGCAAATCCAAATATGGTTCATTCACTGTGGCTTTGAAGGCACAGTGGGGAACTTGGCTTGCATGGTGGATACAACAAAATGCTTAATATTATCACTTGGTATAGAGCTAAAGAACTCAATTTCCAATTCCAAGATAAAAACCTTTGCTCCCCAGCTATGATCAAGAGTTTGAAATTTAAATCAGGAGTCTTGAAAGCTATTCTAACTCTCAAAAGGGCTGGCTTTCCCATACATTCAAAGAAGAAAATGCTGTGCTTGCATTAGTATCTGAATCAAGAAAAGCTCACATCATTTTAGAAAATGTAATACTTGCCTCTTTCAATTGAAATGCTGTTGAGTATCTCAGTATTTTCAGTTCATTTGTTTTATTGTATTTCCCATTATTTAGATTATGATTAGGGCTGGTCCTATAGTCATTTTTTATTACTTTATATACCTCCTATTGTTTTAGTGTTTCCACACTAATAACACCTGGCAGCATCCAAAAACATTTTGATTTATTTTAATGTAAGTACAAAACAAGCATCAAAAATAAGCTTAGCAGTATCCATAGTACTTCACTCTCCCTTTCTGTCATTAGATTTTATGCACCTTGAGTCACTGTTTTTATTTTTCTCCAGCTTTATTGAGGTATAATTGACAAAATTATATATATTTATGATGTACAATGTGATGTTTTGATATATACACATTGTGAAATGATTGCCACAATAAAGCTAATTAACATAATCATCACTTCACATAGTTATCTGTGTGTGGGGGGAGGGGGTGTGGAAAGAACATTTAAGATCCACTGTCTTGGCAAACTTCAAGTATATATAGAGAATATTGTTAAGTATTTACCATGCTGTACATTAGATCTCCAGAAACTTATTTATCCTGTGTCACTGAAACTTTGTACACTTTGACCAACATCTTCTTATTTCCCCCACCCCCCAGCCCCTGGCAACCACCATTCTATTCTCTGTTTCTGTGAGTATTTTAGATTCCACAGGCAGGTGAGATCATGCAGTATTTGTCTTTCCCTGTCTGGCTTATTTCATTTAACATAATGTCCAGGTTCATTCATGTTGTTTCAAGTGGCAGAATTTCCTTCATTTTTAAGACTGAATAATATGCCATGGTGTGTGTGTGTGTGTGTGTGTGTGTGTGTGTGTGTGTGTGTGTGTGTGTGTGTTACAGCACATTTTCTTTAGCCATGCATCTATCAATGGACACTTGAGTTGATTCTGTACCTTGTTATCGTGAATAATGCTGCAATTAACATGGGAATGCAGGTATCTCTTCAAGTCTCTGAGTCCTATCTTTATTTAGCCTCAAAATAAATGCCAAAATGGGAGTGTCCTTCTTTTATTATGTGATACTTTGAATAATGTTCTAGTTATGTTTAGGAGAAATGAAATTTAGTTGATATATGAAAATCACATTAGGAACTGAAACCCAAAACCATTTCCGACAATCTGCAAGTGGTGGTGCAAGGTACTTCAGAACAACTTTTCACAGGCTGTGCTTCTTATCCTCACCCCAGATCCTAACTGTATCAGTCCAGGGATTCACAGAAGAAATCCATTTACCAGTTTGCAGGGCAAACTTGGTAATTTGGGTTGGCAAACTGTTCCATAGTTAAGGCCTACACTAACAACAACAATAACTTACAATCTCATGCATAGCTGGATTTAGTTTATTTAGGCAAAGTCATTACCACCCTTGCACACTTGCTGTTTCTGTATCTTTCGATATTTACTTTTGTCTTAGTCTGCTCAGGCTGCTATAACAAAAATACCAGACTGAGTGGCTTAAACTACAGCAATTTATTTCTCACAGTTCTGGAGGCTGGGAAGTTCCAGATCAAGGTGCTAGCCAATTTGGTTCTGGATAAGGGCCCTCTTCCTGGTGTGTCCTAATATGGAAGAGAAAGAAAGATCATCTCTCTTGTGCCTCTTCTTATAAGGGTGCTAATCCCATTCCTGAGGGCCCCACCCTCATTAACTAATTACCCCCAGAGGCCCCACCTCCACATACAATTATATTGGGGATTAGGACTTCAATATATAAATGGGGGAGAGACATAAGAATGCAGTCCATAGCACCATTGGCCTCAACAAGGAGCAGTGTGATGTGTTGAGTTCAATCAACTCTTTTGCGAGCGACTGATGCCAGTTGCTGAGCTACTGAGCCATCACCAAGTGGTTGGTGTAACTTGGTTATGTTGATGGTTAAAAGAAAATGCTTCTTCAACTGACAACTCAAAAGACAAATAAATAAATAAATAAATAGACACACCCTCCTTCATTTCCAAAATCAACAATTACTATCAATTTTAGCTCCTAAATATTTCTCAAACTCATCCCCCTTCTCTGCCTGACCACCCCTACTCCAGTCTAGACTTTCATCTTTTCTTGCCTTACTGTTGCTGTAATCTCCCAATGGGCCTTTCTGTGTCTAGTCTTTCCCCTTTAGACTCATCCCCCAAACAGGTACCAGAGCAAGCTGAATAAAATGCAAACCCACCTTGTCACTTCCTGTTTAAAAGCCTCCGTGACCACTGCCTGGCCCTGTCTACCTGTTCAGTCTGAGTCCTCCCTGTCTACCTGCCACTTCCATGCACTTTTTATACCCACAACCTGAGTAAGGCTGGGCTGACCCAGATTAATTTGATCTGCTCTTTAATTTCTTCAGGTTGGTGGTGGTATTAATAGTTTTGCTGGTTCCCAGCTATAAAGGTCATTTGTTACTGCCGTGGGTTATATAGCTTATATTCATACACTATCATATGAATATTCATTCATTCATTCAGCAAACCTTTACTGAGCACCCATTATATGATGGGCACTGTGGTAGGTCTTAGATATTCAAAACCATAAACACATCCTCAAAGAGTTCCCATGTAATTCTGGGCAGGCATTTACCCATTATAATAAGTGGGGTAAACACAGTTACAGAGATATGAATAGGCAGGTTTTTATGAAAAGACACTATGGGAGTTTAAAGTCTTGAGGAATGGAGGAGTACAGGTGTGTAGGAATGGCTTTGTAGAGAGCATGAGTCTTAACGAATGAGTAGACTCTAGCCATAAGAAGACCATGTGTTGCCAGGCGTTCAGTACAGAGGGAAGAATGAGAAAACTACCAAGGTGTAGTAAACAGCATGGCACATGGGGAAAGAATAGAAGTTGGAGGTGAAGGTGGAGTGGGAGACAAGGTACCAGTCAAAGAGAGAATAGCATGCCATGGAAGAATAACTTTGGATGATGGTAATACCTGGATATGACGAGGGTTAGGTTTGTGTTTCAGATAGATCACTCCAATGACTCTGCAAAGGAGGAAGCCAATGAGAAAAACAGAAGCAGAGAGACCCAGTAGGAGATCACTGTAGTATCCAGACACGAGAAGCATGGCCCCAGGGCGGGAAAGCGTGGGGCCATAGGAGAGAGATGGGGAAGAATTACGTCAACAGGATTCCTTAATTACTTGACCATGAGGGGCAAGAGAGAGGATCACATACGGTTCCATCTGGACACACAGTAGGACAAGTTTGTAGGACAAGACTATGACCAGCTTGGAGCCTATCCAGACCTATGACATTAGATGAAAATTGACAACTGCAACTAAGACACACACCCTTCACTCTAAAGGATGACTGTTGTGCCACCCCTTTCATTGAGTCTTACCTAGACATACTCATCTACTTTTGAATCTTAGGGAAATCTTACATCATGTAAGGGCAAGTCTGGAAACTGCCCTTTGTATTTTGGAAGTTATGCTGTTTAAGCTTTGTGGGTTAGTTTATTTTAGATGACGTTGGAAGGAGGCCCTCGGGCCAGAGTGTGAGCCCCTCCCCAATCCAGGGCCCACATAGTGCCTAGTGGACAAGCTTTGACTATCTCAAAATATGCTTCCTCCCCTTTTCTTTGTATAAGGAGCTTTTTCTTTGTAAAAGGGGGTTTTTAATCTTTTTCCCCTTTTTTACTGTGTCCTTCCTCTCAATCCTAAAAGAAGTCTATGAAGCTTCCCCTGCTACTGATAATGAGACCCCCATTGCTCACTACGGTCAACATCCCTTTGAGTATCGAACTGCAGGAAACAAAAGAGGCCAAGTACATAATGGCAAAAGGGACACCCCAGGAGAACAGAGAAGGGGTCTTGGACTCCAGACAGGGCTTCTGAGACCATTGTCACATCGCTTTCTGATCCAAGCTCACCCACCTTCTCCTTCTGCTCCTTTTCCCTCTGGTTTTTGATTTTTTTTATTTCGTTTGTTAGAGACTCTAGGTGTCTCTAACAAATTCAGTCCTTTAGCAAACCATGTACATATAGATTAAACTCTAACTTGCCTCATCTGCCCCCATCGTGATATATACAAGTTGTAACCTTGTATGTGGTTTATAGGCATTAACAAGCAAAATTAGCAGAGGAACCCAGGCACAAGAAAGATCGACCATATCTGAAGTGTCTGAGTGTGTGTTTTCAGCTCATCACTGCAGGATTGGTGGTAATCGCTTATTTTGAATGAATAGACACCACTAGGAGTGGGCTGCAAATGGGCTCTGTCATTACCAGATGTGGCTTAATATGGGGGCTTCTCCCTGCCACAAAAAAGTAAGGCTGTCTTGAAAATGATTTGATAAGAAAAAGGCAGCAAACTCTGAGGCAACAATCCTACCTGTGCTTTCTGAGTATGAGAATAAATTCAGAGCCAGATTTCTCTCTGCATTTTCTCTGGTGACTTTTATGGTTCACAAACGAAGCAGGGGAAATAGATGATAGAATCTATATTTTTCAGCCATTCTCACTGTTCCATCTTTTATCATTATTTATTCTCTTTCTTTCCTATTTTCCTTCCTCTCTTGAAAAGAATATGTTAAGACATATATTAAAATGGGATTATATAAACATACACACACAGAGTTCTGTCTCTTTTATGCTTAGGAATCAGAACCATAGAACTTGTGAATTGATAGCACAAGAGCTGACTCTCAACCAAGCTGTCCTTTTATAAGTGGGGAAACTGAGGCGCTGCAAAGTGAAGCAACTTGAGTCATGCAGGAGCTGGGATTGAGTTGGTACCCATCTTTCTTGACTTTATATTGGGCTTCCACCAGCGCAGCTGGGATAGTATCACTTCGGAAAAGACCCTTGTGAGTTCTCTGGGAAAACAGGACTCCAACACCCTTTCCCTTCTAAAACTCCAGATGTTCTAAGGGGCATTTCTTTTTAAAAGGAAAAAAACAATTCAGGCTGGTAAAACTGTTGCTTCAGACTGTTGCACGTATATCTGGTTCCCAAGTAATTTTTTTGTTATTTTGACTTTCATTTCCCTTCTTTATAGATTTGGGTTGGTGTATATTATGTTGCCTTTTTGGGCTGTTATTATACATCAAACCTGGCATAAATCCAGAGGCAACAAATTAGAAATATTGACTTTTCTGCTGGGCTAATAAAAACGATGGTATGTGAGTTAACAAATGTAGTTTTAATTTTATAACAAATGTAACAGCATGAGCCAGGGAGATCGCTGAAAATACAAGAAAAGAAAACCTTTCTAAATTGTCATAAGCAGAAGGAGATGTGATGCATAAAGAAACATTAGCTTGACTTTTTTTATAAGGGTAACCTCCTAAAACAAAATTTAGAAAGTCACTTATGCTCTGTTTTAACAGAAAAAAAATTAAATATAAACATATATAGAGAGGAAAAAACCTCTCTTTCTCCAATAACAAATACAACATCCTTAGGAACAATAATTTCTCAAGGGAGATGGCATAACTGCATTACTGATTTCTCAGTCTTTGAGCAGCAGCAATTAGATAAACTTGAAACCAGTGGCTATAATCCTCAAGGTTGGATCTGATTAATAAAGCAAGTGATAGCCTGCTGATTCTAAAATAAAAAGCTAAATAAATACATGTTGCCATTTTCAGCAATAAAGTAATAAGCAGTTTGCAGTAAATGTGATTGGCATAAAACAATGTAGAAAATAATGTCAAATATATTCAGGAAACAGCTATTGCTGTCAAATTTGCAAAATAGAATGGTGCTTCCACAAATGTATCTACAATTTAAAGCTACTGAAATAGGCTGACAGATACGCTAACAAACTATTCATGCCATATTTAAATTGTGTACCAAACTCCTCAATAGCATATTTATTTAATCAAAGCACAATCATTTCTGACAATTACTTTTATAAACTTTCATAAAATATACCATAAAATATCCATAGATGTGTATCACCTAAGTCATGTAAGCACTAAGAAAGCTGACGCAGCTATTCAAAACAGCAAAGGAACAGAAAGAGTCTAGTACATTAAGACACCACCAAATGCTTCTTTAGCTGGGAAATGCCTGCAATAATAACAGATGAGTACAAAAAGAAAGTATGGGGAGGTTATTAAATTATAGGACCTAAGGCTCTAGTATGGCATGCTTTGATTAGGTCTAAACATTTTCCAGAAGAATCACAACACAGTGTGCTCTGTCTGGGTGTAGAAGTCAGAAGCAATCTGTATATCAGGAGTTGCAAACTCAAAAGCCTTCAGGAGCTAGGCAGATCATGCCAATGAGTGGAGTGGTCTGTAGTGGTAGCAAGCCGGAAGCACTTGCTTGGGATAAAGGTAGCTAATGGAGCCAATTATCGCTGTGCCAAAATTCAAGCCCAGGATTTCCAGAGCTGTTTCTTCAATAAGGAACCAGAAATTAAGATTATTCCCATGAAATACAGGTATTTGTCAGTGTTGGCCAAGTCATTAAAAACAATAATAATAACACCAATGTGGACTAGATTCAGATGGGAGCCATCTGTTTGCAAACTCAGGACCATATAATGATACAATCAGGGTATCTGTATATTCAACGTAGGCTGTACCACGAACACCCATCGAATGAATTATGGCCAAAACTATTCTGGAAACAACGGTGCTAAGAACACCAACCCTATCTGAAGACACTTTGGCCTTACGGGAATAAGAAATTTATGTGAAATTGGAATTACCTACCTATAGTATGGCATCGAGGGAACAGTTCACGTGACTGTGGTTGACTTTCTGCCCCTCTCTTTTTCTGTAAAACGGAAAGAATAGTAGTACCTACCTCTTTGGGTAACTGTGAGGATTAAATGGGTTATTTCTATAGAACACTGAGAACAGCGTCTAGCATATAGTTGGTCCTCAATAACTCTTACCTATTATTGCTCTTAGTGTGAGTAAAATGTGTGTGTGTTTCTTGACTGTTAAGCAAGATGGCATTTCCCGAGTGTGGAAAGTCAGTGGGACAACACTGAAGATGCAATTGCAATATAACTGCTGGCAAAGGGAAAATAGCAGCGAGCTAGCCAAGCAAGTGTGTTACGGTAAGCTGGGAAGTAGCTGAGACCGTAGAAGGGAGAGTTCAAGGTTACAATGAAACATAGCTTCATATAGTGCTTCTGTGCATCAGGAGGCAATTATCAAGATAGTCGGGCAGGTGTGGCAACCATCCATGAGGTGTGATCTAGCGACACAAATGAGGCTGTCTAGAAGTGAAGGTTCTCTGCTTCTTTGTGGGCTTTTGGGAAGAGATCTTTTTTCTGCTTGTTTTGTTTTTATCTAAGACCCATTACAAGTCTGAGAGACAGAGATAAACAGTGACAGGTTCTGCCAAGTCATAAAGAGTCTACGGATATACGCAACAGGAAAAGTCCTATTGCCTGCATTTATTTTCCAGTCGCCATTGCAAAGGTAGCTCTGGCCACTGTCTTCAGGTGTTGATCTAAAACACTAGGAATGGTCTCCACATCATTTCTCCAGGTGGTGAACAGGATGGGCGGTGTGTAGATTAATAGAGAAGTGCGTTGTACTTTTATTAAAATTCACATCTATAAATATTCATATAAATTCAAGGTCTACAAACTGCATCCCTGAGGTTGGCCCTCAGCCTGTTTTTGTAAGCCTGAGTTTTACATTTTTAAAGGGTTACATATATATGTAAAAAAAAGAATACGCAACATCAACCATATATAGCTCACAAAGCCTAAAGTAATTACCGTCTGGCCCTTTACAGGAAAAGTTTTCTGACCCAACATGTTTCTCATTTTCTTTCGCCTACTATTAGATTAAAAGAGAAGAGGAGCCTTGGTTTTCCTTTATAACTTGATGCAACTAAGCTATAATTTACGGACAAGGCACTGTTCTTATTTGAACTTTGTCCTTGTTCATATGTCATTTCTTTTTAACCAGTTGGCAGAAAAATGCCCAAACAGATTTTTTTTTTAAATATAACTTCTATCATACCCTGTTGTCTTAAAGAAAATTCAGTTCAGTTATCCAAGTGAGACACTTTAGTCTTGATGGCATGTACATGCTGATTTACCACCAGGATGGCTGGTTCTTGCTTGGTTGAAAAATTATGGCACAAATACTTTTCATTGATCGCAATTTAACAGCCAATCAAGGCACAGCTTCATCCCCACGATTTCACTGTGCCTTTACAATTGAGAAGAATAGCAGCTATAATGGGTACTATTATGGCCATTGTGTTCCTGGGAGATGAACTCAGAGATGGTGCTGTAGCTGGACAAGTTATATAAATGTCTGCAGCCAAGGACATTACGGAAAGAATTATGTAACCTCACAGGATATAAAGATTTTGCCATAACTTTGCACTCACTGGAATCCCCTCTAGCCCATAAAACCCATTGTGTCCATAGAAGAGTCTCTGTAACAGAATTCTTACCATGATCATAGTTCTCAGAGCCAAGAAATAGTATCTGAAAAGAGGGGGAAAAATAGATCTTTTAGATCAGAAATCACAACGGTTTATTTTTTTAATAACCAGTTGGGGTCTGACAACACCTTTCAAATTTTCTATGATCAAAAACTCAAAAATATTTTAATTGTTGGTATACTTTTGAGATTTTATTTTGATGCATTTTTCCCCCTCTGGTCTCTGCATTGGGAGTGAGGTACTCACATATTGTTGACTTTTTTCATCTTCCAAATTTAATTATCTGTTTATGCTTTTGTGAGAAGTCAAGTGGTTTGGCTATCTATATTTATCATTTGAACTCTACAATTCCATTTTCAGAAAATACCAAGATGCTAAATGACTCAAAAATATGATTTGTAAGTTTGGGGAATTTTTTTTACCCTTCTACCTGCACAATGAGTTTTTGTTAAGTTTTCAATTCCATTTTATGCACGGAGAAAAAAAGTGCTTAATATACAGTAATATGAAAAAATTACTTTGATTCCTCCTGATATTTTACTCCATTTGTTTTTTTTTTAATTTTTTTTCTCATCTACCAGTGAACAGTGCTAAATTTTAGATATTTGGATAAGCATATCATTGGAATAGAGGCTATTTTATAACGTGGGAGCATGAGGAATTATTAATGATATATCCTTATTTCATCATTACAGATAAATGTTAGTAAGAATTGCAAACGGTCAAATTTCTATTACTAAAACTAGTTATTGTGTGCACTTGCACCAGATTCTAATCACTAAACAATGTCAGATGTGTGAGCCACACTAACTCTATTAGACTGAGCCACACTAACTCTATTAGACCAAATTGTCTACAACAATCTCCATCAGTTAGAATCCAATTCCCCCCGCCTCTGCTTGCTACATACATCCAAAAAGTTACAAACAAAGCAAGCTGTGCTAACTCAGTCAAGAATGTATCTAGCTTTCTGTTCCTTCCTCACATACATTTATATTTTTTTATATTGGAAATTGAAGTTTAGACTAAGAGCAAAGATTATAATAGATTCATGCCTATGTGTATCTCTCCTTCTACTTAAGGTGCCAGCAATGACCTGAAATAATGATTTTGAAGTAGCATCGACCTATTTTACCCCTGATGACCTAACCAGTTAGTCCTGAATTAAGCAATTCAACACACCATTGTTGATTAGACTTTGTTACATTCGGTAAGAATTTCCTAGACTCTAAACTTAAATGCTTTCAGGAGCCAGCCTAGTAAGGTGGGTTAATACACAATAAAGAGTGGAGAGGACGGAGGTTGGAAGGCAGCCCCCTACTCTAGCTGATGGCTTGAGCCTTTGTTTCATCAGAGAAACTGGAAATCTGGATTTTTATGTGGAATTAATTGCAAAGTAATTTCATATATATGTGTGTGTGTGTGCATGTGCGTGTGTGTGTGTGTGTGTGTGTGTGTGTGTGTGTGTGTATACTGACCAGGCCAACTCTAACTGGTTTGCAAGCTTTGGCAGATAGATAAAATATAAGGTCTCCTCTATCTGGCCCTGCACAGGAAGTAGACAGACAAGAATAATGAACACAAGAGGAAACTGATGATGTACAAATAGAGGTTTGTGGATCAGTAAAGTTGAGGTGTCCACAATGACAGAGGGAGAAATTACTTCAAATTAGGAACGAACTCATGGAGGACGTGGCATTTAATCTGAGACTTAAAGTCTAAGCAGCATTGGAAATGCAGATACAGAGGGAAAGGCGATTTCAGGGAGGTTGAGACGAATATGGGAAAGCTAAAGAGGTGGGGAGCATTGGGCACAGTTGAGACAAATCAAGAAGACCACTTTAACTGCACTTTGGGGTAAGAGGAGTCACAAGTGGACATGAGATGGTGGCTCACACCTGTAGTCCCAGCTACTCAGGAGGCCGAGGTGGGCAGATCTCTTGAGGCCAAGAGTTCAGAGTTCAGTCCAGCCTGGGCAACTTGGCCGGACCCCGTCTCTAAATTAAAATAACAAATCAAAATGGAGGTCAGACTATATGCAGGGGAGCCTGTGTCAAAGCCTCTGGAAAGCTTTTTCTCGAGCCCTCCCATTCCCCAGCCCACTCTGCTGGCTTTTGTGCCCTGCCACCCTGTGCTTCCATATGCCTCCATCCAGCCTCCTGGCTGTCTTCAAACATATGTGCTGCTCTCTAAGCCTGCTACCATCTTGCAGGCTAAAGTGGGGCCTGTGGTAGCCTCCTCAAGTCTCTCTATCTTCATATTTTTTCCACAGAATTATCTGCAAATAGTCATCTGATCATATCAATACCAATAAAAGCCGTCGTCAACCTACAAACCTTCACTGACTCGATGGCTTTCCATTGCTAGTGAGAGGAGACCCAAATGCTTCAATCCTTCACACAAAACTGGTGTTTCCCACCCCAGGCCGTCCACCCCTCACGCTTACCCGTCGCCATCTGCACTCGACCCTGGAAGCTCAGACCCCGTGGGCCACCTCTCCCTGCCTTCCTCTTCCCACAGCCCCACAGCTTCCCCCACACCACCAGCCTGGGCCCCACGGCCCCCTACCCCTGCCTTCATTCAAATGCCAGCTGTTAAAAAAGGCCATGTCCCCAGGGAAGACTGTGCTAGTCTACAGACTCATTCCCATTCTGAGGTCCACTCAGAATTTCTATGTCCTCAATGTTCAAACAAACACATTGTGTGCACACATGCATGATGTCTACGTATCTTGCAATATATGTGCTCTCCCCACTCGGAGTGCCAAGAGGATAAATGGCTCACTGTGCACACGCAATCCATTCACAGCAGACCCCAGCCAAGCTCTGCTATGGAGTTGGATGGAACTGGGGCTTAATTATGAAGCAATAAGGAGTCAGAAAGTTCCATTTTTAAATTTTTTCACATCTGGTTTCCTTTTTCCAATTTTTATTGATGACATTGACATTGATGTAAACTTATCTGAATAAAGTTTCTAATCCTAACTTTCTGCATTCTGTCTTTGGAGGAATAGCCTACCCTCTTTTTATCTCTCTTTTTTGCAGTAAAATGACAATGATTACACTCAGATTCAGATTTCCTCTCACAACCCACCCTGTAATTTTTCCAGTGGAAACATTACACACCTGCACTATTATTTTATTATTCAGCTTTTTATAATCCTCATTACTCTCATCTGGAAAATAAGAACATTGTAGATTAAATGAAGTAACATATGTAAAGCTGCAGTCCCCAACGCTTTGTCACAGACAGGTACAGTCCCCAGTCTGTGTCCTGATAGGAACCGGGCACAGCAGGAGGTGAGCAGTGAGTGAGGGAGTGAAGCTTCGTCTGTATTTACAGCCACTCTCATCACTCGCATCACCACAAAAGCTCCAAGTCCTATCAGATCAGCGGTGGCATGAGATTCTCCTAGGAGCACAAACCCTACTGTAAACTGTGCATGCGAGGGATCTAGCTTGTGGGCTCCTTAAGAGAATCTGACTCCTGGTGATCTGAGGTGGAGCTGAGGCGGTGATACTAGCACTGGGGAGGGGCTGCAAATAGAGATCATCATTAGCAGAGAGGTTTGACTGCACAATAAATGCAGTGTGTTTGAATCACCCCCAAACCCTGCAGTTCGTGGAAAAATTGTCTTTCATGAAACCAGTCCTTGGTGCCAAAAAAGTTGGGGACTGCTGATGTAAAGAGCTTGTTAGATGCCTGGCCTGTAGCTGGCAATCAATAATTAGGAGCTGACTTTTTCTCTTCTCAGTCTAGATTTCCAGGCCCACAAATTCGTACGCCTGGTCATGAATCCCATGCTTCAGTGAAGCCCTGGGGAGTGGTGCTCACAGTAGCCACACCAGTCCCCCCAGCGTATGTCTTAGGGCAAACTGGATCTTAACTCTGCCCGTTCTTTTCTCCCCGACTCCACTACTATTCCCACACCCAGCTTAAATACCACAAACTATGGTTTGAATAGTTGTCCCCTCCAAACCTCATGCTGAAATTTAATTGCCATTATAACAGTATTAAGAGGTGGTTAGGCCATAAGGGCTCTGCCTTCATGGGTGGGTTTAATGCCTTCAGAAAAGGGTGGGGGTCTCTCTCGTTGCTCTCCTGCTGTCCTGCCCTGTGGGGAACAGCGCTCCTCCCCTCTGGGGGACCCAGCCTCCCAGGCCCAGCTTGGAAGTGAAGACTGGGCCCTCCTCACCAGACACCAAATCTTCCGGTGCCTTGCTCTTGCACTTCCCAGCCTCCAGGACTAAGACATAAATTTCTGACCTTTATAAATTACTCACTCTCAGGTATTCTGTTACAGCAGCCTGAGTTAATAAATGGACTAAGAGACCACATAAGCAGAGAAGCCTTAAAATGGGATTTCTAATTCTGTGTGCTCATCAAACTCTGTGCTTCCTCATACACTTATTGTATTTCTAATTCAATCATTTTTGTGTAAAGTGTCATTTAAGTGTTTCTCACCTGCTGTATACTATACCTCTCTTATCCACCACAGCCACACACAGCGTAGGTACACAGTCAATTATTTGAAGTTACATTTTGTTCACCACAAGTGCCCTTCCTTCATGAAGCCTTCTCCTGTTCGCTTTCTTTCTAGGAAGTTTCTGATCTCAGATAACTGATAGTTCTTCATTTACAATTCTACCCTGGCGTCTGTTTGCATTGTAGTTATTTGTAAGCATGTATCTTCTCTCCTACTATATAAATTACAGACTCCTCGGGAGAGAACATAACTTCTTCACCTTTGCATCACTTCGATGTTTAAACAATAGCATATCCTCCGTAAATGCAGATGAGTGCGTAAACGAAAATTAAAAAGAAATAACTTATTAAATTTAACAGTTACTTCTCTAAGATGTGTTATCAATCCTGGGAACAATTCTATCCTATTTTCCAGTGTAGGATTTGTTTTCTTTCATAATCATTAAAAGAACATATTGAGAATACTGCTAGATGTCGGATGATGATGTTCCCACATGAATGGGAGTCCGAGGTACATGATGTAAAATTGTATGCGGAATCCAAATAATAATCAAGGTTGTAGTAAGTCCCTGTGGCTTCAGTCACTCAGGAGAAGGCTATTCACAAACTAGAGAAGAGTTATATCCTGTAATCCCCTAGGGGAAGTGGCTCTACGAGACGAGGATGCGTGTGTGGCTAACAGGATACAAAGAGCAGATTTTTCACTTCCTAATGTAAACAGGCTCAATCTAGCTATAGTATTTCCCATGGGAGCTCCCTAAATATTTTAACAAGAGGACGAGAGCATTGAGTATAGAAAATCCACCGCTGACTTCCAGTGCCTAACCACAGACAAAAAATTGATTACATTTCTGTTGGTTTGAGAGGTTTCCAGATAACGATTTTTTCTTTCTAAACTGCAGCAGGCCATTGAAATTGTAAGCTGATGTAATGCCGCCTACATTGCAGGGAAGGACCATAGCAAAATCAATATGCTATATCTCTTCATTCACAGATGTTCATGGATTTGAGCATATAGATAATGAAGTTTATTTATTCAAGTATACACTGCTGTCACTAAATAATGGGTCTCAAATAGGTTTTTGCTGCCAAATAGTTTGATGACATATGGCATTTTCAGATAGGTCATTATATTAGTGATTATGGAACAGAACAGTATTTAAAGAGGAAAAAAAATTCTAATAGAAGCATTCAGATTGGGAGGTCTGGAGAAGAATACTTTCTTATAATCTGTCTTTAAAAATAAAGCGTCACTGGTGATCCAAGGTGTCTACCTATATATTTCGTCCTGCATCTGCAACAAGGCATATGCTCAAGAGACATACATTTATTTTCCTAAACAGCTCGGTGCCTGCCTACATATTCTCTTCAATTCATAAAGAAATTGCATGTGAAAATGGGATGCAAGCCAGCGAGCAAGTGAGCAGCTCGGAAGCTGAATGCATACTGGTATGAAATTTGAAAACACATGTGGGTTGGCTCTGAAACACTTCTTTTTCCACAAACCACAAAATGGAATTCTATTCCGATCACATGCTGGAGATGCACAAGGAGGAATATTTGCTTCTCAAGGCTAATGAGCATTCATTAGCAACAGGGTAATATGTCCTGTCAACTTTTTTCCACTCACAGATGAAGGATATTCTAGATGAGATGTGTGAACAATTGGACAAGGAAGTTCATTCGCATTAGCATGTACGCAATTTCTATTTTATAAGGGGGAAAAAATCCATGCCGAAGATTTGACATAAGCACGAGAGAAAACTATTCAATCTGAAAGTTACTGTTGATGTGGCTGATAAAAACATCTTGACATTTGAGTCTTTTAACTGCCAGTTCTACCACATGAGTGGCTCCGATGATTAGTTCACTTGAAGAAGCTAACAACAAAAGAAGTTAAAGAGAGCCATTTTACCACTCACATGGGTAGGAGACAAAGTTAGAAGCACAACACATATACTTAACAAGAAAGGTGAGCATTTATATGGGGTATTTTGACCACAGGACATTTGTTTAAATTCAAAAAGGACCACCACACAGCCAAGTAGAGAAAATAACGTAAATTTCATTTTCTAAAGCATAATGGCTATGGAGTTTTGGAACCACTTATATGCCATGAGCAATATCAGGTATATTTTGAATTTTATAGAGTCTGTAAGTACTTATGTGTACTTATCACAATTATTTAGGATTCAGGTGTTTGTTTAAACAGGTGTCTCTCTTTGTGACTAGTCGGTTCAATTGTGTATTACACTAAACTACTTACAGAGTTGGAAATCCCTGATTCAACATCATTATTGACCACTTATCTTCCTGTGCTTCTACACTTATGAAAGATCTTATTTTCCTAATACATATTTCATATGAATAATGACTCCCAGTGGTGTCTGCACCCTAAGCCATAGAATCTGTGAATGTTACCTTATGTGGCAAAAGGGACATAAATTCAGAATCTTGAGATGGGAAAATGATTCCGTATTATCCAGGTGGATAATCACACATAATGGAATCACAGGAGTCCTTACAAGAGGTAGACAAGAAAGTCCAGGGCAGTCAAAGGCCACGTGAAGACAGAATCAAGAGACTGGAGCGACCCGGCTCTCATCCAAGGATCGCAGGCAGCCTCGAGAGGGTAGAAGAGGAAGGGAGCACATTCTCCCCGGGAGCCTCCAGAAGGAGCCAGCCACACTGAGACCTTGATTTTAGCCCCTTAAAACTCGCCTTGGACTTCCGACCTCCAGAACTATAAGATCATAAATTTGTCTCAAGTCACTAAGTTCATGATAATTTGCTATAGCAGCAATAGAGAACTATACAAAAAGGGATCAAAAAAAGGTAAATAAATCACATTACCCCTCTTGGGAGGGAAAAAAAAAAAAGCAGCAGTAATTCATAGAAAATGTAATAAGCGCAGGATCCAAGGCTGTGGAATGTGGGAGAAAAGCAGTGCTCTCTAAAGTCACCTAAAAGTGAGTTCAAAATCACTTTCTTTGCATACTAGTTATTTGACCTTTGGCAAGTTACTTAACCTCTGAACCTCAGTATCTGCAACTATGAGGTGGGAATAACAATGACAGCTGTGAGAGATCATTGCAATAGCAACAAGAAAGCAGATTTCTGGCACCAACACATTATCTGAAACATCTGGCATTTAGTGAGTAATGAACAAATCTGAGTCCCCTTCCTTCTCTCTCTCAAAAATCTAAAATTATTAGATTTCTCACTCACAGCCTCTAGATTTCGGAGTGGGGGGGGAGTACATTGTGCTATAATACGTTTAGAATCAATAGATATTTTTGTTGACTATGGTATTGCTACGGGGCCCTGCACTTAGACTTTGAACGACTAAAAGATCATTGGAACTCAACCCCTAAATACAGCAGAATATGATCTGGTGAGACGTATACACACGTAAAGTGAACAAGATGTAAGCAGAAAGTGGTAAAGTATAAAAAAGGACTCAGAGGGCAGAGAGATAATTCTCATTAGGAAACTCAAGGGTGCCTGTCCGGAAGCAGTGGCATTTGAGGTGGTCCTTGAAGAAGCATCATTTCCCCAGGCAAGATTTGCTTGGGGAAACCTTGGGCTAAATGAACAGGACATGCAAATCCAGGAACCTAGAAAGTTCAGGGACAGGCAAGTGGTCCAGTGTGGGCGGAAACTAAGGAATGTGAGAAGACGAGATAGCTTTCCAGCTATGTCTGGCTTGGGTGACTAGATGGAAATATCAATACAGAGGGAGACTGCTAGAGGAAATATGAGTTATGAGGAAGGAGGGGATGGAGGGAAATGTGTCCAAATTTGGAGGAGTTGCTTTTGGGAGGCTAGCAGAAGCACCATATGGGGATATGCGGCAAGCAGTGAGGAATTTGGAGTGGGTTGAATTATTTTGACTCAAGAGATCTTGTCTGCCAAACCAAATGTCCTTCCTATAACTATATGAATATGCACTACAGAATATCTTGGAGGTAACAGCCTTGAAAATTGAAAAAATCACTTAACAGGCTATTTTTCTATCCTAAAAATTGAATACCTTCTTTTCTAATTATTCTTATTTATGTATCTTGTGAATATTTCACACATACTTACTGCTGCATTTGTTATACATACCTGTTTCAGATAGTATTGAAAATGCATCATGTAGCTCTTCTCACTTTTGCCCCACAGAAGTGATAATTAAAGCTGTATCTTTCTAGATACATTAGTTCCAACATTTTGGGAACAAAGTTCTTTTGGCATAAACTTATAAAAGAGTTCTAAAAAGCACTTTCAAAGTCAAGAAAATGCATTATGAGTTAACTAGGCCTGTGGAATACTCTGGATTTCATTCCTGTGAATTACTAGTAGATCCATAGAAAACTAAATTAAGGGTGATTAAACACAAATGTTGGATGTTGAGGGGAAATACTGCCTTTTGATGACAGTCAATTTCTCTTCTCTTAAAAATTTGAGTCTGGCTAAAGTTTAAATATTTTTTATTTGTTTCTTTTTTTTCTATTCATTCTAGCCACTAGGAGCTAATGACACAAATCTTGCTGAACATTTTGGCTAATTTAAAGTGTCCTGAAATTTTTCATGGAGATATCATAGTAAGGGTAACAACACTAACTAAACTTTTTAAAATTATTTTTCAGTATCCTAGAGTAACACTAATTAAACTTGCTCTCACTCGGCTATCCCATAGCAGTAGTCTCCAACCTTTTTGGCACCAGGGACCAGTTTCATGAAGACAATTTTTCCACGGACTGGGTTGGGGAGATGGTTTGGGGATGATTCAAGCATTGGAGATAATTACATTTATCGTGCAGTCAAACCCCTCTGCTAATGATAATGTGTATTTGCAGCCGCTCCCCAGCGCTCGCATAACCGTCTCGGCTCCACCTCAGACCATCAGGCGTTGGATCCTCATAAGGAGTTCGCAACCTAGATCCCTCGCATGCGCAGTTGACAGCAGAGGTCGTGCTCCTAGGAGAATCTAGTGCCTCCGCTGCTTTGACAGGAGGCGGGGCTTATGCAGTGCTGTGAGCAATGGGGAGTGGCCGGAAATAGCATGAAGCTTTGCTGGCTCACCTGCTGCTCACCTCCTGCCATGTGCCCCGCTTCCTAACAGGCCATGGACCAGTACCAGTCTGTGGCCCGGGGTTTGGGGACTGCAGTCCTAGAGTATTTGGAAGCTTTCAGGTCATTGTTCTAAAGATGGGGAAACTAACATGAATAAAATATTATCTCAGTTTTTCAATTGCTGCTTTTAACTTTAGAAAAATGTTATCACTTATATGGTAATAATTCGTTATGATGATGATTTATATTTATAGAGAGATCAACCCAAACAAAAGATTTTTTTAAAAGACCACTTTTAAGTATGTTTTCAAAAGCATCACATAGAGAGGAATTCTAGGAGATAGTGACTGGACCTTAACACTTTTGCTCCACTCTGAATGCCAATTTCTCTGCCTTTCCTGTGTCCAGCAGCTGCTGGGCTTGCAGACACAAGGGCATCACTAGTGTTGTGGGCTCTGGAGAAGAGCTGAGCTGGTGTCTTTTTCCACAGTGGTCAGATGAGAGGTTGGATACTTCTCTGAGCATTTCTTAAGCATAGATCAATATTTGAAGGATTGGCCAGGCGCAGTGGCTCATGCCTATAATCCCAGCGCTTTGGGAGGCCAAGGCAGGAGGATCACTTGAGGCCAGCCAGGGCAATACAGCAAGATCCCATCTCTACAAAAATATTTAAAAATTAGCTGGGCACACGGGCTAATAAAAATGAGCTCCCAGCTACTGGGGAGTCCGAGGCAAAAGAATCACTTGAGCCAGGAATTTGAGGCTGCAATGAACTATGATCACACCACTGCGCTTTAGCCTGGGTAACAGAGTGATAGCCTATCTCTAAAGAAAATTAAATATTTTTAAAAATGAAATAAATTGGGGGAGGCAGAGAAGTCTGGCTCACCATGATCAGAGTTACAGCATACGAATTGCTGCAAAATATTTTTCCTGGCCCACGTAAACCAAAGAGGAACCTACCAAGAGGACTAAGACCCCCAAACTCCCTGGGCAAGATGACAGCGCATATAACTGAACCAGGGGTACTGGCTGCCTTCTGCAGCACCAAACCAGCCCATCTGTGGTGGAGAATTTTCCACCTTCCATCTCTTGAAGGACATCTCTTAGTGTCTTCTTTAACATACCTATCTTAGTGTGTTCAGGTTGCTTTAACAAGATACCATAGACTGGGTGGTTATAAAGAACAGAAATATATTTCTCACAGTTCTGGAGGCTGGCAAGGATGAGATCGAGGCACTGGAAGATTAGGTGTTTGATGAGGGCCCACTTCTACATTGACAGCCATATTCTCACTGTAACCTGTCATGACAGAAGAGGTGAGGGATCTTTCTGGATCTCTTTATAAAGGCACTAATCTCATCCATGGGGAGAGGCAGAGTAAGGGAGCACAGGGAGTGAGAAGCCATAGAAAATGATCAAACACAATAATGTGTCCAAGAAAACAGAGCTCGTGGAGAAGATACAGACCATAACTCTGAGCAGTTAAGAATAATATGAGTAATTAAAACTCAAGCACAATACCAAAAACAATAACAAAACATAAAGCACACAAAAATTTTATGACTTAAAAATCCAAAAGATTGATTGAAGAAGAGAATGGCAGTGATGAAATCTTAATCAGTGGACTTAAAGAAAGGTGGTTTTTATCTTAAACCCAAATCCAACATACACAAATAAAAACATGAAGGAAAAGACAAGAGGCCAGGAAGTGAGATCCAGGAGACCAAAATATCTGTGAGTGGTATTCCAGAAAAAAAAAAAAAAAAAAAGGAAATCAATGTAAGAAAGAAATATATACAATTTTTCAACAAAACCTATAATTTGAGGGTGAGAAGCAATGGTTCTCAGTGTCTCCTCTGTGTGAGGGGAGTGCAAAGAAGGGAAAAAAGGGGGGAAAGACAAAGTATTCTTCAGAGCCTCACCTTGCAGAGGTGGAAATAGATGAGGAAAGTAGCATCTTGTTTTCAAATAATAGCAGATCAATGTGTGTCTGAATAAGTGTTGGCAAAGGGAAAGCAACCTTCAGGAGAATAACAAATTAAAGAACTTTCAATTAATAAGAAAAAATGGGAAGAGAAAGTGGTCCCTTTATGAAACCTAAAAAACTAATGGATATGAAATATAAAGTAAAATATAGACTACCATAAAGGGAAACAAAAGGAACAAAGTCAAGTATTTCAACTCTTACACTAAACATAAATAAAGGAACTTCTCCAATTAAAAGGCAGAAACTTTAATATTCCATGCTCATGGATTAGAATAATCAATAATGTTAAAATGTCCACACTACCCAAAGCAATCTACAGATTCAATGCAATCCACACCAAAATACCAGTGACATTCTTTATAGAAAGGGAAAAAATAGAACTATTGTATGACCCAGAAATCTCACTGCTGGGCACATGTCCAAAGGAGGGCAAATCGGTATATGAAAAAGATATCTGCACTCCCATGATTATTGCAACACCATTCACAATAACCAAGTTTTGGAATCAACCTATGTGTCCAGCAATGAAAGAATGTAGAAAGAAATTGTGATACATATAGACAATAGAATATTATATATCCACAAAAAGAATGAAATCCTGCCATTTGCAACAACATGGATGGAACTAGAGAACATTAAGTGAAATAAGCCAAGCATTGAAAGTTCTCACTTATAGCTGAGAGCTAACTATTGAAAAAACTGATCTCATGAAGACAGAGAGTAGAATGATAGTTACCAGAGGCTTGGTAGCAGGGAAGAGGGGATAAAGTGGGGAGGGTTAATGGATGCAAAAAATATATAGAATGAACAATATTTGATGGCACAACAAAGTGACAATCAAAAATCAGTTAGAGTATACTTTAACTAAAAGGGTAGAATTGGAATGTTCCTAACACAAGGAAATGATAAATGCCTGAGGTGATGGATACCCCAATTTACCCTGATTTGATAATTTACATTATATGCTTATATCAAAAACAGAAAACGGAACTCTTAGAGAAGATATAGACCATAACTCTGAGCAGTTAACATCATGTGTACATTATAAAGATATACAATTATTATGTAGCCATAATAATTAACAAAATTTTTAAAAGGTGGGATGGCAGGAGTGTTCCTCTCTCTCCGCAACCACGCCAGCATTTATTGTTTGGAGATTTTTTGATAAAGGCCATTCTCACTGGGGTTAAGTGATATCTCATTGTGGTTTTGATTTGCATTTCCCTGATGATTAGAGATGTTGAGCATTTCTTCATATGTTTGTTGGCCATTCTTCTGTCTTCTTTAGAAAAATTTCTGTTCAAGTCCTTTGCCCACTTTTTAATGGGGTTATTTGATTTTTTCTTCCTAATTTTCGTGAGTTCTAAGTATATTCTAGTTATCAGTCCCTTATCGGATGCATAGGATGCAAAAATTTTCTCCCATTCTGTAGGTTGTCTGTTTACTTTCATGACTATTTCTTTGGCTGTGCAGAAGCTTTGTAGTTTGATCATGTCCCATTTATTTATTTTTGTTGCTGCTGTGATTGCCTTTGGGGACTTCTTCATAAACTCTTTGCCCAGGCCGATGTCTAGGAGAGTGTTTCCAACTTTTTCCTCTAGAGTTCTAATAGTTTCATATCTTAGGTTTAAGTCTGTTATCCAGCGTGAGTTGGTTTTTGTGAGAGGTGAAAGGTGTGGGTCCTGTTTTAGCCTTCTACAGGTGGCTATCCAGTTTTCCCAGCACCATTTATTGAAGAGGGATTCTTTTCCCCAGCGTATGTTTTTGTCTGCTTTGTCAAAGATGAGATGGCTATATGAGGATGGTTTTATATCAGGATTCTCACATCTGTTCCACTGGTCAATATTCCTGTTTTTGTGCCAATACCATATTGTTTTAATTACTACAGCTTTGTAGTATAGTTTGATATCTGGCATATTAATGCCTCCCATTTTGTTTTTGTTGCCTAGAATTGCTCTTGATATTCGGGGTCTTCTTTGGTTCCATACGAAGCGTAAAATTATTTTTTCTATATCTGTGAAGAATGCTGATGGGATTTTAATAGGTATTGCATTGAATCTGTAGATCAGTTTGGGTAGTATAGACATTTTGATGATATTGAGTCTGCCGACCCACGAGCATGGTATGGATTTCCATCTGTTTACATCCTCTGCTATTTCCTTCCTCAGTGTTTCATAGTTCTCCCTGTAGAGGTCTTTTACCTCTTTGGTTAAATATATTCCTAGGTACTTTAATTTCTTTGTTGCTATTGTGAAGGGAATTGAGTCTTTGATTTGTTCTCAATTAGATTGTTGTCGGCGTATATGAATGCCTCTGATTTCTGTGTATTAATTTTGTATCCTGAGACTTTACTAAATTCATTGATCAGTTCCAGGAGTTTCTTGGTTGAATCCTTGGGGTTTTCTAGATACAATATCATATCATCAGCAAACAGTGAAAGTTTGATCTCTTCTGCCCCTATTTGGATACCTTTGATTCCATTTTCCTGTCTGATTGCTGTAGCCAAGACTTCCAGCACTATGTTGAACAGAAGTGGAGATAGTGGGCAGCCTTGTCTGGTTCCAGTTCTAAGTGGGAATGATTTCAATCTTTCCCCATTCAGTATGATGTTGGCTATGGGTCTGTCATATATGGCTTGTATCATTTTTAGGTATGTCCCTTCTATGCCTATTTTCTTAAGTGTTCGTATCATGAAAGGGTGTTGAATTTTATCAAAAGCTTTTTCTGCATCTATTGAAAGAATCATGTGGTCTTTGTTTTTGCTTCGGTTTATGTGGTGAATTGCATTTATAGATTTACGTATGTTGAACCATCCCTGCATCCCTGGGATGAAGCCCACTTGGTCGTGGTGGATTATTTTTTTGATAAGTGTCTGGATTCGGTTAGCTAAGACTGCTGGTGGGACTGCAAACTAGTTCAACCTCTGTGGAAAGCAATATGGAGATACCTTAAAGCGATACAAGTGAATCTACCATTTGATCCAGCAATCCCATTGCTGGGCATCTACCCAAATGATCCAGTGACACTCTACAAAAAAGACACCTGCACTCGAATGTTTATAGCAGCACAATTCATAATTGCAAGGCTGTGGAAACAGCCCAAGTGCCCATCAATCAAAGAATGGATTAATAAAATGTGGTATATGTACACCATGGAGTACTATTCAGCTCTAAGAAACAATGGTGATATAGCACACTTTATATTTTCCTGATTAGAGCTGGAACCCATACTACTAAGTGAAGTATCCCAAGAATGGAAAAACAAGCACCAGATATATTCTCCAGCAAACTGGTATTAACTGAGTAGCACCTAAGTGGACACATAGGTGCTACAGTAATAGGGTATTGGGCAGGTGGGAGGGGGGAGGGGGGGCGGGTATATACATACATAGTGAGTGAGATGTGCACCATCTGGGGGATGGTCATGATGGAGACTCAGACTTTTGGGGGGAGGGGGGGAAATGGGCATTTATTGAAACCTTGGAATCTGTACCCCCATAATATGCCAAAATAAAAAAAATAATTAAAAAAAAATAAAAGGTGGGATGGCAGACTTTAGAAAGGGTTAAGAAACAAAATTCAACTTTATGCTGCTTATAGGAAACATTTAAAACTGGTAAGTTTGAAAATGAGGAAAAAGCAATGTGTACTAGACATGTACAACAAAAGAAAGCAACAGTGACAGTATTAATGATACATGGGTATGAATAATGGACTCTAGGAGAACATTATAAAAAGATACACTGTATTATGCAATTATGAAAGACAAAATTTACAAAGAAAAAAATAGTAGCCATAAACCAGTAATAATTATGAAAATCCATAGTTTATTTGGGGGAAAAACATGCATATTTTTTAAAATAAAGATTTTACAGGCAACTTTCCCTGGTCATAATCAAATGAAATTACAAAATAATTGACTAAAAGATGAACCTCCTAAAAATTGTCAGTCCTATTTCCATATTAAACATTTGGCATCCAGCAACATCCATAATCTGAGGAGAAGCAGAAAAGGAGAGAAAGAGAAGAGAATAGAGAAGAGAAAAGACACAGAGAGATTTGATAAAGGTAAGAACCTGAAAAACAAAAAGAATAGAAAATTTAATTAAATCTTAAATATCTATAAAATGGATAAATCCCTTAAGAGTCTGATTAAGGAAAAGAGAAAAAGAGAAACATATATATTCAAGGTTAGTAATAAAAGAGGTATAACAAGAAATGCAGAAGGGATTATATTAAAATAATGTTAAAGGAATACAACATGCAACTATGGCAGTCATGCAAAAGCATAAAAGGAATGAATGATACACCAGCAAAATGAAAATGGCCTAATTAGTCCCCTATGGTGTGGGAAACTTGAATATTAGAAGATATTAGAAAAATAAAGAAGATCATCAGAAATACAGTCTACCTCTTCTTTGACAGTCTTGAAGGTCCTGCCCTAGCCAGTCAGGAGAGATCCTTTTCTGACCACTCTCCTGGGACATGTAAGGCTGCCATTTTCTAAGAACTAAACAGAATGTGGGATTTGGTTAGTTGAAAATCTCAGAAACTCAGATTCAGAAAATCTAAATTAGAAATCAAATTGGTTTCATTAGTGCATTTTTTCAATATATATATCTCACAGCCAAAAGTAAATTTTCAGAAACATTACAACTGTGAAAACCAAACCTATGAAAACCCAGCCTTTTCAGAGCTCTCCCTCAGAGCAGGATGCTTCCCATTGCTATTGGAATGGAAGAGCATCAATCCTCAGAGATTAAAATGTATCTCAGAAAATGTGTTTCTGAAAACTTATGGATAAATCAAAATTTGTTCATTTATGTCTTTCCATTGATTTGCATTATCATCATACAGGTTACTTATGTTCATTGCAGTTTGTTTTTTTTTTTTTTTTTTGAATTGGTAATGCCTGATAATTATTTTTGTTTCAAATTTCTCTCAGGCCTTTTGGTCATATAATAGCTAATGAACTATAAAACATTTCCACTTACAGCGGCCTCACTGATCTATAAGTCCTCACTTCTCAATGCAGCTGGCTGGACCCCTCCCAGCCCTCCACAGTCTTTGAGCAGCAGGTGAACACCTCACAGACAGACCCACAAAAACCAACCCTCATTCCTTTACTCACTTGCCATTTGCCATGTGTCACACCTGGCATTGCTTTTTAAGATCCTATTATGAAGAGCTGAAGTCAAGGCAAAACTCTACACTGTCTTCATGATCTTGAATAATTCACTTAGGCTCTTGAAGCCTCCGTTTTCTCATCTGAAGAAAATAGATAATAAAGCCTGCCTTTCACCAGGTTATGAGGATCAAAATTTCCATGGAACAACATATGTGAACGTGGTTTGCAAGCTGTAAATATCCCCACTGTATCTCCGACTGGCTGTTCTGACAGCACAAGACGTGACATGCCTGAAACTGAATTCATGATCTTCCCCCATAAACTGGGTCCTCCGTGGATTTCACATCTTGATTCATAATGCCATCATCCACTCTGTTCATCCTTGGCCCTCCTCTTTCCCTGTCCACTGGGCTAGCAAGTCTTATAGACTCTAAGAAATATTTTAAAAATCTAATCGCTTGTATGCATTGGTAGTGTCATTGCTTAAATGATAGTCTTATCTTCTCTCAGCTAGATTATTCTCATAGCTGGCCAAATGTTTTCTTGAGGCAAAAGTAACTAACATGCATCTGGTAATATTACTAAATACTCTCAATAATCCTATGAGAGGTATTTTCCTCACTTTATAGATAAGTAAACTGAGGCTACAAGAGGTTAAACACCTTGCCCAAAGGTGCATGTGCAAGATGTATGTCGCAGTTGGCTTTGAACTCGGGACTCCTCACCCTAAATTCGTGCTCCTTCCACTACACCATGCCGCCTTCAGAGAACACTTAGGGCTGCTGCTGCTTTCCTCCTCATCTTCTTTCTTCCTCATGAGCTCTGTAGATATCGGTAGTTGTATAAAAGTTAGTAGCTCCTTTAGACTGGATATTGAGTACATTCTAGCTGTATCGATCACTCTGCTCCAGGATTTCTCACCCTTAGCACCACTGATAGTAGAAGCTGAGTAGTTCTTCACTTGGGGGGTGGTATATAGTATGCAGTGTAGGATGTCTCTGCATCCCTGGTCTCTATCCATTAAACGCCAATAGCACCCACCTGCCTGAATTTGTGATAATTAAAAATATCTCCAGATTTGCCAAATGTCCCTGGGGAGATGCAAAACTGCCTCTGGTTCAGAACTACTGCTGAACTTCTAATGGTATCCTGGCCCCTACAGATTTTTAAATCAAACCTAGAGGTGAAGACACAGGGGCTGCTATGGTCTGAATGTAGTCCCCCAAATTCTTGTGTTGGAAATTCTTGTGTTGGAAACTTAATCCCCAGTGCAACAGTCCTGGGAGGTGTGGCCTTTGGGAGGTGACTGAGTTATGAGGGCTTGCTCTCATGAGTGGGATTTGGTGCCCTTACAAAAGGGCTTCATGAAGGGACTTAGCCCTCTTTTGGCTCTTTCACCTTCTTCCATGTGAGGAGCAGCTTTCCTCCCCTCTGGAGGACGTAGCTGTCCAGGTGCCGTCTTGGGGACAGAGACCAGAATCTCACCAGACATCAAACCTGCCAGCACCTTAATCATGGTCCTCCCAGCCTCCAGAACTATAAGAAATACATTTCTGTCCTTTATAGATCGCCCAGTCTCAGGTACTCTGTTATGGAAGCACAAAACAGACTAAGATAACACATAATCAGAGAAGACTTAAATTAGGGCTTTTAGTTCTATACATTCATCAAACCCTTCTCCAACTCCAATTACCTACCCTACCCTATTCCTCTCGTCATCTACTATGAGATTCCTTCTGGTGCCAATTGCACACCTGTGGTATTACCTTCTGGTACCTACCTTCCACATCTGTTCAAACCACCTCCTCTAAATGATAGTTCTATCCATTCTCAAGTTTTCCCACCTCCAACCTGCCTAGTCTCATCTACAATGAGATCCAACTACTAATGCCACACGAATAGACAAACCAAAGTAATTAGAAAGTTCCATAGAAAGAATAAAAGGCCCATTTCTTACTCAACATATATAATATTTGATCCCTGGAAAGTGAGAGAAACAGGCAAGGAAGAGGTAGTTTTTTTGCTAACACATTCCCATCACCAACAAGGACAGAAACACCACAATCTCTTCCACACGCCATTAGGATTTTTTGTCACTTTTCCATAAAGAATCACATATGCAATCTAGAAGCAAACATGGTTCTTGGAATTTTTATCAACAAAAACAGAACTTGGGACAATATTGCCTTTCTAATTTCCCAGCTTCTACTCATGTTAATGCTGAAATAGATCCATTAATAAATACAACTCTTTAGCAAATTAGTTTTTATATAAAGCATGTTTCATAACATGGGTTCCACCTGGATTTGAGTCTGTACCCAGTTGATGTGTGGCCATCCCGAGCTGTGAAGCTTGGAAGTCATCCGGGGGGGGTGTGAGGCGGCCAGGGGAGCAGGCTCTGAGCAGCTCGGAACTCTTGAGATCGGTACTCGGCTGAGCTGTTCAGACAGGGTAGTTAGGGCAAGATCTCCTCCCCGTTCAAGTGATTCATGTCCTAGAACAATTTGGCTTTGTTTTTGGCTGACAGGGTAAACAATTCAAAAATAAATTTTATTTGTATTAAATTCAAAAGCAAAAAAACTCCAGTAATTTGGACTATTTTCATTTCACCATGTACTTTCACAACAGATAATCATAAGACACTTTTCATATTTCCTTGGTTGCGATGATTAGTGGCCACAGGCACGTTTAACAAGAAATTTTCTTTAAAAAAAAAACAAAACAAAACAAAACAGTAGTTTGGGACAAAATGTGTTCACCCCTCAACGTCAGCTTTGATCGCACTGTTTTCTTTATACCATGTGCCATGGCTCACAAAAGCATAAGTTAAATATTTGCAAGGAAAACATGCAATCCCATAGCGAAAGCACCACCGCTGTAAATATTTTCATGTTCTAATGGGGGCCTTGGGGTGTTGTTCTAGGAAACAATATCTCTTTCTTATGTGCTAGAGATAGAGAACAGGGAGTTAGAGCCTCTTTTTTTTTTTTTCTTTTTATTGGTTTAGCTTTTTCCTGAATGCCAGTGTCAGCACATGTGGTTCAGAGGATCATGTTTTTCCCTTATGTATTTTATATCATCACCTTTTTTGTTATTCCTCTCCTGTAGAATTTTATACCTCATTCAACACAACTTAAATTCCAAAGGTAGTCAGATGTAAGTGTATATTTAAATATAAGTGTATATTTTAAAACTTTAAGGAAAAAGGGAATATAAATAGCCATCATGTTGTCATTGTTTCAGTTTTCCAAGCTGGGCAGTTCTGCCCACTGTGCAAATGGAGTAGGCCCTGAGGAATTTCAGAGAGAGCCACTCCAGCTACCTGTAGATGGCAGTGCTTAGCGCCCTGGTTGCAGCCATGTCGCTGACAGCTGGCTTCCCTTCTCTCAATTCCCACGCTGGCCAAAACAGGACTTCTTGAACAAATTCTGCACTTTCTTGTTTCAGTAGCTTTCCTCCCCACATCTCAATCAGCGAGTATGGAAGAATTCCCTCTCCCCAGCCCATTCTTCCAGGCCTGGCTGAAATGCCGCTTCCTCCACGAAGCCCTCCAAGATTCTACTACGAGGAAACAATCTCTTCTCTTTTTGAATACCCTTTGGCATTTTGTCACAGTTCTCATTTCATAGCCTATGTTATAATCCTTTGTCAATAATTAGACTCCTTGAAGGCACAGCTCTGTCTTAATTATTCTTTGAAATTCCACAGCATCTAGCAGAGTGCATAGTACTAGTGAACACTGAGCAAATATTTATAAATCGAATGAACACATGAATTCATGGCACAGTTTACCTGTTTGCAGCAGTCTGGCAGGTTTGCCGTGAAGCGGTTTCTGCATGAGAAGTATTTATAGAGCTGCTGTACAGAGAGCTTAAATGGGTTAGCATAAGTATGTTAAAACAAAAATAACTTACAGAGAACAGCAATGAGAAATCAGTTGAATGAAATCCATCTCTTGAGAGCCTACTATGTGTAAATTACTCAGAAGATTTGGCCCCCAAGTCAATGAATAATCATAGTAACTCACACGTGTATCATATTTTAGTGTAGTTTATTTTAGGCCACTCTGACATGCAAATCTTTTTTGGTTCTATTCATATTCAGTTAGACAAGTAGTAGTCTCGTTAGGAGAATCTTTGAAAGTACAAGGCAACGAGAGATAATGTTTCTATCATTTAAGTGGATTTTGTTTTGGTCAGAATTATTTTCTACATCTCGTACAAAAAATTATTTTGTGCAGAATTAATCTATTATTCTATATGTAACATTATATAATGAGACCTAAAGAACAAGAGAGCTTTTTCTTTGGTAAATGAATGGGAGACTAGAGAAGGTGTATTATTTTTGAAACCACAAATGTCACTTCATCAGGTTTCTCTTTTCAAGTCTTTGATATCTTAGGAGATCTTTCTCCCTCCCTCCCACCCCCCACTTCTGGCTGTTCTCCAAAAATTACTTGTCAGTAGAAATTTGCTCACACAGTGAAATAAAAACCCTAAGCAGATAAAGGAACAGAGATAAATCACTTGCCAAGCTAAATGCTTTAATAGTGAGTTTATTACCTCTTGTTTCTTTTTGATACTTTAAAATCCTCAAACTTTGTAATAGAGACTACATAATTCATTGGGTTTTTTTGGTAAACTATTTGAAGTTAGAGTCACAAAAATGGGGCAAGTTACCATACATTATAAATTTTTAAAGGGAGGTAACTTATTTAAGGGAAGAGACTGAGTGTTATTTTTGTAATTTCAAAACTCAATGTATTTGTTGAATTGTACAAAAATGAGAGTATAAGTAAAAGCTTTATCACAGTAGTCTATTCATTCTCCATATTGGTCAGAATGGTTGTTTAATAAATTGTCCCCTGGAGAAAAAGTAATAATGTTTTAAAATGTATTTCCAAACCTACTATTGGCAATTTTGGAGGATACTTTTGCCAACTCTTAGGAGTTTTTAGGTTTTACAGGTTTAATTTTAGGTGAAGGGGGATTTTACTAATTCTCTTACATAATTTGAGAAAAAATGTTTCCCCATAGTCTATGTAAAATGAATAGACTTATATAGATTCGTGGAGTTAGACTATATTATTAGCTTTAATTAAGAGTTGACATACAATTGTATGTAAATTGTAGGAAATGAGTATATCATCTAAAAAAAGGAAGGGAAGAGAAAAAGAAAAAAACAATCTCAAAATGCAGTGAAGGGATTAACTGAGACAGGTGAGAAGTGATTAGCATTTTATTTCTTACAGGTGATATTCAAAGTATGAAGTCAAGCATGATTGTGGCTGTCTGCAGAGTGCTAAATCTTTCCATTGGGAGGCATGAGTGCAAACTGGCTACGGAATGAGAGTGTTTGAGTAACAGATTATTCAACAGTGATTACTTTCTTTAGCCAGGGTTGGAATATGTGAGGAAGCTCAAAATACACGAATCTTCTTTTTTCCAAGATAGACCTTAATTACCTTCCTTGCCTTCTATCACTGTGTTCTTCCACTTCCTATTCCCCTGCTTGTTGTTATTTTGGTCTTTTTCTCTCTTTCCTCATCTGTAAAGTTGTCATGAAAGAGCTCCTGTTGAAGTACATGAACCATTCATACTGAGATCCTCCTCCCATCCAAAAGAATAGTCTTTTTGAAGTAACTTCAAAACTATGCTATCAATCAGAAATTTGCTTTTAGAGTGGGAGTCACAAAGGCATCAAGAGGAAAATAGTCACTTAGATCTCTGTTTTGATTGGCTGAACCCCTTTAAATAATTTATATTCAACTGTAATCACAATATTTCTTGCCTGATGAGCTTGTGTACTTGAATCAATGATGAGGAAAAAAAAAACCCAATACACTAAGTTGTTGATAGTAACCCCTGGGGAAAATATTTCTCTATTAAAGTATTCTTACCATAACTATTGGAAATCTGGAAGCGTAACATGAAAAAAATAGAAATTATGAAACCACTGAAGGAAACTATTGCTTGTAATCATGGTCGTCTTTCTCACAGCTTGACTCGATGACAGCTTGATAGGTTTATTGCAGTTGGCATTGGATTGCTTTGGCTCATAAGTGGCAGCTATCTCATATGCCTTGATTGTGCTCAAATTAATCAAAGGCTTTTGAAGTGATGGCTTTTTTGTACAGGGTGAAACAACATCGTTTTAAAGATTGTCACATCTTAAAAAGATACAGATATATGAAGATAAAGTTTCTACTGAACATACTGCTTAGTCTTAGACAAAGGGTATGTGTCTGGGCCTTTTTCATATTTTTCTAATAACATAATCTAGTAGTAGTACTGCAAATATATCAGTCCAATATGCACACTGCTAAGACAGCTCTCTGAGCAAACATTTTTTTAACGTGATATAGTACTATGTAAAATAACAATCTGACTATCTGATTCTAAAACCAGAAAAGTATATGCACCTAAATGTTATATTTTTCAAAATGTATATGGCATAAAGGGGAAAGGTAAAAATTAGCTAAATCATAGCATGAGTTGCTGATCAGGCAAGACTTCATATTCAAAGCACCTGAAACAATGGAAAAAATAAAAATTAGTGAAAAATGATCCTGTAACTCACTGGACTCTATTCTACTTGGCACCCTAGCCATGCTTTGAGGAAAAGTAGATTGCTTAGGGAGGTACATTAATTATTTCAGGCTACTAGGTTACAATGCATTAAGACCACTGGGCACTAACTGACATTTGAGGACAATCTTAGTCACTGGGCACATAGAGACCATTTATTTGATAGTTATGTAAAGTTATGGGCTGTCACATTTTTAATTTGCTTCTCAAAAATGACTTCAGTGGTCCTACCAGAATGTATTCCTATGCATCATTAGCATGAAAATCTGTAGTAGTTCTATATAACTATTTTAATAGATTCAGATTAGTTGATAATAATACATTTTTCTCCAACAATATATGAGAAAACTAAACCAGGTCTTTCCCACCACTTTATTAGTACAGAAGTAGAAGTACAGGGATTGGAAAAAGTATTCTAAATTGTAGTACCAGTGAAGAAGGCCAGAAAAGGCATTATTGATTGGGTGTTTGGGTATTTGGTAAACTTCAGCAAGGAAATCTAATTCAGCAAATGTAATACCATATTTTATTGATGGTAACATACCCTCAATTACAAAACACACAGTTAACATAAGTGCTTTCAAAAGAACAAAAAGATTCAATTCATAAACAGTCCTATTTTTTTACATAAAATGTAGAAAACATATGCCTTAGAACTCAATGAATATGCTGATTTTCGAGATTCAAGACCAAAAGTATTTTTTCATTAAGAAATGACTTAGACAGACTCAAGGAAAAATCAGTTTTTTCTTAAAGTCTTTCTGTATTCTTCACTGCTACCTTCTGATACCTGCTTCACAGCCTTTCTCATAGGGAGTGGCCCAAAGTATATTCTTGTTTGTGACCCCACTACCTGGCACAGGGAATGACACATGAGAAATATGCTCACCAATTAATGTGTATTTTAAAGATTTCCATACAGGAGAAATGATGGAAGTAATGGAAAGGAAATTTTCACATAAATATGCAGATCAATTTGTCAGTAATGGGTCAAATTTTAAAGAAATATAAAAGCATTTTACTTACATATACTAGTTCCCATGAAGCTTTAATTCTTAGTAACATTTCCCTAAGAATGGTATGTATTCACCGGCTAAATTATGAAGTTAACCTTGAAATGAACAAATTTATCCATAATTATTTGGAAAAAAAATAATAAGCAGAGGTAAAAACAACCACAAGTTATTTATTTAATAAAGAGAAACAATTGTGAGATGTTGATAGCACTATAAATGATAAGTGTTAATTTCCTGGTCATCAGTAGTAAAACTGTTAAGGTAACATAATTAAAAGGCATGCAGGGTTCAGATTGTAATTTATTTATCTCACTATTTCTAGACTGACAGCTCTGCTGTTATAGATCCAGGCAGTAAACGGCTTTCCATTCCATCTCGTGTCAGTCAATCTCGAGATAAATTCGAATCCCTACTAAGAACCAAGGCCAGGGCCTATCTTCTGAGGCCACCAGCAAAGTTGCTATTAGGATTTTTCATTACTACATTCCCACAGTGGTTTAAAAGTGGAAAAAGGCAATCAGTGTTTTGTTGATTATTACTCTAAAGCAGAGAATCTTAACTCTAGCCATACATTAGAATCACCCAGGGAGCTTTTGCACGATACAGATGCCTAGGCCCACCTCCAGAGATTTGGATTTAATTGGTTTGGGGTGAAGTCCCAGCAAAAGTATTCTTTAAAAGCTCCCCAGATGATTTTAATGTGCAACCAGGGTCAAGAACCACTGCTCTAAAGGAAGATATAATAAAATTCACAAACTCCATTGTTCATCCCCACTGAAAATGGAAGATTTCTGCCACTCTTAGATATCCTTCTTCCTGCCCAGGATAGAAGTAGGGTGTTACAGCAATGGCATAAAATTTGGAACCAGGAGGCCTGGCTTGGATTCCATTTCTATCATTTCCTAGCTGGGTAACATTGGACAGGAAAGTCCTGTAAAACAGGAATCATAAAAATGCCTCTCTCCCCTACTCTCCAAGATCTGGGGCAGAATTAAACAATGCAAGCAAGGTAATATACAGGAAAGCCCTACAGAAATATCAAAGCTATTATTAGTTCCTCAGACGGATTGTGTCTGTTAGCACTAATCAACAGATGTCATTAGGAACCTGTGAGACAAGGACAAGTTTTTAAGATCAGTATTGCTGACTCTTCGAATCCAGTATTTTTTCAGGTTTCTTTCTTTCTTTCCCACTTTCTGTTAATTCAAGGCACATGTATTTATAAAGCTTTTTTCAAATTTAACAGATCATGTAGACAAAAAATACATAAGAACATGGAAGAGTTGAATAATGCAATTGATACATGCTATATAGCATACATGCTATATTGCATACAATAATGCAATTGATACATGCTATATAGCATACATTGCATATGCATTTCATATGCAGTGTATGCTATATAGGAAATATATAGCTATGCTATATAGGAAATAGATTTTTACATACAAACATTTAAAAAACATATGTGTCTCTGTGTGTGTACATGAAATAATTACAAGCTCAGTTTATTTGAGGGGAAAAAGCCATAACACATTTATTTGAATTAGAGATGTTACAGGCAACTTTGCCTGGTTGTAATCAAATAAAATTACAAAATAATTGACAAAAAGATGACTCTCCCCCCAAATCTTGGTCCTATTCTCATACCAAATAAACTGTGTGGAGTTCAAGTTCAGTTCTGTTCTTATCTGCAGACACCCGGGAGCGCTCTATAGAGCCAGGAGCAAGTCTGGCCTTTGTCCCACCAGGGGGGTCTAAAAGTGGCTCACACAGAAGATCTTACTCCAGCTCCGCATTTCTCCATATAAAATGCCCACTTAGAACACACAACAGATTCTTTGCTGATATGCCTTCCTCTACAAAGAATAATCCAGTTGGAGCAATGTTTTCTAAAATTCTTTCTGCTCTGACAGTCACTATCCGCAAACAGACCGTCCTTCTATCGTCAGTTCTACGGTGAGGACGAGTTGGGTGACCCACACCTCACCAGGCTTTGTGACTTGATGCAGGAACCCCATGACAGAGGGCCTCACCTCAGGAATGAGACAATCTGAGCCAGGCAATGAGCAGAGCCCCAATAAAATGATCAGAGAACAGGATGATGCCTATCAAGGCCAGAAAGTCTTTTATAGACAGAGCAACTGTGAGAGCCATTGTTGCAAAGCCCTGACATGCATATGGATCATCTTCATGCGGGAAGTCAAGAAGACAGTGTCTATGTTTGGGGCAGTAATAAGAACCAATTCATTAAAAGGACAACATGATCTCTTATTTCTCTGTAAAGTATATCAACTTTGGTATTGATGCTCCCAGCTGGGCTTCCGGAAGGAAAGAGAGTGCTGCCTGCTTGGACACTGGTTCCTGGGAACTTAAGTCTCTTCCTTGAACCTTTTTGAGAGAGAAAAAAAGGCAGAGCTGTTTTCTCTGACTAAGCCAAACTTTCACAGTATCCTGGTTTCTGCTCTAATTTCAGAGAGGGAAAGCTAAGCAGAGCTGCTCCTGCCACGGGTGGTCTTTGATGTAATCCTTCCAGGACCGCCAAGGTCTCCCTCCCCGCCCGCCCCTCCCCGCCACTCATCCCATGAATGGACGCTCCCATGGCCCAGGCCAAAGGCTTCTACACCAAGAAACCCTTTTGCTGTTCTTTGGTATTTGGAGGATACTAAATGGCATTCCTTCTTATTTCTTCCAATGCTAATGGCATGTGTGCAGTGCTTTGCAGATTACAAAGCCCACTATTTGCATGCATTTTCAAAATATCCCAATTATCTTATTTGATCCATGCAGAAATGAAGGCTCAAAGAGTTCATGTTTCCTGCCCAGAATTACGCATCATAAATAACAAAATAAGACTTGAGCCCTGGACTTTTAATTCTAAATCCCATCATTCTCCCATGATACCACCCTGTCTGTCTAGGGCCAGCCTGTGGTGACACACTTGGTCTCTATGATGCATCCAGGTGCAATCTCTGCCCCAACCAAGGTGATTTAGACTCATTTCACCTTTCTCATGCCTCGCATAGACGTTAGGTGAAACAATAGCTTAAATCACACATAGACACACACACACACACACACACACACACACAAAGGCCTTGTCTTAAATAGAGTCTTTTGAATTCATATGGTGAGTCTTTGTTTCACCTTAAATTGTTCACTTAAATTAGACCATTAAAGGATGAATTTTTCTATGTTTATATCTAAAACTATCACTGTCACAAACAGCCACCCTGTATCCTTCTCAGCTACCTACAGAATTTCTGAAATGGTCTTTTTCTGGATTTTACAGTATTTTAGGAGGTGCAGCAGCTATGATGATGTTTCCATCTAAAGTAAACTGTCATATTCGATAGATAGTGATACGTGGATAGGAATAAAGAGATGTATTGACAGGACCGAATACGTGTTAAAAGGCATTGCCAACTGTCGGCATCAGACAGTTCATTGGCAAAATCACAATTGTTTGGGGTTTAGTCCTAAACTTTAAGTGTCTAGAGACCCAATTTTGTTTACTTGCCTAAAGTTGACCAGGTTTAGGAGGACTAACTCACTCTAGCCAGATGCTCAGAATACCCACTGATAAATCAGAATGACAGTCTCACTCAACAAATGTTTATGGCACATCTACTCCACATAGATTCCACACGAGGCATAAAGGATTTTGTAGCAGATGCCGTTGGGCTCGCCCTCTCCCTTACCCCTACCACTCCCATGCACTCTGGTGCATCCCACTTCCAGATGCTAACACCTGCATCCTGTGCCACACAGGAGCAAACTGCAAGCCATGTTTTGTGGAAGGGACATGACTGACTTGTATTTTCTACGCTGGCTCCCAGAGTTTCCCTAGAGTGAGTAAGCTCTCGTCACCCACAGTGGTAGCTAGTATGTTGATGCTCCTTGTTACCGGTTAAATTCTCTCCTGATCTCACCTCCCCACTTACCTACCAATGGTTCCTTCACTTCTTAAACAAAGTACTTGTGCTTGAGTCATTGTCCTGAGGTGTGCTTTGGGGGCCCATGGGCACCAAGACATAGTGCTTTCCTCCGAGGACCTAGCAGGAGAGGGAAAAGCACTGCTGTGTTTCAGACAGCCGGCGACAGGTTCCCTAGCAGCTGTAAGCAGAGAGTGCTGGGGGAGAATGTGGAAGAACATCCGCATCTTCAAAGAAAGATTTCTGTGGAAACTTTCCAAGAGCACGACATTTGTATGGTGGATATCCTCACTGTAGATGTTTTCTGCAAGAATGCTTGCATCTGGCTTGCTTCTTGTTCTCTTAGTTCTCTCTCTAACCTCAGTTTTCTCACCTGTAAATTAGTGGCAATAACATTCCCTAGAGTAAAGAGATAAAGGCTGAGTCATATCATGTTACAAAAATTGCCTTACCTGGTGCCTGGCACATAGGAAACACATAACAATATTAAATGAGTTTGCCCTTCCCAAGTGGACTGAAATCTCTAAATTCTTCACAGTCTTAGAAAGACTCCTGGACAGCTTGATCCCATCACCCAAGTTTCCCCAGAGAAGGTCACTCCTGCAGCGTCAAGCTTCCCCACACTGATTGGAATTCTTTCTATTTGAAGTTTCAGAATGACACTTCCTTAAATTCATCCCTAAATTCTCGGTTGTTTTTTTTTGTTTGTTTGTTTGTTTGTTTTTTTCCTGTAACTCCTCATACACATGCTACTTTAATTAAACACCAGCCTAATGGAAGTAAAAGCCATCTTATCATCTAGAACTCTTCCCCTTGTCTCCCCCACCCTCCAAAAACTGGTTTTTCCTAATCTATGAAAATGTTTATCTTTATGATCAAATATAAATGACACAAATATAAATAAGAAATAATCAACTTTTTCCTTTTGCAATTATTTAAAAACGGTTTGATTATGACTTAGAGATAATTCTGTAAGTCTTATCCCTCACTCCCCACAAATACTAAGATTTTGTGATAAAATTTTCTACTTTTTTTCAGCTTAAATTTAAAGATTGCAAAAAGTTTATTTTTATGGTATCTCCTATGAGGTGAGTTTGTCATCTGCGGTTGTTATTCTGATTAAGTCCATCTTTGAGAATCATGGAGTTTTTATTTCTCCAGTTTTATTTTTAGTTATAGAAGTTAGAAAAGCCAACTGGTTTATTATTTAATATTGTTGCCTTCAGTTCTTTGACCCTGAATGCATGAACCTATCATTTTAATTAACATGTGCCTCATGTGCCAATAACACTGATTTTTGAGAGTTATAAAATACTGAGCTTAAAGAAATACTGTACGTACTGTAAAACTAAATTAAGTAAGATATCGTAATCTTTTAAATGATCACTGATATTAATTTCCACATTTAGAAAAATACTGGGAAATATCATAAAAATCTGCTTTCATGCAGACTTTTTTTATCCAATGTCACAGGACATTGGATAACATAGAACAACTCTTTGTACAGAACACATTCTGCAAGACTGGGTTGACCCTACCAAGAAGTGTTGCTTGTCCTGAAATTAGCTAGTATTTATTCAGTTACACAAAGTATAAAATAGAGACTATCAAAATGATATTACAGTGGAGGGAAAGTTATTTACTGGGAGTGATATCCTAAGAGTTCAAAAAAATCTCAGAGTTAAGTCAGCACACTCTGTGTAACACTGCATCAAGCGTCATGCACATACATGAATACATGTGTGTATATGGCCCAGCTCCTGCTGGCAGATTGTTCATGGCATGGAGGAATTCGAAGAACCCATAGGAAATAATAAGTAACTCCACAGGAGGAAGATCTTGTGTGCCTTTGTATACTGTATGGATAGAGGATGCCTAAACTCTCTGTCTGGCTTCCAGGGCCCTCAGCCCTATGTCTAATGGTCCTCAGGTGGCAGCTGCTGCTCCAGGCAAGTTCACCTTCCAATTGCCTCAAAAAGATAGCACATATTTGTTCCTATTCCTCCTTTCACCAATATGTCTTCCCAGATCCCACCTGTCCCAATTCTACTCAGCACTCCGGGGCCAATCTCACCACCCTGCCCTGCCCTCCTCTGCTGTTTGTTTGTAAAGTGTGTAATATGTGTGTTTCTTCTCTGCCAGGACCCATTATACACTCAGAGTGGAGACCATGGTTTTCCACTTCATGTGCTCCATGGTGGGTGCTAGAGGGCTGAGTGCATGGTGGATTAGAATATATCTGAAAAAGACCTGAAACAATGAAATGGGAAGCTTGCAATGTGGTCTCTTTTTTTCTTTTCTTTTGCTTTAAAAAAAGCAAATCTGACATCAGCATGCAACATGCAAGAGTTAAGTTTCTTTTGTTTCCCTGCTGAAGAAACAAAAGCATGAGAAAACTGACCGGCTCACCAAAATGGCAAGGCAGAAAGGAGAACAGTGCTTTGGTATTCCATTAGCCTGGTAGCTCTCAGTACATTTTTCTGTAGTGGTCCAAGCTCTCCCCATCTCTGCAAACCAGCCTCTTCCTCAGGCCTGGAGTAAGTCGGCCACTTTTAGGCTCCTTTTCTGTGATATATTTGCTTCTATGACAATCAAGTATCATCCAAGGAACACCAGGAGACTTGCTTCAGCCATTTCTGTCAGAGGAGCAAGGTGAACTTTCCAAGATTTCCCTAGAAAACCTCATCTCAAGTTCTTGGATCCTGGCCAACCACTAGCCATTGGGATGAGATTACTTTTAGATCAATGGGACCCCATCTAGGGCAGGCTGAGGGGTGGAGGGAACAGCTGTGTGGAGGGGGCCAGTGCCAGAAGAGAAGGAGGCATACTCCAAGGGCAGCCAACCATGGTCCCTGGAACATGGAATCTGGGCATGGATGGCTGCTCCAGGAAACCCAGGATCTTTTCCAAACTAATGGGGACACAGTCACTCCAAGTTTGACCTGGACTTTTGAAAAACAGATGTGAATAAGCAAATAAGAAATAAACCAAGAGACAAAGAACAAAACAAACTCGATAAAATATTCTCGGTTTGAAAGAATTGAGACGGTGCAATCTAGAGAAGGGAAAGTCGAAAACAGATGAATGAATGTCTTCAATTATTCAACAGGCAATTATGGGAATGCTGAGTAATTGTTTTCCATTTCTCCAGAGAATTCAAAAAAAGACTTGAATAAGATCCAAAGAGATCTTTGGTAGAATAAACTTGAATAAGATCCAAAGAGAGTTTGGTAGAATAAATTTTCTGACAATAGAGGTGATAACTCCCAGAGACGTGGTCAGAGATCATTAGAGCCAGAGTCCCCACCTCTGCCCTCTCCTCCCAGTCCATCACTAGACTTATCTGTTCTGGCTCCCCTGTCTCTCTCACTGTCCTACGGAGACTACTTTTTCTCAGGCTGCCACTTACTATTGTTCAAGGGGGCTATCACGATGGCTTCCTAACTGGACTCTTGCCTCCCCTCTCTTCGTGTTACCCTAAAGATGCTGAGTTATCTAACTAAAAGAGAAAAAACAAAACCTGTCACTCCCATGCTTAAAACCAGCTGTCTTTAGGATAAAACTCTAACTTGTTTCCATGACTGGCCAGGCCCTTCACAGATGGCTCCACCTGTACTCGCTGGGGCTGGAGCCCATTCCTCTCACATTCAAGCGTGACACATTCACACCTTTAATTGGGGTAAAGGGCCTTGCTTTTACACCTGTGTGCATTTCATTTTGCTCTCTGCCATTCTTCTATGCCTCTCTACTACTTCTCTGGAAATTTTTTTTTAACTTTCCCTGACATAATTAGACATGTTCTTAACAACCTGCACTGACCCGTGTATTAAATTAGATTGGAATTCCTTGGTAATGTGTCTCTTTCCTCTGTAGCCTGTTGGCTTCTCAAGGACAAGGAGTGTCCTGCTATCATCTTATTCTACCTGGTTGCTAACCTGGCACTTGGTTGAGAACTTATTAAATCTTGGTTTCAAACTTTCACTAATTAATAAAGCCAACTCCAACTTGGAGAATGTTAAAGTACAGAACTTTTTTTTTTAAGTCTGCTTTAGATTTTTATAGTAAAAGATCAATTGTGTTACCCATGGATGTGAATTTAAGATTCATGTATGCAGGAGAAGGGAAATGAGACTTACAAGAAAAAATAAATTTGCTAAAACAAATGAAGGAAGAATGAAAGGGGATGTTTATTGCCCATAGCATGTGACCCTGGTGCCTCACTCATGGTGGTTGCTTGACAAATTCTTATTGAATTAAACCTTTTATTCTCCGACTCAGACATATGGCATTTTCAATAACACATTCCGTGTCATGTTTGTTTGGTTTGGACTAAAGAGAGGTACCCAACTTATTCAACTAAATCTGTAAAGAAGAGTTGTTCTGCTCTTTCAATTGCATTGTTTCCCTGTGCTGTCTGTCACAAACCATTTTAAAATATGGGCCTAATCACCAGTATTCCAGGGGGCTTCCCACATAAGGGAGCTGGGCTGCAGGAAGGCTCAGAATCACAGCGAGTGTGTATCTGGGCTCCTAGGCGCCAACTGGCATTCGAGCAGCCTCCAGCTGGTGTGCACCTGCACCTGGGACCCCACCTCCCCAGGACAAACTCCAGTTCCTGCCCTCAGCCTTGGTATGGGGCAGGGGAGGGAGGGAGGGAGGAAGGGTTGGCGTCTTAGCCAACCTCCAAGTGATCCTGTCATGTGTTTGTACACCAGCCGCTCTTCACAAGATGGACTGAAGAAAGGCAGGCAGGTGGTTATCATTTTTATCAGAGAACAAGGGCCACACACTATTCTACAGCCAGCCTGTCTGGGACAGATTTGGGGGTTTGGTCTTGAAATAGACTTAAAAAAAGAATAGGAGCTCTAAAGAAAGGGACTTTTTTATTCCTATTATTAATTTTCAAGTGCCATTTTTTTCCCAATTCTAGGAAGTTCAGATAACCTAGAAATTTGAAACTTACCTAAACAGAAATCAACATGGAATGTTCTTTAATGTTAAAAAAAAGAAATGTCCTTTTTGACCGAGTGTTCTGCTGCAGGAAGGACAGACATAGAACTGTGGAGGAGAACGGGGGCACCCAGCAAGCCAGTAGGAGCAGTTAAAAAAACACTGGTGATCAGTGGGGTGGCTTGTCACAGCCAGGTCACCCTCAAATTCTAAAATGTGTCAACCATTAGGTCACCTTTATGAATTAATTTATTTTGGGCTCAGAAAACTGAACTAGATTTTCAAATTCAGTCCATTAGAGAAGGGTAACATGTTCTCTGAGTAGTCACTCTCATATGGATTAATTCAACTAAATTTACCTATCCATGGTCACCCTGCAGTTATATTCACAAGTCATGAAATATACCCTACAGATATTCTAATCTTGATACTGACTTCTTATTGTTAAAAGAATACCAAAGTTTCATTTTCTATTTTAGTTTTATATACTGGCCTTACGTGAACATGTATTTACACTTGTTAGTGAATTAATTTCACACATTTAGACTTCAACAGTCATTAGTATCATAATGATTATAGCAATTATATGAATAATGAGGATCAAGTGATCACAGAAAGACAACTTACTGCAAGTGATGGGCAATGTCAACCACTCCTGGTGACCAACGTAGTTAGTTCCGGGTTGCTCGGTATGAGTTAAAGATGTTTTCCTGTGATTCAGGAGAGAGTGTTGTATATTCAGCTAAAATTTGACAAATCTAATGATACAGTTATTTAATGAAGAATGTGATGAGGCTTGCATGTTTACTAAACCTTGTTGTTTCCTAGTTATCGGTAGTAAGACCATTAGGGTGCATAATTAAAATAATTAAAAGGATGTGCATATAATTGATATAAATACTACAAGTTATCTTATTCAGTAGCCAGTAATTACACTTGGTTAATTGTCTGATTAAGAATTCAACAATGGAGACATTTCTTTTTTTTCTCCAAAAGGGATTCTACGTAAGGTTAGATTTTCAGGAATCTGCTCTAGGTGATCCCAAATCCTTGGTCATTTGGGCTTTTGTAACTAGGTTGGGCTGTCTCATCTTTCTGTAGAGTTTTTGATAGTGTGGTATGGGGCAGGGCAAGGGGAGAGAGAGCCCACTAGGTACCAGAAACCTGATGGACTGTGAAACCCCTGAGGACAAAAGTGATTCTCATTCATCTTTCTATCCGCAGAATCTTCCCCAATGCCATTCTGGTCATGCTTGCTGTGCTGTTTTCATATACACAGGCACACAAACACGCATATACAATTACACACACACATACACACACCCCACCTCCCCTTGAAAAGCTCTCTGGGTAATACTAATTATAGTCACAATACTCATATTCTTACAGGATGATTTGACATCCATGTCTAGCTTTAAAATGAAATAATAGCCGTCAATTCTAATTTTATGCACACACATCACTACCTGCATCTACCTCCAGTTCAAGGCCTAGTGTAATGCATCATAGTCATTTACATTTTTTAAATAATCTATGGCATACATACATTTAGGTCTTTCATCAACCTGGTATTAGATTTTGTGTGTTGTGTATGAGGGATGTTCTGTTTTCCATAAGAGTAACTTATCCTGGTGTCATTTATTAAAAAGTTTATCCTTTCCTCATTGATTTCCAATACCACCTTGACATATGTACTATAGGTAGCTCTGATTCTTGTATACTCTCTTGTTTCCTTGGTTGGCTTATGCCAATATCACAAGGTCTTAATAACTTTAGCTTTATGATATCTGATAAAGCCAGTGGTCCCCATCCTGTTCTTCTTCAAGGCTATTTGGCTATTCCTGGAACTTTCCATATACATTTTAGAATTGGTTGTCAAGTTACAAAATAAAATTTTAAAAATGTTCTTGTTTGGTAGAAGGAAGGTTACGCTAAATCCATAGTTCAATCTGGAGAGAAAATTGACGTCTTTAAGATACTGAGTTTAATCCATGAACATGGTCCATCTTTTCATTCATTTAGGACACTTTCAATACCCTTCAACAAAGTTTTATAATTTAATAATCTTGCACACATTTTATTATTCTTAAGAACTGTAAAATGTTAATGCTATCATGAATGGTACATTTTACATTTGTATTCTGTTCACTAGAATAATAAAAATGTAAAAACAAAAATGTTCCTAGTTTTTAACAGATTTTTTAAAATCATGAATGGATATTGAATTCTACCACAAGCTTTTTTCACATATATTAAGTTTATTATTTCTCTCCTTAATCTGTGAATGTGGTGGATTATATGAGATTTTCTAATGTTAATCAACCATGTTTTACTAGGCTGTGCTGCATTAATAATCATCACCAAATTTTTAGTTAAAACAATCATTGCTACATGTCCAACAAGTTTCAACAAGGGATCCATGCTTCTTATAGTCATTCTAGGACCTGAGCTGATAGACTAACCACCTTGACACAGGCTTCCACGATCACTGTAGCACCGGAACAGATGATTGAAAGAAAGATCTTTCTGTGGCAATTAAGTGCTCTAGCCCGGAAGTGGCTCATGTCATGTCTGCCCACAACCCTTTTGCCAGAACTACTCATATGGGACATGGGGAAATGAGATTCTGCCACGTGCACAGGAGGAGTGGGGAACCTGACATGAGTGAACATTAGAAGTCTCTAATGCACTTGCATTTCTAGAACAACTGCACTTTGCCATAAGAATTACATTTCTACAGGTTACTGGATCCCATTCACCAACATTTTGTTTAGAATCTTTTCATCTGCATTCCTAGGTGAAATTGATCTGGTATTATACTTTTTTGCCAGATTTTTGGCATCAAGGATTTGCTGGCTTCATAAAATGTGCTTGAGAGTTTCTTCTCTTTTTCTACATCCTGGAGTAGTTGATGTAGAATAGGAACTATTCAGTATTCGAATGCATGGGTAGAACAAACCTGTAAAAGAATACTAGGCCTGGAGTTTTATTTAGAGGAAGATTTTCAACTACACGGTAAATTTCTTATAAGATTAACAACATTATTAAGATTTTCTATTCTTTTGCAAGTTAGTTTGATAAGCCATATTTTAGGAAAGTATTTCATGAATTTTCAAATTTAATGGCAAAAATTTATTCATGTGTATCTAATATCTATAGCATTCTTATTTTTTAAATGTTAATGTTATTTTCAGTTCTTATGGTTTTTTTCTAATCCTGAAAAGGCACCAGAAGTTTGGCAATTTCATTAGTCTTTTCAAAGAAAAAATTTTGGCCTTTATTGATTCTCTCTATTTTTTAAAAAAATTCTTTATTTCTGCTCCTATCTTTATTGGGTTCTTTGTGTTTTTCTCTGATCTATTTTTGTTGTCTTTTTTCTAACATATTAAAGAATGCATGTTTGACCCATTAATTCTCAGTCTTCTTTTCTAATATAAACACTTAAGGTTCTAAGTGTCCCTCTAAGTGTTCTTCAACCACATTACACAAGTTTGGATAAATTGGTAATGAAATTTGGTAATCTTATTTTGTTTATTTCTAATTTTTTTCTAATTCCTATTATACGTTATTTTTTGACTGAGTCATTTAGAAATATGCTTCTTAATTTCTAAATATATGGGAAGTTTCTATTATCATTTTTACTTTTTGTTTTTAAAATAATTTTAAATCTATGGAAAAAATTGTAAAAATAATACAAAAAATTGCCATACTCCCTTCCTAGATTTACAGTTGTTCCTAGATTTAGCATTTCTCTCTTCTCTCTGTACAAGTATCTATATATATGTGTATGTGTGTAGATATACATATGTGTATCTATTTACATATGCATATATTTTATGTGTGTGAATATACATATTCATCCATATATATGTAATAAATTTCATATATTAAGTGTGCTTTTAAAATTATCATTGTTGAGGCTATGTGGGTATTAAACTGAAACTCTCCCAATTTTTTGTTTTTAAATCTTTATTTTATTTCAATTCTTTACAAACTAGAATTTTAGATTCAGGAGTTTGGGGCTTTTTTCCTCTATGCATAATAAATATATATCACTGTTTTCTTTAGTCTGTTGTTTTTGATGACAATTTGCAGGATATCCTAACTCTCACTTCTATGAAGTTAGTCTGTCTTTTCTCTCTGGCTACATTTATAATCTTCTCTTTGTCTTTGTTATCTTATAGTTATGCTACAATATGTCTAGATACAGATTTCTTCTTATTAATCTTTCTTGTAATTAATTAGCTTTCTGGAATCAATGGACTGATATCTAGTCAATAAGTCAAGAAATTCTTAGCCATTATGTCCTCAGTCACCTTCTCTCTTCCTCTTCTTCTGAAACTTAAGAAGTGTGTTATATCTCCTCGCTCTATCCTCAGTATCTCTGAGCCTCTCTGGCACATTTCCATCACGTTTTGTTTCAGGAACCAATTTTTTATGTATATATAAATTCTTCACTTCTATCTTCTAAGTCACCTATTCTGTCTTTAGGCATATCTAAATTATAGTTCAAGTCATCAACTGAATTTTTCATTTCAGTTATCACATGTTTAATGTTAAAAGTTTTTTTTTTTACTTTTTGAGATATTTTAGCATTTTTATTTTATATTCTGTGGCTGATAATTCTAACATGTGAACATTTTATAGGTCTTAATCTGCTGTCTGTAACTTCCACTGGCTTTTGCGTATGACATCTTGTTTTCCTTATGTGTTTGTTTACTTTTTGGATTGTGGAGTAATCTTTCTAAAAACATCTGTGCTTATTCTTTAAACTAGATTTCTCCAGAATGAGTGTATTTGTTTTTGGAGCACTAGCAGTGTGGATCTACTCCAAACTAAATTCTCATTTTGAGGTTTTTGAGTCACCATCAAAATTATAAATTATAGACAGTCAGTCTGCAACATCGGTGAAGTCTGGCTTATAACTATGAATTACCAGTGTACATTCCCAATCCTATCCCTGCTTAATTCCAAAAAATGATACAGACTTTTTCTTGCAGTCTTCTTGGCAGGAAGTTATTTTTCATTTCCCCTTCTACTGATTATTTTAGCACTTTAGGTCTAAGTTCATGGATGGGGAAGTATCAACTATTAGAATCCACACTTTGTGTGAGCCTTGGGCTTCGATCCTTTCTGCTTCTAGAGGCTATGAGAGCACAAATGTCAAGATCACAATTTAGACATGTCCTCCCTAAAGAAAAATCATGATTTAATGCCTCACTTACTTTTCTGGTTCCTATATTCACTTAGTCACTAGACTGAATGTTTTCTGGGATGATTATAATTGAGAAAGAGGTTTATTTCTTCATTTGTTTTTTAAATTTTTCAAGTTTTCTAAGAATCCATGTTGTTGGAGGCAATATCAATGATTTGTAGTTTCATGGGCACTGAAATTCCACCAGTTTCTACTCTAAATTTGGAGAGTTACTTCTAAGTAAGACTAGAATTAAAATAAATTCTTCTTATGGTATATAGATATATGCATATAAGATCTGAAGTCTATGCATTTTGAACTGAATATCTTTGTCTCTATAATTACCTTCTACTATTTGACCCTTTTACAATATGTCATATCATAAATACAGATATTCTTCTCTAGTCTAAAATTTTTTTTCTTAAAACAAATTAAAATTCAGAGGACAGTAATTTGCAATACCTCTTCTTTGATTGTATAAATATTCACAATTTAAAATTACATTTCTCAAAGTGTTTCAAGGGCCAACTGCATCAGCGCATCTTGGAGAGGTAATTAAACATGCATATTTCCAGGCCCTTCCTCAGACCTGCTGAATCAGAATCTCTTATAGTGATGTCTATGATCTCCATTTTAAATTAACAGGGCTCTTTTTCCTATTTATCACCAACTTTGAGAATCATACATTAAAGTTAATTTTAGAAATACAGATTTGGTTTTATATATTTATTTTTCTAGCACTTACATGTTTTTCTTTCTTTATAGTATTTTTCTAGCACTTCAATTCTCTTATTTTTTGGTCCTTTAAATATTCTTAATGTTACCTCATTTGAAAGAGTTTTTAAATGTTATTTAAAACAATAATATATTCCTGACATTTCCTCTATTTCTTTTATATACAAAGAAATTGTAGCATAAGGCTGATTTGGGGACTTTCTTATTTAGAGAGCCAAAATATTATATCAATGATCAATTAAGTTTATGTGCCACTTACCATGGGAAGAATCCAAAAACTGACATCTACAAAAATAAGGCCTCTTAAATGTTAGCAGCAGGTTACCCGAGTCTACTGTTAAAACCTAAGGATCCAAATGAACGCAAAGAGGATTTTTATAGATAAAAGTAGCCTTGACTTTCAATGCATTAAATACAAATTTGGTGATATATGGGGATTTTCTTCATCATCTTTCATATACCCATACTTTACTATATCTCTATCTATAGATTTGTTTTCTGAATTGAAGACTGTTGATTACATGCAATATTAAAAGAATATGTTCTGCTGGTAACATTTATAAAAAAATGTTACTAAACAAGTAAAAAGGCTAGTCAAATATAATAGTGAAAAATTATCAAAATAATCCAATAATAGCTAAGAAGCTTTGTAGGATCATCTGTGATCTTTCTAAAAAGAAAGACAATGAGAATTAATTTGTTTTATTATCCATGAAAATCAAGGGAGAAACCATCCACTTATACTGTTTTACCAGAGGTCATATTATATTTTTATTTCATTGATCTCTATTTTACTCTAAGCCTCTATCTTATTTTAAACATCTAATTCTGTATAAGCCTATTTAATTCATTTTCTTATTTTATTCTTATAACAAAGCTTTGGATCAGCATGACTTAAGTACATAACTAACGAATTCTCATATAGGATTTTTTTTTAGCAATCCCTTAAAACTTAATATTTGTACCACATTATAAATATTTCTCTGTAACTCCCTTTTGGCTAATCCATTTACTAGTTCAGTGTTCAGTGGTTGCAAGTCATATACATGAAGCAGGTGTTCTCTGACTGGGTCAATTAACTTAAGATGTTAAGAGGTCACCTGAGCATAATCACAATTGTTTATGGTAGACCAAATCCAGACATCTCTAGGGTAGTTGCTTATCATGGTATTAAGTATGCTTCAAATTATCTTTTTTGAGGGAAATGTTACCATTGAAATTGTTTGTATTGATGTTATGGATCAATAATGTATCATAGACAATATGATGGAGAGGCATGATATACACTTGCATCTCTCCCACTTCCTAAGTGAGCGGCGGGATCATAATTCAGGAGGAAGCTCATAAATGAACCATTGAGGATAGAAATGAGTGAAGGACAAAACTCTATTTTTACTTACTCTACATCCCTGGAGTGTTCTGTTACAAACAGCTTCCATCTTCTCTAAGTTCCTTTGACTAAAATCTTCCCTTCACTTTTAGGGACTATATTAGGTGAACTCGTTATTATATTCCCTGTTGTATTAGCTAAGCTTTTCCTTCAGTAACACAATTTATTTTTATCTTGAAATTAGTAACAGCTTTATGACTTTTGACAACTTCATATCACCTTCAAACTCATCCTTACACTCACCTTTAGATACAAAATGTTCAAATTCAAGCTATATTCTTTTGAAATACCAATTAAATTTAGAGGTGATATTAAGGTAAAAATGAAAGTAGAAAACACTAGAGCTTTACTTAATAATGTTATCATCAATCTCCATGCCTGGGGACCCACTTATGGTTGAAACATAGTCCTGACAAGTTCCTTCCAATATGTTCAGTAACTCATTTTCCTTGAATGGGGTCCAAGGTAGCCCCTGATATACACTAACTTCTGAATGATATTGAGTCTTGAATCGTGTGATGTTCTAATACACTAAAAAGTTCAGTCTTAATTTTTCAGCATATTTTTAGCTTTCATCATAATAGGTACTGTCTGCAGAGTGAAGGAGAATTTTTTTTTCGATTTACAGAGCATCAATTCTTGGCCTTTCAGCTAAGATCAAGTGTATATCTGTTCTTATCAGTTTAAATTTATAGAACATAGAAGTTGAATAGTGTCTTATTCCATTTTCTGCTGCTATAACAGAATACCTGAGATTAGATAATTTATAAAGAAAAGTATTTGGCTTATGGAGGCTGGGGAGTCTGAGATCAAGGGGCCAGATCATGTGGTGAGGGTCTTCTTGCTATGTCATGGAGGAAGGTGGAAGGGCAAGGGGAAGGGGGTTGAACTCATCCTTTTACCAGGAACCCCGCAGTAACTACCCACTCCCAAGGTAACAGCATTAATCTATTTGTGAGGACAGAGTCCTCATGACCTAATCACCTGTTAAAGTTTCCCTCAACGCTGCTACATTGGGGATTACGTTTCCAACACGTGAACTATGGGAGACATATTCTAATCATAGCAAATACCTAATGGAAAAATACCATAGAAGAAAATCCCATATCAAATGACCTTTTTTACTAGTGATTTCATATAAGTTCCTCAAGTTAATTTGATCTTTTTCAACTCATAAAATTTGCTATAAAAAATACAGTTTATCTAAATAATACAAGTTTCAGATACAAGTGGAAAGTCATAACAATCTCCCAAGATGCTCTTCGGGTAAGTGGAATCTCCTCAGGAACCACTTCCCAGATCAATCCAGCCTGTCCATAAAAACACATTTAAACTGTCCTCTCTGAGCCTGCTGCTAACAGTTGTACTCTTACATTATGAATGAGTCTTTGCTTGTTGCATGAACAAACTGCATAGTGTTCCATTAGTGATTTTCAATTTCATGCTAAGCTTTGCAATTTATTAGTGTTATTCAAGCTAATGTACTATTATTTTGCATATTTTATATAATTTGTTATTCATGCAATGTGATATTTAAGTATTGGGGATCAATAAGTCTTCTACATCATTTATAAATTTGTATGATTAAAGACTAATTCAATTAAATATCCTCCTACATTGACTTTGTTCTGGGAGTTACTTTTTAAAAAAATTATCCTATTCTTTTCAAAACTTGGGACTATGTTTCAGTAAGAAAAAATTAAAAAAAAATATTTTATTAGACAACATGAGTATTTATATTCAGGTATTGAAGCTATATGGTAATAAAATTCAAACAAATTTGAATTATGGAATGGTAAGTGATAAGAGTGAAATAATTTTGTACAAATTTTGCTTTATGCTCAGAAATCTATAGGACACACGTCTCAATTTTTCACATTTATTCATTTCTATAGTGCTTGTTTTAAATTCTGGAATGCAAAATCTGCTAGATAAGTCTTTGTATTTTTCAGCTAAAGGTTAGTGGATGGGGAAGAAAATATATATCATAAATCTCACACACATATATACATACATATACAATGTTTTAACATGCAATTAAGTGTTTGAGCAACCTCCCTTTCTGACACACTACCTGGCCATTCCTCTCTATCAAGTTCAAGGGCAAGTGTAGAGTTCCAGTTACAGAACCTGTACCTGCTTTGGTCTCAGGACTGAATGATTGGTAAGACTTGCTGGATTCATGCATTTATTAATACTGTATATCTAAAAACAGGAGTTGTATCAGCAAGAAATTTAGTGTGAGTTGGCCTCACACTAAAGATAAACCATTTATTGAGTTTACTGCAAAGATATATAAATTATTACTACAGATTGCATTCTGTGTTCCTGATCCCTATTCAAACTGGAAGAGGACATATGTGCTTCTCTCAAGGAAGGATTATTTAGTGGCTTGAGTCTCTTGATCTGTTCTGTTGCCATCTCATACGTTTCTTCATTTTTCTGGTCATTCCTATTTATACCAAAGTTTTCTGTTATTTTTGAAAAATCCTTGTGAACTCTCTCAGATGCATGCTTGCATTCTTCATGGTGCTGTTCATTTGTACGCATTTAAAGTCATTTATTTTCCTATGTGATTTTTCTACTATATTTCAAGTTCTCTTTCCTGTCATTCTTACTGTTTCCCTGACTATATAGTTTTCTAACTTTAGATGTTAAAACTTTAAAATGTTAGAACTATTTATTATCCAAAATTCATGAGTCATTTGGAGTTTGTCTATAAATAATAAAAAATAAACATATATGAAAATATTTTGAAATGCTATCTTACCTTTTTTAATCTAGCTTTGAAAATTATATTAAACAATCAAGCTCTTTCTAAAAGTTTTTTTCTCCATCATACAGAGAAGCTGGAATCCTTAGAAGTGAAAATTATATAATATTTCTAAGGATTCCAGCTTCTCTACAGGAATGATGAAGAAAAAAACTTTTATAAAGAGTTTGATTGTTTAATAGAATATTTTATGTTTTGTAGGCTGTCTCTAAGGCAGATTGTTGTAATATAATTCTAATTTTCCTGTTGACTTAAAGACTAAGAGTTTCCTTTGAATTCCTTGTTTCAATTTTTTGAAGGTTATGAATAATAACAGGACAACTCTGCCTGGGTCTGCATTTACTCGATTCAGTTTTCTCTGCATTATAAAGTAATGGTGTTCATTCCTTAGTGTTCACTAGTTAATTCTCTGAACAAATATTTATTGATTGACCACTGTGTGTTAGACTCTGCACTACAGGCTGGGGATGTCATGAAGAGAAACCCCACACAGGATCACTGCCCTAAATCCAGGTTCGAAGCCTGGGAATCTATATTACACCCAACCACCACAGGTTTTTCTGATGCTAACAATGTACAGACCACACTTTAAGAAATAATGTTTTAGTGTACAAATACATCTAAATATAGAACTGATAAATTGTGGGCTATGAAATTAATCCTTTAAAGACGTAATCACTACATTAACCAAAATGACAACCAAAACCAAAAATAAATTTTGCTCACTGAAGCCAAAATAGGAGATGCCCTCCTGGTCCCCCAGGCCCTGCATCCCAAAGTATGACAACAGTGGGGCTCACAGTGTCCTTGCTGTCCTGCGGTGAGACAGCACTGCTTTCAGAACACCAGCAGCTGGAAGCTTACTTGCTACATCAGGAGGAAATTCATGGCTCCACAATTTCCATATGGGTGTATTTTAGATATGAAAATCCTCTCCATATGGAAAACATTATAACAGGGAATACAAGTGAATTAGTAATTTCACAGCTTTACATACCTAAACCTTTAGCATTAAAGTAATTTTCACTGGTTAAATTTAGAAAATAAAAGAGTAAATCTGCTTTGCTCTTGAGGCTCACTATCTTCTTTTAAGTAAAAATAGGCGTGGTGTCATAACCATATTAAAGGTGAGGGGTGACTGTTTAATTTGAGGAGGTATCAATTGCAATTTTTTTTCGATCTGTCCTCAATCCTACCCTATTCATGGGCTTTATATGACCCATAGTTTTTCAGAAAAAACTAAATCCATTTAGTAATCAAAGTCATTGCATTCTCTTCTCATCTTTTACTCCTTTCTTGGGGGGGAAACATATATATCATATAGATTGTAACATATATAACATATTGATTGATTATAACATATATTATGCAGAAATATCTATATATAAATAGGTATATATTCATAGATATACCAATTATATCTTTATATAAGAGATATTATATATATTATATGTATTTTTGACAGATTCACTGATATATACACTATAGTAAGTATGTGTGTGCATACACATATGTACATATTAACTAAGGCTATTAACTTTCCAAGCTTATAAATTAGAGCCCAAAATAGGGTTTCTTTCAAAGATTATTCATAAATAAATTTGAAAGAAATCCTACATTAAAGTATAATTTTTCAGTCAGAAAGTTTCATTCCAGTATATGTGTAATTGGAAAATCTTTTCAAGACTGAAAGGACCGAAATTCACAATGTCAGTCTTTGTAAATATTTGGACCTGGACTTAAAAAGTAGAGCATTATTCTGGTTGTTTTTAAAGCATCGTGTTAATTGGGTGCACAAAACTTTACGGAATATACGACAGCTTTTATATTGTGCAGTCTATTTCTTCTATCGCCAACAGATGAATCAATACATTCCTATTTTTAGAAGTCATGGAGTTGAGAATCTCATCTTAAAATTGAAGTGAGTTAAGAAAGAACAAAATCTGCCAACGTCTACAGTGACCTCCTGTGAAATCCTGAATCCACACCCAGGTGCAAAGGACCATGCAGTTTGAATACATAAGCTAGAAGATTTATAGGTCATCCAGCCACCTTATTCTACAAATAAGGAAACAGAGACATAAAGCAGCTTGATCTAAGATTGTTGGTGGTAAAGCTAGGAGTAGAATCAAAGTCCTTTAAATCCTATCGGTGAGACACAACACGAAAGAGATTTTCTAGAAATTTCCACATGTTAAAATTTTCATGAATGGCTTCATTGCAGTATAATACGGAGGGCAGTGGATGCTCAATATATAACTCAGTTATTATTTGTCCCAAAACAGTGTTCTATCTGCCTGCACTAGCACTGTATAATAATGAAACACTGAGTGCTTTTACCATGACAGATGTCAATCATTCAATCAACCCCAACATCAAAATGCATACCAAAAGTTTTTAGATGTATGTATTACCAAGATTCCTGCTGATCAAACTAAATAATATAATAAAAACTGGAACTATCCAAATTTAGAAGAATAAATTCGTTGAAGGAGAAAAAAAAAAAAAGGTTGAAGGGCGTAAGAATGTGTTTACAATGGAAAACAGTGACCTGATGAATTAGAAGCAGCTCAGAATCCCCAGTGCTCATTTTCAAATGTAAAACATGGTTTTGAAGACCCTGACCAACACAGGAGCCCTGAACCTCGTAGCTGTGGGCGTGTTGATAGAGCACAGGCTGCTGTTAGGAGTTGCGAGAGTTGAAGCTTGAATCTGAATAGGAGAACTGCAGATTCCTTTATTAGTCAACAGGCTTGAACATATAGAACAACCCACACATCCCCTTGTTTCTGTGAGCTGCAGATGGGTAAGCGGAAAATAACCACTTGGCGCTAGAATTTAGAGTTCACTCATAAACAGCACTACCAAGTGTTCCCATTTCAGCTACAGTGAGGGGGTCTTCCAGATAACTAAACCAGCAGTAGAATAATCGTAAGAAAAAGTGCTTACTATTTGAGTTTACAACTAAAGGGGGAACACTACTCCTCTAATTCGTGAATTGAAAAGAAATTAATACGACTGAAATGGCTGTATAAATCAGTTTCTTGTTTTAAAAGATGAAGAAACAATTTCTGTCTGAAAAAGATTTGAGAGTTCACAGGCCTCTCAGTTGGACTGTTAATTTCCCTGGTAAATTATGTGAATATAACTAATAAAAATGTGTATAAGCTTTCATTAAAATTATATTGTTGGCCCAACTGAAACATTTTTAGTGATGAGCAGCAAAGTCGTTTTCCTATTGTTGTCACAATAAGTTGTCTTTAAAAACATCTCTGGAGAAAATGATTAATTAGATTTCAATTATGCTACAGGAAAAAAAATGTACTTTACATACTCACACACTAAAAAGCATTATAGTATTTCTTTAATGTGTTTAAAAATTCAAAAATGTTTTTAAAAGCCACTTAAAAAGTCAAAGCAAAAGCAAGCTAATGGAATATGGTGTCATCCTTCAAGTTGATGTATGTTGAGTTTTCCCAGGTCCTTTTGTATGACATTACACAGACATTGTTGGAATTTTTCTAAGTTATCTTTGAAAATTCTGAAATACCCATTATGATCTGTTGACAGACACAAGGATAATCTCTGGTTCTGCCATGACTTGAATGAAAAACCTAAATTAACATTACTTTCCTTTAAGAGAAAGGTGGTTTGCAAGGCATAGCAAGCCCCTATTTGGGGCTTGTCTGCACATTCATTGGACTGAAGGACTGAAAGCATCCCTCTCCTTCCCTTCCTTCCCCCTCCCTCTCCCCTCCTACTCTCCCCCTCTCCACCCTCACCTCTACTCCTCCCCTTCCCCATCTGGCTCCCACTCCTTCTCTTCCTCTCTCTCTCTCCTTCTCCCTCATCCTTTAATTAATAAAGTGCCTTCTCAAATTTCATTCTCCTTTCTCCCTTCTTTTTCTTCTCTCTTCTCTCTCTCCCTCTCTCACACACACACCTTTTTCTCCTTCCCCCTTCTTCTTCCCGTGTTTCTCAGTTCATTAGTTCATTTAGTTCATTTTTTCTTCCCCACTGATGTCTTTTCACCTTTATTTTTATTTTCACTTCTTTCTACTCTCCTTAGTCCCAATTCTCATTTTTCTCTTGCTTCTCAGTAACTCTTTCCTCATTTTAGTAAAGATTACAAATACGTTTCTAACAACCTTAACTGTACTTTGTTACTCAATATGGTCTAATTAACAAGAGATGAAATTTTAATAGCACAGAATAAATCATCTTATATGCTGTTAATAGAAATTTGATACATTTTTGTATCAAATGTGTCTAGAAATAAATTTTGGTATTTACTTCTTTCAGATGACATTTACAATATTTTTAAATGGCATTTGTTTGGAAAAGCTACATAGGAAGTTTATATTTCTCAAAACTTTCAAAGTTTAACAAAAATCCACATTTCTACAGTACGGTAATACTTGTTATATTGAAGGTTTTTTAAAAATTTAAACTATAATTCTTACAAACTGGCAAACCATGTTACCATTATAAAAATATTATTTGCATGAATACATATATTCTTCTTACATGTTTTTTAAATTTGGTGAATTACTGCTGCTTTGTGATATGCCATTATATGTTCTACTTTTTAAATTTTAAAATCAAAATATCCAAAATATAGTGGCTGAAATGTTTTTCTTAGAAAATGTTTTCCATTACCCTAAGAAAGCATCCTTTGTTCTCTTGAGCATTTTTAAGACATAGCCCAAGTTTCCTTTCTCTTGAAATAGTTCTTAAGTATTAAATATAGTTCCTCTTATTTTCATTTTTCTCCTTCACTCCATTTCACACATCCAAAATTATTTAGTTTCCAAATTGCATTGGCCACTGGAGGCGAAGCAGTTTTGTCTCCCATGGTTGGCTGCTACGGGAGAGGACGGACAGGATGAATCGGGATGAGAACCACTACCAGGAAAAGGACAGGCTGCATTGTCAACCCAAGTCCTTCTGGTACAAGTGATCCATGGCCCACTGAGTTGATCTTGGAACTCTCCCCTGCAAAGACATACCTCTTTTAGAGATGATACCTCCTCCCTACCCCACTAAAAGGGCACCTTTGGTTCCTGGCTTTGTGCCTTGAGGTCCACTCTCCTCTCAGAGAGTACTTTCCTTTACAAACTACCATAACATGACTTTCTAACTCTCCTTAGGGCAAATGCACCTACTCTCCACAGTCCAACTCACGTTAGCATTTGAGCTCCACCCCTTCCAGCACGCCCATAGTTCAGCCCATACAACACAGTTGATTGCAGTGCTCCAAAAGTTCGAGTTCTCCAGACTGGAAACACACCATGCTCCCTCATGGGACAGGTGGCTCCATTAGGATGGCCCAAGGTGAATTTTAGCACTCTAAGTAGAATAAAACAATTTATTATTAATAGAAAGGGTTTTTTTCATTTCAAGTCTGATCCTCTTAAAGGTTTCCCTTCCACTCTGTAGGATAGCTGTAACTCCTCATTTTTCCTGGTATTTCCACAAGAATAGAATCAAGCATACACAGACACACTCACACAGACGCGCGTGCGCGCACACACACGTCACTCAAAGACAGATAATAATTTTCGAAAAGAATAACAGGTCCATATTAAGGAAAAGAAATACATACCTAACTAAAGCTGTACTCAGGAAGAAAGACATCAGTGCAGTGTGGGGCTGCTACCCTTTTCATCATCCTCTGAATTCTAAACCTTGCCCAGAGACCTAGAGTACATACAATGTAGTGTCTATTGGCAGCATTTTAAGTCTACACAGCTGTGTGTCCCTTGACAGACACTTTCTACATACATGAAGAAAACCCAGACCGTAGATTTTAAATGATCTCTAAGGCCACTTGCCTGCCTGTTGAGCAGATTGTCCCACTCAGAACTCCGGTTTTAATTACCCAGGGCAATCTTTTCTGATCGAACCAGGAGAAAAGTTAACTTCAAAGAATTGAAAAAAGCAAAAGCCCACAGTGAGTCCTCAGGATTTTTAAACCTTGTAAGAGAAGGTCTTGGCAAATGCGAGTGCTGAATAAAAACGGAACTTGAATAAATCAGGTGACGCGTGGACACAAATTGGTCGGTGTTGTGTGGTAGAAGTAGAAAACTTAGGGTCAGAAACCTGAAGTTCTTTTACTTCATTCATTTATTCGACACAAATTTATAACTGGGCACCTCCTGAGTGGTAGATACCGGGTTCAATTCCTGACTCTTGGCACTCATTGCAGGAGTTAGAAACTTGGGAAAACGATAGACGCTTTCAGAGGTTCACTTTTCTTATTTGTAAAATCAAAAAACATAAACTGGCTTCCTTGTTTGTTGCATGAGATTTTACAGTGAGGTTCTAATGAGATATTTGTGGAAGCACTTGTAATGCAAAGCATTTTCTGTAAAAATAACTGTAAGTTATTCTGTTGTGGTGTTCCAATAATTACTTTTGCTCTTACAGGAGTTAGGTAGTGTCTACATTAAAAGAAAACAGCTCAAAAGAAAAGAGTAGGCATATGTATTTCAGCACTTTATATGTACCAGGCAAGCTTAACACATACCTCCTCATTTAATTCTCACAGTATGAAGTTGCTATTATCATCATCACCCCTATTTTATAGGCACCAAACTGAAGATAAGTAACAGCTTAAAAGTAAGGAAACCAGGTACAGTGGGGATGGTTGCAGAACATTGTGAGTGTACTTCATGCCACTGGACTGTACACTTAAAAGTGCTAAAATTGTAAATGTTATGTATATTTTGCCACAGTAAATAAAAACTAAGTAAATAATGAAGTAATAAAGCCAGGGAAGTTTGCAGACTCCTTAAGATCTGAGATCACAGAGCCATGGTAATTATTTCAGACTTGTGAAGACAGGAGTTTTTCTGAAACAAATGGAGTTTTGTAGATCTGTAGTTTTATCTACACACTTTTTAGCATTTAGAAAGATTGAAGTTTATGTACTCAACATCAAGTAATTGTATTGATTATTTGATCTCTAACTGTCGATCTCCTAGACATGAGTTATATGCATGGTCTCCTACTAGGAATATGTATCCACAAACTGAGTAAATCGAGTTTTAAAAACAAATATCTAAATACTCTTATTTTCTGATTCCAGTCAATGCACTTTGCTTTTGTGTTAACTTTAGTTGAACTTTTAAGTTGCCAAACTAAAATTATTCATGAAATTCTTGAAACTATATCGGGTTGTATGTATTTAAACCATGTTCTATGAAAATATAAATGATCCTATAACATTTGCAATCTAATCATAATTCATTTTATAATGGCAATCCCAAAACACGTTTGTTAATTTTGTTAATTATATCCCTCTCGTTGACTTTCTCGGCTCACTTTCACTTTTGGTGAAGAGATACTTATGACATTTAGTGTTTAATGTCATTGGCTTTTTTTTCTGAATAAGGATGCGAATATTGTTCAGCAATTTTGAAATCTAACAGGAGTAAATGCAAGCCACGGATGCATCTGTGGACTATGCACGTGCGGAAAAGGCCCGGTTTTTAAGAAATAAGTGCAGTGTGAAAGGGAGTGGGAGTGTACCGGGAAAAACTGGTCTGGGAGGGTTATGAGGCTGATCTTTAGCAGATCGCTTTGCCCAGCGTGCTGTCCTGTCTCTTTCCAAAGCACATTGGCAAACTAGGCCGAACGATCTTGATAAGGAAGATTTAATTAAAATGCTGTAAGCCTAAGATCTCTGGCTTCGTGCTACAGAAGGTTTTGTCAAAAGAATTCTATGACAAACCTAGCATGATTTTTACAATGTTTTATTCACTTGTAGCCATCCCACTGATGACTTTACAGTTGGAAGTATAACACAACCAGTCGGTTCTTAATAAGGGCTTTTAAAAATCACAGCATGTTCTTCGGTTCCGCAGTACAGGATGAATGTGACATCAGGGACACAAATATCATTACCTTGATAAATTACTGACGGCATAATGATTATGGAAATCGTCATCGACTGATCATCAGTCACAATTTATTTCAAATCAATGTCTACAATTTGTAGCCTGGATGGAAGTTTTATCAAAACCCCCTCTGGTATAGCCCGGCTCTTTGTAGCTAACTTCCTCCTAAGAGCATTACGGCTTTGTCATGCATCATGTGCTGTTCATGAATGGAACCACTCAGTGATTCCATGGCCTCAAGCAATCCAAATTAGTCAGGAGAACATTGGGCTACCACACACTCAAAGGCAAACTCGTTCAGAAAAGCAGTTTAAGAACTAGCAAATGTGCCAAACTACAGAATCCCTCCCCAGACACAGACTTTCCCATTTTTTTCCCTTTCCAACTGGCAATAAATGGTAATGTTTGACTTTACTATGCTGTTAAATTGCAAATAAATTGTTGCAGAATCATGACATAATAGGCATTTACATCTTTAATCTACAATCTCTGTAACAGGAAACATCATTTGCATGCCTTTGCCTGAGACTTAGTAGTGTTTCATTATTCTTTTTCCAACACATTTAACATTTCAAGTCATTTTAGGTCAGTAGGGCCCAAGGAATCAGTCCCTCTGGTATTATTATATAGTATTTTTCTAATTTTTAAGTTATAATTTATTGAAGATCATAAGATGATCAATGTCAGTGATAACTAGTGATGAACTTATATGAGGAAAACTTTGTCCCCCAAAAGCTGCCTTCTCAGATTAATGTTATGGGATGTAGAGTACACTTTAGCTAGTGAGGATATTGGATTTGAATATAGGCAAGCCTGGATTTTTTTAAAAGGCTGCCTTTTCTACTTTTGCTACTTGGTAGCTGACATAATTTGTTGGGTACATATTTTGGTTGGGATAGACAAGCTGATGTAGAGAAATATAACAGAAAATAAACATACAAGAACTGAATATCTCTGTTTTCTGAGATAACATTTATGCAATATTACTTTTAGAAAAATATGATATTTGCACAAATGGGCCAACATAAGTAAGTTGCAGTAAAATTTAATGTTTGACTGGACATTGTGTTATAATACACTATAAGCATTCTTTGTATTTTGGATAAAGTTTGGTAGTAGTAATAATGCTCATTAATTTTATAGTTCTACTTTCAAAATATCATACATAATTAGTCACTTAATAGATGTTTTCTGATAAAGATAAGGTGAGGTTACTAGTTCAGGTTTAAGATTGGCAGGTACTTCTCTAAAATTATATAGCAATTCTCCAAAGCCCAACAAAAAACAAGTAAAAATGAAGCAATATTAATGATCTATCATTTTTTAAGTATCAGTTATGATTCAAGCATCCTGCTAAGCATTCCAAGTACATTACTTTTTGTAACTCCCACAAGAACTCTACTGAGATTTATTTATTTATCCTCATTTTTTCAAGTGAAGAAAATGAATCATAATTGCCTGAGATCATGAAGAAGTATAGTAGGCAGATCTATTTGAACTTAAGGTTATTATTCTTCATGCTATGTAAAATTCCTTGGAACGTGAATAATATTTAAGATGTAGAAATTAGTTAAGTCTTGTTTTTGGAATCTTTATGTGACATTTTATGGAGTGTTTATCATATTAATAGCTATATATCAAGTGCTGTGAAGAAAAAAAAGAAAAAGTGAGAAAATGAGAAGAAAGGAAGGAGGGAAGGAGAAAGGAAGGAAAGGAGAGAGGGAGGAAAAGAGGAAGGAAGGAAGGAAGGAAGGAAGGAAGGAAGGAAGGAAGGAAGGAAGGAAGGAAGGAAGGAAGGAAGGAAGAAAAGAAGGAAGGAAGGAAGGAAAGGAGGGAGGGAGGGAGGGAAGAAGGGGGGACACTGTCCAAAGCATTAAGGAACTTACATTTATCCTTACCTCAATTTTCTCCTTCCTCTTAATTTCCCAAAGGAAATTAGGACATTGGACAAATCTTTTCTGAGCACCAACAATATTGCCAAGACCTATAAACCTAAAACAAGGCTCAGCTTCATCCCTGGCTTCATCTGTTTCACTTCCCCTCTTTCCTAAGCGAGCCAGCTCTGTCAACGATACCCTCAACTTCCCAATCAACCTGTTTGAGATGCTACTGTTGCTTTTTCCCCACTCTCCCCAATAGCTAATTAGTGAATAAGTCCTGTTCACTTACCTTCATATAAATGTTTCCCTCTCCAACCATTCTATGCATGCTCCATGCCTAATACATTGGAGTAAATGCTGAATTGTTTCTAACAAAGTTAGTAGTGCCGCCATCAATAAGATATGATTGCCCCTCTGGCTGATGTTTCTGGGATGACTTCCCAGTGTGAGATGAAGTTCTGTGGTGGCAATTCTGGGTGATTGCCTGGGACAGGCTACTCTTCCTGGACTGATGGGCATACCAGCTTCCTCTGGTATATTTGTATTGAATCTAGGACTTCAGTTCTGTCCACACCAGAGACAGTCTGCACTCAGCAGGAAGGATGGGGAAGCCAATGTCTTCAGCATAACCAGCACCTGGACAGAGCAGGAGGCAGTACCATATTGGTTATAGAGAGTGACAGAGTTGGCATTCAGGGCTAGTTCTGTCACTTACTAGCTGTGTACTTTCAGCAAGTTTACTCATTTGACAAATATGTATTGACCATATGCTCCATGCCAACCAATAACCTGGGGAAAATACAATGGTGATCAAAACAGACAAGATACTGAGTTCAATGGTGTTCACTTTTAGTGGGAGGAGATAGACACAGGCAAGTCAATAACTGAATAAATGAGATTATTTCAGATGCCAAGAGGGTGTTAAAAAATGGGTGATGAGAGAGTGAGAGTCACTGAACTTAGATGTGGTGGTAAGAAAGATCTTATTGAGGAGAAATGTTTGAGAATGACCATAAGGAAAGAGCCAGGAAAAGATCCAAGGTAGCATTTTTGGCTAGGAGAGCAGTGAATGGAAATAAAGAGGGGCAGAAGGAGGGCAGGGTGGCTGGAAGGTGGTGGGGAGGGGAGGGAAAGGGTGAGATCTGGGCAACAGGCCCTGGGGGTCATGGGCAGAGACTGAGTTTTAATCAGGTGTGATGGGGAAGCCATTGGCAGCATTTAAGCCAAGGAATGGCATGATGTGATTTTCATTATAAAAATATGACTCTGTCTCCCATGAGGGGAAAGGATGGCAGAGGGGCCAATGTGGAACAGTGAGCCCAGGTAGGCAGGTATAACCAAAGTTCCCTCCCAACCCAGGCCATCACAGCAAGAGGCAAAACTGGACCCAGTAATTCTGATTGCATGGTGCCTTCAGCTACTTCTATCTAGGGTTTTTAAATTTTTTAAATTACTATTTACATGCATTAAAATTATATAATTTTCTCATGCATTTTGATATGCAATACATTAAGTTTTGGTCTATAGATTTTACCAAGTCAGCACAAATACTTTGCAAAATCTATTTGCTTTGCTCTTTGCCTTACTCTGACTTGAGGGAGGTTATAGAGAAATTTGGGGCGGGGAGGAATTTTAGTTTTGGGTAATAAACCAGCTGTTCCTAAATGACACTGGTGGGGCAAAATCGGATGCTGGGCTAATGCTTTGTGTATTATAGTAACCATTGCTCTGTCTGTCAATAGCTCGCTTTTGAGGGCCTGGCAATACAAGACACTGTGCTAGAAATGGTAGGAGACACAAAGAAGTGTGAGATACATTCTTGCTTACCTGGAGCTTGCAGCCTCACACAGAGCCAGGATGCGTTTGCAGAACAGATAATCATACCGGACAGCGTGTGCTAAGATGCAAACCATCGCTAACTTAGGGTGTGCCAGGGAACGGAGGAGGGGAGCACCCCAGACAGTGAACTGCTTGAGGAAATAACAGGAGAAGAAGAAAGTTATAGCTTTTGCAGAGGTGACCGAGGAGACTAGGGCAGAGAATTCGTGTGAGCTGCTGCATTATAAGGGAATAGTGGGAAATGAGGCAAGAAAAGAAAATTGTAACCAGTTGTAGAGAGGGCTTAATCCTTGGCCAAGGAATGTGGACTTGGTACGGTTGGTACTGGGCAGCTCTTGAAGGGTTTTGAACAAAAGAGAGGCATGCTGAAAAGGTATTTGGAAAGATTAACCCAACAGCTGTGTGCAGGACAGGCGGGAGAGAGATACAGCTGGAAGCGGCTGTTATAAGTGAATTGGAGTTGACGGACATTTTGACTTTGTTGGTTCTAGGTTTTTGAAGTAAAATAATTTTACAAATATGTGAAAAATCCCCTCCTTTCATCTTATGCCATACGCACAATCTGATGATACCATAGATTTTGTCACCAAGTGTTCTTTCTTTATGGAAAATAAATAGTCCCCTTCTAGAAAAATCATTCACCCTTTTCTCTATTATTTTCTTGATTAATACTGACAAGGTAACTAAAAACTGACAAGGAAATAGAAAAAAATGTAGGAAATTATGAAAGCAAGTGAATGTTTTGCTAAGGAAATGTTTATTACTGTGGTTCTCATCATTATGAGTTAATTACAGGCTCTTAGCAAATATCCCATTGTGAACTCAGAGGTGCAATATGTTTTATTTGAAAAAGTGAAATAGTGATTTCCTTTCTAGTATTCAGTTGCATTTCCTGCTATTTTAAGACTACTCAGTGGTACCAATGTACTTGACAACCAATTATCCCAGCATGTCTTTGCAGTGTGTTTTAACTATAATGCTTTTTAAAAGCTTGAATTGCAAAAACAGAATTCTATCTTAATTGATCAGATGTGTTTCTAGAGTTGCCTGAACACTATTGGTGTAATATCTGAATACTTAACGGATTTACATGAGCAGGGGAAAAAAAAAAACACCTGTTAGAATAAGACATACAAACCATCCCTTGAAGCTATTATTTACAATGTTTTTCCCCAGACTTTCTTTAACATCTTCACTTCTTGAGGCAGGATGACACGGAGTCCCTGAGTTCTGACCAAAATAAAAATATAAAATGTAGCATAGATCATCTCTGGGAGTTCAGAGTGTGATTTACTGAGGCTAGATGCTAACTGACCATTACAGTTTCAGGCATTGCAAACCTCAGACTTTGCCCACATCATGTTATTTTGGCAAACTGGGTTCAAATAGCATGGCACACACTCTGTAAGCAAAATGTTACTTTACAGAGTAGGAATTCTCCATGTTAATGTTGCCTTAGCGCCTGTTAACTACAATTCATTGTTTAAAAACTGACGTCTGTGATTATTTCAGGCACAGGGCCATTGCTTAGCTTACTTTGGTTTGATTTTTTTTTTTTCTTCACCCTCCCAACTGGCTTCTCCAGAGGAGGAAAGTCAGACAGTAGTTACTGCTTTGGAAAGAAAAGATAAGCTGAACGTTCTGTAATGCATTTTTCTAACACTCCTTCGCCAAGTGTTACATGACTGTATCAAATTTCTTTAGACTTTGGTAATGAGAAACAGACAATTCCATAGAAAATACAACCAAGAGATTTGCAGTAATAGAGGATTTCAGAAATACACATGGTCCTAAATGGCACTAAGATTATGTGCTTTAGAGTTCTGAATCTTTTATTTTTTTCATGTTTGAGTAGGTCCTATGGTTGATTATCAGGTTAAGGAAGGGCAGAGGTCCTGTCTGCTGATTATAAATGTGCATGTGTGTAAAATTTTCACACATAATATAATATTTCAAAGTTATTTTTATGGAGGCTCAGGGGTCCCAGAACTTAAACAAAACTCCTGATCATTGGCTCCAAGAAATACTTAGAAGGAATCATAGCTTTTTCTTTCTTTCTTTCTTTCTTTCTTTTTTTTTTACATCATATGGAGTCATTTGCAGACTTTTGGGCTACAGATCACATAATGTTTATTTATTCAGCTGGCTTTGGAGATTTCAGCAATATTTGGAGGCACACAAGTCTTCGCTTTGCTTAATAAAAAGTATACTCAAAGGTATAGCTACAGCATTTTTATATACAACACGAAAGGTCTCACAAGCAGGGGTTGATATCGACAAAAATGTAATTTTGAAATTAAAAAGAAACTAAACAATCCCAGGAAAAAAAAAATCATCCAGCATCATCTTTCTTAAGAAATCTATGGCAGACTTTATGTCCCCTGTGCTATAAAAGCTTGAAAATATATTATTATCATTTATAAGAACACTGTAAGCTGTAACCTGCTTTATTCTCTCTGATCATCTGCAACAAACAAGACCTTGCTCACCTTCTATGAATAATCATTTAACACAAGACATGTAATTTTGTTGGCATGATTAGTAGAGCTTTATGTCACAGAGTCAACACATTCTTTTCTATGAAAGAAGGTGGAATAAATATTTCATAGCTATGGCTTTTGAGGAACATTCCACCTTTCAATCTTGAGGCAAGTCTTTCAACATATACGCCAATCAGAAGTCTTTAACAAATGTAAAATGCATCTTGTCTACTTGTTTTTGAAAAATATAAGGATCTCAAGAAGCACCTAAAATATTCATTATGTGGACAATATTTCAAACAGGGCTGGAGTTTGCTGTGTGTTTCGCTCATTACTATGTATTCAAGTTTTTTCTCTCTTTCTTTCTCTTTCTTTTTTCCAATGCTCTTGATACTTCCTAACTCTACGACTTGTCAAATGCCTTTGCTCTACAACATACCCATATAAGTGAATTCATTGATAGTGTTTAACACCTCAAACATTGTCTTTCATTTGGTCGTTTTGCAATGGTTTCGTGGAAGAATATATTTTGTACCATGAATCATTTTCTTTTCCTTCTATCCCTCCTCTTTTTTTCTTTTGACCCACCTGCCCCAATTAGTGATTTAAGTAATCACTTTATTGTGAAATTATCCTTTGTGTGAGTTTCTCTGTTAACATCTGACTAGTACAGAGGAATTTCACTGTCAGGAAGAGGACTGCTTTGTGGAATTTTGCCAATGCAACTTCTTTGCTTGGAGCCTCTGTGAGAAAGGTGCCCACAGACTGAACCCATGACCCACTCTTCTGACCCATGCTCACCTCTTCAATATTGATTTGTCTCTGGTCTGGGTGGAAACTGTTACATTTTGTGTACATGTTTAAGAGTGTCATTATTTGATAAGGTGTTAAAAAGTTAAGTCCTTTTAAAAAAAGGTACCTTAAAAAGAAAGTAGATATTTAATTCAGCTTCAAAAGAAGTGGGCAATGTCTTTTAATTACACAAACTTCCTCTTTCTCTCTCTCTCTGCCTCTCTCTCTCTCTGTCTCTTACACATACACACAACATACTAACTTGCTTACAAATACTACAGTAGGAAGAACTGCATGTAAAAGAGCATAGGGTCATAGAAGACCACAAACTAAACCATTTTTCCAGACAGCAAAACATTTCATTTTATCTGATGACATTAAAATATATTTTCAATTTCCACTTTCAATCTCTTTTTAACAATAATACCGTTTCTTTTTTTCTCACTCCAATCTAAGCTTCTTTTAAACTTCATGAGCAGAAAAGCCTCCCTGCAAAAAAAAATATATACCAAGCTTTGTTACAGACCAAACTACCATGAGAAGCAAGTCAAAAAGGGGGCAACACAAAACATATTTTCAGGTCTTGTGATGTGTCATGCACTGTAATAAGTAGCTTTTTCCATGTGATTTCTCAGTTAAAATAGAGTAAAAATATTTTTTTAGAATTGTTGCTTCATTATATATATAAAATTGTATTATATTTCTTTTTTTATTGTTACTTGATTACTTTGATGACTGGAGTACCATGTCCAGTTTGAATCAATACAGCACTGTTTCCAGAGAATAAAACATAAGAAGCATTAAAAATAACTTAAGTGGATGTATTTTGTTTATAAAATAGTATATACCATAAGAAGCAAAGAATATCTCAGTTCTCACTGAAGTTATCTATAGGCATAAATACAAATGAGAAACACAGTTAAGACATCAGGAAGAATGCTCATATAAATAACATGTTTCAGAAATATGTCATGAAATGTTAACAAATTTTAAGTGTTTTTATGAAAAACTGCCTAACTATATTTGTGGGCTGATTTGTAAACACTCTTGCCTAGATAACTTTTTAAAAAATATTATTTTAACCCTTGTTTAATACTTTAAGAAATTGACAAAATAGAACTCAGGAAAAAAATTAACAGTTCAGCTAAATATATTAATTTCACCAACGCAAAGATAAATTAGATTCCCTCTGTGACAGTGTTTGTTCCTTTGTATGATTGTTTGTCTTTTTAGCTGAACATTCATTCTTCTTCAAAGAACTGTAAGCCATGCATTTTTAACAAAATCACAGTGACTCTGCTACTTTCACAAAGATTTATTAATACTGACTACTAAATAAAAATGTCAAAGACAGTAAATATCATGCATAAAAAGCATAAAGAAACGCTACATTGGTTTGAGGACAAACAAGAAATGTAATGCACATTGTGAGTAGAAAATGAATTTCTAGTAATGTTAGGCAAAAACAAATTATAGACAAAAAAGTTAATGGTTCTCATGATACCTGGATGAAAAGGCAAAATTGAAACAAATTTGGGCTTTCTGTGATGTACAAACAGGGCTGACCCTGGGCAAGAGTGTCAAGTGGATTGCCTGCTCTTGACACCTCTCCTCGGGGACCAAGTTTCCTTTCTTTCTGGATCTTTTCAAGGATTTAAGAGTGTTTGGGCACAGCCAAGAATCATTATTTAAGTCCTCTCCCCCATGAAATGTTTTCTGTCCTGACTTCCATCCTTTCATGGCAGTGGCTCTCAAACCTTTTGACTGTAGCTCACTTAGGGGTGTGCATACCCCAATCTATTTCTTTATTCCAGAAGAAAAAGACTCCATTATAACCAAATACTTAGGGATGAACAAAATAACAATCAACATATTACCAATATGTTGAAGCAATTACACTTCAAAATCAAATGATGAACAAATGTAAAATCTAATAATAATGCCACAAATATGTTAATTCGTGTAAGTTTGCAACCAAAAGAGTAGTAATAACCACATGTCCCTTTCCAGATTTCAGGAATTCTAACAATTTTCATGTAAACATGAACAGCAGGAGCATTGCAAAACTCCCCAGCACTGGACTGCAGTCAGATGTCTTAGTAGAATACTGGTTTAGAGTTCTCAGTTAATTCTGATAACATGCTAGTATTAGTTTATGAATAGTATCTTCCACCAACTCAGCAAATACTAGTGAGTAGCCATTAGCCTCTATGAAATTACACATTATGCAACTACAAGAGGCAAAGATGAGTTTTCTGTCCATCAAGCTGAACTTGGAATTTCCACAGGAGTCCATGGGGCATGCTTTGAGCGACCTCAGCATCAGCTCACTGACAATGACTTGACAGAATCAGAAGCTGTTCCCAGATGGAAATTACATTTTCACCCTTGTTCTCTTGGGTGCCAATGGCTATAAAGTTGAAAAACCCAGGCTACAAAAGAAGAGAGAGAGAAAGAGAGAAAATTGTGTCTGAGTAAGCCTATCTGAGATCTATCTGATCCTTCAAAAAAAAATCTTATAATCATGACTTGTAAGACCACAAACTGGCAGCCCAGTGTAGGGGACGATTAGAGTTGACAACAAAGTAGCAGTGGTCAAATCAGCCAAGGTATCAATGAGAGCCAAATGAAATAGGGGAGTTCTGCTAGGATAAAGCACCTGTGAAGGATGAGGCAAAGCGGTGGGTAAACTGCCCTTAGAGGTTTGAACTGAGATCTTAGAGCCCTAATATTCCATACAGGGAATCTTGATGCTCAGAGATTCCTTAACTAGAGCTTTCAGAGTTAAATTGCTCTTGCCCATTTAGGTCAGTGTTTTTCAGAGGGCATCCTCCTTTTCCCAAGACTTTGAACTATCAATGTCAGATTTGGGGGGCACATCTTCCGTTTATTGCTCTCCATGTGCTCCACAGTGAGTTGATTCTCTCTCAGATTAGGGCTCTATGACATCTACTTGTCTAATTATATCGAGCCACCTGTACAAAGTAATTTGAAATGTGTTCCAAGGTGAAATCATGATTTTTGGTGCTATTATAATTTATAATTACGTTATTCAGGCACTAGTAGAGTTGATTTACAATCACCTTTCACCCTGATCTGGGGCTTACAGGTAGGAAAAGTATGGAATTAAACTTCACCTGAGTAACAAAACCATCCGTGCTGGCTGTGGGCTGGCAATATGTTGTTCTGGGAGATTTTAGATTTGTTTGTTTGTTTGTTTCAAGAAAGCCAAGGACAAAATGTTAATGTGGTTATTGGGTATTTTCTCCTTCCTTCCTTCCTTCCTTCCTTCCTTCCTTCCTTCCTTCCTTCCTTCCTTCCTTCCTTCCTTCCTTCCTTCCTTCCTTCCTTCCTTCCTTCCTTCCTTTCTTCCTTCCTTCTTCCTTCCTTCTCCTGTTGTTGTTGCGGAGGATGATAATGGCCTGGAAGGAGACAGAGGTCAGGAAGAGATGAAATGCATTATTTGGAGTTAGTTTTAGACACCCTACGTTTTCTGCTAAAAAAAAATTCCTATCTTGCTGACCCTGAATCCTTTCTGTGCTCGATCGTGGACACGCCGACAGCACCGTCACCTGCATGCCTACACGGAGGACGGTCAAAATGAGGGGCTGAAGGCTTGCTAAAGCACTTTCCTCATTGACAAAATTGGCAGTGACCTTAATCAGTGACTCTCTAAGCTTTTTAGCACTGACAGAAATAACTACTTTTTTCCACTCTGCCTATTTTCATCATAGACACTTTTTTCCTCTGATCTTCAGATATGATGCACGTCCCTAGGTCTGTAGAGCTTTAGAAATCTGGTCACTGCACTCTTCTTCCACTTGTATTATGATTTTTATCAGAATCCCCCCAAAGATATATATTTAAGAAGACTTGATTGGAAAAACCTCAGAATATAGAAAAATATATATCTATCAGCATTGGTCAGTTTAGGGCCACTTAAAATTTTTTATTGAGGTAAAACATACATATATAATTTACCATCTTTACCATTTTTAAGTATACAGCTCAGTGGCAACACATACATTTATATTCTGCTTTTTCCCTTCTTCCATCTTCTCTTCTCCCCTAAGGCCATTTTAAATAATCAGTTTGGTTACCACTGTTTATAAACCTGCACAGAATATGAATGGCTTTAAGTTTTATGCTGGATCCATTTTCTTTAAATCCATAGATCTTAGTTATTTTCTAAATATTTTCAAGGGGTATCAAATTCCTGAAAGCTGAAAATAGTTTTTGCAATGGAAAAGTTAATAGTAAATGATTATTTTAATTCACTTGATATTTGGAAACCATAATCTTGATTGCATGGCTAAACTCAATAGCACCCTTAAGTAATTATTCTCCATAAATTAACATACTATTTCTATCTTCTGTAATTTTCAAGAAATCAAAGCTATTAACTGTAAGCTATAGCTAAATCACCCAAGTCACAGTCAATCTAGAAGTTTCCAACATCCTTCTTGTTAACTCTCTGGTGATAAGCAATGTATCAGCCTAATTCATAATTAGGAAGGACTGAAAAACCAAACCAACTGCTTCATCATTCAATTACTTAGTTTCTATAGACCCTGCCTTGGGTTGTTTCTTTGACATATAACTGCACTTAATAAAAATTCCATAATTTTAAAAGAATGAGAATTCACTGCAATTACATAGTTACAATTTGTAGCTTTAGTAATGATTTTTTTAGTGACTTATTCAAACCTATGATCCTTAGGAAGGCTAAGTCCTGAATCACTGCATATTGTTGGAGAGCCCTCTGAGAGAGGGGCTGCTTTCAGAAAGAGAACTGTGTTTCACCAGTGGTATGTGATGCTATGATCACTTAGGTAAATAATTCGTTTATTCTAAAAAATTATATAATTACAAGCAACAAAGAAAAGATGCTATCAGTGTATCCAGATTAAGCGATTACAATGACAAAGTGTGTTTATCTAGATATTGGGGTTCTTAATAGGTAATGCTTCACTATGGTATTTGAGTAAATAAAATAATGTATTGAAAATTTTAATGGCAATCATCATTGATATTAGGATATGTGCAGATATATAGAATAGATATATCATATTTCCCAAAAGTTTTAGCAACTACAAACAGTAAAAGCTCCTCCAAACATGGTTAGCCAACAGCATCTCTGACTATGCTGACCACCAACCCTAAATAGCAGAGATGTCCTCAGAGAATAATGTAAGAATCTCCTAACTAACAGTGGTGGCTCAGAGAGCTCCTCAAGGGTATACAAGAAGTTAGGTGCAGACCTGCAGACAAGAATTCTTGTCTCTGGAGAAGCATCATGGTTAAGTAGAAAAAACACGTTCCAGGCAACAAAATTGGGCTTCACAGCATTGTTGTGAGGACAAAGTATGACATGTGCATCAAACATGTGGCAGTGGGAAAATATGGAATATGCTATTGGATTATTGGCTGCAACAATATTAGATGATGTTTCCTGGCTACAAAGCCAATAAGATAACTAGAAAAGAATATCTTATCTGTAGTACTATGGAACTTGGCACACACGTTTCCATGTGGAAACTTATTTCAGTTGTTTCCATTTGGAATTCCAAACCCACAGCCTCTCCCAAATGCGGTGAAGCCAATGTTCCTCCGTAACCATTTCCAACAGACAAGCGAGGAGACAGAAATCCCCCAGCTCCGAGCTCTGGTCCTGATGGCTCCGGAAGCATCAGTGTGTGCAGTCGCCACTCTGCTGCATCTGCGGACTCTGCAGTCACAAAGACCTGTGAGGCCTTGAACCTAACTTTGGGAATTAGTTAGTCCCCATCCGCGCCATCAGCCACAGCTCAATGTGCTGCCCACCCCACCACCCCAGGCTCCCAGTGGGGCACCCAATAACCAGAAATGTGAAGAAACAGGATATCTCTGCTATGTAAACTGTGAAACATAATCCATGGATATGTGTGTTCCACAACGACATAAACATTCCAAATTTTCCAGAAGGTTAGAAACTATACCCAACTGTAACACAGGAGTCCACTTCCAGCATGCTCCAGCTTGGGAAGCCCCAGTGTGCTCCAAGATGTCACCATAACATGGGACTTGAATCTGAATTTGGGACATTTGCAGCAATCAGGAGAATCAAGGAGCAGTAGTTCTGGCTGTGACCTGGAGAAAAAGAACACTGATACTAGTTGGCTTTTTGAAAGGTGACTTTCAACATATTTAAGTTTTCTGATAGTCAGTTACCCCATCTGTAGTATTTGAATTGAAATGGTACCTGCCTGTTAGCCTGTTGTGGATGGTGCTAACATGCTAGTTCTCAATGAATGTTAACCCTCTCCTTATTGTTACCGTCATCATTATTAAATCCCAAATGTCCTGCTCAGCCGGGATTCGTAGTCTGGCTATGGTCTGGCCCTGGCAGGACCCCTGGCTGTTGGCATCTCTGGCTGCACAGCCACGTCCATATCCTCAGCTGATCCTGGAAGCGTGAGCTGAACAGGCTCCATGTGGACCTTAGCACTCAAGGCAGGGTTGAGGACACTGTGCCCAGCTCCTCTTCTTGGACATTGCAGCCCTCAGTGACATCTTTTGTCATGACTATCTCTAGAGTGTTCCAAGTCCAGATACCTCCAGTTCATAGAGGAGGTGTAACCTCGCCAGAGGAGGGAGAAACACTTTAATCACCTGCAGGAACCTCAATACACTAAGTTTAATCACTTGCAAGAGACCCCTGATCTAATACTCTAAGAAGTTTTAAGAGAGCCATTTCATGGAAATAACTACTTCGCATATTATATCTTGCCCCTTTTCAGGGGGATTTTCAAAATTTTTAACAACTGGTATGGAATAGGCACAGATACAGGCATCAGCTGCAAAAATTGCTACTGAGGTTTGCTTATAATAACTGAATATCAGGCCAGCTCCGTTGTCCATGATTTCTGTAAATACTTTCAAATGTATCCAAGTCAACAAACATGAGAAATAACCACTTTTCAGTATTAACCCTGCTTGACTGTTAAAGCATTCTGGGCTTGAGCACAGCCTCCTCCATAAAACTTTTGTCCCTTGTCTTTCCCAATGCTAGACTCTTCTGAGACTCCCTCTTCTCTGATCGTTTCTTCCTTTCTAAATGTGAGTCTGTCCATGTTCCTCCCCCGTTGTGTTATGCAATCTGTCCCTCAGCGATTTCTAACTTCTTTGCCTTAGTGATAGCTTCTCTGAGACTTGAAACTGTTTTTCATCTCTGACTCTTAGATGAGATGAGTTCCTCCACTACAGACTCCCAGAAAACCTCTACTCCTTGGCATACATTGTTATAATCCCTTGTAGTCCTTTGTCTCAATAAATGGGGAGCTCCATGAGGCTGGGCTCATGTTGTTCTTATTCACTGCTCAGTCCCTGGGCCTAGTAAGGGACTCATTTTGTGTCCACATACTTTTTCCTGGAGCAGGATGCTGCTCTCCAGCCCTGGGGGCTATGCCTAGGGTCAGACAGGACTCGATGCCATTGTAACCCAGCTTTTAGGACAACTGGAAAACACAGGGCGTCCTGACCAGCTGACAAGGAAAAGATCACATGACTTCCAATAGTGACAATAACTCAGGAACAAGTTGATATGGGTTTAGAGTGCCCAGTATGCAAAGAAGATTACACAGTGGAAGAAGTCTGGCAGTTACCCTGCAATCACTTCTTTCGTGGCAGTTGTATTGTACCATGTTAGAACTGCATGGCACAGGTCCTGTATGTAGGAAGAGCTTAAATGGTGAGGACTCTACTAGGCAAACCCAGAGCTCTCAGGCCTGTACAAGCAACAGATTTGGCAATGTTAGCCAGCTAATGACCAGTGGCCTTTCTGAAGCTAAAGACCACACCTGAACCAGGGCTGTGGTAGTCTTTTTACCATAGCTGTAAATTGTATCAAAACAAAAACACAGTAGATGGATTTAGGAAGCTCATAAGAATCTCCAACCCATGATATTAAAAAAAAAAAAAAAAAATAGAGCAGGCTCTCCTTCCTGTGCCTCTCTGCTGCTAGGGGCGGGCTGCCAAGTCACTGGCCCTGAAGTTTCACCTGAGTTCCCATCCCTCTGAAAAATTTTTCCAATCAAACTGAAATGTATGAAGTTCCCCTCTTATTTCCATAATGTTCCAACTCTGTAACTTAGTAATTTTGTCTCATGTACCTGGGCTGCCCCCACCGTCCATTCTTCCTGCTCCAGCTCCTGCTCAGCACCTTGAAGAGACCACACTCATCCTCCGTCTCAGCCCAAGCCCTATGTCCTCCACAAAGCATCACCTGCTCTCCCTGGTGGCGGTAGCCCCTTCCACCTTCCACTCCCAGGACATTTGGTCTATACCTCTTTAGTGCCACTCACCAGTCTGTGCGATTCTTACACTTCTTTGTGTACTTGATTTCCTTCAGAAAAAGTTACGCACTATCCAGCTACACATCCCTACCTCCTGGCACACGCAAAGATACTCCACAATTGCTCGTTACATGAATGATTAGGTGAACAGGTTATCATTTTATAGTTCTGTGGATAAATGCAATATAGTAGAGTTCATATAGACAGTTATAGTAAAATAAATGCCTTATAGTAGAGTGATTTTTCTGCTTGTGCTGTTTCTCCAGGCTTGAATCACAACCAATACCTTTGCTTGTCAGCTCTAATGAGGAGACAACCACAACATTGAGAGAGCACACACCTTTTTGGTAAGTAGCATATAAATTTCTAAATCTGATGATAAACACAAAGCTAATGTTTATGCTCCCATTTTATTCAAATCCCTATTTAATAAACATTTTAGATGTTCACTTATATTTTCTCAGTGCTTAGAGAGAATTAATGAAGAAGAGTTTTTATAAGAAAACATTTATTTCTTATGGACATTAGTATAAAACCTTTATGTTTTGACACAATGTTGAGGTAATTCCATATATTTCTGGAAGGAATGTATAGTTTAGGGTAAAGCTTTTTGAGTGTAACATACAATCTGAAAAATGAGCGACCTCTAAGTCCACAGCCCGATGGATTTTCACAAAGCGAGCATATCCGGTTAAGAAACAAGAGTGTCACTAGCACCCCAGGTGATGTCCCCAATGCCTGTGCCACTCTTGTCACACCCCCTCCTCCACCTAAGCACAGCTAACCACAGTCATGACTTCCAACACTGCAAATTAGTTTCCCTGTTTTTAAATTTGATATAAATGCAGGGGCTATCTTTTTAAGTGACGTAAAAATAAAGACAAAGTTGAAAAAATGAGCAAGAAGGCCAAGTGATTTTCCCTGTATGTAACAGCTGTTTTGCCAGATGATTTGACAGCTAATTGGAGTCATATTGCTGTTATTCTTAAATCCAGAAAACATCACCTGTTTTAATTGGGGGTCACTGCTGACCAAGCACGCTACCTGGGTTTTTTTCCTCATATTTGTGCTTAATAAATTATAACCTGCCCAAGATGAGGAAAGGTATTCATCATGTCAAGTGCTTACAGCAACTGTCTTTTATAATTAGAGCAAAAGATTTTCTTTTAGCATTGACTGATTAAATTGGTAATTAACATGGGATGAAGATTTTGCATGGTTTCTCAAAGGAACCAAGAAAACAGATAGAGGTACACTTAGATCAGCTAAAGGCTTAATAACACATTTGTTAAAGGCTTTACTGTATTTAGCATAATAAATGAGAAATAGGATCACATTTATTTATTTCAGGAAAGATAACTGCCTTCCCACTTGTTCATTCTAGAGAAGGCCTTATCATAGCCTCCTCACCCTGCTAATTTTTAGGCCTCTTCCCAAGTAATAGCAATTAAATCCTAACACTTCAAATGTTCCACTTAAGGATTCAGATGGTATCTTATTGATCCTGGAGACAAAGACATTAGGGTTTCTACCTATCCTAAATTTCCAAACAAATTGTTGCTTCCCAATTTCTTTGTATTATTATTAAATATCATGGATTCTCATCCTACATTATTCGTTTTCATTTTAGGGTATCTGGTGCCTTTCTTAAAAATAATTTTGGTTATCTGAACTATCTCTTTGCATTTAGCATCACTAATGATCTACAAATCACAGTATGATATCTTTTCTAATCTTGTCAGTTGTATGTTATCTGTTTTCCAGAGGAACATCTTGACTTTGCTCCTAAATTTTAGGATACACTTTTGAGGGACCTGTAGTCCTCTATATACCTGTCACCTCAACATGTCCTTAAACATGTGTCTAATTAGTCTTTAAATATGTGAATTGTGCATGCAAGAAAAGCAGTTAAAGTAATAATTCCTAATAAGTTTTATTTAGAACTATTTAGTGGGCTTCTATTTATCTTAAAGATATGTTATAAAGCATTTAGTGAGTTGAAAAATTAACACTGATATTAAAAGATACAATTTGTTGACAGTATCTCAACTTTTAAGAAAATGTTGGAGATTACAAAAATAGGTATTTGGAATATATTCTATTCAGCTATTAATATGCAAAATCTGAAAAACAAGGAGTTCTTTTCCTAATAGAGACAGGGTCAATCTAATAGTCAGCCACTGTTCTGATTTATACTGTAGAGATTTGTTTTGCTTCTCCTTGAACTTCATCAAAATGGAATCATAATTTAAAAAATGTAATCATACAAGGCATGTGCTTTTGCTTCTGGCTTCTTTCATTCAATGTGATATTTTGAGTTCTATCCCTGTTGATGAGAATAATAGTAGTCATTCTCCTGTTGAGTGGCATTCCATTCAATTAACATGCCACAACTTAATCGTTCTTCCATTGGAGATTTGGGTAGTTTCCAAGTTTTAGATATCATGAATAAAACAGTTATAAAGATTTTTGTGGCCATATGTATTCATCTCTTGGCATAATACCAAAGGGTGGAATTTCTAGGTCATAGGACAGGTCTATGTTTCACCTTATAACAAACTGTCTAGCAGTGTTTGCAGATGTCCCCAACCTTTTTGACACCAGGGACCGGTCTCAAGGAAGACAATTTTTCCATGAATGGGGATTGGAAGGGGGAGGCAAGGGGTGGAGGATGGAAGAGGAAGGGGAGGAAGAGCTCAGGCAGTGGATGTGAGGCCCTGTTTTCCTAACAGCCTGGGTACTAGTCCCGAGCCATGGGCTGGGGGTTGGGGACCACAGTTTTAGAATCTTTGTACCATTTGAAACTCCCACCAGAAATGTACGAGAGTCCCATTTGTCCAAATCTTCACCAACATTTAATATTATTAGTTGTCTGGATTTTAGCTTTTCTTGTGATCTCACTGTGGCTTTCATTTGCCCTTATGACTAATGATGCAGAATATATTTTCGTGTGCTTATTAGTAACTCACGTATCTTCTTTTTTTTTGGAGTGTCTCTTTGAGTCATTTGCTCATTAGGTATGCTTGCATTATTTGCTTTTAAAATAGATTTGGATATAAGACCTTTGCCAGATTTTATGTATTATGAATATTATCACCCAGTCAGTGACTTGTCTATTTTCTTGATTAAATCTTATGATAAATAGGCCTTTTAAATTTTGATAAAGTCTAAGTGATCAATATTTTCTTTTATGCTTAGTGCTTTCTGTGCCTAAGAAATGTTTGCTAACACGAAGTTTGAAAATCATTACAATTGTGGTGCTTACGTGTGGGTCTATGAGGATCTTGAATTAATTGTTATGCACAGTGTGAGATAGGGGTTAAGATGCATTTATTTTCACCTGTTTATGCAGTTATTCCAGTGGAGATTGATAAAAAAATTATTCCTTTCTGAATTAATTAGCTTTGGCATTTTAGTGAAAGTCTGTGGGTCATAGAAGTATATGTCTATTTCTGAACTTTTTATTCCATTTCATTGATCTAGTCAATTATCTCTATACTAATAGTATACTGTCTAGATCTTGAAATCAAATGATGTAAGTTCTCCAACTTTGTTCTTTTTTTCCATGATTGTTTTTGCTATTTTGTATTCTATACATTTCCACATATATGTTTAGAATCAACTAGTCATTTCCAACAAAAAAAGCCTGAGATTTTTTATTGAGATTGCATTGAATCAATAGTTCAATTTGAAGAGAAATGGCTATTTTAACAATTTTGAGTCTTCTAATCCATGAACATTGTAACTCTCTTATGTAGATCTTTTTTGTGTTTTAGAACACTAAATTTTTCAATTTAGAGCTTTCACACCTTTAATTAAGTTTATTCTTAAATATTTGGCATTTTATGATATATATTGGATTTAAGTTTTTTCCCTATTATAGGTAGAAATATAATTGATTTTTAAAATATTGACCTTGTATCCCTGCAACTATTCAAAGTTACTCATAATTTGTAGTAGTTTTTTAAATACGTTCTTTTGTTTTTTGTGGTTTTTGTAAACAGTCATTTTGTCTATGAATAAAGAGTTTTATCTCACCTTTACCAACCTTTATGCCTTTTATGTTTTTCTCTCTACTTATATTATCTTGTACTACCCATATAGTGTTAAATAGGAGTAGTGAGAAAAGACATATTTGCCTTTTTCCTGATCTTAGGAGGAAAATGTTTAATATTTTATCACTAAATATGATAACTTTAGGCTATTGGTAGGTGCTTTTTCAGACTAAGGAAGTGTGCTTGTATTCCTACTTTGTTAAGTGTGTTTTATAATGCACGGGTGTTGAATTTTGTCAAAATCTTTTCTTCCTGCATGTATTAAAATGATTATATGGTCTTTCTTCCTTTTCTGATAATTTGGTAAACTGATTTTTTAACTGCTAAACCCATCTTACATTCCTAGGATAAACCTTCACTTGGTCATAAGATATGGTCATTTATGTAATCCTAGATCTGACTTTATAATATTTTGTTAAAACAAGTTTAAGTCCATATTCAGGAGAGAGATTGGTCGCTATCTTTTCTTGAAATATTTTTGTCAGGTTTTACTACCAGGGTACTGCTGGCCTTGTTAAATGAGTTGGAAAGTATTTAAGCATTTCCTCTTTTTGTCTTTTCTTAAATAATTTGTGTAGATTTATTTATTTCATGAAACTTTTATAGAAATTCATCAGAGAATCCATGAGGGCTTAGAGTTTTCTTTGTAGGGAGCTTTATAATTATAAATTCAATTATTTAAAAGATATAGAGTTATTCATGTTTTTTCAACTTTATTTCTTGTGTTAATTTTTGCAACTAGTGTTTTTCAACATGTTTGTTTCTTCTAAGTTGTCGAGTGTATTCTCACAGATGTTCGTAATATTTCTTTACTATTCTTTCAATGTCTTATGAACTGTAATCATATTCCCTTTTTCCTTTTTTGATATTGGTAGTTTGTGTTTTCAGGGTTTTTTCCTTGATTAGTCTTGCTGGAGTCCATTAATTTATTAGTCTCTTCAGAGTACAAAATTTAGATTTGTTAATTTTATTTTTATCTATTCTTTAATTGATTTTTGCTCTTAATTTTACTATTTTCTTTGATTTCCTTACTTTAGTTTTAATGTGATCTTTTTCCAGATACTTAAGGAAGTAATTAAGATTATTAGCTTTAAGTCTTTCTTCTCTTCTAGTACAAGTATTTTAATGCTGCAAAGGTATTTCTTTTTAATACCTGCTTCAACTACATTTCATAAATAAAAATAAAGATTCATGGTGTTTTCATCATCAATAATTCAAAATATTTTATAACTTCCCTTAAGAATTATTCTTCACCATGCATTGTTTAGAAGTATGTTGTTTTATTTCCAAATATTTGGGGATTTTTCCTATATATCTGATTCTTAATGATTTCTAATCAAATTCCACTGTCATTAGAGATATACTTTTTGAGATTTCTGTCTTTTGAAATTTATTGAGACTTTTTTTTATAACCCAGGTTCAGCAAAGTTCTATCTCAGTAAATGTTCTAAGTGCATTTGAAAAAAATATGTACTGCAGAGTTATTGAATGTAGTTCTATATAAGTATCACTTTATTCAATCTGATCTATCATGTGGTTGAAATTTTCTTTATTCTAACAATATTTTATCTACTTATTCTATAAAATACTGAGAGACGAGTGTTAAAATTTTCTAACTATTACCATGGACTTTATCAATTTTCTCTCTCTTATTCTGTTGACATTTGCTTTGTACATTTTTGAAGCTCTGTCATTAGGTGCATACATAAAGACCTTTTGCTGGGGCAGTTATAGGTTCCTAATAAATTAACCCTTTTATCATTATAAAATGTCTGCTTTTGCTCTTAACCACTCAGACTGTATTGGCTTCAACTTCTGTCCATCCTACATGAGCATAGATAAAAGAAATAGAGATACTAGCTCTCAGCCTCACAACAGCCCGCCACTGTCTGCTTGATCACACAGACTCTTACCCTCCATATGTGTACCATGAGCCTTAGCCAACGACCCACAGGGGCAATCTCCATGCAAACTTCTACTCCTCCTTCCTCCTGTCCCTACCCTGAAGCATACTCCTTTCTGGTACCCTACCGTGCAAGTTCCAGAGGCTTCAGCACCCCTGGTCTCCATCCGCCCCCCCCTGTTTCATGTTAACGCAGTGTTTACTTCAGCTCTACTTCTTTGCATGCAGTCTGTAAACCGCCACAAGGCAAGAATAGGGACAAATATAGAGTTTCCCTTCATGTGCTTCCCTTCTCTCAAGGATCGCAGTCCTGCACTGGCTGCTGCTCACTGCCTCAATGTGGTTATCATGTATACAGCGTCCACTTTTATTGTTGTTTAGGGTGAGAGAGCAAGTCCATGGCCAGTGATTCCATTCCTGGCCATGTGTTAAATGTGTTCTTCTGTTATGTCATATTTTTTTAATAATATCAATGAGTTTTCATTTGGGAAGAGTAAAAGGACATCTCATCATCTTCAAATATAGCCGAATAAAGTATCTGTCAGTCTCTTATAAGTAAGATGGATATAGCTCCTGGTTTTCCTAATGTAATCCCAGTTAATGCCTCCCCATTTCACTAGTTTTTGCAATAAATTACCTTGCTATCCTATTTATAGATCTTAATATTGTGATTATTTTTTTGTGAGAGAATCCTGTAGTCTAAATTTACCTTCCTTGTTCAATTGTTTCTAATAATCAGTTTATCTTTAACAAATGTAATAATGTTTTAGTTCTTCTGTAGGAAAACATTTTTTTAACAATTTGTAAATTTTCATACGATCTACCTCTCCATTCTCTAGTGCTTTGAAACAAGTTTCCAATGTGGTCAAAATATGTTTTTGAGAAATTAACAGCACAACACAAACTGTACTTTATTAGAAAATTTCATATAGTAGAAATTTTCTCTACTCACACATTTTTCCCTTTTAGGAATACCTTTCATTGTCAAAAGACAGCATATTGCTCTGCCTTGCCATGGTTGATGGGATTAGATCCAGAGACTCTACTTCCAGAGCCCTGGCTTGGTCAAAGTGTGACCATGAACAGAGGCATTGAAGGATTTTTGGCAGGAGGAGTTAAAACTTGTTCTTACTTCCAGAGCCTCTGTTCTCAGTTCCTCTGACAAATTTAGTCATTTACTTTTCAGCTCTCATGACCTGGCCTTGTGAAAAACACATAGTACCTTGAATATGCCCAAGCACCCTGTAGGAAGAAAAAATTACACAGAGAAAAATGTCTTATATTTCCTTAGATTTGAGAAAGAACAAATTACTTACAGATAGTGACATTTGAGATTCCTCAATATGATCCCTCTTATTTTAAGGGTATAATATTTTCAGGACTACATTTCTGGCCATGGAGCCAATGCCTTGATAGCTTAGTAAACATGATGTAAGACAAATACTCTTGTTCATTATTTATTGTCTTTGAATATACACCTAGTTAATGCAAACTGACAACTTGAATGGTTACCTAGTTATTTTTCAATCACCAAGTTATATATCATATGGAAGACAGTAATAAATGTTGAACTTTCAAATCTTATGCAAATATGTTGTATTTCCATATATCTCCTGTTCAGCAATTTATTACTTTTATGTTTTTATATTGAAAACTATTCATAACCTATTTAATGTCAGACTTGTACCTACAATGAAATATGGGGAACACCTTTCATTAAGTGGAAGGTTTTCTTTTATGACAGTCCTCATAGAAGATTCAGACTGTTAGTCAGAGGCACTTACTTTGAGAGAGTGGCAGCTTGGGTGCTGTAATGTGTTCCCTCTGTTTTAAAACATCCCAAAGAATGCTGTCAGCTCTAAGTTTCTATACCTAGTATCTACTAAATCAGATCAAGCCATTTTTATATAACGGTTGCAAATGTGTTTTTTTTGAATGTTAAATCTGTTTCTATTTTTCAATCAATTTAAAATGTGTAGAAAAAGTGTTCTGATTGTATATTATCCAATTTTCATCAGCTGCCGGAAGGAAATGCTGTGAAAATCTGTGATTTAAAACCCTTAAAACTTCTGCTTGAAATGCGTGTTTTGTTAAGAACATTAGATATGCAAAGTATTTTAAACAGAATTTTGATGTCTTTATTAATAGCATTTAAAAGTTTTAGGATTGCAGATATTCATAGACTTTATTCCCCTTGATTTACAAGGTCACATATTTTAGATCTTTATATTTCTCCTTTTGGAAATAATTGGAACTATGAAGGAAACTAGCAAAAGAAAGATAAAGAAATAACTACATTATTAGTAATAATGTCCTTTCTAAGAGTTATTGGAAAAAATATATTTTATAGAAGATATATACATAATCATAAATAGCAATAAACACTTACCTAAAACCCACTGTGTATAAATCACTTGCCTATAAGCTGTGTGAAATACGTAGATCTTGCCTTCCAGGAGTTTGTGATCTAGTTAAATAAATAAAAATATACATGCCAAAGGAGTGGTTTATTTAAGTGCTATTGGAGTTTAGAGGAGCAAAATAATTTTTTCTTCCTCTAAGATTTCATGGTTGAAGTGGGATTTGACTGAGGAATGGCGGTAACGCATAATAGTGATTCATGATGAAAATAATAGTGAATAATAACAAATTCAAATGCAATATTTTTTATTAAATCTAAACAACCTACATTGGATATAAAAACAGTAATGGTGGAAAATATAAAATAAACAAATTACAATAGATGATTTTCTTTTTGATAGCTATATTTGGTTTCATACTAATTGAAAAATCAGAAGCACAGAAACTATTATTAATAATTAGTACTTTAGTTTTTTAGATTTGGTTTTACCTACTCTATCAGTTAGTATTTATCCATATTAAATATTGCCCAATCCATATTAAAATGTTGCCCCAAAATTGAGAGTTAAACATATAGGGATTGATTTTTCTCACTTAAGGCAAGTCCTAAGGCATGGAAGCCCCATGATGTCACTGAGATTTTCCTAGCCCTTTAGTACGCCCCCACCCCCACCCACCTCTTGGATTAGATCAGGTCCAATATAGCAGCTGGAGCTCCAGTCATCACACCTCTCTTCCAGGCCCACAGCAGAAGGAAGGGACAAAGAAGCATGCCAGCCCTTCCTTTAAGAAGGCTTCCAGAAGTACCACATACTACTTTGCTTATATACCGATGACCAAGAGGTTGTCAAATTGGCACATCTACTGCATGGAGGCTAGAAAATGCGGTCTTCTAGATGGATGCGTGACTGCTCAGACTAAAGATAGAATTTGGTTTTGTTATGAGAGGAAGGAGACAATGGAGGCTAGCAGAGGCATATGGTAGTTTATCTCATTCCTACTAAACATTTTTAATGTTCTTGATGCACATGGAGACATTACTAATTGGAAATGAGGCTGGCTGACACTGCGTCCTTATGTAAGGGCTACAGCTCACTGGATCGATCTGTTCTAGGCACCAGACATGTTACTCAGCACTTAGGTAGGCTCCCCCAATTCTAGTTTTCTGATTGTATGAAGATCATGAAAGAATTCATTCAAAATGATTGAACCTAGACTGAAGATGATGGCCATGTGGCTGCATGCTTAACTTATGCAAGCGTGTGTGGGAGAGAGAGAGAGAGAGATTATATTTGGGTGGATGGATAGATAGGTAAGTATATTTATAGGTAACAGATTGTGTAATTAGGTTGATAGAAAAATAGAAAAAGGAAAGGAGATGAGAGGGGAGGGGAAAGGAGGAGAGGAAAGAAGAGGAAAAAAACTAAACTAAGGAACTGTAGGAAATTCTTAGTAGTGCATGAAGGATGGTCTGATCTAACCAAAGTTTACATCTCTCTGTATTGACCTATTCTGCTCATCATTTTCATCATGTAGCACATTATTCTGCTCTAGGATGCTGTTTTGTTTATAATCCTTATTATTTTTGTGGATGATCTTTTATTTCCACATTTGTAAATGCCAAGAGTACACCTTAAATATAGTTCTGAGGAAGCTTTTTTCTTCTAATATTTTATCATATATTGGCTTTGTTATTTATTTGTTAACAAGGGAATTATTCTGCCCATCTACCTGTCCATCTGTCTGTCTGTCTACCTTCTGAGCGCTCTTTGTCTATGAGTCTATGTGCCAATCTGGGTTGCCTCTGTCCTGGGCAGGCTGCACTTCCCATAGCCCTGGTGGGAAGTGGGGTTGTAGTCTTCCCTTTTCACAGTTGCAAATCAGCTCCTCACTTAGGCTTGGATGAAAACAGGACCCCTGTATGGGGCAGCTCCAGGGGACTATGCACGTTGTTCCACTAATCATCCCTCTGTAATGGAAGGGCAAGACTGGTAGTGTTTGGTGGGTCCATGTGCAGAAATGTACAGAAATCAACACTATTGGGTGATTTAAATTCAAAAGAACAATATTCAGTAAAAATCTGTACAATGAACTGCTATCTCTTGAAAAAAAACAGGGCAGGCAAACAGAAATGAAGAAAGAGAGAATAGGGGATAGGAAAGGAGGAAGAAAAGGAAGGAAGGAAAGAAGGAAGGAAGGAAGGAAGGGAGGGAGGGAGGGAGGGAGGGAGGGAGGGAGGGAGGGAGGGAGGGAGGGAGGGAGGGAGGGGAAGGGGAAGGGGAAGGGGAAGGGGAGGGGAGGGGAGGGGAGGGGAAGGAAAAGGGGGGAGGAAGGGAGGAGGAAAAGGAAGGAAAAAAACGAAAGGAAGGAGAAAAGAAACTCTCCAAGGATTTTTTCAGTGAAAGAGATTACCTCCAGCCACATTGATAATGTTTCCAGTGACTCTTAACTGATTTTGAGCAATGTAAATTTCCCATTTCTCATAGCAAATGCTACACAGTCTACTAGAAACTACATAGAACTGAGAGAAACAGGGAAAGAAAATCGCTGCTAACTTAGAGAATAAGGCACCAAGTTGCTGACACTGCTTATACTCTATTCTCATGGGAATGCATTTAGTATTATATTTATAGTACCATTTAAATTTGTGAAGACATTAGTCTTAAAATTTGGTGTACAGCAATCACAATAGTTAACAAGATAAATTTTATTTTCTTTGAAATATCCTGTATTCATCTAACTCACTGAACATTAGAGGTCACTATGTAGAAACCCTAGATATAACTCCTGTGATATTTAACAGGGTCTTGAACTCTTATTCTCTCTTATAAAATTAGTACACACACTTGTGGCACTTAGTTGATGGCTCATCCCAAAGTGATCTGTCAAATATCAACACCTGCGAGTTTCGTGCACACACTGAAGTCGGGGAAAGAAATACTTTTGTTTTGTTTTTCTTTTGTTTTTTTTTTAACATGTTCAGATTGGATTTTAAAAATAAAATAAGTGAACTTCTTTTTAGTGTGTCTAAGTTAATTTTTCAAAATTCAACCCTCGCATAGTCAATGGGGATGGAATAAATATTATGGGATTTTCATTTGCATTGCCCTTCCTGCTCTCTGAAATAATTTATTATAATTTTCATGAGACTTTATAATATTATTCATTCACTTCATAATTGAAACGTTGTTAAACTCTGCCTCATGTTGATTCCTGACCTATACTAGCCAAAGGCACCTTCTTCTACCCCTCTCCTTTCCAGCCAAAGAAGTTAGCAAATTTGTTATCCAATGATAACCTACATAAATGATTCTGGTCTTATTTATTTATACAATGGAGATGACATTCCTGGCTTCTTAGAAATAGATAGTAGATTAACTGATGGAAAAAATGTGTTATAATTTCAAATATACAAATATTAAGAATTATTACTAAATATAAGTTTACAAAACAACAAAAGACCTTGGGGAATTAAAATGAGGTTATCTTTTCAGCAACAACTGGTTTCTTATTCTTACTGACATAAAAGCTCATTAAAAGAATAAGCAATGACAACTTACTGTATTCAAGTTTATTACCGAATTTTTAGTAACAATAAAAGGAGTAATGGGATACAAAGTTGCAGAATACAAGAAAATTGCCAACAACTAGAACAGTACCTAGCACTTAGTAGCTGCTGAGTAAAAATTGATTTAGCTGTATCTCTTAGTCTTTGAAAACAGATTAGATTTTAAAATAAAATGTACCCTTGCTTTAGTAAAAGATGCATATAAACCCACAAAGGGGTTCCAGTTTGCGTGGCAAATAACAAGCGCTTGCTCATTTGACAAAGTCAGTAAAATCTGCAAAGCATTTTGGGCACAGCTCCTCCTAGGTTAGGGTCAGATCAATTCTTCTGTTCCTAGAACGTAACGGTCATGTTTTGGTTTTTTGTATTTTTTTTCATCTTATCATTCTGTTATCTGACCAGGATAATTGGAGTATGTAATGCGAATAACTCATTGAACTAATGTATTATAAAATAGCCTTGGACAAGAAGCTATAATTCTAGGGGAAATCTCAGATATGAAAATCTTCCTCCCTACCTTCCCCATGTAGGGAGAACTGGGCTCTACTCTGCTGCACATTCCCAGGAAGATTTGTTCTCTGGTCATCTAAATAAAAGGTAGCACAGTTTAGGATACCGTCTGGGACATGAAATTAAAAAATCATTTAGAGGCAGGTGTAATGATTCAACCAATTATTTTACTTCTTTCTAGTTTCCTGAACCTGACGCCAATAAGAAGGAAACTCAGTCCAAGTAATTCACAGGAACAACTTAAGGAGAAAAGAATTTAAAGAGAATAAGTTTAAATAGGGCAGTCCAGAAGGTAGACAAAATTAGCATAAATAAATACATTATACAAGGGAAAAATGATATTTGAAGCCAGAAAGAGAGGAATAATATTTATTGACCACATATAATGTACAAAGCATTATGCTAGGTCCTGAAATACATTGTAAGTCTTGAGATTGGTCATTATCATTGACCCCCTTCGCTTGCTTTGCTTTAGTCTTCTTAGCATTAGTAGCACATATTAAAACTGTAATAAGTCAATGAAATATGAGCAGGACTAAGTGAGTTTCCTGGAGATTTACAGAACTATGACAGGGACAATGCCAAAAATTTACTATGCTAGATGTTAACCCTTGGGTTGCCTCAGTTTTCTAACATTGGCAGCCAAATGAAGTAACTGCAGGAATTACAACCTACAAGCTAAACGATTAATATAATCATCTCCCTGTTAGACACTGAGACCACGAAATGAGCCTAATTTTTAGTTTCAGACTGTTAATGACACTCTTTGTAATTGGAATTATGATCTTTTACATTATTCCTCACATTCATGTAACTTCTGTGATTTCATACACTTTTGATTGACAGGAAAATATGCACACAGTGCAGAAAGTCAAAAAATGGTAGGGTGAAAATACTCTAGTGTAATTTCGAGTTAATTCTGGAAGTTCAAGGTTTTAGTTAAAAGAACATATGTTTTCAAGGACTTCGCAGTCCCCCTGTTTGCCTGCAGAGTTACCCTGACTCTCCCGGCTCTGACTTCATTATGAGGAAAACCCTTTGTAGAGGGCATCTGCTCAACTGTAAAAATAAATTTTAAGGGAGGTACAGAATCAAAATGCGAAGCAAATGGATTAATTATTCCTCTACAAGCGAGCTGGGAATTCATTCATTACGTTTGTTCCTCATCACTTTGTGTACTCTTGGGCTGCCGCAGAAAAGAAATGTTAAATGAGAAATGAAAGGGCTGAGCCTTTATGTTCTCAGTGTTGGAACTGCAACTGAAGTATTGAGGAATAGAGAACTGTTCCTAGCTCTGGGGCCTGTGTACAGTCTGGCACAGCACCCACTCCTTGCAATTGGGGTGTGAAGATGTATACACTATGGTGACCATTCTTCAGTGTATCATAGCCCAGCCGGGAAAACAAAAGCATGGAGCAACAGACCCAGATTTTAACCCTGACTTTGTTATACCTTGGACACTTAGCATCAGAGGCCTCATTGATAAAATCAGAGGATTAAGACCAATTATTTCTAAGGTATCCTCTAATTCTAACACCTTCTATTTTCGAAAATATTATCAAATATAGACTTCTGCTCCTGGAAGGGGCTTCAGTGAGAATTTCACAATCTATTCACCTACTGCAACACTTTCTTCTGAATTGTTCCAATGGGTGAGTGAAAATTGAAAATGGGAGAGGAAACTTGTAGTTATGAGCATAGAAGTTATTACTTAAATTCGTCAGATTGAGCTTTCAAAAGTAAAATTAAGAGATGCATGCCAAGAGGACATACAGTGATTTCAAAACAACCAATGTCAAACTAACAGTGGCCCACCAGGGACATTATTAATAAATAATTTTTCAATGATAATCTTAGCTTTTAGAAAATATATACATGGGGATCTGTCCCTATTCAAAGTAATGGCTTGTTTTGTGTTTTATTTTGTATTCATAAGCAGTTGTGCTTATGAATATCATATTTTTTGTAAGTATTCTTTTGTGATTCCTTAATAACTGGTCTTGTTCATCTAACATTTCAAATGATGGTCAAAAAAGCCTGTTTCTCTGACCAAATTGTAGGCTCTCCAAGGGTGGAAACCAAGGAACCGATACAGAATGTTGTGCTAAGACTTATGTACATGCACACAGAGTGTGTGTGTGTGTGTGTGTATGTGTGTGTGTGTGTGTGTGTGTGAGTTTTCATGCATGTGTATGTGTTTGGTTGTTTTGGAGAGAGGTTCATCCACTCCTCTAAATCAAACATGGTAGGCATGCTATGCATGCTTAACGAGCATACTCATAATATTAGACACCATGCCACTGATCAAACTATTTTTGCATTATTTATCTACACTCCACCTCTTTCACAAAGAATTGGAGGCAATATACAATTTAAAAATGCTATAATGAAATAATTAACTATGATTAGAAGTAGAAGATTAATACTAGGGATAAGGAGGATATAAATATGCCTATCTTAAGATGAATTTAGTGGCCAGGCATCATATTTCATTTGAACTTTCTGGTACTCAGAGGAAATAAATGGAAGCATGTTCAGTTGCAAGGTCCTCCTTGTTCGGTGAGATAGGAGGAAGCCTACTGGTCTCTCAGGGAAAATAACACATTTTGATAAACACATTAAGCAGTTGTGTTCTTGGGACAAAACCCTGTGGAAGTATTCTCATTATTTACACTGAATTCTAGATGGACAGATAATTTTTTCATGGCATACTGATAGGTTTATCTAACAATAGGACATCTTATGGAACTTTGCCTCCCAGCTAATCAGGTGAGTTGGCTTGCCTGGTTAGTTCAAGGTCTCCTGTCTTGAATATATAAGAATAACACAAGTTAAACTGACTTCAATTACCAAGAATTTTCCCTTTACTTTTAATTTTTTTTAATTTTTATTTTTTCATTATGTTAAGTATCCGTAATATAAGATTTATAAATTTTATCCATTTTAAGTGTACAATTCAGTGGCATTAAGTACACTCACAATATTTCATAAACATCACTACTACTTCCAGAACTTTTTCATCATCCCAAACAGAAACTATACTCATTAAACACTAACTTCTCATTCCCACTCTCCCTACCCCCTAGTAAGCTATATTCTACTTTCTGTCTCTATGAATTTCTCTATTCTATGTACCTCATATAAGCAGAATCAGACAATGTTTGTCCTTTTGTGCCTGGCTTTATTAACTTAGCATGTTTTCACACCCATCGATATTACAGCATGTATTAGAGTTTCATTTATTTTTATGGCTAAATAATATTTCATTTCATGCTTTTCTTTTAAAAATATAATTTTATCTTTTAGTCATTAGATTTTTTTCCTATTCTTGGAGTGATCAAAATACTAACAAAAGCTTCTAAAATGACAATTGTCAATCTCTTAAGTACCCCACAGTTCAAATCATTGCCTCAGTTACTTTGCTTACCTTAAAGGTTTCCTTTGATATTATTTTCTGGGACTTTCATTGTAAGCAATCTTCCCTATGCCTTTCTACAGAAAAAAAAAATTTAAATCCTATTTTTGTTTGTTTGTTTGTTTGTTTTAAAAAATACAAAAGCTTTCTCTATCTTGGTATCTTGGTATCAAGGATGTATCATGTGAAATTTTTCTTAGTACTCTGGTCAATACAACTGTCAAACATTTTCATGTTGCCCTTTTTATAATTTATAAGCATTGCAAGTTGTATCTATTTCCCCCTTGATCTGAACAGCTACTTGCTTCCTGAGAATGTCCACTAGCACTTATTGAAAGCTCCTTTCTTGTTCTTAGTCTAAGCAGAAATTCTACAAAGTTCAAGACATGGATTTTCAAGATTTAAAAGCCATTGCCTAAAATTTAAGCAACACAACCTTTACTTGGGCATGAAAATAAAATCACTCCTGTACCTGTATCTCCATTTTACATGAGTCATATAAAAATAACGCACAAGGACCAAGGCTTATATCGAATAATAACGTCTCAATCAATTTGAAACTACAAAGTGTACACTGAATCCTAATTCAGAAATTAAATAGGGGGGAGGGGAAAAAAAGAAATTAAATAATTCAAAAATTAAATGCCACTAACAAAATATTTTTCCATTAGGTATAACCATATCCTATAGCATGTTAACAATTTTTTCACTGGACTCTTCTTAGAGATTAAGTGTTTGAAGAATAAACTTAATTTTAAAGCTAGTTATTCCAAATATGAATTTGAAAGTGCAGTCTTTCATGTGTATTTTGGGGCAAGTCATATTTTATGTGAACAATTCAATATATAGAACAACCTGCTAGAGAAATTTCTTACAGCATTTTCTCCTACAGTTTTTTTCTTCATTAAGTTTTACCGATAATTTTGAAAGTAAATTGGGTGCGGGTACGGTGGCTCAAGTTTGTAATCCCAGCACTTTGGGAGGCCAAGGTGGGAAGATTGCTTGAGCCCAGGATTTTGAGACCAGCCTGAGCAACATAGCTAAACCCTGTCTCTAATAAAATTTAAAAATTAGCAAGGTGTAGTGGATGTGCCTGTCCTCCCAGCTAATTGGGAGGCTGAGGCAGGAGGATCACCTGAGTCCAGCAGTTAAGGGCTGCAACGAACTGTGATCAAAGCACTGTACCCCAGCCTGGGTGACAGAATGAGATCATGTCTCAAAAAAATAAAAATAGAATTGAAAATAGCTAGATGTTAAAACAAATGTATTTTAATTTTGAAACAAATTTCTGAAATAAATATTAGGTTTAATACATGAAAATCATTAATTAGATACAGTTAAATCACACAGATTCTTGGAGTTTTCTCTGGATTCTCTATTATATATAGTGTTAATATGGAATACTTTATATATGCTCTATGTATCTAATATTATACATGATACAAATCAAGTCTATTATGCACATGCACTTAATATTCAGCTATCCATTACCATTGTTAAGGAAAATATCTTAGATATTTTTCTAATTTCACATGATTTCATTTCATATTCAAATTGAAACTTAAAAGTAATAAAAAATTGTGGTTTAAAAATCTTACATTGTTACTAATTTAATTTTGATATTACACCTTACTAATAAACTTTAGGTTAATGATCAATTTTAATTCAGTTTAATTCAGTTTTAATTCAGTGATATTTCTAAATTGGGTAATTAATATCTGACATTATTCCTAGTGCCCAACACCTGCTTGAATGTCCTTTACCATGAGGAAAATTTTCCATCGAGCCAATGTAAATAAAATCTGGAAGCTAGAGAAATTAGCTACCTTGACAAAATTTGGCTCATAAGAACCAAGCAAATACTTTAAATACTTTCCTGTTTTATTTCATGAATTCCTATGAAGTACACCAAAAAACTTTAAAAGTTTTTCTTCCTGCTCACCTGATTTACCCCAAGTAGCAGTTTCATAGACTGATTATAATGCGCACAATGAAAATGAACTGTCCCTTCTTGGACACCAGAGTCTAAGCATCAGTTGCTGGTTGGGTCTTCCCAAGTTAAATGGGTATCTTTACTGTATCTAAGTGACTTTTTAGCCAGAGAAAGAACTTAAATCTACAGTATGGGTTAATAACTAAACCTCTTTACCAGGCTGTTAATATAAGCATAATGATGTACTCAACAAAATACATTATGTTTCTAATGACTATTTCCATTTCCTCTTCATTAGGAAATCAATGGTGCTCTTTATCTAGATGGCGACAGGACAGCCCTGACTCTCTTTCTTGGTTTTACTTCCCCTCATTCTCTTTCTTGCTCTGTACCTTTCTATTCAGTCTTTACTGGACTGGATGTTCCCTTGCACCATGCCTTAAATCATGCTCGCAATGCAACTGTTGAAAGAATTTCTAAGGACGTTTGCTTCCCTCCAACATTCTCCACTACAAAATTCCAAGTCCAGCACTTAACAACCAAGAACAGTGTCTCTTTTCTACATACTCTCTGAACAGCCTCTCGGACTCCAGCATCCATTCAGTAAATTTATATCCCTTGGCTTCTTGAAGATAAGATGCAGCCTCAAAATTAAGAACAACGTAGAATAGGTTATATGATACAAAAATATTGAATTCAAATCACTCTTCCTCTTCTAAACTATCAAGCATACTCCCTTGATTGAAGGACCGCAGGGATGCGACTTTAAGCTATTCAGGGCCTATGATCTGCAGACTATATATAGAAACATGAGAGAAAGGCAAACTATAAAAATCACACAATAATCCTAAAAAGTTTCCCATATGAGGCTCAATTTTCACTTGTCATTGCCCAAACTTGCACTCTGATAGAGCCCAGGCTTATAGATAAATGTTTAAATAGATAGCCCATGAAAAGGACAAATTCCAATCAAATTTAAATGCATTGTATTAGGGTTCTCCAGAGAAACATAACCAATAGGAAACACATATTATGTGTGTGCACATGTGTTTGTGTATGTGTGTGTGTGTATGCATATTGAGAGGGTTGTGGGGAGAGAGAGAGAGACTTCTTATAGGAATTGGCTCCTGTATTATGGAGGCTGAGGAATCCCACAATCTGACATCTGCACCCTGGAGAACTGGGAAAGCTGGTGGTGTGCTTCAGTCCAGAGGCCTTGGGAGGGGTGCATTCGTGTTCCCAATTTGCATCTGAAGGACTGAGAACCCAGTTCTAGTGCAAAGACCTGAGAAACAGGAGCACCAATGTTCAAGGGCAGGAAAAAAGATGATGTGTGTTCCAGTTCAAACAGAAGAAAATCCATCCTTATTCCACCTTTTTGTTATATTTGGGCTCTCAACAGACTGTATAATCCACCCACATTGGTGAGGGTGGTCTTTACTCAGTCTACTGGTTCAAATGCTAGTCAGAAACAACCTCACAGACACGCTGAGAAATAATGTTTTACCAGCTATCTGGGCTACCTTAGCCCACTCAACTTGACACCTAAAATTAACCATCACACTACATCTCCATGCTGTGCATTTGGAGACATTGGTTGTTATACCGTCAATGCTATCTAAGGATAGTAATAGTGGTGATAGATACAGGTGTGAACAATTTAATTGAATAGGCAATAATTAAAAATTTATCCAAAAATGAGTGATCTTCATCATAACTGTTCTTGCTATGAACAACAACTATATATAAAAACATAACCCTTGGAATTGCGCTTCCCATTGTAGTATTTTTTGGTTGCATTTTGGGAAGAGTGCCAAAATACTTAACATCCTTTACTGCTAATGGAATCTATGCATATCAATGTTAAAATTATACCCCAGTATCACAGTAATTTGCTTCTATTTTTCCTCTTCATTATTTTAACTAATTGAGATGTCCCTTATAAGCCAAAAGTATGAATTCCACTAGCTCTTAATAAACGATACAGGAAAATATAATTTTTCTGTGAATGTTAGGTTGGTTGGAAAATGTCATCCTATGACCTACTCAGCCTTGCTAATCAAGAGGCATCTTCAGAGGGACTCACAGTTAGATTAAACAGGCTACAATCCAGCAGCCACCCCCTTTATTTGTTTAAATTATAGTTTTTGTCAGGTATCTGGTTTAGTGTATCTGAAGAAAGCCACGCCAACATGGTTGAGAGTGTATATAGCCATGTCTCTGGTAATTGGATAGTGTGCTAAGTTTTACCTTAAGCTGTTTTGAATTAATGCAAGACATCAGCCACTGGCTTTAGGTAGTTTAATTATCAGAATTGTCACATTTTAGTTATCAGCCCAAGGGGTGCATGCTGGGATTGATTGTGAACATGTGGTACTACCTGATATAGGTTACCCGATGGCCAGATATGGGTCACTTCAGGAAATGCCTTAAAGGAGCACTGTCCCAACTCAGAATCTTTATATTCAGAATAATTATAAATAGGAATCAGATTTTCAAAGAAGAAAGAAAGACTACTTAAATACAAAGCTGTTCAGTTGTAAGGAGAAGAAAATAGATCCATTACAATCTTAGCCTTATATATAGGACTTATGCTACTATTAAAAGGTTTCTAAATGTCAATGTTCATTGTAGGGTTTTTTTAAAAATTTTTGCACTTAACATTATTAAGATCAAGCAATTTATTCTAATATGCTAGACTAAACTGTGTCTCACTCTATTATTAGAATAAAATCAATCCTTATCAGAAGTCTCTGTTCTAAAGCAAGTAGAATATAGTCCTGTTCATTACTTTTACTTAAAGGAACCCCAATCATTTATCTAGAAAATCTGCAGTGTCTGAAGGGCTGATGTAGTTTTAGTTCTATGTGTTTAACTCCACTTTTACTGAAATTCTTTAGTTAGAATGCACAACTGCAGGGCACAATGTCCCAGTGACCATCAAAATGCCCTAAATTCTATTGTTTTCCTGGCTACTATTGCTTTCCTGAAACATCAGTAAAAATAATGGAACTAATTCTTCTGAATCACTGCGCTCTTATCCCAGTTCAGTTCTAATAGTATTGACTACAATCTAAGCATTTTTGCTTCACTCAACACAGCTCTTAAAGGGCTTTCCCCTTTGAAGGCATACTCTCTGTGGGTGGTCAATATCCTTATGAAATTGTCAGACTTGAAAGTAAGATAGATTGTTACTGGAACATTAAGTAGGACAGAGAGCAGATGAAATTTAAATACAAAGTTGCAGCTGTTCATAAGCCCAAAAACTTAAATTAGTTCAGCTGAACTGCTAAATTCCAGTGACAAACAAACTGAGGAGTTGGCTACTTCTTCCCTAATAGGAGGAAAATGCGTCTAACGTATAAATTGAAACCCAGCAATCTTAAGAAACAAACATTTGCCCTGAATGATTCCTTCCCCAGTCAACCCTTTTAATCTAATGTGTCACAGTCCCTGTAGAACACACAGAGAACCCTAAATCTAGGTGGTCCTTCCTATTACTCAGCACCCTCTACCTCCAGCTTTTGACATGACATTTCCCTCCTCCTTAATCTCTTCCTTGGCTTCACTTAGCCCTCGTGATACCTTCCTTACTTTCTCTTTCTGTACTTCCTTTCTTGCTTCTCTTGCCATGTCAACTATCACCTATGTGCTTCTTATCAAACCTACAGTTTCTGCTCAAATCTTTATCCTTCATTTATTTCCAGTTGTTTACAGGACATGTTCCATCAGGGGGCCACCTGTGTAAAGTCAAGTTCAAGTGTATGCAATAATCAAAAGTGAACCCCTTCTCTAACTTCCTGCTATGGTTTGAATGTGTCCCCTCTGAAATTCAGATGTTGCCAATGTGATAGTATTAAGGGAGGGGACCTTTAAGAGGGGACTAGAACATGACGACTCCTCCCTCATGGATAGGATTAGGTCCCTTTATAAAAGGGCTTGACAGAGGGAACTCGACCCTCTTGCCCTCTTGCCTTCTGCTGTGTGAAGGACACAGGTTCCTCCCTCTGGAAGGTGTGGCATCGTGGAAGCAGAGACCAGATGCTCACCCAACACGAAACCTGCCAGTGCCTGGATCTTGGGCTTCTCAGCCTCCAGCCCTGGTGAGAAATATATTTCTGCTCTTTATAAAGGACCCAGTCAGTGGTATTTTGTTATAGCAGCAAAAACCAGACCAAGACACTTCCCATTTCTATTAGTGTCACCCTGCTTCCATGAATGGCAGATTTCGAAGTCACTTTTATCACATCTCTCTCCCATCCCACACCCATTTAGCCACTTAGATCCTAGTGTACATGCTTCATAAAGTTTCTGGTTCCTTTTGCCTTCTCTTATGGTGCTACAGTTACTCTAATTTGGACCCTCAGCACCTCATTTCTCATTCGTAATAGTCGACTCCTTAATTTCTGAGTGTCAACACTTTATTTCATGCTGGTTATATAGGTCAGAAATAGAGTCACTTCTACTATGTATTTGCTTTGTTGAAAATCTATATTAGCTTCTTTTTGTATATTCGAGCACATTTGAAACCCTTATGAACTGATCACATTTTACTTTCTTAGTCTTGCAACATTCTTCAGCTGAGGGCTTCTTGCCCCTGATCAGCACTCTGAGTGACTTTTTCCCCTGACATGCTCACATTTGCCCCATTCTTTCCTCCTCTCTCTGTGCTAACAACAATCCTACACGCCTCTCACACTCAGCCCCGGGTCTGCCCTCTCCATGAAGTTTGCCTGGACTAACACAAGCCCACGGTGAATGTTCTCATCTGAATTGCCTCAGAATGACACATACAGACTGAAACTCTCTGTAAATCTTATAGATTGCTTCCAAATTGTTTTCTGATTTATCATGAATATATGAATTTCCTCTCAAACAAGATTTAACATTCCAGAAGAGGAAGAACTGTGAATTGTACCATTTTAAACGTGTGAATTCTACCATTGAATTTAAAAATAACTATTCCTAGTTTCTGGGATGTTTCCCCAATTCAGTTATTTCTAATCCCTGTGTGAGTATCAGAGGAACTAGGTCTTTAATGGCATAATCAGATCCCATGTCAAATAAATGACATTAAGAGTGTCATTAATATAATTCCGTATTCCCAGAGATGTTCTGGAAGGTTTATATGTATTCTCATTTATTATAAATACATTGGATCATGCTTAAATGAAAAAGACTGAATAAAAATGAATTTAAAATGACAAAAAAGATGTTCTATAAATGTAAGAATTAATGTCTACATTCTCATGTAACTCTAAGCAAGTATGTAGAACAAGTGTGGTCCTTACTTATTAAACCACACTCTGAACTTGTTTTGTATTATTCTGCCCACAAAAATTGCACACCTGTGGAACAGACCTGAGCATCGGCCCATAATCTTATAGCTACTGAATTATAGACACCTAGGACACATTTGGAAAATGTGAAGGCAGACAATATCTACCTCTACCCCCCCTACCCCATTCCTCTTAGGATGCATCAAGTACTTTGTGGGTTCCCAATTAGGTATCAGCGAATGCAAAGATTTTTGCCTCTGCAGTATCATCTGTATAATATAAAATTCATTGACATTTATATTTGTGCTTTTATGAAACTACTAATCCCAAATGAAATGTTCTTATGAACGTGAAAGGAAAATGCTTCTGTTAATATTTGGGCCTGTTTCTACGTTTGGTTTGTATTTGGCTTTATAAATGCTTAATCAGAATAAGAAAGCACAGCTACAGGTTAAAATGTTTTGGCAACACAAGACAGTCCCACACAATACAGAACCATTCTGATATTTCACTAAAGCTTTTGAGATAATTTATAATTTTCCCCCTACATTTTTAAAATACATGTTGTAGAGTACCATACATGTAGCAAAGCATTTTTATTGCTCATAAAAATACCAGTAAACAAGCATTACACACAAGACGTTATGTTTTCTACGTAGAAAGGCAGATTAATTCTGCCTCCATTTTTGAGAAGTTAAAAGAAAATTGGGTTCTAGCAGGTCAGAAGAAAAGATACTTTTTAAAACCAAAAACCTGCAAAGACAATGCCACCAACTCTGAACTTCTAATGCTTTCAGATAATGAGCTGAGCTTAGCTAATGGGATGTGAGGCAATGGTGGTGCTACCAATTTGGAAGTTTCTAATGAAGTAGTAATACCTTCATTTAACACCAAGCTCTTATATGGACTGGTCATCATATTGAGATGTAGCACTTTGTACCCTAAATATAGGAGGACTGGGGAGGCAGATAAAAGCATGTGGATCATTCCAGTTCTCTTAGATTTGTGTGCCGTGGGGACCTACCTATAATGCTCAGACTACACACAGGGATATTCTCATTTGTAGGCCTGGCATGACTACCTTCACCAAAATAGTTATCCATTATTTGCTGGCAGCCGATAAACCCATCAAAAGGTAACCAATAAGTAAGAACCTATTTGAAGAGTGACATTATCTTACTGCTGTCAGGGAGTATGAGCAAAATAGCCATCGGTTTATCGTTTTACAAAGAGAAGGGGTGTTTGGAATTAGAACTTTTTTTTTAAGGTCAGAATCCTTAATCCAAAGCTGCAGAAGATTTGATGTTTTGTAAATGGTCGGTTTTATCTGAGATCTGGTTAGGGGCTTTGCCAAGTCAACGATCTCTGAGTCAGTGGCAGGAAAAAAAAAATGGGAAATTAGAACTTTCCCCAGCTTCAGATAGAATGATATATTGGAACTCACAGATACCTCAGAGTAGGTATCTGAGCATCATTTGTAACCAGTTATGATGTCCCTACTTGTAATGCGTGCATATTTATGCACACAGTGTGCAAACAGGACTAATGTCCATAAACATGAAAAAGATTAGAAAATCCATTAATTAGGGTCATTTGTACAATTCCATTGTCAACTTTAATCACTCGTTTCAATTGATGTCTCCTTTAGAAAGTCAATCCGCAGTAGTTATTTATTTATTCAGCAAGAATATTATGTGGGGCTATCTTCTGCTTGACCTATAATGTTACTTCTAATAGGGCATTCATTTTAGGAGGATAGATTTAACACATTAACATGAACTGTTAAATTAATAAATACTTATTAACTGGGTTAGATTTCATCCCTTGTCAGTGGAAATAATGTGGTTGCATTTTACAAATATGTGTCCATTGGCTACTTTTTAATCTTTTAGTGAGGGCTAACCCAAATCAGTATTTTTACAAATGTAGACATCTAAAAAGGCTTAGGTAATTCCCTAAACAAAATAATAAATTTTTTTCTGAATCAAAGTTTAAAAGAGATTCTAATAAACGAATTTATCTTCCCAATCTTTCAATCCTATCTATGCAACTTTCTGTATCTGACTATATTCTCTGTATAAACTTGTCTTCTCTCTCATTCTATGCCCACCCCAAACTCTCTCTTTATTTTGTTGACTCATGTCCTCCATTGGCAAAAGTCTGTTACACATCCAGGCTTTCTTTGGCTTGTTTAAAACAGTTGTTTTTGTTTTTCACAAGCCCCTCCTTTGACTTTCCCCATGCTAATTGCTTTCTATACTTTTATTCCTACTGTGCTTAAAAGGCAAGCACTGTGTTTAAAGAGTATAGTCTTTTCTCGCCAGTCCACTTACTGCGGAGCTCCGAATTAAGGGAATACAGTGTCGGTGGAAGAGAGCAAGTCTTGGTCTGCTTGGAAGCAAATAAAGAAATGGTATTTTTCTCCCCAATCTAAGAGCTACAGAATTAGTTCAAGATTTTTTTTTTTCATTTTTATGAAAATGACCTTAGGTAAGTCACTTAATCCCTCTAGACCTCCATTTCATTGCCTATAAAATGAAAGTGTTATAAGCTCGTTATGATCCTTTTTAAAATTAAAATTCGTGATTCTGAGATATCACGCAAAGGATGTCTAAAAGACCCAGAAAGTTATGGCAAAGTTGAGAACAATGTTCTCCACGACACCCTGATACTTCTGACAATTAACATCCAGCTTCTGCTTTTCATCCTGAAAGGCGACGGCTCCAACTTTTCCCCCAGAGGCATCTCAAAGCCAGGTGGGAAAATATTAAAGTGAACATTCTGAAGCCATGGAACATGCTAAATGTGCTCACATGAAGAATGAAGAGCCTCACAAAAGGGCCAAGATTGGACTGTCTCTTTAGAAGTGGAAGAGTTTCTTGACCACTAGGATGTGTTTCACAAGAGGGAGGACCAGGGCTTATGGCTTCTAGCTCCTTTTTTCTTTGTTGCCACAGACATTGGGCTGGGCGTTCTGCTGCCTCTCAGTAAACAGGAGCTCACTAGGCCCTGTGCTAGTCCTTACCCAGATGTTACATCTGTTCTTCCTCCTTGCAGCTGGGCTCTGATTAGTCCCAGGAGGCCCTGCCTGGTGGTAATAATTTTCAGAGTCACAGAACTATTACAGGGTGAATTCCAACTGTTAAACACCACTGGAAGAAAACCCCAAACAGGTCTCTGCATGGGGGGAAGACCCCCTTCCTGGAAGTAATCTTTCAGAAATTTGAATTCCTAGTACTCACCTTGGGCAGCCTTTGTTATTCACTTCAGTGCTGAAAAAGGATGTCTTCTTTTCACTCTGATATTCCCTCCCTGAAAAGGCCCAATTCCTCCACAAGGTCTCATGCTAGCCTCTTTGTTCCTCCTTCCCTTAAGCCTGCCAGTTCCAAAGCTGGCTATTTTTCACCAGTTCTGCCCCCAAATCTGTACCCTAAAATTTCAAACAAATTATTCAGTCCATGAATTCAGCATTTCAAACAAATTATTTTGGCACAAACGAAAGGTTTAAGTAAAATGGTTCTTCCTGGCATCTTCCAATATTCACCCCATTTTTTATCCATAGCTCATTTATTTCAGCCTTGACACAGATATAAAGACATACAGAAAAGCATGAAATGTGTGATTAGTCAAAAGAAGAGCTCCTCCATCATTCTTTTGGCTAAGTATATCCAGGAACTCATTTCCAAGTGACTATATCCAATTAGTCTCTTCTGAACTAATTTCATACTAGTCAAAAGGTAGAACATTGTTCCATTTTTAAACTTGGCATCCCTATGATACCAATTCTAAGTTACAATGTAGAAGCACCTTAGTATTCTCACAGATATGCAAGGACAAAATTCATAACTTTGATCAAGGACTTTGATTCAAACAGCTGAGCATCTGCATCTAAACCTGAAAGTTACAACTCACTGGAAATACTGAGCTTTATCTTCTTTTAGCTTCAAGGGTTTGAAGCACTATTGGGCAAGGAAAAATTTCATACTGGCCAATAATAGCAACACATCTGTGTAAAGAACATGTTTATTATCTGTATTAATGTTAGAATCTTCTAATGCTGTCAGCATTGTCCTGATCAAGAAATTTATTCATTCTTCCTTTCCCCTCTTCTGTCCTTTATTTTTTTTCCTGATTCAATAAGTATATGGTTATGCTTCCATCTGAAATGGGCTTAAAAGACTTGTTCTGTCCTTATGCACTCCTGAACTGTCAAAATACTCACCAAAACTGTCATTGTATTAGAGCAACTTAGGAGCCACATGACTCACTAACAGTTCTATTTCTCTAACAACTGCAGTCAGTGATGTAGGTGCCATTAGAAATTCTTCCTTCATCTGCTGTAGGCTGATAAGATCAAGTAAAGCAGCTTTATTCACTTCATGCAATCCAACTTCATTGAAAAGAGAAAATGGAAAAGGATCAGTTTGTACTAAAAATAGTTTAGTGGTGCTTCATCACTTGTTTTTAAATATAATCTTTGAAAAAGGCAATAGTAGATAAGTCAACACATCTGTGGCTACACACACACACACACATCCTTTCATGATAATTTTGTCTATGGAAAATAAAATAGTTATCACAGTGTTGCATTCTAGGTTTTTTTCACTGTTTTGTTGTCTATTTTTACTCATCTGTTCTATATTTATATCTAACGCCTGTTGGTGGTTTATTTTTTCCATTGATTAAACTTCCCATCATTTTTTAAATGAAGGAAAGGAAGGGGAAGAGTGAAAGACCCATCATCTTTGCTCATGCGAGTTTTCATAATCAGCAAAATATTCTCTAGTCGCACTTAAATCTATATTGCTCTACGTTCTAATCAGCAAACTCAAACTCTTCCAACTCATTAAGCTTCCTGGCATTCATCTTTCTTAATTAAGATGTCTGAAGGTTTTCACATAACCCATTACTGTATCAGACCAGATCCCCTCCTAAATTTCTGTTGGGGAAATATTCTTCGTGGTAATCTTCCTTTAATATTTTTCATCTGTCAAATGTCTGTGATTCCAAGGGCCTAAACTTTCAGCTTGCAATAATATTTCAAAATTGTCACCACTAAATGTATTTTATCCACCATTTTTCAATAGAAACAGTATTTTGAAGATATTACAATTACTTATTTTATTGTTTCCTGATTCAAAGAAAAGAGCACTCAGCTGAAATGATGAGGCAGTCACTAAATTATCAGATAATTTTTAATGTGTTATTTAATTTTTGTTTGATTTTTCAGTAAAACAGTAATCTCTTCACCAGGGACAATTTACAAAAAAATAATGTTGGACATTTTTACCTCATTATATTATTCATTATATTAATAACAGAGATTTTTATTTTCTACATTTTAAAATATTTATATTAAATATTTTCAAAGATGATATAAAAATATTACAAATTATTTGGGCCACTGTTTTTTCAGAAAAAATAACTAGAAATCATGTGAAGTTTTTATAAAGTACTTTTAATACTGTCCCTCTTCATCTCATAACCATTTTTTATTTTTTTGAACTAAAAGTACTAGATAAATTGTAAGACTAGTCCTGGGTCCACATGTTATCTGAGAAGTAAAAATATGAAATCCTGAGAAATATATTGTCTTTGTGTTCTTGAGACTTAGGTAAAGCAATTATATTTTGGTTTTGTTGTTATTTTCTTATAGACTTTAAAAAAAGAGTATTTGAGAACTATATGAATTATAGAAATAAAGAAAAATACTTGGTACAATGTGCACAAAAATAAAAGATAGCCAACAAAAGTCTGTAAAACAATTTTATTCAATTCTTTGATTTTTGTATGGGATCCTAACAGTATCTCACCAACTACCCTGTATATTTTATTATTGAAGTAAAACCTCAGTTTTTCTCACTGACCTTTTTATTTTTTTTTTATTTTGGGACAAATTTTTCAACCTTTCATTTTATACTGGTTGTAGTATTTATTGCTATAATTAATTTAGCAGAGAGATGTTCTCATGCACTCATAAATTCATGGAAATAACAACTTCCATGCTGAAATTTTTCACACTTCATCACAGCCCAAATATGAGTTTATCTTCAAAATTTGAGGAAGATCTTAAATCATCATTGATTTATGAGAACACTCATAAATCAAGCCCCTATTGCCAATGCCAAAAATATTTTGGCATTTTAGATTAATTCAAATTCAAAAATAGCTGAACTTAAACTTCAAATGTAGTGGATAAACTTTTTTCCTTAGGACTTTTAATTAACTAATTGAAAAATATACTATTTTTTAAATCACTTTACCTGGTTTTCATCATTCAAAAGATTCATAAAAATCTAAAAGAAAGGAAATACATTTTGAGCCAAGATGTATTAAAACAATGTTAGTTGGAAATTATTATATTATTATATTTTCATATGTAAATGTGCAAGCATCAACAATACCAAATGTTCAGGAGTTCCGATACGAACATTTGTTTGTTTCCCATTCAAGATATATCTGTATATATCTCCAGTTCCCAACAGGCAAATCCAGAGATTTAAAATTTCAGTCTCTACTTGAAACTGACCCTCTTCAAGTCTCCAAGTCCCCTGAGTCCTTTTCTTCCTCCAGTGCAATTCGATAAATTCAGTTCCACGAGTGTTAATTGCGCCTCTGCTCTGTGAACAGCACTCGGTGTGGAGTAAGACAAGGGATGGGCTTCGGTCTTTCTCCTCCGTGATTTCGCCACAGGGGAGATGTGCCCCCTTCCTTTCCCCTGAGAACCAGAGCTGCCAGTAGGATCGTTGGGAACAGAAGTATCGCATCTGGAGATTGCTAGTTTCTTTATTCTGTCTCAAGTGGCAAATCGCCTCTGTGAGAGGCACCTATTTCTGCTGAAGCTTTTATGCAACCTCCCACATGTGCACACTCTCTGCTCCATCCATTTCTCCATGGCAGGTAGATTTTCACATTTTTAACTTTCAAATACTTCCCATGCTAAAGGCCGTCAGTTATTTCTCATCTCTCTGGCCATGGAGGTTCATTCAAAATACTTTCCTAACATGTCAGAGAGCACAATGAAAAGTTGCTTTGACTAATTTGGAAAAATAACCAGCAAACCCTTTTACACATAAGGATAAGTTGAAAGGAAAGAGAAAGTAGAGTAAACATTAAAGGTATTAGGTTCTTTCAAAGCCATGCTAGGGTTGACATTTTTATAGTCTGATAATTATAGTCTTTATATTTCCTTATTGTTCAGCAGAGTGGCAGAGAAATTATTTGGATAAAATTTGTGGTAACAATATTATATTTACCCACATTTGTATTAATATATAGTATATATATTAACAGAGTGCCATCAGAATAGTTTGCATTCCATTGAGTCCAGCAACTGTCTGGACTTTCATTCAAAATGTAGTGTTTTGACTCGAATAACATTTTGCAATGGCACACAGCAGCAGTTCCTGATGGACACGTCTCTTGGTGTGCATGACACTGGCTCTGACGGTTATACTCTCCAGGAAAACCAGCCAGCCACTCTCTCTGGGCTCAGAATTGAGAAAGAGCCCAATTTCTACATAGAAAGAGGAGACTCATGATGGGGACTTGCCGCACACCTTCCCAGTGATGACAAGAGACAGGAGCAATTTGACACTAAGCTTTTTCCCCAAAATCACAGCCCTTCTATAAAACCAAGAAACTTGTAATGGTGTGAGGGATCCTATATATATATTCTACATCTGTGCCAAAAATATGTGAACCTGTCTATGGGGAAGAGTCAAAATTATTGGATGAAATCACGTGGCCAAATGACCTGGTGAGTTTACTTATGGAGTAACCACATCTGCTGTTCTTGCCACCCTCGTAAGGATCTTGGAACAAATTTCAAATTTCCTTCACTGCAAGGGAAAAAAAAAAAACAAAAAAAACCCTATTGAGCCTTTCCCCTGGGGCCACCCAGAATGTGGTCCACTTTTAAGGCTAAATTCAATATTTGATCTCCCAAATGAAGGGAAAAGGAATCAGTGTTAGCCAGAACAGTTCTAGATGAGCCTCTCATCCTGTCTCCAGGAATTATTTTAGAGATGCCCCATCAAATCTACCCATTGCACAGTGAGAGTCTATATGCTTTATGATCCTTTTCCCACGGTATATGCTCTATATTTCCAGATATTTACTAAAAATACTCGCAGCTGAAAGCCCCTAACACACCCCTCACATCAGCACACACATTTCCACTCTCTTTCCAGCTGCCCGCTATATTTAAAATCATAGAATTTTAACACAATGTTTTCCCACTTTGGGATGTTTTTTCATGTAAAGTTATGAATTAAAATATAAAATAGCACCAAAAATACAGGGTACATCAGCGTCTTCCAATTATTATTATGAAGTAAATTTTCATGTTTCTATCAAGTTTTCACATCCTTCATTCCCCCAAAGAAGCTGCAAATGGATCATTATAGCAAGTTTTTTCCTCCTGCCTTCTCCAATGGGAATTCTCACTCATGTGATTTAGATAACAAAGAAGCACGTCACAGGACTGGATAGCTTTAATCAAATTTGAGCCATATGATGCCAGACAGAAACGTATGGCTTGGCATAAAAATCTGGCCGTCCATATGTTCTAGATAAAGAGGTAAATGCATGTGTGTGAGTGCGAATATACACACACACACACACACACATACACACAGTTTAGAGATACAGAAATATACATCGAGAGATACATATCTATATCTCCAAATCTGCTGTCATTTTTTTAAAGTCCCAGATGTTTTGCTTTTTTTCTCATTTTTGCTTGATGTTCAGAGATCAACATAGATTTTCTAGCCACGTTTAAGTCTTTCACCAATATGAAGGGTTTAGTTATTTGCCATAACTGAAAATTGCTTTTAAGGAGGAAAAAGAAAAAAGAAAACTTATTAAAAGGGTGGAAAGTGATCCCCAAATGTAGTCACACACACTCAGTTTCTGTCAGTTTCTGAGACCAAGATCCCAGCTACAGTCTCCAGGTCACAGCCACTTAGATATTGAAAGCATGCGCTCCAGGAGAAGAGAAAGGGTTTTTCCATGGTACAGAGTGATGGGATGAAGATTTACTGCAAGTAGCATTCATTGAAAAATATTTAAGAACATTCTGTTTTGCAATAGATGTTCATCTCAGCATCACCTGCATGAATATAACTTTTTAAATTTTTTTGGAAAAATGCTTTTATCCTTTCACAGCTTGGTTGCTTTATTCCATTAGTGGTGTATTACTGAGGACAAGAAGAAGGCATTAATTTACTCAGCAAAGAGTAACTGGATGCCAAGCCTTGTGCCAGTGATTCTCTTCAACGCATTCTCTGAAGGAAGCAGATGTACTGCTTCAGGATCTACTTAATTTCTGATTAAAAAAAAAAAAAACGCAAACTGTAAATAAATTTGTATGTGTATTTGTTATAGACTTTTCTACCCTTCTACCAAGGAAAAGAGTACACATCTTGGAAGAGAGAACATTTATGCTCTCCCTCTGCAGTTTAAGAGCATCTAGAACTGTATTCCACATGCAGAAAGTGCCCCATGGAAGTTTGCATTTCTGAGAAACAGGTTCAACAGCAGTGCCCAGGGCACTTCCTGGTCCTTCTCTTTTCTGCCTAAAGAGAGGAGTGACTGGCAACAATTCCAGCTTCATTATGGGATCCTCACCCCTGGCCCGGCCTGTCATCTCTGCAACGGAACGCATCATCCCTAATCAACTAAAACCAATTACTGTGTGACTTTGGGTAATTAACCTCCTTGTGTCTCAGTCTCAACTTCGGCAAAGTGCAGGACTTGCAAAATTTTACTGCTCAGGTCATTCCACATCTAAAACACTGTTGGTCTTAAAAAACAAAAATAATAACCTTGGAGAACAAGCTTCCTTCCTGACAAATCAGGATTTGAATGCAACCTGTGGCCCAACTCATCCACACTCCTGATTTTCCTCCTACGTGCCTGGCCACGCCTTCTCATCTCATTGACGGATCCTCATTCTAGACCTGACTGCTAAGTCTTTGTGTGACCCAGGGCTCAAGCCTCCTGTCCCTTCTTTTCCATTCCATACTCAAGTCCTTGATGAGCTCAATTCTGACGCCATCTCTATAATGATTTCCAAATTTCTCTCTCCAGCCCCAGCCTGTCCCTTGAACTCCAGACATATATTCAATGTCTCTTCTTGGATGGTCTGTGGGCATCTAAAACTTAACAGGTCTAAAATTAGATTCTTGATATCCACTCCTATCCTTCCTCCAAAAACTTGATACTCTTTCTGTATCAAGATGTCTTCCAAAGCCTGAGGACTTCAAGTATCCCCGTGATCTGACCCTCTCATATCTTCTGCTGCCACCACCTTTGGTCCAAGCCACCATCATGGCTCACATGATCTTACACTCTCCTGACTCCTCCAGCTTCTTTGTTCCCCACAGTCTATGACCCACCTAGCAGCCTCTTAGAACAAAGCAGATCATACAACTTCTGTGATTAAAACACTCCAAAGCTTTCTGATCACACTTAAAACCCAAGTGTTCGCATATGGCCTACAAGGCCCAGTGTGATGTGGCTCCTGGAAAAGTCCCAGCTCTTGTCACTCACTCGCTGGTGTCTTTATCATTGTTCACAGCGCTCTGCCCGGCTGCCAGCAATGCCCTTCCCCCAAGTGTTCCAGGGCTCGCTCTCTCACATTGCATTCAGCTCCCTGATGGAGCACCATCTCTCTGGTCCACCCTCTATAAAATAGTATCTGCCTCCATGTTTTCTCTATTCCTTTGCCCTGCCTTATTTTCTACAGCACATATATTTATTTTTTAGTATTGATTTGTTACCTCCTCTACCAGTATGTAAGCTTCATAAAAGCAGGGCTTTGATGTGCTCTGTTTACAATACAGATACAAGGTATCTACAGCAGTGCCAGGCACATAGTAGGTGTCTAGCGAGCGTGCATTAGACCAATGACTTGCAGCATTGACTCTTGAGTTCCAGCTGCTGGGCAGATCTCACCTGTGCTGCAGAGGTGATCCCAGGTGAGAGCTCACTTCAAAAGGATTTATTAACTTCAAATATGATAAAGGGAGCAACGATAATTACTGTTGACTGTGTGCTGACTGTGCTGCAGATAACGATCTAAGTATTTATTATTTATTTACCTTACTTAATCCTCAAGAGAAAACTACTTCTGAGATGAGAAGCCAGAAGTCTGGGCTTCACAGTTAAGAAGTGATGAAGCAAAGGCTAAAGTCCCCAGAGGCCACACTTTTAACACAAAGCCCAAACTCAAATGCCCACAAGAACCAAGCCATATTGAAAAACGAGGGCTGCGGGTTGGGAAATATCCAGTGGCCCTTCTTGCTTTCTTTTGTCAACTCACTTTTAGTAGAGATCCAGGTGAACGTAGATATTTCTCAGCCATGAAAAAAAAAAAATGACAGTCATTAATTCATAATGATTCTTCAAAGGAGGGGTACATCAGAGAGCAAGGAGGACAGGAGCAAGTGTGCAAATCCTAAAGGAGGCTTTATTCCTAGCCAGTTGTTGCCATAAAGAAATATGGGCCCAGCGTTTCAGATTTTTAAATGAAATTTCCCAAAGTTTTAAATGATAACTAAACACAGTCAAACACTAGAGGCCAAGCAAGGCGTATCTGTAGGCCAGGCCATGTCAACCCACAGACAGCCTGGTTGCAAAGCCTGGCCAAAGCCCTGTGCTGCGTATTATCTATAGTTGAGGGCTGAGAGGTGGAGAAGGGATGCAGTAGAGAGGATAACAGAAGAGTACTGGGGAGACAGAGCAAGGAAGGGAGGGAGGGAAGAAAAGGAAGGGAGGGAGGGAGGGAGGGAGAGAGAGAATGTGAACATAGACCATACCATCACCATATGAGATAAGCCCCCAAACTTCCAGAGGAAGGGGAATTACTCCCATCTGGGGCAGTCAGAGCAGAAATCACAAAAGATTTGAGCAGACCCTGAAAGAGGTGGAGTGAAAAGCTACTTCAGTGTGTCAGGATTCAGAGAAAATAATGAATGTGTAATGTTCCGAAAAGCATGAGATGCTCTACACATTTAAAGAAATATTTCTTAATTACAAGCTAGAACTGGCAGCATATGTGAAATGTATATAAAGTCAAATTCTTGTACAGAATGGTTTTGTTACCCTCTTATTAAGATAATGTGCATTTGAGGGTATTTTCTTGACTTTAACTACATCTTACTACTAGGGCGTTAAGCTATGCAAGTTCTGTTTTAAAATAAAATCTTTGTATATTTATATTTCATACCTGGCAGTGCAGGTGATTGTATTTGCCTTATTCTTTCTTTCTATCCTTCCTTTACATTTATCTATAGGCTTTATGCTGGGGTAAAAAAAAAAAAGTTGATTCTCATTTTGTTAGTTACATAAAGGCAGTTTTGAAAATTCAATGTGCCTATTTTTTTAAGTTACTTTCCATAATTAGGGACTGATTCAAAATGTGTAGCAGTGATGATTTCCCTTTGTCTTTCAGTAACCTTTCTGTCCTCAATCTGTTAGCTGAAAGTTTTTGGTATGTTGTTTGTAAAGTGGTGTTAAGGGACATATTTCTGCCTGTGAACAGAGCTGTCCACCCACGTAGCCCAACTACACTGTGCTCATGCAATTATAAATTAAATAATAATTTAATTTTAAAATATTTAAATTTAATATTTACATTCCATATTGGGCACTACATTTTGAAGACAGCAATTTTCTGATTAATGTTTTTAATTTTAAGCACTCTAATATAAGGAATAATAAAACTGACATTTTAGACCGTTCTGAATTTAAGAGCATAAATAGGGAAATTTCAGGGCCTAGTTTTTAAGAATAGATGCTAACAGGATAAACAAAATTAAATCTATCATGCAAAAATTTTTATTCATCCTGCACATGATATTTTCATATGCAGTTATGGAGTTTACAGCAAATTTAATTTTTAGTGTGGAGTAAAAGATAGTGTTACACTATCTAGGTGATAAATTTGGTTATCATAGTTATGTGTATGACCCTTAAAAGGTGAGCACACTAAATACACCTCAAAGACAGAGCTATTAACCTTAGAGTGGATTATAGATTGGATCTGTGAGGGAAAAAATAAAAGCAAGGTGTAGAGGTTTTTATTAATATCCCCACTGTTTGGTTATAAGTATTAGAATATTTGAACATAACATTTATAGGCACTAGCTCCACAGAGCACCTTGGAAATTTTTTATTTCGTTGTGTCTTCAACTTGACTTCTGCCTTCCCTTTCTGAATTCATTTCTTATTGTCTTATTACTAGTGCCTAGAAGAATTTATTTCTACTACTTTAACAAGCCTTCAGCTGGCCGTTTTCCCTACACACCTTATTAATTCCCACTTGTGTGTCTTTGCTAATATTATTGAGACCATAAACAATGGAGTGAGTCAGACATGAGTTTAAATTCCAGTTCTGCTATCTGTGAGCCCCATGTCTTTGTGCAAACTATTTAATCTCTATGACTTTTAATATCTTTGTTCATAAAATAAATACCATATATGGTTATCATGGGGACGAAATCAGATGGGTGTTGTCTGCACAACTTGACCACAAAACATACGTTGCCATGGACCAAGCGTTATACTGCAATGAGATGATCAGAGACATGATCTAACTGGGCTCACCTAGCTCACCTTGGGCAAATCACCCCAATTCCCTAACTCCAGCCGTCTTACCCAACGACTCAGGGGGCATGAGTGGAGGCACCTCAGGTTCTAAGTTCCTGTGACTCAGCTCCTGTTATTCTAGTTCCCCATGTGCATTGCTTCAGCACAGCTGCGGATAATTTTCCCACTAACATTATACTATACATGTTTGTACATCACCTAGCAATGATTTTTTAGACTTCAAATAGTAATGTAATGCAATGCACAAAAGATGCCTTCCTATCCTTTTGTACATAAAAACTTTGCATTTGAGGGCAAAGAAAAAATAGCTTCTCAATAAAAACTTCTTGCATACATAGCCTCCTTGTTACAGTTTATAGCATTAACCTACTCAATACCAAATTTCTACAAATAGCACATCTTTTCAACTTAATTACTTTGAGTCTGCTACTGAATGTTTACATTCTTGGTATGATAAAGTAATCTTTATGTCAATACACCCACTGAAATTTTATAAAATTTCTTACATTTATTTTCAGGTACTCTATATTGGTTTTTTTAACAAACATATATCAAAAAGTCTCATTATTATACTGGCTATTTCATTCATGTAACACTTGGTGTTTTATAAGGAAAATAAAATATATGTAAGTGTAAATACTTGTATAACATATGGTGGTAACACCTCCCTCTCCTCTGTTACTCTACCCAAAGTTGGTCATTTGATCAGTTTTACATTTTAGTTCAGAATATGTCTGTGCATACATTAGCCTATGTGCACACATGTGCTTTTTTTTTTTTTTTTACTTACACTGGGTAACATACCTTACTTTTTACTCTTAATATCTCTCCTTGGAAATATTTTCTTACAAGCTTTGCAAAATGACATAACTTTTAAGAAGTGACTCCATACAGTTCCATTATATGGATGTCCCATAATTTATATTCTAGCCCTCTTTTACTAGTCTCCTTGGTTGTTTCTAGTTGTTTGCTATTATGGACACGGCTGCAGTGAGCATCCTTTTACACGTTTATATCTTAGAAAACTTCTGTGAGTACATCCTAGCTCTGTGATTAGGATCAAAAGGTACGTAAATTCCTTTGCGACTTATTTTATCTCAAAAGGTTCTTTATAATCATTTTTTCATCTCTAACCCTCTCAAAATCACTGCCCATTTTACAGATGAGAAAAAGTGGGGGATTCAGTCAGAACATTTGATTAAGGTGTAGAGACGAAATTAGAACTTAAACCTCCCTGTGTCCCCGTCTCTTTTCTAACACTTCACGCTGGATTCCCAATGAATTCCAAAGAAAAAGTCATTTGGAAAATTGAACATCTTCAACAAATGGATTAAGGTGGTGGCTGATAAGTCTTTGAAGAGCTGCATAGAAAGAGATGCAAAGAAAGACACGCTGAGCTTTTTTTTTTCCCCCTACAGACTGACCTCTTTGGAGTTACAATAAAGCCAAGCTTTTCTCTTTCCTTGTTTACCAGGTTCTATGAGAGAGAATAAAAAGAAAGATATTCCTGTTGATGAAAATGATGACAGATAAAATGTGTTTGAGGGCTATAAAAGCTCCTTACATCTGGAGCAGCTGGCAGCCTGGGATTGGACTCTAAGGGGAGCTCGTAGATATCTAATTTGAGCAATGGTTAAAAGTAAACTTGGGAACAGCTGATTCAGTGCAGTTATCTCTGGCGCTGGGAAGTTTGCGTGCTGTTCAGAGGCTGGCACATAAAAACTCACAGGACACGTATTTGCTGAGTCTAATATCCCTATGAAAATGAACAGGGATGATTTACAGGAGTATATTAGACACAGATGTTCTTATATAAACCAGGATATAACATGATAGAGAAGGTAATGAGCCATTCAAATGGGCAGAAAAGACTCGCTAATGCTTCAATAATTATGTACATTAAAATATACAAATAACACACAAATGGTAGTGGCATAGAAATCAATTAGATGAGATAAGTTGTTATTCATTCCGCAAATATTTACAGCCTACCACAAATAAGGCATTTTGCTAAAACCCAAGAAGGACACAGAATCTTTGTACCTCAACTCTATTTCAAGATCACATGCTAAAGATACCGTCTCCGAAATGAAGAAACCTAGTCGCATAATGAAAACAGACATAGGCCACGGCCATTTCGCCACAAAAGCTGTTTGAGCTACTGTGATTTTAAGCATCATGATGATTTTCAGCTCAAATTCTACATCAGAGGAATGAGGAAGAGGAAGGAGCAAGGGAAAGAGGACACTTCTTTAGATAAACTCATATAATGGGGTTCTGATATTATGGATCTCCAACTTTCATCAGGAATTTCCATTCTGAGCTGTGATAAACACTGCTCTCATGATGCTTAAGGGCATGATATGTACATACACAAATTTCTCTAATATGATTAATGTGTGATAATTGTGATCACAGTCAATCAAATAAGTGCTACTAGAATAGTAGCAGGGAGGATGGAAAGGAATGGAATGACTGAAGAACTGCTCAGGAAAAAAGCAACATGAGATTGTAAGATGGGTCAGAGATGGGGGGATGAGAAGTAAGGGGTGCAGCTCAGAATGTGAACTTCTACTTGGGATATAAGAAAGGTGGCACTATTCGAGAAGACGCAAGGAACATGACTTTGAAGGAGATTGACAGCATCCTGAAGGCAGTGAGTTGGCGGGTTTCTATGCAGAAATTTCCAGCAGACCTTTGGAAATGCATAAATGGAGTGCAAAAACAGTAACAGCACAGGGATCACATGTTTGATTTTAATCTGCTTAGAAAGGATACTTGAACACATGGATGAGGGTAGGAATATCTGCAAAATAGAACAGAGAGGATTAAACAAAATAGACCCGAATGCGCTGTCCATCTCATTGGAGCAAGAACAAAAAACATCTAAAGAATCACAGAATGAAAGAGCTGTAAGGTGATTGAACCATGCCCACTAACATGGATGCCGAGGCAAAAAGGGCATGTGAGGAGAGCTGGATGGTTGAAGGTATAAAATATATCCTGCAAACAAGGAAAGTCAAGGACTGAGAAAAGACCATTGAATTTGATCTGTAGGCTGGTGCTAGTCAATGAGCAGTTTGAGATAGTGGTGGGAGCACAAAGCCAAATAGCATCTTAGCCCAAGTCTATCGCAACAATCTCTCAGCTGGGCTTCCTACTTCTAACATTTCCCCTCTTCAACCACCCTTCTTTGTACCCAAAGTTATCTTTCTCAACTCCAAATTTAATAATATCACTCTTGTGGTTAAAATTTTTCAACGGCTCCCATTGTCTCTAGCTTTCAAAATTCTCAACTGACACCACTTGCTGCAATCAACTCTACGTTATCTGCCTTCCTTTAACAGGCCTTAACTTTTGATATCTTTTACCTTTGCTCATGCTGACCCTTCAAAATAAAACTCCATCCAGTGCCTATCAGCAGCCTGGTGACCGGCCACAGGTATCTCCTCCTGCATGAAGCCGCCCCAATCCTCCAGGCAGAACAAATTCCTTACTTCAATATATATCTCAATATTTCACTTCAATATATTTCCATAGAACTTTTCAGGGGTTTATATTGTATCATTATGTCACGTTTACCAAATAATGATTTGTTTATACAGCATGTCTCTCCTATGGTGGAAGAAACTTAAAATTGTGTTATATTCATTCTTAAAGCCCAAGCACCTAGCATTGTCCACAGCTGTTGTTTATCATTCCTTTAGAAGGAAGGAAGGAAGGAAGGAAGGAAGGAAGGAAGGAAGGAAGGAAGGAAGGAAGGAAGGAAGGAAGGAAGGAAGGAAGGCATAAATAACATGCATGCTAACATGCAGGAGATATGGGAGTGGAGGGGCTGAGCATGTGTGAGAGCAGAGTGGAAAGAGTGAGTCAAGGGAAAAGATGGTTAATGCTAAGAGAGGGAAGAGCGAGGTCATTGCCTGAAGCAGACAGGATGTACAATATAAATGACATAGATGCCAAAGTGAGTCTTAGAAAAGGAGACCAATTTCCCCTGAACCAGGGGACCGTGGGCAGGAGACCATAAGCAAAATGACTATTATTGAGCACCTTTTATGGGTCATGCGCTAGGAAAAATTCTTTGCACACCTGTGTTTATCATCTACCACTACAAGCCTTGTCACTTGTCTATTTACAGACAATAGGACCAACCATGCAGGTTTTAGAATTTGGTTGTAGTCACAGAGCTAAAGTTTGAATCCAGGGCTGTTTTCGCCAAGGCCCCTGCTCTTCTCATAAAACAAAAATTAGTGATGGTTAGATGGAGGCCCTAGTAGGATACCAAGAGGACAAGGGGATTTAGATTTCTAGGAGGCAAAATTAAGATGACCTAGGAGTCTGGCCAGGGTTGGAAGACAAGAGAAGCCAGAATGCTGTTTGCATTAACATAGGCATATTTTATTCTGCCACTTTACAAATTTTGGCTGATAAAGAAAAGGCCTCTGTTATGTTTTAGAGCTTGCAATAATCTTCTGAATGTTCCTAGCATTTTCTCTTATATTCAGGAAGACTGTATTAGCTAATTTATTTTATAGATACTCATGAAGCATATGCTATTAGTGCTCAGGATTATGAATTTCATATGAAATATCAAAGAGGAATCAGGCACAGTCCTCAGGGAAAAGATTCTTTAATGGAGCTGAGATAGAAACGAAATTACTATGCCATGAGGTAAAATATCACACATGCTGTAAGAGTGATTAAAACAAAAAGATGAGACAATTATTGACCAGAATCTGATGATGTATATGGAACATATCATATCAAACCAGGAGGGTGGAATAGACAGTTCTTCAGAAAGAAAGGAGAGGGGAGAAAGGGAGAGAGGGGAGGAAGGAATGAAAAGGGACCAACAGAGAGAGGAGAGGAGGGAAGTGGAAGGAAGGGCAGGGAAGGGGAGGGGAGAACTGTGAGGGCAAGAAGAGGGTTTGGGCCCAGTGTATATCCTTGGAAAAGGCTAAGATTAAAAACAATGCTTATTAAAATCTGTATCTGGCAGGCAATAGGGAGTCGTTGAGGCTTGAAAAACAACTCCAATACAGCCAGTGTGATTTTACAGATTGGACCACATTATTCTTCAATGAAAATCCTTTTGTGGTTTCTCATTGCTGTTAGGGTGAAGTCTAAAATCTTACCAGGACTCTTGGAGTCACGTTATCACCTGGTTCCACCCTAGCACCCTAGTTTTAACTCAAGCCAACGCTCTTGCTTCTCCCACCTCAAGGATTTAGCATATTCTGTTCCTTCTGCAATCTCCCCACCTCTTCCCTTGGGAAAAAGGCCTCATGTTCTCTCCAGCCTCATCATCCACATCAGTTTCTCGGGAAGAGCTTCTCCTCTGAAATTCTAGGCTAGATTAGTTCCCTAGTTACACCCTCATGGCTAACTGTCCTTCTTAACACCAAATTACAGTTGCAATTCTGTAGATATGCAGGTCATTACTTGTGTAAAGCCAGTTTGCCAAATTGAACCGTAAATTCCGGGAAAGCAGGAACTACATAAAACCAGCTAATAAAAACAATTCCCAGATCTAACACAGAAAAGTAATGCATAAATCGGCTCAAGACTATGGATTATTAGAGATGACTTTTTGATGTAAGGACTTGAGATGAATAGACAGGGAAGTTGTCAAATGTCCAGAGAAAGGGTTATTGTAAGTATGCTACAAATAGAAAGGGAAGGGTATATTGAAGAGGTATTTAAAAGTAGAAGCAACAGGACATAGAGATTTATTGGCTGGATTATGTCTAAATAACTTGCAAGGCCTCATAAAAGATAGTTAACAAGTTCCATTGTTTTTCCATCTTCCTTGATTTTGACGAGATCTTTTCTCAGGTCTATTATGAATACAATATTTCCCAATATTGTAGTTCCTTTTATCCTACACATTCTTTGTAGAACATTCTACACATATTCGGTGAGCACCTTCTGTGAGCCGGGCACTCTCCTGGGTGCTTGATAAACAGCAGCAACCAAGGCAAACGAAGGTCCCTGGATTAGTGTAGCTTCCATTTTTGCCAGAAAGTTACAGAAAGCATCTTTTCCAGCAAATAGTAGATACAAGTATATTATATTGTCTATTCGAAGGGGTGAGTGTAGGAAAAGGAAAAGTAGAGCAGTGTAAGCAGGATCGACCGAAAGAGCCCGGTGGCACTATACTAGTTCTGTCTAGCACATACATGTATTCATTTTAAAAGCATCTCTCTTTTTTGTTTGTTTTACTTTTAATGAAACCCAGAAACTTTCCAACTGTAGGCATTCAGTGAAATGCAATTGCCCTTTCCTTATCTATTTCCTGGAGACAAAATACTCTGGGGCAGGGAGGGAATAAGATATCCTGGCAGTGGGAAGAAAACTTTCTTGTTAGGGCTGGGAGCAAAAGTCCCGGCACCAGCACCCTCTCTTCAGCCCCGAAGGCCCTCAGCACCTCTCCCCACGCGGCCTAGAGGCAGCCTTCCTCGACTGCTGGCCCAGTCCTTTACTTTCTTTTCCTGCAAATATATTCCTAGGCTACTTTTCCATTTCTCACTCTCATCAGTTTCTTCTCTCTAAAATCTGACACGGCCTTATTGACATACAGGAGAGCGCTGGACAAGGCGTTTTATTTGTGGGTTAGAATTATTTCGGATAAATAGCTGTTACATTTAATTTTTCATCCATGAACCATAATTTTTTCATGGCTTTCTGAATAGCATTAATAAAATTTGCATATTCATCATAACGGTAAATAACAAAATATAAGATAATAAATATTTAATAGCTTTTCCTCAACTTTTAGAGAACAGTTGGAACAATAAAAACTGGGGAGACTCTGTTTACTTAGAAACTGACTTTCGAAAACAGAAGGTAAACATATTTTTTTAAAAAGCTGCTCAAAACTTAAACAGTAGTAAAAGAATAAATTAACTTCTTCATTATCTTAGTCTACAAGACAACTATTTTTTAACTGAAAAAAACTGTTTGTTAAATACGTTCCAATTATTTAAATCAATTAAAACTTAACCACAAGTTTAAAAGTCAAATGTTCAATTATTATTTTCATTTATTGCAAAAAATGGGAGTGATTATTTCATATTAAATTAAATGTACTGATTATTTTGGCTTTGTGCAGACATGATTTTAATGTGTTTATAGGTTTTCAATTAATAAATCAATCATTTCCATAAAATTCTGGATTCTTGACTTCTCTTTTAAAAATAGGAACATTTATATTCCTCATTTCTTTTCATCCATCTGCTTCATTCTTGTACGTATTCATATTACCTCTCTGCCCCTGAAGGGGTATAAGTTGATAACCCCAAATTCTCTGATCAGAGAAAAAAGTAAGAGAAGCGGTCCCTATTTCTCAAAAAGCCTGCAATGTAAAGGTGACAAAAAACACCTTATCAATTTTTTAAAATAAATAATTGAGTACAAAAAGACAACTTTAATAGAATATTAACTATGTTTCTTCTACTAATATGGACGTTTCAGGAGAGATACCCCCCCCACACACACACACAAAATAACCTGAGACCAGCGCTATAGAAGCCAAGCCAACTCAAGGGTATGAAATAGAAATTGAAGATTGATCCAATCAGGGAGGATAAGAATGGCTTTGCGAGGAGGTTGTTGGTGAGTTGTGGTACCATGATACAGGGCAAGAGAGTATTTTCCCATAAATTTGATCCAGTAGAGGGGGACTTAAAGGCAGCCACACAACATGTTTAGGATGTGTCTTCTGTGTTTGAAGAACACAAAGACTGATGTCTGACTTTTTCTGGCACCAACCTGGTGGCCAACTCAAGCAGGGAGCTGGGGAGGAAATGTGCTGAGGGAGAGAGAAGAAGCTTTCCAAACTTTCTTCCCCCTTGTGTGTGTGTGTGTGTGTGTGTGTGTGTGTGTGTGTGTGTGTGTGTGTGGTGTATTAGGAAGAATAAATTTAGAGAAAGATTTGAAGTTTTGATTTGACACTGAATTCAACTTTTTAAAGCTAAACCTATGAGACTATTTATTTTGTACCTGAGAGTAATCTTTAAAAGTATGAGATTACTAGAGATTTCACTCCAAGGCCTAGAAATACAGTTTGTTGAAAGCAGGTTGAAGGTGGCACGGCAGGGAAATAATGGAGTTGTTTGCCTTAGATGCCCTTCCTAGCCCTGCTCATTCAATGAAGTGACACCACCTAAAGACTGGCACAGGGGACCACCAAGGCTGTTCATTGTGAATGACAGAAAGTTCAGAGAAAAAGAAATGAGTGTGTATTTCAAGGGACAACAAATGTTCATGAGAGAGGAGAAAGGATTGGAAAAGAGTTGGAGACCACTTACAGATTACTTTAGAGTTAGGATATTGTGAAGTCTGGGGACAGATTAACTTGTGTCCTCACTGCCTAAGAACTTCAGTGGATCACGTTGCCTAACTAATTACAACCTAGAAATTGAGTCTGGACATAGAGAGTGAAAATACATTTGGCTTCATGTGTTTTGTGCTCTCTTTAAGACATATGTATTAAATGTCTGGTCAAGGCCATGGTTAGCCTCCACGGTTAAATATGCCAAGTAAATCGAGATGTAAAGAAACATATTAAACTACCATTTCAGTAAGAGTCTGATTTTAAAGTTAAATGGATGAGAAGTGAATTGAAGACAAGAAAGGAAATGGCGTAAGTGAATAGTTCAAGAGAAATGAAGAGCAATGCAGAGAGAGGAGGTATATCAAAAGACAACTCTCCCCAGAAGTTTCTTGTGTCATTTTAAACAATATTTAACTAAGTATATGGAGATAAGCATGGTCCTAGGAAGAGAATTTTGAACTTGAAACCAGTGGATGGAAGCTATCTTTCTACCGAGTTGTACATCAAACTCCTGAATATGTTTATGCTAATTATTGGGAAAGACGGTCCTCTGTAGCTCTCTTGGGCTCTTGCACATCTTGCTGGGTTTGTCAAGAATGCAAAGCCCTGACTCCTCCTTACAGGGGGCCATTTCTCAGGTTCATGTTTACAGAGAGCAACCTTGAGAGATGGTGTAATGTCTCTCTCTGGGACAAAGAGCTTGTTTTCTTAGTGCTTACTATAAAATCAATGGATTCCCTGAATTTGGTGTTTCTCAGCTGCATGCAAACCCACCATATGAGTAGCATCCATCTGGGCCCTTCCATGTTACTCCCATGAGACTTGAAGGGACAAAGGAAACCAACACAAACATGATGACGTGCATGCTGTGTATTGGGCTTTGTGTGACGAAGTCCTTTGTCTCTGACTCTGGAGTCTTGTGTCTTCTTCCAGTATCCAGGAAGCATAGATAGGCTAGCTTGCTAGCTTACATGCAGGTAAAATCCCAGACCTGACAATCATCACTGATACATGTAGTCTTTACCACTGCAAATGACTTCCTCTGGTTGAGTATATACCATTCAAGGATATTCAAAATATTATATTTGGAATGTTTTGTTATGTGATAGTCTAAACATTCCTTACTTGTTGGACAACTTTTAGCTGTTAATGACTCAAAGCAAATTAATGATATGTATATACCTAGATAAGTCAGCATCCTCTTCCTACTTTTTTTAATACTCATCCTCTAAATATTCATCTTTAAAATAAGCTTGTAAATATTTTAAATTTGGGTCAACAAGTTCTCAGCATCTGAACCTTCCTACTCTTCCTCTTTTCACCAATTTATATAAGTTCTCTCTCTCCTGCAAAGACCTGTTGGAACACACCCATATAAGATAAATATGACTTGAATTAAAAGCAGAAAGATAGTCTGTTGGTCTCTTCTAAACTCATACTGTGACACTGATTGTAACTTGGACATGTCGAGGAGTGACCTCAACATTATAACAATATATAACATAATAAACAAATGTGGCAACATAAAAAATATTGTTCTAATCTTATCAACGGCAGGCTGCAGTAAGATAATTATGAGGATGAATAGCCTTATTAATGTCAAATACAATAGTATTTTCAATAAGCTTGTGACAGAGCATCTCCTATTCCTTTGCAACCAATACTGAAGACTTGTGGAAATATGAACTTTTTCTCAGATTCATAAAGGCATAAGAAGAGATAGTGACATAATTGTAATTATATTAAGAAGCATGGTTGATTGGTTGTCAGCACACTTACATTTAACAATCCTCGGTGTTTTTACATGATAATGGCATAATGACAGTAATGAACTTAGAAGTTATTCTTAGCAGAGTCTCACAGCAGAGTGCAATCGATTTCTGCAGAAGCTATAAATGCAATCCTCAACCTTATAGGTTATTGTAAATGCAAAGCACAAATTCTCATTCATAACTACTTAATTAAAGAACATTATTGGTTTACCTGTAATTGCTTTAATTTATCACAGTGTTACAATTTATAAGTAATGTGTGTTATTCTTCACTAGTTTTATTGTAATTACACATAATTTACAATTCACATTACTGGATTTCTAATTAGCCTCTAAATATTCTTGGTTATAAAAATGAAAATACTATTTTAAGGAGAATAGGATAATTAACAATGTATTAAATCTATTGGCTATCAAGCATTTACCAAACAATAAAGTCAACTAATTCCAGCTATTTAGTTGATGGGTTATAAAATTTTATAAAGTTATGGAGCACAACTTAGTCACTCCTTGAGGTGTTGCCATTAATAAGCCTGCTTCAAATTAGTATTGGTAGGACCCTGGTCCACATTATCTTTGGCAAAGCAACACATTCAGCATCTCTTTTTGTGTTTGGGAGGATGGGGGCTGGCAGGGGTGCTGGTATAGATGCTCATCATAAATTCCTAAACGAGCTTTCCTTTTGTTAGTGTTTCCAAGTTACTGTTTCTCAGTAGGTTGAACAGTGCAAAATTCCATCAATTGAATCTGTTATGGCTTGAGAAATTAGGAAAGACAGTGTTTGTTTAGTAAAATCACTATTTTGAATTTTTGTTGAAAGTTTATAAAAAAGCCTTATTTTGGCATGATTTAGCAATAAGTCACGCGACCTGACTCTTTTACTTGAAGATAACTAATGAAAGACACATGACTAGCTGTCAATGCGCCATAGAATATGCAGCCAGCAATGTGTTTTGAAAGGTCATTAAGACTCAATATCTCCTAAATCAACCTGAAATTTCTACCATTAGCAACAATGGTTGGTTTGGTTCGGCATTTATCTAGAAAGCTTCTGTAAATGAAAATACAGTATGTATCATGGGTAAAATGTGAACCATTGTTATTATCACTGGATTCAAAAGCGTTCATTTTTGGATGAGATAGTATCAGGTAAAAGAGGTAGAAGGGGCAGGCAATAAAGAGAAGAGTAATAACAGGATCCTCTGTTAAGGCAAGGAGACCAGGCAAAGTGAGATAAAAGTATGCATGTTGGGTGGGGATATGCCCAGGAACCCAAAGGCCCTGTGAAGTTCTCGTGTACCAGGATGGAACAGAAGATCATTGAGGAGAATTGGGATGGGCATCAAAGACAGACATCCCTTGCTTAGTAATGTTGCCTAAGGCCAGCCATAAAATCACACTGCTAAGATTTTTTTTATCTTGGCTCTTGAAGCTATTGCACTTTGATACTGTAATAAAGACAAAGCTTTCTATAATTCAGAAGAAAAATAATTGATTATAATTTTGTAAATTGACTTGAAAGGTATAGTCTTAATAGATTTTATTTGCAGTTTAAGTCATATCACCATAACTACAAATCATCTACCAAATTCAGCCGTATTGAAATTGAGTTGTAATGAACAAAATAGGTCCCATTTTAAAATAGTACTGCAATTATACTCACAGCCATAGGCAGATATGGACTGTTAATAGCACAAGTCTATTCTATGGACTTTTGTCTTGTGATTTTGAAAACGCCCACATGCCCAGCCAGCATCATATTATATTCAGAGACCTAACCAAAGAGGCTTCCAAAGACTGTGACCATTTCAAGCACACCGAGGGTTAATAGGTCCGCCTAGCCTCTTCCATTAGTGGATGTCACTGTGATGAAATCAACAAAGCCCTATTCTGAGGACTTTCGGGGACCAGCTCGGAAGCATTTTGTGATAATGGTGCTCATTGTAACTGGATTTGACCTGTGGTTAACTCATATCAGCAACTAAAAAATGCATGCATTTAACTGCACTGACTATAATTCTAGCCCAAACCAAGCTTTTCAGTTCAGCCTACGATATCACAAGAAATGTGGTGGAATTGAATAGTAAGTTGCATTCAATCAGACTCAATAAATTTTTTGCGTGTATTTTTAGGCAAGAAATGTGCAATTAAGGTGTGTGGGATGTCTGCATTTCCAGACTGTCTTTATTCAATATGCTCAAATAAGTTAGAAGTTTAGATTATAAATGTGTCTCAATGATTCCTAGAAACAGGTTGAGAAGGTTGATTTTCCAACAGTAAAACTCCCCTTTCTTTCTGAGTGTGTGTGTGTTTATGTGTATGTGGTTTTAAATCACACTTAAACATATATAGGAATAATATGTTGGGAATTGTGCTAATCGAAGCAGAGACTTAATGGGCCTCGTGAAGGGTGAGGACATGCCATACCTCAGCTGATTGCTTCTCTATTAGGACGCAAAACGCCATCCCATTCTTCCTTTTGGGTATGACTGGAGTCTGTACAGTGCACTACATAAATGATTTTCCATGGCTTTTTAAAAGGCGGTGCATATTAATATTTTAAACTGAAGTAATTGCTTCTTGCTCAGCAATGGGTTTCATTTATGAGTGTTTATCCGCGGCAAATGGAAAGTATGGTTAATCTAAGTTAAAAATGGGTTCTTTAAATAGCTCTAATTACATTCTGTTTATATTTGTATGTATTAGACACTTAAGATTTAATCGGTAGCAGTTCTAACAAACCATAATGTTTATTAGCTGGTTTTAAATTATTGTTATGGATGGCAGTTGAAAGAGAAAATAAATGATTTGTCTACTATAAAGCACAGTAAATAAAAGATGGACCAAGGTTTTATAAAAGATTTTTAGCATAACTTCAACTTTTAAAATAATTTATCAAAGAGAGGTCAGTCATAAGGTAAATTCTTTTTCTCTTTATTTTTTTCTTTCCTCTAAAGATAGAAAAAAATGTGGTCTCTCATGGTATAAGGTTAGTGGAATTTTTGTTTTCCAACATTATCAAAATCCTGATGTTCAAGTATCAGAAAAGAAGGGACTAAATTTTACATTTTAATTCGCATTTATTTTACTTTGAAGAAAAATAAACATCAGAAAAAATAGGTTGATTTTAAAAATGTAAAAATCTCATTTTTTTAAGTTGATATAATGCTAGCTTAAATCAACCTAATTTGCTTAAATTCTATATTTTGATTAAACAGAAAAGACTTTGTTGGATTCCGCCTCTTCCCTGAAAAATCTATAAAAGGACTTCCCTTATCTTTGGGGAAAATCTCTAAAAAATTGCACATGGCTTACACACAGCAAATAAAGGGACTCATTTTATTGACATTTAATTTTCTATTTGTTTTATTGGGATTTTCAAGATATGCAAAATGAAATATAAATCAAAAGATAGTTTATTAATAATAATACCTGTACCTCCCTGGAACCACAAACATTTGTGAATGTTTTTAAAATGCAGTGGTATTCCCAGAAAAAAAGTATGCAGAATTATTAGTGTCATTTTACAAATAAGGGAACAGTAACAAATATTATAACTTCTCTACATGATAAAAAATGAACACACTATTTTATACTCTTCTTTCTCACTAACAAATATTTAATTATAAAGCTATGTGACCTTGGGCAAGTCACTAAACCTTTTTTTTTTTACTTTCTCAATTTCCTTATTAGTCAAAACGGAGATAATAATAGTACCTGCCTTATAAAGTTGGCAGTGAGAGTTAAAGTAATCTATGACAGCACAAAGAACAATCCTTCCATATAATCATTAGATGTTAATATCATATTTGTTTTATCTCTATCTCTGGCTCTGAGCTCTGCCCCGGGAGCTAGAAGCCACCATGGCCTACCAGTTCTTCCTTTGCAGAAACTCTTCATTTCTCTTTTGCTTTCCATTTCTGTTGCTTATTTCTAAAACCTTCCTTTGATACCTCATGCCTAAAACTGAAGCCTCTCAAATTCAATCCAGTCTCTCTCTCTGCCCAGCTACCAAGCTCAGCTACTGTATTTGTCACCTAAAGCGCCAGCATTCATGCCACTCCTCATCCTCAAACCTGCCAGGAGGTGGCCTCTCTCTACTGAACATGACCCAGAGTGCTCACCTGAGCCTGCAGGGCCACCTGGGATCTGGTTTCATGGCCTGCTCTTCCACTCTCCCTCCCAGTGGTCTGCAAAACTCCTGACATCCCAGCCAGTCCTCATGCTCCTGTCGGGCTCTCCATCCTCTGCAAGGCACTGTACTCTACCTACCTCTGGCCTCACAGCCATTTCTCTCTTGCTTGAAGCCTGAGACAAACCTCATTTCCATTACAGTCCCTTTGCAGATCTGCCCACATGTGGGTTCCAAACGCATTTGTTTTATACCATTCCTATGTTGCATATCCTATTTACCTCTTAGCACAAATATTTAAAACATGTCTGTCTCTTTTCCCTTGCTATATCATATCAACCCTTGTTCATATCCTCAGCGTACAACTCTGATCTGGCACATGATAGGTACTCAATTAATATTGATAAATAAATACATATTACAGGAGTAAATAAATGTTGCTCAGTGCTGAGTGCTTTATTTTGCATAACTAAGAATCAGAATGCAACAGTGGCCATCATCAGGTAATATGTGAAACAATTAATTAGTTAATTAATGACTTGGTAAAAGTTGTGAATGCCCTATCTCTCCATTCCCACACCCTCTCTCAGTAATCAAATCTTTCTATTAATCAATTCTTCATTTCTGGCTATGTTGGTGCATGAATTTCAGGCCCATGATCTGGGATAAACAGGACAGTCTTTGTCACCATGAGTAACAGTCTTAGAGAAGAGCAGGGAAGACAAACACAAACAATAATGGCGGGGGAAACAGGATGAGCACTGTTGCTGGTATTGTCAGGGAACCGTGGAAACAAAGAACAGGGAATCTGGTATATTCTGGGGGCCAGGGAAGACCTCCCTGAGGAAGTGATTTTTAAACTCAAGGAAATCACAGGGGTAGGCCAAGCAGAAGGAGAGGGTGGCAGGCCTACTAGCGACCATGCTAGGTGCCAGGCACAAGGGTGAACAAGAAAAAAATGCTTCGTGTCCCCCAAGAAGCTTTCATAAATAACGCAACAAAATACGCAACAAGCGCTGTGAAGAAAGCAAGCGGTTTGTTGTTACAAAGAGCTAATCAGTAGGGGGAATGGCATCTAATTATATCAAGTAGCCAGACTATAACTTTCCAAAGAGGCGCCACATGCCCTGAGATCTGTAGAATAAGGAGGCCACCATGGGAGACGCAGGCAGGAGTATTTTGAGCAGGAGGACCAGGCTGTGCAAAGCTCTGATGGTGGAAAACACCCAGATTGTCCAAAGAACAGAAAGAAGACAAATGTGGCTAAAAAGCTGTCAGTGGTTGAAGAGGCCTGAGATGAAGTTGGCAAGGTGGAATTCCCAGACTACGGAGGGCCTCGCAGGCTAAGAGAAAGAGTTTGTGTTTTATGCCAAGTGCATTGGCAAGCCAACACTGGGCTTTAAGCAAGACCCAATTTATTCCAGCTTGCTTTCTACGAGGGGATGGTTCCTGGGGAGGGAAGAATAAGAGTGGGACACCCAGGATGATGGCAGTTTAGAGGAGGGTGGGAACAGTGAAGGTGGAAGTGGGAGAATGGCCCACGTGTCTGGGAAGAACATTGAACAGACGTTGGAGCCAGGCGTGACCAAGAGAGGGATAAAGAAACACACAGGCAGATGTGGTCGTCACTTCATGGAAGCCCTTCTTTGAGCTCCGTCCTCTGGGCCTGTGTCTTTGCCTCTGGAGTTGTCTCACATGCTGGCCTTGCTATAAAAGCCGAGAACTTTCTTGAATTCCTCAGTATTAATTTAGTTCATAAGACCATAGAATAAGCGCGGAGGGAAAAGACTGCTAGCCCTGGTAAATGTCAGTGTGAAGAGCATCAGTCTTGAACCTGGCTGCTCAGTTGTCCCAGTCACCTTTCTCCCAAAGTGGGAATTTAAAGACGCCTCTTCAAGCTTCCTCCGTCTCCAGGTAGAAGGCCATGACCCCACTTGAGATGTGGTTCTCAGCTGAGCTTGGAGGGGTGCCTCCGAATTCTCTCCTCCTGTTTCCATCCAGGGCTCTGCAAGCCACTGAGGACAGCAGCTGGGCCCCACGCAGCACAGCCTCGCCCTTTGCTAATTTCCAATTCCTGCCATGCTTCTGCTTGGGTTGGATGAATCAGTAATTCCACGTAGATCCTGACACAGAACTAAGCTAGCTTTTCTGGATGTTTGTTGCCACATGCGGCTAAGCGTACATTCTAGACTTCACAACATTTTATAGCTACAAGAAGCCTTCGATATGTTGTCTGATGCCTCCATTATTTAGATAAGAAAACTAGGCTGTAGAAAATTAAAGTAATTTGGGGCACATCCTGACACTCCGGAAATCATAACCTTTGGAACCAAAGAGATCTGTATTCTAATTCTAACCCCATCTCTTATTAGCTGCACTAATTAATCTCTATACCCCTCTTCAATTTTCTTATTTTCAAATGGGGAGAATAATTCCTACTTTGAAGAATAGTTGAGGTGGGGGATCACAGCTAATGTTCCTCAAACACAGGGTACTTACAAAACACTCAATATATGGCAATTATTGTATGTTCACTTTTCCTTGTCCACTGTTAAACTGACAGGGTCACTTAGAAGCTCATAAAAACCTAGAACTCATGTTTCCAAACTAATGCTCCTTTCCCTACACAATATACCGCCTGATAGAAATTTTCATGGGTTCATGGACTCTCACTGGGTCTATTTAGGAATGACAAACAAATACATCCCCTCCTTGTGCCCGTTTCAGGCCCTTTGAGACTCTTCTGTGCCCTGGAGAATCAGGTACATAATTTGTAATTTTATTCAGCAGTGAAATGCCACTGTGGTAGCAAAAAAAGCTAAAGCAATATTTCAACCCAAAGAACCAGGTCTGGCACCCAGCATAAAAGACTCTTTTAATAGGAAGAATAATCTATCAATTTTGTGAAAGGGCTTTTAGAAAAGGCTCGAAGTCCTACCGCAATATAAAGCATAAATGGTACATTGTCCTAGTTTTTTGCTGGAAATTGTATGTTAGCACCAAAGAACAGAATTTCTTTTGCCTCAGCCTGCAGTTTTAGAACATGCTATACAGACAACTCTATTTTCTAGGGGTTAATAAGTGACATAAGAAAAAGAGATGACATGGAGTAAATGGAGATAATAACTAGAACAATAATCTTGTGCACTCTTTCACACTTAAAAGTGTAAAAAAAAAAATCTGTTTCTGCCCATGAAAGAAAAATTTTCCTTCTTATTTTTATTGTCCTTTGTACTTTCTGGTGTTTTCTTATACTGAGATGTGGTGATGATCCTAGGCCTGCAGGAAGGAAGGCCTGTGTCTTTGTATAGGGGTTTGGGGAGCTCATTTCTGGTATCAGCCACTGAGTGTGCTCTAGAATAGGCCTGTGCCCATCTGTTCACCAAAAAGGTAGTGACATTCCTAAGCAAAGTTTATGGAGGTTTCAAAGTGGTGTCCTCCATAGGGAACAGGCCAGGGAGTGTAAATAAGAACCCCAGAGGAAGAGCTGTGACCTGACCATGGTCAGTCTATCAGTGTCTCACGATGGCCAGGAGTGCCTGTCAGCCTTGGAGGCAGGGTGACATGGTAAGGCTGGAAATTTATGCTCTAAAAGCAAAACTGTCTTTGCACTTCTTCTGTGATCTGTTTATTTCTCCATTTCTTTTCCTTCATTTTGAAGAGCTCCAGCCATCTCAGCTAAGCTAAGGGGAAGGCTGTTTCATTCTTGGGCTAGACAGGATGAGGGCAGGGCAGTGGGGGCTGGATCCGGGGTGAGAGGAGGGCCCTGCTTGATTAGAGCACCCCAAAGCCCAGAGACGCCATGCCATCTGCCTCCTCCAGGGTGAACCTTCTAGAGTCTTGGTTGTATTTTACTCACTTTGTTAAAAGTAGTATTCTTTAACGGGCACTATTTCACTCCAGAGCTTTAAGTTATATTGTTAATATTCATTCCTTTTGCCCTGTCCTGCATAATAAGGACTTTCAAAATATCGTGGCAAGCAACTGACTAAGTGGATAAACACTGAAAGCTAGCGGAATTTAAGCAGAGTTGCTCGCTTTATGCAGATGTTCTTTCTGTTCTAGCTTAGATTTCTTAGGGATTTTTGTTGCACTATTTTGAGCGGGACGCCATCAATAAAAAATAAGGATGATAATAACAACTTTTAAATATACTCATTTAAAGTCTAGCGTCTCCAAACACTCAAATTATCATTTTTTAAATAATGTTCAGTTCTTTGTTCCGTTAGAATATAAAATAAATAGTGCCAGTCCCATTAAATTATTTTTTACTTAGGAAATTTAAACCCTTTTTTCTAATGAAATATTCTAAACATACAGGAAAATACAGATGTCCTATGAACCAGGTCATACAGTGTACACATATTTATCTTCTCTGGAATCACTGATTCAATTAGTTATCTGTTGAGTGTTTACTAAGTGTTGAATACTCTTGTACCAAACAAAATTCCTGCTCAGTACAGCACCTGTTCTGATAGGGAAACCCAGATAATAAATAATGATCATAATAAAAAGAATTATATAGCATGTTAGAAAATGGTATGTGTTATAGAAAAGTAAAGCAAGGAATGGGGAGTTGGGAATACCATGGCAGGACGTGGGGAGAAGCCAGCAATTTTACACAAGGTGTCCTCATTGAAGAGGTGACATGTACACAAAAACATAAGTGAACCATGTGGAAAGAGTACAAAGGCCCTGTGGTAGCCAGGCTCCAAGGTTATTCTGGTATGGCAGAGGAGTGGCATGGCACAAGCCTTATTTTTAAAAATTCACTTGAGCTGCTATGTGGAAAATGGGGCAGAATTAGAGAAATCTATCAGGAGAGAGTTACCATAACCCGGGCAAAAGTTAATGGGGTCTCCAAACAAGGAGGTAGCAGTGTTTGTGTTAGCAAGTGGTTAGATCCTGGATCTATTTTGAAGATAGGTCCATCTAGATTTCCAGAGGAATTGGATACTGGGCGTGAGAAAGGGAGAAATCACATATGGCTCCGTGGCCAACAGCCAGAATACCTGGAGCGATAGAGCTACCACCACCCGACACTCAGAAGACTGCAGGAGTGAGGGTGGGAGGCGGAATCAGAAATTAAGATATTGCAAATAACTCACAAAGGAGTTTGGAAAAAGTTACACTCCCAGTAGCCATGGATGAGACTGTGCATAGTCCTTTATCCACGTTCATTCTATCACCTGAGCAAACTCTTGTCTTTCTGAAATATCCATAACCATTATTATTTAAATGTCACTTCTCCCCCTTTCTGCACTCTCTCTTTCCAGAACTTTTTTGTTGGAAGTTTTTATAGATATTAAGCTTTATTTCATCTTTTATTACTTTTTTTTTTATTTCTCTGTGCTGCATTCTGGATCATTTCCTTAAATATATCTTTTAAATTACAGTTCTCTCTACCTGTTGCCTCTGCTATTTAACTCATTTACTTTTTATTTCAATGACTATAATTTTCACTTACAAGATTTTATTTGGTTTCTTAGATCCACCCATTCTTTTCTAGAGTGGTGTGTTCTTGCATCATTTGTTTTATCACTTTAATTATTTTAACCAAAATTAGTTTTTCATTGCTTTCTATTTCCTTCTATCCTGTCAGTTGCTTAAGATGCTAGTTCTCCTTTTCCTAGTATCTGATCACTCCCTGTCATTGCGAACGCTTCCCTTTCATCACATATAGTTTTTTGTTGTTGTTGCAAGATTCCCAACGGTAAGAACACCCTTTGTGCCTGAGTAGTGGAAATTATTCTAGAGATTTAGTTTTGCCTTTTGATTCCCTCGTGAGTCCAGTGGTTTCACAGGTCAGGGTGAGTTGTTCAATTCCTGTCTCATGAACTGGAATTAGAGTTTCCATACCCCGTGTAAATATTTTAAAGTTGACTCCCACACCTCCATGTTGAAGAGGCTTGGAGTTAAAATTTCTCACAGGAGAGTTTTCCATCGAAACACCTAAAAGACCACAGACATCCTTACCTCTTCCCTGGATAATGGGCAAAATTTTTCCAGATCGTTTCCCAGTGGTCTGCTGTCAGCAGCGGGCTTGGTTCCCTCTCCCTGCTTGTGTGAGGGCCCAGGCCATGTCTTCTGGCCATGCATGGATAGGCATGTCGCAGTCCCCAGGTGCCAGTTTGCACCTTAGTTTGCTGTCAATACACCCCAGAGGTCCCTGGTATCAGCGTAAGGTCCTTTTCTGTTTCTGTCACCTCGAAATTTCCCATTGTTCCTTTTGAGCTCTGCTATGTGGTGGTGATTGATTTTTTTTCAATTTTTACTTAGTTTTGATTCAAAATTCTGGTTTTTAAACAAAATTATCAGTTTGGAGTTAGACTTAGCTAAATAGGATTCATGCATTCAGTGGTGATATTTGGCAGTCTATGTGGCACCTAAAGTCCTTCGGGCTTCCTGAGTGCATAAGGCACCCTTAGTTTCTGGACCAGGGGCAGGTCCAGGGTCCTGGGGAAGGGACCAGGATGGTAGCTATCTACTGGCCAGTACCCACGGCTTTCAATACTTGAAGCACAGTACAGCAATGTGGATGCATATCAGCCAAATACCAGACTGCATACGGTGAATTTTCTTTTCTTATTGCTCTCTACACATAATTCATATTGTCATTTATAGCAATTAGATAAGGAGCTCAAAGGAAAAACAGTACCCCAGAGGATAAAAGACTGGGGAAAATATTTGGTCTTTAAATTATTCAAAGCAACATGGAACTATCTTAAAGTCTACTTAGGTGGTTTTGTTTCTTGAAATAAGCCAGAATGGGAAAAATATTTTTAAGTCTGAAAGTCAATTTCATATCCTCATTCTGATGCAAAATAAAACACATCTTATGAAGGGACGTATGATTGTAGTTATTTACATTTTAATTAGTTCCAGGTACTTCAAAATTTAACCAGAAGTTAAATATCATTAACCTATTGCTTTTAATAATAGGTTAAAATATTGACATTGGCACTGAATTTCTAGAAAGTGATGAAGACAATCCTGGCGTATTCAAAGAGTCACATAGATAATATCTGTGAGAACTGCCATTTAAAACATTTGGGGAGTAAAATGTTTTGAACAAACTTTTTTGATGTCTACAATATAATTTGTAGCACAAAAGAAGGGTTTCAATGTGCGGCTCCTCTACATACTAAAAGTGGTAGAGTCCCTGGATGCTGGGTAAATTGTAAAACGCTGTGTATTTGAACACAAAGGATTTAAAGATTAACGGGAGGGTCCTCAGTGTTGCCTAGAGGTGGGCATTGCGTTTGCCTTGCCTTGGAAACCTCTTTAAAAAGTGGGTTCTTTCTATTTTTCAATTTTTTTTCAGCCGTTAGCCAATCAGATTACAAGCAAAGGAGATTAAACCAGGAGGAGGTTGGGTTCATTCAGAGATTCCTAAAATTTTGTTAAAAATTGCCTCTGACTCTGAAAATTATTCTTCTAGCATTAATTGGTTAAGAAAACACTTAGAAACAAAAATTTACTATGACTTCAGCAATTATGTTAGTGGAATTTTCACTTCAGTGAAAATTTAATATATTTTTGAAAGAACAGTGGTGTATGTAAGCTGTTATTAATTAAATCCATTTATTTAAACTGTTTCTTAGGTGCCTAAACAGATTCTGGGGATTTCTTACCACAACTCTTTGTCTACCAGGATCAGGGGTTAAATGTTGGAACTACCGCTTCCCAGACTATAAAAACAATTGAACAAACACCAAAGGTTTTATCACTGATAGTCAGTTGTGGTTCAACTCCATCATAGTCTGATCAGCTGACTGCAAGCACCATCACTCCAATTATTCAATTATTTAATACAATGAGTTTCTCCAGGGCCCATAGCCTGTGGTATGGATGGATAGCAATCATAATAACTCAAATTATAGCTTTTTGTCTACCTCATCACACAGAACCTCAACCTCTCATAAAATGCTCCTCAAATTTCTGAGACTCCTAAACTGTATCTCTCTCAGGAAGCCCAATCCCACAGAACTTTATTCCCTTCTGCCTGCTGGGCAAGCCCCTTTTCTCTCTAGGCATCAGGGAGGGTATTAGTCAAGTTTTTCCAGAGAAACAGAACCCAGTGGAATATATATAGATACATAAGAAGGGATTTATCATGAGAATTGGCTCACTCGATTATGTAGGCTGAGAAGTTGCATGATACTCAGTTTGCAAGCCGGGGACCAGGAAAGCTGGTGTGTGAGTTAGTCTGAGAACCGGGGCAGCTGCTGGTGCAATTCTCAGGCCAGAGCCCTGAGGACTGCAGAGGGTGGGGGCTGGGGCAGTGATATTATTCCTGGAGTCGCAGGGCCTGAGACCCTAGAACTCCAATGTCCTAGCTCCAGAAGAAAGAGAATTCATCCTTTCTCTGCCTTTTGTTCTATCCAGGCCCTTAACGAATTGGATGGTACCCACCTACATTGGTGGACCTTCTTTACTCAGTCTACTGATTCAAATGCTAATCTCTTCTAAAAATACCCCCCAGACACACCCAGAACTAATCTTTTACTAGAAATCTCAGTATCCCTTAGCTCAAGTTAACATATAAAATTACCCATCACTGAGAGGGTGTAAACTTAATCTTAAATTCTTCCCTGTGACTGGTCAGGCTAATGGTTGATGAAATGCAAGAGCCACCATGTTCCTCTCTGAAGTGGGGACAATGCCTGACTCCCCACTCTAGGCCACACTGTGTCACTTGCTGCCGCCCTGTCTCATGGTAACCTTCATGTGAACAGCCACTCGGTTTAATGCCAACAGCACACCTTCCTAAAAGTTTGCAGATGGAACCCCAGTCCCCGTGCAGGGCGGACACCATCCTTCGTGGCTGCCACCCCACTGCAGCCCCTGCATGTAAACATTGCCTTCCCTTCTTCCTCTTCCGCCCAAGACAGAGCCTGATTGCAAAACACTTCATGAAACCCTCTATTTAAACTGTCCATTCATTTGTCAGATGACTGAAACAAGTTTGCATTCCAGGGAAGATGCCGTTGTAGGTTTGACATAACGTATTGTTGTTAAGAGACTTTTCACATCTATTCACCCACTGATAACAACCTTAATGTGATAAAATTAAAGGGAAATTACCATTTCACTTCCAGTTTTGGAGGGAAATAATTTTGAGCAAGGAAAATTGAATGCATTGTTTGAACGGGGAGACATAAGCAATGTAGTGTTTCGGAAGGATATATAAAGTATAGAAGGCAACAATTTAAAATTAGGGGTTGAGAATGGGCTGATTAGCTAACCCATAGGCAGTAAATATTCCTAGAAAAACAGACAAAACTGCTTTAGACTCATGGGAAGAAGAGAATTAAAATAATTCAGACTAGCATGGAGAGCAGTAAATAAGCAGGAAACATTGCTGTTTTCATCTGAAGAGCAAGATGGCAGCTTGGGGCATTTGGGGGCAGAGCAATGTTATTACGATTAAAAACGTTTTTCTTTCCTTGTTCACACTGTGAATTGGCATAAGAATATTTAAGGGCTAAGAGCCTATGCTACAAATGTAACTAAGTCGTCTGTCCATGGTTTTGTCCCGTTCTCCCCAATTTTAGTTCGGACTGCCTGCCTGAGCCTTTTCCTGTACAATTTCCACAACCAGGAATCTTAGTCAAAAATTGGTTGTGTGTGAGGTTGGGGGTTGCAGGGCAAAGTGAAGCAGACAGATGGGGCAGAGCACTCCAAGTTCTCTTCTCATGTTGACAGAGTACTAGCTTTTTATTTTATATTTCTTTCATTATCTACAAAATATGTAAATTACATCTGAAAAAAAAATCCCAATCCCAGCAAAACAGAAGTTCTCCTTGACTCTTTCCAAAGGTGACTGACATCATCGGTTTGATTGGTAAAGATCAAGACATTTTTCCTGTGCCTATGTATAGGCACATGCATCCCCACACAGTCTGGAAGAACACACACACCACACACACACACACGCACACACACACACACACACGCACACACACACACAATATTGTTATTTTTGGTTTTTGTGTGTGATAGTTTTTTAGTTTATATGTACAAATGAGTCCAGTCCCTCTTGTTCTATAACTCGGTCTTTTTCCTATTCATGGTAAAGATAATTTCATGTTGCACACATTCATTCTTTGCAATAGTTCAGTTTTCTTGACTGTCACTGACTGAGGGAAAATTAGGTTATTTTTATTTTCCACCATTATAAATGTGATGCAGCAAATGCCTTTAGACTCACTTATATTCTCTAGAACAGAGGTCCTCAAACTTTTTAAACAGGGGGCAAGTTCACTGCCCCTCAGACCGTTGGAGAGTGCGCACTGTGGGCCCGGGACAAGTCGGCTGCTCAGCAGGACAGGCAGCGGCAGCAAAAACACCTGGAGGGCTGGATAAATGCGCTAGGCGGCCCGCATGTGGCCCTCGGGCCATAGTTTGAGGACACTTGCTCTAGATAGAATATCTTCCAAGTAAAAAATTGCTAAGCCAAAAGTTATATACATTTTAATATTTACCAACTCCTGCTAAATTTTCCTCCAAAAGACTAACCAATTCACACTTACATCAGCATTGGATAAAAGTACATCCTTACCAAAAAATGGATGTTATCTTTCTTTTTACCTTCGGCAATATGAGAGGAGAATATTTCTCACATCTCAGTTTATCAAAATCTCATCTTTCCAGACCCGGCTGGAGTGACATCTCTTTCATCCACACCCTCCCTGAGCACACGAAAGTGGCTCCAAACACCTCTAAATTACTGCAGCAGTTTGTCTAGACCTCCCTCATTACACTTATCATATTCAGTTTTATATCGTAGTTATTATTAGTGTGTATTCTTAACTCTGCCTCTGGGTTGAGAGCAAGGCCAAAGACTATGTCCAATTTATGTACCTGGGTCCTCGTCTTAATGGCTTTTACATAGTTGGGAGGTAAAAATTTAAAAAATACATGAATACGAGAAGGAAAAAAAGGAATGAATCGAGCTCTATTCTAAATGAATAATATTTCATAAGGAAATTGTTACTTATATTTATGATTTATTCTGAGCAGACTCTGAAGAATCAGTAGGTATAAAAAAAGGATCATGAAGTTAGAAGAAAATCTCATATAAAATCCATTCCATGGTTCATATGTCTAATTTATGTGGAGGAAAATATTTGACTCTAACTCATAATTCTCTTTCTTATTCTATATTCACTGTAAGAAGAACTGTGTTTGCATCAGAAACACTGAGTTCAAATCCTGTGTAAACGACTCTCTTATATTTGTGACTTAGGAAGATTCATTGAGATGCTCTGAACTTTGACTTCCTCATCTATAAAATGGGCTTAATAGTAACTGTCCTACCTGGGTGATTATTTATTTTCACTGGAGTTGTTTACTTGGTGGCAACTGTGAGTCAGGCACACGGGCTATAAACATAAGTACACTGTGAGACTCACATGAGATGATGTATGTGAACACACTGTTAGAATAATAAATTGATATATACTCATCAAGAAGTATTATCATATACTAGTGACCGAGTCTGTTCAGCTATTTTAAGCACTACAGAATTGAGTATATATTTGCTATTGAAAAATTTTATTTCATTAGAAAATACAAATGTTTTAATAGCCAAGTTTGGTGATCCGCAAACTAGATATTTTCCTAGACCTGCAGGTGTTTCCTAGACCTATGTGAGCACTGGTATTTCTACAATCTGTTCCCATTATTTCTGTTTTCTCTCTTATTAATTCATTCATATTTTTTAAAGATTGCTGATAGAATAAATCAATGAAAATTCTGAGAGGTATTACCATTCCTTCTTTACATATTAAACATCTCATTGTAAATTTGAAAACCGTTATTTATAAAGTTACAGCAAAATGCAGACAATAAGTAAAATAGAAAAATAATGAGGTCTTGCAGACATTTGCACCCATTTTGACAGGGAAGTCTTTGCTTCCTAAAGTTCTAGGAGGAAAAAAAAGAAAAACCCTTTTTGCTCTAACATGTTGACCTTTGAGTCTGAATTAGTGCAGTATCAGTGGCAAAATCTGAACTGTAAAATGAATCTGTTAGGATTAAGGGTTTAACTGTTGCATGGCTAAATGGGTCAAGCTCTCTTAACTGATGGATTTAACCAACACCACCCAAAAGAGGAAAAGTTTAGATTCAAACAAACCTGCCAGCTTTCAATATTTCTAGTATATCACACTTTTTCCATGAGACTCACAACCTCTCAAGTTTTGGAAGGGGGGAAAAAAAATAAATTCACACTTGCAGCTTCCTTTCTGTGACAGCCTTATTAAAGGAAAGTGAGCACTCACTCTCACAATATCCAACAGCTCAGGGAGGCACAATTTTATTTGCTAACTGAAATTTGAAAAATATAACCAGTTCCACTAATCTGCCTTCAATGATACAATAATTTATTCCAACTTCAATGAATGCTACAAAATATGCTCAACTCTTAAGGGGAATACAAAGTCCTTCACTTGCCAGATTTGATTCACAGGGGAAGAAATAGAGACTACAATGCTTCTGTTAACCAAATGTAAACATTTTAATAGGATAAACTGGTATAAAAGGAATTTAATTTTTTGTAACCTTAAGGATAAGGAATAGCTTAAATGTATTTATCAGCTGATATGGGAAGTCAGTAAATGGTTATCTTAAAAAAAACCAAATCTCATATTTGAATTCATATTCCAGAGCTCACATTAATGGCCCTATAATTACAATAGTTTCTTCGTAGGTTTGTAATTCATCTCATCATTCTGTTTATTTTAAGTGCAAAGCCTAAGAAGTCACCCAGGCCTTACTGATGTTCTTCTTGATTCTCTACCAATTTGCTTGCAATGAAAATTAGAATTAGATGTAATGGATACCGTCAATTTTTCTTAAGCAGCCATAGGTAAGCGCATAACTCTGAATAGACCAGGAAAATTATCTTATAAAAGCTTTTGTCTCAAGAGAACTGGATTCTCTGGTGGCTGTGAAGTACCCCCCTCCCTACTCTTCTCATCCTAATGCAAGGAAAGTGTGGATGAATGCAGATTTCTCCATTTAGTTTCCACCAAGTGTGTGTTCTCCTGCCTGGGTCTGTCTTGCTGCCTAATGAAATAATCACTGAGGATGCAGTGGGGGAGTGGCAGTGCGAGAGAGGAGGAACCACCCTAAAAGGTCTATTACTCTGTCAATATGTGTACAGAACTCTCATTAATGTTAATTAGATTTACCCGCCAGTATGAAGGGGAGGCTAGACCTTAAACAGCAAGTTTGAAAAAACCTATCTAGCAATGCAAAATATAGGGGAAAAAAATTAGAAATCATTCCTGCCTCCAAGCAACCCTAACTCATGTAAAAGACATTTATGTGGCCATTAACCCAAGCAGAAATTGGACTTGTCAGCATTGCATGCAGAATGTACGTAAGGGTAACTGTTCATGAACAATTTCTCAGATGAATTAAATACAAACTGGATTTATTTCTAGGCAGTAGATGTACTCTGTCCATCATCTCCTTAATAGAACGACTGAAAAAGGCTTAAGTTTTATAGACCTTTTATTCGTGCTTGCCTTTAAGGTAGAAGACTGCGGATCAAAAGAAAGAACTGCTGCTGAGGATTTGGCTTATTAATACAACCAAAAACCCAGGGTCATCCTTGTCTTCTCCCTTTGTCACGTAGCCTATTTCTAATCCATCTGCAAATCCTATTATTTTCCTTCAAATAAATTTCAAATCAGACCACTTTGCTTCACCTGCACCTCTCCCTCACCCTGGTCCTACCTGACACACGTCTCACCCTGATTATTATAATAGCTGTAACTTGGACCCTAGTCCTCCGCACGAAAATCAGAAAGTCCTTTCTAATATGAAAGTCAAAGTCTGTCACTCTCTACTTATCCTGTTCAGTGGCTGGCCATCTCACTCATAGCTTCCCAGTGGTCCTGAAGATGGGGTCCACTGTCATCCACACCCGCTGAACTCACACCCCTCTGTGTCTCTTCCCAAGCCCTCCTCACCAGTCACACTGTCTCCCTGGAGTTCCGTGGACATGCCAGGTGATGTCTGGCCTTTCTACATGCCATTCATCTCCCTCAGATCTCACTTCTTTCAGGCCTCTATGGGAAGTTCATCTCCTCCAAGAAACCTTCCCTGGCCATCCTAACCAAATTAGCAACCTCCCTTCCCACTTCCTGTATTTCCTCTCCCTTTCCCTGCCATATGTTGCTCCATAGCATATAACACCATAGTAAGTGTACCATTACTAAGGCATCTGTCTGCACCTGTCTGCCCCAGGTGAATGGAAGCCCCATCTGAGCATTTGCTGTGAGTCTTTGCTGTTGGCCCAGCACCTTGGACAGTGCCCAAAACACACAAGATACTCAACAAATAAAAAAAAAATACTGTGGTCATTGGAGAGACATTGCAGTCATGCTCAGTTACTAATAGACAGTGAACCCATTTTCTCAAGCATCTGAAAATTTCTCCGTACCACATTAGGAGATTATATAAGAAGATACAGCTGTAGGTCAGCTTTAGAAATCCTCATTTGGATAACACTACTTACCCAGATTTCTTTAGTAACTTCCCACATTGGATGCTTAAAAATATCTTTTGCACTCAATGCCTTTTATTCTTAAATATCTTACTTGAAGACCACACACAGTTTTTCTTCCATTTCAAGTTCATTGAACAAAAACTTCCACGTGGATGATGGCCTGTATTTTGTTTTTGTTAAGCCTGGACCTGTCTCAAAATCAGAGTTGCAAAGAGAGAAGGAACACTATCTTATATAGCATAATCAGAAGGGCTAGAAACAGGGCCTTCAGCATGTGTGCACAGACCTGAACTATGCAGCCTACCAGTTTGTGTGTGTGACATGCTGACAGAGGTTGACACTTGCTGAGTACCGTGTAGTTGTCAGCTGGCATTAAGACTTGCAGGTCATTCTGCAGTCAAAATGAAGGAAGAGTGACAAAGTCCATATTCGAAATCTACACTCCTGTACTGTGGCAGCCTGACACAGTTCTGCTTTCTCCAAAGCACCCAGTGCTTCCTGTGTTTTGTGGAGCACAGAGAGGGACATGTTTAAGCTTAAACAGGATAGCTATTAACTTCTCACGTGCATTTTGTTCATTGTGGTCAGTAAGAGTATATTTTTCTCATCCAACTTTTATATAATTTGCTTAAGTTAATTGCAGTCACATGTAATAAAAAGTAAGCAAGAGGGGAAATCAGGGTAGAACACGCCTAACAAAAAAGAGGACTCCTATTATGGTCTCAGTAGTTCCAAGAAATGTGACAGAAGGCAGTAAACCAATGGTAAAAAGAGTTCAAGGGGTGGGATTTTCTTTTTACACTTTGTAGGGATTTTAATGCTTGCTCCGTGTCTAGTGAAATAGATTTTGTGTTGTTAAAAATAGTTACTTGACGGTCTACAATACTACCGTATTGTATTGTATGGCATTATAGTCACAGAGTTAGGCTTTTTAAAGAACTGTGGGTTTTTTTCCATACTTGTCATCATGCCTATCGTGAGCAAAGCAACCTCTTAAACTCATGGAAGTAATTAGGGATGTGATCGGTGCAAATACTTTTATATTGTTATAAAGCTTTCTTTTGGAAGTGAATCACTATGTGTTTCTAAATTGGGGCCTTTTTCTTCTTCTAAATCATAGAGGTTGTGCTTTCTTTGTCGGTATAATGAATAAGAGCCTTATCTGGAAATTGTTGCATCGCCACACTCCATGTTAGGTAGACCTGGAAATTCAGTTTCTTCTTTCTCTTCTAAGTGGAATAAATAGACTGAGGAAGTCTTCTACCTGTCTGACACTGGTAATTGAATTACTGTACAACACATTGAGCAAAGAAAATTCAGTGCAGCACCAGCAATTAAATTATGTTCTCATGTTCCAGAGAATAGGCTCTACACAGAGAAAGAGGAGACAAATGTTGCAAAATGATGGACGCTGATATTAGGCAAGGAAGAAAGAAGACGATTCATTAGGCCTTGAGCTAGGCCACCCCACAAAGGACTGAAAAGAAATGACTCAGACAGACTTGGTTTAAGTAGTTTCCTTTTGGGGTTACTTCCAAATCAGCCAACAAACAGTGCAAAGGCTACGAGAGATCAGGCTGCAAGTGCGTGGACAGGACTCCCTAGATTTTCTCAGAGGAGGACCTCAAATTTGGGGGCCAGTTGAGCTTGCACAAAGTAAACAATCAGCCCTGGGGGTGGGGGGCGTCCAGAGCAGAGCCCTACTGACTCACGCCTCTCATTGAGGGAAGAACCCTCCTCAGCACTCAAAGGTCGTGTTATGTCCTGACCAAGCCTTTATGACCTGGGCCACAGGTTTATATATTCAACAGCCATGGTGGCCATGGCCCCAGAGGGCTACTAATGCTAGTGATTTCACATTCATTATCTCATTTGCATTCGTTTAGCTCACACAACGATCCTGAAACATAGGTTTTATTTTTATCTTTATTGTACCTACGAAGAGCCTGAAGTATAATGGGTGACATCACATTAATGAGAGCAGTTACCACTTAGTGTGTGCTTACCAGTTACTAGGCACTATCCTAAGCCCTATGTGTATGCTGTCAGATTTCATCCTCAGTAGAACCTCTTATTATTATGCATGCTTTGGATGATGATGAAGATGACGATGATGAGGATCACCTTTGTGAATGTCACAAAGCACCACACTTAAGCACCTGAACACAGAAGGAAGATATTTTATATATCCACACTGCCTTGTGTGCACGTGTGAGCACATGTGTGCACACACACATACACACACGCTTCTTTCCCACGACCGGCACATCTTACGTCCCAGGCTGCCCTGCTAGGTTGATGGGTGCAGTGACATGGCAGCAAGACAGCACCTATTCCTACTTTTTCCACCTCCACCTGCCTGATGTAGAAAGCAATGGATGAGAAGGAGTTTTATAAACCATGAGTGGCAATATAAACTCAGGACTATATTTTTTTAAATGTTTAATTCACTTGTATTGAGGTGTAATTTACATATAATAAAACTCACCCATTTAAGTATGTATTTCAAGGAGTTTTGACACATTTACATACAATGTAATGACTACCATAATCAAGTAATAGAAACTCTGGGAGGCCGAGGTGGGCGGATCGCTCAAGGTCAGGAATTCAAAACCAGCCTGAGCAAGAGCGAGACCCCGTCTCTACTATAAATAGAAAGAAATTAATTGGCCAACAAATATATATAGAAAAAATTAGCTGGGCATGGTGGCACACGCCTGTAGTCCCAGCTATTTGGGAGGCTGAGGCAGCAAGATTGCCTGAGCCCAAGAGTTTGAGGTTGCTGTGAGCTAAGCTGACGCCACGGCACTCACTCTAGCCTGGGCAACACAGTGAGACTCTGTCTCAAAAAATAAATTAAAAAAAAAAAAATCAAGTAATAGAACATTTCCATTACCCCAGAAAGTTTCACTGTGACCCTTCCCAGTCAAGCCTACCCACCTTCCCTCCCAAGCAACCACTGTCTTCTGTCACTAATGATTGGAAGATAAAACTAATGCCTCTGTCACTATAGATTAGATTTGTCTTTCCTGGAGTTTCATTTAAACGGACTTGTACTGTATATGTGTCTCTGCAGTTGTATATATCAGTAGCTCATTCCTTTTTATTGCTGAATGTTATTCCATGGAATACATATACAAGAGTTTTTTATCCTTTTATTTGTTGATATTATCAGTTGTTTCCAATTTCAACAACTGTGAATGAAGTTGCTATGATAATTTATGTACAAGTCTTTATAATGATATGTTTTCACTCTCTTGGGTAAATACCTAGAGGTGGAATTAGTGATTTATATGGTAAGCATATGTTAATTTTATAAAAAGCTGGAAAACTTCTTTCAAAGTATTTGTATCACTTTGCATTCCCACCAGCAATCTATGAGAATTCCAGTTTTTCACATCTTCACGAACACTGGTAGGGTGAGTCTCTTTAATTTCAACCATCTAATGAGTGTGCAATGATAACTAATCATGGCTTTAATTTGCATTTCTGTGATAACTCACAATATTGAGCTTTTTTCATGTGTTTATTGGCTATTTGTGTATCTTTATTTTCAAATGTCCAGTCACATTTTTTGTCCTTTTTTATTGTTTATTAGCAAGTTATATGCTTTTCTTCTATATTCTGGATACTAGTTTTTAGTCTGTGGCTTGATTTTTCATTTTCTTAATGGTTAATTTTGATAAATGTCAATTTTAATAAAATCCAATTTATAATTTTTTTCTTTTATGGTTCTGCTTTTTGTATCTTAAGAAATTTATTCCAATGTCATGAGGATTTTCTCTGTTTCTTCCAGAAATCTGACAATTTGAATTTTTGTGATTGGTTCTATAACTAGTAGAGCTCTATAATTTGAGTTAATTTTTGTTTATAGATTGTGATAAAGGACAAGACACATTTTTCCATTTGTATAAATGCATATGTGCCATTTTTCCAGTACCATATTGAAAAGAATATCCTTTCCCCATTGAATTACCTTGACACCCTTATCAAAAAACAATTGACCACATGTATATGTCTTTATTTCTTAGGTTGATACTTTTAGTTTAAACATTGCAATAAATGTTGGATGAAACATATTTTAATCTCCATAAGTATTAACTAAGAAATCCATCACAGATTTTTTGAGTAGGTTAAAGTCAAAAAGCCATAGTTTGCTTATCCCTGGGTATTAATAATTAGAAAATTTGGAGAAACTTGTATTACATTTTCAGATCAGAAGACTTCCCATTGTGGGAGGGGAGGACAGAACTGAGTATTTTGTGAACATTTCTCCTGTCTCTCCTCACCTGCTGCATTGCCCTCATCACCGAGAAAGTAGCTTAATGAACTTCTGTGCGTCCAAAGCCCAGGCTGCCAGGAAGAATGGCATCTGGGCTGACACTTGAAAGGAGAGAATAAGCCAGGAAAATACCTGGAAGACCACCCCAGGCAGAAGGACAGCAAGTACAAAGGCATGAAGTCCTCTCAACAGCCCAAGAGGGCTTTTGCAGTAGAATTCCTAGGGGTGGGACTAAGCATGGTGGAAAGGGGCCAATGACGTAAGGGTGGCCCAGCTGCAGTGATAGCACATGGTGTGGGAGGGGAAGGATTAAGTGTTTGGAAAGGCTACTTAGGTACAGATTATGAAGTGGCTTAAATCCTAGATTTAGCAAATTAGCTTGAATTGGTGGGCAATAGGGAATCACTTAAGTAAAGGCTGCCACGATGGAAGGGGTATTTTTTAAGACAATTAATTTAGAGCTATCACATGCAGAGTCAGCAATGAATAATTAACTATCTAATTAAATTGATTTTCAAAGTGAGTTTGAGTCAGGAAAGGGTTTGGTGGTGCTAGATCAGTTAGGAGGCCACTGCTTAAATGTAGATGTAGGCTAAAGTTATATTCATGGAGGTTAAAATGAGAGGAACCAAACAAGGTGGTATTGCATATCAAGAATTAGTAACATTTGGTGTCTTAGTCTATTGGGGCTGCATTAGCAGAATATCTTAAACTTATGTGGCTTACAAACAAGAGAAATATATTTCTCACAGTTCTGGAGGCTGTGAAGTCCAAGGTCAAGGCAGATTCAGTGTCTGGTAAGGGCCTGCTCCTTGGTTCATAACCAGTGTTTTCTCACTTGTTCTCATGTGGTGGAAGGAGTGAGGGTGCTCTCAGAGTCTCTCTTTATAAGGGCACTAGTCCCATTCATAAGGGCTCTGCTTCCATCATGTAATCACCTCCCAAGGGCCTCAGCTCCTGAAACCATCACACTGGGGGTTAAGATTTCAAAATATGGATTTTGGAGGGGACATAAACATCTAGACCATAGCACTTAGTAACTAAAATGTAAGAACAATTCATATTATCATAGTATGTTATGTGTCTTCAATTTTCAATGGATATCCATGACAAAAGTTGTGTGACCATCTATCATGGTATCTATACCTGCATAATATATGTTCCACAAGGGCAGGGTTTTTATTTTTTTTAGTTGCTTCACTGCTATATTCCAAGTATCTAGAAGAGTGTGCACACAGTAGATATTCAGTAAATGTTAGATGAATGAAAAGTATTCAAAGATCAGAAAAGTCATCTTGAATCTTAAAAAGGTATTATATTATTAGAATGTGGGATCATCATCACTGTGCCAGGGAGTTACAAGATGTTTCTTTGGTTACTTGCTCAAATACAAGGAAATCATCTCTTGGCATTATTTAGATTCCCAAAATTAAAAATTTATTGAGGGATGGCCATTGTCCAGGCCACACACACACACACACACACACACACACACACACAAAGGTATCCTACATGATAGATTTCAGACGTTATAGGCATTTGCTTTTTTAATAGTCCTGAAGGTGTATTACATTTATCTGGGCTACATAAGATCTAAATCAACAGGCAACAGATATTTATTAATTCAAACCCTTTTTCTATTTAGAAGACAGCCAAGTTATATCAGTAAGGAGAGCTATTGCTCTAGGATAGTATCTAAAACAGTAGAAAGAAATAGAGTTTTTTAAATGTTAAGTGATAGGATAACTTTGTAAATCATTCCTACTGAAATAGTGGTATTTGGAAAGTTTAATTTTTGCTTGTTTACTCCTGTCGGTGCTGCTGGAATGACCCGTCTTCTGTGTAATCTGACACGGCAGGAGCAGATGCCAATGCACGTGCTTCGTTATGAAGGTTTCAGACCGTTTGCTCTAGTGTAAATCCATGTAGGCTGTGTAAAGATGCTGTTCTGCATAGTTTGTTTTGTCTCTAGGCCATAGAGCACTAAGCCCTGGACATTACTGTGTACAATGGCTTTTGAATTCCATGCCCATGGACCACAGCCAGCATCACACACAGAAGTTAATGACCGATTGTTATCTTAGCCCATAGCTTGCATTCCTTTTGATAAGACTATTTCAGCAAGGGGGTGGATCACAAAGTACAGGATTAATTAAGGTCAAATCCCAATGAAACATGCAATCTATTTTCTCAAGGAAAGAACTTGGAAGAATCACAGGGTGAATTTTATAAACTCAGACCCAATTTTTAAAATAATGTTTAATTAAACTTGAAGCTTAATTTTCTTCTTGTTTTAAAGAGACGGAATAGGAATGCAACATAATTTAAATGTGCCAGTATATCAGCAGACGGGAAACATTTATCATTGCTGTGAACTACTGTAATTTACAATGGTGACGAACCACTGTGAACATCCTGAAACCAGGCATATCTAAATTATCCAACTATGCTGACACTAGTTTATTAACATCTGACAGTAAAAATTGGTCTCTGGGAAACCATTGAATTTAGGTCCAGTGGTGTACCGTTATTTAAAAATGTGGGGTTTGATGGAGAATGATGAACGAAGTCAGCCTTGTGGCTCAGTGCACCAATCATCTCCGTTTTACTGTTTTGCAAAAATGCCAACCCCAACTGGGATTATAATTCAAGATCAGATCATGCTGAATTTTTGGATCTCTTATAAAATATGTTTTTCTTTGGGGATGACAATGACATTTTCCCCTAATTATCTTTTGATAATTTTTCCTATCATATTATGAAGTCTTGGAAGTAATTAAAAATTAACCTTCTTTGTAGAACTCATAAGTAAGCTCCACTGAGCTAAAGTCCTTAGCGCATTTCATGCCTTCTCTTCTGCTGTTGAAAATAAGTTGTACTTAACGGGTATAGTTAAAATGAAAATTTTAAAATGAAGGTTGTCTTCCTTTATTCCCGAATATAGACACAAAATCGTGCCTGTTCTGATTGCATCTCTCTCAATATGGGCAGCTGCAGGGATGATTAAGCACCTTTGCAGAGAAAGTTGGAGTGAAAATAAGTTCGAAGATAAAGTAAATGGCATTTTTACAGGTCTCTTTTGTTTTGTTTCTGCTTTTTAGAATGCTGTCAGCAAGCAATAAGAGTTAGACTTTCTAGCTGCCTGGTAGTTTGTAAAACTATTAAACTGCTTGGAATGTAAATATTCCAAACTAAGATTAGTATAACTACTAATACAATAATACAGTAATGATTTCAGTAAAACATAGCTGTATGTTAGGTAGCTCTCTTCTACCTCACATGTGGTGTTTAAATAGTTTTGTAAAATTCTTGAGATGTTTGAAGTTGAGCAACTCATCTGAATATATGGGCTTGAGTTTCTGCCCATGTTAGAAGCAGTGGGCTGGAAACTGCCTCTCAGGATGTCTCCCGGACCCTAAGCCAGGAACGCACGGACTTCAAACCACCCTCACTTTATCCCCAAGAGAAACGTGCCCTACATGATACTCATCCCATCTGTGTGTCTACTAGATTGTACCTAATAGAGTCCAGTGACTGACCCCCCCTTCAATATCAAAATCCAGCAGAGTACATGTATGACACAGAGTGCAGAGAAATCAACCCATATTTATTATGTAAAGTAATTACCTATTTAGTGCACAGGGCTAATGTAGTAGATTAAGGTGGAGAATGTATATGAAAGTGTTTAGAAAAATCATACATATATAAGCAGTGTTATGATTCACTAGTAAAATTATAGTACACAAGTATAGCTATAAAGATCCTTGAGGGTAAGAATCAGAGCTTTGGATGTGTTTCTTTGGTTTGGTTATTATTATCCATTTGACCTTTAGAACCAAGCATAGGGTTCTACACATATTATATCTACAAAAATTATTGTTGTTGTTGTTGTTTGGTAATAATACACCGAACTCAAAAATCACTCCCTCCAAGAAGCCTTCCCTCAACTCTTCATCTAAATCAGATGTTCTAGTGTCCGCACTCCTGACCTCCCAGGATTCGCTCTTATGACATTTTGTGATTCTGGGAATCTGTATGTGTTGTGACTGCCTCTCACTGAATGACTAGTTCCCTGATGCTGGGGACAGCCTCTGTTTGGATAATCATGTAGCTCCAGTGTCTGGCACAGTCCCACAGTCCCTGTCACGACAGGAGTTGCTCATTGTGTTTGAAGAAGGAAGGAGAGGGAGGAGGAACCAGTGAAGGAGGGGCAAGCAGAGAGACAGAATGGAATAAAATGTACACTTAAATTCAAATCCAGTTAATGGATTTAATAAATCCAGGGTTCCACAAAAGCAACAAAGGGTAGCTGGCTTTCTCAGAGCATCACCTGCATATGGGCATCCTACACTGTACCTTTTCATTTTTTTTCTCTCTCTTTTTGCTCTGAGAGAGGGGGAAAACTTACATATCCACAAGAAGTTGAAAGAAAAAAAAATTAATTTGGATTGCAGATTTTATATTGTTGGTGATAAATTTTCATGCAAGATAGTCCAAACAGAATTTTTTTAAAGCCTTTAGAATTAGAAATAGATGGAATTTGGGTGGGCAATAGATGTTGAGCCACACACTACTTAAATTGATACATAAAATAGATATTAAGAAAAATAAGTGCTTTTGCCCTAAAAATGGGGGGGGGGTCAACTAATGCTTACATTCTTTAAACTGGAATTTTGGACTTTATAATGCAAAAGCAAATGAGAAATGTCAAATAAAGTTCAAGGGCAAGTTATGCAAATGGAAAATTAATGGCTTTCTTTTTCTCTGTGTTAGGCATCATTTCCTAAACATTTGAAGCAAAATGTATATTTAAACCACATTTAGATTTATCATTGACATCCTTTTAAAGAAAAATAGGAATTAAGATGCAATTTGTGTACATTCCTATACTTCATATGCTTTCTATCTATTTAGCAGTGATGTTGTAGAGAGAGCTAGTCTTTCAGAAAATGTCAAAAAGAACAATTTCCCCAAAACAATACTGTTGATTATAAGTAGGCTGCTTTACTTTATACCAATGTAATGAATTCTCTTGATAATAGGACTTTTTCTTCTAATTTTTCAAGATAATTTTAGTGACTTACGATCAAAAAACTAAAGGATAAGGAGAAACCTAGCTCAGTGAAAAATATTTCAGTGCACTTATATACCAGCCAGCTATTTCTTGAGGGCAACTTTAAATCTAAGTCAAGTCACAAATGGATTGAGACTGGTGATCTCACTTCGTCCTTTGGAAAACTATGTATATCACAAAAATCAGTATATATTTTGACATAGTTGGCAGCCTTTGCTTGAAATAGGCTCTGAATCAACTGAGCATGGAAACTCAATTTGCCTGGGGACATACTAGCCTTTAAATAAAGACAGTTGATATTCTCTAGTAGGACAATGGAGAAATCTCCCAACATCTATAATAGTGTATACACTATAACATTAATAGACAGTCTTGGTTTCAAATCATCAGCTACTCATAATGATTATAGATACTGTTTAGGACAGAAGTTTAATAAATGTGCTTTTAAGCTTACTTGAACACATGTTTTTTTTTTTTTTAAGTGCCGATTTCATTGCATATTTTCTTTTATTTCTCCCAGAAGATGATTTTTACGTTATCTCCCAGCAACCCTTGTCACGCAGACTAGCCCCTGCGGATCATGAGCTCTGCGACAGCCATTGCAGATTGCTAATGGTAACACCACACTAGTGAATAGACAACTTGGGATGTCTGATCTAGCCCAGGGGTGCAAAGGGCCTGCTCGGAGAGGAGACGTGATGAAGCTACTTAGGAACAGGGAGACCTAAGTTAGGAGTGAGCAAATGTGTAAGCAATTATCCATGGGAACATACTACCTTAAAATAATTGGAACCACTGTGCACATTGCTTAACGCTACCTGATGCTTGCTATCAACTTGCAGATTCACTTCTTTGCTGGCACTGAGCAAAATAAAGGAGAAAAAGTGAAGCACCATCTACATAAGGCAGACTCTAGTGGTAAAACACAACTACTTGCAATTGTTTTACATGGATACATTTTATCATTCTATCATTTAAAATGACCTTGGATCAGTATACTCAGAAATTTGAGTGGAGAAAAAAGAACTTATGTTTGAAATTATCAAACGAGATAAAAAGTACATTTTGAAAAAATGTTTTTCAAGATATCCGAATAGTAAAAGTACCTTGTTTCTATAAAATCTACTATTTGGAATATTTCAAAAAGTTGGTTCATACAACTTTCAGACAATTGCTTTGAAAGAGCAGAACTTTTACTTGTTCCACTAGAGGCTTACTGCTGCTAAATTGTTCCTGCCTCTTATAATAATGACCTACTAATATTGTTTTGGAAAGATCACATTTAAGTTTTAAGCCAAAATCCTTGTTCAATGTAAGTGAAAGTGTTACACTGAAACCCAAAACAGATTAGAAAGAGAGAAGGAAGCAGGGAAGGAAGAAAGATGCTAGTCTACAACTAGTCTACAGACATAGTGAGATTATAATTTTTACAATAATAATATTATCACTTAGAAAAAGACAATTTAGAAGGAGGTTAAACTATACTGTGCTAGTACTCCAATCTATGTGTATAGCTCTAACTAACATAAATTTGACATAAGCAAAGCATCTAAGATAAAATACTCATACTGTGTTTTAAGTTATTCTAATTGCCTCTCCCACTCTAATTTTAATGCATCCAAATCATTTTTATCATATAAATGAAGTTTGAAAATGTCAGCCAGAATCCAAATTCCAGAATTTTATTAACAGCAAATAGTCGAGTAAAGAACTTGTAAGATGGGTAAGCAGATCTGATGTCTTTGCTTTTTCAACTGTGAGTTAGTACCTGCCCTCTCTGTTTCCTGCAAGCAGGCACAACACGTGCTCACTCATTGGCGGTGGCAGTTTGGGTATTGCTGTATCTGTTGCTTGTGGTGGGTATCATGCCAGGAAAGTTTGCTTCCCAGCTGAATGGATTAAGGAAAGGAATTTGGTTTGGATGAAAGAGGTTGTATCGAGGCCAAACAATGTCCAGCTGCACAGCTTAAGAGCTCATTGTATTGTCTTACACGTGATAAAGCAAACCAGCAGAAGCAGTATGGCGCGACAGTCACCTTTGAGAAAACACAAATTAGCTGCTTGCTCTCCGCCTCCAAAGTAAAGCTTACAGTCACAGCTAACTTGTATATAAGACACTCAAGTGATGCTTAATGTAAGAGACACTTCGTTCTCGCCAGGTTTTCAGCATCTCAAAATTCAAATGCCAGTACTCAAATACCAATTTCCTTATCAACACGTAGACTTAAGGAAATGAAATAAAATTAAAGAAATGGTACATAAAAATTGTAAAAATGAATCTGTCTCTACCTATTGAGTGATTAGTGAGAGGTTTTCTTTGATATCCAATGGCTACAGCTTCTCAGTGAGAGACGTTCTGCCCTTTTATTCCAACCCTTGATTTTTTATGTATCTCAAGACTTTCCAGACAGTGAAGTTTATTTTATTGAATGCTTGGACGTGGATCGTGAGCTGGTTTCTTTGAATACATTTTAGAATCGATTCCTTCTCAAGATACAGCATATTACTACTGTGGCAAGAGAAATAATTAGATTTGGCCACACTGCTGGTACAAGAGCTCTCTCAAACAGATGGGCAGCCCCATCCTTTCGTGGCTGTAAACAAATAAATTTCGAAATAATGGTATATTGCAGTAAGACACGTAAGGTGTTAAAATAAATCAATGACTAGTTGAATAGGAAGAATATTCTAATTGCATATTTTTGTTTTCTAAGCTTCTCTCTCTTTTCTCTCATTTTTTCTCTTTCTTATAGTCTCTTGTATAATTCTTTAGAGCCAGTGCCTGCATGCAGCAATATTTTTTGTTAAATTTCAAAGCTGAATTTGCCCAGAAGAACAAAGAAAGCTGTTTTTAAACTTTGATCTCATCATCCAGTTTCCATTCTAGAAGGGATATAGATACTGCAGGCCAAATTTGGCCCTGATTCCCTAAGAAAATATAGTCATTTGAATTCAGAGGGAATTGGAATTTTTGCATGTTTGAGGAACATGCTGGCCTCATAGCTTCAATCAACAAGCTATGAACCTGAATGGCCCAAAGTAAGTCCTTCAATGAACTGTACATATTAAATCCCAATCTATCTTCAAAGGCCCCTAGCAGTGGATAGAACGCACAGATGAAAGGCTTGGTGAGAAGAGATAATTAAAACTTAATGGATGCTTGTTGTATAAGTAGGTGCAAAGAAAAATGATCACTTTAGGTATTCACAAGGAATTTATAAAGAGGTCTATGTGTTATGAGTAATTAATTTTGGATAGTTAACACTAAGAACGTGACCTCTAAAAGATGCAGCCCAAGGTTAAGTGCCCAACTCTCGCTTCTGTTCCGGCTTATGAGTTGTTTCATATGCAATGTAAGAAAAAGACAGTAAATCCAAGAAATCTGAAGAAAAACTGACTTCTCCTAAAATTTTCTATTGAATTGATTCAGACTAAAGCAATGACCTTCTGATTTTTTGAGGTCTCTCCTAAAAGGTCTCCGGGGATAAAGGGGCGTAATATGTCCCTTGAAAAAAATAGACTGATTAGGGCTTTTGACCAGAAGGTTTCAGAAATTAGAAGTATCTCTCCCCTTAGGTGGTGACCACAGAGGCATTTGCTCCAATTGCACCTCGACACAGCCTCTCAGGAAATGGCTGATCCACCAACAAAGTAAGATATGGACTTGAGGTGTCAAAAAGATAAGGGGTAATTTTACAAAGCTTTCAGAACTTCAATCTCCAGTAAGCTACTAGATCTGTCTAGTGGCAGCTACTTTTGTTTGTGTGTGTCAGATGACTCCGGCTTGAATGAGCTTTTTCATACACGTTCCGTTTGAAGAAAAGCCGTGCTGTGTTCTTTTCTTTTGTCATTCCTGTGTCTGTGTTGGACAGTAGCGTTGCTTTCTCCCAACCCTGCCATCCCTTCTCGGTTCTGTCCTTCCCCTCTTCATCGCCCCACCCCCCAACAGTCTTAGTGCCTTAATGTAGCTAGGAAAAAACAGGCACTCTGATATCAAATTGGGAATATGTTGATGGAGTTATTTTCTTCCCCTCGTCTATATGATGTTATTTGTATACTACACGCACCGCTGATTATTGTCGACATATGACAAGTACCAGCAGGAACTTGGCTATAAAACACACATTTGCCACAGGTGAGAGAGTAAACATAGATACAGGGACACACATTTAGAACACAAACATGAAAATTAAAATGGAAAGGGAGCGAGAATATAGAATAGATTAACATTGATTTGTTGAGTTTAAGGACTCTTTATTTGGAAAGCCAGACACCTTTGATGAAAACGTTCAATCTGCTACCCGTGTAGACGAGCTATAGGCTTTTTCATGACAATCTGAAGTCTCTAATTCAATGAAACGTAAGAACAATGGTTCTTAGAAAGGTGACAGTCAAAACCTAAAACTTAAAATTCTCAAGCCTAAAAATCCTCCCTTTTCTGTTAAATGTTTTAAACATTTTCTGATACAAGTTTGCTGTTGTAACATCCAATTGGGAAGCTATGAAAATCAATTCATTTACATAGGTAAACAGGTCATAATGAGTGCATGCTGTTCGAATAGTGACAATTTACTTCCTTCTTATTAAAAAATAATAATAACAAGAAGTCACAGTCTCTGCGTGTGATTCTTCATCTTCCTGCCTCTCCCTATGGATAGGAGGCCACAGGACTTCTTAGAGGAGTGGGCACTTTGAAAAAGACAATAAAAGCTCTGAATATTTAAACTTGCAGTAGAAACATTTTCAAGCACATACAAAGGCAGAGCATATCTTTTACCAATCTTGTTCTATTTATTCCTTCCACAATATTTAGTTATTATTTATTTACTACTGAACTACTTTAAAGCTAATTATTTCACCTACCAAAACTTCAGAATATAGCTTTCCTAGATAAGAACACATGTATTACCTATTTGCTCGTTTTCATATTACCACCATGCCATTCTCCCACCTTCCACAAAACAAGTGCCCCAGAGCAGCTAACGGTCCATATTGAAATTTCTCTGATTGCCTCAAAAATGTCATTTAGCAGTTCGTGTGGTTAAGTCAGGATCCAAACAAGGGTCACATGTTGCATTTTTCCCCTAGCTCTCCTGTATTGTATAATAATCTCCTTCCCTTTTCTAATGCCAATTATTTGTTGATGAGATTCAGAATTTCTAAAAAGAGGGAGGAGTGAGAAATACCACATAGTGGCGCTGTACGGTCCCCACTGTGTCCCATCCGTCCTCACACCTGGAGTGGCGCCAAGGTGGGTGACTGGGCTCAGGGTCCCTGCCCGAGCTGCCCGTTACAAAAGTCCTGGCCTTTTTTTTTTTTATTTAATCTCAGTCTAAGTATCCTTGGATGATTATTTACTGAATCCATTATTCCATTAGGGGGTGACAAAATGGTGACTTTTTAGAGCTATGATTTCTTATCAATTTATTAAAATGCCTGCTTATCACTTTGACTGTAAACCAGCAGCTGGGTCTTTCTTTCCATAGATAACAACAAAGGCTCCAGTTATGTTTGACACCAAACAAAGCCAGGGCCTCAGGAACTATCACAGGGACCTCACAAGGGTTGAGACTAGATGTTGAGGAGAGGAAGCTGCACAAGGAGATGTCTTCAACAGACATCAGATGAGCTCTGTGTCTTTCAATTTGGGATGGTGGGAATAAAAAAAAAAAAGAAAAAAAATCACACCCAGGCATGAGTCCATCCACTAGACATTGGCAGAGGGCCACAGGGTGGAGTATTTTTCTTTACTTAATATTACGAAGTCGTTCTCCAGGCTCTCCACAGATTTTCTCTATTAGATTATCTCAGAAGGCCACAGCGAGTGGTGAGCCTATTTCTCATTTTATATAAAAGCCAAGCAGGCAGAAGGCTGAAAAATCCATTCAAGATTCTACTTGGTGTCTTCTGTCTTCTCCAAATAAAGCCGATCCGAGAAGCTGAAACAACCTTATCTCCCACGAGGCCCAAGGGCACATGTAAGGTTCTGGGAAAGAATTAGCAAAGGCCCAGAGAACGGAATAAATACTTGTTTCAAATATAATTTGAAGACATTGTGGACTAAGACCAACCTAATCTCTGAGAGAATAAAGACAAGTCTCTCTTTTAAACGCGCAGGGCCCTTTCCACAATAGCTAGTAAATTGACTCCCACCTGCACCGTGCCACGGAACACAAGAGCAGAAAAACATTGTCTTTGCTTGACGGATGAAGGCTGTTCTTTGACCCACTGTGCCACCTATTAGTGTTTGAGGAACACAGCATTTCTGTAGCCCTTCACCAATGCCACGTGAAGACTGAACATCTCTCTCCCCCCTTCTCCTTTCTTCCTCCATCTCTCTCTCTCTGTCTCTTCTTTCTTCCCCCTGCCCTCATTGCCACATCAACCTTTAAGAAAAAAAAATTTAATGTGGCTATTCAAGTAGCAGGGACTTTGTATGAAAGCTTTCCTTCCACTCCCTACTTGCCCACTTCATCTGTTTCAGAAGCTGCAAATTACAGAGGTGACTTGGACATTTGTAAATAGCATGCTTTTTCTCAACTTTGCAGTCATGAGACATTGAGATGTTAAAAGCAGCGTCGCAGAGGGCACAGGCTTTGGGGACAAGGAGGATGTGGTTTAAATATGGGTCCAGCCAGCCACCTGCCTGTCGTGTGATCTTACCCGGTTCTGTAAGCCGGTTTTCTCTTCTGTAAAGCTGAGACTACAGTATTTGTTTCAGGCTGTAAGTTGTGCATGTAGCACGTCTGAAACTGTGTCTAGCATGTAGAGCAGGCGTCCTCAAACTACGGCCCGCGGGCCACGTGCGGGTGTTTTTGCCCGTTTGTTTTTTTACTTCAAAATAAGATGTGTGCAGTGTGCATAGGAATTTGTTCATAGTTTTTGTTTTAAACTATAGTCCGGCCCTCCAACAGTCTGAGGGACAGTGAACTGGCCCCCTGTTTAAAACGTTTGAGGACCCCTGATATAGAAGATATTCAGTAACAGGCCCAGCAAAGTTAGTTACTCCTGTTATTTTTAGAAAATGTCCAATGTCTAGAGCCAATTTAAAATCCATTAGATTTCTTCTTCTCATGAAGCAAATATAGTCGCTAAACAAGATCTGCCTTTCCCATGCTCGCTTTTCATGGGGTGGGGGCATTTGCCTGCTTGTTGTCACTGTCACTTTGCGTTGCAGGTGTGGACTTTGCCACGAGCTGATGATGATTCCTTTCTGGGAGGAGTAAGAGAATCAGTTTAAAATCTCTAAACATTTCCCTGTGGCATAGCGTGAGATTTTTAATGACTGTAGGGTAGAGGCTCAGTGAAACGCAGTGGGTGCAGGTCTTCCTGCTCAGAGCCACTGACGCGGCTGGGGTTGTCCAGTTCCACCTCCAGGCTCAATTCTGCACAAGGGCTGAAAACATGTCACCAGCGCTGGCTGCCTGCCTGCCCTGTCCAAGTGCCTCTCTTGAGACAACTGGGTTTTGCTCTGTTGTGAGGCCCAAACTCATCCTCTCCGTGGACAGGAACTGTGCCTTATCCTCACTAGTCCCCTCACAAGAACTGGTTCTCTGCTCGGAAATTCTAGTCCGCTGGTTTGAGCCCTGCTACGTGCTCACAGACTTCCTTGAGGTGTAGGTGTTCTGAGTAGCAGAGCGCGCTTTGGCCCCTCTACCTCTCAGTGCATGAGGACGGATGGAGGGTATCTGACCACTGCACTCACTGACACATCTCCGTGCCATACTTTGTGGAGATATCTCCTGAACTCCGGCATCCTTCAGCATCTGCACCATCCTTCTTGGCTTGTGAGTTCTAGGCATGGCCTTCCCCAGAAGGTCCTGTCCAGCCATCCATGGCCCACTCTTAAGGCGGGACATCCACATTCAGACCTGACATTTGTGTCTCTTTTGTTATTAGCTATTGCCAGGGGAGCGGCATCTGCCATTGAGGCATGGAGGAGACCTCTGGGTTAGGAAGATCTGTCAATGGCAAGAAGCAAAGATAGAACCTCTCTTTTTCCTTTCTTCATTAGTTTGCTTCAGGCACTTTTGTTTCGATGCATAAAACAAAAAGCTCATTGATGAAAACCATCTGGAACATTAATACGGCAAACAACCCAAAAGAAAACCACAGAGAATATAGAAAATTTTTTTAAATGAAAGGAAAAAATGGCTAATAATCATGTTATCCATAGATAATCCTTGTTACTACTTTAGAATTGTTTCAATTCAAATGGGTATTAATAAAGTTTCCATTATGCAAGGTGATTAAGTTCTAGAGACCTAATGTACAACATCATGGCTATAGTTAACAATTCTTCATTGCACACCTAAATTTTTAATAGCGTAGATCTTATGTTAAGGGTTCTTACCACAATTTTTAAAAAATTGGAATCCCAGCTACTCAGGAAGCTGAGGCAGGAATATTGCTTGAATCTAGGAGTTCCAGATCGGCATAGACAATATAGTAAGAGCTTTCTCAAAAAAATAACTACTGAATTAATTAATTAAAATTGAAAAAATTAAGGCATCATTACATCTATACACACAGAGAGACGCACATATATACATGCTCACATATATTAATGTATTCCTTTTCAAAACTTAGCATTAGCTTATAAATTTTTAAGCTTCAAAACAAGGGATGAAAATTTACAAGATCTAGAAAATCCAATTAAGCTTATTGTTCCACTACCAAACATGTTATAAATGTTGACTAAATATGATGTTTATTGATAATCACTTGGAAACTTGCCCTTGATTATTTAAAATTATTAAAGTCATTCATGTTTCATAACAATTATGGGAAATACTTTGAATCTTTTAAAGATTTTATAGTTAGCTAATTGGAAAAATCTGATTTAACCCTTTTTTTCTATCAAATGACATCAGTAAAATTATGTAATGTGTCTGAGTTTCTGAGCCTTCATCTTTAAAGTTAAAATATTGATATATACTTGAGCATAAAATATGGTAGTGTATGTTCCGTCAGTCTTTCTCGACATTATGCATGACATATGACATTTTCATGTACAACACACACCATGAACATTAACTGTGATACCTGTCTTATCTCTCCCACATAAGAAAAGATGTTAGAATGCAAATGAATGCAAATTAGTTCAGTATACTTGAATATACCAAAATAAATAACATTTTCTAAGTTAAATCCACCAGTGTTTTACAAAAAAGAGGTTGAGATCCTTAGTGTTAAAATACATAATAAATCGGTAAGCACCAAACCAAATAAGGTGCTATTATCTCAGTAATTACATTAAAGTGGAAGGTCTATTTCTCATTTTGCAGAAATCTCACCCAGGTGGGTAAACATTTTGCAAGTTTGGATACCACCTGACAAGAAACAATTAAGAAACTCAGTATTTAATTTGTTAATTTGTTACCTGATTTGAATTAAAGATAAATTAAGCTGTGTTCTTATTAGCAAGATTCAAGTAAGCAAGGTTTAGAGAAATAAATAGAGTTGAGTTTCTTGGTGACTGATTTTAATTATGAAATGATTTTCAAAGATAGCTTCCCATTTGTTCTATGTACAATAATTTCAGGAGGCAAATCTCTGAACTATAATTGATAGCTTTCAAACAACACCTTCATCTCAAATATTTGTTTATTATAAAAGCTAAATAGCATTCATCTAGGCATAAATTCTAACTTTTATTGATTCATAAAACTAAATTACCAGTAATCATTTAAATAATAATAAGCATTAGAAGTATGTAAATAAGTAATTACTATATGTGAAATTTCCAATATTTGCAAACGAAGTTATAATTAATGAGAATTCACTGTCAGCATCCATGACAAATTACATGACTATTATTAACAGGCTACAGAACAGTATAATTAAGCTTTTTAAACTGCCTAAAATTATTTTTATCATTGCTGACCTTAGAATTTTCTGATAGAAACTTTATCCCAACTATCAAGATGAAAGAAAAAAAATACCCTTTTGTCTATCGTCTTGAAACTTTCACTTCCTATGGTTCAATCTGAAAGATAATGCATCTGCTTAACATCAAGCAGTTTTTAGAACTCTCCTTGAGAATTTTTCCACCATCAGTGATTCATAACCACCTCCTTTATGTGGTCGTATGATATATCTTTTAAAGTCTACATTTTAAAGTTATTTCAGGGGCCCACTTAATCAGGGTTACAGAGGCAGCTGTGGGCTCGCCTTCATCTCTCCCCCACTTGGATTTTGTCTCGGCGTTCCTCGACCTGTCTGCTGCTGGCAGCTCAAACCGTGGCTTGCCGGCAGTGCCTTTGACCAAAAGAATAATTCTCAGTTTGCTCCATACCATGTATTTAGAGAATTCAAAATAAGGAAGAATAAACTATATTTTTTATGAGCTGCAAATACGCGTCCTACAATAAATGCCAAGAAACTAAGATTTTTTTTTTATGTTAACAGTTCCATTATTGCTCATTTTAAATGATACTCAGGCATTAAATAAGATTGTCAGAGAAGGAGCATTTATTACCCAGTACAACAGGTATAGTTTTAGATCAGGAATGGGATTGAAAAGAAGAGAACAAACTCCATGCAGATAGGTATTAGGTCTGCTCTGTCTGACGCATGCTCTCCTGCACCTCGCCTGGTGCCTAAAACGTGGTAGGCACTCAAAGATACTTGTTAAAGAAAGAAACAGACAAGGAGTGGGGGGTGAGGAAGAGGAGAGTGTGAGAAAAAGCAAGAAAAACAGAAAATATTACCCTCATCCAAAATGAAGATGCAGCCAAATCTGAAAGAATCCATGGCATGGTAGTGCTTAGCCAACTCAAGAGAGCCGGGATTAACATGATCCCAGCCTCTTATCCTTAATAAAGGAGAATGTTCAGGGACAGTTGGCATAGCTGCTGAGAAGCATGTCAGTCTCAGCTAATTGGATTCATTTGATCGTGGCAATGGCAGCAACTTGTCTCCTGCCATATTGGTGTGTGACTCACGGTTCCATTCAGAAAGGTTGCTTAGCAAACTAGCAACAGTTTATTTATTTATTTTTCCTTTTCATGCCGTAAAAGAAATGGAGATGAAAGGTATGGAAAATTACTTTTCAGAGACTTAGCAGAGAGGGGAAAATACCTTAATATCTTTCTGTTACAAAGAATGCAAACTCATTGTTCCATCATTAGAAGATTATTTATTGAAATGTTAATATTAAAATATAAGTTTGTGTTCCCCAGAAAGATCCTAGAGATGATAGCTAGATGACGAACCCCTAGCAATGAACTCCAGTCTCCCTAAAAATTTCCAAACTCCACGTCACAACGACCAGAGACGACAGAGACCATGTGGCCCAGACAGTATCTTGTAGTACCCAGTAACTGCAGAGGCCTCTCCAGCACCTCAAAGCATGGTGAAACCCAGACCTCACTACAATTCTGACTGAGATTGAATTTCCAGAGCCCGAGGATATCATGTGTTGGGTTCAGAATTAAGGCAATGTGTAGAAAATAAGAAAATGTAGGTTCTTTGCTCATGTAAGTCCGTGGACGGGATTCCTATTCATTACACACTGTCATATACATTAATGGATCACCTGCTCTCTACAAAAAAGAACTTGGTTTTTTCAGACCAAACTGCAGGGGAGATGTGAATCCATCCATTAATAACCCATGTGGAAAAACTTTAAGGGGGAAACTGTTATCAAAAGCCATAAATGAGCCATAAGAAAGACAGTCAGGACTGGCAGATGTTATACTATTGACGGGAATGGTGCCACATTACAATTAAAAACCTGACATCACTGAAAGAATAATAATTTATGTTTAGATTCTTCCTCTTACCACATAAGCAGCAGAGTTCTAAACATACGTGGAAATAACGGGAAGGTGTCGATTTTAAAAAGTTTTTAATTTGTCAACACTGGTCTGGGCATTTGGGATACCTCAGCCAACAAAAGATGAAGATCCCCGTGTTCTACAGGGTGGATAGAAAACAAACAGGAAGCAGGAGCAATAGGGGAATGAAAACACTTTAGAAAGTGACAAGTGGCAAAAGGAACCTGAGCCCAAGGGACCAGGGCAGGGGAGACGGGGGCAGAACGTTTTGAATGAAGAGCAGCGTAGGTCTCACTGGGAAGGTGATGTTTAAGCAAAGATTAGAAGGAAAGGATGGCGTTAGCCTGGCAGGTAACTGGAGGAGAGAAGCATTTGGGGAAGAGGAAACAACCAAAAAGGTGGAAATGCTCACAAAGCATGAAAGGGAGAATAGCGGGAGCAGCCAGGGCGAGCCTGCAAACTGCGATGCTGACCTGATCCTGGGAGAGGAGACAGGGGAGGAAGAGCCTGGTGAGCAAGGGCCGCAGGCCACGCAGCAGCTGAGGGAGTCCCAGGCGGACCGGGGGGAGCCCCGCAGCCAGCGCTGCAGTTAGAGGCCCAGGGGCGGAAGGAATGGCCCAGCTCTGGGACCCTGCCTGGCGCGGTGGCCGGCCGGCCGGCCGGAGCACCGCCTTAGTGTGGGTGCCACACAGCCCTGAACTCCGAGCCTGGCTCTGGGGAAGGCTGCAAGGCAGGAGCAAGCCCGGTGCGTTCAAGTAGCAAAACAATGCGTGGACGTGGCTCAAGCAGGGCGAGCAAGAGGGAGAGCAACCGTGCAGTCAAATAGGGGGTTGGGGACAGGGGTCAGACCTTTAAGGGTCTTCTGCTATTGCAAGGGCTTTGGCTTTTCACTCTGAGTGGAATACATTTACTACCAGCAAAACGCACTGGGTGAGCAGATGTGGCACAGTGTGACTTGTGTTTGAAGAGCCTCGCTGTGGCTACTGCACTGGAAATACGTGGCAAGGAGGCCACGTGGAGGCAAGGAGACGCTGTGGGGGGTCCCGGGAGGCGCCGGGAGGGTGGGAGTCCAGTGGTGGATCTGCGAGGGAGGAGGAACCAGCCAGGTGTGTCCACGCAATGCATGTGGAACAGAAGGGAGAAGTGGGGCTTGTGTGTTTCTCCTAGGTGTGCCATGACAAAGCACCACAAACTGAGTGGCCTAAACTGCAGAATATTACAGTCTTACAGTTCTGGTGGCTGTAAGTCTGAAATCAACCTTGGTTCCTTCTGAAGGCCACTCTCCCAGCTCCTGGTAGCCTCAGACATCCCTTGGCTTGTGGATGGCATTCTCCCTCTGTGTTCACATCGTCTTCCCTTTGTGCACGTCTGTCTGCGCCTAAATTTCCCTTTTGATAAGGACATCAGTTATATTATAATAAATTAGGGCCCACCCTCATGGCTTCCTTTTAATTTGACCACCTTCAAACTCCCTATTTCCAGATGAAGTCGCATTCACAGGTACTAGGGGTTGGGACTTCAACACCTCTTTGGAGGACAAAATTCTACCCATAACAGGACAGTGCTGAGAGTTTTGCACTAAACAACTGAAAGGATGGAGTTGCTGTCAAGTGAGATGTGGAAGGCTGTAGGTGTTAACACGTTTGGAAATAGTCAGTTTGAGATGTTTATTAGAAAATAAGGAGGAATGTCCATTAGGCAATTATATAGACATGAATTTAGGAGACAGGTCTGGGCTAGAGATATAAATTTGGGAGTTGTCAGTATATAAATGAATAGTATTCGAACTCCTAATCCTAGATGAGATATAGAAGACTGAATGAAGGAACAAGCCCTTGGAAATCCCAAAGTTAAAATAGAGGAGAAAAGAAGGAACCATCTCTCAATCCTTTGGTCACTCTCAATCTTTCAAAGGTGATTGAGAGTGACCAAAGGGATAAGAGAAAAAAACATGGGAGAAATTGTTTGCCACGTATTGAAAGCTGAGTATAGGCCGGGCGCTGTGGCTCACGCCTGTAATACTAGCTCTTGGGAGGCCGAGGCGGGCGGATTGCTCAAGGTCAGGAGTTCAAAAAACCAGCCTGAGCAAGAGCGAGACCCCGTCTCTACTATAAATAGAAAGAAATTAATTGGCCAACTGATATATATATAAAAAATTAGCCGGGCATGGTGGCGCATGCCTGTAGTCCCAGCTACCCGGGAGGCTGAGGCAGAAGGATCACTCGAGCCCAGGAGTTTGAGGTTGCTGTGAGCTAGGACGCCACGGCACTCACTCTAGCCTGGGCAACAAAGTGAGACTCTGTCTCAAAAAAAAAAAAAAAAAAAAGAGAAAGCTGAGTATAGAACAGGCACCGTGCTGTTATATACACGTTATCTGTTATTTCAACAACACTACAAAGAAAGTGTTATCTTCGTTTGTCCAGATAGGCCAGCTCAAGATAAGAGAGAGAAATATACTGAGAGGCAGCATGGCATGTGCTTAGGCACATGAGCTAGACCTAGCTTCAAATCCCAAACCTCTTCCTCTCTAGCTATGCAATCTTGTGCAAAGTACCTTTTCTCTCTGTTTCTCAGTTTCCTCATCTGTTAAATGCAATAGTACCTACCTCATAGGAGTGTTATAAGGATTCAATAATTTAAAACTCTTAAGAAAAATAATCATTTTCAAATTTCTTTGAAGAACTTTAGCACACAGCAAACGCTATATCATTGCCTGTTACATAAGTAAACGTATTAAGTAAATTAAAAGTCACACAGCTCCTAAGAAGCAAAGATAAGATTTGAACCTAGGATTTCCTGCATTCAAAGCTCTTCCTGTTTCTACCATATCACAGCGAATATGACTCTTCCCTTAGCATCAGCATAGATTAATTAACCTAATTAGGGGAATTGATCATTTGGAAAAATGGAGAGACAGTTCTGAAAGGCTGCATTAAAGATGTTTTACTAAATAAGAAATGAAGTTTTGAGAGGATAAGTTGTCATGTAAATGAGAAAGCAATAAAAGAGAGAACCACAAGAGAGCCCAAGGCACCTGGGTCTGAGATGGGGAAAGTTCTGCCTCCTGAGCGTCTCTTTTTGAGAAAAATGGAGCCCCTGGTGTGGGCTTTTTGGGGGGAGCTAAGAAGATAAAGGGCTTTGCTTCTCTCCTGTCCTGCCTGGAACTTCTCACCATCAGGGGCAGGGTGTCCATGAATATCTGTTTAAAGTCTGTGCTGAAAAAGGTAATCAGAGAGAATGTGAACAGGACAATGTTCGCACGCCCTTGGTTGGAGAGGATTGAAACCGGAACAATCAGTATCAAAGACAATAGGAAAGTCAAGGACGGCAGCTGTGAGGGAGAGGCCTTTCATGCTGATTATGAAGAGGCCAAGTCATCCCAAGTAAAGTTGCAGTAAAGCAAAGGGAATAAAGTAGTTTTCAAAGATCTGCCAGCCCGGATGACAGGACATGAAGGCCGGAAGAAAAGTCATGGGAAGTTGAAGTGGCCAGAATGGATTGTGTTCAAGTAGCTAAATAAGAAAATTAAAGCAATGAAAACAGAATTATAAATCTCGGGGCTAGAAGGGGCCCTGGAATTGTTTTCTACATGAAGGGAAACGAGGCTGAGAGAAACCCAGAGACTTGCCCAAGTTCTCACATCTGGTGACCGGCAGGACCAGAACATTCATGTAGATCGTAAGTGAAGGATCCATTTTGACAGGTTTAGGGAAAGGGAATTTATTGACCAATTTTCATTTCAAAAAGAAAGAAAGAAAATATAAAACCTATATGGAAGACGCAGGTGGGAATTAAATGCCAAAAGGACACCTCACTGTCTGAAGCCAGGAAAACATGGAAAAAAGGGAGCCCGCAACAGAAGAGGGAAGCGTGACCCACCCCACCCCTCTTTCTGCTTAAAAGAACGTAAGAAGACCTTTGAGAACTGCCACATGGGTAAAGGGTTACAAAATTTCATATTTGAGGGTAGGGAGACTTTGAAATCTATGAATTACTTTATTAAGTAAAAAAAAAAATAGGTATCTGTAAAAGGAGAAATAGTCCAAATATTTGTCTTTTTCTAAACAGCTATTCCACATTTTTTGTTGAAGAAGCAAACTATACACTAAATTAAGCCTGATTTTATCTAAAAAAAAAAAAAAAAGCCCTTGGATGACTACCATGGTGTGGACCTAGGGAATTCAGCTCAAAATTTATAGCACTTATATAGAGTTTTTTTTCTCCGTATTTCTTATGTTTGTATTGCAGTAATGAAGAAATATGGAAGCCGTCTGGTGGCCAAATAATATCTGTAAATTCCCATGGATAAAGCCTCCCCTTTATATTTCAAAGTTATTAAGTTCAAGTCCTGTTATGGTTCTACTTTTATTAGTTTTTCCCCCATCAATGCAATTATTGATTGATTAATTCTTATTGGCTTTCTAAAGCAGAAAAAAATTATGGCTGAAATAAAATACTCCATAGAAAGGGGAAAGTAAAGGCTATATAAAGGGAGAATCTGAGCGGAGTGGTAGACCCTTGATTCTAGCCACTCAGCTGTCTTGTGCACAGGGGTCCTGAGATGGAGGACACATGGCCTGGGCGTGGGCCCAGGAGGGACCAGGGCTGCTCGCGTGGGGACCCGCATTGCTTCTCAGGCTTTTGGCTGCGTAACGACATTCAGCATTCGCCCGGCCCCCTGAGCAACACACAGTATGCAAAGCACCGTCACTCCCTTCAACTCAGTCGGCCCTACAGTCTGTGGGAACCGGGCTCAGAGCAGTCAAATATCTTGCTCAATGCCACACAGCTAGACACGACAAACCCAGATCTCAAACCAAATGGGTTTCTCACTTTCTCTTTCTCTCTTGCGCTCTCTCTCTCTTTTTTCTTTTCCTCCTTCTTTTTTCACTTCTTCCCCAGGACAAATGATGAGTTTACTGTAGTTATGGCCAAAGGTTCCATGGGGATAGTAGGTCCACTAGTTACAACCTGTGGTCCAGACTTGAAGGCAGGCAAGTTGAAAGTTTCTTGTTTTGAAGGTGTTGCCTTAACCACAAACAGAAACTAGGAACCATTTTTCCTGTGGGCTCCTGGTCTGTGCTAACTGATTCACCTCAAAAATGCCAACTTCTTTGGCTTCAAGGATCAGATCTCACATTGTTAAATGCTGGGGGGAAGGGAGTCTCAGTTCCCCAGCGTCAGAGGCAGTCTTCACATCCCCCTGGATGACTTGGCATCTGTGTGTGTTGGTAACATTCTGTCTCAGATGGAGGGCAGCATCCGGTGCTTCATGTGCCTCCTGAGTGCATAGGTTGTCTTCCACGCAACTTGTCTGCCCCATAGGGTAGACTTCCTCCCCCAGCGTCCCGTCTCACCTGGGGAATTGTGGTCTGGATGGAGAGCCCAGGCCAGGGCTAGAACAAAATTACATATATGAAATAAATTTCATAGCTAAACGTGCTTCATTAAAATGTCTCCATTGGGCCGGGCGCAGTGGCTCACACCTGTAATCCTAGCATTCTGGGAGGCCGAGGCGGGCGGATGGCTCGAGGTCAGGAGTTCAAAACCAGCCTGAGCAAGAGCGAGACCCTGTCTCTACTATAAATAGAAAGAAATTAATTGGCCAACTAATATATATAGAAAAAATTAGCCAGGCATGGTGGTGCATGCCTGTAGTCCCAGCTACTCAGGAGGCTGAGGCAGGAGGATTGCTTGAGCCCAGGCGTTTGAGGTTGCTGTGAACTAGGCTGACGCCACGGCACTCACTCTAGCCTGGGCAACAAAGCGAGACTCTGTCTCAAATAAATAAATAAATAAATAAATAAATAAATAAATAAATAATAAATAAATAAAATGTCTCAGTTGAACTATATGTAATTTCCTTTGGGGAAAAGTCAAAAATGGTTGAATTACAGCAATTTCATATGTTCGATGTAATACATGTACCATAATCCCAGTTGGAATGTTTATCAAATGGTAACAATGGACCCAATTAGCTTACTCACAGTAAGTCTTAGGATCTTAAAAATCACAACTCTTTTTTCATACATCAAATTTCTAATTTTTAAATCCAAAATATCCATTAGTCTTTTAACAATAACTGGAATGCAACTGAAAATGTTTACATTAAATTGGGTCTAGTAGTTCTTTTACTGTTATGCATTTGGTTTTGCTTCTCATTTTTTGCAGAATTCTAGATCTTACACCTATTGTTTTCTTTCAAAATTGTTTTTATTCTAATGAATTCAGTATACTCAAGAGAGACCTACTGGAGTAAGCATTAGATGGTATTTCAAGAAACATGGAATAACAAGATAAGAATTGATGGAAATTGAATATGTCTTATCGTGCCATGCGCAAGGGAAGACCTATGGCTCCAATGCCCTGTGTGTGCCACATTAATTCTTACCTTCATGCCTCTCTTCCTCACATGGTTTATATCACTTTTAATGCTCTCCCCCTCCTCTGTCTGTCCAAATCCCACTCACGGAGTCCAAAATCTTTTCATGAAGTATTCTTTCATTACTCTAGTTGACATGCTATCATGTCTTCCTCAGTCTGTACCTACAATTTACTTTTAATTTCTTCATAAATTTAATTAATATATGCATTTTATTAGTTCTGATAGTCTACACACATTTTGATTCTCCTGTTTGCTTTGGGTCACCCCAAATAGTATTAGACTCAGAGGAGGGAGAGGAGGAGCTATAGAATGAATAGCTGTTAGTAAGATGTAACAGGTATAATCTCTGTACTTTAAAAATTGATATAAGACAAGTCAACATAAATATTCAGATCTACTGATACCAAAACATAGAGATATTATATAAAGGTAAGAGATTATAAATTGATACAATGAATATTGTATATAGTTTTAAAAATTCTGGTAACAAGTTTCCATCAAAACAGGCAGGAAACAGGAAGTACTACATCACTTCCGTGGAGGCAGGTAGAAGTCGGAGGCCAGGCTGGACTTCGATAGGGTTTTGGGAACACGGATAGGTAGAATGAGAATTTATCATCAGGCATGAAAAAGGAGTAAAGGTAGCCCAAAGTGACACTGAATAAAGACAACTGGGAAAAGCCAAGAGAAAATAACATGGACAGCTTTAGAAGGAAAGAAAAGGCTTAGTATGATTATAAGGGTGGTTATTACTCAGGCTTCTGAGGAGATGCCCTGTGGCCAGAAAAGATAAGGCATGACAAGGTGATCCACAAATGGGCTCCATATGTTTGCATTAGGTACGGAGCTGATGGGGAGACATCCAATTTAAGATAACCCAGAGCCCAGAAAGGAATTTTAGGTGATATGAAGGGGGAGGTGGATGTTGGCCTGGAGGGGCGGGTCACACCCTCATGAGACCTTGAACCTGGAAGAGATCAATAAAGCCCTGTGGGCATAGAGACCAGGAGGGAACCAAGCTGGGGTCCATAATAAATATCAGTGGGAGTAGAAGAGAAAACAATACAAAAGAAGGACGATGGCTATCAAAGAAGTAATGGGAAAAGCAGTGAGAGATGATTTCGGAGGAGGGAATTTCAGAGATGAGATTAAGCAGAATGAAATCAACTGAGCCAAAAATGACAAAAAGACCACATTGAACAAGAACTAACAGAACAAGAACTACCGTGATATTTTAACAGAGAAAGGGGTCCTTGTCCCCAGTAGGAAAAAAGAAACCGAATTCTTAGTATGTATGCCTTTGGGAAGGAGATGTACAATATTGAAAATGAAGGTAACTTTAAAAGAATTTTAAAGAATACCTCTTTTTGCAAAGAATGATTAGACACAAGCTACTTCCATTCAGTCAGATGCTCTCCCTGCGAGTAACTTAGGCACTTCTGGAGCTACATTAATCTTTTTTGGTCCCTGGAGCACCATTAAGTACAGGCAGCAGTAATTTACTAAATTGCATACTCGAAGCCTGAAAGAGTTAATGCGGCTCCAAAAGTGCCTAACATTTACCCAGGGAGTAATTTACACACTGGAAGCATCTGGCTGAATATGGATTCAATTGTTTACTGTACTGTGGGTCTCACAGAAAGGAGGTCACATGCTTTCTCTTATTGAAAAGTTCTGGGGAACAATTTCTTTCATTTAAAAAATATGCACCAACTGCCGCATTTTCTTTCGGTAATCTGTTTTTACAGTGCTAAAAAGAAAAGATGTTGCAAGAAATAAACTTAGATTCTTTGATTTGCCAAAGCAAACTAGTTTATTTTAATTTTGCCTTTGTTACCTGAAGGTTTGGGGTTTATAGGGTTGAAGTGATAGAGAGAAACTAGCAGATTTGGGAACAGTCTTTATTTCCTCTCTGGAAGAGGTCATTCTGTAGATTTGTACAAATGTTTGCATTTTACCTCTCTGCGTGCCAGAATACTTCAACGCAATGCCATTTAATGAAGAATAGGAGAACAGGAAGACATTCTCACATGAATCAATGCCAAGTTATTCCCAGCCAGACTACATGCACAGTCATGTTCAGGACTGCTCAAGTGTCAACAAAAGCATCTGCATAGGTATTCATATTTTTAAAAATTCCATCTGCATGTTGTATGCCCAGCACCATGGACAGTATGTTATAGGAAGAGAGGGAGGTCTCATGTCACCAAATGAACAAGTACATATAGTATTCCAGACTTTATGGATTATACTTCTGAGATAGCTTTTAACTGCCAAGATAATGACACCCTTTCCCAGGGTAACCAAAAGCCAGAGCTTGGTATATAATTGTTCATACATCTCAAGTGGTTGTATTTGTAATCAACATCTTCTGTCTCAGCAACAGAAATGTGTGATCCTTTTTATTAATATTTTATTCATTTGCTTAGAAACTCAAGGGTTGCTAGGTCTTATAGTTCTTTATTAAATTAGGCCAAAGTTCATTTTTAGCTTTTCAAAAAGCTTACACCAATATAAGCACAAGTTGTAATGTTAGAGGATTTGATTTTTTAATGATGTTCTGTTACTTGTCAACTATATTTCCTATGTAATATCCTGTTTCTGTTAATTAGTCTATGTCCACTAAGACTGATTCTCCTTTTCAGGTAAAATGCTTATTCTTTAGATCGACTTGAAAAAAAATGTTATACAGAAATATAGAACACAGACCAATTCTCTTTTAGTTTTAATATAAAAAATTCTTCTCAAAAATCCCAAATCTTTGTACTCTATATGTGTGTAATAAAAAGGAGTGTTTTTAAAACATGTGATAAAATGCCCCCTTGATCTCTACTCTTTAAAATGAGAAATATGTTTTTTACTCTGATTATCCTAGTCAATGAGTGTCAATTCTCACTTGAATTTTAAGTGTGATTCTACCTTTTTAGTGATGGAATGATGCTCCCCATTGCTACACTTGTTCTTCCCACCCCCACCTCTCTCTCTCTGTCCCTTTTTTCCTCTATGGGTCTCCTAAAGCTTCCTGGAGTCTCTTTAATCCTCCTTGGTTCTTTGCATTTTCCTCTGATCTCAGAACAGTTAGGCAGCACCACTTCTTTCCTGACAGCCCTTGGGCCACCATTCTCTCCCTTTGACTCATTCTATTGCTAACATGTTGTATTTAATACAAATACATGTAAATAAATGTATGCACCAAAATTATCGGAGCATATATCATATCTGCATAAATGTTCTCTATACCATGAATTTCAAAGCAATTTATAGAAAATGTATGCCTATAACAGTCACATAAAATAAGTAAATGTGAAAATGGTATTTTTTTCTATTTTACAGATTCTTAAAAATATTCAGGAAGAAAGAAAAAAGTGACTTCTTTCTTTTTCCTCTCTAAAATTCTCATGAGTTGTTCTGGCTTGTTTTGAATGATGCATTCAGCATTACGTACTCATGTTATGTATATACATGTGTTTCATTTCATTGTATGTTTGAAAAAACCTTTGCAAAGGATTCTAAACCATATATTATTTGCCCATTAACCTAAAGCCAAAAGGGGACGAGTAGCATGTTCTAAACCAAAGTAATCTCTAGTAAATTACAGAGTAACAATATTTGGGATTATGTGACATTAATGTGCTAAAGCATAAATTTTAAAAGAATGCCAACATCTCATAGGCTTTTTATGGCTCGCTTTTTGTCTAAAATAAGTCGTGTGTGTGTGTGTCTGTATGTGTGTTTGTGTGTGTGTGCCTTTAAAAGAAAGAAATGCATTTGACTACGAATGTGTACAGTGCTATATGAAAGTAAAAATAATTCACTAGAGAATCGGGGAGAAGTCTTTTAAACAGAAGAACAAAGAAGTAGAATTATACTGGGAAAGAATGATCACTGTGCAATTGCTGCACTGACCAATAGTGACGGCTGCTAGTGGGAAGGCATCAAATACGATCTCTAGGAAAAGAGAAAAGGGAAATGCTCATTCACTCTTAGGTGTCCCAGTTCTTCACCTAAATTGTAGCTCACTTCTTCCAGAAAAGTAGTAATGTCTTAGTACATAAAGTATGTGCTTTGCTGCTTTGAAAAAATTCATGATGGAAAAAGAATTTAGATTAAATATAATTGTATGATTTTACATGGTGATATTCATAAAAGAAAAAAATCAAATGCATTTTAAAATTACATGCCCCCAGAACATCGGCTGCCCCCTGGAAACATCCCCATGCTTTTGTTATAGCAAATTGGCTAAGATTCCCATGGAGAAAAAACAATGGACTAATATAGGAATATAAGGATGCATACTTTTTATCTGCAAGAAGCTGAGACTGCTTTACTGATATCAGGTCATTAATCATCACTAGGTAAAATAATCCTCATCTCTGAAATAGAGATTATTCTCTTGGTTTTATGAATGAGGGGAATGGATCACAGTTTTAAAGTCTCACCAAAAACCACATCAGCAGAGCCAGCAAAGAAACTGATGATACAATAAGTCCTAAGTCTATGCACTACCCACCCTTGCTTTAATTTCTGCAGAAGCAGAACAATAGGAGTAAACCTCACTTTGGATAACAGATGTATCCCAGAAAAACGTTTGCAAATTGAATTTTTGTTGGGCAAATTGTACTTTAAATAAACAATGAGCAATGCAAAGAAACCAACCGGGGTTTTTTTCCCCAACATAAACAATCCTTATGTAATGTGAATAATAATCCACCATTTATCTATTAATATTTTACAACTTTTGAGTATGATCTAATGTTATTTTAGTGCAAGTGCAGCCTATAATTCAATACTTCTCCCTTAGCTTTTCTAGTTAAGGGCTCCTTTTAGCTTTCTTCACCTTACCTTAGTTACCTGTATCCTTTGCCTTCCTCTTTTATGCATTTTTTACATGCCTCAGTCAGGAACTAAGCCAATAGTCTTCTCTGTCCAAATACTTGAGAAGTCCCACTAGCCAAAGTCAAAATGTATCTGTTGATAACCAAAGTCAAAATGCATCTGTTGGATAGGCTACAAATTCACAATATCCTATTGGGACTGTAGTTGGCTGAATGACCCCTGGTTTCAGTTTCTTTTAACTCCCTAAAGCATTGTTCAGAGTGGCTCTTCCACGTCTTTTCCATTCACCTCATCTCTGCCAGCTTCCTACCACACTGACGAGATGAAGCCAGCAGCTTTCCCTCACCTTTCCTCTACTGCCTTTCCAAAATATTCATTTCTCCTCCCTTTTTCTCTTGAAGAAGAAAGTCCCCACTGCATTCAACTTTCCTGGATGTGTCCTTGTTCCCACTCCTCCTGCACTTCCCACTATCTCATCTTCTCTAGATCCCATTTCTCCAGCATGTTTAGTCTCTTCTGAGTGTTCATTCCAGGTCTGTCCTGTGACTATCAACATTTTCTGGGGTCTATTTGTTCTGAATCCCAATCTTGACTGTTTCTTCAAGACAATTAATAACATCCTCATCTCCAAATCGAGTGGGGGCTTTCCTTGCTGGCGATCTGCATGACCTCTCTTCCATATTTTCTAAACTTCCATTGTGCCGACGTACAGTGTTGTAAGATGTTTGTTCCTTTCTTGCTCCACGCATGTCTTCTTCCCTCTCTCCTTCACAACCCACCCTCATTTCTCCTATCATCTGCACCAGGGGTCTTCAAACTTTTTAAACAGGGGGCCAGTTCACTGTCCCTCAGACCGTTGGAGAGTGCGCACTGTGGGCCCTGGATGAGTCAGCTGCTAAGCAGGACAGGCAGTGGTGGCAAAAACACCCGGAGGGCCGGATAAATGTGCTAGGCGGGCAGCATCTGGCCCGTGGGCCGTAGTTTGAGGATGCCTGATCTATACCTTACTGTTCAAGCTCTCAGTTTAATTCTCTTCTCCATCAGCTTCATAGGGACACAGTATGCTTTCTTAGACCCACCAAATCCCTATAGGATGAATAGTGAACATAGGAAATTATATGCAGCCACTAAATGATGACATGGATAGACATCTATAGACACAGAAAGGTGTTCATTTGCATAGTAGTATATAGTGGGAAAAATTGAAAAAAAAATACTACAAAGAAATTGACCAAAATATGAATAGCAGTTATGGAACAATGATGGGAGAAATGAATAATTTTATTTTCTTCCAAAGTTTCTACAATGCCCATGACCCCTAAACCCATATCTCCAATTATAGTAACACTATATCTTCCTTGAAGTCCCAACAGAATTTCAAAGCCAACCCATCCCCAAACAAAACTCATCAAATTCTGACCTGAACCTGGCTGCCTTCTAGCATTTCCCGTTTTATCCCTGACCTCAATCTACTCTTCTGGCCATTTCTCCTTCTATTCTCTGCCAAGGTCGCAGAGCTAGTCAGTGGCAAAGCCAGAATTTGATTCTAGGCTGTCCGACTCCAAACATTCTGCTCTTTCCACCATCCCAAGCCCCCAGCAATCAGGAAATGCGAACAAAGCTCCCTTTGCAATCCTGTAAGGGAATCTGATAAGAAGAAAAACCACCGGAGCCCCTGAGAGAGGGATAAAAGGCTGTTTCCCCTCTTCATCCTACACTACACCTGATTGTAGCGCTAAACAATCTTTTTCTCAGTTTGATACAGATTCAAAGGAATTGTGCTTCCCAGTTTCCCTGGTTGACAATCCTTTTACACAGCCTTGGCTATTATTCACTTGATCCATTTGGCCACAGGTTACAAGTGAAACCTGAATAACTAGAAACCCACTCTCTAAATATGCATCCCACGCTGTCCTTCAGCTTGCCATTTAAAATGCAGAACTTCAGCAGAATCACCTTTTGGTTTAGTTATTTTTCTAAATTTCTGTCAGACAACAGCATAAGGAAAATGTCATAGCTGAAGTACACATTTCCAGTTCCCTTTAGCTTAACAGCACTGAGCAAAATATATATATATATCTTTTCTTTCTGGATGAGTGACAATGTTCAAGCAAATGTAATAAGGGCAGGAGGGCGCCGGGGGGCTCGTGGAGCAAGGCATTGACAGACAGACATGGAAGGAACAGAGACATCACCAGAGAGGTAGAGAATGCTGAGCTGGAGGAAAAACAAAGGGGCAAAAGGAGAAGCGGAAATGTGGGTAGGTTAGTGATTAAATGGGGTAGGGAGTTAAACAAGGAAATGGATTCTTTCAAATATGAGAGTCCAAAGAAATTAAAACTCCCAGCCCAATTTCCAAAAGAAATAGGATCTCTCCCTCGCCTCTTGCCCCCATGCCCCGGGTGTCTCTGCACCTCCCTATCTCATTTCGTCTAACTCCTTCCTTCACTGTCGTATCTTTTTACTTCTTGAACTTCCTAATGTTCTCTAATTCCTTTCACTTTATTTTATTTTGCCTCTATCATATTTCCTGCTGTGCCATCATTATCATAGCCTAGTTCTCTCTACATAATAGATCATCTGAAATCTTTCCACTGTTAATCATCGTCCTCTCTTAGCAGCCCCTTACCTCTCCCTTTCGCTAATCCTGCCCTGAGCTGGGGCTGTTCACCCAGCTGGGGCTTCTGTTCGGCAACAGCTCTTTCCACTTCCTTGCCCTTGCCCGGTGCAAGCTGCAAAAACCACTTGGTGACCACCAATGCTAGGAGCAGCCTGTTGTTTCTACATTTACCTTGTGGGAGATGATGATGATGATGATGGTGGCGGCGATGACAGTGATGATAGAACAATATTATCTAGCACTAATTGAATGCAGACTGTGTACCAGGGACCATTCTAAATATTTTACATGAAATTACTCACTTAAATCTCACAATCTCCTTCCATAGTGGCACCGTAATGAATCCCAGATTATAAATGAAGGAATTGAGATATAGATATGTTAAGTGATTTGCCCAAGGTCACGTGACTTTGCTCTCATTGCCCTGGGTATAACTATGTATGAGAGACCCAAAAGGAGCCTGCACTTGCTTTGTACAGTGTCTTCTTTTGAGGAATTTAGGACACGTTTATCGGTATTGAATTGAAATGCCAGAGACACCTCTCCCCACAAAAAACATCAGTATCCTGGGACTATGCACATCAAGAATCTTCTAATTTGAGGGTGTTTCCTGCCGTTTGGGGCCCTCCTTTAGTGGTTGAGACATCTTTGCCTTACCCTCTTTTATAAGATTCTTAATTCTATTATACTAGGCCCTGTCCTTAAGACCCACAAATGTCATGTGTCTGTTTGTTAATTTAATGAACATCTAGTGGCAGCCAGTTGTGTTCTAGTTACTACGCTCACTTGGGCAGGACAGCTCGGCGGTGCTCACAGGGCAACTGGAGTGAACCAGTCCCCGGGAGCAGGGGGAGAAGGACAATTTCCAAGGAAAGGCACCTGTCCAGAAACCCACAGGGATGGGTGCTGGAAGAGCAGGGCACAGCTCTGTGTCCTGGGACACAGAGAGGGGTGGACGCAGGTGGAGATGATTTTGTCCCAGAAGCTGTGTTTGGAGGACAGCCAGCTTTAGCTGCTGGTAAAAAGGAGTTTCTCTGAGCCTAGAGATGGAGGGCGAGGTAGCAAGAAGGATGAAGCACCCACACTACCGGTTTACAAGCTACTATAAAAGATCTTTAGAAAGTTTCTTTAGCGTATCTGTAAAGCTACTTAAACTAACAGTTTTCAAAAGGGTAATTCCAATATCCCACATACAACATCTCAGTTTAATCAGATTTCTTTCTTTTCTTTATTCCTAAACTTTATGGGATTGTTGATGTAAAAAGATTAATGTTAAGCCAAACTGGCTGTCTACTTACATAAAATGAAAGGACTACATGCTATGACATGTTATGTTTATGTTAGCTATTCTGACCATTAGTGATTAGCAATGATCTACTTGCCTGCAGGGATTGGTTATTAACTGGCCAGCATGTTCTAAATGAATAGATACATCCCACCAAAACCTGTTTTGTGATGCTTACATCTGAAAACTCAACAGATAAATGACTGGAATAGTTGAAAAGTAGGTAGGTCTTAATTAGATATGATGTGACATATAAATATTTTCACAAGAAATGTATGTGGTGTTACTGGTTCCATATACAGTGTTGTACATGCTAAAACCAGGCTGGGTCTTATGTACGAGTAGCTCTGCATTATTGTCCATATATAAATGATTTGTTACCAAATTATCAATATTTTCAGAGTCATCTAATCAGGGCTAACCTCTGCTCATTACACATGCAAATATCTTATTTAGTATGCAGTGTGTAATACTGAACAGCTATGAGAAGGAAGGTTCTTTTAAGCTTGTATATATTTTCTCTATAAAAGTAGATATTCTATTAAAGATACTTTTAAAGTATGCTAAAGTAAGCTTCATCCAGCCTAATCATGGATTGTAATTAGTGAGGAAATGTAAGTATTCTTAGAAATACAGCCATAGAGCAAACGAAACAAGAAAAATGTCAGTGCAAATGTCTGTCCTGAAGTAATCGCGAACTCAGTGCAACCATGGATAGACTTGTGCGCCTAAAATTGAGTACACGATTCTTAGAATTTATACCCCATTCTGAGTTGCCTTCATTAAGCTATTTTTTAAAATCCTTGAAGAGTAATCCATGTCCTCAATCAGATCTAATAGACAAGTACCACATTCTGGCCATTAAATTTACAGGAACTAGAACCATATGACTTTCAGCCTGAAAAAAAAAAAAAAAGAAAAACTAGCATCCTGAAGTCCAGGTACCTGATTCTCCAGCAGTGATATGGAGCCACTCTAAAGCCACAAGGGAGCATTGTGTATAGAATGCCACCTACCTGGCTTTTCCCTTTGGGTTAATGTTGTATAGTAACAAGCAGCATGCAAGCAGGGTTGATCAATAGATCGCTGCTGCTAATAGAAGCCCTCCAACAGCCTACTTCCTGATGCTTACAACTAAAGGAACCTGAAAATTACAAACTAATAATAATAAAGAAACACTAATATTAAAGCCCAGCAGTCCTTACCTTAGAGAGCCAAGCAGACAATTTGAAAGAAAACAATAGGCAAAATATCTGTGTCATTGAATAGGGTTATTGATAGGAAACAGATTCCCAAAATATTTATAAGGGACACACAACGTTGACAAAACATTATCAAGCGAGTGGTTCGATGTAGCAGAAGCACATATGAATAAAATAAACTATAATTGCCAGAAGATTGTTAGCAATAATTTGTTATCTGTATGGCATAGAGTATAAGTGTTGCGGGGAGGCTTTTCTGTATTTTCTAAAAATGCAGCATTCTGCATGAATTACTTTCATAAACAGGAAACTCGTTTTAAAGCAAAAGGACATACAAATTAAATGAAGTATTTGACGAACTGTTTTTTTCACGGACAAAAAAAAGATGCTCCTCCGAAGTTCAACTTCTTATGAATAAAAAGATCAGGACGATACTTTCTATCTCAGCTTTCAGTTTAAATTGATCCTTTTCCTCTTAGACTGGCAGACAGGAGCAAAAATTGACGTGGCCAGTCTCTGCTCTCAGCTGCAGTATGGATTCGAAATAGCTTGCCTTTTCCATTCCAGTGATCGTGGTGGGCAGAGCAGTGGAAATAAGTTATGTAAAAGGTTTCCGCCTAGTTGTTGTTTTAATTAGTCTGGGTCTCTGAATGACACACAGGCTTAATCGGGTGGTATGGAACCTGTCGCTGTTAAGTAATTGGTTTGAACCCAAATGCAGGTTGTGATCAAAAGTTGTCACCGTCCAATGGCTACTCATTGGCCCATGTGAAATGGGTTGGTGGTCTCAGTCTAATTCCGTATGGACCAGTGTCAGTCTCATGAAAAGCATTACTTAAAGTAGCACTAATTGCTTGACAGTCTCAGCATGAAAGAGTGAATAAAGAGGGTAAAATCTAAAATAGCCTTCGAAGTTAGGCTGCGGGTGAACATGGGCGGTGCAGCAGTGAAGGGGTTACTACTGTAGCCAGCCACGATGCTGTCGTGCAAAGACAGGAGTCCATTTCCAGAGATGTCAAACTCAACCCCTGCTTTTGTAGGCAGTGGAAGTTGAACCTAAGGCAGCTGAAACTTTTGTAGACTTCTAAAAATCCTTAGATTTACCCTTCACTATCCTGCCTTTTACCTAGATGTCCCTAGGGAAATCTGAGCAAAGATATTTTACCAAAAGGCAACAGGCTGAAACTGACTGCTAAACCTTTAAAAAAATTCTCAAATGGAGATCTAGCTTCATTATTACCAAACAGTGTGTGTTCATCACTTTAATTATAGGAAAAATCGATAGGGCATATAAAAGTACATGGCATATTTTACCTGACATTTGTGCTTGTTCACTTTATTAAGTATGCCTTTTTGAGCAGAAATAACAGGCTAAAATTTACCAAAGTCTCAGTACCTGAGAGCAAAGATTTCTCTTGCACTCAATTTATCTCCTGTGTGGTGTCTTTACCATTTCGAATAGCATGTTTTTAGTAAACGAACATGAAAACAAATTGAAAAAGCGATAATGGATGCATTCTCCCATTAGCGCAACCAGGCAGATTACTAATTCACAAATATTGAAACTAGCACTGATTGAGATGAATGAATTTCTCATAATTTAATAATGCAAATCACACTAACAGCAGAGACCTCCGGTAACCAGTGGCACTAGAAGAATTACTAGGAATGCCAACTGACAGATGCAACACTGAGAGAGCTATTTATCTTGTTGCTTTATTCAAAAATCTTCTCTGTCTTCTATGATATTTATTATTTACTCTGTATCTCTTTACCTTTATGGGTTATAAATGATTTTCTTCTGAAAAAGACCAGATGTCTGGAATTATGGCAACAAATTTTCTAAGTTGATAATTTTATTTTTAATCAGGTATATTTCGATGTGTGACACATTGGTGAGGCATCGGCTGTTTTAAATGTGTAGTAAACATTACCAGAAGCCTTGTTCAACAATTATCTTGCAAAAAATAATTGACATCACTTTATCACACAAAAAAATGGGGGAAATGCAAAACTGTTTTTAAAGAAAAAATATCCAATGAGATGCCTTTATATCAAGAACTTCTTGACAGATAGAATGTACTACTTAAGACATAGTTTAAGTGGCTCTATAATTCCAAACTTCTACCATGAAGCTTCATTAAAGTATATAAATTAGTACTACTGTCAGAGATGGCATTAAGTATTCAATAAGAGTAGACTTAATGCAATTAATAGCAATTAAAATTATACTTTTATGATGTCAGCCACCAGCATTGTAAAGACATAATTGCCTGTAAGGACTTTTGTACCATATTTATCCTCTAAAACTGTCCAATTTATATGAAAAATGCCAAAAACATATCCCATATGGGTACCATTATCTTCTCGGATTTTTAGAAGTAATCTGTCTTATCCAGCATGTGCACATTAGGCTAATTTGCTTTAATTAGTTTTTTTCTCATTTTGTTAATAGGCATGTTGATGTTAAGTTTTTATTTCAGGGGTACAGATGCTAACTTCACTCATTATGTTCCTATTAAGAGGTCAATATACTTTCTGATAAGCTGGACTTACTAAGTTAAATAGCATCATTCTTCGAAATATTAGATGTTATAGCTTATCGGACATAAAAACTATATTGCTATTATAGTAATAGTGAGCAACTTGATTTCTAGCTAATTAATTTGTAGTTAAATATGAAAGAACAGCTTTGCTGTTTCTGCTGTGGCAAGACATTTTTGTATAGGCATAATAAATTAGATAAACTAATGAACTGATTTTAGAAACATAGTCATTTGTGACTCCTCAAAGTGTTCATAAGAATTAGCACGAATCTATGCCAGTGTTTTGCGTTTAAGCCAGGAGGCATACAAAATAAGAAACTCTTATTTCCTATACCAAATCTTGTCCTTGTCCAAAATGTCCTTTAAAAGACATTTTGTTAAAGCTGATATATAAAAAAAATTTTATTATTATCGGTTATCTGTAAAATTTTCAAACACTGAACTCATAAAGAAAAATAATTATATATATACAAAAAGCAAGACATATAATTAAAAATGTTGCCTGTTGGTTCTCTGGAGACAGAAAATTTTTTTATACAAGTAATTTAGAAGGTTCTGCAGAGTCCCCAGATTAAACTTAGAAGACTTAGGGGAAATGTTAAGAGTAGATTTGTTTTGGTTTTTTTTTTCTCCATTTGATAAATATATTTAGCTTCAAGTTCATATACATGTCTTTCCAACATGAAAGATATTCATTATATTCATACCATCCTTTTCCCTTCTTAGTTTATTTTGAAATGTCTTACAACATTTGTGCTCTCATTATGAAATAAAGACACTATGTAAAACCATGTCATTTTACAATGTAAAATTATAATACAATCATAGAATGGATTTAAAATCTGAAAATATTATATGTTTTGCAGTGTATTGTTTTATAATAATCAATAATATGATTATCAGGTTCTTTAACATATCATCTGGGAAATTCCCCATGTAGAGTCCAAATTGGGAGAGTGAGGCATGGAACAGGGGGTAATTAAAGGAGTGAAAATTAAATCATTCAGATGTCTGTGTATAGAAAGGAGATACAATAAGAATGTTGTTGAAATATATAATTATTTTACATAAGTCATATGTTATACATAAATTATTTTATTCTCAACATATATCTGTCAATAAAAAGATATACTCTCTAGGTAGTATTACAGAATAGTTTAGTAGCTTCCTGAAACATCGGCTTCTGTTGTTTTGTTTTGTTTTGCTTTGATTTTATTTTTTGATTGATTTTTTTTTTTTTTTTGTAAACTCAATTTGTACTCTATAAGGCTTGAATTGTTTTCTTCAGGCAGCCAATAGTTGTATTGATAAAACCTATAAATTGAACATTTTCATGTAACTAAAAGAAATCATTAAGAAATCAACAAAATTGAAAGAAGCAAAAACTCAATTGCATGATTCATCCTTTTTAACGTATTAGTCTCCAAGATTAAAGCAGCTTTCACAAGCAAGAATGTTTAGCTAATGAAAATCGGAGTCAATAACAGCAAGTAGAATAAATGAGGATGTAATGGTCCTTCACAGCCTATCACATGCGCCTTTCAGATGCAATTTGAATGTAACAAGTTCCTCTGTATTCCTTTTGTCTCAGTTGTATTATAAAGCGTAGTGATTATTATTCATTGGAATTGAATTACCGTTATTTATATTTAGTTTCTTGTTTCTAAGAAAAATAGAATGAATTACACATCTGCCTTTGTCCCATTTGTACAGTGAACATACACGCTAAGTCAATTGTTCGATAACAATGGGATGAGTGCTGGGAAAATAGGACTACGGGAACGTGTGTACGTGAAAGCAGCTTGGTAACAAAACGTAAGCACAAATGTTGTTTTGTTACAAGTAATGCTCAAGTTGCAGCCAGGTTGTATTTCAAAAGGCTTTTATATGGGAGTTGGTTGCTTAGGTATATAATTTCCCATAAAAAGTATTCTAAATGGTTGCCCTAAGCCTAATTAACCCCCGATATAATTGAATTCTAAAACAATCATTTGTGTTTGTTTGGGGATAGTGTATCTTTGTGTGTGTTTGTGTAGGAGAGAGGTTTTTTTTTTTTTTTAATTGAGCATTGCTGTAGATTAGCCTCTGTGTCCAGTATTTTGTACCTACTTGCAATCCTGTGAGATAAATAGCATAATTATAATCACTTTATAGAAGATGAAAGAGCCATCTTTTTCAGGATTCAAAACCAGATCCTTCATCTTTACCTCAGATGTGGCCCAGATTTCAAAATAAGTAAGATTTATAGAAGAAAGCTGCTATCTCTTCTCACGGGCCCCAGATGGCTCTCTCAGAAGACTGAGAGTGTTAGGTCCCCTCAGTGACACCTCACGAACCCTGCCTTTCCTCCCCAAATTGCTCCAGACTCGAAAACAGACTCCCTTCCTCCTGAGGCAAGCTCAACAGGCAGAGCGCTGACCACCGCGGGGTGTCAGGAGGCCAGCGTTGTGAGGGTGTCGTGGTTGGCCGCTGTGGTTGAGCACCTACAGTATCCCAGGCTCTGTTAGAGAAACCAGGGTGGCTAGGACAAACACACAGGATCTCTGCCTTCCAGCTCACCTACTCCTCTGGGAAGAAAGGCAGAGTAAGCAGGAAGCAGACAGTGGTCAGAGCTGTGCCAGCAGTGAGAGGGTGCTGGGTGCTGGGTGCTACGGCTGGTGGGGTGGGGACAGCATGGGGAAGGAAAGTCAGGGAGAGCTCCGAGCAGATGGCCTTGCGCCAAGACTGGACGATGGACAACCGCTCTCAGACCTGGGAAAGCAGCGGCTTACAAGCTGAACCCATCAAGCACGGAGACGCAGAGAGAGGCCTAGCAGTCCTGGGGAACAGAAATGAAAGTCAGGACAGCTGAAGCAGAGAGTGAAAGGGGGGAAGTATAGGGACCCAGGTGGGGAGCGGAGCGCTGGTTGCCTTGGGATCACTTTTGGGGAAGAGGTGCCAACTTGATTTGAGTTCTGCATTTCCCCGTCACTCTGCTGAATGGAGAATGCATTGCGGGGCGTGGTACAGAAAGGATGAAAAAGTTAAGCTGAGAGACAGCAGTGGCTTGGGTCAAGCTTATCCCAGAAGCACTTAAGAGGAGTGCTCAGGTTTGGGTGTGTTTTGGAGAGGAATGAACAAGAATCAACAGAACTTGGTGACGTACTGGATATGGGATCAAGTAGCAATCCCCAACCTTTTTGGCACCAGGGGCCAGTTTCATGGAAGACAGTTTTTCCATGGGGGCGGGGGAGGGGTGGCAGGGGTGAAGGTTTCAGGATGATTCAAGCGCATTACATGTATTGTACAAACCTCCCTGCTAATGATAATGTGTATTTGCAGCTGCTCCCCGGCACTAGCATCACCGCCTAGGCTCCACCTCAGACCATCAGGCATTAGATTCTCATAAGGAGCATGCAACCTAGGTCCCTCCCATGCGCACTTTACAGTAGGGGCCGTGCTCCTATGAGAATCTAATACCACCCCTGATCAGACAGGAGGCGGAGCTTTTGCGGTGATCGGAGTGATGGGAAGCAGCTGCAAAAACAGATGAAGATTTGCACCCTTGCTGCTGCTCACCTCCTGCTGTGCATCCTGGCTCCTAACAGGCCACAGACCACTATGTCTGCAGCCTGGGGTTGGGGACTACAGGGATCAAGGATGGCCACTAGGTTTGTGGTCCAAGAAACTGGATTGTGGGGGTGGCACTGGCCGAGAAAGATGAGTCTCTTGGGGAAGGGGCTGGTTTGGACTGGATTTCTGAGGAGCGGATGAGGAGGAGGTAACACGCAATGTATGAGTGACTGATGGCTCTCTAAGTCTCTTCGTAACCAGTAAGTTTTGATGCAAAGAAATTGCTAGATGGAATGTTAGCTATCGCAATGGCTAAATAATGAAGTAAAAAATCTAGGGTAGAGCTGTATACAGATTTGGGAGAGAGGCAGAGGCTAGCTGTAGGGGTGAGTCACACTTGCTGTGCACATCAGCCCTATCCTACTTTTCAGGTTGTTTTCACTTACTCTGCCTCAGACATCATGAATTGTCTTACACCTCTAACTGATTTCTAAGTAGCTGGCCTTTGTTAATGTCAAATGGAGCAGAGGTGACAGTGACCATTCTATCTTTCTTTTTCTCTTCGAGACAGAGTTGCATTCTGTCACCCAGGCTAGAGTACAGTGGCATCATCATAGCTCATTGCAAGCTCAAATTCCCAGGTTCAAGCCATCCTCCTGCCTCAGCCTCCCCAGTGGCTGGGACTAGAGGCGTGCACCACCACACCTAGCTAATTTTTTCTCTTTTTAGTAGAGATGGGGTCTCACTCTTGCTCAGGCTTGTCTCAAAGTCTTGACCTCAAGCGATCCTCCAGCCTCAGTCTCTCAGAGTGGTAGGATTACAGGCATGAGCCACCATGCCCAGCCGACAATTTTACCTCAATGGATTATTTTTGCAATTCAGTCCTTGGTAGGGAAGACTGAGGCTGCCTATGTATGTGTGATGTCTTTCAATGAAGAAGAGAAACAGGGACTACCTAAATGAGGTGGGTGAGCGTGTACATACATGGACTGGTTTAATGTTTCTAAAGTGCTGTCAAGAGGAAGGTTTATGTTTAATATCATGAGATCATTCTTGGCCTCATATTCTCTCCAGGGGAGCGCAGAGGCCTGTTGAGAGGCCTCTCTGTTAAACATCTATTCTATTTTGCGAAAGGCCCTATCAAAATACTAGGCAGGAGAGAAATAGAATTGAGGCACGTTTGCCAAAAGCATGGCAGTAAAGGGTAAAGTCAGTGGCTGATAAAGCACCCCGCCGAGATAATTCGCACCTGAGGGGTACCTTGCTGGGCATCTTAGGACAAGATGTGGTGGAGATCCATTATGTGATACAGCCTACATCCTCAGCTCTATGTTCCTCAGTTTATTTATCTGCAAAATGGAGACATTAACACTCACTCCATAGGAATTTATTTTTAAGACTAATAAAAAAGGACTAAGTTACTTTCACATATAAAAGATGAACCAAACCGCTTTTGTTGCTGCAAAAACAGAGTTTATAATCTTATTCAGACAAGTAGATTTAGTTACTTTCGTTAGTCTTTTAATTGAATATGTAAGACTTTACAATTTCATCAGGGCAAAAAGATTCTTATAGGTAGGTTCTTCTAGTTGAAGGAATCGGTAGCCAAAATACTTGACAACTGGTTTCTGCAACGGTTCTTTGTGCAGCATTGCTGTTTGCCACCAAATTTTTTTAAATCACTGAAGGCTTGTGTGATATATGATGTGTTTTCTTTTCTCATGAACAGCTGATGAAAGTCATTGTCCTTTCCAAATTTATGGGCCTTTTTTAAAGCATGCACAGAATGCGAAATTTTTATTAGCTGGTGATTGCCTACTGATCCGTGTGTTAATTGAGAGTGATTTGTGCGGTACCGGCAATGACTTCGCCAACCTAAGAGGGGTCACACTTACAAGGAGTGTATAGATGAACATCATCTGCAGAAGGCAGTATTGAATAAAGTGAAAGGATAAAAGAATAGAAAACTCAAAAGCCTGAGCAATTAGGCTTTGTTCTTTCCTGTACTTAAATCCGTCTTTTACCCCAAGGTATCCTAAGAAAGAGACATTGTTTTCCTCAAATCCTAACCAGGTATCAAGACCAAACAGTACCTAAATAGCCTAATTGGATAATCTTTCTTCAATTTATGATGTGTAATTAACTGCCTGATTCACTAATAAGTAAATTCTCAATTGCCAAGATTCTAGGAAACTACTTAAGCCAGACCTGCCAACACACCCCCACCCCAGATGTTGAGATCAATTCTCCATGTGACCTCAGCAGAATAGCTCAGAACTCACCAGCCATTCAATCATCATTAATTCAGTCCTGTTAGAACTTCCTACCCTAGTTCCAATAACTGTGTTTGCCTTCTTTTATTGTGAAAAGGCTTGAGCCCTCTAGAGGTGTCCGGAAGCAGGATAACGGACTCAGAATGCTGGCTTTTTATCAGACTGCCCTGGTTAGATTCCCAGCCAGCTCCAACAATTATTAGGTCTGTGAGCTTGGGCAAGATACTTAACCTCTCTGAATTTCAGTTTTTCAGATGGAAAATGGTCATAAGAAGACATCATTCACTTCTGGAAAAATTGGAAATACCACACGGAAAGCAGCTAGCAGAACTCTTGGCTGGTGGTTAAGTGCTAGTCACTATTCTGGTTTCTAAGGACTTCATTTTGATTTCCTGAGTCCTTTCCTTCAATTCTAGATTTTGAGCCCCTGTTACAATTGCCAGACTTTCCTGGCACCAATAATCTTGTCTCTCATCCTTCTGTTGCAGGATGTGCTTGATTTCATTTCCCACTCCATATTTCCCTTCTACTAAAAAGAGACTTTGTGAATGGTGAGATGTGCATGAAAAGAAACAGTCAGGACTCAAAGACTAGACAGGTGCTCCAGGAAATGGCAACTTGTCCTGGAATGTCCAATAAGCAGATGGTACAATGGAACCAGGACAGACAGGCAAAGTCCTGAGATTGGCCCAAGGTACTGCATGGCCTGATCCATTTGCACCATCCATTTCTTGGGCATTGCAAGACAGTCTGCTTTGCCATTGACTCTAATTGACTTTGTGGGGATAAAAAAAAGAATATTACAGGTAAACAAAACTTGCAAAGCAGTGAGAATAGGGTACTTCAATGGAAGAGGGTTATTGTTGAAGCATTCCTGAAATGAGTTTATATTATCAGCATGTGAAAATGACAATATGGCATGAGCTACCAAATGTCATACAACACATTAGACATAAAATTAAGGGAAAGGCAGAGTGTGGTGGCTCATGCCCATAATCTCTGCACCTTGGGAAGCGAAGGTGGGAGGATTGCTTGAGGCCAAGAGTTTGAGATGAACCTGGGCAACATAGCGAGACCTCATCTCTACAAAAATCTAAAACAAAAAGGAAAAATTAGCCGGGCATGGTGGTGCACCTGCAGTCCCAGCTACTCAGGGGACTGAGCAGGAGGATCACTCAAGCCCAGGAGTTCAAGGTTGCAGTGAGCCATGATCATACCACTACACTCCAGTCCATGCAACAGAGTGAGACCCTGTCTTTATTTTAAAAAAGGGGAGGCAAGGGGGAGGTAACCTCCCAGATTCTTCAATATTGAGACAGCCAATATCATTCTTCAAAATATAGCCCATCTGTAAGTCTGGTTCACAGTAAAATCTAATAAAGATGCTTTGTTATTATGGAAATGCTAATAGAACAGTGCTTTATTCAGGATAGGACAGAATGAAGACTTCATTTCCAACTTCAAACTGGGTCCTCCAATTTTGATATAAATTCATTATGGAAAAGAGCAGCAGTTCATTAACTCCTAGAAACTTTATGCTTATAAAGTATTTAATGAGTTTAACCTTTATGTTAAACATAAAATAATAAGAAACTCCACACCTTCCAAACCTGCAAAACTTTTAATCCACAGTTATTTTAATCCATTTGATGAAAATTATCGTCTATAGACTTCAGAGATTTTAATTTGGTGAAAATTTGGTCTTCATTCTAGCTTTGGGTTGTCTACCTCCCATCAACTAGTTTTATTGTTTCTTTCACTGCCATCATCAATTAGACGGGATTATTTCATTTCCAAAGACTGCTTTTACACAGACTGTAGCTGTTCAGTGAAATATAATCCAGCTCAGTCCCTTCTGCATCCAATAAAATCGTCAGTCTGTGTTGGGGGAGCGATCATTGAAATGATGAAATGGCAGCGGTGCTGGAAATAAGCACTGGAAAATTCTGCAAAAGCTAAAATTATACCACTGGGACCTCCTTGATCACCACAGCCCTTCTCTGGCCAAGAATCGGTTCTCCCTAAGAATTGAGAACCTGTCCCTTGGAAGGAAACCATTCTCAAGCAGGAAAATCACCTTCCAGGGGAGCATTCTCCTTATATGACTATGTCTGATATTTATAAGGTGGTCTCCACTTATCTTTTTCACATTATCAAGCATTTTCTCTTGCTTTCAGGTGATATTGCTGTCAGAGATATTTGATTCGATCGATTATTTATTACAAATCTACAGTGTCCAGGAGCTAGTATATGCTTGGTCATAGGCCACCCTTAAAATGTTTAAACTAGTACAAATATAGGCATTAGAATAAATACATAAGAAACAATGTATTTTAAAAGTTTAAAATTTTTATTGTTTTAAGAAAGCAGACAGCCAGCTTAGGAAGGGTAGAAATGTCATCATTTGCAGACTTGGGGGAAATAAGTGATGTTAGACATCATTAGAGCTATCTATTAAGTCCAAAAGACCATTATCTTGAGCTGATTCGAGGGAATAAGTTGGGGGATGATTGACCATGTATTAAGAAAGCCTAAAATAATAATTTTGAATGTGGAAGTTAGAAACAAAAGTGATGTCGGGAATGTTTTGAAGAATTAAGTGATCTAAGGACTGACCGAAGCAGAAGAAAGCAGTTTTCTTTTCTTTTCTTTTCTTTTCTTTTCTTTTCTTTTCTTTTCTTTTCTTTTCTTTTCTTTTCTTTTCTTTTCTTCTTTTCTTTCCTTTCCTTTCCTTTCCTTTCCTTTCCTTTCTTTTCTTTTTCTTTTTTTTTAGATGATTCTTGCAATAAAACGAACCAGAAAATTCTATCTGTTCTAACACATCAGAACTACCATCACCACCACCACCCACCATGATATTTTGTTTTAAACCTCTATCTAAGATGTCTCACTTTCATCCTTTTATACATATATAACATGTTTGTGGTCAACCAATTCAGCATTAGATAGTTCAAATATAAAATAGTTTCCCTAGCTTAATGGGTCTTGGCGTTTTTAAATATTAAAAAAAAAAAAAAGCCTACAAAATTGGCTGCATGTAGAGGAAACAAAATAACATAGTTAGCAAGTATGGGTGGCCTTTTGAAACTATCATTTGTCTTGGCATAAGAAGAAGTGGTCTCTGTTTCTTGCTCCATGTATAGATAGATGCTAAATTTGTGAGTGAATTTCTCTAGGCTTCAGTTTCTCCGTCTGATAAATGGAGCTTGCCTCAGCTTAAATGTGCTATATCACACCAAGTTACTGTTTAGTAACTAACCAAACAAGATAGGAAACCAAAAATTCCTTGTGAAGTTTGTTTCAGGAGCTATGACTCTTTTAGGGCAATATGGCAGCACTTAGTAAATGATAGCTTCCATCAATTACTACTTTTGCTACTTGTTTATTCTGAAAAAAATACAATCACCCTGGCAAGTACTTGAGGAACAACTTACATGCTTAGAGAGTTCAGTTAGATGTCTCTAAAGTGCATCGAGTTCCTTAAAAGAATGTTGGCATATAAATTTATACTTGTTAAAAATTCAGAGATAAACACATAAAAAGAGAAAAACAGCCTTTTTTCTAAGACTATTTAGGTGAATTTTATTCCGTGTGCAAGACCTAAAGTATTTCTAAAATGAAGGAAAAGAGAAGTTAGGTAGATCGAGCTGATCGGCTCAATGACTGTAACTTTATAAATTCCAGAGACCATTCAGCACAGGAATTGAGTTTATAATACTATAAACTTCACATACCAATAAAGAAGCTTTTTGAAAAAGCTTAAAATGTCATTAATGTTTTCCCAAATTCCAATTGAACTTGTTGTCTTGCCTGTCCTGGTTTTAGACTTATTGAGGAGAAAACTTAATCACATTCCTTTTCATATTAGAAGAAATACATAAATGTCTTGGAAAACAACCTCAATTCCATTTATATTAGATCTCTGCCAGAAATAAACTCTTTTAAAATAGACACAGGTTTCCCCCCAAGAGAGAAAGCATGTTTACTTCAACTCATTTATTGGTACTTCACTAGCAGCTATCCATGAAGTGAGTCCAAGTTCATCAAGATGAGGGGTTCAGATAGTCAGTGGAGGTGAAGACTCGCCACTGCTGGTCAGTATCACTCTTTGTGGCTCTTTGCTCCTTCCCCATCTCCCCAGCCTCTGATTTGAGTGAGGTCTGGCCTCTCCTTAGGCTCTTCATTACATCTAGTCTTAGGCTAGAGGAACAAAGAGGTTCGCTTTGGTGAAGAACTCAATATTCTCAGCTGGTTCTTCTGTGATGTTTAGATTGCTTTTTACTAGTATTTGAGTTCCTGCCTTGGTCCAAGATGGCCAGGTTCTTGCCTGTTGTTCCAATTCCGTGATTCCAAACTTAACTTGATTTTCTACTATGGGGCCCAAATATCCCTGACTAATTCCTTAAAAGCAATGAATTGCCAGCTGGTCCTCCCCAAACTGTTATTTCTGCCCATGTTTAAGAATACTAAAAAAATCAAACCACCCCATTAAAAAGTGGGCAAAAGACATGAATAGAAGCTTTTTAAAAGAAGACAGACTTAATGGCCAATAAACATATGAAAAAATGTTCAACGTTACTAATCATTGGGCAAATGTTAATCAAAACCACAATGAGATATCACCAAACCCCAGGGAGAATAGCTTTTATCAAAACTCTCAAAACAATGGATGCTGACATGGATGTGGAGAGAAAGGATCACTTACACACTGCTGGTGGGCCTGCAAACTAGTACAACCTCTATGAAAAATAGTATGGACATTCCTCAAAGAACTAAAAGTAGACCTACCATTTGATCCAATAATCCCACTACTGGATATTTGCCCAAAGGAAAAAAAGTCATTTTATCAAAAAGACACTTGCAACTAGAATGTTTATTGCAGCATTACATTCTACATGCAAAGGTGTGGAATCAACTGAAGTTCCCATCAGTATATGAGTAGATTAATAAAATGTGGTATATGTACACCATGGAGTACTACTCAGCCATAAATATGAATTAATACCTTTTGCAACAATCCGAATGGAACTGGAGACCACACTCCTAAGTGAAATATTGTAAGAATGGAAAAGCAAACACCACATGTACTCACTATTAAATTGGAACTAACCAATCAGCGCTCATGTGCACAGAGAGAAGTAAAACTCAACGGAAATCAAGCAGGTAGGAGGAGAGAGGTAGGGACAGGTAAAATCACACCTAACTGGTACAATGTACACTATCTGGGTGATGGGCACACTTATAACCTTGACTCAAGTAGTACAAAAGCAATGTAATCAAAACATGTATCCCCGAAATATTCTGAGATTAAAAAAAAAAGAATACTAATAATAAAACATTGAGTTGAGCCTTTTTGCTATTCAGACCTGTAGCCCATGGGCCCTTTTTGAGGACCTACCTGCACATTCATAGCCCCTCATGCATTTTCCTCAAGTAACCAACACTTGCCTTTACTTTATGCCCTAATATTCAGCCTTCCTCCAAAAGCTCAAATTGGCCCTGACTCTTGACTCTGCCTTTTTTGTGTCATAGACCATTATATGGGGACTGACACCAATGTCAACCAAATTCATTTTGTGTATAAAATTTTATCACTAGATTAATTGACATACTATGCTTGTTCAAGTGAGATATATTGGTTATTTTTTTTTAATTGGATGGCTACTAGTGATTTAAATAATGGGCATTTCTGGAAATACAAATAGTAGATGCACAGCATGCAGGTAAGTTAAGTACCAACTCAACCAGGGAATCAGCAGGTATTCTTGATGACTAAGTGCCCACATTTACTTTCTGGTAGTTCAGCATCTCTCTAATTACAATTATATTTTATGTCCATCTTATCAGAGTTCTTAGAAGAGAACACTATATACAAATTAGTGTAAGCAGGTGGGCTACCAACATTTTCTTACAGTTTAGAATACTGTGGTCTAAGTATGCAACCAGTGCTTCTTTCCAAATTATCCAAAGTTAGATAACTCAACATAGAGGTTTGGAAATTAAATTAGACCTAATTTATTATGCCCCATGGGTAACCAGCTTGAAGCTAACTAAACATATATACATATTAGTCATTTTGACAAAATACTTCATAATTAACTGCAAGAGTATGTTTAAAACTAAGTCAAATTTGGACAACATTGTAGGTTTTCTCATAATGATTTGATTGTGTGTTTTTCTTCAAGAGTAGATGCATTACTGTTATATGCACAATGAACATGATATTGATTTTGTTTTCTTGTTATTTAGACATTGTGAGCATGAGGTTGTCAACATTGTCAGGTTAACAAGGGCAATTAGATCTCACAAATGTTTATCAGTCACTTATACATGTCAACTGTTGCAACTTTTTATAAAGCAAAGATTAGATTTATAGGCCTATACTCTTTTCTTGCTACGTCGAATTCTCTTGAAACTACTTTTAATCTTATAGGTCTTTGAAATTTGAAAATTTGAAAAATATTTTCCTGTATATATGCTTTATGTTCAAATAAGCATTTTAAATATATCATATAACTTTATTTAGCTAATTCATTCATGAACACTGAAAAAATAAGTCCTTAGACCTTTTGAGACCTAACCTATTATTCACACTATCTTAATGCAGTGAGAAAAAACATTAATTTTTGCAAATAGGGAGATGTAAAGAATATTGGATCTGTAACCATACCATGGTTGGCTTATGTTTAAAATAGTTTAGTCTTGATAAAATATATCTCTTTATAAAATATAATGAAGCACTCCTCTGTTGTTCTCTTCAATTTGGGGTCATTGAATTGAATTTTATGCTGAAAAAGAAAATATTCACATTATGCCTAACAGTCTCTCTACATGTATACATATATACATACATATATTTACATGTAAACATATTAAAAATTAAGTCAGAAACAGACATGTAATTTAGAGAAATTATTAGAATACTATTGAAGAATATGTTCTATTTTCATATATTACATATATAATTATACATATTCTAATATATTAGGAATTTATGACTTAAAAATTCTAAATTATAAACTAATGTGTCATATAAAGTACTAAAAGTTAAAATAAATAAAATCTGACTTTCAAAGAAAAAAATAGTATTAGGTATGGGCTATGTTCCTGAGTAATTCCTGATATTCAACTCTGTATGGAAGTATTCTCTCTCGTATTTTCTGATACTGGTAGAGGAATAAATAATACTGCGTTTCATGTGGCTCAGTATTATGCTTTACAAAATTTGTGCCTTTTTCATAATTCCTATTTTATTTTTAGTGCAAAATATTAGAAAATGTAAACACAGCAATAAAGCCTTTCGGTTCATGAGCAAGGTCCTGTGTGTCATGCTAAGAAGTTGATTGAGTCTTCATCCCAGAGGTCATTAAATCCAGTGAACACATTTAGAGTTCCTGTGAACTCAGAAGCATTTACACAATCAGCAGTTCTCTGCCTCCACCACTCCTTCTCTTGATTTCTGGGAGACCATTGTCTCCAGTCTCTCTCTGCTGCATCTTCTTTAGTTGCATTGCAGAAGTTTCCTTCTATAGTCAACCAACATTACGTATAAACTGCCTATGTTCCTCCAAGAAAATCTCATCTCTGCCAATGGCTACAATTACTACCTAGAGTTGGATGACTCTCAAATGCATATCTCCAGCCTCGACCTCTCCTTGAAAGTCCAGTCCCATGTATCCAACTACACACTTGAACATGTCCACTCATATCTCACTAACGTCTAGAATTAAGCCCATGATCTCTCCCCTTCAAACCCTGATGCTCCTCCAATTTTCCCCACCTTTCTGATGGACACTGCACTCACAGTTGCACAGCCCAGACATTGGCAGTCTTTCTTGATGCCTCCCTTTCTCTCACTCCCCATATTCAGATCCACCCAATTTTATTTCCTACGTATGTTTATATTCATCCATTTCTCCCTGTATCCTGCCACACTGTGGCCCAAGTTCTCTCACATCTTGCCTTGTTTATCACCCAAGTTTCCTAACCAGATTCCTCACATCGAGTTTTGCTTCTCTCCAGATCATTATCTGTGCTGCAGCAAATCATAGTTTGATAGGTACATGCTTACACGTCTTAATGACTTTCTATATGCTTTAGAAAAAAGACAAAGATTCTTAACATGATTTATTATACAATATTCTGCATTTGATCCCCGCCCACCTCACCAGCTTCATTTTGAACTAGTTTCCCACTGCCTTCTGCACCTCAATCACTGCTGCATTGCCTTTTCCAAAAATGGTCACAATGCCATCTTCCAGAATGCAGCCACTCTCCACCACCTCTCATTTGAACCTGGATAGGCTTGTGACTGCTGCAAACAATAGATTAAGGCTGAAGTGATGTTGTGTGACTTTCGAGGCTAGGTCATATTAAAAAATATGTAGCTTCCTCTTGGGCCCTTGTTTGGGGATGTCTGCTTTGAGAAATAAACCACTATATTGTGGAAAATCCAAAATTTAGCCCACCCAAAGAGGCCTCTTAGGCCTAGAAGGAGAAGAACCGATGCCCCCAACCAACAGCCAGCACCAACTGCCAAATGTTCCAATGACAAAGTTTCAGATTACTTCAGTTTCCAGCTTTCAAGTCTTCCAATTACGGCCCCAGAGATGATAGAGCAGAGATAAGCCATCTACACTGTGTCCTATCCAAATTCTTGACCCTTACACTCTGGGATCATCATAAATGCTTGCTTCATGCCATTAAGTTGTGGGGTGATTGGTAATGATAATCAGAACAATCATGTTGGCCTTTTTCAATCCCAAACTCTTAGAATCCTTCCTTCCTTCCTGCTTTAGCAGTTTTCCTCTCCTCAGCTTTTCTGCCCAAGTCTAACTATACCCAGGAGTCAATTTTTCCTTATCCTTCTGAAATCAGCTCAAATTTCAGCAAACAGCAATATAATTTGGGGCACAGGAAGATTACATTACCGGAAACCATACAACCTGTACCAAAGGAATGGAAATGCAGAATTCAGGAATTGTCTGAGGTGCAGTGGACATTGGGCACGTGGCCTGAAGGCATCCCAGAAGCTAAAAACTTTACTAAAATCTAAAGAAAACAAGAAGGAAATAAACCCAAATGTCATGGACCATACCCTAGAATATGTGCTGAATAACACTTCTTGGATCATTTTAAAGGGTTTTTTGGTTTTTGTTTGTTTGTTTGTTTTTATCTTTAACAAATTCTTTTTTTTTTTTTTTTTTTTTATTGAGCAGTATTCCATTGTATTTAACAAATTCTTACCTCCTGAGAAACATTCTTGCTCACTCAAGGTCAATGTTAGAATAACTACCACCAAAACTACTGCAACTGTGGGTCTCTTGCCATAGCCTGGGTCCTCTGGGACATATTCTTACAAGGATCATAAAATATGGAGGAGCTTCTTAGATTAAGGGAATATTGGGAATGACTGTAGGGAAATACAGGACCACTGTGGGAATTTTTTATGACAGATCCAAAAATATCTGTTTTGTTTTAGTCTTATTTTCGCAAACTTTCCTATAGCAAGCTCACGCCGTTTTCTCTTTTAGAGCCTTTTTCACCTTTTACCTTTATAATATTTTAGGCACTCTAGCCTTTCAAAAAAAAAAGCCTCCCATCAATTTACTGGTCCATAATATCACAATTCTCCACCTTTCTCCCTGAATGTGTGGTGGGCATTCAAAAAGACAAATGGGCGTGTTAGTTTCTGCAATGGCATCCCAAGTTGTCCAACCTCAGCCTGCACAGAGTACTTGGGCTGATACCAGACTGCTGCTGTCACTAAAATGAAGTCTTGGAGATTTTTTCCTTTGCTTTTTGAAATAAAGTATAAAGCTCCAATTCATGACTACAGTAATAACACTGGTGCTCTTACCCTGGCAGATATGCTAGAGCGTATTCAGTCAAATAAGAGCCCTTTTCCAAACTCATGCCCTTGGGAGGTCCTTGTCTTCTCAAACTGTATTACCTTGGCCAATGCACGTTGCAGTTGCCATCAAAGAGGAGCTTCCAGTCAGAAGAGAATATCAGTTCTGTTACTTTACAGCCACTGAACACTAGCCCCTGTTCCAACATAATTTTCGTTGTTACTCTTGTGCCTTGTGCCTTGTTTCCTACTTACTCCAGGCATCCCTTCTCCTCTGATGCTAAAGTCAACAGCTTGAGCATTTTAGGGACCAGCCTAAAACGGAGAGAAATGCCTCTGGGAGGAGAAGCTCTGAGGCTCAGAGACAATCTGTTGGATCGGCATCTATGAATGACATGGATTCAATTAATGGAGCATTCTGACCAGTATAAGTCAAATTTTGTCTAAATTTATATTTTCATTTTAATGAAGGACCTAACCTCTCTGTGTAAACAAAGTATTCTATATATAAGTTTGAAAATTTTGGTACCCTAAGATTAGTAAAATTGTGAGCTAATGTACCAACACACTACACAAGCTACCTACCATTAGACTCTGCTCTATTCAATAGAGCAAGGTTAGCAAATATATGGCTTCCGTTACCTGACCTATTATGACATCACTAATCAATCATGAAACCATCCCCCAAAAAGCCTACGCTAGACTTCTCAATCTACACCACAGCCATGTAGGCAGTTACCACTAGTCAATCAAAGCTGGCTCGAAAATGAAATTTATTTGCGATTTCAGGAACAGAAGTGAGCACATTTCCTCTAGAATTCATTATAAAATTCAGATTTCATGAGAAAAAGAGGATCCTAGGAGAAAAAAAGAAAAACCCCAGAGGCAATAGTAGGGCCCCTCCTATAATTCTCTCTCAGCAGCACATTAGACTAAATTAGATTTATTAAATTAGCTAATTGGCATGTTGGAAGGCACAGGCAACCTGATCCTGAGCTGAGAAACAAGACGAATGGATTGCAGCAGTGTGGGTGGGACACTGGGCAGCATTTAGCCAAAAGGAACCCAGGAAGCCAGTCCCCGTGAGGGGCCCTGGGAACAGCAGGGTCTCTGCAGAAGGAGCCCAGCTCAGGACCAAAGACCTATCTAGAAAGGATCAACCCCTCCAACTGACATGCAGGGAGATTAACTAAATGTTTAAAAGCACATTTGCATACATGTTTCCTTTATGTAATATATTCTATTTTCAAAAGGGAATTTAAGGGAAGAATTCCCCCATTCTACTTTTTCTTTCCACTTTGTCACCGCAACGGGTGTTCGTGGCAGTGCTCACAGAGCGAGCCGATGCCAGGTTCTGTCTGGGTGCCCATGTGTGAGCCCAGGCCTCCTCTGGGCCCACCACCAGCTGCCCTCCACCCTCCAACCAAGGCGATTTGGTTGTCGACAATGACTGAGGACTCAACTCTGCATGATGGCAGCCAGGTGCTCTTATAGTTCCTCAAATACCCTTTTGTCTTGTTTAGCATCTTAATATCAAGGGAAGGAAGAAAAGAAAAGTCACACTTAAAAATAGCATCCTGAACATCTTTGTTTTTCTCCATTTGGACTTCTTACTGGATTTCATAGAATGACAACTATCACCAAGCACTGTCATTTCCTTTGCAGGTGTCCAAAAACCCTAGTAACTTCACTGTTCTACATTTTTAATTTATGATTTAAAAATTTTAAGATGACCATATTCATTATACTTTGTCTCTGGTATGTTAAAGAAAACTACCCTCACGTTAAAAATGTAGGGTTTATTCTTTTAAAAATCTATTAACATAATCCTAGATATCATTAAACTTGTATCAATGAACAGTTTCGTAAATCAGTCTTTAATGATTATTTGGGGAACCTGATGTCATTTTCAGCCACTTAAAATAACTGAGTGGTTAAAGATCCCTCTCTGGTGACTCAGTTTAATGTGGGATGTGTTGAGTTTTTTCCTGGTTGAGAGACATTTATCCTTCAATGTGTTATTTGTCCAGATGACTGAGATAAAGGACTGTGTGGAAATGTGCTAAACACAAAACATTGTTATATCTATACTTCTATTTTCTTTCTTTTTTTTCTTTACTCAAATTTCTTTTTTCTATTTTTTTTTTCAGAATATTAAGGGGGTACAGAATTTTTTGATCGATGACTTGAGTCAGGGCTATAAATGTGCCCATCACCCAAATAGTATTCATTGTACCCATTAGGTGGGTTTTTGTCCTCTCCCTCCAACTCCCTTCCCCCTGTGTGATTTCCAATGACTTTTACTTTCGTCTATATACTTATGTGCCTATCAATTACTAACAACTTATTAGACAGTACATGTGGTGTTTGTTTTTCCATTCTTGAGATACTTTACTTAGGATAATGGTCTCTGGTCCCTTCAAAATTGCTGTGAAAGGCATTAATTCATCCTTTTATGGCTGGGTAGTACTCCATAATATACATATACCATATTTTGTTAAACCACTCATGGATCGATGGGCACTTGGGTTGATTCCATATCTTTGCACTTATGCAAATGCCCACTTTTTAATTGGGTTGTTAAATTTTTTTCTTACTGATTTGTTTGAATTCTTTGTAAATTCCAGTTATTAGGCTTTTATTGGATGTGTAGATTGCATTCTGTAGATTGTCTATTTGCTCTGTTGGTTATTTCCTTAGCTGTACATAAGCTTTGTAATTTAATCAATCAAGCCCTATTCTATTTATTTATTTATTTAGCTGCTGTAATTGCTATTGAGGTTTCAGTCATAAATTCTTCGCCTAGACTGATGTCTAGAAGATTCTTTTCAACATTTTCGTCTAGAATTCTTATGGTTTCATGCCTTACATTTAAGTCTTTTATCCATTTTGAATTTCAATTTTGTAAGTAGCGAGAAATAAGACTCCTGTTTCATTCTTCTGCATATGGCTATCCAATTTTCCCAGCATCATTTATGGAATAGACATTCTTTTTCCCAGTGTGTCTTGTTGTATGATTTCTCAAAGATTAGTTGGCTATAGGTAGATCATTTTATGTGTGGGTTCTCTACTCTATGTCACTGTTTTTGTACCAGTGCCATGCTCTTTTGGTTATTATAGCCTTGTAGTGTATGTAGTTTGAATTCCAGTGATATGATGCCTCCAGATTTGTTCTTTTTGCTTAAGATTGCTTTGGCTATTTGGGCTCTTTTCTAGTTCCAAACAAAGCATAGAATTGTTTTTTCTAGATCGGTAAAATATGTCTTTGGTATTTTGATGGGGATTGCATTGAATCTGTAAATCATGTTAGGTAGTATGGACATTTTAACAATGTAGATTCTACCAATCCATGAGGAAAATATGTTTCTGTATTTGTGTCATCCACAATTTCTTTCCTCAGTGTTTCATAGTTCTCCTTGAAGAGATCTTTTACCTCCTTGGTTAAGTATATTCCTAGATATTTTATTTTCTTTATAGATATTGTGAATAGTCTTAAGTCTTTGATTTGACTCTCAGCTTGACTATTATTGGCACATATTAATAGAAATGCTGCTGATTTGTATACATTGATTTTACATCCTGAGACTTTACTGTATTTATTATTTATCAATTCCAGGAAGCTCTTAGTAGAGTCTTTGGGGTTTTTTGAGGTGATACATGATCATATCATCAGCAAGAAGTGATACTTTGACCTCCTGTTTCCCAGTTTGGATACCATTAATTTCTTTCTCTTGAACATTTACAGAATATTCTACCCTAAAACTACTGAATATACATTCTTCTCATCATCACATGGGACATTCTCCAGGATTGATCATGTCATAGGACACAAAACACATGTCAACAAAAGTTAAAAATTTGTAATCATATCACGTATTTTCTCAGACCATAATGGATTGAAATTAAAAATTAGTTATAAGAGTAACACTCATTTCTACACAAAGCCATGGAAATTAAATAACCTGATACTGAATGATTATTGGGTCAGTTATGAAATTAAGAAGGAAATCAAAAGATTCCTTGAATGCAAAGAGGACACAAGTTATCAAAATCTATGGGATTCAGCAAAAGCATCCCTAAGGGGAAAATTCATAGCTTTATATTTCCATGTCCAAAAGTCAGAAAGATCACAAATTGACAACCTAATATCACATCTCAAGGAACTAAAAACTGAGGAGCAAATCAAACTCAAAGCCAACAGAAGAAAACAAATAACAAAGGTCAGAACAGAACTAAATGATATGGAAAATTAAAAAATAATATCAAATCACAACTGTATTAACTCCCCTTAGAGGCAAAAGAAAAAAAAAGAGTATTAAAAATTAATAATAATAATAATATCAAAGGTCAGTGAAACAAAAAGTTGGTTCATTGAAAGATAAATAAGATTGATAGACTTCTTGTTAAATTAACCAGGAATAGAAGAGAAAGTACCCGAATAAGCTCAATCAGAAATGAAAAAGGAGATATCACAACTGTTAGCACAAAAATAAAAATAAAAAATCATTTGTGAATGCTGCAAAAATCTCTAAGCACATAAACTAGAAAATGTAGAGGACATGGACAAATTCCTGAAATTACATAACTTCCCAAGACTCAATAAGGAAGAAATAGAATTCCTGAACAGACCAATAACTAGCAACAAGATTGAAGCAGCAATAAAAAAAAAAAAAAAAATCTTCCACAAAATGTCCCAGATCAGATAGTCACGGCCAAATTTTTTCAGACCTAAAAAGAAGAGTTGGTACCCACACTGCAGAAATTATTCCATGACATTAGGAAGGAGGGAATCCTCCCTCAACTCATTCAGTGAAGCCAGTATCACCTTGATACCAAAGCCAGGAAGGAAACAACGCAACAAAAAAGAAAACTACAGACCAATATCCCTTATTAAAATATATGCAAAAATTCTCAATAACACACTAGGAAGCTGAATTCAACAGCACATCAAGAAAATAATCCACCATGACCAAGTGGGCTTCTTCCCAAGAATGCAAAGACAGTTGGACATACAAAAATCAATAAATGTGACCGACCACATAAACAGAAGCAAAAACAAAGACCATATGATCAACTCATCAATATATGCAGAAAAAAAATTTGACAAAATCCAATACCCTTTCATGATAAAAACCCTCAACAAACTAGGCCTGGAAGGAGCATATCTCAAAATTATAAAAGCCATATTTGACAAACCCACAGCCAACATCATACTGAATGGGGAAAAGCTGAAAGCATTCCCACTAAGAACTGGAACAAGACAAGGATGCTCATTGTCACCACTTCTATTCAACACAGTGCTGGAAGTCCTAACCAGAGCAATCAGGCAAGAGAAAGAAATTATAGGTATCCAAATTGAGAAAGAGGAGGTCAAACTGTCACTTTTTGCTAATGATATGATTTTATATTTAGAAAAACCAAAAGATTCCACCAGGAGACTCCTGGAATTGACAACTAAATTCAGCAAAGTCTCAGGGTACAAAATCAATGTACACAAGTTAGTAGCATTCCTACATACCAAAAATAATCAAATCAAAGTCTCAATACTATTCACAATATTCATAAAGAAAATACCTAGGATTATACTTAACAAAGGAGGTGAAAGCTCTCTACAAAGAAAACTACAAAGCCTAAAGAAAGAAATAGCAGATGATACAAACAAAGGGCAAAACATATCTTGCTCATGGATTGGTAGAATCAACATTGTTTAAATGTCCATACTTCCCAAAGTGATTTACAGATTCAATGCAATCCCTATCAAATACTGAAGGCATATTTCATAGATCTAGAAAAAATAATCCTATACTTTGTTAAGAACCAGAAAAAACCCAAATAGCCAAATTAATCTTAAGCAAAAGAAACAACTTGGGAGGCATCACATTACCAGACTTCAAATTATACTACAAGGCTATAGTAACCAAAGGAGCATGTATTGGCACAAAAATAGAGACATAGATCAATGAACAGAACAGAAAACTCAGATATAAAGCCATCTGCACACAGAGAACTGATCTTTGACAGAGCAGACAGCACACACTGGGGAAAGAGTCCCTATTCAATAAATGGTGCTGGGAAAACTGGATAGCCACCTGCAGAAGAAGAAACAGGATCCATATCTTTCACCACTCACAAAATTAATTCAAGATGGCTAAAAGACTTAAATATAAGACATGAAACCATAGTAACACTAGAAGAAAATATTGGAAAAAGTCTAGATATTGGCCTAGTCAAAGAATTTATGATGAAAACCCCAATGACAGAAACAAAAAAAATAAATAAATGAGACTTGATGAAGTTAAAAGTTTATGCAGCATTACAGCAAATAGACAAGCTGTAGAATGGGAGAAAATATTCACTATGCATCCAATACAGGGCTAATAACAAAAATCTACAAAAACTGAAGCAAATCAGCAAGAAAAAAAATCAGACAACAGCATCAAAAAGTAGGCAAAAGACATGAACAGTAGCTTTTCAAATGAAGATAGACAAATGGCCAATAAACAAATGAAAAAATTCTCAGACACTAATTATCAGAGAAATGCAAATTAAAATCACAATGAAATATCACCTTACCCCTGTTAGAATAGCTTTTATTAAAAACTGCGAAAATAATAGATGCTGGCGTGGATGCAGAGAGAGAGGAAAGCTTATACACTGTTGGTGGGACTGCAAATTAGTACAACCTCTATGGAAAACAGTAGGGAGATACCTCAAAGAACTAAAAATAGACCTACCATTTGATCCAGCAGTCCCACTACCAGGTATTTACCCAAAGGAAAAAAAGTCATTTTATCAAAAAGACACATGCCCTAGAATGTTTATTTCAGGACAATTCATAATCACAAAGAGGTGGAATCAACCCAAGTGCCCATCAATTCATAAGTGGGTTAATAAAATGTGGTATATGTATACCATGGACTACTACTCAGCCACGAGGAAGGATGACTTAATGCCTTTTGCAACCATTTGAATGGATCTGGAGACCATTATCCTAAGTGAAGTATCTCAAGAATGGAAAAACAAATACCACATGTACTCACTATTAAGCTGAAACTAACCCATGAGCACACATGTGTATAGAGAGAAGTAAAACTCAACAGAAATCAAGAAGGGGGGATAGGTACAACGAACACTATCTGGCTGATGGGCACACTTACAACCATGACTCAAGCATTATAATAGTGATCCATGTATCCAAAAATATTTGTACCCCCTGATCCTTTGAAATAAAAAAAAATAGTTTAAAATATAAAAATTGCCACTTATAATTTGAGCTATTTTATATTTTTTCTGGATTAGGATTTCATTTACCAAAAATCATGCAAATATCCCTTCCTCATTTACCTTATAATTAACAGATATTCCAAACATAGACAAGACCATATGCAAATTAAGACCTTTTGCTAAACTTCAACATAGGCCACAAAACCGGTTTTGGACTGACCTGCCATTAGCTAATGTCCCTTGTAGTGGGTCCTGATGGTCCAGTTCCTCTCTCCCTCACCAGCGTTCTCTGTTACCTTCTCATTCCTGCCCTCTCAGTGATGGCCATCCCTGTTGCACCATGCTGTGCTTCATGCTGTCCTGCCCAAAGGTAGGCTGAGAAAAGTAAAAAGTTTAGTGGATTGCGACACATAGACTGGCTAGTTTGCTGGTTGGTTGGTTGATTGGTTGGTTTTTAATCTTCTACTACACCTAGGGAAAACTAGGGAAAACATAGCCAGTATGCGTAGTAAAATGGACTTATTCCTGGATTGAGTTTTATGTGGTGATTAAGATTAGTGTTATAGTGAAAGAAGAGTATTGTTTTATACTTGTGTATAATATTTAGCCTGTTTGTTTAGAAAGGAGAATATGATTTTTAAGAATCATTTATTTACAATTAACTCTTTGTTAATAAGTACAATTGTGTCAACATTATGAAATACAGATACATACACCACCCTTACTTAGGGCCTAAGATCTAAATAAATTGTAGTCCCATATTATAAAATAATGATGCAGTTTTTTTAAGGAATTTTTCTTCTAGTTTTTAAATGCTTTGCATGAGGACCTTGTGAAGGATGTGATAAAATCCAATAAATTGTCTTAGTATTGATCGGCATAACAGACTTACGTTAGCACCTGATCTGGAACTTCCATGAAGCTCATGAACATTTTCAGAGTGGTCAACTAAGACAATTTTCTTTTGCTATTTCACAAACTACAATCACACCTTATGATTTATTTGTGGTGTCTTTAGAGGGAGAAAAAGCAGAAGAAAGGTCTTAAAGGTACTACGCAAGGCAAGGAGCTTCTGGTATTATGTCAAATGACAATGCAAACCACAGGAAATGTATGGTGAGACAGGGGAATATGCTGTGTATTTCTCTAGAGCTGGAAATGATGTCGTGATCATTTGGAGTTAGGGAACATCTAATTCTGAATGAGTAGCTGTTTGGTTTGTACACCCAGATAATGTACTGTTCATTCTAGGAGGAGATGATTCTTTGGGTTTTCAACATTAATCAATTTATGTGGTATGAGATTGAATTGCTAGCTTTCTGGTGGTCATCTTATAAATTTCTGCAATGAGAATCCCTCACCTTCCATTCTACGCACCATCCACCCTGATTAGCCAATGGCACAATTTCACAAATTTGTAGTACTTTGTTTTCTTAACTACTTGCTTAATTCAGAGATGCGAACAGATTGAGAAAAAAAAAAAAAAAAAAGAAGAATTGGCTGAGTTGTAATCATTTGGAATGTTTGAAATAATTTGAATGGATGGGGATTATTTGCTTGAGAGAGCCTTTGTCTAACAGTATTCCTAGGAGCTAGGAAAGCCCGCATTCTAACCTCAAACTCTGACACTCTTTGACAAGTTGCTTTAGTTCCCTGCATCACTCTGACCTTTATATAATGAGGATAATAATATTTATATTGCTTAGATAGAATTTTTCATTGTATTTTTAAGAAGGCTTCACGTTGATAAAGTAGTCTTCCCTTTAAGATTTTTCACATGCTTTGCAAATAAAATTGATTTAACAGTTTGTCGTTTCCTATTGCATAGATGTAGAAACTGAAAAAAACAGAGAAATCACATTTTATCACATATTTTGATATGTAATAATAGCTAATATTTGCTGAGTGGTTTGCCTTGTGCCAGATACTGTGTTATCTCATTCATGTCTACAATAACACTATGAGGATTTTACTCCTATTTTCATGGTAAGGGAAATAGAGATTTATCCAATGAGTAAGTGGCGTTGTCTGACCACAGGCCAAGCATCTGCTGCCTCCCGGGAGTACCACAATCGAACCATGTCAAATGTATCTCAGCAAGAGCGCCACGAAACAAGGTCATGGAACTGCTTGATTTGGATTTAGTTGTCCTATTGCCTGAGCCGGTTACCTGGTTAACAGTGATATTCCCCCTTACGTTTCTGAAGCCATTCTCACAAAATAATCCCTTTACTGGAGGTTTCGTGTTTCTTTGGCTGCACACATAGAATTGCCCTGACTGATAGCAGCCCCTCCCTCTCAGTTTGAAGATCTACCCGCCCAGTCTCCAGATTCATGTGAAACTGAATAGAAAAACGTAAAGTCTCCTCTGAGTTATGTTAGCCATGTCCTGCCACTGGCTAGTGGCCTGGTTCTTTTCATCCAGTGCCACTGCCAAGAGCTCCTCTCATCCTCTGTTCCTCCCAGCCTATGACGAGGGGGAGTAGATGGCAAACTGTGGCCATTTCCCCCTTTACTATGTATGCAGTAACCTCATTTCTCTAAATTTTATTGTCAATCCTTCAATTCATCACAGAGACCCATTCTCCCAGTGTTTTCCACCGAACTGTCTGTCTTGCTCATACGTACCAGTTCTGTTATGAAAACATAAAACCAAAGTAAGACTTAAAAATCAAATAGACACCTCCCAAGCAAAGTTGACCTGTAGTCTTGACCTCATTTCTCTTGGAAAAATTATAGTAGAAAAAAAATATTTACCTGAGTTTTTCTGCTTAGTTGCATAAGACTCAGAGGCCTGGAAGGAGCCAACAAACCAAACTCTTTTAACCATTCATTGCACAAAGCTGAGTATCTCTGACCAGTTTCATTATACAAGTATCCATAGCTCCCACTTTCCATGAATCGTGCATCTAGTGAAGCTTTGGGAATAGCTTAAACATATTTAGCTCTGTTTTAAAAGTAACCCTTCAAAGTAATCATTTCAGTTGAATCACGTCATTTCCCAACTTAGCATCCTCCAGTGGTTTTCTGTCACTCCTAGGATGACAGCCAAAAGTCAGTTTTGCTCAGTCTCAAGGCCCACCCCTCTGTCCAGCCTCACCTGGCACCACATTCTCCTTGCAATCAGTCCTGCAGGGTCCTCACCATCCTGAGGCCTCCCCTTCCAGGCCTTTGCACACCCTCCCTGCTCCCTCTTCTGCTTCCCACTTCACCTAAGCACTTCCACTTATTTGTCATGTCTCACTCAAACTTCCCCCAGCAAACTTTAAATGACACCGGTGATTAGAACAGACCCTCTGTCGTATGCTTCCTCGACAGAACAGCATTCTTTTCCATTACAGAATTTATCAAAATTCATAATTCCAATGCATTTGTCCATTGGCTTATCAGCCTTCTAGACTTCTTACCCTATAAGTGCAAGAATAGAGCTTGCCCTGTTCATCACTGTATCCCTATCACCTAAGAATGTTCTGGAAGATGATCGGTGCACAATGAATAGTTGGTGAATAAACAAGTGAGTGAATAAATTTAATTGGGAAAATGTAATATTAAAGTGTTAATAGTAGTCAATCTCTTACTTTCTCCCTTATTTACTTATTGAAAATAGCATCTTTCTAATCAGAAAAGAAAAAAAAAAAGATTCCAAAAAGAAAAGCGGCATTTACTGTTTTGCTAAATATCTAAGTCTACAGAAGGATAAACAGACTCTAAAAATATGTTTAGGCTAACAAATTAATATTTTAATATACATATACTTGCCATAGTTGTCCCAAATCAAGTTTTGCTTTGTATTTTCCAAGTCTAGTTTGTTCACAAAGCATTGCAGAAAAGGAAAAATATTATATATTGCCTGGCCAAATGACATCACAAAATGTCGAAATTTGGGTTCAATGAGTGAATCAGAACATAATTTTTAAACATACTTTAAAATGTATAACAGTAATAATAATCTTTCACCCAAACCATTTAAACAATTTTAATAGCATTTCTGGCCCAAAGTAGATAGTGGCTGAGGGGAAAAAACAAAAAAAGAAAGAAACATTTCCTGCTTTTTGTTTTTCCCCCAAATATAAAAGCCTGCCCTGAGCAGATGCATTTTCCACAGCTGTCAGTGGCAGACCTAATTGCTTTTCATTTAAATTAAAAATATGTACCTTTGTTTAAGCAGTAATCTAGGGCAACATCAGGAGGGTAGTTTATTTGTTTTAGTTTCTTTAGAGCTTTGAAATGGCACTTAAAGCATGGCATGAAAGTTTCTCTTGGCTTCCATTTATTTAAGAAAATGTTCTTCTTTTAAACTTTCTTTCCCAAATCTCCACTTTACCAGTACCACCGACTCACTCCACACATCCTGAAGGCATTTCGTGTTAGGTAAAATACTTCATGTTGAGCATTTTCCTAAATACATCACAGCTTTGTTATAAGACACTTGGCATTTGGGGTTGCTCCCATATATTTTTAAATCTTTTATATTCGTGAAAGCCTGGTGAATCTGAGAATATGTTTAGAGAGTACGAATACCGAACTGGAACCATTTGCTTTTGAGTTGCCTTGCTGGAATTTTTCGTCTCCGCCTGGAGACAGAAACATTTGGTTCTTTGTCAACGGAGGGCTAGAACGACCCTGATTATCAGACAAATTCTGAACATAGATTATATCACAGGGAGGCGTTTCTGACTGACCCCTTCTGGTTTATGACTCTGGTGAGTTTAAACGTGTGCCACTGATCACTGGCCCCCTGCGCACGGAAAATTATAACCCAGCAGGTTCTACCTGGAATCTGAGGAAAAGGTTTGTTCATTTGTTTGTGTGTTTGTTTTAAACACTTCCCGCCAGGGGAGTATTTTGTGGACAAATATACCACAAAGGAAGTTTATTTTTAAAGATCAAAGAACTATTTTTCTCATTTATATAATTTGTAGCAATGTAATATGTCATCTGTACCCAAATCCATTGTAACTATAATCCATTCGTTGGTTGTCATACTCTCATAAATATGATGTATGAATAATAAAATAATTTAGAAGCATTCCAAGCCCCATGGAGGTCAGCGTTATACGGGTCTAAAATACAGGCACTTTCTACTGAGAGGACAAATTCTTGACTGCTTTTGTAGTGTCAAGTTATTTTATTCCACTGTAAGAGAACATTACAATAACGCACTCATGATTATATGTTTCAGTTTTTAAGTGTGCTGTTAACAATGAAGAAAACTATTGAATTTTTAGGGGGAAAAACAACCTTCAAAAGATTAAGTATTGGTCAGAAAGAAAAAGCATAATCAGGAATTCTAAGAGAAAGATTTTCCCTTAAGAAGCTAAAATACTTCTTTACACAAAAATAAGTAAATAAATAAGTCCTACAGGGTTCGGTTTTGTATTTGGTTTGCTCACAAGAAAGTGAATTTCTAAAGATGTCTACACTAAATACACCCATCCAGTAAAAGTTTAACAATGCATTATTATTACAATTGTTATTATTATGTTATCCATATGTTATTATTATGTATCTATAATAGTTGAAATAAAAATTTGTTTAATAAAATTTTAAAAAGCTTAATGATGGTGGTAGAGAGGAAGGCAGTGAAACTAAAAACTGGAGCAATTCAAGTACTATTATAAAAGTGGGAAATATTTGCTACTGGTGGGGATGGGTAGATCTTGCTGGTTGTTTGTTCACATGTTTATGTATACAGTATTTGTTTATACTCTGAATTCCTCAAAGTAATTTATAGTATATTTATCTATACTCTGCCCTCTTCCAAAAACAACTAATGTAGCTGAATCTTGATGTAAATGACTTTTAAAATGAACAGTTACTTTATTAGCAAAATTGTGAGATGCACAAGAAACATTTAAAAATATTCATATAACCCTTATATATGTATGAAGACTTGTAAGAATAAAACATTGAAATTGAATATGCTTAACTCTTTAATATTAGGATCAAACTAACAGAAGTTTCAAAGATAAGTATTAAAAAATTGAGTTTTAGTTGCATCATGCATAGTATCCAACAATTGCTCATGTTCTTTATATTGAATAAATGTTCAGAGTAGAGGAAGTTAGTTAACAGGATCCATGTACAATTGAAAGCTGCATTGGTTTTTTTGGCAGAAAACACCTTTCAAATGCATCTTATAACACTGTGAGGTATTTTACAATGACATTTTGTAAGGTCTCAAATACCAGGATACCTGAAGATTTATTTCTATCAGAAATAATTCAAAGCTTGATTTGTTATTAAAATTATTTTTGTTTTGCATGTTGAGTCCAAAGTTTAAATTTGATCATTGCTGCTTTCTATGCTATTGAAAGTACAGTAACACAATCTAAATTAGCAAATTGGGCTTGTTATTATAATTATCAGCAGGGGCCGGGCTTGGTGGCTCATACCTGTAGTAATCCCAGCAATTTGGGAAGCTGAGGAAGGAGGATCTCTTGAGGTCAGAAGTTTGAGATCAGCCTGAGCAACATATCAAGACTCTGTCTCCACAAAAAATGTTTAAAAATTATCCAGGTGTGTTGACACACACCTGTAGTCCCAGCTACTCAGGAGGTTGAGATGGGAGGATCACTTGAGCCCAGGAGTTCGAGGCTGTAGAGAGCTATGTTGGTGCCACTACACTCCAGTCTGGGTAGCAGAGTGAAACTCAGTCTCCAGAAAAGAAAAAAAAATCAGCAGGATAAACATATTAGTTTAATGAGGTTGAGATGTATTTAAGTAATGTTATTTTAATCAGCAAAATTAATAGGATTCTTTGGTCTCACTTGCCATTTTAATCCTGGAATTTATCCTCAGGACAGGCAACAAGTGTTAGTTTTTGAAACTTCAGAATTGATGAAAACATGAATTTTGCAACTCACTACCCATAGAATTAACAGAACTCTGAAAATTCTGCCCATTTGACATGCATATGATGTTATCTGTCGACTACTGTTGTCAATCTCACCCTGATTTCACTTGAACCTTTTTAATGTTCTTCGTTCTTGTGGGCACCTCTTGTTTCAGTCGTTCTCTTACTTCTGCCATCCCGCGTAGTTCCCAGAGTCCTTCTCCAATCACTTTTCCAAGCTGTATTCAGAGTAACGCTCTCAAAACACAGACACGATGATGACGTCTCCTGCTTCAGTCCCTTCAAAGATTTCCGTGGGTTTCAGGGTGAAAATTAAAATTCTTGGCATGCTGGACCACACGCTGCCCAGTGCGCCCCTCCTCAGCACTCCACCTTCCTGCTGTCCCAACCAGGAGATGGCTCTGAGCTCCCCAAATGGGCCTTCTCTCAATTCTTCAAACTCGTCATTCTCCCTTCTGTCACAGGGCCTTGCACAGGTTACCCTCTCTGTCTGGAAGGTTCTCCACCCCACTTCTCACTCTTGCTCCATCAGGCCTGGGTAAGTCCTGCCAGCTTCCAGATCTACTGGAAAAGGCCACTTCATTAAGGAGCCTTCCCTGGGCCTCTCATGTCTGTCTGCTGTTCGGTCCTATAGGACCTGCTGTGGTTGTAGGAATACAGCTATCTCTGTGTGGTCATCTGATTAATATCTGTCTCAGTTACATAAGGACAAAGGCTGTATCTGGTTTTGCCTAACTTTATATCCCCAACTCCTAAAATAGTGCCTGACACATAATATGCACACAGTCATACTTGCTGAATAAAGGAATGAATAAATAAGTACTAACACTTTTCAAACAGTCTAGCATTTCAGTCATCTAGTTTTATCTTTGCAGTGTGCAAAGACCACTTGATCAAATTTTGGAAACAAGGTTTTGTAGAAGCCACCACTGTTGCTTTCTTCATATATTATCCTAACATTAAAATAGTGAGATCCAAGAAATGTTATTAATTTTGCTGATTAAAAAAATCATTTATGTACTTCTCAGCCACAACTTTATTGAACTAATTTGTTTATCTTGCTGATTATTTTTTGATATAACAAGCTCAATTTGACAGTCAACAGATCTCAATGTATTTTTGCCAGTTTATTTCACGGTGTTAAAACTGCTCTAATCTCCTAAAATGTCTCTTCCTCTTGTGGGTTATGTACATTTTATAAAGTAATGAATCTTCCTCATATTAATCTATAGTAAGAGGATGGAAAAAAGTAAAAATAATGGAGTTCTATATACCTTACTCTCATTCTGTCGAACTGTAAATAATCCATACTGTCTTCATCTCCACACTTCTTTAACAAATATATCCTAAGTACGATTTTAGATTCTTCTCTGGACTATATTACTAAACTTGTGTCAGTTGTATTTTCCTAGTAGGTAGTTGTCTGATATCAGCAGAACAGGCTTTAATCATTTTTAAGCAAATATGAGCAACTTTCTTTGAATGATCATATTTGTCTATTTTCATTGTCATATTTAAATTTTGTTTGCATACATCCCTTTCGTATGGTGTTAAGGTAATCAATTTACACAGAAAGACTCTGCATTTTATTGTTATGCTCACTGTGGTTTATTTCAAGATAAAATTGAAACTTGGTGGGGAGTGTGGGACATATTCACTACATAACACACCGAGGATTTAAGAAAATTTTCACTCTGAAGGATGAAAGCTAATGACAAAAAAAACCCATCATCCTACTTTTTCTACTCTGCCTGATTTTGCATGAGCTTTATCAAGACACTTTTCCCAACCTCGATTGTTTATCTCAAGATGCTAACTCAGAAGTTTGTTGGCTCTAGAAGATCATCACTAGCTTCATTTTGCATCCAATCTCAAACATCTACCGACAAGCATTCATTTTTATAATCTCCTCTTACTAGTCAAGATTCTGTTCCTAGTCTTAAAAATAATGATTTGTGCCGACTAAAACAAAACGATTTCATCTTCATTTATAAATATAATTATAACATAGAAATTTAAATTATTTTAAAATTTGCTAGCACTCTTCTAAGTGCTGTACAAATGTTCATTCATTTTATCCTCATAACAAACCCATGGGAAGGTATCATTTCATCCCTATTTTAAGGAGGAAGTAATTAAGGAAGAGAGAGTGCAAGTGTTTTGCTCAAGGTTACACAAACACGGTTTTTATGTGGCTGGATCCATGCACGGGCAATCTGGTTTTAGATCCAGCATTTTAAGCATGTGGCACTTTGTTGAGCCTCTTGTATTCCTGCTGCGATAGGGCTCACACTTCAGCAATGTGCAAAGATCTGTACAGACTTGAGTTCAAAACCAATCAAGAGCTATAAACTTCTGGAATATCTGCAGGAAACTAAAATAACATTTTAAAAGATGAAATTCAAGCCCAACTTTCTAGAAACCCTGGAACACGTCCTCAAAACCCTTGGGTAGCCATTTGAAGTCCCGCGCTGCGGAGTGCTGCAGCTTCACTTCTCTGCTCATTTTCTTTCCCAGGCACCGTGGCTTGAACGCAAATGCCAAATGATATTTGAATCTTACTTTCTTGGTTAAAAGATGATTTTTTTTTCTTCCAATAAAGGAAGACTGATCTGTGGACACAGATTGCCACATACCAGAGTTGAATTACTTTTCCCTACACAAGAAACCATTTCCAATTTCATGATGCCTCCTCCATCCTCCCACTACCCCTTGATATTTTGTAGAAAGCTCCCTTCATTGGGTTCCTACTACAGTGGTTATTTGCTGTGCAATAGCAGCACTGTTGCAAAACAGCCTTCTTAGGTACACAGCGGTCTGTCTGAAGAAGTATGGAAGTTTTAAAGTGAAAATACTGAGAATGTATATAGAGTATTCTGTTTCAGGTACTCACCGTGTGAAAAAAAAATCTGAGGAATTAATGTGAGAGATAGGACAAGCGTGAGTGATGCTGCAACATATATGTAGTGACACACACACACGTATACATGCACGACACATGTACAGAGAAAGAGAACACCTGGGGTAGTTGAGTGTTGCCGACATGACTGTGAAAAAAAAAGCACCAGGAGTAACCTCATCCCATCTACAAATTCTTGATCTTAGAACCCCTTGCCCTTCCCTGTCTGGTGCCTGCCACCGTGCCTAGAAGGAAAAAGGCACTCAGTAAATGTTTATTGAATAATCCATAGATGAAGAAAGAAAGAAAGGACGTTAGGAAGGAAGAAAGTGACAGAGGAAGGAGGGAAGGAATGGAGGGAGGGAGAGAGGGAGGGAGAGAAGGGACTTAGTGAATCAATGGAACCCAGTTTATTCTCCAAAGTCATCTATTTCTTTACTCTTTTCTTTGTCTTGCATGTGTACCAGATGTTCAAGTTTCTTTGCAAAACAAATCCCCACCTTGGGCCAGCATCACCCTTTATTTTCTCAGTTGGAGGTTTATGCAGAGTTTCTTGGGAAAATCATACAAACCTCCCAACTAGGCCCAGGATAAATCTCATCTATTCAGTCTCCCCTGGGTTCCTACTTGATCTTTTGTGCTTACTTATTTTTAACACCCACTCATGCTGCCCAATCAGCCTCTCTCTGGTCCTTTTCCACACGTCTCAATTTCTCAAGTCGCCAATTTCATCCAGGCCCACCCTACAAAATCGCTTTCTCCCTCCTGCCTCAAAGGAAACAGCATCTCTCCTCCTTTACAGCAGACTTCCTACCTCTCCTTCATCCTAATCGCCCCCTTCCTGCTGCAGCATCTGCAGCCTCCCACGTGCCCCAGGCCTCCCACTCTTATGTTACCCGCATCTTCAAGACGATGATTCATCTCTGAGCAACCCAGAGCCAAATCAGCACCCAAGAGCACTTCCCTCCCCTCGGCTGCGCTGTTCCTCTCTTCTCATTGTGATCTGATGTCCCTCTGTCTGTTATCTGGCTTTTGTGCTCTCTATCTGACCAAAATATTTGTCTCAGAAGTGACAGGTATTCTGGGAAGTCAAATCCTGTGGCCTTCCACCCGTTCTCATCCCATCAACCGTGCCAGAGGCACTGAATACTGCTAACCGATTCTTTGTCCTCAAACACTGTCCCGTCACCTCCAGAGTGACTCCTGGGCCCTGGCTCCCTTCCTATACTCCTCTCTCCTTTCTTGCTTCTTTTTCATCCCCCCAAACCCTGTATGGAGATATCTCCTCAAGTCATAAACCAGCTTCTCCCCAGCACTCGAAGAGTTATGTCTATGCCACTACTCCCAACCCTGACAGTGAACATGTTCCAGGAATATAGTAACCAGACCTGGATCTGGCCTCTCAACATCTGTTTAAAAAGCCAAATTCATCAGCTTTCTGAAAAACTAGTTTTCTCCTAATTTCTCTTTTTATGATAATTTGTGTCAATGATCTCTTAGGCAACAAGTTTCAAAGCTAAAAGTGACCTCTGACTTCATATCTTTGTCTCTCTTAAAATTCTCCATGGTTTTGTTTGTCTGTTCTTGTGTTTGTTTTATGTTTCTTGGTGTAGGATAAGAAAGAAGACAGGAAGGGAACAGGGAGATTTGGACTCCATGTTTAACATTTGGAAACTACTCCAAAGAACTGAAATGCTAAAATGAGAAACTCAAGGGATTGATTTATTTTCACTGTGATTGTGGTTTAAAATGACTAAGTGACATGCACAGATAGGGAACTCATGCATTCTTTTCTTCAACATTACCAGAAACAAATATTTTAGAATTCACACCTACCCTTGATCTAATTCCAATGGCATTGTAACATTGTAACATGCCATTGGAATTAGCAACAAAGGTAGGCATGGCAGGGCTATAAGACAGAGTGGCAGGTGAATTCATGAACATTTCACTTTTTGTAAAGATAAATTGCCATATAAATTTATTCCTTTTTAAACTACTAGGAAAAAAGCAAAAAGAATCTCCATGGGTACATGAAAGAAAATTTAGTTTAAAACACTGCTCAGGTAGCCTACAAACACTCTTTCTACAATTATTAATAATCTTTTCTGTTTAATTGTGCTAAATCAGCAGTAATCCCTTGTTATAATGCTACTCTTAATTTTTAAAGAGTTTCAGAACTGAAATTATGTATATAAAACATCTGATCAGATTTTCTTCCAGTTTATGTATTTCATTTATTTTCTTCTAGATTTTCTGATCTTCTAAGACAAAGTGATTTACAATTTCTGTGCAAGCAGAGGAACTAAAGACCTTGATAAAGAAGAAGAGAAGGTAAGTCCCAGAGACTAATGTCTCCAGACCTGAAGGCTTCTTCAAATATACAGCTTGTTTGTCTTGTAAGTCATTTGTGCTAAGCTGCTATTTCCTTTGTAGCTCATTACTTACGCTATTAACTTCAATGAATTAGATGTAGGTAAATGATTCCAAAAGGTAGAATTAATCTGATTTTTGTACTATTTCTCATAATCTGAAAGCAAGGGCATTTCTACAACCTTTTCTTTTTCTGTAAAATTAGGTGAATGAGGACATTCTAAAATAAAGAATCTGTGCATTTTAACTAAAGAGAATTTTCTACCAGGATAGGGTAGAACAAACACAATGGATTATAGTGTGTGTGTGTGTGTGTGTGTGTGTGTGTGTGTGTGTGTGTGTGTGTACGTACGTAGGCATGCTTTCCCCACTTTGGAAGTGATTTGTTTGGTAGCTCTCTTGTTCTCAGGCAGCCTTAATCCTTTCTGAGCAGCACTTACATGGCAACCTTAGAGAATTAGACTTGTACCTGGTTATTTTTTTTTCTCTCCTTGATATAGCTCACTGCCCTTTCTCAATGGTAACCATGGTCTAGTAATTTAAAGCTTTTGAACCTGGTGAACAGATTCATTTAAGACCATAATCTGAGGGGTTTCCACAAAATGGGAAGTGTCTTCTACCAAGAAGCTACAAAAGAATTTACAACAGAAAATCTGAGAAGTGTCTTGCTCACGGTGGAGTGTACAGTAGTGAAAGATCCACTTGCCCAGTGTCAATCATTCAAAAAGTCCTGAACTCTTTGGGCTTAATGAGTTGAGCCCCGAGTTTCCTTGCCTTCTCCTGAGGGATCGTTTGTTTCCTCTTTTAACATAAAATTCAGTAAAGAGTCTCCATGAAGCAAAGGGGTTTCTAAATTATGAAATAATTATTAAATACCAATATGTAGGAATGATAACATTTTACGTCAGAAAAATTAAGTTACATGAGCACATTTCTTTTTGATGCTATTTATTTAAAGACAATATATTGTTGAAGTGGTTTTTTTTTAATCATTACAGACATTTGGGGGCATGCCTACATCTTAAGAGTCTATGACAATAACTATGATTTTGTCACTGATATTATTTTATATTCAGGTTGCTAGATTTGAATTAATTATATATCTAAAACAATTGCTGTTTTGCGTATGTGTGTTGACACAAATTTAGTATTTGCAAAAAGAGGTTTTTTTGCTTTTCCAAGAAGATAAGATAGAAAGTGTTTTTTTTTTTCTTTTTTGTAGAATAAAACTGTGATATCATTGTTACATAAAATAGTGGTAACTACTGTTATTTTCTTTTAATATCCCTCTCAGGCACTATGTTTTTACATTTCCCCTAAGGTGTCTCCAAGAAAGGTGATAAGAGAGTCCTTTAATAAGCGTCCCCGTGCGTGCACACATACTTATATGCTCAGTGAGTGATTAATCAAAACCAAAATAAAGCTCTGGAATGAATCACTATGTTATGTGCCATTTCCCACATGCATAGTATCTCTCTTTCCTTGATCTCAGTGGTGGTAATGGTGAGATTTTTCTGTTAAGATAATAGAAAGTAGATTTTAATAACTTACCATCGTATATTTCCTCAGTAACTGTTCGTTTAAGATCCTCTCTAAAAATTTTAGCATTGTATTTTGCACACTGCCTGTGGAAACAAAGACCCTAGAAAGGCACGTGCAATGTATATAGCATAGATAAAGAGTGATTTCTCTAAGTTGCTTTGCTGATATTTCCCTCAAATCCTCCTGACTTCTCTTTTCATTCAAATGTGAATCATGACAAAGGCACATGCTGTGAAAAACCTACCTGTATAGTTTTATAATAGATTTCAAATAAATTAAATTTTTAGGATAAATTATCATTGAAGTATTCAGGGAATCAGGTGCATAGCCCCTCTTCCTACTGATGGGAGCCATGCACCTAATTTCAGGCACTCTAAACGGAAATGTAATCACCTGTGTGTTTTCTGCTATAAAAATATAGCTCGGTATTCAGTGCAAAAGCAATACTTGGTTCTCTGAAACCCATTGTTGATGAGATTCCATCAGGTCTCGGGCATTTCACCTTAGAAAAAGCACTTTCTATGAATGCCACTACAATAAAACACCTCTCCCTCCCCTTCTCTTCTAAGTACCCTCTCTTCAAAGCCTTCTCTTGCCAATTCATGAATACCACTCTTCCCATAGCTAGAGCTTCTCTAGGACAAGCAGTTAGTCTTTAATAGCTAATATATAAACTTGAATGTTTTAGTGCTCCTCTGAGATCCACAATGAAGGATAACTTTTCATATGTGATGGTTGCTGCCAGGCAGCCGGGCTGCTGCCTATAAAACACACATGTAAGTGTCTATTGTGATGAGGAAACAAAAGTTGCCATCCACATTACCCGCAAACTGCACACTTTCTAACCTAGGAGAAGCACAAACACGAAAAGAAAACTCAACAGAAGAAAAGAAAACTTTAAAGGAGTATTTCCAAACTATATTAATGAGGAAAACTTCTAGAATTTTCCTATCTTGATTTAGTCCAGATATAGTGAGTATGCTTTTAGTGCATATCCTAATTAGCTAATGCTTTTCAGTGTGATTGTAAAGGCACTTTATATTTCCTAAGGTCACCCAGATATTTTAACTAAGTCTAATATACACTCAGAATATTTCCTAAATTAAAGTATTACAAAACGATGTTTTGTGAAAATGGCATGGAAAGCTAACTATCATATGATTTCCATGCCATAGAAACCTGCTATTGTTTGAAAGAGTTGGGGGAAGAATGGAAAACACATAAAATGTTATGTGGTCTGTTTTAGAAGTGGAGAAAAGGAATATCATAAGTAATTGAAATCCACAGATAAGCCAAGGCTGTCCTTTTTAGTCAGTAAGCTCCACCCTTCCTAGGCCTTTATAAAATTGAACACAAGATTGCAAAGCCTTTGGCTTGAATAAAAAATTTTTGTTACTTTTTTCCCCCTGTCATATTGACCAAAGGGAAAGGGACAATAAGGAACCCACATTATACTCAGACTGAATAGCCCCTCCTTGCCTCTGCTGGGGTTGGAAGGTGATCTATCAGTACCTGGTGGATAATCAAAGAATTGGATGAGATGAGAGAAAGAGCATAATTTAACAATGTCAAAAAACATTGTAAGCTGGTGATGATTATATGTGTTGTCTTGTAGAACAAAAATCAGGATGGCTGACTATAGATTTTACTTTTCCTCTGGAAATTTTGGAATTTTGCTGACCCAGTGTTCAGTGCCAGGAAAAAGTGAGAGTTTATAAATTTGTGAGATGCTGTGGTCACTTTTCACGAAGCTTCTTACTCTCTTCCTTCTGAATGAGCAGGGTTATCTCTGAGCCTGGGCGTGAGGAGTGGGGTTCAATGCCTTCTTGTCCAGCCTCACACGTAGAGGAAAGGGCTGTAACTTTCTGAAGCTTCCAGCCTGATTTCAGAGAATCTTGAGGAGTGTGTACCCAAGGGGAGCGTTCAGGCAGACTGGTTGCTTTGATTGTTAATGTTTGCCTCTGACTTCGTAGAATGCGATCTCTAAGTATGACGGCCGTGTCTATCTTCTGGCCTCCATTTAAAAAAAAATTAAGAGGCTAAACAGATTTTCTGGCTAAAGTATGTAACCTGTGACAGTATAAGAACAGAAGACAGACGTTTAGAAAAATCTCCTTTGTGAGGCCATTGCTTTTATAAAAAATTGCGAATTAAAATCGAATAGCAATTTACATGGGGAAGTTGTAGAGTGAGGAAAATGGACTTGTTGGGACTGTCCCAAGGATAGTGAAGAAATGGCTGAAATAACTATTTAATGCAGAGGGGTCATTGGCAAACTCGCTTTGAAACATGTTAAAAAGCACCATTCTGAAGTTTATTATTTCAGTTTGGTCCGTGATCAGATATAAAGCATTGCCCTCAGATAGTTAAAGTCTGTAGATATTTTGAGGCCCTAAAAAACCACAGTGTAATTATTCTTGGACCCACATAGAAACCGTACTGGAAAATGATATGACAAATAGCTTTCTACACGGGTGCGTGGCCTGGTTCTTGGCTGCGAGGCCCCATAGAGCCCGATTTGCACAGATGAGAAGCAGGATCCGTGTAGAACTCCGTGTGTGGCTCTGCCTACGCTGAGACACGACACGCATCCCGAGGGCTCTATTCTTGTCCCAATGTCCCAATGTCTGCTTCCAAAGTCTTGGTCCCACAGGATTCTGAATGTCCTCTGGACTGTGGCAAGAGCCAATGCTACCCTGGAAATGCACAGCCTGGAATGAGTGATGTCCCTCTAAGACCTTCCTATTCACTGTCTGAGACCAAGCTACTCACTTCATGTGGCCCAAATCCCTGTGAACACCTAAGAAATTATCTTTTAAAATGCCATCAAATATAGAACAGTTAGGAGAAGGCAGAGCAAGATGACCAAAGGCAGAGGAACAAATTCTTTTGTTTATAACTCAGGAATCAGAGAAAATGTTTCCTCGGGGATTCAATGGGTAGTTTGTTTTAATATGTGGAACCTTTTTGCCTTCAAATTTTCTAATCAGCAAAAATAAATAAATATAATGTTATGAGGTTGCCCTTTGCTATAATAAAGACAGCATGGGCCTGGGAACTGACCGACTGACATTCAAATTCTTATTTTATCACTTTCTAATTCTGACAACTTGGAAATATTAATTTATTTCTCTATAACGTAGTTTCTTAATCTGTAAAATGGGAATAATAAACCTCACTATTATTATTTTATGAAGATAAAACTTGATTAGTAGACTTAGTTATCTGTAAATTAATGCTCAATAAATTTTGCATTATAAAAGTATCTGTATACATGATATGCAACCAATTATGCCTATTATTATTATTATTATTCTTTGGGATAATTATTTCACAAGTGTCCTATGTCCTCTAAACGGTTTCTATTTTGAACTTTGATTCCTAAGACTTTTGCGTAGGGTGCAGATATTATCAGTTTTCTTATATCCCATCAAGTTTTATTGACTGAGAAAGGATGGAGTTCCAAACTTAGTGAGTGAAAGAAAGAACATGAATAGGCAATGCAAATAATTTTTCATTTTTAATGGCGTAGCCACAATTCAGGCAAGCCACATTCTACCTCTCCGATCACACTGCAATGAGAAGATTTAGAGAGGTGCAATGAATGTTGAAAGCTTTACCTTCAGGAAATGTAGCCAATTGCCTGTTTTCTCTTGAAGTCATCTTTCTTGTTAGGTTCTGAATAGAAAGTTCTGCCTTGTGAAAGAGTACCAGAGGTAAATATGCCTGATAAATAGGAGGGTGAGAATGGATGACAAAAAAAGCTAAAGTTCCATGTGTAGCTTCAGAGAATTCCACTGCTAAAAAAAAAAAAAAAATGCCATAATTCTATTTGCTGCTCTATCCCTGGCACTGGCGAACACTCCGTGTCAAATACATAGTAAAAGCTCCGTAAGTAAGTATGTGTTGAATACATGAATAAACGAACCATTTTCCTGGGGAAATTATATAGTAGGTGGCATCTATCCTAGGAGCTCAGAGATGGCTTCTAATAACCATGACTGATATTCTTCACCTTGTGTGGAGGCAGCAACTCAGAAGTTTTTGACCTTGAATGTTTTGGATTTCAACATTGTGTTAGTGCATCTTCCCCAGCCTCGAGTTCATCCGTTGGTATATCTCCAGACCAAGTCTGGTGACAGAGTAGGTGCTTTGAGATCTTTTGATTGAAATCCTCTATAATTATGAAGCTATTTATAAGATATAGATTTCCATAGGTGATTTGTTTCTTGCTTTGTGAACCTCACTATATAAGAAATGCCATACCAAGTAAGTTCGGTGATTCTTGCAGCCCAATCTACTCCCAGAAGTGGCTCCAAGGAATATTCTATGGGAGATAGTGGTTGCCATCCAGTATATTACCTAATAAAGTGTAATTACTTAATAAGTATATTACCTAATAAACTTCTTCAATGTGCCCTGATAATTCACCAGTAATCTCTCATATAAGAATTAATTTAATCATTTTGAATGTTGTAAGCTAAAAGTATATTTTCATAGATTCCTCCCCCCAATTTTAGCAAAGTTCCTTATTACACAAACTTAGATACTGCAGAGTTCAAATGATGATGGACACTAAATCAGGATAAAATATGATTATTCAAAAAGGGATTGTTACCTCAATAATAAAGTATTTTAATTAGTAAGTAGGACAACTATAGGTGAATATTGAAGTAAAATATTGATTTTCTAGATTTCTACCTACTTCTATTCCTCTATTTCTCTTTTTTTATTCCCCTGAAAATAGCCTTTCCTTAGTTCACACCACCAGATAATCACTCTCCTTGTTCATTTGTAACATCTAGATGATACTAATAGTGATAAATTGTTCCACCTCAGAAAAGTTTTAGAAGCATCAGATGTCAAAAAAAATTCAATTTTTTTTTTCAATTTGTGAACATAACAAAACTCAGTTGAATTAACAAAGGTGACTTCCATTGAATAGCATGCTCAGGGTAAAAGATATTTTTGTACCTCCATAAAGGAAACTTTTTTCTTTTTACATATATATCATTCAAGTGCCAAAAAAAGAAAAATCTCTCTCACTGTTTATTGAAAAAAATTTCATGAGAGCCAATCTCACTTTTCCAGCAGAGCAGCAACCTACCTTCCTAAAAGGGGAGCAGATGATGCTTTTGAAAACATTGCCTGAGTGTTGCAACACATTTATTTTAAAATGCTGTTTCTATTATTCTTGAACACTTAGAGTAAAACCTCATTGTCAATGGTGTTATCACCAGGCATGGCAGGTTGTTTTCATGCAAGAAGTTCAAACTCTCCTCTGATGTGCTCAATTAGGGGAGCTTTATATAACTCCTTAGGACCAACTAAGGGTGCTACATTCTGTTGTGATTTTTTTTTTTTTTACAATTGGGCTCTCATATCCTTCTGACCTACATAGCATGGGGCAATCAGCCAACAGCTGGTACTTCTCAGAGTTGCCCAAGGAGAGTGGCAATTTGTGTGAGCTGGCTTCTACGTGCGGCTATTTATACGTCTGGCTATAGATCTACCTATCATCCTTTTTCTCTGTTCAATTACTTACCATTGACACACTTCATGAACAAAAGTTCTTTAGTGCGAGCATGATCTTAGAGTAGATTTATACAAAGTGCAATAGGCCTTTATCCAAAGAATGAGTTGTGCAAAGGAAACCCTGGATCAGTACTCCCTCTTCTATATCAGATTTTGACCTTAAGACCTACCTTAGTGTAGTGTGTAGCCAGTTTGAAGAGTTCCTTTCCTCTTTCCTGGAAAGGGACAGTGGGAGGTGGGCGGAGAAAGCGCTTGGGCTATTCTTCTCTTCAGAGTGGTCAGCAACCTAGTGTCGCTTGGAATTGCCTCCTGGGTCCTCTACTCCCATTCAAACGCCACCCATCAGATTCAGCCGGGAAGTTCGGTGTGCCAAGCTCTGAAGTATAATGTCTCTCACTTACCTGAGCCAAGTCCCGCTCTTGTTAGATTTTTAAGATCGCAATTACATTAAATGCCAAATTTCAAAATCGAGGGAAAGTGGCACTCAAAGAGAGATCTGATTACTATTTAAGAGGAAAAGGAAAATCTAAGGAGGATTTGAGTGCCAGTCATAGATCACTGGATCGTCGACAGCGTAGATGGTGTTTATTTATCTTTAGCATGTGTGAGATCTGTGGCTATACACAAATATCTCTTGGGGAGCATCGTGTATACGCCAAGGAACAATGAAGAAATTGGTGTCAATCCTTTCAGACTGGAAATGTTAAAACTCAAACATTGGAAAATGTAGGGTTTTTTTATAGCCTTTTTTTTTTTTTTTTTTTTTGAGAAAATTGGTTTAGAGGAAGAATTGAGTCCTTAAAGGCAAGGACACTTTTTACATTATGTATTTATTTAATTTCTATGTATCACTTGGAGGAATACAAAAGATGAATCAAACACGTATCCGACCCACAACTCTGCCTGTTAGTTAAGGGAAATAAGTCATAATCAAAACACATCAAACACCGCAATTCATAATACAGCAGAGGTCCACGTGACATGCTGCGGCAATTAAGAGAAGGAAGGAGATTAGTGCAGGATTTCTTACAGAAAATTCTATTGTTTAAACCGTTTGTCACAGAGATATTCAAAGGGTCTCCAGAGATCACCTTCAGCCAGTAGTGATTCCAGGGGCTGACGTAAAGCGCCCACGTGCTGTTGAGCCGTTAGTTCACGTCCTTCCTGGTGTGCCGAGGAAGGTGCTAGAAAGAGGTATTTTCGAGACTCGCTGGGCCAGAGTTAAAAGTAAATGAAGTATTTTCCTTTTCTTGAAAACCATCATGTATTCACTTAACAACTGTTTCCTAGATGCCTGCCTCTGAAGACCCTAGAAACCAAGGAATGTGGTGTTATCTGGACAAATCATTTAGCTATAGCAAGGTCACCCTGTATAACATGATTATTCAAAATTTTTAAAGTTTTAATACTTTAGTATTTATGATGATGGCAATATTTTAGTTACCTTCAGAAAGTCATTTCAGAAATAAAGCACCGAGGATTACCCTACAATGTTCTTCCCCACTTATTTGCTTAGGTCAACATTGTCCATAGAGGACAGTTCAGCAATATCAAGAGACACTTTTGCTTGTCACAACTTGGGGAGGGTACTACTGGCCTCCAGTGGGTAGCAGCTGAGGATGCTACCAATCATCCTACGATGCCCAGGGCAGCTCCTCCATCAAAGCGATCTCTAACCCCAAATGTCAATGGTCCACAGCTGAAAAACCCTGGCTTACGTTTAGGTTCCCCCCTACGTCGCCAAGTGCAAGCCCCCAAATCCTAAAGATTCTGCCTGGAGAGGGCTAATATTCACACACCCCTTTGTGAAGGAACAAGCACCTCAGCTACACAGTCACAGAAGCCAGCTGGACTTGGTCGCGTCATCAGATGCAAGATGAGTCTAGGAGATCGGGGAGAGACGGGAGGGACACACGCAGGCTGCTGCAGTGTGTTTGTTGAGGTCCCCTTCCCCAACAGGGTGAGAATGGGCTTCTAGACAGTAGAAGCCAGGGGAAAAGGTAAATTCAGAGGCATCGTCCCTCAAGGGCCAGCTGGGCTGTTGCAGGCTTGCCACCAATTGCTGCCTGTTCATTGGCGGCAAGGATTTAGCTTTTCTACTCGTTTCCATAGCCACTGACTTCGTCTCTTGGCCCTTCAGTGCCTTCATTCAGATCGTCACTTCACAGCTCCCTTCACCTTCACCCAAGACCCTATGGCCCCACCCCGCTCAGCCTTTCCCCACTGGGTTCTCTACCCTGGAGCACCGAGTCACCTCGTGGTCACAGCAGATGGGCAGTCGGGGCTGACGGACCTGCCCTCACAGCCAAGGCTGCGTTGGGAGGGAGGCATTTCTGTAAACTGAAGACGAGAACGTGAATTCATTTATCAAATAAATATTTTTATACATAGGGGTCAGACTCTGAGGTCCCAGTTTTATGAAGTGTCCTGAAAACCTGATGAACTTCTGTGTTTGTATATCTCACTGCATTTTAGGTCTCAAAGTCCTGACTTCAAAATGGCATTTTAGCAGTAGTTTGTTTTAAAAAATAGAGACAGGGTCTCCCTATGTGGCCCAGGCTGGACTGGAACTCCTAGGCTCAAGCCAGCCTCCGGAGTAGCTGGGACTATAGTGTGCGCCACCCCGCCCGGCTTTTAGCCGTCTTTTCTATGACCAAATGGTAGGTGACACTCCCAAGCTACCTCTGGCGGCTTTGCAGCTCCCCTACAAACCTGCGTGGGAATTGCAGTTTCCTGTCTATTCTCTCATCTTTTTCTCACGTGAGCCCAGAAGAGTGGGGCTCTTTTAGCACAGCGCTTAGTATTTAGTGGATACATGATTAAACAGCCGATCAATTTTACAATGCCCAATTTTTTGAAATGATAAACACATTCCGATTGTTCAAATGACTCGTCCGATGACAGGTGGTTTCCTAGGGACAGCTCTAGAGCCCTGGGCAGCTGACTGCCCTTGCAGGGCTCTTTCATGCTGCCTCTCTGGGTTTGTCTCAGCCAGGACAGACACACAGCTGTGGGGCGCTACAGTGGCAGTGAGCGATTTCCCGGGTCCCAGAGCGGCAGCTCACTTCGAGGAGAGCGGTCCGCAGGAAGCGGTCCTGCGTGCCTGGGCTTTGCCTAGCTCCCTCGCACACCTTCAGGTGTGGAAGTCGCTCAGTGCACTTTCATCAGAGCTCGCTCCTGCTCTTTAAGGCAGGGGAACCCTGCTTTGATTTATTTTGTATTTCACCACAGGGCTGAGCACACCCTAGAGGCATTTAATCTGTTGGCTCGAATTGATCTCAGATGCCGGGCTCGGCCTGAAGTGAACCTTCACACCAGAGGACTCGGCAGGTCATCGGAACTCATTTCTGTTTAAATCCAACCACCTCTCCCTTGGGTCCCTGGGTCTGGTCAAAAGATCACAGCTTTGACACTAGATGTAGTTAAAGCAAAGACACGCTCTTCCTTCTAAGTCTGAAGGTTGAAGACATAAGATGGTCAGGGGCGATAATGTCAGTCTCCTGCTCAAAAACTATCACCTACCTAAAGAATCAAGTGTAGAGTCAAGAGCCCAGCACGCTGCTCCCAATTCACCTTTTCCGACTTATTTCTCATTGTCCGTTTACATCTCCCACCAGCCTGTCCATGACTGTGTACAGGAGGTTCATACCGTCCCCTCGGCCAACAGTGGCTTCTCCCTTCTGTCCCCTGCCCCTGCCCATCTCACTAGAACCCAGTCCGTCTGATGTACTCACCCTCTTGCTCAACAGATATCTATTCTACATCGACCACGTGTCACGTAATGTGCTCAGCACTTGGAATACAGAGGTGAAAAAAGAGACCCCAGGTCACCTGTGGGCTCCATCTCTTTAGCAACAGCTTCCGTGGAACAAACAGGGCGGTTGAATAGTCACCACGTGCGAGGCCTCGTTAGGCGGGACACTGACAGGATCCTCTGACAGAGAACAACAGGAGAGTCGCTTACGGGGAGAGGTCACGGGAGACCCCACGGGGAGTTGCCACTCAGGCTGAGCACTGACACCGTGTAGGAATTGGAAGAAGAGCTTTCCAGAACCAGGAGCAGCAAACAGGACCCGGAAGCCTGAAAATCCCACCTTTAAGCCTGTTTCTGTGATGCTTTTTCTCACCACCAACCTGCCCACCCTGGTCCCGGGATGGAAATAACGTTTGCCTCCTTCAACTCCCACAGACGCTATCTGTTCCTCTCTGGCGATGTGTCTCACTCCCTGTCGCAGAACAAGGTCATTTATCTCAGCCCCCTTGAGGGCAGTGTGCACGTCAAAGTCACTTTTGAAGTCCCTCAGAGTGGGCTGTGATGATCCTGGCCTCTTTCTGTTGACTTTTCCACACCGTCACTGTGAGAAAAGGTGGATGCACAGAATGGGCTCTCTGCACCCGGCAGGGACGGGGCAGCTCTCCTGTCGGGGCTCGAGAGTTAACCTGGTCCCTGCCGCATTCCTTCCACTCTCAACAGTGCTAACTGCCGACTAGAGAAATGGCACGACACAGGGACATCTTGTAGGATTAAAAAGTGATAAATAAAATTGCCTCTTTTTTGAACTCAAAGACATAGTTCTAAGGGTGGGTGGCTGGGCAGGGACTATACACCCATATGACTCAAGCTGGAATAGTTGACTTGGGACATGGGTTACATTTAAACTTGAAGAGATACATGTGTATATAATATCCACATGGTTAATACTAGCAGAAAGTGTTAGAGGAAGGGAAATAGAATAATTATGTAAGAAAGCTCAAGTGCCAGATAAGTATTCAGGCTTTGGGAAGCAAATTGAAGTCACTGGTAAATAAAAGAGTTAAAAACCATAGCACGAAAATTGGTTTCATAAAAGAACAGTGTTCTGCAATTGCCTTATGATATTGAATTCTACTTGAGTAAATTAGGAGTGGTGTTCTCTTGTTTAGCTGTCATTAAAGAACTCAGTGGTAAATGTCAGTATCCCCACCAAGATCCCACTGAGTTATGTGAAATTCTCCAAAAAACTCTCCAACAGGAGAATTTATAAGCTCTGCATGTTCAACCGTCTTAATGTGTAAAACTGACTGAGAGATCTAAGACTAACTGAAGGCAGCTCAATTCCAATTTGTTTGTTTTTTAACAATGTCTTTGACATGTTGTACATTATGTCACGTTCCAATTTGATGGAAAATGACTTCCTATGTCCAACAAGAAATATGTTTTAAGAAGAATGCCAACTACACTGTTATTTTCCTTGCTGTTTTCAATGACAGGCACTTTGCCTCATCTTCTTTCTTCAAAAGATCATTTATCAACAACAGAGTTAGCTCCTGGTAAAAGAGTCTGGCTTCGACTGGGGCCTTCTCATCTACCCACCTCCGAGAGCAGACTGAAGTGTTTTGCATTTTTCTCTAGATAAGCCACCCTTGTAAAGACTCCCAGCAACATGAGCTCCAAGACTGATACTGGACAGTTTGCAAGTACTCTTTTTAAGAAAGGGAAAGTATCTAGTCCGAGTTTAATGCGGGTAGCTGAACACCACGTTCTCCAAACACAGTAAATGTCCTTTAGTTTAGTTTATTTCGTGTCTGCCTTGGTGTTATCCAGTTAATTCTTAGTAGTTCGGAACAATCCTTCGAGGAGCAAAGAAACGTTTATTCAACACAATCAGTGAACTGAGAGTATGGGAGGTGGGGGGGGGAGATAATAAGAGTTGGGGAGGAAGAATAGGAATTCTTACAAAAGTTTGGAGTTAGGGGTCCTAGTGGAATTCCTCCCCCTTTTAACAACAAAGTACAGAGTGAAAGAATATGCTCAGCTTACTTTGTCTTCCTACTTCGTTTGATCTGAAAGAACAATCAGATATGACTGATTTCTGAAGACCGTTCAGAATAGAGAGATCTCAAATGCCCCAGTGATAGCCACCATTGTCAACAGGAGGCATTCCAGGTACTGACACCAGCACCTGAAAACGCTCAGATGCTCAACACTTTATCTTTCATTTCAAAATCTACTGCTGGGAATTCTCTTTCTACAATGCATCGGATGATGAGTGTTTAGAGGAGAAATGGATCCTGAAGGAGAATAAAGCGTGGACCTCAGAGCCTGGGCTGGAACGCTAGAGGAATCAGATATTTTAAGGTTACAGGAGAGAAATTTGTCTGAGAGAGAGAAAAAAAAAAAAAATTGAGAGGAGCTGCTGAAAGAAAGAAAGGAAATTTTACCTACCTAGACCCACGTCTTTCATTTGACCTCTGGCCATCATGCGGTTCTCTGCCTACCTGCAGGACGACTAGCCTGGTGACGTCATGAGGCAATCTGGCATACATTTCAACACCATGAGAAAGAATCTTTACCTCAAAGGAGTCCGAGACAAGCTGGAAATCCCCTTGGAGGATTTTCTGCCAGAAAATGCATCACTTTTGTATCCCAGAGCCCCATGTTTTAAAGGATAGGGCAGATTGTTTTTTATTTAGTCAGTTTTTTAAAACAGGTATGTCACTGACTGTGGTAAATATCTAAAGGAGCCAACTTAATGAAAGCGCGGGATTGGAGTGCATGCATGCTAAGGTCATAGAACAGGTTTTGCTCATTCTTAATTTAGTATGAAAGTAATACTTCTCAAAAATAACATCCGTGGTGTCTTTTTAGTCATATACTAGGGTAAATGTTTGAGGAGGATGAGGTGGCTGTTTTTTAAGCAAGAACACAATTCCACTGGGATGCATTTGATTTTATCTCCACAAGGGATGAGTCTAGGGCTACAGATAGTTGTATAGCTACCAATCGATTGCATGGAAGAATCAAGAGATATGATTTGCTTCTGTCCTGGAGGTATCTGCTGTCTTCAGTGGCATACAAAGTACATTTTTTTGAAATGTAAAATTTAGACAAGGGTTAAAAAGCCAATAAATTTTTAGGTCATTGACTCTGTTTCATCCAATTTAGCAACTTATCAAATATATTTAATAAAATTCAGGTTTGGTTTTTAGATTCTTGACAGTGATACAGTAAAACTGTACCCAGAGAGAGAAGAAAATACCTTTATCTGGAATATCAAGTTCACTAACAAATGTGCTCTTGTACCTTTTTATTTAAAGAAGAGAGAACTATAATAAAAATAATAAATATATGCTACTTCTAATACCTTTACACATCTGTGATTCAACACTTCAATTGTATCTAAACCTCTAAGAAAAAAAATTATATTTTTGTTTGGGCGAGGTGGCTCATGCTGATAACCCTAGCACTCTGGAAGGTGGAGGCAGGAGAATCACTTGGGTTCAGGAATTCAAGACCAGCCTAAGCAAGAGTGAGACCCAATCTCTATTAAAAATAGGAAAAAAAAAAAAATTAGCTAGGTGTGGTGGCACACATCTGTAGTCCCAGCTACTTGGGAGGCTGAGGCTCAGGAATTTTAAGTTGCTGTGAGCTAGGCTGATGCCACCATACTTTAGCCTGAGTGACAGAGCAAGACTCTGTCTCAAAAAAAAAAAAGAAAGAAACTAATATTTTTATCAAACTGGTTTTTAGTTAGTATTTCATTCCCTAAGAAACTTTTTAAGTTCCTAATCCATGCTTATTAAAATTTTTTTTTCCCTTTATGAAGGGCAATATTTTAATCTTTGGAGGAGTAGAATAATGGTTAAGGTGCTCTAATTGAAACAGGTTTTTACAATTTTTGAAGAAACTAAAACAAAAATTTTGAGGAAGAAATCATAGGGTTTTTTCCTTCTGGGAAGCTAGAGTCAACTGAGTGGAAAGAGATCAGAAATTGTATGCAGGATGAGACACTGAGCGTCTGGGCACGATTAAGGAGAAGCAAAGTGAAGACAGCAGCAGTGCATGCTGGGATACGCAGGTAGCATCAGCTGCTGTGGCAAAGAATGAACACTGAAAACTCACAGACCATCTCATAAGCAAATAAGTGGCATTTTCACGCTACAGGTAACAACTTGAACTCGTATGGCTTCAGTTTACGATCCCCTTGATTTTTAAGAACAATAAAATTCAGTATACTTATTATATTGGTTTCTTTAAGTTTTGTCTTCCTTTATCATAAAGAAATGCTGGAATTGTTACAGTATTTTTAAAAAACCACATTACCTAAAGGAAATCAATATCAAAAATCCTAATCAGTTTTACCAAAATACACTTTCAAGGAGGATCACAAATTCTTTTTACTGACATTGCTTTTAGATATCAATAATATTTCTAAAATAAATATTAAGGTAATTTTACATTAAAAAAAGGAAAAAATGTTTTGGTGCTCTATTGGAAGTGAAGTTGCACATTTCTTTTGAAGAAAATATTCCCAACAAAAGTGCTGTGGTATTTTCTTAAGAAGAATAGTCTATGAGTTACCTAGAAACAACATCTAAACACATTTTCTATAGCAAATACCAAATTTAAAAGTTCAACTTGTTATACACATACACACACATACAGAAACAAATACAAACTGAGGGTGAATTTTAAAATAGCATAAAGCTAAGAGTAATAATTACATAATTGCCAGTACAAGCCAAATGAATATTTCTGATGCTCACTTGTTATGGAGTTAAAGTCTCCAATGACTTGAAATATTATAGGTCACATATACCCAGAAATTAGGAAGCATATGTTGCCTAGACAGGTTTATACATTTCCTCAGATATATGGTGCTTGTAATAATTCTGTTGAAATTTATTTAAATTAGCTGTCTATTTGGAGGTCAAATAAATTATTATAATGTTTTACTATGTCACCTGTCTTTTGAAAAGTTCAGGATGTTGTTTAAACTATGTCTATGTGATAAAACTCACCAGATCAGGTTACACATGTGTGATTCGATAAAATTGTCATTTTCTATGAAATGCCTACTACATTTGGGTTGTTGGAGTTGCTGGTCAGGACTCTTTCAAGGATAGCAGGGAAGGAGTTTGTGATGGTGTTGGAGCTGAATTTTGTCCTCTGACTTATCTCAGCCACCTCTAGTTCCTGGCACATATTACAAATTACAACTGGTGGGGAAATGGAATCCCAGTGAAAAATAATGACCTATGGATGAAGGTGGTCATTTCAGCAGAGTTTGCAAGACTTGGGCTGGTGCAGATGCAGTCTCGGGTCAAGTGGCATTCATTCCGTCTAGCTGCTTGCTTCTCTACCTTGTTGCACGTCTGCCTTCAGTCATTTAAAATAAAAACTGCAAAGTCATTTAAAAGACATCTAGGTTGGGTTTTTTTTTTTTTTTTTTTTGGCCTGTCACTTTAGACCTTGTGTGAATTTCACACATCAGTTTTGATTACCCTCAGTACTGAACAAATAGGTTTATCGTAATACATGATGAGTCTAATGTGATTATCCCTTCTTCCAAATACTTTATAAAATGCTCCCCAAAGTACCCTCATTTGTATTTACTTAGTAATTGGCATAGGGATATGCAAAATCAGTAGGAACTGCCTTACCTCTTACTTAGATTCATGTGTGATTCAAAGTAAAAAATTAAAATTAAAAATTAAATATTTATATTATTGAAGCTTTTTACTTTTTTTTTTTGAGACAGAGTCTCGCTTTGTTGCCCAGGCTAGAGTGAGTCCCATGGTGTCAGCCTAGCTCACAGCAACCTCAAACTCCTGGGCTCAAGCAATCCTGCTGCCTCAGCCTCCCGAGTAGCTGGGACTACAGGCATGCGCCACCATGCCCGGCTAATTTTTTCTATATATATTAGTTGGCCAATTAATTTCTTTCTATTTATAGTAGAGACGGGGTCTCGCTCTTGCTCAGGCTGGTTTCGAACTCCTGACCTCAAGCAATCTGCCCGCCTCGGCCTCCCAGAGTGCTAGGATTACAGGTGTGAGCCACCGCACCTGGCCGCTTTTTACTTTTTTGACAATTTCTAAAAACAACACTTATTCCTAGGTACACATTTCAAGGGTTCCCACTTCACTGACACTATCAGCATGTGTTTGATTGCATCTCTTAATATATGCCAGACTTTGGGGCTAACTTGCACTTTGTGAAATACATATAACATCATTAGACACAAACTCAATCTAACATAAAGATATCTGAGCATCTATTAAAAAAAGACAATCCCAGACTTGATCAGTATGACTCCTTTACATTTGGTATTTGTGTACACAGGTTAAAGACATGGCCAATAATATCCAAGTCAAAATAGAAGAGTTAAATATACATATACATATATTTTAGCAATAAAATCAATCAATACATCTCCATGCTAATTCTTTGGGAATGACATTGACTTAAAGACTATCTTGTTTATTTTTCACATGATGACTGAAATATCTATGCATAGTATTACTTTTATATGTAAAGTTATACTGTGTTGACAGATTTTGTAGTCTTTTTATTACAGGGCAGTATAAAAAAACCTTTCTTTCCACGACTACCAAAGAAAGCATTGGGGTTAAATGACAGAGCTCTCCCAACTATTTGTCTGTCACAGAGAACAGTAAATTGCAGCCTGTCTCAAGATTGGTGTTTAGACACATTCTGAGATTAATGGTTTTGCATAGACACTTTGGACTCCAAGTGATTTTGAGATGAGCTCTATCAAGAATATCCTCTGGCCTAAACTAAGCAAAAGGGCTTTGTGTAGTTTAGTATTATGAGTTCTGTGTAAATGAAGTTTTATTGGTACGGACCATACTGATGTTGACAATTATATGGCTTTCTTTATGTCTTAAAAAATGAAGAAAGGTCTTTAGCTAAATCCATAGTAACTGGCCCCGTTAATGTTTTGCTTTTATAACTCCAGAGCACAGAGTTATGTTATTTGTTTCCTACTGAACATTTTCAACAAGAGTGTGCTTTTGTACTTCAAGAAACAGATGTCCAAAGAAACTTTTGATATGATAAATGAACAATCACAAAGAAAAAGTTAGTTAAGGAGTGTGAGTCACATGAGAAAACAATTCAGCTACCAATGTGCTGATTCATTTATTTTCAATAACATCAGTTTATTTTTAGTGCTACACTATAATGTGATAGGTATACTTACAGCTGGCGAATTTGAAAACCTTAAAGGTAATGTACTGAATATTGAAATATGCAGAAGTCACACAAAGGAAAAGTGCATAGTAGTTTATGCTTGCATTTTTTAGCAGTTATGCTGACTACTTCTATAAATTAATTTCTCTATATGGACCTATCATGAAACTCATGAGAATAAGAGGTTTAAAGTAACAGATTTACATACAGTAATTTCTTTTCCCTTTAGTCTCAATGTTGGTTCACACAAGCACTTGGATAAAAATAAGTTTTAGCTCTTAATATTTTAAGCACGTTAGTCATATATTAAAATTAGGAATATTTTCCTGATGTTCAACCTATTTATTTAAGTGCTTCCCAAACATCAAAAAAATCACAGTATAAGACCGAAGAGATAAAATCCAATCTTAATGAAGAACTTTAACCAAAAAAACTATATAACAAAATTATTTCCCTGGTAGGTAATCTGTAAGAATTATTGAACAAATAATTATTAAATACCACTTGTGAACCAGATATTTTGCTAGATAAGGTCAGAGATGTGGCCGGGCATGGTGGCTCATGCCTGTAATCCTAGCACTCTGGGAGGTCAAGGTAAGAAGGTTGCTTGAGATCAGGAGTTCAAGACCAGCCTGAGCAAGAGCAAGATCCCATCTCTACTAAAAATAGAATAATTTGCAGGATGTCATGGGACATGCCCCTGTAGTCCCAGCTACTCAAGAGGGTGAGGCAGGAGGCTCCTTGAGGCCAGGAGTTTGAGGTTGCTGTGAGCTGTGATGACTTCACTGTACTCTAGCTGGGGCGACAAAGTGAGACTCTGTCTCAAATAAAAGGTCAGGTCAGAGATGCAAGTACAAGACATGGGCACTGCCCTGCTTAGTGCTATCATCCAATCAGTGGTGTGATGGTCACAGCTACAGAAAGAGAAGTGCCAGCAACAGACAGAAACATTTGCTCTCCTGTGTGAGTTCGAATGAAGAGAAGGCTCTTCCAGCCCAGGAGGTCAGGGATATTGGTTAGAGAAAAGCAGAAGAGAGTGACAGAAGCCACGCTTGGAGTTGGCATTAGGGGTAGCATGCAGGAATAGAAGCTAGAAAAGTAGGAAAGGAAAAGGCAAAATCAAAACCAATACCTAAAAGTATGCGCTTGAACACCAAATGGCCTGGGTTCAATTCCTCCCTCTGACCACCAGTTTGCATGTGTTATTTACCCTCACTAGCCCCAGCCTCCTCATCTGTATAATGCCTTTCTTATTGAGTATTGTAAAATTTAAATGAGTAAGGTGTATAAAGTGATTTGCATTAACTAATATTATTTTTTTTAAAGTAAACAAAGATCCAATTTGACTCCCTCTAGAGAAGTGATAGAAATGAGTCTAAAATGTTATGGACAAGCCCTAAAAGCTAGACTAAGAAATTTGACCTTGTCACCTTTATTGAGTAACCATTGGGAGCCACGCAAAATTTTTAAACAGAGAAGAGATCCTAGGAAAGTGGTGCTTAGAAACCCTAGTGACTATGGCAGGGTGCGATTGCTTACCATAAGGAGAGACTGGGGAAGGGAGGGAATTGTGGCCGACTAGACACCAAGCGAAGCGGGTCTGACATAGGTGTAGAAATGGGGATGGAGCCGGAGTGTTTGGAAAAGCAAATGGTGCTTTATCGGTTTGTTATAACTAACCCCCTGCAACAATCCATCTACTCACTAAAGGCTTTCTTTATGTTATCTGTGTAAAAGTCACTGCAGAAAGCAAAAACAGAGCCGAGATGGTGTGTCTTTTTTGAAAACACATGTTTGCAGATGAAGGTAGATGGGGAAAGCTAAGCTGTAGCTGGGCTCCTCGCACGTGTTTGTTCCGGAGTCCCCTGCAGTTTCCTTCTCGGGTCTCTCCCTTTATCACACGCATGCGATGTCCCTCTGAAACCAAATACTGGCAGGAAGATTCTATGGCCCAGAGGAGGATGAGGCAGGACACATCTTAGCCTTTTTGTCTGACTGTTACCAAATTATATTTATTACTGGCTAATTCACGCACAGGGAGGACAGCCTTCAGCTCTGTTGGGGAGTCCTGCAGTTCCAGGGATATGCTTTTGGCTACTGTTAGTAGTGCTGCTATGAACGTTTGTGTGCAAGCATTTGTTGGAGTACCTGTTTTCGATTTTGGGGACATATCCCTAGGAGTAGAATTACTGGGTCATATGGTTAACTTTTTCCAGAAAGAGCTAAACTGTTTTTCACAGCAGCTACATCATTTTACATTCCCACCAGCAATGCACAAGCGTTCCAATTTCTCCATATTCTCACCCTACTACGACCATCCTAGTGAACGCAAAGTGATTTCTCATTGTGGTTTTCATTTGCATTTCCCCAGGAACTATGATGTTAAGCATCTTTTCCTGTGCCCTCGACCATTTGTATATCTTCTTTGGAGAAATGTCTATTCAAGTCAACTCATATGTTTTCAAGTGTATAAAGTACTTAGCATACTGCAAAGAAAACCATAAGCAGTCTATAAATAGTAACTAGTGAAAACTACAGCAATGACAACAACAGTAAGGAGATTTGGATCCCAGTCTGGGTTGCACAACAGCTTAGATGTGTGTCTTTAATCAAGTCCTTGAGGTAGCAAACTTAAGAATAGACACTGGATGGCCGGGCGAGGTGGCTCACGCCTGTAATCCTAGCTCTATGGGAGGCCGAGGTGGGCGGATTGCTCGAGGTCAGGAGTTCGAAACCAGCCTGAGCAAGAACAAGACCCTGTCTCTACTATAAATAGAAAGAAATTAATTGGCCAACTAATATATGTAGAAAAAAAAAGTAGCCGGGCATGGTGGTGCATGCCTGTAGTCCCAGCTACTCGGGAGGCTGAGGCAGGAGGATTGCTTGAGCCCAGGAGTTTGAGGTTGCTGTGAGCTAGGCTGATGCCACGGCACTCACTCTAGCCTAGGCAACAAAGTGAGACTCTGTCTCAAAAAAAAAAAAAAAAAAAGAATAGACACTGGAAAGGTACTGACTCAGTGTCTAGGGCTCTTTTAAATTGTGTTTACTTATTTATTTTTGCTCCTGTTAAATTCGGGAGTATAGTCAAAATATAAGCTTGAATACAGGGGACACATTAGCAGAGACCGGCCATGCTTTTCAGTGGCACTTGACATCCCCTTCCGCTGGCCACGGCTCTGCTGGGACCGGCCGTGGCATCTCTGCTCCGGAAGCCTCCTTGTGTCCGATGGGTCCAGGTGTCGTTCCTGTCTGTCTTTCTCTGCCTGCCATCCTCGCTCCTCCTCTGCAGCCCTTCGGACCTGGAGAGAGGGAAAGTGAGACTTCAGTGGCGAGAGCCCGCGGCGTTCCTTTCAGGAACTTTGAGTGATCATACCTTATCTGTCCATCGGGGAGTGATGCCGAAACGCGACTGCAGACGGTAGATGCGCATCTGTGGCAGGATCACATCTCAGACGAGTGGCGTGTTCGTGAGCGCGCCTGATAGTGCTCAGCGGCACCAAACTTCAGCAGCTTATTCACGGCCAGAAACTAGTTTCTCCCCGCCCCCCACTCAGGATTCAGCGCATCTCAGTGAAGGCTGCAAAGTCCTTATTGCACATATTTAGTGTGAATTTGAGGCCAAAATAAAAAGCCAGTTCGGCATGATCATCAACTCATAATGTGCGTGACCAAGGCTTTGGGAGATACAACCCAAAGCGATAATTAAAAAATAATCTTCCTGTCTCTATTAAATCCTAGGAGTTGGGAAGGAGAGAGGAAATCCCAAGTGGGCTTTTCAGAGCTCTCCAAGTTACCTGAAGAAGCCTAGTTTCTGCCCCCTGAGAAGGGGCTGCCTCTCCGTTGTTGGAGTGCTGGAGATTTCTCCAAGGTCCCTGCTATGTGGAGGGACTGCCTTGCTCTGCCTAAGGACTCACCATTCCTGGTCTCTGCAGTATAGGATGATTTTAATCTACTTACTTTTAAACAGGTTTTAATTATGTTGAAAAAGTTTGTGTTGCCATTAACTGTCAGCCTGATTTCTTTATCTAGGATTTTCTTTAAGGTCATTTTTCTCTATGCAGTCACCTGATCCTGATTTTAGCTGTAATCATTTACATGGCATTAGTGGACTGTGCCATCTGTCAGGAAAGTGAACTAGCAGTGTCCGGAGCATATCTTACCTCACACACCATGCTGGGCAGACCATGCATGAAGCAATCTCTTGAGTTGGGCAGTGCTGCTAGCCCCAATTTACACAGAAGTTGAGGCTTAGGGAATTCCAATAATTCTGGAATTGATGGATAGCAGAGTGATGATTTGAACATTACCTCTAACCCCAAAACCTATGGTCGTTCCACCAAATCCTCTGCTGCTAGAATAAAGTGCCTCTCTAATGGATTTGAAGCCGGGAGAATGAGGTAGCCAAAAACATCTGTATTTCTGTTCACCCATTTGTACAAGGGTTGCACAATCATGCTTTTGAGGATGGCATTGGGGAGTTTGCAAGAAGCTTCCCATTCTTGCAAATAATGAGCCTACAGCATCTCTCTCTTTTGAGGTTAAAAAAACAAATGCTACCGCCATGTGGTTTCATTATAATCACACTTTTTAAAATACCTATATAACTTCTACTAAGCAATAAACATCTTTTGGTCCCTAGGATGAAAATTAAGGAAAGATTTTCATTATAGCAATTAAACTGTCTAAATGCAACTGAAATATGAAAAAAAATCAAGAAATGTAATATTTGTCCCTGCTTGATGAAAACAGCTTCCAGTGTTATATTCTTAAAATAACATTTAATTAACTTTTAAATAAGAATATGAACCTTACTTTCCCTTTTATTGTAAGTTTTTCTAAGATATTTTGGTATTAAAATTAAGGCTTACCCACACATATACACAAAGATGCTGTAAATAAAAACATTTCTGGTGGTGCATTTAATGAATCCTACAAAATATTTGAGTAATCTCTAAACATGAAGAATCTGGTAGTAAAAAGTAAATAAATGTATTAATGATTTAAATTAAAACTTGATGAAGTATACTATCTATGAGTCCAAATATTAAAAATGAACATTTATAGTATATTGAAATAAATGTAAATTGATGCAAATTAATAGTTGTTAGATTTTATACAAAGCTCCACATAGAAAATGGATTTTAAAAATTAAAAGAATATGACAAGAAAAAAAGCCTAGCAAAATGCAATAAAATAGATTCTTAGAAAATCTTTTCAACTTATAATTCAGTGCAAGAAGGAATAAAAGCGTCATGAAGGAGAAAAAAGCTTCATGAGTGAGGTTAAAGGTGATAAAGGAAACCAACTTGTTCCATGTCAGTAATAGACCCAGTAATAGGCAAAGTAAAAACTGAATTTAAAGAATTTGCAGAGGTAACTTTGAAAAAAGAGAATAATAAACGAGGCAGGAAAAGTTTAATTTGTTACACAGGCAGCTGAATATTCCTTTTACATTTCTGGCATTAAAATATCAGCATTGCATGGTATAGAGGAGTATTTTGATGTTATATTGCATTGTTTTGTACCATAACGTCGTAAAATGAGTTCAACATTTTCAATACCCTCTTCCTCAGGCCTTATCTTACTTCTGTAATTGGAGGAAATGAGCAGGAAGGACATGATTAGAACCAAATTTCTAGGAATCCTGCCGGCCCTTCTGCCCTCTATCACTGATGCCTCTTTGTTGGGCTGCTCAACTTGTATATACATCCCATATTTCCTTATTTACCCCTTACCAGATTTAGTCTAGTGTGCAAATCCTTTATACTCAAAATTTTTCAGGTGTTTTATACACCAGGTAAATTTTAGTTGTTTCTTCTTGTTACCAAAACCTTGGACCTCCCTCAGGAAAATACATACATAGATGCATACACACACACACACAAGATCAAAGCATTGGGTCATGATAGTTCTTCCTCTCTCAGAAATCTTGAAAAGCCTTCTAGCTCTCTCTATTGCAAACACTAGGGCTACAGATGAAAGGAAGAGTTTCTGTCTCCTCTTCTTCAAGGTAAAGCCAGCCAGAGAAACAGAGCATTGTCATGCAAGGCATGGTAATAACACAGCTCCTGTAGGGTCACTGATGTCAGACTGGAGTGTCGGGGAAAGCTTCCCGGAAGTCATACTTGACCTAAGAGTTTGCAAAGGCAAGAAGGAAGCTAAGAAAGTCTGTAGGCAGAGGCTGCAGACTGTGTGGAGATACAGAGACATGGCATGGCCCAAATATATTTATATCACAGGACTGCAAGGAATCCTGTGCAAGTGAATTTCTGAGTGGAAGGCAAGCTATAGCTGTGGGCAGGGCCAATATGTCATCAGTTATACCCATGTGCATTTCCCCCCTTGATCCTAAATGTTTTATGCATTCACAAAGCACCTTTTTTAAATATTTTGGCATAGTTCCACAGTCTCAGCTAATACCTTGGAAATAGAAGGTTTAGATCGTAGCTAGCCATGGACAAAGGTACAAATACCCCACGACATACCCTCCTTCTATGACTTGGGTTCCTTTCCACTATGCCTGTTTATCACCCCCTGAATCTGCTCCTGGTGCCTTCGGGGCCATGCTCCATCCACGGCATCTGTTGCCATGGTTTTGCTCTCTTCCTCTTTCAAGGACTTGAAATGTCCGATCTCCTTTTGTGTCCATTCCAGCCAGTCCTCTGGCTGTCCCCTTGATGGCAAGCCCAGAAACCGAAGGACCCACTTTCAGAGCCGTCTCCTGCTACTGAGGCTTCAATCAGGCAAAACATTGATCCCTTTTTCCCAAGAGGGAAACTGTACACAAATAAATTCTGGAAAAGCAAACTATTCAAAGAATATTTAGATATTAGTATATTAATATAGACAGCTGTTTTATTTTCCAAACCTGTTATCCTTTTGTCCTGTGCCTGACACATTGCTTGGTACTAAAAAACCTGCACTGGAAGATGGAGCTTCTGGGTTATCTCAGGAATGAGTCAGGGCGTGTACACATGTGAACAATTATAATTATTCTAATACCTGCTCAGCTACCTCCAGGGTCCTGCCTAATCAGACATATTTCTTACAGATTCAAAATGTGCCTAGATCTTTTCTCCCATTCCCATTATTTTAGACTTAAATTGTGATATGTCTTCTTAATCATTGATATTGACACACTTGGTATTTGTTCTTAATCATTTCTCTTCCCCCCCCCTTTTTTTTTTTGCCAATTATTATACTTCAGGGCTTTTAAAATGTGATTTTTATGGTTACAGAAACCTAACATCATATTCAAAAGTAAGTTTGGCTTTTTGTTTGGTTGGTTATTTTAGAGACAGGTTCTCACTCCGCTGCCCAAGCTGTAGTTGGGCTGTAGATCACAGCTCACTGTAGATCACAGCTCACTGTAGCCTCAAACTCCTGGGCCCAAGAGATCCTCCTGCCTCAGCCTTCTGAGTAGCTGGGACTACAGACAGGCACATGCCATCATGCCCTGTTAATTTTTTTAAGAAACGGTGTCTCACTATGTTGCCCAGGCTGGTCCTGAACTCCTAGGCTCAAGCAATCTTCCCACCTTGGCATCCCAAATCAGAAGATTTTTAAAAATTACCTAGAAGCCAAATAATAATAATAATAATAATGTTTGAGGCAGTGTCAACACATTACAGAGAAATTTTCTTATCTAATAAGAGTTTTGTTTCAGTAAAAATTACAGATAATGCTATCAATGTCTGATTATCTATACATACCTCGAGGCCGTTTCTGGCTACTTAGTTGTCTTTGTGCCTCTCTTTGCAAGAAGATAATCCTTACTGCTTAGCTGTCTTGGGGTACTTTTTAACTATGGAGTATTATCAGGAATACTTTTCAACGATCAACCATGTAGATCCTAGCTCTATTATTTCCCCTGAGAAACAACAGCATAGACACTGTTCATGAAATCAAGACACAGGCCTCAGCTGAGCTGACGCTTGGCCGTGGGGTTGACATCTGCTGGGCGGCGCTGGCATGGACAGGACCAGGAATAGACTGCAGTGATGCCTGCTGCACAGTGGCGGGCTCTGGGTGGCAACTCTCTACCCAGCCAATTTTGCTTGACCTAGAAACATTAAGTCTGGAAACCAAATACATTTCTAATTATTGACAATAAAAGTTTTGAAACAATATTTGTGAAAATATGCACTGCTACCGTAGACACCCTCAGACATCTTTCATAGTAAACTTCAATTGCTGCTTGATCTTTTTCTTGTCTTAAATGCAGGCTTGAACTTTTTCTTAAGGTGACACATTCTTTGGGTGGTCTACGTGGCCTGCATGGGGTTCCGCAGTGGCCCGGGAACTTGGTGAGGTGCTTTGCATATGTCATCTCATGTTCCTCAGTCTCATCTTACATCAACCTTCTAAAATAGGTGCTGTGGACTGAATTGTATCTCCTCAAAAATCATATGTTGAAGCCCTAACCGCAAACATGACTGTATTTGGACATAGGGCCTTTAAGGAGATAATTAAGGTCATAAGGGTGGGGCCCTAATCCAGAGGAAATTGGTGACCTCATGAAAAGAGGAAGAGAGATCAAAGACCTCTCTCTCTCTCTGCAAGCACCAGGGAAAGGCCACTGAGTCACTGCAGGAAGGAATCCATCTGCAAGCAGAGGAAAGAGGCCTCCCCGGAAACCAATTCTGATGGAGCCTTGAGCTTGGACTTCCAGCCTCCAGAGCTGTGAGAAAATAAATTTCTGTTGTTTAAGCCACCCAGCCTGTGGTACTTTGCGATGGATGGCAGTGGCAGTTCAAGCAGACTCATACAATATAGGTATCAGCCTCATGCAGCAGGAGAGGAAACCAAAAGACAGAGAAGTGGAGGAAACAGCCATGAGGTTGAAGAGTTTAGCCAGGGACCGTCGTCTGTCTGAAGTCAAAGCTGATGCTTTTTTCCACTTCATCACACGGGCTCTCTGCATAACTACTCAGTCTTGCGCCATCTCAATCCTTACCCCAGGGAGAAATTGGGGCTTTCAGCAGCTTCTTGGTCCAGCAATTTGGCTCAGGCATCATGAAAACCTAGATTCCCTACGGACAAGCCCAGCTCCACCAACCATCCCTCCGTTCACGGAGCTGGCACAAAAGCACCCTGGGGTCTTCTATTTTAACCCCTTCCCTTTGCAGACAAGGCAGGAAGAAATGAAGGTCGTGGAATTAGGTTTGTGGCTGGCCTTTCCCAATTAGGGTAAGATTGTCCCCTAAATTTTGTGGTACTCTCAATAGCTCAGAAATGTTATAATATGCATTTTTATAAAACAATAAAAAACTAGTTATTAAGTCTCCTGGCGGAGACCCAGCTCTATTATAAGCCTGCTTTCGACACAGAATTCAGGCCTAAACTGCATTTCAAGGGCCAAATCATTTTCCTCGAAACATAAAACACATGTAACCAGATCACAACCAGGTTTATACACAGATGTGTGTCTGTAACGCTTGCTCAGCAGAATCCTTTGTGGGGTCTGCTCCCTGTTTATGGGGCGGTGAGTGCGTCAACAATAAGCTCGGTGTCCCTAGCAGGGGCAGTGGGGAAGTGCCCCAGCCCAGCAGGACAGGCAACAGATTAGCTGCCATTTTACAGCCTTTATCCCTCTTTGAATCACATCTCGAGAGTTATATTAAATAAGAAAATTTATGTTGAAATGCATTGCAGCCTATTTTTAACAGCCAGGCAAAGGGAAAATAGACATCTCTATGAAGAAATTTAAAGAATCGCCTTGGGAATGAAACCCAAGCTACCCTCTAAAAAAACTTTCTTGGGAGAAACAGTTTTTGTTTGAGGAAGAATTAAAAATAAAACTCGACGGAAAAGCACAAACAAAAGCTGTTGTTGTGTAAGCAAGAAAGATAGATGGAAACTGCAGTATTAGGAGACGAGGAGGCGGTGGGATGAGGGGCTGGGATGTTTGGTTTGCAGATGAGATGTGGTCTGCGAGAAATTAATGAGGGAGAAAGGAGAAAGAGAGATGCCACAATAGAATTAAATCAGAGGTCATGTCCTCAAGGCAGATGTCCACCTACAAGATCTATCGTACTCTAATTAAGAGTCTACACCACAAAAATCCCCAGTGTTTAGAAACGAAGGAGGTGGATCTTTGGAGAGCTTCGAAAAGAACAGTCAGTGGGTGAAAGTTCAGGGCAGGGAAAGAAAGGTGAACGCGTTGGCTCCAATCCAATTAAAGACTTTCGAACTTTCCGTCCAGATTATGGCATAATAGGCCACAAATTCCAGTGTCCCCGGGGGTTACGCCACGTGATTGAGGACGGCCAGAATGGGACCTGCTCTGGCCAATTCCACACAGCGAGGCTCAGCTCCAACCTGTTGTCCTCGTGCAAGAATGCAGGTCCCGTGTGGCCAGAGACTCTGAGTTTGTAAGAAGTAGCAGAAATCTTGATTTTTATGTAAAACATCATTTTTATAAATGTGGACAGTTGAGTTTTGAAAATGTTCAAACACTGTGTGGACAAAGGGAGACCTTTTTGTGGCCTTCATTTGCTCTCACATCTCCAACTTCTTCTGTTCTCTTCCACGGACTGCCCTGTGCTCCCCCACGTTTTCTCCCATTCCAGGTCCTCGGACTCAAGAGTCTAATGTGTTCCCTTTTTCCATAGCATTGCCTTGGACGAGAGCTGTCGAGATCTCCCCATGGACTATTTGGTGAATTTCAAATGTTCTGGCCCTGCTCTCTGGGCTCTCTGGTCTCTCTAGCCTCAACAACAAAGTTTCACCCTGTAGTTCCACCCGGTGGTTCGGAAGCTGTGGTCTGAACTGCAAGTTCTGTGCATTTCCCCTCAAAGGAGACTGGTTCATCCCTGCGTTCTCGCGTTAGTTCTCGGTGGTGTGCCCTCCTTTCCCTTCTTTATCATCAGACTCCTCGTGGCTCTCTGACCGCCCCAGACATCACTCACATGTCCTTTCTTCTGGGCTGTGTTGCCCGCATCATTAAGCACTTCCTCTGCTGCTACTCTTCCATGAAGCTTGTCTCTTTGCAACCCATATCTCATATCATTTTTGGAGTTTTATGGCTGTCTCTCCAATTCAACCCTGAGAGTTTAACTTGGGAGTTAGCAAACCTTTCTGGTAAAGAGCCAAACTGTAAATATTTTTGGCTTTGCCTGCCCCGGCGATCTCTGTTGCAACCACCCGGCTCTGCTCCTGCAGTGCCGAAGCAGCCGTAGACACGCTGTAAGCACGTGGGCATGGCTGAGTTCCCATAAAACTTTTTGTATAAAAACAGGTGGTCGGATCTGGCCTGACAGGTATAGTTTGCCAGACCCAAATCTACTTAGGCAAGTACAGTGTCTTATTCTTTCTATTATATAATAAATAGTTAATAAATGTCGGTTAGAGAATGAATCCTTCAAAGCTCAATTCAAATTTACTACTTTTATAATCTTTCTGTGAAACTCAAGGACACAGCACTATTTTTCAACTTCTGAGCATCTGTAAGTACTTGTTATCCACATAACCTCATATGACTGTCACTATCATTGTGCAATAGTCACTTAATGCGGCTGTGATGAATTAGGCCTGATCTATGTAATTTCTAGGGACCTTTGTTCTAAAATCCGACAAGTCGATCTATCATCTTGTACTGCCACCTACTTGTGTATTTTTGGTTTTTCTCCCCCTCAGACTAATTTTAAGCTTCTAGAGAGTAAAGCCATATCTAATTTTTCTCAGGATTGCTAAAATGCCTGATACAGTGATACAGTGCTATTGTCATAGTATTAATTTATTTATTCATGTAATACATGTCTTTAGATCAACATGGTATGTGAAGCAGACACAAAAATAAGCAAAATGGAAATGGCTCCTACTCGTGTCGAAGTCAAAGTCTAGCGAACTAATGATTGTATGATCATAAACTGAGGTAGAAGCTCTGAATGAAAGGGCATGGTTTTATAACAACATTTCATAAAGAAAGCAAACGAATCCTGAGGTAGGGATAGGAAGGAAGGGCAGGAAGGGTGTCACAGAGGAAGTAATGCTTGAGCCAAGATTCATTTATTTAGCCAATATTTATTCAATACCTATTATTTGCCAGGTGTCATTCTAAACACTCAGAATACAGTAGTTATCTAAACAGACAGAAGTTCTTGCCTTCATGGAACTTGTTTTCCAGAGGGAACTGAAGAGTGAGTGAAAATTAGGTAGAAGGGAAAAAGGTGTTGAATAACATTCTGGAAAGAGGGAACAGTGCAGACAAAGATCCCAGGTGGGAGGGAACCTGCCACATCCCAGGAACTGCAAGGGCAGTGTGGCTCTAGCACAGAAAGATCCAGCCACCCAGGGAGACAGGGGCTCGTTGAGGTATGGCCTCATAGGTAATATGACCCTATAACTTATTCTCTAAAGCAGGGCACTCTTGAGAGTGAATGAGGCATTATTAACCATTACCCCAAGCAAAAACTGGTATAGTTCCAGAAAACTGGATATATGGGTATCCTACTCATAGGCCACATAATGATTGTTACCATGACTACATTTACATTGTTTAAAATGATACCTTTTGTTGCTGTGGAAAACTAATTAATGTGAGGAGGAACTGTGTGGATGTGAGGGGCCAGCTGTTATGCTATTGCAGATGTCCAAGTACTAGAGGACTATGGCTGGGGCTGGGGCTGGGTAGCAGAGGAAATGGAGAGAGAGGAATAGATTGTATAACTATTTAGGAGACAATTTTAACAGGACTTGGTTGATGTCAACCAAGTTGTAAAAATTAATGGAAGAATGGGTATTGGAGGTGGGGGGAAGGAATGGGAAGGTTGTGCTGGGAGAAGGATAGAGTTGTTTATAAAGAGATTCAGGTGCCAAGACCTACTCTTAGCTCCAGCAGCTAAGTATCCAGGGAGTATTTTGAGTGCTGGTCTTAGCCAGGTACAGTGGTTCCTGCCTATAAACCCAGCATTTTGGGAGGCCAAGGCAGGAGGATCGCTTGAGGCCAGGAGTTTGAGACCCGCCTGGGCACCAGAGCAAGACTCTGCCTCTACAAAGAATAGAAAAATTAGCCAGGCATGGTGGTGCGCACCTGTAGTCCCAGCTATTCAAGGAGGATCATTTGAGCCCAGGAGTCTGAGGTTGCAGTGAGCTATGATGACATCACTGGCCCCCCGCAACAGAGCAAGACCCTGTCTCAAAAAATAATAAAAATAAATGCTGCAGAATTGAGTTGCTGGTCTTGATGAACCTGAAGATTGTAGTGAGCACCACGACGTCTATCAGTGATTATTAGAGAGAATGTAACCCAGGTTTTGACACTGGAGGAAGTTTGACAGAGCAAGAACAATGGGTAACAATGTGTCCTTTCGTCAAAATGACAGACAAGTTCATGTACATTGAGGAAAACGGGGGATCTTGATGGTTTTCATGGCTCAAGACAATCAAGACAAAGCATGAAGAACAAGGAGGCCGAGGTTCTAAATTGAGTTTGATATTGAAGGTTCAATATTGGGTGTTCGAACGCCAGAGCAAAGAGTAAAACATCATACGAAGCGACAACCAGACCAGCGAAGCAGAGAGCCAGAGCTGTGATTTGTGGACACTGGTGTTTCAGAGACATTTAGCTGAAATATCCAACCAAAGCTATATTTGGAAGCTGAGTTTAATACATAATTCAAAAGCCCCTTAACTCACTACAGTTTTAAATGAGATGTTGAAATCGTTGTCCAGGAACAGTGCAGAGCGACTCCTCATCAGTCATTTCTCTGGCCAGCGTGTGCTGCCCAGGTAGGAGGATTTTGTTTCGTTCTCTGAGAGCTTTCAGTCAATCTGATTGCATTTGACCAGCGAGGCCTCAGTGAAGATGTCACTTTACCCTCTACCCTCAGGCACAGACAGCAAGGAAAGCAAAGAAACTCCGAGTGGCCAAGGCCCTCAACTAAATGTCAAGAATCCTCTGCCCCTTCCTCCCAAGGCTTCATGCTTCTTCTTTGTTAGCCACTTACTGTACCCCTTAACCTAGGAGCATCCGTTTGCAGAATTGTTATATATAAAACATTCACTTGTTTTAACCAGGCCAAAGTACTGAAGAAGAAGGAAAAAATAGCTTGAATAGTGAGTTTTGTGTGTGTGCACACCCTGCATCCGTTCGTGCAATATACTGGTCACCTCTCACATTTTAAAACTCTCTAGAATTAAGGACGTGGCACTGGGTCCAGCTGAGACCAGATGTGAAGCTCAGGCTTAGACTTGGTGCAGTAGACTGTTGTAACCTTGACTTCTCTCAAAATCAAAATATTCAATTACACAGCCTTTAAAAAAGATGTTACAGAAATATATTTCAAGGCATCAGAAGATGTTCATGATAAATTGTTAAATCAAATACTAGATTATAAAAGAACATGCTCAGTATAATTAAATTTCTATTTTTAAAACAGGCATAGAAAAGGACATGAATGGAAAGTAAAATCCTAAAAGTGATATCTAGGTAGTAAAATTAATAATAATTTTTCTTTTCTTTTTTTAGATATCTATACTGTCTAAATTTTTTACCATAATGTCCCATGTATGTATAAGAAATCATGTATCTTAGTATAGTTTTCGATATTCATCAATATGCATGGAAGTGTCACTATAAATATCATCTAGTCAGTGAAGTAGGTCTGTCTGTAACCAGGCCATCTCATGTTATGAATGACTAAGAACATTTGATTCAAAGTTGGGCTGCCTTGTTGTGTCACCTTTGGTAATTTAACTGACTTCACTGTGCCTCGCCTGTTCCATTTGTAAAATGGGGATCATGGTCATTGCCAATTCTAATAGATTGCCAACGAATAGATGAAAAAAAATGCTTATAGTAAGCTCCCAATAAACATTAGTTAATCTTACGATTACTTAAAGCAATATTCTTCTTGAATAGGTGCCATGAAGGTTCTAGAATGGAATGTAATATTTTGTGGGCAAAAAGTGCTTTAAAGAAAGCTGTCTGTAGTGGAGGCAAATGCCAAACACGTTGTAAAAGCAATGGTTTTATGGGAACCCGTCAGGGAAAACCATTAGCCACAGGGACGGACGTTTCCTGCCCCTTACATGCATGCAATTATCTCTCAGCCTACCTGATACTGTTAAGTAGCTTGGCTGCCCGCAGAGTCTTGATCCACCCAGTGGAGAAATTCTAGCACTGAACCTGGAAAAAAATATCTGTTACCATTCCTGTATTTTTTAGTTCACTTTGAGCACCAAACTGAGGCCTCCATTTTTTGGACAGACTAGATAACTTCAAGGACAGTAGTGGGTGTTAGCAAAACCTTATTGACTGAGTCATTTTATCGTAACTAAAGAGAGTTTGGGGTAGACATATATTTGTGCAAACACAGTTTAACTTTTTTAGGGCTGTATTCAAAAATAAATATATCCATCGACAAGTTTCAAAGCACAATTATATGATTTGCCTCTTCAGTTATATGAGCTGAGAAAGCATGAGAGATGAATCTGAGTTTAGCCTACTTAGCCAAGTCCTGCTTTTAACCTCGATAGAAGCTACTTTCTTATCTTAAAACAGACGAAGCTTCCTGAATGCCAACAAAACAAACTACACCTCGAAGCTGCCAAATACACAACAATTAGATGAGAACACAACAAGGTGTGTTTTGAATACCAGAGTCACCTAGGACACTAGTTTTTCAAGAATTGCTAACATGTAGACATGTCTATGAATATGTAGTACTCAACCCACTTCATTCTAGCTACTCTTAATAGCCTTTATTAAGGTGTATTTTATGTGGATTCTATGCCATAGAAAAAAAAAGTTCCACTCCTAGACAACATAATATACTAGACCAGTTCTCTTTTTTGAGATGTCAAATATCTACTTTATTATAGTGAGAAAGTGACAGTCAATTTAAATCAAAATTTATGGAGAACATTAGGAGCTGGAAGGACTTTGGCTAATCACTGTAATGTCCCCAACAAATGGTAAATGAAAGCATAAGGAAATTGAGTTAACACAAGTTAAAAGTTCACATACTTAAGGAATTATATTAGAAGACCTACAACTTAATTAAATTATCTGAAACTGCTCATTTAGCTTCAATTGTACTAGTGAACATTTATGCAATTTTACTGTTAGATATATATTAAGTAATAGGTTTGGATTGGGTCAGATTGCAAGAACCCTAATGAGGCAGAACAGGGGAAAGTTTAATCCATCATGAAGCATCATTCAGAATCTTTAGATTGAATATTATTAGACAGAGATTTCCCTAGTTATTTGGTTGCTCTCTTATATCTATCATTCTGACATTTTGAATAATTGAAAACTCAAACAGGAATTTTGTACATGGAAAAAATAATCTGATGGAGAAGAAATATGTTATTGATCACCTAATTTTTTTTTCAGTCTTGTATTTGTTTCATCAACTGTAGAAACTCGAAAAGTAGCAAATGTGCAGAATTTTAAAAAATTAAAGACATTGTTAACAGATTTTACATGAAGGATAATTTTGTGAGATACAAAAGATAGAAATTTACATATAAAGTCACATGATTAATATTCGTTTCTCTACTTTGAATTAATTTAAAGTCAGTAAATTCTCAAATCCAAGGTACAAAGCTGTAGAATTGTTACTTTCAAAATGCTTTTTTAATACACAGTGCAGGGTACTAGGTAATTGAATAAACGTGGCATTTCTCTCCTGTATGGCTACTAACTTTGTTGAGAAGAGTAGAAGGCTCCATAACTGAGGTTTCTGAGTCTTCCTGAGGAGCCCCCCAGTACACCCAGAATGGAGCTGCACTCCCCTAACTCCCCTACAGAGAATCCCAAAGCAGCTGGGAATCTTTTGTTGCAATTGAAAAAAAAAAAAAAGATGTGACCTTTAATTCAATCGTTAGAAAAAAAAAATTTAGATGTAAAAGTGTAACTTTTTTAAAGCTATAAAACCTTTGGGAAAATTCTGCCCCTTCTTTTCTTTTCTGATGAAACTATGTTGAAAGAATAAATGGTTTGCCATGATACTGGACCACATATACATGTACACACTAAGAAATGAGTGAGAGAAAATATGGCCTCCTGCAGACTTGTTTCTAGCTGCTTGCTGGGGGGAAAAAAATAAGCTGCCTCCTCTCCACTGCATTTAGAGAATTAATTCTCATATGAAATGAAAGGTCCCGTCCAATCCTATTTCACGGTAGCTTTGAGTGCTTGACTGTACCAAAGCAAAGGGCATTACTTGATTGTTCACTGTTGACATCACTTTACACCAGAAGGTGGCAATTATTTTAATAATCACACCAACAAATCTGTTTTGCCTTCAGATTAGATTTTTAGAGATAGTGTTCATTTGGTTCTTGTCAAGGAGTTGCCTTTTGAAACCAGTACGGTTCACTTACAGATTTGTTTCTCAAGATGGTTTTCCACTCCCATTAACTGGCTAAAACATTGTACCTCTTTTAGAATAAAATAAACTGTAAAAATTTTATGTTTCCTTTTATTAAACCTCATCTGTTCACCTGAAACAATTGAAAGGATGCCATTATCAACTCAAATAAAACGATATCATGATAAAGTCTAAGTAGATATCTAGTACACTTAAAAACATGAAGAAGGCACTTCATTTTTCATTTACGAGGAAAACTGGTAAAGGATTTCTCCAGCTGACCATGATATCTGAGAAATGTAGTGGTCTAATAAGATTTATGTCAATACACAATGAAAAAATTTTTCATGTATAAATCACAAGGCATTTATGCCTAACTTACCTCACAAGGTGGCAAAATCCCATAAATTCCTCAATTAAAAGTGAATGGAAGATAAAAGCCTTCTTGAAGCTCAGCGGTTCACAAAAAGCCTATCAGCTTTCTTAACTGTAGGACAAAATGCACAGAAACATCCAAAATACCAATACACTGTAACTGCCTGAGAATCTATCTCCTAAGACAATTTTCCAAAATCTGTCATCTGAACACTGTTTGCCAGCCATAAAGAGAGAGGAAGAGGAAGGGGAGGTAGAGAAAAATGTTGGCTCTGTGAAACCGCAGCATTCTTTCCAGATGGTCTCTTTTTCCACAGCTTGGGTTACCTTCATGACAAAAGGATAAGAGGCCAGGGGTGAGCACTCTTTTTTTGTAAAACTGAGAACTCCAGACATTTGTCATCCAGAAAAAATGCCTGCCTCTCAGCAGGATAGATTTTTAAAAATTTTTCTCAGTGCCTTTCTCTAATTGGGTTTCCTCAACTTTTCACACATCCTTTCCCTGCACAAGTCCACAAAAGCCAAAGTTCTCCCACACCTAGTCATCAATGGCAGGCCCATAAATCACAAGAAATTGCAAAGGATTTTTTTTAACATTATGCAATTAACGCCTATAATGTGGAAAAACATTTTATAATATATAACATATTAAAGCAATAGGAAATAGCATGTCAGGTTTCTCATTAGTAAATTCTATTAATGGCTAACATAAAATGACTATCTATTAATATTTTTTCTTCAATTCACATTTAAAAGAAAATATTACAATGTCTTTTAGTATCTGTGCAATACTCATGTAGGAATTTATTATTCCAAAGTGATTTGGCATGCCTAAACTAGCGTGAGCAATATGAAAATTTAAAGATAGCTGAATGCCTATTCTTTAATTTTACTAAAATAATGAAAAACATTTATTATTGGAGCTTACAAAACATGTAAATACTAATTCAAATGAAGCATATATTTTGTACATATATATTGCATTTTTCTACTCAGTATTAAAAACCATTTCTCTTTTTATGCTTTGCTTTCTTTTGTCCCCTAAAAGTAAAGAGAAATTATTGAATCTTGAAAAATCATCCACCAGCCTTTTCTGAACTCTCAGTGTTAGCAAACTTTTCTCTTTAACTTTGAGAAATTACTATTAGATGGATTTTGTGATCTAAATAGCATAAATTTTGACAGTGTAAGTAGAATGTAAACAGTTGCTCTTCCTTTGAAAAGGGTCCGGACTGAATGTTAGAATATTTGAGGGTTTTTGTTTTGTTTGTTTTTTTCCCCAGGGGGAAATATTTATATGTAACTATTAGACTATTAAAAATGGGACTTTGAATAAAAATTGATAACTGGGTATAATGTCTTTTGCCTTCAAGCTATTGGTCTGGCACCGGCTTAGGCCTCCCAGAGAAGCCCGCCCTAGCGTCACGCACAGTCTGTCACGCACCCAGGCAGGGCGTCTCCTCAGTCACTGCACAGAGTGACAGAACACCCTCAAAGCCCCCACCCATTGCAAGAGTACAGCTAAGACACCACTGCTCAAGGACTAACATTTGCAAATTCTAAAAATATCTTCATATTAAACATTTTTTAAAAAAAAAAAGGAAAAGAAGCAGTTACTACCGCCCACGTCTCTTCTTAACACGCATGCGTATCTGCCCTCGGGAGCAGCCCTTGTAATTCTGCGTGACAAAATGGGAGGGCGAGCGATGACTGAGGAAGAGAAGTGGAAAGAGATCTGAAATAATTCATTTGTTTATCTTTTAAATTCATTTTATGGGCTATTTGTAGGAAGGTGTTTTCTCTTGATTTTTTTTCCTTTATTTCTAGCATCGACTATGTTTGAATTTGCCTTTGAGTAAAGAAGACTGAAGGGTGGAGGATGGGTAGGGCAGGGTAAACTGAGGAAGAATTAGGTTATTGTTGCAAAAACCTGCTTAATCTTTTGTTTCGCTTTTGGTTTGAGCACTGTAAGAGATAAAATGGGTCCTTACGTCACAGATTGTGGCTCTAGGGAATGCACAAGACATCTTTAGAATGCAAAGATCACTACCCCGAGAGGCAGAAGGCCTTGGAAATTACCACCTTGGCCAATTACTCATTGAGTATTTTTGAACGAGTCCTATAACCTCTCTGTGCCTTGCTCCTTTATCTCTAGGATAATTCTAACATTGTAAGTGAATATTTTGAGTTCTACCAAAGTGTAGCTTGATCCAAGGAAGAACTATAATGACACTTTTCTTTTTTAACTTGGATTTCACAAAGGGATTCAGAACAGAATTGTCAACCAGACACAGACATGGACATGACCCTTTGAGCTGATCACTCAAACCCATTCTGAGTGTCCCCATATCTGTGGGCTGTCTGGTGCCCGGGGGCTATGGGAATATGACTCCTGTGATTGAATTCAAAGAATATAAGTGAAAATGTACTAATGAAAAGAAATGCTCATTTTATGCTGATTTACAAAATAAATTAATTCCTACAAGCTAAGTTTGTTTTCATTCAGGGTTAATGCGGGTCAATAGATGGAAAAGTTGCTTAAAAATTAAAATAATAAACTTTTCGGGGAACACGCAATCATTACTGTGACCAACTCATAATGAAGAGAAATTCTTCACTGGATAAAAATGAAGGCGCATGGTGTAAAATGAGACCATCCAGTGCTTGATGTCAACGAACATACAATAAGAAAGCATCAGAACTCTTTTTCTTGTCTTAAGCTTTTAGGCTGTGTTGTGCCAACTTGCACCGGTTGAAGACAGCGTTAATATTAATGAAGGATGGAAGTCTGAGATTTAGCGACGCTCACTTCCCGACCCCCGCCTTACTTCCTTTCATGCTAAATCCATTAGTATAGATGGATCGACATTAATAAACAAGAAGGACAAAATAGCTCTCCATTCAGGGACAGTTTTACTTGACCCTTAGTACGCATTGCCCATACATGGCCACGAGACATTTGACTTGTTTGGTGACATTTATTTATTGATTTATTTATTCTATGTGCTTCAAACCAATTTTTCCCTGGGTACTTTACACTTCTTATGCTTAGAATGTATTAAAAAGTTAAAAATCTCGGACAGGGAGTGCTTCAAAAATAGATTGAGGACAGAGTCTTTTGTAACCCTTGGGAGCTTTCCATACAGCTTTGCACAGTGGCTTGTGCAGTAGGTGCTCCATAAACGCTCATGAATGGAACCAAATTGAAGTGCACTGTCAAATTGTGAACTGTTGCAGGTGATCTTATCACCTTCCTATCAACCCACTTTATAAGACACAAACCTAAAGATATATGTGTATATATACATTTCTAAAAATAATTTTACTCCAGTGAGTCCAGACAAAACATACAGTGAATTTTTCTATAATGGCTACACATTGAATACTTTAAACCTTGTATTTACAAATGACTCTTGTTATGGGTAGAAAATAATCATAGGGGTTCCGGATCATAAAAGAAACTTGAGTTAAAACTATATCATATAGTTGGAAGGTAGCATGTGCATCATCTGATTTCATGGCCTTCACAGGGTATCCCTGGTCACCCTGGGGTTTCTTGGGGTGACTCAAGAGCTACCAAGTGGCAGGAAGGCAGACAGAGTGACACAGGCAGCGTTCAGGTCACTCAGCCTACTCCCTACTCCTTCAACAAAGAAAGCCCACTTCAATTTATTTGATGTAGGAACATATTGGGCTTCTTTGTATTAATGCATTTGATAGACAGCGTTCACCGCTTTAAAAATAATTAAGGCCACAGTCTTTTCATTAAAAAAGAGAGAGAGAATCAATGCAATGGACCAAGTGTTCACATTCCTCCCACATGTATTCATATGTTGAAAACTTGACCTCCAAGGTCATATTAGGAGGTAGAGTCTGTGGAAGGCGATTAGCTTATGAGGGTGGAACTGTCACGAACAGGATTAGCACCCTTACAAAAGAGACCCTCAAAAACTCCCCCACCCCTTCCACCCTGTGAGGACGCAGTGAGAAGACTGTCACCTATGAATCAGGAAACTGGTCCTCACCAGGGCCCAAATATGCTAGTGTCTTAATTTTAAACTTCACAGCCTCTAGAACTATGAGAAATACATTTCTGCTGTGTAAAAGCCACCTGGTCTATGCTATTTTGTTATAGCCACATGAATGGACTAATACAACCATTTACAAACAGGTACTCTTAGGCACAGAGCCTTTGGATGGCTTTGTTGAGCTCACATCACTTAGCTATGCAGAGATGAGTCTTGCCAAAACTCAGGTATCCTGCCTCCCGGTCCAGGCTCAGCTTACCTAGGTAGCAGAGAAAAGGTAAGAGAAAGAGACTTTCAGGCCGGGCATGGTGGCTCACGCCCGTAATCCTAGCACTCTGGGAGGCCGAGGCGGGAGGATCGCTTGAGCTCAGGAGTTCAAGACCAGCCTGAGCAAGAGCGAGACCCCGTCTCTACTAAAAAAATTAGAAAGAAATTAGCCGGACAACTAAAGATATATACAGAAAAAGTTAGCCAGGCCTGGTGGCACATGCCTGTAGTCCCAGCTACTCGGAGGCTGAGGCAGGAGGATCACTTAAGCCCAAGAGTTTGAGGTTGCTGTGAGCTGGGCTGATGCCACAGCACTCTAGCCTGGGCAACACAGTGAGATTCTATCTCAAAAAAAAAAAAGAAAGAAAGAAAGAGACTTTCATAGATTACTCTGGGTGTTCCCCAACCTAAATCTCCACAGCTACAGCTACAGGAACTCGAAATGAAAATCAACTAAAAATCAATGAAGATGCTAACACTGACTTGTACTCCCTGCTAGCCACAATAATTAACAAAAGGCTAATGCCTAGTGAGGATTTACTGATTTTTCAAAAACTGCTGGACTCTCTTTTACATGGCAGAAGGCAATATTTTTCTATTTCTTACTCCTTTGGCTACCAAAAAATATATATGATCATTCATTTACTTCAGGATGCTAGGGTCCTGGTTTTAGTTTATTCCCTCATATTCAAAATAAACAAACATTCCCTTAATTTTTAATTGTATCCTTCAATTTGATATCACTATATATGAGGTTCTATTTTTCATAAATCACTACTGTGTTTTTCTATTTATCAGTGCAATGCTAATTATTAAAGGATTTTAGCCAATGCTACCAAATGTAAATATATGGTATTACCTGTAAGTATCTTCGAGGAAAAGCATAGTTTATAACTTCATAGTAAAATATAATATTTTTAATATGCTATCATATTCATAAAGACAATGTTGATTCAGTCCATCTGATTCCTGGCCTACAACAAAAATAAAATAATTATTTTCAATATTAACCAACTGAAATCTCTTTAGGTTTTAAAATTTTGGGTATCTGGAACTATTTATTTGATAATCAGGCTCATGCTTTTGAACTCTTGAGAACTGCTCTATAATAACAGACTTTAACTTCTTTATATAATTTGCTAAGGGTGTGACTTTTACTTAACTATTGCTCAGGGTATGACATTATTTTAAAGACCATGAAGAAATACTTTTAAGTAAAACACAGCTCCAATCTCTGGGATTATGTAAAGGTGCGCTTTTGCAATTGATAAACAAAAGCAATAATGTTTGGCAACAGATCACCCCATAGTGGGAACTGCTTTTCAGCCTGGTTTTTGTCAGACCAGCAGCTGTTCCATCAGTCAATTAGTGACCAGGGACAAAATGCATTTTTTAAAAATCAATTAGCAGCCCTCCAACTGAATAAAGATCACTGGGTGTGCTTTTCACCAACAAAACAAGAGCTAGGAATGAATAAAGCTAAGGAGATCATAAATTCTTGGAAGTACAGTCCCAAAACCTGAGAAAGCCATACAGAGGTTAATAGGTCATGCCATGCCCGCAGCAGGACTCCAATAGCTCACTCCAGGCAGACAAGAGCCATATATTTTATTTATTTGTACATATTTATATATATACACACACGTGTGTGTACACACATACATGAATATATATATTCAGTATATATACACATACATTGTATGTGTGTTCAGAGAATGAGAGTTCCCATTATTTCTCGGTAGCTCACTTTGCTAACAACCTTCATTACAAGGAATCCATTGTTATCCTCTATTCAACATTCGACCCCAAAAATGCAGTCATCTGCCATCCCAAGGTGGATATGTAGAATAGCTACATATTATCTTCCATAAAATCATTCATAATTCTAGTATTAAACATCCTTTTTGTCTTCTTTAGAGAGATAATAGCCATTTATTTGATCTTTCTTTGTAGGTTTTATCTTCTAATCCCTTTGTCCTACTTCTAAAATAGCATGGTTATCTCAAATCTAATTTTCTTGGCATAATGGTTTGTATATATCAGATGCTTTAACAATATTGAGTTATAAAATTATTTCCCCTTGTGATAATAAATTGAGTAGTTGAATATATAGATGTAAAAGTTCCCATTAAACAATTACAGGTTGACCAAGCATCAGAATGGGGAAATGTGAAAAACAAAATTCCCACTCAATAAAAGGAACCCCCCACCTCGTTAGAGCAACATACCAACGTGTACTCACTGGAAATCATGGCAGACCAATTTGGAGAAAAGTAGCTGAAAAACAAGTAGAGCTTGAAAAACAAGTAGAGCTTGCAAAACAGTTCAAATGACTAGTCAGGAAAGCAAAAATTATTATTGCTAGCGATTTTAAACTGAAAAGAAATGTCCTGCCAGGAATGAGTTGGAAGGGTGAAGGAGCAAAGAGGATGCTGAGGTGACAGGAATATCAGTAATCACAGGAAGCAGATGCAACCGCCAGGAGTGAGGCGGCCCAGGTAGTGGTAACTGCAGGAAGTCCCTTGCAGCCCTAGGCCAGGGGCACTAAAGGAAAGAGATGACCTAGGGGCTCAAAGAGGAATCCTGCATACCTGGGCTCAACCCTCTGAGGCAAACAAGTGCAGTGGCGGGGTTTGACCGGTAGAGAGCAGGTGCTGGGCCTGCGAGAAACATGTCCCAGCCAGTGCTGAGTGTCCCAGAGAGGGGGAGCCTTGTCTCTCTTCTAATCCTGGACTGTTGCTAACAGGATGTAAAAGCAAAAGTCATTTTTCCTTCCTCCTACCTTCCAATTGTCTGCCCTTTGTAGGACCTTACAGGATGCCAGCTGCATGGGACTCTGGGAAATGTAGTTTGCAGACTCCCAGCCCAAGCATCAAGGGGCAAAATGTAGGAGGGTGGGCTTGAAGCAATGAGGCAATAGATAAATAAGCAGCACACTCGTACGCCCGAAATAACTTGCCCAGACTCTATTTTGTTCTTTAAAACACAGGCGATGGCTTGTTTACAGCTGTGCATCAGTCACTTGGCCTGGCAGTAGGTAGAGTTAAATAGATAGCTGCATTTTTGAGGAGGCACAAGAACATGGAGAATAAACTGGCACCTGCATAGCATGAGGCTTTCCCTGCCTTCTTGATGTTTTAGGAAACTCCTATTCCAACTCCCAGGGTTGAAAATGCAATCCTCAGTCAATACAAAATATTTGTTAATATAAGTCACTACAACAGAAAGTTAAAGTGGAAACCTTCTCAATCTACATAAAGGCTTGCCAAGGACATAGGACTCTTTGAGGTTGAGCCAATCCAAGATGTTGGGCAATATCCAAGTATGTAAAGTGTCTTGTTCCTCCATGCCTACCTAGGCATCTCCACGCCTTGCTCACTGTGTACCCAGAAGCCAGATCCCTGCTAGTGTCCCAACTCCAAAATTATCTCTCATCTCCACCTCCCCCTCACCTCTTAATGCTACATGACTATGGAGTAGGGAAGCCAAGCTCTCTGAAAATAATGTGTGGATAACTAATTACTCCCTCTTAACCATCTTACAGTGTGCTAGTCACTTCCAAATCCATCTGTCATTGTTAGAATTTTAGGAAGGAGGGCATAATTGGTGTCAATAGGAACTTACTTTGGATTTATAGGACAAGAAAGGAGGTTCTCGTGAGCTATTTGAGACTGAAAGTTTATTCAAAGTTCTTAGATCCTAGCACTCTGGGAGGCCGAGGAAGGCAGATTGCTCGAGGTCAGGAGTTCAAAACCAGCCTGAGCAAGAGCGAGACCCCGTCTCTACTATAAATAGAAAGAAATTAATTGGCCAACTAATATATATAGAAAAAATTAGCCAGGCATGGTGGTGCATGCCTGTAGTCCCAGCTACTCGGGAGGCTGAGGCAGCAGGATTGCTTGAGCCCAGGAGTTTGAGGTTGCTGGGAGCTAGGCTGACGCCACGGCACTCACTCTAGCCTGGGCAACAAAGCCAGACTCTGTCTCAAAAAAAAAAAAGCTCTTAGAAAGGAAGATGGCAGCAGCGGTACAGTTTTTCAGTCTAAGTCAAAGGAGACAGAACAGCTAGACAGAAAAACCAACCCCCCCCCCCAGAGAACATTTGCAACACAGCTAGATAATAACATGTCCCTGTGCACACCAAAAACAAGCAGGTGGGGACAAACCACCAGTGGCCAAGAGAACTGCCTGCTGAGCACATCTGTGTAGGAGGGTGCAGAGTGAAGAGACAGAATGGCATCTGAGGAACCAGAGAGCATGAGCCCCCACATAGCCAACATGCCAACGGGCCAACTTTCATTCACTGGAAAGCAGGTGGACCTATTTGAGAAGAGCAGCTGCAGTTGGGAGGGTTTTGCACAATTTGGTATCAGGTGAGTGCAGGGAGCTCACAACAGCCACGAAGGGGTTGGAATAGCCTAGCCACCAGAAATGCCCCAAAACGACCCACTGGGGCATTCTTCTACGACAGGGTCCCTACAAGGCTGAGACATCATCAAGCACGGTGGACACCATGGGGCCCACAGGATTTTTAGAGACTCCTGGAATGTTTCGATTTTTTTTTTAATCATAAGGGGAAAAATGTACTTTTAGGTCAAAGAAAATGTTTTCATATGTAATAGATCTATATGAAGGCAGTTGTAAAACATAAATTTTTAACACTTAATAAAAGAAGGGACCTACAAAAGCCTAGGACCCACAGAAGTCGTAATGCAGCTGAGACCCCACACAGAGCAGGAATAACTGGCAGTGGCATCAACATGAGCAGGACGGGGACACCAGAGATGAAGCCCAGGAAAGTCTAGACCAACAGTGAGAAGGGAAGGGAGCCGAGAATCTCAGATAGCCAGCCCCCATACTGTCGCACACTGCAGAAAAGGAACAGAAGAGGGAGCTCTGTGAAATTAGAAAAGCTACCCTGAATCCAGCCTCATCCTTAAAGTTCCAGAAAACTAATTTCACATAGAAATGAACAACAGAAAAGTATTGAGGTCAAATCCCATACAATGTTATGATAAGAAAAGAAGAGAACAAGTAGCAGAATAATACCCCGACAGACAATGAAAGTGCACGCTAGAAAGATGTGTCCTCAAAAAAAAGATCAAAACAACCTAAGACATTAAGAAAATGATATAATACATGAAAGAGCAACATGAATCGGAATCGGAAAAGCTTAGAATTGAGGTGACAGACTTTAGGAAATAATTAGAAATTACAGCAAAAATTATTTGAGAAATAAATACTAAACAAGAAGGAACACCAGAGCTTATAAACACAATAGGTAATATGTCTTACAAGAAATAGAAGGTGGAAAAAGAAGAATTTCTTAAACATCAAAAAGAAATGAAGAAATAGACAAAAGGAATTCAAGATAAAGTGATCAAAAGACAGGCAATATCAGGTGCTGGTGAGGATGTGGAGAGAGAGGAACCCTTGTGCACTGTTGGTGAGAATGTAAATTGCTACTGCCTCATGGAAAACAGAGGAGAGATTCCTGAAAAAACTAAAAATAGAACTACCATATGATCCAGTCATCCCACTGCTGGGTATACGTACCCATAAGAAAGGAAATCAGCATGTTGGAGAGATATCTGTGCTCCCATGTTTACTGCAGCACTATCCATAATAGCCAAGATATGGAATCAACCTAAGTGTCCATCAACAGATAAATGACTAAAGAAACTGTGAGCTGGGTACAGTGGCTCATGCCTATGATCCTAGCACTCTGGGAGGCTGAGGCAGGAGAATCGCTTGAGCTCAGGAGTGTGAGACCAGCCTCAGCCCTGAACAAGAGTGAGACCCCGTCTCTACTAAAAATAGAAAAATTAACCAGGTGTTGTGGCATGCACCTGTAGTTCCACCTACTGAGGCAGGAGGATCGCTTGAGCCCAGAGTTTGAGGTTGCTATAAGCTAAGCTGACACCATGGCACTGTAGTGCAAGCGACAGAGCAAGACTCTATCTGAAAAAAAAAGAAAGAAAGAAACTGTGCTACATATACACAATGGAATATTATTCGTCCATAAAAAATAATACATCTTAATAAATCTTATCATTTGCAACATGCATAGAACTAGAGGACATTATATTAAGTGAAATAAGCCAGGCACAGAAAGATAAATCTCGCATGTTCTCATTCATATGGGGGAGCTAAATATTAAAACCAATTGATCTCATGGAGACAGAGAGTAGAATGATGGTTACCAGAGGCTAGGAAGGTTAGTGGGGAGGGGAGATAAGAAGGGGATGGTTAATGGATATAAAAATACAGTCAAATAGAAGGAATAAGATCTAGTGTTCAGTAGCACAATAGGGAGACTATAGTTAACAATACTTTACTGTATATTTCAAAGTCATTAGAAGAGTGGGATTGGAATGTTCCTAACACAAAGAAATGATAAATACTTGAGATGATAAAGATTCCAATTATCTTAATTTGATCGTTGTATATTATATGCTTATATAACTATGATGTACCCATAAAAATTTTAAAATGAGGCTGGGCGCAGTGGCTCATGCCTGTAATCCTAGCACTCTGGGAGGCCGAGGCGGGTGGATTGCTCGAGGTCAGAAGTTCAAAACCAGCCTGAGCAAGAGCGAGACCCCGTCTCTACTATAAATAGAAAGAAATTAATTGGCCAACTAATATATATAAAAAAATTAGCTGGGCATGGTGGCGCATGCCTGTAGTCCCAGCTACTTGGGAGGCTGAGGCAGGAGGATTGCTTGAGCCCAGGAGTTTGAGGTTGCTGTGAGCTGGGCTGACGCCACGGCACTCACTCTAGCCTGTGCAACAAAGCAAGACTCTGTCTCATAAAAAAAAAAAAAAAATTTAATGAATAAAAGAAAGGGATCTATATTGATGGAAAGAAAAGGAAATTTTTTAAATGGTTAATATGAGTTTCTGAAGAAGAAAACCAAAATAAGAAAACAGAATAAATACTAAAAACAATAACTCAAGAAAACATCCCTGAAATAATAATTTAAAAGACCATATTAGAAGTATATACTACATTTCCATGAATCCAGAATAAACAACGTTAAGACATAGTCTAGTAAAATTACTAGACTCTAAATATTTTTTAAAAATCCTTTGGGCATCTTGAAGGGAAAAAACAACCCTGATTACTTATAAGGAAAAAATTAATTATCATAAGACTTCAACAGCAATGTTTTATGCCAGAAGAAAATGGCATAATATATTTTAAATATTCAAAGAAAGGAAGCGTGAGCCAAAGATTTGATATTTAACAAAGTTGACTTTCAAGTGTAAAGGGGACGGTTAAACTGTTACCAGCATGCAGGAACTCAGGGACTATTGTTCCTGCAGAACCTACCCGACAGAATGAGCCTCCTACAACCGAAATGCAGAGAGAGACATTAAGAGGTGGTGGTAACCATTAAATATACATTTACCTGTAAAGGTATGGCAAAATCAGTGTTAAAAGGCAGAGCGAATAGTACGTAATGGTTATATGCTCTGACAATGTCGATATAACATGACTATTAAAAAATGGAGGGCGAATGGGGAAAATATATGCAAAAAACCTTTTTAAATTTCCAGTATTCCCATAGCTAGTGATACTTGTATTGTTGTTTGGAGACTGTTGTGTGTGTGATGTGAGACGAAACAAATGAGTAATTATGGAATTGTCTCATTCAATCACTTCTTATGTCCTTAAGAATCAGAATTCTAGTATTAAAAAAGAAGGCTGTAATGTAATAGCAAGGCAGCTTTGGGAGGTTAGAAACCAATGTAATAGAAACCAAGCAGAAGCTCTGTAATCTCAAATTTTAATAAAGATATAAATATAATTTCCTAACATTTTAAAATATATGTGTATACTTGTTAGCTAAGTCCACTAGAAGTGACAAGCAGTGATGTACTAGTGGCAGTGAGTATCACTTAGCATAGAATTTGTGGCCTTGAATATCTTTTCTCACTGAAAGAAACTAGGGCTTCTCAGAAAATGGCTGATTCTTGTTCTGGGGTAAGAAACGCATGAGGGTGGAGCATTTTATAACAGGAAATAGCAAAGGAGCTGCCAGGGTCAGGCCAAAAGGATTCAAGAGTTAATGAAGGGGCCCCCACTGGCTAAAAACTGGACAAATTGAACTTCAATACTAATAATCATTGTAATGAATTTAAACCCGTAATATGTGTTTAAATCCATGAGTTCATAATGATATTTTTTAAGTCACTTTCACAAGATAAGGAACCAATTTATTATGCTGAAAACTGGTAAATAAAGGAAAATACCGATACCAATGACAAGTCAAATCAAATACTAGATAAAGCAACATGTCTATTTATATAAATATTCCAACTAATAAATGAAATAGAAATGATAGTATTCAAATATTGCTATTTTTGCAGCCCCCAGTGAGTGAATATATATAGGCATTAAGCATCAGTGAATACTAAAACCATCAGAAGTGACACACCCAGACATTGTGTGTCATTTATAGTCTTGCCAAAAATCATTATGAAAGTGATGACTGAGTCAGAAGGATCACTGGGTATAAAGACCACCTTTAGTCTTGCTAAAAGGATAGAACCTGGGTCTGATCCAGTCTCTGGATCCAGCTGCCAATTTGCAGGAAATTCAAAAGAAAGTTCAACAGAAGAACATGTTGAACTGCACTAAGAACATTAATCAGCAAAATGCAGAGTATGGGAAACCTCACAGGTTCAACAGCCCAAGTTCTTCAACCTAACGTAAGAAAATGAAAGGGATAGAGGAGAAGCCTACAGATTAAAAGTCTTAAAAGACACTCATTTATTTTAATGAGCAAGACTAAACTGTGATTTCTAGGAATGCACAGTTGGGTGATAAAACTAGAAAAAGAAAAACTCAAGGAAGTTATTAATGTCAAAGTCAGGATAATAGTTACTGTGCTTACCTCGGGAGAGAGAGGTTTATGACTGGGACAGGACACATGGAAGGAGTTTCTAGTGTGGCCGACAATGTTCTATTTCTTGACCTCAGTGGTATTTCCCTAACAATAATTTTTTGAACCATTTATTTGAGTTCTGTGTTTTATGTGTCTTGATTTAACTTTACCATGAAAAGATTTTAAAACTAAAAATACCTTTCGAGCAGCTTTCTATTTCACTCTGTTACTTCTCCTCTTCCTAAAGCAACTTCTTTACCTCTATGTCAACAATCTAGCCCTTCTGCACCTCCTTCTGTGCCATTGTCTTTCTTCATTGTTACATTAGATGATCAATGAATATCAGTCATGATTATAGCCCATGACATGATGCATTGAGTGCTTACCCACAGACTGCTTCTGAGAGAGCAATAACCTGAGATTCCTCTTATATATGTCCTGTGCTTTGATTCATGGGTCTCTGCCACTCTACGCTAGTTGATAGAACTAAAGATCTATATAGATTTATTCAACATATACTTATTAAGTACCTAATACCATGTACTAAACAGTGAACAAAATAGAGTAAGGCCCTTCCCTTCTGGGTCCATGTTCCATAGGTCGGCCCTCTGCAGACCAGGAAAGCTCTGAGGATTATCTAATCATCTTCATCATCACAGCTAACATTTACGGACTGTTTACTTACTATATGCCAAGTACTGAGCTAAGCACTGTAACACCATTGTCTTTTATTTGGTTATGGCACCAACATACAGAATTAGGAATTAATGCTATCTTCATTTTACAGAAGAAAAACATGAAGCCCAGAAAATGTGAATAACTTGCTTTAGTTTATGCAGCTAGTAAGTGCTATATCTGGAATTCAAACCCAAGGCAATCAAGCATCAAAGCCCAAGACCTTAGACGTGATCACTGGTTAAACCAGTAAATAGCCTTACATTGGAAAATATGAAAGTGAAGTAGAGATGGTTCCAGACCAAGGTTCTAGACAAACTATAGCCCGCAGGCTATGTTATTCATACCACCTGTTTTTATGTGGACCATAAGCTAAGAATGGTTTTTACATTTTTAAATGGTTGAAAAAATACAAAAGAAGAATATTTTTTAACATGTTAAACTTACATGCAATTCAGATTCCATTGTGTGTAAATAAAGTTTTATTAAAACACAGCAATGCCAATCCATTTACATATTGCCCATGGCTGCTTTTGTGCTACAATGGCAGCATTGACTAGGACCTAAAATGTTTACTAGAGAGACTTTTAGAGAAAAAGTTTAGTGACTTATGATCGAGAGAACAGACGGTTGAACTTAAAGAGAGAAAAGAGAAAAAGGCGGAAGTTCTAAGGCAGTGGAATCCCTGAGCAAACAGTTGTTTTGAGTTAAAGAAGAGAGCAGAGTCAGGGTTGCTTGGGAGCTGTAGGAGCAGAAGGGAAGGCAAGAGTAGCCACATAATTGTACCCTTAGAGGAGCGCACATTTCGATAATAACACCTTTATGCCATGAGACTTGATCCACAGTGGTTAAGACCGTTAGTGTTCTGCCTTAATAAACTCCAAATCAGCTGGGGGTAAGTTAAGCACATCTCTGTTTCTGGTATACAACACACAACTTGCCTTTAATTTTTTTCTCTGCCCCTGGATTCCCCTGAATCTGCCACCAAGACCACCAACAAAATGTCTGATTTGAGCCCATGTTTGCGGCACTTGGTGAAATGCTTACAGGTTCTCTAAAATGTAAGGATCATAGCCATCTTTTTCGTTGCATTCCAATGCTCCCACCTGAGACTTCCATTCTTCTAGCAATGGAAAAACCCCAAACTCTGTAAAATAACTTAAAGAGGTTTATTCTTGAGCCAAATATGAGTGACCAGTGCCCCAGGGAATATAGTCTCTAGAGGTCCTGAAAAAATGCACCCAAGGTGGCCAGGTTACAGTTTAGTTTTATGCATTCATGGAGACAGGTAAAATCATAAATCAATACATGGGAAGTATACATTGACTCAGCCTGAAAAGGTGGGACATCTGGAAGCTGGGGCTTACAAATCATTGGTGGGTTTTAGGGGTTCTTTAGTTGGCACTTGGTTGAAAATGTTAAGCCTTATCTAAAGACTTGGATTCAGGCCAGGTGTGGTGGTTCACACCTGTAATCCTAGCACTTTGGGAGGCCAAGACAGGAGATCACAGGAGTTCAAGACCAGCTTGACCAACAGCAAGACCCCATCTCTACAAAAAATAAATAAAAATAAAATAGCTGGCTATGGTAGCACGTGCCTGTAGTCCCAGCTACTTGGCAGTGTGAGGCAGGAGGATGCTTGAACCCAGGAGTGTGAGGTTGCAGTGAGCTATCATGACGCCACTGCACTCTATCATAGGCAACAGAGCAAGACACTGTCTCCAAAAAAAAAAAAATAAAAACAAATAAAAAAGACTTGAATTCAGTAGAAAGAATGCTTGAGTTAAGATAAAGGGTCTTCTATCTGTCATGTGATGCTATGCCAGAATTAGGTTAGAAAGTAGGCCACATTATTCTGTGTTAATACAAAACCTAATAATGAGATTTTATGGTTTGTAATGTGTGACTCACCAGGCCTCTTAGAAAGGAGTGTGGGCAAGAGAGGAATAAAAAGGTCAGAGTTTATTTCTCACTTCCTATCTCTCCCCTACTGAGAATCAATGGCTACACCTCTGCTTACAGAGTGAAGCCCAAACTCCAAGCCCTTTCCAGGGCTTTTTGTCTTCTTACCATCTGACCATCCGTATGAGAACCAGGTATCAAAATAGTTACAACTGCATGATTTACACTTATACGTAGAATCTGAAAAAGTTAACCTCATAGAAGGAGAGAGTAGAATGTTGGTTAACAGAGGCTGGGTTGGGGAGAGGGTGGGGCATGGGGAAAAGTTAACCAAAGGGTACAGTGTTCCAGTTAGACACGAGTAGTAAGTTCTCAACATCTACCACACAGCAAAGTGACCAAAGTTAATAATAATGTATATTTCCAAATCGCTAAAAAGAATAGATCTTAAATATTCTCATGGTGTCAAAACCACAAGGGGGTTTTGGTCTAGGTCCAGTTGCTCATTGCACAAAAATCCAATTATTGCTACTAGGAAGATTGCCAAGGAAGAAAAGAACTTTTGGTACACCAGACATTTTGCCAGGAGAACGGGAGAAGCTGCTCCAAATCCTTCTCTCTGACTAAGGGAGATCATGGACTTTTAAAGGAGCGGCCATGTGCCTTGGGACAGGTCGTGGTGTATCTCACAAGGGACTACAAGCTTTGGGGCAGGTCGTGGCACCCGGAATCTTGCTCAGGGGTCTTCGGAATCTCAACTCCTTTGTCTTGCAAAACATCCACCATTTCTGAGAAACAACTCAGAGGGTCAATGAGTTAGTTAAAGGAGAGGATTATATAGCAGTCATTGACATTTGTTCAGTCCTCCCTCCTTACGACTAAACATGTGCGTGTGAACTAAGATGCTACAACTCGGGACATAGCTGAGGCTTCTGCAGAAGCACAAATCTGTAGGATAATCACTAGGGGGAGGGGACACTGAATGGTCAGCTAGTGAGAGCATGGCAGGTTCCAGCAGTTTCTGTAAAAAATAAAAGAGCCATAGCCCACTGGTGCCCTGGAGTAGCTGGCCATGCTGGTGGCCATCAAACTAGCTTGTCCTTTCATATGTCTGCACAGGATTGGACATTCCTTGGGGATGATTTGACTGATTAGCTGTGTGTTCAGTTAATCCACCCATCAATCAATTGCTAGCAATGATTAGGAGTCAAAGCTGGATAGGTAAGTATTTGGAATATGCTATCTAATATCATGGCCAAGAATCAAAATGTTCTTTTTAGGAATTTAATCTCATTTTATCAAATGAGGAAAAAAAAGAGATTTTTCCTAAGAACTCCTCAAATCGTGCTAAAAATCATTTCAGAATCGTGAGCATGTGGTGAAATAACTCTGAGGTCTTCTCTTGCTCTGTATTACCTAGGGTATGAGATTGAAGAGAAAGGGGGTTAAGCCTCGGGTATCAGACCATCTAGGCTGAGCCTGTCTCTGCCTCTCAGAATCTGCTTGACCTTGGCCAGTTTCTTAGCCTCTTTAAGCTTCAGTCTCCTTATCTATAAACTGGGATCAGGACTGTTTATCTCCCAGGGTTAGTAGGAGGATTAAATAAAAGATAAGGCACATCAAGTACTGTGCTTGGGAGAGCATCTAGCACTCAGTATGTGCTCAATAAATGTTTTCTATCTGCTCAACCACATTTCCTTTTACACCAGAAAACCATAATATGAGTGGAAATTTAAGGAGACAGTACTAAAGAGAATTTGCTTTATGAGAAATTATGACTATTTTCATTCTTTCAGTTAAAAATAAGAAATTTCCGAAATCAGTCTCTTCTATATAAGTCCAAAAGTTGATCCACTTCAAAAAAAATGTTTCATGAAAATTATACTCAACTGGTATTTACAAAATTTCTATAAATACATGTATTAATGTTTTAAGAAGTAGGGTCACCATGTAAAAAGTTTCTGGACATATAAATATGCCTAGTGAGTTCATTCTAGAGAATTAAAATGTAAACCCAATTAAGCCACACTTTTAATATTGCCCAAGGCACTGGATAAATATTTTAAATACTAAAATCTGGTAGGAGCAAAGACAGAAATCAATTGTTCTTTCATTTCACCTACAAGATCTTAATAATTTAGCTTAGAAAAAAGAATTTTACATTCATCTGAAAGCATTAGCTTTGAGTTCAATCAATGGCCCCTCATAATGAAATTTCTTAGCTCAAATTTTTAAATGACAATGAAAGATAAAGTAGAATGAAATACTAGTGAACCTGCAACTCCTGGCTCACCTATATCTTATCTTCACTATTAGGCAAAACCCAACTCACAAAGGCCTGCAATCCAGAGCTGCCCGTCACTCACTGCATTGCCTACAGCGGTCTCTTTTTTTCTGCTGACAGCAAAGCCAAAGGAAAGGAATACCCTTTATGCAACTTCAGAAAAACTCCTTCTTCTGACATCAAAGCTTGACTGTTAAGGCTGTTTTTAAAACCATTATGGTTGTACCATTATAATAATAGTTATATGAATACTGAGTGACAAATAATACTTGATCTCTAAATGGCCCCTTTCAACCTTTCTGTAGTGCCACTCATAAAATTAAGAGGAACACTGCCTTTCATAGATTAACACAGATTTGCAAATGACCTTTATTGTATCAGGTGTTCTTTGTGTTTGCAGATATTGCACTCTGCATTCTTCTGAAGTTTTTTAACGTAAGTCACAGCTCTTATTCAGTGCTAGTAAAAGGATAAGAAAATGTCAATGCCTTCTTTTGGCACTAGGTATACACCAGTGAGTGCTGGTAAATATTTACCAATCAGTATGGTTGGTGCCTGATTTGTACAGTTTGCCCACTTCTGTGGTGTAAATACTTCCACCATCACCAATTTCCACCTACCAATTTGATGGCACTGAAGGTGGAATTGGGAAGAGATACACAGCATAAGCTCCCAGACATGTTGTAAGCCAGAGCCAGCACCCCACTGGCTTGAACCCAAATCCTTTGAACCAGTGAACCAGTGTGTTCCAGGGGAAACACAAAATTCAGGTGCTTATTCTTCAACACAATCCCCTTGAATAGGGTTCAGCCATGTCTACTCTTCGGTGAATTCTACCACCACATCTTAGAGATCACTTGTTTCCTGGGACCTGGAAACTGGCTGTCACTTTTTCTGTGAAGAGCCAGAGAACTGAGAAAAGAATAACTCTCCACTGGAGCCTTCCTGACAGACCATCCAGGGTTATCACTTTAGATTCTTGCACATTGGGTTATATGCCAAGCCCTGACATTACCTAGAAAACTGAACAAGAAAAGATGCTGGGATTATTTCTCCTCTGGATTGGCCAGCAAATTTTTCGTAGTGAGTCAGCTTAATGTCTCTGAGATTGGGATCTCATTCTCTAGGACACTGGTACTCAACTTCTTCAGAGTGCGTAAGAATCACCTGGGACACTTGTTAATAATGCAGCTTCCCAATTTGCCCCACCCCCCCATAATTCAGTAGGTTTTTCTGGCAATGGGAAGCTGTATTTTCCCTGGGGAGTTCTAAGGCTGGAGGTTATCTAGGCCCATTGCAAAAAGTTTGAGCCAACTACAAAGTTTCAAAGAAGCAGTCTGCACAAGCCAACCCTAACTTCTCACACCAATTACAAGTTGTAGGGGGCGGGTCCCAGAGCCATCATCAGTTTCAGTAACTTGCTAGGAGGACTCAGAGCTCATGGAAACTGTTATACTCACAGTTGTGGTTTGTTACAGGGAAAGGATATAGGGCAAAAGCAGTCAAAGGAAGATGTGTACATGGCAGAGGCTGAGGAAGCTTTCCTCATCTTCTCCCTAGAGGGTCAGAGAGTGTTACTTTCCCAGTATCCATATGTGACGATTAACACTGAGTGTTATTGCCAACCAGGGAAGCTCACCCAAGCTTCAGTATTCAAACTTTTTATTTGGTTCCATCATGGAACCAAATTGATGGATTGATGGATGGATTGATTGATTGTCCACATGATTGATCTAGTATCCAGGTTGCTTGACCCAGAGTTCCCACCCTAAATCATACTGTCACACTTTCTGACTGGGTAGCCCTCACCCTAAATCACACTGTACTATATGGCTAGCCCAAGACCCCAGGCAAACAAAAATTACCTCCAGGGCAAGGGCTAGACCTCTTCTAGGGCAAGGTCAAATTCTTTACTACATACCCACCCTTTAAGAAACACTTCCAAAAGGTAATCTCCAATCAGACTTCTGCCTTTGGAAAAGTCACCTTGGCCCTTAAAAATAAATTTCCTGTGGCTGAGCCTTTTGCTTGCGGCTGGTGGGAAGTTGGCTGAGATTTTATTTCTTCAGTAGGGTGCTAATCCGTGAGTGAAGGCCTGAAATAGGTCTTTTAGAGTCTTTAGGATTGTTTAATAAAAGTATAAAGGAGATCCAAATCCAAGCACCTTTGAAGCTTGGAGCACTGTAAGTGCTATGTAAGAGATTGCTAGTGTTAGTATTAATACTGGTTAGCATTAGTATCAGCTGTGGAAAACCGACCTGCTTTGTGGATAGATAAAACCAGAATGATGCCAAGGGTGAGATGACATCTGAAGATGGGAGCTTAGGGAAGGGAAGGCACAGGGAAGAAGAGGTGAAAGCAGAGAACTCTGCTACAGTGCAGCTCCAAGGGTTAGGCTGAGATTTGCTTTCAGACTTTCTGTCCTAGCTCACCTCAAACTCGTGGCCCACTCCACTTGGTCTCTAGGTGTCTAGAATTACTTATTTTACTAAGATAGTGATGTGACGTAGGTTCACGGTGCCCTGTTTACTACTTGCCTAAGTCCGGGGAGACAGACACTCACACACACAAGTTACATAAAGTGGATTTGTTACATGCAGATAAACAGCAAGTGACAACAGAAGCCTAGCTTTCATGATAAGCTGGTCCCACAAGGTTCAAGAAAGGGGCACAGAACAGTGGGGTCTCCTTTGTGCATGCCTCGAGGGACCCTGGAAAGCAGCCCACACTGGGTTTTATGGTAATGTGACCCCTGGGCTAATGCGTTGAAGGACATCCTGCTTCTAGGGGGTTTCTAGCCCGGGCTGTTCTAGCAGTTCCTCCCTTTTCTAGGGATGTTGGGATGTTGGATTTCCAACACATTTCACAGGTATTCTTGAGAACTACCGTGTTTCCCCGAAAATAAGACCTACCCATAAGATAAGCCCTAGCAGGATTTCTAAGCATTTGTGCAATATAAGCCCTACCCCGAAAATAAGACCTAGTGATGGGCGTGGCTACGCAGCGCATCTGCACAACCCATGCATTTCGTCGCTGAGAAATAAAAAAGAGGAGCAGCCCTTTTCATCTGCCCCGTGAGAGCTCTATGGCTCGACATGAGAGATTGGGGCCAATGGTTCTAAAGGAAATAGAGTCGCAAGAAATTCAGGATGGGATTCAGAGTTTGGAGAGTTATGATGATCCAGAAGAAGACGACTTAACTATATTTGAATAAATGTAAACTGTTGTACCATACTTAAAAAAAATAACACATCCTCCCAAATAACCCTAGGGTGTCTTCTTGAGGAAAAATAAATATAAGACCCTGTCTTATTTTCAGGGAAACACGGAACAAGTGAGAAAGGAAGAAAACCAGGTAGGTCCAAGGCCACCTGGAGAGCCATTCTGCAGTGGCATTGCCCTTTGGGAGTAATAGGGCTTGTTATTTCAGTGAAGGATAAATCTGTGCATGAAGCCAGCAAAAGTCACAACCTTTTAAAGGAGGGCAGGCACTTAAAACGATTTTCCCTTTTTTCTGTTAATCACATTTCTGAGTGAGTTGAAGAAAATCTGATAGGAAGTTTCTTGATTTACTGAGTAGGCTTCGATTTTTTCCTTATGATGCTTAACTTTAAGAGAGAGGTTCAGTCAGAGCCACTGTATAACTAAAGGACTTATTTCCAAATAGTTTCACAGCCCTTAGAATATTTAAATTGTTACTTTACCCATTTTTTAGATAGGTAAGTGCAATACAATAAAATGCTTAGCATTTTCAAGGAGCCTAAATCACGGTTCTTAAAGTCACTTTAAATTTGTTTTGACATTTTTTCTGTACTTTATCACAGTCAGAAAAGCACCTTAGATATAGTACTAGTAAAACAAGTGATATAATTTTTTATGACCTCTGTTAATCCCTGCAATAGCTTGAATCTCCACTTAGACCTGTCAGCTTGTAACTCAGCCTGTGGCATCAGCAAGTGCCAAGCCGCACGGGTACCCCCGCTGTGACACCAAGCCCTCGGTCACCTACATCTTGCTCTTACACCCGGGCTCAGAGGTATCTCTGTTTACACTAAAAGTTATAGAAAATGTTTATCTGCTACTAAAATACCTACAGATGTAGCAATTCACGTTTAGAGCTTTAAAGTGTCTATGTTATGAGATTTTGATGGTAAGGCTCCAATGAGAGGATTTCAAATATATGGATTTTTCCTTTGCTTCATGGAAGCAAAGACAAGTGAATCAGGAATACTGTTTCTTCTATATAAAGGTAGAGTAGGGACATTTAATATTATAAGGTTTTTTTTGTTTTGTTTTGTTTTGAGACAAGGTCTTGCTTTGTCACCTGAGCTAGAGTACAGTGGTGTCATCACAGCTCGCTGCAACCTCAAACTCCTGGGTTCAAGCGATTCTCCTGACGCCTCTCACGTAACTAGTATTGTAAGTGTTCACCACCAAGCCTGGCTAATTTTTTAACTTTATTTTTTGTAGAGATAAGGTCTTGCTATGTTGCCCAGGCTGATATCGAACTCCTGGCCTCAAGCAATCCTCCCACCTTTGCCCTCCAAAAGTGCTAGGATTGTAAGTGTGAGCCACCATGCCTAGCCAGAAATAGAAGATTCTTATAATGAATTCAAACAAGTTGATTCACAAGATAAGGCAATTCACTCATTTACAAAAACGTGTTAAGCATCTACACTAATGTAGGCATTTTGCTCAGTCCTGGGAATATGAAATGAAGCAGACATACTCTCTCCCTTTCGAGAACTTGTAGGCTAACACGGGGAGGGGTGGGTAGAATCACAGAAGCAAATAATTCCAAAGATGATAATCCTAAATCCAATTGCTGTACAAAAAGGGTAAAAGAGAAAACCAAGAGAGCACACAGAGTAGAAATTATAACTGTTCACAAAACCCAAAATATGAGCTCTGAGGTCTTCTTCCTTAGGCTCCCTTTATTTAGCAATCTCGGATCTTTTGTTACAAATCATTTTGTTGGCTAAGGAATCTTTTTAGTCTTTTTTTATTGACATGATGAAATAGAAAAGTCATCATCAAGATAAATATCTGAATAATCACATTTAACTCAATTTCTTATACCTTAAGTATGTTATTATCTACTAATATTTCTAAATCAGTAGCATACCAAGTACATTAGCTTTAGCATCTGAAGTTAATTTATATGGCCAGCATATTAGGCCCCTATTCTACAAAACATCTACTTAGAAAATGTAATTTTGGGGTGATTACATTAATATTTGCTTATACTAATATATTGATTAAAAAAAATTCCTATCAGTTTGATCCAGATAATGTGATTATATTAAAGTTCATATATTTAATTATATTTATACCTATAATTTCTATGTATGATTTATATACATTATAATTTATATATAGATTACACTATAATCTATATAATTTATATTCACATTATAATCATTATAATTTATGCATATCATAAAATTATACTCTATATAATATAATTTATACATTATATACATACTATATTTATATGGAATCAGTGAGATTTGGAAAATGTTAGAGAAATAATTTTGGATACTGATTTATACTCACTATGACAGAAAGAAAAATATTCCATTTAACCTTGCGTACTATGAAAGCAATCAAATTAATTAAAATGTTGGAAAATAGAACCAGTAAGGACATCCATGCATTTCAGCATAAAGTCGGGTGAAGAAGCGTATACTACTGCTTCTCAGATGTGTCTACAGCAATGCAGCCTTGCTTAGGCTCAGATCTGTCCCTCTCAGCTGCCTTGGTTATGTGACTGAAATTAGGACACCACGATGAAGTTTGAATTTCACTTTTTTTTCCCCTTGTCCTCCAGAACATGTAACGGAAAGTACTCTGTGAAAGTGTTGAGGGTTTAAAAAGGAAAGTGAATTAAAATTAATGACTCTCTGCCCTAAAATAACGTGGGTGGACAAGGCTTAGAAATCATGTAATTGTATCTTTAAAAACAGGAGTAGTTAATACGGTCCATGTGGCAAATCCTGCCTACCACTTGTTTTTGTGTTACCCCATGAGATAAGAATGAATTTTATATTTATGTATGGTGGGGAAGAAAGAATATTGTTTGACATGTAAAAATTATATGAAATTCAAATTTCAGTGTCCATCAAAAAAAATTGATTGGAATACAGCCATGTTCACTCATTGATATCTTGTCTATGACTGCTTTCATCCTACCACGGTAGAGGTAAAGAGTTGTGACAAAGCTGTATGACCTGTAAAGCCAAAAAATATTTACTGTGTGGCCTTTTAGAGAAACAGTTTGCTGATCTCTGTTCAAGAATACAAATATGTGAGTGGCTCTTTTAGGATCTTGAAAGCCCAGTGCAGAATTAAGGAGTGGGGTTTTCAGTTTTGACAGGGGGATTGGTGGTAATCATAAGAAAAGTCTTCCCATATGTGGTGTTAGTATAATGCCTGATGTGCTTTCAAACTAAGACAGTGGAATTCTCTACAGATGCAGCAAGATCGAATAGACACTCACAATTTCGCATAATTTAGACTTAAGCTTGCCTGGAAGATATGAAGTTAATTTCGAGGAATAAATAGATTATCCAAACTACAGCAACTATAAAGCCATTATAATTTATTTAGAGTACGTAACATTAAGGCTATGATTTTGTGAAAATCTATAATTTCAGGATCCTTTAACCAACTAAGAAGTGAAAGTGAGATTGTTAGCATATTGAATGCTTCCATGTAATTTTTGGTAGGCATTCTTAATTCTTTAAAATCTAAAGTAAAGCATGTCAACCAATTATGGAATATAAATGATTTATATACACTTTTTTCTCATGGTTTCATATGAAAATTATGTAGATTCCCATTAAAACTTTTGGAATGAATGAACTCTAAATCCGTATTTACAAGTTTTCTTTTTTTAATTAACATTCTTTCAGAGCCAATTTAGTCTGACAGGTAAATCTGCATTTAGGGACTTTTTTATTGTTCAGGCACTAACGCCAGCTTCTCTTCGCACACTCTATAGTACTGGGCTCCCAGAAGCAATAAACCATAATGGTCTCACTCACTGAGGCCTTTTAATTCATGGATCACAGACATGATAAATCATAAGAACTCCTCTGGTGCCTTTTTGTCTAGAATGGCCAGATTCTTGAAAGCCAAATGCAGAACACCTTTTTAAAGGGCATCTACTGAGTTGAATAAGGATGTTCACGTTTAAGAACAGGGAGAAAGTGTTTATGCATGCATGTGTGATGAAAAGGTGATACACTTGGAGACAAATGTTAACCTCCAAATAGGTATGTGTCTATGGATAGGTGACAAAAGTGCTTTTTCTTATGTCCTTTATTTTCTCTGACATGCCTGTGGGATGGAGATTTCCCCATTTCAAGGAAGGCGGGTGTGCAGGATTCATTTCCTTGTCTAGCAGGAAGATGTCTTGGCATACCTCAAGACAGGCCAGCAGGTCCAAGTTGTCTTTCCTGTGTAACAGACTCAGGATGGTGGAGTAACAGAGGAAGGATCAGTGAATAATCTGTTATAAATAGAGTTAATTTAATTCAGCTTATTTCCCAGGGCATAAAGACCCCAGCCTGGGCCCCAAATAAGACATTTTCTCAGTTCTGAAAGTTCTGACTATAAAGCTAAAAAAAATTCCATCCATGGCATACAATGCCTTATCTATTTTCTTTCTTCTATTTTTACATTTTAAAAAATTGCTGCATCTTCTCCTTTCTCCCAAATATTTGGCTTATTACTAACATGCCCACAGGTAGAGTTTGAGTCCCCCGCCCCAGAGGGGAGGTGCCTGTGCTCTCTGAGAATGCAGTTTCTCAGAGCCACATGCACTGACAGCCCCTCCTTGCTCCTCACCTTGTAGGAAACACAGGTTTTGTACCCAACACTCATTTGACTCGTTTCTTCAGGTGAATTTTAAAAAGCGGCATCACTAATAATGCTTTAAAATATTCTGACCCTCTGTATCCTCAGAGTTAACACTAGTTTATAGGATTTCACTGGGTCTTCACAGAAAAAGTAATCAATGATTATTGCCACCCCTCAGCACAATAGGTGTTAAATTATAGTGTACTTTTCTATGTGTCTAAAAGGATTTTATTTTATTCTTTATTTAATGCAGCTTTTCTGGAGAAAACAATAAGCAGTCTTCAAGCTCTGTTTCCCATTTTTCTCGGTGTTCAATAAATGCCAAATATGAAAACTGTATACAAATTTGGGCACATTTGTTTACATGATCTTTTCAGTTTTGCATTTATGCTAATTGCCATCCCAGAATCTCCTCTGAGTGGTGTTCTTTAGAATTAGCTATGAAGACCTTGGAGTTTTGGCTTGATATTGATTCCTCCTTGGATAAATGCTGTTCACACTTAGTGAAAAAGGTCAGTACTGTTGCTAGTTAAGGCACAGCTAGGAAGCCTGTTCTAATGCTAACAGTTTGGAGGACACGCCTGTAAGACTTTGTTAATTCAGTATTTAATAATTTTATTAAACAAAGTCTTATTTGTCCACTTTGCAGGTTATAAAATGAAGGTATTCACATTTAAAAATCTAACTGCTATTCTGAAGGTTAAGACACATTTATACTTAAAAGAAGCTGACTTTTAAAATGATTAAATGGTTTGCAAAGTAGGTGGTACAGTTTAATAAAGGGCAATCAGTTTTTTATTCTGGAAGTGACCCATACTTCTGAGACAATATTTGAAAAATCATCCCAACTTGTTTTCTTTTATTAGACCTAAAGATTTCATTTGTTATCTTAATTTTAGGAGAAGATTTGAGATCATGCATGTGCTTGCTTCTTTTTCTCTCTTGGGTTGTTTTTCTTAAGGTCATTCCACAATTGAAATGAGTCTACAAAGAAGAGGAAAGGAGGTATTGCTGTCTTGTAAAGAACTCACAGAGAGGAGATTGAAAGTTGTGTTTTGGGAGTAGGAATAGATTTCACCTGTTAATTCTATCCTTACTCTATTACCAGAGATAATTGAGAGTTGACTGGACTTAAATGAATAATGAATATATGCCAATACATTTTTAAATATATGAAATCAAAATGTTAGATTATTTTCAAGTCCTAAAATCTTATTACATTTGTATTTTCTTAAAATATAAGCCCACCATGCTAGCAAAGTTAGTTTGAAACAAGTAAAACACCAAATAAGCATTACAAATAAAATCAAATGTGGGGAGGGAAGGGGTAGGGGACAGAAAGAGGGGGGGGAGGACAAGAGAGAGGGAGAAGGAGAGACACAAGGAGAGAGAGAGACAGAAAGAGAGAGAGAGAGAACAAATTAAAGTAAAATTTTTGTACTCTGAAAACATCAGGGAGTGATTCACTCTTGTTACTTTTAACCATTTTGATGAGGCTTTATCTAAATGAACTGTTTCCAAATTTCTTAACCAGAATGTGCTAAGATATATGCATAATTTAATCTTTTCCTAATAATGTAGGACCATCATTATAAATATTGCACAATGAGTTTTGGGGAAAATACTAAAGAATATCTAGATATTTGCCCTTCTATGAACTAAAGTCAGACTACCCAGCTTTTTTGAGTAACTCTGCCTACTTTTAATATTTTGGGGGTCAGCTGTCCTCTTTTCAGTGCCTCTTTATAGGTTGACTTTAGTTTTCTGTATCTAAACCATTACACATTTTAAAGTCACATAATCAGTTCATTAGAATTATGTGCAAAGTAAAAGCAGTTGCTGAGAAAGAACTTTGGAAGTTCCTATGAGTGAAATGCATAGAATTTAGTCTAATAATTTTTGGACATTGATTTAAACTACTCCAAATAATAATCCTTCTTTTCTACTTCATCCTCTTCCTTTTCCTCCTGCTTCTTTCTTTCTTTCTTTTCTTTTTTCTTAACCATAGATCAGACTGCCATGCCATTGAATTCCAGATACGAAGGTGTAAATTTTAATGAACTTTCAGTAAAGTTTGCTTATATAATATATGCACATACAAAATAAGTTTTCCATGAAAAGAAATATATTTTATATATGTATATATACATATGTAGTAAAAAATAGATGTATCAATAATAAATACTTTCTATTAAGGAAGATGTATTTGAGCCTGTGTTGTCTTTAGTAAATTTAGAGCCAGATGAGCATTTATTATGCTAAATTCCCATTTTACGGATAACACTAGGCTTATGAAAAATCAATTATACTTAATAGATGTTTACATGCAACATATACAAATGAAATTAGTGTGTATAAACATACTATACTATTTTATTTTTAAATATGTAATATGTGAACATAATGCGCAAGCCCTCCAATTCTCCCCTCAAAGGTAATCTTTGTTGCCAGTTTCATTTGTATTTATATTCTGATCATTCAAGAAATAATCATTGGATGCTTGTTATTTCAAACAATGTCGTAGGTTCTAGAAACAGAAAAATTATAAGACTTGGGGTCCTTAAAAAAATTCACTAGTAGCATAAAGTTAAATACATAAAATAATTACAGTCTAGTTATTCATTCAATAATCATTCTTTGGGTGTCCTTTATGTACCAGGCTCAGTATGACAAGTATAAAAGTTGAGACATCAGCTAAGTGCTGTAGGTTTACATTGATCTTGTACTTAATGAGAAGTAGGCTTTTACCAAGCAGGGGAGTGGGAGGCAGAGAGAATTCTAGGCTAAGAAGACTCCTGATGGACTTTGATAATTCAGTAGAATTATCAAATGTTTCAATGTTTCCATATAAAAAGTTTCAGGCTAGCAAGGCAACTGTTCTGTTTTCTCTTTTTCACCCCTTGCCCCTTGGCAACAATGGTTTTAGCTTGTTCCTTTTTCTTTTTTCTACTTCTCTGATCCATACTGTACATACTGTCATTTGGATAGAAACAAATTGTTCTGATCTAGCTTTCATCTGATCTGATCTGACTCTCATTTTATCAATGAGAAGAGTGAGGCCAAGAAAAGCAAAAGATATGCCCAAGGTTACCACTTAGGTTTTTAAAAAAATAATTAATTTTATTTTTTTAGAGAGGTTTTAGGTTCACAGCAAAAATTAAGTTGAGAGCAGAGAGTTCTCATATACTCCCTGCCCCCACACAAGCACAACCTCCCCCACAATCAGCATTCCACAACACGGTGATACATTTGTTACAATAATGAACCTGCATTGACACATCCTTATCACCCAAAGTCCACAGTTTATATTAGGGTTCACTCTTGGTGTTATATATTCTATGGGTTTGGAATAATGGATGATATCATATATCCACTATTATAGCATCATACAGAAGAGTTCCACTACCTGAAAAATCCTCTGTGGTCTGCCTTTTCATCTCTCCCTCCCCTTAATCCCTGGCAACCATTCATTTTTCAATGTTGCCGTAGTTTTGTCTTTTCCAGAATATCATATAGTTGGAATCATATAGTATATAGCCTTTTGAAATTGGCTTCTTTCACTGAGTAATATGCATTTAAATTTCTTCAGTGTCTTTTCATGGTTTGACAGCTCATTTCTTTTTAGCACTGAATAATATTCCATGGTCTGGATGTACCACATTTAATTACCCACTTATCTACTAAAGGACATCTTGCTTGTTTGGGCAATTATGAATAAAGCTGCCATAAACATCTGTGAGCTGGTTGTCTGTGAACATGGTTTTCAGTTCATTTGGGTAAATACCCAGGAGTGTGATTGCTATATCATTATGGTAAGAATGTGTTCAATTTTGTAAGAAACTGACAAACTGTTTTCCAAAGTGGCTGTACGATTTTGCATTTCCACCAGTAATAAATAAGAGTTCCTGTTGCTCTACGTACTCATCAATGTTTGGTACTGTCAGTGTTTTGGATTTTGGCCTTTCCAATAGATGTGTAGTAGTATTTCATTGTTCTTTCAATCTGCAATTCCTCACTGACTTATGATGTTAACATCTTTTCGTATACTTACTTGCCATATGTGTATCTTCTTTGGTGAAGTATCTAAGATCTTTGACCCATTTTTTAAATGTGTGTTACATGGTGAGCAGATCTGAGCAAACCTACCCCCAAAGGCCAAGGGAGCTGAGAGGCCAAAGAAAAGAGGCTGACAAATCCAATTTCTCACAAACAAATATTTAATAGGGATTTATGAACAAAAGCCATGTCTCCATCAGCTGCCAGACAGTGGATGGCTGCACCAACCCTCCAGAAATACTCTTTATTTAGCAAGCTTTTTTTGGTCAGACATGTGGAGATGATGTCTCAGATCCTCTTGTGAAACTAATGACCACTAGGGAGGTCATTAGTTTATGAGGGGTTATCTATACTACAGGCATTATTTCTTGACCTTGCTGCAGGAATGCCATGGTATGCAGGCGTCAAACATCTGTCATTATGGTGGTTTTGCTTCAAGAGGGCATCACTTTGCTATGCAACAGGCTATTTTCCTACATAGGTATATGTGTACAGTCACGTGCCACCTAATGACATTTGGGTCAACAATGGACTTTGTATACAATAGTGGTCCCATGAGATTATAATGGAACTAGCTGCTCTATACAAGTATACTAATTTTAATCTTTTTTACCATATTTTTACTGTACTTTTCTATGTTTAGATACAAGAATACTTACCAGTGTGTGACAGTTATCTACAATACTCAGTACAGTCACATGCTGTATAGGTCTGTAGCCTAGGAGCAATGGGCTGTACCATATAGTCTAGGTGTGTAGTAGGTTTTACCATCTAGGTTTGTTTAAGTGTACTCTATGATGTTCGCACAACAATAAAATTGCCTAACAAATCACAAATAATTTCTCAGAGCATGTCCCTACTATATAGCATGACTATATGTATGTGTATATATATATAAAATATATATATATACACAGACATGTACATATACACACACATATACGTATTTACATATGTATATGCATATAATATATAGGTAGATTATGTAGAATGCTATGAAGTGATAAGATATGAAAAAATATACACAGCGTAGAAGGGACTGTGGGATCAGGAATACCAGTGGTTGGAAGAAGGGCCATCTGTAATTTTAAACAGGGTGGTCAAATGAAGCCTCATTGAGAAAAGGAAATTTCAATAAAAACTTCAAGGAAGTGAAAAAAAGAAGTGAGTGACTTGGTCAAAAGGGCTTTGAGCATGTGATGTGAGCAAGGGAGAACAAGGTGACTGAGTGCCTGGAATGGAATAAAAGTGGAAGAAGGTTCTAGAAGTTGAGGTCAAAGAGGTAACAGGGGATCAGATCATGCAGGGCCAATAAGTCATTATAGGATTATAGCTTTTGCTCCAAGTGACACTCAGAAGCAGGGCAGGATTTTGAGCAAAGACGTGGCCGGATCTGACTTACATTTTAAAAGGTTCACTCTGGCTGCTGGGTTGAGAATATAAACAATAAGGGAGCAAGTGTAAATACAGGGAGAATACAATAGTTAGGAGGCTGTTACAATAATATAGGCAAAAGATGATGGTAGCTGAGGATAAAAACTATGGAAGTGGTAAGAATAGATCAGATTCTGAATATGATTTTAATGTAGAGCTAAAAAGCATAGACATACCTTGGGGACATTGTGGTTTTGGTTCCAGACCATCTCAATAAAGGGAATATCACAATAAAGTGAGTGACATAATTTTTTTGGTCTGCCAATGGATATAAAAGTTATGTTTACAGAATCAGCGGTCTATTAGGTGTGCAATAGCATTATATCATTAAAAAAACAATGTAAATACCCTAATTTAAAAATATTTTACTGCTAAAAAATGCTAGCAATCATCTGAGTCTTCGATAAGTTATAATCTTCTTGCTGGCAGAGGGTCTTGCCTTGATGTTGGTGGCTGCTGACTGATCAGGGTAGTGGTTGCTGAAGGTTGGGGTGGTCGTGGCAATTTCTTAAATAAGACAATGAAGTTGCCACATTGATTGATTCTTCCGTTCAGAAAAGATTTCTCTGTAGCACGTGATGCTGTTTGATAACATTTTACCCAAAGTACAACTTCTTTCAAAATTGCAGTCAATCCCCTAAAACTCTGCCCCACTTTATAAACTAAGTTTGTGTAATATTCTAAATCTTTTGTTGTCATTTCAACAATATTCACAGCATTTTCATCAGGAGTAGATTCCATCTCAAGAAACCATTTTCTCTGCTCATCTGTAAGAAGTAACTCCTCATTCGTTCAAGTTTTACCATGAGATTGCAGCAATTCAATCACATCTTTAGGGCATACTTCTAATTCTAGTTCTCTTGCTATTTCTGCCACATCTGTAGTTATTTCCTCCACTGAAGTCTTGAACCTCTTGAAGTCATCCGTGAGAATTAGAATCCACTTCTTTGAAACCCCTATTAATGTTGATATTTTGACCTCCTCCCGTGAATCACAAATGTTCTTAATTTACTTTGCCCAAACCCATCAGAGGAATCATTATCCCACAGCAGCTATAGTCTTATGAAATATATTTCTTAAATAAGAAGACTTGAAATTCAAAATTCCTCCTTGATGCCTGGGCTGCAGAATAGATATTATGTTAGCAGGCATGAAAACAACACTAATCTTCTGTATGTCTCCATCAGAGCTCTCGGGTAACCAGGTGCATTGTCAATGAGCAGTGACATTTTGAAAGAAATCTTTTTTTCTGAGCAGTAGGTCTCAACAATGGGCTTAAAATATTCAGTAAACCATACTGTAAACAGATGTGCATTCATTCAATCTTTGTTTTCCATTTATAGATAGGCACAATAGATTTGACATAATTTTTAAGGGATGTAGGATTTTTGGAATGGTAAGTGAGCACTGGCTTCAACTTAAAGTCACCAGCTGCACATCAGCCCCTAACAAGAAGAGTCAGCCTGTCCTTTGAAGATTTGAAGCCAGGCACTGACTTCTCCTCTGTAGTTGTAAAAATCCTAGATGGCATTTTCTTTCAATAGAAGGCTGTTTTGTCTACACTGAAAAGCTGTTGTTTAGTGTAGCCACCTTCATCAGTGATCTTAGCTAGACTTTCAGGATAACTTGCTGCAGCTTGTCCATCAGCACTTACTGCTCCTCCTTGTAATTTCATGTCCTGGAGATCGCCTCTTTCCTTAAACCACAAGAACCAACCTCTGCTAGCTTTAACCTTTTCTTCTGCAGTTTCCTCACCTCTCTTAGCCTTCATAACATTGAGAAGAGTTAGGGCCTTGCCCTGGATTAGGCTTTGGCTTGAGAGAACATTGTGGCTGGTTTGATCTTCTCTCCAGACCACTCAAACTTTCTCCCATGTCAGCAATAAGGCTGTTTTACTTTTTTATCATTTGTGTGTTTGCTGGAGTAGCACTTATAATTTTCTTTTAAGAACTTTTCCTTTGCATTCACAACTTGGCTGACTCTTTGTTGAAAGAAGCCTGGTTTTCAGCCTATATTGGCTTTTAGCATGCCATCTTCATTAAGCTTAATCATTTCTAGCTTTTGATTTGAAGTGAGAGATGTGTGGCTCTTCCTTTCACTGGAACACTTAGAGGTTATTAACTGGCCTAATTGTGAAATTGTTATGTCTCAGGGAATAGGGAGGCCCAAGGAAAGGGAGGGAGGTGGGGAACAGCCAGCCAGTCAGCGGAGCAGTCAGGACACGCACAGCCTTTATTTAAGCTCACAGTCTCATATGGCGTGATTCCTAGCCCCGCAAAACAATTACAGAAGTAACATCACAGATCACCATATAGATATCATCATAATAAAAAAGTTTAAAATATTGTCAGAATTATCAAAACGTGAAACACAGACATGAAGTGAGCACACAGTTAGGAAAAGGGCACCAAAAATCTCGCTCTATGCAGGGTTGCCACCAATGTTCAATGTGTAAAAAATGCAGTATCTGTGAAGCACAATAAAAGAAGGTGTGTCTGTATTTCCAGATTGATAAGAAGAAAGATATGAGAGAAAGAGAGGATTCAAATATGACCAGCCAGGGTTTTGGCCAGAGTAACTGAAAGAGTTCGAGCTGCCATTGACTGAGACGGCAAAGATGGCAGAAGGAGCAGGTTTTGGGGTTTAGGAGTCTCCTGTGTTGCACATATTTATTTGAAATTACCAATTTAGACAACTAAGTATAAATTTGGAATAAATATTGCATATGTTAATCTGAAGTTAAGGGGAAAGAGAGAGATCTAAATCAAAAATATAAATACAGATGTCAGCATCTAACCAGTTTGTAAAGCCAGGAGACTAGAGTTTATCAAGGGAGTGAGTCTAGAAACACGAAGAAAGAATGAAGACTGAGCCCTGGGACAATGTTAAAGTTGTGGGAATAAGAATCAGTGAGGGAGGCTGAAAGGAGTGGCAGGTGACGTAGAACAATCAGGAGACAATGGTGTCCTGAAAGCCAAATGAAGGAAAGTGTTAAAACTTACAGGAGGAGGGAGTGAAGAACTGTGTCATGTGCTGCTGATGGATTCAAAGCACAGTGTTCCCCTGGTTTGCAGTACGCTTTCTGCTGTTTCAGTTACCTGGGGTCACCTATGGTCAAAACATATTAAATAAAAAAATTCAAGAAATAAAAATTCATAAGTTTTAAATTGTGTGCTGTTGTGAGCAATGTGATGAAATCTCTCTCTATCTGGATAACCTAGGATGTGAATCTTCCTCTTTTTCGCATCCACCCTGTCCATGCCACCCACCTGTTAGTCCCCCCCCCCCCTTATCACATTGGCTGTGGTGGTATCCCAGTGCTTTTGCTCAAGTGACGCTTATTTTACTTAATAATGGTCCCCAAAGCACATGAGTAGTGAGGCTGGCAAGTCAGATCTGCCAAAGAAAAGCCATAAAGTGCTTCATTGAACATAGGATATATACGGTTTGGAATTATTGGCAATTTTAGGCATCCACAGAGGATCTTGAAACATATACCCAGTGGATAAGAAAAGGCTACTGTAAAATGATGATGGAACATTGACCTTGGGAATTTTTTTTTTTTTTTTTGAGACAGAGTCTCACTCTGTTGCCCTGGCTAGAGTGCTATGGCATCGGCCTAGCTCACAGCAACCTCAAACTCCTGGGCTCAGGCAATCCTTCTGCCTCAGCCTCCCAAGTAGCTGGGACTATAGGCATGCGCCACCATGCCTGGCTAGTTTTTTCTATATATTTTTATTTGGCCAATTAATTTCTTTCTATTTTTAGTAGAGACGGGGTCTCGCTCTTGCTCAGGTTGGCCTTGAACTCCTGACCTCGAGCGATCTGCCCGCCTAGGCCTCCCAGAATGCTAGGATTATAGGCGTGAGCCACCACGCTGGGCCCTGACCTTGGGATTGAGCAGCATGGAGACCTTTGGCCACCTTGACAAGAGTGCTTGGTTTCCATGGAATGATGATGATGAAAGCTTCATTGGATTTAAGTGAGACAGGAGTTATTAGAGCATTTGGAGACAGCAAGCATAGGCAACCCTTTCAAAGAGTTTTCCTAAAGACAGCAAATAAAATAAAGTAAAATGAAATAAAACAAAAAAAGAGGCAGCAGCTGGGAGGGAAATCAGGCTTTTTTTTTTACGGTAAAAAATAACTACATGTTTGGGATGATAGGAATGATTCAGTTGGGGCCCCAAATCAATAATAATATAGGTGAGAGGATAAAATTGCTCATAGCAAAATATGATAACATATTTTAGAATATTTGAGAGCTTATATCTAAAATACATACTTAAATTAACAAATATTAATATTGAAATAATGTCTAGCTACAAATTCACACTATTTCTTTGCATCCCATTCAAAATGCTGACCCATGTAAAAATGATACCAGTTAAGTATCATTTTATCATCTTAAGTATGATCTCTTAACTGATTAAAATAATTAGCACTAAAATATATATTAAGCTTAACATCTCATCTAAAGCCCATTTTATTTTTAAAGATTTCCAAAGTCAATCCTAGATCCGAGAGATATACAAAAAACTTTAACATGAAAACAAGGTCATGCTTCTCCACCACACCCAGGGCTAAACCCACTCCCACCTGTAAGTGCCATAGAGTAGATTCTCATCAGAGTTCATTTCCACTTGTAACACTGAGGAGCCAGACCGAGAGTAGAAATGTGGAGCCTTATAAATGAAGAGCCTAACTACTTTAGCTTGGGAGTAGATTTAAGCAGGTGGATTCAGGATGCTTCTTACTGAGCTCTCTTTTTGTGAAGCAAAACGCCTTTAATCCAAAAGTATTATTTGTTACATCTCTACAAAAGTCAAATGCACATAAAAGTATATTTGTCCTCCAATATTATCTTCTTGCTTTGCCCAGGAAAAACTGTTGGATCCTGAATCAGATCTGCCTGAGTCTGCAGCATACACACACGTATAAGACGGTGCCCTCTTCTCCTTCTGTCCAAATCACATTGCTTTACTATCCATTGACTCACCTGACAAAGATGTGTATCTGAAAAAAGAGCCCCAGACAAAACTTTGCTTGGCTGGCTATGCCTAGGATCATTGACCCTGCTGAACCCAGGCAAGCCCCTGAACTCCCCACGCCCAACCCATCCTCAACACAGATACTTTTTACAGAGAACTTTCCTGGGAGGGAAGAGATAGTATAGTATTCATATATTACATTTCATAGCCACAAATCACCAATCTACCTTTGCAAAGTGTGTCTTCCTTAAACATGTATAGCATGCATACATATGAATGCATGTGTGGTATTTAACACATGTTAATGAGATCAATCCCAAGTGAATTTATTTGTAGGACACCATATACTCCAATTATGCATAGAGTTGTGTTAAAAACCAGGGACTTTCCATGCAAATGACTAATTAAAAATGATTTTAAAGATATTTATCCACGTGAGCTGCCTTTATGTTTCTTAAGAATGTTGTCTAAAGGGTTAATATTATATGTAAGGTAGACATTTAATGGATAAATTTAAAAGCAGCTAAGAACATAGCATCCTGTGCATAACTTTCATAATTGTGCGTTCCTCCAGAGATAATGGATATCATTATCAGCGGCGCCTGTCCTAGGAAACTTGGCAAGGTTATGATTGTTTGTTACAGCTTTGGTTATATTAACATACACATTAATATTTATAAATATTTGATGTCATGTTAATTTTTCATATAAGATGATTTATGTAATGTTGCTGTGCCCTGTTAGAGGGCATTTGCAATATGCTTCAAAAGGGAACTGAATTGATGTATGTTCTTTAAGGGAACTTGTCTGTATATCACTGTTCTTACAATGCATTATTCTGAACAAAAGTATTTCAAAATAAATTATGTGAATTGTGGATTTACTCCATTAACATTTTAAATAAAACATAAAGGAAAAGATCATGCTGAAACTATTTGCTGCATTTTTAAAAGGAGCTCTGTTCTCTTGGAGCAGAACAAAGTTTACTGAAATATTCTTTAAAAAACAAAGTTATGAAGTAAGCAATGGTTTTGAAATTTTGTTTTAAATAATATTATATAGTCTATGCAGCATGCAAACTGGAATATTCAGAAAAGTGCATATTAGCATGGGATGGAAAAAAATCACAATATTCTTGTGTTTCTTTGTCAATTTTCTTTTGCTAAAGTATATTTTGCTGTGACCAAATTTGGATATTAAAGGAGTTGGGTATTAATTAAGATATACATAATAAATAAATCAAATGTAAGTTATTAAATGAACATTTGCTTTATATGAAAAAATTTATTTCTCTTTAGAAAAGTTTAAGCAGCTTTAAGCAGAAAGTTAGTTTATATAACATATATTAACTATGAAACCAGTAATATATAGTATGAAGAATTATAGGTTTGTTTAGTATTATAATAATGTTTTCTAATATAGTTCATCGGTCCATATTACCTAATAGTATTATTAATGATGTTTTAGTTTTTTTCATTTTAATCAAAAAATCCATTGAATAAAATCTGTGGAAAAAACTCAGAAACCCTGTTTTATATGATAATTGATTTCCCTATGATAGTGAGTGTTACCTTTTTATCTTTTTTTTCTATGGAGGCATTTTTTAGTATCATCTGTAGTTATGCTATTAGCATAGGAGCTATTAATAAAATTTGAGTTTTGGTGTATTTGTTCCTTTTTGACAATTTTAACTATCCCTTTTATTGTTCATTTTTCCCTATTAAGATTTGAGTTTTCTTTAAGGTGAACAACTCATTATTAACTTATTGTTTTTTTTTCATGTCCCAAAAATGAGACATCACCCTGTAGTGTTACACTAAGAACCAATTTAGTAAATTTGAGAATTTTGGGGATCCTCATTTAAAATATCTACCTGGAATTGAATATTTTCTTCTTCTAAATTTATCATCAAATAATAATTGTTACTTTTCATTTCATCCTTGGAACTGTATTAAACCCTTGAAAAACTTAAGAAATCAACTCAAGAAATTCCCTTTGATTTGACATTATAGAAGTTGGCTTGCTCTTACTATATAGTTTCACAGAATTGACAATTAATTTGAATAAAATGTAATAGACCTTTTTCCTCATATTTTCATATTCAAATTAATTCTGTCACAATTATTCACATTACAAAAAAATTATAGCAGGTCATAAGAGAAGAAATTGCCTTAATCTGAGGCCACCCAGAAAGATTCGTGGCAATAAAGCTTATGGAAAATATGAGAATAAGGGTTACATTCCCAGGTGATAGATAACTAGCATTATACAGAATATATAACTATTAAGTTATTTTAAATTCATATAATAAATATGTGAAAAAATGTTGCTAATGCACATAGTCAAAAATAGCAGTAAACGGTGAATAAATTGTGTTAAGTATAAATCAATTGAATTAGCACCTAAGTATATTTAGCCTAAAATATATATGCTACAGACATGGAAATCTATTTATATTCCTTAATGTATAATATGAAGAAAAAGAAAACATGGAAGTATTTTGAGAGTATCCCAGTACTGTCAAATATTAATCAGAATTCATTCTTCAGAATCCTTGCTTCCTGAATGAAGAATAAAAAATTTAAAAGGTGTAGTATTATATATGATCAAAAAGTTATAAAACATAGTATCTGAAATTATCAAACACATCAGCAAAACCACCTTGTTTGAAAGAATACAATAGATCATCCTTCAAGGAAAAACCAGAAATTAAAAGCTCTAGGTATAAAAGGTAAGATAATTAGAAAAGTATAATCAAAGAATGCATCCCACATAAAGGTTATCATTGTACTTTTTGTTGCTGAAATAAGCCTTTTGACAATCAATATATAATCAGATTGGAAGTTTACTTTGTTACACTGACTCTTCTTATTTTTTTATAGGTATAAATGTATGTTAGGTAAATAATAAATTAAGAAAAAGGAGGTAGATGTTCAGTTGTACTATTTTTAAAGCATCTTCCTTAAAATTATATGCTGCTTAGAGACTGTGTTAGCTTAGTTTATTTAAAAACATAGACAAACTATAAAACTATACTAGGAGATAGATAAGGATATATAGAAATAGACATATGCACATACAGATACACAGTTATATGAGGGCTGTCTGGATAATATCCAGCCATTGTTAACATAATGAGAATGGTTACATGGCTGGATACTGTCCAGATAGCCCTTGTATGTGAACATGTGTGGGTATCTCCAAATACAGTATACAAATCTATGTTGAGTCAGTCACTATTGTCCCTATTATAAAGTTTCTAATCTAGTCATAAATTTGCAAAGAAATCAAAATAAGCAGAATAATCCATCACTCTAAATTAGATTATACCATTTTATCTAAATCTAGGCAAAATATACTTTTCTCTTCAAGATACTTCAGAAAGAGAATGGTCTCAGAAATCATAACTACAGAAATAATCTATAATTTAATTGAAATCTAGAATTTTATATTTAGAGACAATTTAGCTATCAAATTAAAGAAATTGATCAAACATAATACACATACAAATTGCATTTCTTTTTATAGCTGATTAATACTTAGTCATACGTTGTTAACAGTCACCAAAATGTTGTACCATGTGTTTAAGTAATATCATAATAAATGAAGACTTCATATCAAGCTCCATGTAGGCCACTTTTTGAGATGTCTACTTACTTCCCTAGTCAGAGATATTAAACTTGGTATACTTACACATTTTCATCACCAATTAAAATAAATAGTTGTTGAATAAGCATGGATGGCCCAACATAATACAGAACCACAAGAAGAAAAAAAACAGTATATCAATCCTGTATGCTTTTTTTCCCCATCTTCAGATCTGTACAGTTGGTATTAAATAGATGGTTACAGTTAACACAAAGCTGAAAGATCATAGCATTACTTCACACAAATCATTACATTAAGCCTATGACTAAAACACTTTACATTTATTTTGATTTTATACTACATACATTGACTGGATGAATGATGATTGGTTAGATAAATGAAAGATATAAATAATAAACTGTAGCCCTTTAAAGTGTAAGAATGTTATCTCATTTGATTCTCATACTATTTTATGACAAGCAGAGAAAAAGAACTATTACTTCTTGTGTGGCTGATTTAGCACCAGGATGAAATGAAATTGTTATTTTGACAAACAGTTCAGTTTGTTGATGATGATGGCAATCCTTGATGTTTCAAGGGGTTTTTTGGCCAGGTCACCTGCATAAATGAGCTATTCTAATTTTTTCTATAGCTCTCCATAATATGAACTGTAATAATGTAAACACTGTCTAAAATCTAAACGAGGTGGGGCTTGGGAGAGTGAAGAGCAGACAAAGAGATTGCTTTCCACAATTTAACCCTGAACATATGGCATGCCCATACACATAAAATCAATGTGCCCAGTACATTCAATCATTTAATAGTTTTAACAGTCATTGCAGATCACAGCAAAATATGTTTGGCTGCAAGCATATTGACTGCATACAAAGTACTATTATTATACTTAAGTATGTGACCTGTTTTCCCTTATGTTGCAAATTTAAAGTCCTTATTATGAATAGTGGGAAAACCACTAAGCAAATATGCTTCTGTTAGGAAGATAAACCTAAATGAATAAAGTGAGATCAGGCCATAGTTCATTTCTCTTCTTATTTATGAATCTGAGTCTATTCCTTAATATTAAGTCCTTTGTAAGAAAAAGCCACCCATGATTAGCATCAAGATTTATGTTTGTTTAGATTTGATATTAGCATTTTTATCATTAATACTTCATATCCATAAAGAGGCAAAGGTTTATTTTCTGCTCTGGTTTCAGCTATTTATATTAAATTCTGCCTTTTAGGAAGAGTTATGGGTAATAACCATTTTAGGGTTAATCTGTCACTGCATGATTAAATGTAAAAGGAAACCATTCAAAAGTCCCAAGAATGAAATGTAACAGAATGCACAAGGGGTCAATAAGGATGTGTATTTTTCCTTCCACTGTGATCTATAGCTATTCAGAACAATTGATTAGACAGGTTCATTATTGTTTTGCAACCACACATAAAGCATTATTATCCACATTCACTCCCTAAGGTGTTCTCACGGACAGTTTTTCAATGATTTGTAATTTCAAGCAGTAGCAAGCTTACAATTCACCCTGTTTAACTTGCTTGGTCCTTTAAAGAGGATTACCAACTTCTGCAAGCCAAAGGCCACTGGAGCAGTTACATTCTTCTTGGAGACTTTTAAACAGAGTGACAAATGTTTATCATCCCCAAACTACACTCAGTCCTTAAAATAGTGATTTTACTTTATTCTGCATAGATTAACCTTTGAAGAGAGAACCATCACTCTGGAGCTTATATCTTCTGTAAGTCTAGCCTTAAACCACCATTTAAAAATATGTGCTAAGAGTTACAGTAACTGTATTTAGAGAAATAAATAAAGGAATTATACAAATATGTTATATTGGGGGCGATTTTATTATAAATTTGTATAACAAATAAAGAAAGATGAATAATCTCCGTGGAACAGGGCATAAAGTTTTGTCAAGTTCAGTTTTTTCAAATTATAAAATAACTTTTCTCGAAAGCAGACTCAAGCAATTAAAAAAGTGTTTTCTCTGTGGAATTCTCATTAAGTGTGTGTGCATGTTCTTAAGAGGTATTAATCTTTCATTAACCTCTAGTTTGTATTTCTGGGTGTGTATGATTTTATATGTGTGTAACTAACTTATGAAAAGAACAGGTTCTCTTCCTCTTAGAAATTGTGTCATGTTTTTTTTAAGTGTTTGGGCTCTAAAAACAATTAAATAGGACACATACCTTGGGCTCTAGAACCACTGGCTCTTTTCCTTACATTGAAAAAATGACTCGCTTTTCAATTTACTAATCTTTAAAATAGGGAAAATCATAACTATTTTTGAAGTTGTTATGAGAATTACATGAGATAATGCATGTTATGTTGTGGGCACATTGTCTGTAAGAAAGAACTCATGTAGGCAAGGTAAGTTAGGAGGACAGAGAAAGGATGGAGACCAGGTATAGCAGTGATAATTTCAGTAGTCAAGGCAACCAGTTAAAAACAAAGACTAGTTTGAATGGTTTTCCCACTATCGATAATAAGGACTTTAAATTTGCAACATAAGGGAAAACAGGTCACATCCTTAAGTATAATAATAGTACTTTGTTAAAAGTCACATCCTTCAGAGACAAGTAATTGCAAAAGAAGGAAGTAGAGATGGCAGGGTAGCAATGATGCTTTAAGTTAAAAATGTAAGAGCTTTCAGCAATGAGCAATACTTCTGAAAACTATCCTAGAAATAGCGTGCAGTGCTGACCTGTAAATGCCTAACTTCCAAATAAAGCTCTTAATTTTTTTGATGTGTTTATTCTGGATTTCTATTAAAGGTTATACATGTTGCGTTACTTCCTATTCTAGATCACACAAAGAATTCCTTAATTTCTGATAATAAATACAATGAATACATATTCAAAAGTTCATTCTAAAATCTATATAATTTTAGAATCTCATATATATATAAAATTTTGAACAAGATAGAAAAAATTTGTATACAGTGATCCAACTATTAAAATACATAGAAAATGCTATCTCACTTTATAACTTATTGATTTTACTACTCTTAGAAAGAATGATTCAAAATTGAATTTTGAAGTGTCACTAAATTTTCAGCTGAGATTTCTTCAGGTGGATATTCTCATGCTCTTCATTTTGTGAATTTTGGTTTTTTCCTTAAATGAGAATGTAGCACTTTTTTTTCCTTTTTTTTTTTTTTAAGAGATAAGGTCTTACTCTGTGTACCAGGCTGGAGTGCAGTGTCACAATCATAGCTCATTGCAGCCTAGAACTCCTGGGTGCAAGCGATCCTCCCGCCTCAGCCTCCCAAGTATCTGGGACTACAGGCATATGCCACCACACCCCGATTATTTTTAGACTTTTTGTAAAGCTGGGGGTCTCACTATGTTGCTCAGGCTGCTCTTAAATTCCTGGCCTCAGGCAATCTCCTGCCTCAGCTTCCCACAACCCCCAGATTACATACGTGAGTCACCCCACCCAGCCAATAATTCAACTAGAGTTATTTGACACAACTTCTTTTTAATGGGTAAATGATGAAACTGAAATATCTATTTACTTTATGCAAAATATTTAACCCAGGGCAATACTTCTCAAACTTCCTTGTGCATGAGAATGGTCTGGAAGATTTGTTTAAAATGCTAATTTCTTGGTTCTATCCTTGGAGATTCTGATTCCCTACAGCTGAAATAGGGGCCAGGAATATAGATTTTTCTTAAGAACCCCCAAGTAATTTTGATATAGTTGGTCTAAAGAAGACAATTAGAAAGATACCGGACTAGAGCTACTATAGATATTTACAGCTGGTTTGTTATGAGGATAATCTTCAAATTTTAATAAAGAACCTTTTTATTAGAAAAAATCTTCTTCAAAATATAATAAAGATTGATTTCCAATCATTTTGAAAATAAATATTACTTGTACCATGTCCTGATTTAAATCTGGTTTCTAAGTAACACTGTAAACTCTTGAGGAGAGATCTCTGTACTCACTGATTAGTATTAATAGCGTTAAAGATACATGAGGAACTCCAGTAAACCAGGACTCTAAGTGAGGATCTCACACATGCTTTCTTTTCCTTCCAGCATGCTCTTAGTTTATCTTCAGCTGAAGCCTGTTCTCCCTTCTTTACCCCCTAACTCAGATTCTCACACTGCCAATTTCCTTCCTCTTTAGAGACTCTGAGCTCCTAATCTTTTCATGACCTACTTTTCTTTTTCCCCTCCTAGATATCTTATCCAAGGATAAAAGAGGAGAAGGTGAATCCTGGTCTTTCATAGATTGTGTGGATTAAAACTGCTGGATGTGGAGGACCGGGCTAGGAAAGAAGTGTTAGGTAAACACAGAAAGATTTGGTTGGTTCTCTGCCCAGGTCAGATTCCTCTTTCTCCCAGTCTGCTCTAGAAATGCCTGGCTTCTTTGGTTTTTCCCTGAACCAAACAAAACCCAGAGCTACATCTCCATCAGAGAAACTAAAAATCAGATTCTGTGGCCTGGGGGAACTTGCTTCATTTCAATATGAGTCCTTTAGCCATTTCATGGCCTTAATCTACAATTGTGCTTTCTCAGAAATTTGCCATGCTATGGAGCAAACCAAGCTTTGCTGTCTTAAGCTACAGAAAGTGGACCGAAGACAAGAGAATAGCTTTACCCAAAATGTTGTTAGAAACACCTTTCCCTGCCACATTTGGGAAGTGTTTTACTCTGAGAGTAGTTTCATCTTTAAACAAGCAAATAATTGCAGGATCCATGAAGATGATTGCTTAGCCTTCAAGACAAAGATTCATGGGAATGTGGTCTATCTAATTTGCTTCTGAAATCAAGATTTATGGAGGACCCAGATTTAGTCTCTTAGAAAAATAAGTTATGAGTTAAATACAGACTTGGAGTGAAAGTAAACAAGAAATAAAATATCGAAATCTTATGTTATATTTAAAATTTCTAAAGTCCTAAGGAAGTTGTTTGTCTGTCTTCCTTTCAAGTGGGTGTAATGCTTCATGATAGGGTTTAAAAAAATAATTGAGCATGAACTGCACCATAAATATGTTCGTTAAGAGTAGTAGTAGTGTTGGTGATGTAAATATCTTTTCTCTCCTGGCATTTTCAGGCAGAAATGTGACTTCTAAAATCAGTCTCTCTCTCTCTCTCTCTCTCTCACACACACACACACACACACACACACACATACACACACACACTCACACACTCACACATGCATATGTACGCAAAATGTGCAACTCACCTCTCTGCTTACATATCTTCAGTTGATAGTTCACAGACAAGAAGTTTTGTGAGACTGAACCCTAAATGATCTGTTAATGATTTGGGATTTTAAACAGTTCACTCTGAAAGCTGGTTCTTGTAATCAAGTTTGACATGAAAATAGTACTGTCATTAAATTCAAGGAAATACCACAGTTTAATGCTTAATCACATTAAATTTCAGATAATTTGTATGTCATGAAGCTATATTTTGGAAACATCAATTTGAACTTTACTACTGAGCAGACCATATACCTACATAGACTTTTAGTCTCAGAGCACTTCAGTATTAAGTTGTAGTTTCAGGAAGCTGATATGGAAAATAACATATTTATTAATGACATTTAAATGCTTTAGAGAATGCAAACATGTAATTAAAATGCCAATGATGAAAAATAATAGCACAACAATTAATTTCTTGTAGAACCAAGAATCTTTCAAGGGAAAAAAGTCTCCCTTTACCTGTCTCATGAATTTCCAGGACCATTCCTAGCCTGGGATTTGAAGCATGTTAATATTGTTCTTTTTCAAGCAGTTCTGGTAGTTTGTCCTACACATTTTTGTGTATAGATATTGTCTGGATGATGGAAGAGTAGAGATTAAGTTGGATTTCTTGCTGGGTCAGTTTACATAGTCAATTCTGAAAGTGCTGAGTTGAAGACTTACATTTTTAAGCTAAATCATTAAAATTATGGTGAGTAAAACATACTATAGGGATATTAACATATACCTAATAGGTCACCCACACCCACACGGGAGTTTCAGTACTTCTTAGAAATTCCATTTACTTGACACAAATGGTTTTGTCTGACTGCTCTAACCTATCATGATACCTTGAGCAAAACAACTGATGTCATTCACTAAGGAGTGAGGATCCATTAAAGAGGAGCCTGTTAGAACAGCTTATGCAATCTACAATGCAAATAAGAACACTGTTTAAACATAAAATGGAAAAGACAATCTGAAGGAGGCTAACGTATTTTCAAAATAACAAAAAAAAGCACTCATCTTTACTCCTAAGATTTCTTAAATTTTCTTCAAAGTATCAACTCAAAATTGTGGAATACGTCTTTGTCTTCCACCATAAGGATTCAAACTTCTCATAATGCACAGAAAGGTCTTCGGTAAGAATTCCCCCCAGCATACAACGTTGTGTTAAACTTCATCCAATTGTTCAGCTAATTCTTATGCTTCTCCAATTTTACTGGATATGATGATTTTTATTGGGGTTCATGGAAGCATGGCTAATGACATCAGCAAGCTTTGTAATTTCTCACTGCCAGTTTTCTACACAACTTACACTTTTGTCACTCAAACTGCACCAAATTGCTCCAACAATTAATCTTAAAGCGCAGGAGTAGGGGGACTTTTAAATGGACCCCTTCTTGGGATTTTGTGTTAAAAACAGAAAAGTTCCCATGAGTGAAGGGGGTAAGTTAGCTTTTCCAGCCTCTGCCTCTCCCCAAGTCTCACTCTTCTCTGCCACCCCCAAAAAGGAATGAATTACATTTCTCTTCTTGTCCTTTAAATGAATAGCATAGTTTGGGTGAAATTATCGGGCAATTGCATGCCTTTTATGCAGATAATGCTATTTGATGAAAGCGGTGTTTTGATCTGCTAAGGATAATACAGATCCAGGGTTGGATTCATTGGTGAGAGTAAAGCTGTCTTCTGTGATAACTTCATCTCAGCATGAGGTCAGACGGGGAAAACCGGGATGGGGGATTAAAAAATGACACAGTCGGAGCAGTATTCAGTTCCCTGCTGTGCTCCTGGCTGCACACTATAGCTTATGTTTCTGATCTGTTATGGTATTGTCTGCCTTTCTCTCTCGGAGCAGAAAGAGATTGCTTAAAACTTTTCTTTTTTCAGCTAGAGGGATTAGTTCTGTGCAGCTTTTTTAATTAAAGAAACTGTATCTTTTTCAAGGCAATTTAAAGCTGCAAGGGAAGGGACCATCAACATCCACAACTTAGTACTATTATCTGTAACAAAGTGTAAGCTCTAAATTTGATATTCAGAAATAGGAGAAGGGAGCTATAGACTTCTGTTGTATTTTTAACCTTCAGTGGCTGCTCAGATCCCTAAAAGAAGAAGAGTAAATAAATTATTTTGTATAAGTCCTGAATGTTTCTATAAGTAGTAACTTTCAGCTGTTTTGCTTTTTATCTTAGCTGAGCTTGCTTAATTAAATCTTCATGATGATAGCGAAGTGCACTTGAAAATAGTGTAAGAGGAAATAGATTTGACTATATATCCTTTTCTTTGCCCAGAGATTATTTTTAAACATTTCCATTCCGAAAGTGATAACAGTAGAAAATGTCTGCTTAATATGGGCAATTTGCATTTAAACAGTGCAAAGTACAACATTATGGTACTTTATCACAAAGAACCTTTGCATTTGTGATAAGCGGTCATCATCTTTATTAATCTGAGAGGAGCATGGATTGAATCTATCCGAAGTGATGATGAATTTGTCAGGATACATACATTTGAGTTGAATTTATAGCTCAATTTAACCCAGGTTAATGTCGAAAATCCTCAAATGTTTCAAATAAGGCCCATATGGTTATCACTTTACAAAGCATACAGGCTCTGTGCTTCGGTTGCAACATGCACATCTCCAACTAAATTCCATGCCAGATCAATTAGAAACAGTCCTCCTGAGCAGACAGGAACAAACAGAGATTGTTTCCCCAATACCAGCTGAACCCTTGTCTTGAAGAAATGAAAAGCAGTCATCTTAGGCTCTATACTTCTTACCATTAAAAATCCAAAGGAAATTTGGAAGACAATAGGGTTTTATACATAATGTCATATTTAATGTAAAGAGACCTGAGTATCTACATTTAATAGGTGCTTACTACAATTTCCCCCCCAAGTTTCAGTACACAGTATGTTTTGCAGAAAAAGAGGAGAACAAAATTTGATCTCTTTGCCTTTTCCCATTGTTTTTGTCTTCAAATTATGTTTCTGAGAAACATCAACCAAGGTCAAAAGTGGCTTGCTGTAATGACCAGAATTTTAAAACCATGTCCCATTAAAAACTTGATGGACAGAGAAGTAGAAAAGTATACTTAATAAACATATTTTCAAGGTAAATTCTATTTATGACATATTTTTTTTAAAAAAAGAATGGCTAAATACAATGAAAATAGTGTATTCGCAAATCCACTCATTCATTCAACAAGGATTTGCTGAGCATCTCCTACATGCCGGCCCCACGTGCTAGGCCCTGTGGGTTCAAAGAGGAAAAAGGTCAAGCCCCTACACTCCAGGAGCTCTCAGCTATTGGGAAAAGGCTATACAAAACGCAATGCCACCGTTGTTTATTGCATGCAGAAAATACAGTGGAAGCACTGGTAAGGGAGGAGAGTATCATTAACAGGGGCCTTTAAAAGCTAAGTGTTCGAGGAGCCCCCGGTGTGGGATATTCTAGACTAAGGGGGTCAGCAAAGGCAGGAGAAAGACTAAGGCACTTCTGGGAAATAAAATGATATTTAATTTATCTGATACTGAATAATAGTCACTGATACTTATATTTAACCTATTTACAAGTTAACATATAAACTGGACCCGGAAATATCTAAAGGGTATTATTTTATTGACAACACTGTCCTGCTGTGTCACAAACTTATGATAAACCGTGCCGGCAGCCAGTGCCTACTTTAAATAAATACACTATATATACTACTTACTAACAAGTTGTTTATAGGAAATTTGACAGATTTTAAAAGGCACTCCATGATAACTGCTAATCATAAAGGTCCCATCTTTTAGTGTGGAGTAATGTGGCACATTTTAAACACATACATTAAGGAGTTAAAAACCAACACTGAAAGTACCCCATGTTAAAGATGCCTCTGCGTTCACAATCCTTCACAGGACTCGGGGGCTTTCATAATGCTCTAGCAAAACCAAGAGAGCCCTTGGGTTATGCTCCACAACTTCGTTCTTAACCAAAGGCCAGAGTCCTGCACAAGGCTGGGTTTGGTTTCTGCAATGGAACACAAGCTAATGTCCTGGAAAATCACGGTCCCATTTAAAGGTTGATTTGTCTGATCACCAGTCCACTCAGTGGCTCCAAAATGCATGTGCATTGAGAGGCCTACCTTGCTTTAATTAAGATGATGAAAGCATATTTTCCACTACAAACAGTCGTTTAATTTTATGACTTTGTCAGTGATCGAATTAGAATATTTGTTTTACAGTTCCCTCAATCTAGCAGCCAAGGCAACTAAGTTATTTTTTGCCAGTGGGGGGAAGAAATCCTAACCTGATAATAACTTTAAGGCTATTTGACAGATTTCCATGTAAAATTTTAAGTTCTAGTGCTGTAAATTGTTCCAGATGAATTGCCTGCCATATGCTTAGCTGAAACACTTCAGGTGCCTAGAACTCTGGGTTTGGCTCAGTGACTACCAGCCTTGAGCCCCTGTTTCAAGTGGCCCAGCATTCATTTGCTGTTCTCAGTTGAGACATAACCTCTTTTTGATCATATGTGGATTACTGGCTTTCCTGATCTTTTCAAGGGGTGAGACGGAAGGTCTAGGTACCTGAGATTTGGGTCCCCTGGTCATTTCCTTCCAGTTCCTCATCAGTTCCTAGGGTCCCTTGAGTGGGAGAGGTTGCAGCCCTGGCAGCAACTCGGTTTGAACCCAGCAGGCAGGCTGCTCATGCCTCAGTTTGCTAGAGCAGACACAGTAAGTCCAAAGAATGCCTACGAAGTCGAGTGATGTCCACAAGTCTCCTTGGAGAGCCTCATCCCCGCCTGACCCGGGGCTCCCTTTCTGCACGGCTGAAAACCTGGCGTGTCAGAGGAGGAAGTGGCTGCGGGGACCGCCCGCTCCCCAAGGGAGAGAGGCGGGAACAGCTGCTACCCAGCCCCTTCAGCTCTGAGCTGGATCTTTAGGACAGGAGGAGAAAACGGACAGCCAGCCAGAGAAGGGGAGGAAGGGAAGGCACATGGGATGCTGACCAAAATGGACAGGCATCTCTTTCAGGTGGGGAGTGACAGTCGGCTGAAACTCGGCGGTGGGGAGTGGGTGGAGCAGCAGACCAGGATGCTGTTGGCTCTGCCTGTCCCTCTCCCAACCTGCCCCAGTCCTGAGGGCACTGGCCCATCCTTCCCGACCCGCAAATGATTCCGGAGGTTCAGCCCATTATCTTCCTCCCGAGTACTCTTCGGAGGCTTGCAAAGGCCGCAGGCTTGCATTTCTGGGAGTAAGGGTAGGTGCTGCGAGGGAAGCCCCCCCGCCACATTGTCTTTTCTAAGAGCTTCGTATCTGTGTGACAAGAGGGGCCCACGGGAGGGCGATGCGGCCAGCTTGGTCCCATTATCCCGAGCGCGACCGGCTGCGTTAACACGGCAAAGTCACCAGCCGCGCCGGGCAGAGTTGGCTGTGAGCGGCCAGGGGTTTGCAAAACAGCGACGTCTTGCATTTCTTCTCCTGCTCCAGTTTTTATTGCTGCGGAGGGCACAGAGTGAGCTACCCGCCATCCCCGCCCTCTCTCGGCAACATACAGTGAGGTAAAAAGCATGATGGTCACGTAGCGAGCTGCCTCTCCGCTTTCCAGGGATTCATTTGGAGCAGGAAGCGTGTGGTACACTTTGGCTCTGCACAACATCAGCTTTTCTAACGGCCTCAAACGATGGAACTTGTGTGTGGTGACTGTGTGTGTGTGTGTGTGTGTGAGAGAGAGAGACAGAGAGAGAGAGAGAGAGACAGAGAGAGAGAGACAGAGACCCCGTGAAGACCCAAACTTAACACAGGAACGCTGCCTGGATTATAGGCTTCGCCAGACGCGCTGGGGAGGACACCTGCACTCTTCATCCACCAGTGACACCTGGCACGGAGGGCACAGGGCGGTATTAATGAGTTCTAGGGTATTTTTTTCTATATCACAACCACTTAGTGTGAATGCTCAGCATCCCATACTGAAAAACTTTGAATATCACTTAATAGGGAACTGGGCTAGAGACAGACTGTAAGATTTATTACCATTTCTAAATTTGATGAGCTCTATTGTTTCCTACCTTTATTATCAACGTTAGCTATAATGAGGGTTCTAGAAAAAAAAGAGCTGAAGAAACAGGCCTCCACCCCTCAACTCCCACAATGTAGCTCTTCTGTGCTGGCCTCTTTAGGATTGGGGCAGAGTATCTTTTTTTCTTTATTGTGTATTCCTAGACAGCGAGAGGCAAAAGAGAATATTACTTATACAGTTTACAAAAGTTTTAAACACTTAGCATGTTTTGGCGGGAATTGGGCCACAAAAATGATATATGAAACAACCTCGGAGTTTCCATCATGTCAGGGATGCAAATTTCAAGTAGTTTGCACGATCATCATTTAAGATCTGGGAAATACTTTATTGCCATTATCTTAAGATAATGAGAATGGCTAGAATGAGAGAGGTATATATTTCATCCGTCCAAACGACCTTTTTCAAGTGTGAAATGCAATGGCAAGAAGGAGACTGATCCACCCCAGGTGACTCTAGATTCTTCCTGCAAAGATGTGCGTGTGGTGCTTTTCGTCACTGGTCGGGTTCACTTATGACTGAGACTTCTCAACGCTTTGCGCTGCGCCCGGAAACTTAGCAACTCTGAGAACTCAGATTGCGGGTCTGGGCACGCAAAGGCGAGTTCAGTGATTCTACTTGTCAGTTCTAGCCAAACTTCGGACCAACTACCATAAAGGTTCAGTCGTTGTCCTTGTTTTCCGAATGCTTGATCTGTTTCTTGTTTCGCATGTTGTTACATATGCAAGTGTATTTCCCCCTGGCCCAGGCAAGTCAGGTACAGGTCGGTGGAATCCTCCGCCCTCGGCTCTGAAGCGGAGGGTGGAAGGTGGAATGAGAAGGTTGGGAGCGCACCAGTCCCTCCCTGGGTTTCTGAGGACCGGTCCGCCGCGGCCCGGGGCAGGCCCGGACGCCGCCGAGTCTCAGCTCCGCACAGGTCCCAGGGGAGGGCGGGGGGACGCTCGGGCGCCCCACTGGGGGCCACGCGCCCTCGCCCGCCCCACGCGCGCGCGCCCCACCCCGGCCGCCGCGGGTCCGGGAGCAGGAGGTGCCTGCAGGTTCCAGGGCCCGCGAGCCAGAGAGCCGCTTCGCAAAGGTCGCGCGTTTGTTGTTGTGAAACTCCGGAGCGGCCGGAACTTCAAGAAGCTAGGAAAGCTCCCCCGGAGGGGCTGGGGAGCCAGGAGCGAGAGTGTTGGTGGGAACTCAAGTGAGTGGCAAGTGGCAGTGTCTTGCAGCGCAGTAAACTTTTTTTCCTCCCACGGCAAACAAAGTTGACGCAGGGGGAGTGTTTGGCAGCTAATTGGAAGGGAGAGTGGGGAGAAAGAGGGAGTCAACGTGGGCTGTGGGGGCTTTAGGGGACCCCAGGGTCCGCCCCTGGCCAGGTCGCGCTTGTTGGAGGTCCCGATACGCGAACTCGGGCGTGGACACTTGTTCCACCACGGCGCGGAGCTGGGGCTAGCAAGGACGTCTGAGTGTTTGGTGCCGCCCTCCCCTGTCCGGAGGTCACTGCGCTTTTCAGTCTCGGACGGGAGGACGCTCGGGTAGGGGAGGCGCAGGTCCTTTTCAGAGGCTCGGTAAAGGACGAGCCGCCTACCGGGGGTGGAAACCCTTAATGACACCCTCCTGCCCCGGAATCCCTCTCTCCCGGCAGAGTCTCGCACTCCCACCTCCTGCGGTGACTCAGCTGACCCGAAATGCCCACCCTATGGAAGATGAAGAAAAGTAGTTTTCTAAGAAGGTGAGAGGTTTGATTACACAGAGAAGTGTTTCCACTTGAGTCCAAAGCCGCCCCCCGCCCCTCTCCCGGGCCCCCAGCCCCGCCGCGCGGAGGAGAGCGGCGCAGACCCCGCGCGCACGTACCCCGCACTTTGTTGGTGCGCGTGAATTTCGAATGGCGCCGTAAGTTCATTAGTGTTTGCAATCAGCGGCGGGCAGACCCCTCATCAGAGCCGAAAGCCGGCGAGAGCCATTCATCAGCGTGAAGTGTTATTCATGGATGACCCCTAAATCACGGCGAGAGTGGTAGACGCACTGATTGGTCACAGCATGGGAGCCTCGGTGCCTTCCCGGGCCCGACGCGGCCGGGAGGAGGGGAGGAGGGAGGGGCGGCGAACGTGGTTCAGTCCGGCAAATCCCATTTGACAGGAAAAGGCAGCAAACGGGGAATCTCTTTTTTTGAATAAAGAAGAAGAAGAAATAAAGTACCTGTCATCTTGACAAGTGGCGGAGCGGAGGAGTCAAGGATTATAAATGATCACAGCCGGGTCCAGCTCGCCCCGTGATTGGGCTCTCCCGCGATCCGCGCCGGGGGAAGCGCATGGTAGGCTCCTCTCCTCCTCGCCTCTCCTCACACTCTCTCACACACACACGGACACGTGTACGCGCCCGTCGCGGGCACACTCGGCCGGCGCGTCCCCCTCCGCACAGTTACGGTCCTGGATGCCGCTCCCTGGCACGGCGCCCTGCTCGCCTCCTCACCTTCCCTCCGCCTCCGCCTCCTCGTCCTCCCGCTCCCGGGCGGGGAGCCGAAAACTCCGGCCGGGCCTCGCCAGCCGCGGAGGAGGCTGAGGGGCCGGCGGGAAGGGAGAGGGGGAGAGCGCGGGGGAGAAAAAGAAAGTGAACTCATTGGCGCTCCGCGCGCGCTGCCCTCCCCTCGCGCGTCCCTCGCCGCCGCGGCCGGGCGGTGGGCAGGGAAGGAAGTTGTAACACTTGCTGTTCCCCCTCCCCGCCCCCACCGGCCCCGCGCCCCGCGCCCTCGGCGGGGCCCCCTCCCCCGCGCCCGGCTCCTTTGAATTTGGCCAAGCGCCGTGTGTGCGCGCGGCTCGGCGGACGCGGCGGCTGCGGCCGGGGAGCGAGCCGGCGGTGCGGGCGAGCCGAGCGCGGTAAGTGCGGCGCCGCCGCCGGCGCGCCCTCCTTCCTTTCTGGGGTCCTAGTGCCCCGGCCGCGGCGCCGGGAGCGGGTGGGCGGGCGGGCGCTGGCGGCGCGTTTCCCTCAGGCGCTCTGGGAGGCGGCGGCAAGTTGGCCAGCCCCGCCGGCCGTGGAGCATCTCCTTGGCGAGCAGGCTCTCCCCGGTCCGGCCTCCCGGTTCCCGGCCTCCCCATCCCCGCCCCTCCCTCACGTCTGACACCTCAGGCCGCCTGCTCAGGTGGGAACTTCGCCGGTGCCGCTCGCCTGGGGACCTGGGCGCTGCGCCCCCTGCTCCGGGAGCCCCGGCTCCCGTGTTTCCCGAGGAAGGCAGCCCAGAGGCTGGGCGCTCAGTGGGGGCGGGGAGTCCGGCCCGTCTTGCCCTCATCGGGGTGATGCTCAGATTTGTGCCGGGGCCCCACGTCCTCCGAGAGGGTGTCTGACGGGACCCTGTGGGGCTTCCAGCGAGGAGAGAGCCCTGGGATGTCACTGCTATCCTGGGAAGAGGAGAGAAAGCTCCCCCAACTATCTGGGAGCCAAGTTGCAAGGGAGTGAAGGAGGGAGAATTAGGGGCGAGGTGGTGTGGGGAGGAGTGGATCACGACTGAAACTTGATCTGGAAACTCTGGATGGGGCTGGAAACAAACAAAAAATATCCTGAACTGGGCATTTAAAAAATTGCAAATTTATGAGTCTGCAACTCAATCTTTTAAGCCCGTATCGTATTTTACAACGGATTGGAAGAGGCTTCACATATTTTAGGCTGAGGCATGTTATTTCTGATTGATCTTTGCTCAGCATCTTACTATATGCAGTTTGGATTCCATTCTTACTGCCTCACCTTTAAGGTAGTTGTAATGGTAACTTGTTAATTTTTATTGTGGAGAGAAGGTAACTAATTCTACTGTGTAATACATGAAATACATTTGTTTTCTGTAGTCATTATAATTTAAAGGTGGAGAAAAGTTGCCAGGTACTTCTGAGTAGGTGCAATAGAAATGAAAGGCTGAGAGCTGTCCTAGACTTTTTCCAGGGCCCCAGACAACTGGGAAAGAACAGAACTGTCTCTTCATAATACTCTATTTCTTATCTTCTGACAATGTATTTGTCAAACGTTTGTAGACTCTGCCAGCATCCACTGGGTGGTCTTTTCACTAGAAATAGAAATATGTTCAGGCATTACCTACCCCTTCTGTTGTCAAAAGACAAAAAAAGGCAGATCTGGCATCTTTGGAAAGCTTGGAAGAGTACCCCAAAAGGTAGTATTGCAACTGAACAGAACTTGATTTGATTCTCTTAGCGAAATTATTTAAAATATGACAACGCACACTCCCTTTCCCTGTTGCCTACTTGGAGAAGTATTAGTAATCTTACAGTATATTAGAAAAAGAGTTTATAATTAAATGTGTAGTTATAAATCATTATGTATTTTAACCTTTCAGTTAAAACACAGAATTTTATAAATAAACTAACAATCTTGCTCTGTCTATTCCTTAATATACTTTTAATTATCTAAAACTTTGAGTGTGTATTTCTTAGTATATGAAATTCTTGTATGAGCCCTGAAAGTTTCGATTTGTGATTTTAAATGCAGAGCAAATATTTAATTCTTGATCTAAGAGTGAGAGGTTAGTTCAGTAATAAGACTTGCTAATCCCACTTTAAAATGTCATGGCATTCACAAATTATTCCAAAATTCTTCAAAGATAGGGGTTTTTAATGAGTTTAGTCATTCTATTGTATATTTCAAGATTGTCTGTATCTTTCTCCCTGTTACATTTTCCTTAACAATCTTGCCTTTTTTATTACATGATTTTTAATATCCCTCTTAACTCAAAGGTACTATTTTTTCTAATAGTAAATACGTTTTATTTTAGATAACTTAAAAAGATTATTATTAGAAAAAGTATTTCCTTCAATAAGACACATATGTATTTTATATACACCGCACAGTTTTTATGAAAAATGTAGTTATACTAATAACTTTGGAAGTGTTTAATATTTGGAAAACTATATGAATATCCTATGTTAATAGTATTAAAGTTAGCAACCTATAGACAGAGAATATGGACACTAATAGAAATTGCTTGATTATTTGAAGTAAAGCAAATAGGTTTATAGAATTATGACTAGTTATTTTTCTAAATGGAATTGTTTTGTATGGCTGTGTTTATTTTCTAGAAAGAAATGTTTTGGGTAAATTATAGAGGCTTTTCTTACTATGATTTTGTAGGCGTGTCATTAAGTCTTTTGGTTTAGAAAAGGGAACCTGCTTTATTAGGGTGAAGACAAAGAAAGATAAGGATGCTTATGTTTGAATAGAAGAAAGCTCCTAAATAGAGTGAAAAGTTTTTTAATTTATTCGGAAAGAAAACCTAACTAAACAATAATGATCCAGTTAGTAAGTTCAAGCTAGTCATTCTTAGCTTTGCTTCTGAGAGCTAAGAGTAATTATTCTCTTTGTAAAGAGTCAAGCAAATAAGAAACCAGGAAGAAGTGTATGGCTATCATTGTGAGTATAATGATGGGTCAGAAATACTGAATTAAGGTTAGGCTGGATGTACAAAAAAAAAAATGATGTTTTTGTAATAGCTGTGAAAGTATGTTTGGAAATGCTGAAGTTTATCATACTTAACAATGATACTAGGAAGTAAGTTTGGAGCATGAACATAGTCTGATATGAAAGCACCAAGAAGCCAAGTTTGTTAGTTTTTTAATATTTGTTATTTTAATAAATACATGTACCCCTCTTTATTAACCTTATTTTACCATTTAAAAATTTGATTTCTGCATGGTGGCAGAATGTCATCCAAGTATTATACTTAATGTGAATCAGTGTATTCAGCAGCAGTAATGAATTGTCTGCCCTTTTCTTGAAGCTGTGTTGTAGAAACCTGTTAAGCGTGTTCAGTTACACATTGCTTATCTACCCAATGTTCTGTTTGGTAGTCAAATGTCCATTTTGACTTTCAGGATATACTTTCTTTATGTGGGTTGAGAATGTGAGCCAAGAATATAATAATTTGCCACCAAACTTTTACTCTGATCCACAACCAATTATACCTTTCTTTCAATTTTCAGTTGAAGCCAGTGTTCATATTGGTCTTATAAAGTGGAATGATAGTCCGGAGAAGAATTTAACACATGCGTTCACAATAAAGAAGTGTATTGAAAGGATAGCACAATAATACAATGTTATTTAAAAGTTCTAGCAACTAAGTTTTAAAATTATTTTATGTAGGCTCCTTTTAGAACACATTTAAAACTTAATTTTGGAGATATCAGCTGTTTTAAGAGTCCTGATGGAAATTTTGTGATTCAATAAAAAAAACCTTCTCAGTCTGAAAACTGATTAATTGTTGTGTCTTATAAAACCTGATTTATTTTACACTTTTTTATACCAAGCATTACCATTATGAAGCTCTCCTTCTAATTGAGATTAATGTTTCTGAGCAAAGAAGTGGTTTGGAGGGCTGCATTCATTTTGAGTGCTGTTGTAATCAATTTTAGATACAGCATTCCACAATGGATCAGTTTGCATCCAAACCTGCCTTATTATGTAGAATTAACTCGTTGGTGATTGATAGTAATACTTCTCCATCTTGAGAAGTCATTTGTTTCCAAACAAGTGTGATGCCTTGTATGAGTTTCAAAATATTGCTTCTCATAATTAAAACATCCTTTTGGGGACATAATTTGAACTTTTTCTAAGAATTATATAAAGCATGAGGAAACAATTCATTAATGCATTTTCAATTAAAATAGCCTTTTTCCCCTCAAATACAATATGCCTCAAGGCATATTTTCTTGCCCATCAAGAGATTTTATAGCCTTTGCAGTCGTAAATGGTAATCATTATCCATCTAGGTTATTTCCTTTTTTGTTTATATCAACATTCTAGTTGAGTTTTATTCAGGGGTTTCCTAGAATTATGGGTGTACATTTTACACATGTAGGATAACTTTATTTTATAAGGTGGTAGGTATAATCCTGACAATGAAAGGTAATGCATGTGAAGGTAATTCCTTAATGGAAACATGGAAAGATGGTGACTATTATCCATTCCTACTGTGATATTTGCATTTGTTTCTTATTTTTATATGGTCAGCTTTTGCTTTATCACCTTTTTATTCTCTTCTGAAAAACTACTTTAAGATTTCCATAGCGTTTGGTCCATGTTGCATTGTTTATTGTAATACATGCTTATAGTCTCAATAAAATAAAGTATTAAAAGCATGGAATATAAGATTAATATAGATAAATATTCTAATAGACCCATAGTATATAGGATTTCTGAAAAAAAAAAATTTAACTGCTTTCTAGTTCATGTAAACTTCCCACAGTGACATTGTTCTTTACTTGCAGGAGAAAAAACTTGGTAGGAACTATGTTTCTTGTTATATTTTAATTTGCTTTTCTATAGATTATTGATGTTGGATTGGTGTTTTCCCAGCTTAAAACATTCATTTAAAACAGTTTGAAATGCTAAAATAATGCACTTTACCATTTACAAGGCATTATTTTAGACAACCATTAGAATATAAACTATCAAAATGCAGAAACATGCTCTAAGATGTATAGATATTTCATACCCCCAAAGCACAATAGGATTCATTCTTTTAAAGGAATTTTGATTATAGTTTTGATTAAATAACTCAGGTGATTGCCCAGTTAGAATACCTACATGAAATTCATTAAAGATCGTGATCTACTCAAACCTATGTCTTTCTGTTTTAAATTAGTCACTGTGCAAATTAATGTCAGTATCATAGGACATACTCATAAGTATAATAAGTAATTGATTGAAGCCATATCATGTAAGAATAATAATGATAATGAAGAGACTTTATAGCCCTGTCCATACTTTCTTGGAATCTTGGAATATTACAAGAGCTAGGATCGAGTATCCCTGACTTTTCAAAGAAGTTTATGATAGGTGGCAGTCTTAACTGAGTTCCTTGACTTGCTTCAGATAATAGGTAATTTAAATATGTTTAGGAGCATGTGTGGAGTGAAATGTAACATATTACCAAGCTTTGGTTACATTCTTTTTTTGCTAAGTTTAGGATTTAATAATCGCTTATGGAAATTTTTTTTTTTTTTACTATTTTCCCCACATTTATAGTCCTCTAGTTTACACTGGAACATGCAAAAAAAAGATAATGCCTTTTGAAAATGAAGTGCTTTGAGTAAATCATAGTGTATATATTCATACTTGCACTCACTTATATAAAATTGTAGTGTTTATATAATGATGTAAAAGTCATTGTGAGATACTGTTTGTTGATAACATCGTCTCAAATATTGTGGAATAATTTTTACTTCTATTAATGTAATTGGGAAGGGATGAGGATGATGTGATTTAGTGAGGTGGGACTGTATTATTTAATAATAACTAGCTATTGGATAACTGGGTCTACTTGGTCTCTGTCTCAAAACCAAAATGAGATAAGGGAAGGAGGAAGGAAGGAAAGAAAAGAGGAAAGGAGAGAAGAAGGAAAAGAAAAGAAAAGGGGGGGGGAGAAATTATGCATATGAATATCTTTTTAATGAGTGATTGTCCTTTGAACATTTTCTATGTGTAGCAGTCAGTTTGACAGGAAAAGCAGTCTAACAGGCAAATTTTGTCATTTAAGTTAATTGGGTAAGTACAGAAAACAACTTATAAGTTTTTTCACTTTTAAGGTATATGCATTTTAGATCTCTGCACAAGAATTAGAATTTTTTAAAATGAATCCAAGAGATTCCAAATATTGTATATAGTTCTTTATATTGATGGAGGAAAGAAAACATATTAACAGCTCTATTTCATAGGTGTGATTTCTTTGTATATGGGACTGAACACCAAGTTACAGTTTTCTATATAGAGACTTTTAAAAAACCCCAAAACGCTGATTATTTAAAAGACCATTTAGGAGGTAACTGTCAAAGGTCTCTTATCTTTGAAGATAAGGTTTTTAATCAATGTATTTTTGTCATTCTGTTATTTCTTCAATTATTAGCTACATTTGCCAGAATTCTTTATGATAAGTCCTCTTCAGATTGCCGTTATTTAGAAAGAAACAACAGCTTGGTGGTAATGACTGTGCTCCTTCAGTCAGCTTGTGAAGCCCCTCTGTGAATATACACGTAGTGAAACACCTCTGAATAGTAGGATGATGTGACTTCATGGTTCCTATTCTCCCCTCCCCTAAAGGAAAAGCTACTTTTTTATTAGAGTGGGTTGTTTCATCATGAGTTAAGTTACTCTCAACTAATATATTATGTTTAGAATTGTTGACTCCCCTCTCTGTGAGAGGAGGTGTCTTTTTGATAATAGGAGCCTTTCCAAAGAAGAGGTCCTCACAGAGCGACTCCAGCATCCTATTGTGTCCAGCATGTGGCTTCTATACTGCAATGGTCTTGTAGGAGAGTTCATGTTCTTGGACTACACTCTGGAAGGTATGTTATGCAGAGAGTGAAAAGACAGGGTGAAATTATTTTAATGTAATTTACAACAAGAAATGTGCGAAGTATGTTAATGGGTTTGCATGAAGCACATGCAAATATGCTTATATTGGACTGTGTTTATTTTGGTAATTTTAAATCTAACCGATTGAAAAGTATTCTTGTTGTTTATTTTCAGTCTACCAAATTGCTCTTTTAAAGTGTAACATGTATGCTAATACTTTTATGAGAGAATTTGGAGTTTGTCAACATGTAGGTGGAAAAAACTGGCAAGGCACTGGTTCTTTTAAATAGCTCTAAAAAAAAAAACTGATATAGGGCTTGTCATTTAAAATAATTATGTAAACCAGAAGAAGACAGCTGTAAATTTTATTTCTTTCAGAATTTATAATAACTTCCAGCTAAAGAAAGCTGTCAGTCCTATAGTTCTTGAAGAAGAAAAAAATCTGTGACTTTTTTTCCTCTTTGGAGCAGAAAAAGCATCTTGAACATAGTTATTATATTTTTCTATGCTTTTAATCAAAAATGAAATGAATATTTAAAATCATTTTTTTTCATTTTGTATAACGATGACAATAATAAATGTAGGCTAAAATTACTGCAAATAATAACAACTAATTTAGTCATTTAAATAAGTGACTCACTATAATATTGCAAAAGAATAAAAACTATAGTATAATCATATTTTGTCCCTTGATAGTCCCAGAAATAAGGCAGTCTTATAAGGTTATTGCTGAATGGTATGATAATATCATTATAATATCATACCATTGTGTCAAGTAGAATAACTTGACACAATGAAAATAACTGAAATGTTAATCCTCATCTTGTTAGCTAATACTTTCAGAAAATTCTAAAATAATTAGAAATGCTTTTTGAAAATAATCATACTTTCTAGGAAAAAGAAAGTATGCTTGTTGTCTTATAAAACTATCAATGAATTTAGATTCAGAATGGGGTGAAGGCTAAAGAGAACTTCTACCAGGATATTATCCTTCAAATTAAAACAGAGTAGGCATTTTCCATCTATAATATATTTATAAGTTAATATTTCCACTTAAGATTCAATTTGTTTTTTGCCCGTGAAGGTGCTAGCATATTTAACATTTAAATTAAATTTTAATTTAAACAAGAATTAAAGTTGTTACTGATAGGTAGCTATACCTATCAAACCAGAAATGAATCCTTACTTTTAAAGTAATTTTTATGCCTCTTTATAATTTTTTCTTGCCAAATATGAATAGAGCATCCTATTATGTTTTCTGTGATTAAAAAAATTATGTAAAGTAAAATTACTTTTCAGTGATTACTTTCATCCTAGAATATACAATCTTTGAGAGAAAAGACTCTGGCCTTATAAATTTTTTATAAACAATTTTGGTTTGTTAAGTTTATTTATCAATAAGATTTTTTAATTTAATTTTTACTAATTTAAAAAATCACATATGTAGCAGGGACTTTGAATCAATACTTTGTTAAAGATAAAATACTTAAAACATTTTTTTATCCTGTGTTTTGATGGTAATATAATTTTTAATTTTGTTTTAATTTATAAGATAACTAGTACACTATTTGTAGCATAGTGTTGTAACTTAAAGGAAAATAAATCAATGCAAAATTAAATTTATATTTAAAATTCTTCATGTAAGAACTTAAAGCACAATACCTTTTAGTTGAAAATATAGTCTCAAACAGAAAAGACCTAATTATATATATTTTCAGATTCAAGTATTGATTTATAAAGATATATGTTAAGAAACCTTAATAATTTAAATTATGTACCCTCATGGCTTTTATCATTTATGTTTTTACTACTCAGGGGACTTTAGATCTTTTTTATATTGGTAAAATGCTGTAGAGTCCATAATTAAAGAATTTAAAAATATTAGTAATGAAAACATACACTAACTGAAATCGGTATTTTTAAGGGAGACTAAAAAAGAAGATGATCAGATAAATCTGGCATTCCAAAAATTATAAAAATACCTTAATTTAATGAATATCATTTTATGTAATTTAGATACTTGATACTTGGTACTTAGATACTTGATACTTAGATATTTGATACTTGGGGATATCATTAATACACATGTATTCAAAATCCACACAGATAACCAAAATGTTATTTATTAGGAATGTGAAAGATGAATGATATATTATTTTATTGTCTTTAAGTCACACAGCCTGAATGCATTTGTAAAATAAATGTTAAATTTTAAGATACATACTCTTGGTATTCTGGTTTAAGGTAATTTCAATAAAAGTATAATCTTGCATTTCATTTAAGTATGATGTTAGCAAGTTGGGTAACCCTCAATCAGTATAGCTATGACAGAAGTCTAATCTCTTTTTCTTCAAGTTTTGTATAAAATCTGAGCTTTCAAATCTAGTCCAACTCCACTATGCAGGTGTTTGATATCTTGTGACAAGTGAGAGATCTGGAGAGGACCAAGTGCTTGTTCTACGAGATGCCATCAGTTAATTCTCCTCCCATCATCTGATGAAAGTAGCTTTTAGAAACTATATTGTACTTCAGGTGGGAATTTTAACATATCAAGTTTGGTATATTTTATATTTAGCTATCAGCAAAAGGTAATGTGAATTACTTAAAACAAATCATTAATGTATCACATATTTCATTTAAATGTGATGTAAGATATGTGGATTGGTTGTGTGTTTGCCACTTGAACTTCGAACAGGCTATATAATTCACTTTGAAAATTTTAAATGTTGAAGAAAGCAAGGTATAATTCTTAGTCTCGGAAAAATATTAATGTAAGCCTTCTAGGGATTGTTTTTTATTATTTTATTTTTATCCTTTTAGAAACATCTATACCTCTGGTTAAGTCTGGAACATGACTATTTGATTTAGGAATACATATAAATTATTAATGCACATTTTGCTTTTTTTTTTTTTCCGAAGGAAAGTATCTCAAAGGCATTTTGGATGAGGTTCTGGTTTTTTCAGGATTAAAAATCTTTGGTATAAATAGCTAATTTTGGTGGAAGAGTGTTACATAGTTTTTAAGTCCTCGTTACTACTTTTAAAAGAATAGCCCATCGGGAATAGGAAGCTTTGTGGATAAGCTGCCACTCTTTGATGAAGGATTATACATTCTTCCCTAAATCTGTGATCCCAGAATCTATTACACAATAGTTTTATCAAGTAGCACTAGACTGGTCATCATTGCATTTTCTTTCAAAAGTTAATTGGTTCTTTTCACAAATCTAATATTTATGTAGAATTTTAGTCTAAATATGTATTTCAGGAATTAATAGATTCTGCTCCTAGAATCCAGAGGTTAATATTTTGATGCAAGATACTATAATGAAGCCAGAGAAGTTTTGAAGATGCTTTTCCATTTATGCCAGATGAGCACTGCATTGATTATTATGGAGTACTCAGTCATTTAAGTGGCTCACCTATTCAGTAATGTCTGCACAATCCGTGACCCGATGGAAGTTCTCCATACGCGTTCCCCCTTGTTAGTAACATTTAAAGCAACTTGAGAAGGAAAATAGTGACCTATAAGAATGAAGCCATCATATATATGTGAGGGTTAGTTAATTTTCTCTGAACACGTATATAAAATAGTAAGCATGGTCATGGATTTCAAAAAAGAAAATGAAATAACATTGTGTTATGTGAGTATATTCCCATTAAGAATAAACAGATTCTTGCAAAGCTTTGATAAAAATGACATGAATGATAAAAATGATTCTTATTCTAAAGAGACCAATATTTCTTTTTGGTCAAAGAAATATATTAAAACTTAAGTGGTCAGATTGCATAATTAATTGTGTTTATATTTATATCAGTTTCCATTGAGTCAGTGTTGATCAAATAGAAGTCAATTGATACTATTAAAAATTGAAAAGTTTCAATTATTGGTTAAGAGAGACATTTTAATTGTAAAACACAAGTGATGCCACATAAAAAAGCATAATTTATTATGGGCCATTAATTTGACTTAATAAATGGTCTCATTTCTGAGGCTACTAGCTTCTAAAATTTAAAAAGAGTAGCAAAACTAAGAGTGTTATAAAAATTGCCAAGTGAGGAAATACAGCAAGTTTTTTTACAGTTTAAATAATTCTGGTGTTTCTATACTTAATGAAACATACTATCAACTTCAAAAGATAGGTTTATATAATTGTCATATTTCTGTTCTGAAGTATCATCTTCTTAAAGATTATATGTATATAAAGATATATGAATATAAAAATTGCTTTCTATTTTTAAATATTAAATTGAAAATATTTATAATAAGGAACCTATTTTCAAAGACTATTTTGATGATTACTTTAATATGATAGTTGATTATTAGGACTTGATAAAGGATTATAGACTTTTATAACGTGTAAGTGTTATGTTGAAAATAAATAATACTATCTAGAAACTGTCTGGATATAACCAAATTTAAATTATTTTATAATATTTTTTAGAAGAAAAAGAACTTAAATTTAAGACTTTCAAGTATTTTAGGTAATGTCCAGATTTCCAATTTATTGCTAGTAAAACATAAGGTTTGATATGTATCTTAAATTATTGTCTGGTTGAGAAACATTATTCATCAAGTTGGCTATAATTCTTAGAATGTATGTGTTTTAATTTAGTGTTTAGGAGTAATACAGATTAAGGATTTTGAAGAGCAGGTTTTCTTTCTATCTTTCATCAGCTCTGTAGCTGAACCCTTACAATCCCTTTCTTCATTATTCTAAGCCACTATCAGATTCTAATCTTTGCTGTCTCCACAGCTGTTTGAGCTTTTTTTTTGGCAAATGTAATTACAAGTACATGTGTTTTGTGCAACTCACTTCCTATAAATGTTGATAAAGGAAGGTTACAGGAAAGTAGGGCTATGATGTATATAGATCCATGGATGACCTATCAGTTTAAAAATCATTATGCCACTGGTTATTAGAAAGAATTACAAATGTTAAAATACAAAAACTTTGGCTTAACTGATATTAGGCAAAACAAAACAAAATCACTGAAAATTTAAAAATTTCTCCAGAAAAAAATTCATGTCTATATAATTAAGCATCATTGAATCAAGAGAGTACCATACTTCTATGGGTCATTTTTCTAAAGTGATGGCCATAATTTAAACTCTAAACAAAATATGATAGCTTTTTTCACTTTTTAAAAATCCATTAAAATATAGAGAGAAATTTATTAAACCCTTGCATATCATTTGATATGCCAAGTTGCAGAATGATTGATGTGACATGGGCACTTAAGAAATGTGCAGTGATTTAATTCTGAAATTAGAGTGCTTTTTGGAGAAAATTCAGCATATTTACTTGCATTCACATTAGGTACAGAACAAAGTGGTAAACTCTAGCCATTTATGAACCTTCAGAAATGTTAAATTTGTAAACTTTTAAGGACAGCATGTCTTTTTTATTTGTAGTATCTCTCATTTATAATACCATAATTTTTTCAATCTGTCTGTACAGTAGAGTAGAACTAGATATCTCTATGAATAAATGAAGATATTTTCTGAGATTAGAAAAGTGTAGAAAAATTATTGAGGTCAATACCATTTTTAGTTGTCACGTTGTTTATAAACACAATTATTTTGGTTTTCTTCTTATTTGAGATTCTAGAGAATATCTGTCATCTGGTAAAAATTATTTGCAGTATAAGGAGGGCAGGTGAGGGATGGGATAAATTAAGCCTCTTTTGGAGAAGATAGACCTATATGTGTTACATCATTTTTCTGGTACTTTTCATGTGAGCATAGTTAATGTGGAAAAAGCATTCAAATGTAGAACTAAAATAGGGAAAACGATTGCTTCAGGGAAACTTTTGAGAGTTGTTCAGGGAGTAATTCATCGTTTACCAGTCAAAACTTAAAAATTTTCTCCTCTTATGTTTAATATATTAGAAATTAATAATGAACCACTGCCATTGAACCTATAAATATTATGAGCCTATATAAATATAATAAAACTGTGATCTGATTTGAATGTATATCTTCATTTTTAATGTGTACCTTATTTATACAGCCATTTTCCCTCTCTAAACTCAGTTCATATAAATCAAATCCCACATCTTTTGTCAGTGCTTTTGGGTCCAAGTGACTGTGTCCTAGGGAAGATGAGAAGAAATACAACATGATCTCAGACACCTAGGAAGTTTTCATTTCTTGTTAAGGCAGGATATAAAGAGATGACTGATAGTAATTAAGGTTAGTTAAAGAGGTAATGGAAGAATTACTATTTTGGTCAAACTGTACTCTAATGGCCCATGGATCTTTGAAATGCCAGAGAACTGAAGGGGATACCAAAACTAATGGTTCTGGCATGCTCCCTTCCTGCAGCCTACAGTCCTTAGCAGTGCCTTGAAACTCTGTGGACATTGGAAGGGCCCCTGAGATGCTAACTAACAAACAAAGGCTCCCTGGGGCTCATACGTGTTTAAAAGCATGGTGAGCAGAGAGAATCAGAACACATGGCTTATTCTTCCCCTCCCTACCCACCCTCAGCCACAGACACCCAACAAAGTGGAGCATTGGAAATCAGTGACCTGGGAAGAACAAAGGGTGACCAATCACCTCCTTCCCTGGGGAATAACCTGGCAAAATGTCTGTTGCACGCTTGCCCACAAAAACCCTGTGAAGGCAGAGACCTTTCTCCCCTGTTCTCGGTGGAGCCTCAGCTGCTGCCACAGTGCCTGGCCCTGAGGAGTCCATCAGTAAATAATTGATGCGGGAATGAAATCTTCCCTCACTCTACATCAATGTCAAGTGTCCTCACTAGAGAAAAGCCCCTCTCCACAAAAGATCTGTGGCCTCTAGGCTTAGGTCATCACCTTGGACTGCTCATGTTCCAAAAGTCTATGGTTCTGTTATTTTTAAGATCGCCTGTGATTCGTGTTAAATGTGTTCTGCCAACAAAGAGTTGTCAGCATTCAGAGGAGAACAAAAGATATGGCTGTAGACTGTAGATCTCTGGAAAAAGACAGGCGTGTGACCAGGAGTGGTAAAGGTATTCCAGGAGAGGGAAACAGAATGAGCGGCAGAGCAATCAACGGTAGCAAACCTAACTTCATGACCAGGTAACGATAATGCCAGCAGGTAACACAGATGGATGAACTTGGCCAGGTTATTTGCATATTAAATTTTCACCTCTACCAAGATGTATGTTCCCTCATATTTCTTAAAATATGTAGTTCTCTTGGTCTCTTGTTTTTCCATTTTTGAAAGGAACATTGGTACAGAGAAGTATTTCTTTTTTTTTTTTTTTGTAATATTCCTTTGTATTAGAAATTATGTTTAGTTCAGTAATATGTGAGCATTGGTTAGAGGCTTTCCCAAGAAATATTTCTTTACTGTTAGAAAAAAACAACAGAGCGAGTTTGATGATAAAGGATGCTGACGCAGCCTCAGAGTCAGAGAGACATAGGGAGTGGTGAGGACTGTGAACTAACGGGCACGTGCTTCCTCCAAAAGGAGATGCCACTTCGCGCCTCTAGACTAGTTTTTGCCATGTGAGGGGGAAATCTAATGTTGCCAGATTGTGAGATTTTTCAAGAAATGCCAGCAGATGAATTATGTGAAATCTCTAGAATTTTAAATGTTAGCCTGTTGGGTGGGGGGAAACCCATATACACACAAAATATAGAGATAAAACAAAACAGGCTGGCTGAGTTTGGCACTTGGGCCACCAGTATGTGGCCTGGGATTCATATTATGGATTTGGAAGACTGCAGATGAGCAGTAGGACTAGAGCAAAGGATCCCCCATGGAGAGCTTGGGTCCAGATTGTGGATAATCTTAAATGTCATCCTCTTCTACTCCTTTTGGAGGAGAAAATGTTTTCAGTTTGCAGTACACTTCTTCCTGATTTGAAACAGGAAGCCAGGCTGCCAGCCAGCCTTCTGTAAGAATTATTCATGCCAAGGAAGCAAAGGGTTAAGTGCCACTAGCAGTTAGGGCCTGTTCTTTTGCCCTGTCATCCAACTATTTCAGATCCCTCTCTCCCCAGCTCCGTCTTCTGCCCCCCAGCAACTGAGTGTACCAGACTCTTGACACCCTTAATACATTTTGGGAAAGCTCCAATGGCTAGCTATAAATAATATATATATGTGTGTGTGTGTTCCCTTATACACATATTGCTAGTATTTCAATGTTGCTTGAATGCTAATACTAAATTCTCTAAGAAAGGAAGATCCAGAGTTAAGTATGACCTATCAGATTAGGTTGTAACCATCATATTAAATTGGATAAAAAGAACAATAAAATTCCCTGGCCGTGCTGTTTTTCATTACTTTGTGGTGACCAAGTTGGGCTCTGGATGGAACTAGAGAAGTCTTCAAATCCCATTTCTATCATTTGCTTGCTAGTGCCCTTGGTTAAAGTCACTTCTGAACAAGGAGTTGGTAACGAGGGCTCCGGGTGTTGCTGTTGGCAGGCTCCTGGTACACAGCACCGCACACACTGTAGACACCGTGGCGATGGTGATGGCTGTAGTGGCTTCAGGCATTGTCAGTGGCACCATGTAGAGAACATCGTGCTCACCAGTGTGGTTTTATGGAGAGAGTTGGAGTCAAATTTGGAGACTGAGATTCAAGTCCCAGCTGTACTTTGGGGTTACTTCCATCTCCATAAAACTGGCATGCAAACGTGCCCACTTGTGGTGTGGCTGTGACAATAAAATGAGTTAAAGCACGGAGAGGACTTAACGTGAGTCAGGTGTGCAGTGGGCGATAGATAATGTGCGTGAGTACCCGTGCGTGTGTGTATTATTAGGATGGTGACACGCACTTTCCAGCTGCCAGACTGATGGGACCGTCAGCTCTCTAATTTAGGTAAGAATAATGAGAAAGCAGAGATGGAACTTCTGCTCTTTACTTGGGCTGTCACCTAGAATCATCTTTCTTCTAATTAATGAAATTTTTAACGGCATTGATCCCCTGGCTTGCTGAGTTACCCATTAGAAGTGCTAAACTCAAGGGGAGCAGGAGTTGAGTTCCACTGTTCCAGTCTAGCCGGTGGATAGCCCGCAAAGTGAAAGCATGCTATGTCTTGTCTGGGGAGCGGTGTACACTATAGTGCTAATTAGATTAGTGAACGCCCATAGTGAGGATCTAGAATCACTTAAGAAAAGAGGGTAATCTGTGTGATGCATTTTACCAATATTTACAGGAGAAGCTTTTTGACATTTCGGGGATATAAAATTATCTTTAAAATTTACTTAGACACATCCGTTAGTGATATCAGATGACTACGATACTTTATGGAAAAAAAAAAACATTTTGAGAGAGTCAATATTTTAAATATATTCTGGTTCTTCATTTTTTTAATGGAAATAATTGGCCACTTTTTTCCACATTACTGTTTGAATGACCTAAATATATACTATTTATTTATTTATTCATACTCTCGCTCTGTTGCCCCAGGTAGAGTGCAGTGGCGTCATCACAGCTCACTGCAACCTTAAACTCCCTGGTTCAAGTGAGCCTCCTGCCTCAGCTTCCTGAGTAGCTGGGACTACAGGCATGTGCCACCACTCCCAGCTAATTAATCTTTCTATTTTTTGTAGAGAGGGGATCTCGATTTTCCTCAGGCTGGTCTTGAACTGCTGACCTCATGCAATACTTCCGCCTCAGCTTCCCAAAGTGCTGGGATTGCAGGCGTGAGCCACTGCGCCCAACCACTATTTAAATCACAATATTTAGAGATTCCAGAAAACTTTTCATGGAAATTTTGTGCCCAAATTTTATAATATATTTAAAGTATATTGATTTATTGAGTAAAATAATTATAAACCAAACTTTGAATATAATATGTTTGTATTTCATTAACAGAATTACTTAGCATTTGGATAGGTCTTGTTTGTTTCTTTTAAAAATGTGTGACACAGACACGAATGCCATGTGATCTCACTTATATGTGGAATCATAAAAAGTTGAACTCATGTAAGTAGACAGAGGCTGGGCTGGGGGCTGCAGGGGAGTGGGGGGACTTTGGTCAGTGGGTACGAAGTTTCCTTTAGATATGAGAGTAAGTGCTGGTGTTTTGTTGCATAGTAAGGGGACTGTAGTTAATAATATGATGTATTATATACTTCAAAATAGCTAAAAGAGAGGATTTTAGATGTTGTCACTACAAAGAAATGATAAATATTTGAGGTCATAAATGTGCTAATTAGCCTCATTTGCTCATTCCACAATGTATACATGTAGGGTAACATTACATTGTACCCCATAAATTATATATACTTGTTACTTACCAATCAAAAATGAGATTTTAAAGATTAAAAAATTTTATGATGCAAACTTGTATGCACTCACATGCGGGTTTCCAGCTCAAGTGATCCTCCTGCCTCAGCCTCCTGAGTAGCTGGAATTACAAGCACGAGCCACCAAGCCTAGACAATTTCTTAATGTTATGCTGAAAAGCAAATTTTTTGTTAGTTTGTTTTGTTTTGAGACAGCGTCTTGCTCGGTTGCCCTAGCTAGAGTGTAGTGGCATGATCATAGCTTACTGCAACCTCAAACTCCCAGGCTTAAGCAATCCTAATGGCTCAGCCTCCTGAATAGCTGTGACTCTGAGTGTGAATCAGTATGCCCAGCTAATTTTTCTATTTTTTGTAGAGACAGGGTCTTTCTCTTGCTTAGGTTGGCTGAAAAGAAGATTTTAAACATTTGTCTGTGAAACGTTAGTTAACTCTGATGAAAGGAAGTCTTTTGTCTTTCTACTCAAATGTCTTTAGTAAGTTATTATTTATTAAGCACCTATTATGAGCCCAATGTTAGCTTAGATTCTGTGAGAGTCTAAGAAATGGGTGCAAAAATAAAATAAGACATATATTTTCAAAGTGCCAAAGAAATGTGCGATAATTATTGAGAGCAGTGCTAACAATGTAAGGCTAAAATTAAATCTGAAGATGTGTAGCACAAACTGTATACTCTATAGGAACTCGAGGAAGAGAGAAGAACATGTAGGATGATATTAATTCAAATGTCATCTCGACCTCATCATTTCCAATGCTATTTTCCATTTCCAGTTATATTTTTGGTCTCTGTCTTAGCCTATTTGTGCTGCTATGACAAGATAGCTGAGATTGGGTAATTTACAGACAATAGAAATGTATTTCTCACAGTTGGGAGGATGGGAAGCCCAAGATCAAGGTGCCAGCAGGTTCAGAGTCTGGTGAGAGTGCAGTCAGTCTGCTTCCATGGTGACACCGCGAATGCTGCGTCCTCTCGAGGGGGACGATTGTTGTGTCCTCACGTGGCAGAAGGGACAGAAGGGCAAAAAGGACCTAGCTAGTTCCCTGTAGCCTTTGTAAAAGGCACAAATTCTACCTAGCGGCCCCACCTCTTAATACTGTTGCATTGGAGATTAAGTTTCAACATGAATTTTGGAGGAGACACAAACAAGCGTAAGAGTCATCTTCAAGACAGCTTCATTCCTCACTACCCACGTCGGATCAGTCATCAAGTCTTGCTGATTCCCACTTCGTAGCTTTTCTGGTAGCCACCCCTCCCTTCCAGCCTCCCTGCCAGTTTCCTCATTTGGGCTCTCATCTTCCCTCATCTTGATGACTGCAGGATGTCTTCTGTCTTGTTCCCACCAACAGTCTTCTGTCTCTCCAATCCGTTTTTCTGGATTGCCTCTGGAGAGTATCCTCTGTAACACCCTCATCTGATCGTGCTACTGTCCCTATAAACTCACAGTGACCACCTTCATCAGATGAAGCCCAGACTCCTTGGCATGGGAGTCAAGGTATGTACTATGTGATTTGGCCACGACCTTCCCAACCCACCTGTCAGAGCATCTCCTGTGCACAGTGCACTTCACACAGGTGGATTTCCTTATTGTCTCCCAAGCATGGGATGAGTCTTCCCATTTCTGGGTTGGGTTAAACATTCTTTGGGAAATTGTTCTTGATTCTCTCAGTAGAATTAGTTATTCACGTCTCTCTCATTCTCCTCCCCTACTGCTATAGTATTTGTATACCTATTTAGCATTTAGCTCATTCTGCACTTTTAGTTTATTAGAATTAAAGAGTCTAAAAATTTAGACATCATACATATGGAGCCCCTTAATTTTAAATGGGGCAGAACTGAGCGTCAGATAAATGTGTAGCTATATCCAAAGACTGCATTGCAGCTGTCCTTGCATTTGCTCTCAGCATCATTGCCTAAGAGGAGCTCGATTTCCTTTGCTCTGTGACATCTCAGCAACTCCTTCTCTGCTTGGTTAGCATCTTGTCCTTTTCTGTTTGGCCTGTAGTCCTAAGACACAAGCCCTTAGACCCCCTGCCTTCCCACTGTGTCCACTCTTCCACTCCGGGTGATATCATAGATTCTTGCAGCTTTAGTGTTCGCTCATAAGCTGACAGTTCACACATATTCCACTTAAAACTTCTCTTTGTAGCTCCAGACCTGTATATCCAGGGGGATCTTCTAACTTATTATCATCCAAACAGGGTTGATTTGCAAGTGAGAGTGGGTACTACACGACAGGATGCCAGGACAACTAGCATAAACTGGCAGAGTCCTGAGCCAGCAGGTATCTGTGGTCATCTTAGGTATACTGAACCATTTGACATACACTCTTGGGTGTCTCCAGGCTCCTAAAACTAACATGTGATCTGAATTTTTGATCTTTTCTTGCAGAACCCCTCTCAGTGGGCTCAGTCTCAGTGTGACATGATTGTCCATCAAGTTATCAACCCAGAAACATCAAACACATCCTTGACCCTTTCCTTCACCTCACTCCTTGTGTCCAGTTCAGCACAACATCTAGTTTGTTTTACTTCCTAAATATCTTTTGAAATCATATTCTTTTTTTTTTCTCTCCACCCTTGCTGTTCTAATCCAAGCTCCCTTGACATCTGGACTGGACTCACACAGTAGCTTTCTAATTGATGTATTGGCATTCCATGTGGACCCTCCTTGGATTCATTCTCTAAATCTCAGTCCCAGTGATCTTTTAAGGATGCAGAGGATCATACCATCCCTACTTTAAAACAATCCCTAGCACCAAACCCCTTATGTCTGTCTTTTCCACTTGAGTGTAATGCCCCTAAAGCTAGGGACCTTGTTTATTTTCCTCCCCTTTCTTTAGCCAGTAGCATGGCATAGCACCTCATGCATAGTCCTTGATGCGTAGTTATTGACTGAATGAGCAGATGAATCAAAGACCCAGGATTCTGAAACTTGACCTCAGACTGCTAGTTCTACAGTCTCTGTGTCCTTTTTTTCCCTTCAATGATTTTAACCTTCTTGAAGGCACAGGTTATACCATTCTATTATTTACTGTTCTATTCTTTCTCATTTTGGAAATGGGATATTCTTGTCTACCCTTTGTTTATTCAGTTCTTTTCAACCATACCTACACCTTAGAATCACCTAGGGAGCTCTCAAAAAGCACCATTGCTAGGATTTCACCCCAAACTAATTAATTCAGAATCTTTAGATGTGGGACCTGGTTATGATATGTAACTTTTAAGGCCTCTCTGGTGTCTCTAAGGCACATTTTCTGAGGCTGAGAGACAACTGGTTTAAATCTAATCATGCTCCAAGTCCCATCTCAAGCAACATCTCCTTCAGGAAAGCTCATGGATCCTTCATTTTGTCTTAGGACTTAGTGGGGTATAGTATTATATGATCAATATTTATTTCATTATTTTAGGATTTCCTTTCCAGATGTGTTGTAGGATCCATCAGGGCTGAGATTATGCATTAGATTTATGAAGTTGCTGAGGACCCAAAACTTACTTTATCATTTCCTTTTATTTGACTGAAGTCCGCTTGTTACTTTGCAAAGATCATGGATTGATAAACAAGATAAGTCTTTATAAACTGACTTTTGATTTGTGACTGCCTCTATGGTTTGATATCTCTGCATACTTTCCTTATCTATTCTGTCTTATTCCTGACCTGCTATTGAGCTGTCTTGAGTCAGGTGGTGACCTGGAGCCTAGGTCTACCTAGTCAGCCTTCTGCTAGGAAAAGCAGACTAAGCAGATGTCTCCTTATACCATTTAGAAAACCAGTTTTCCATCGGGATCTTGGAGACTTTAGGAAGTATTTATACAGCTGCTATAGGCTCGTTTTGTTGTAGCATGTAGCAAATTGAATAGAAACCTAAAATGCACACTAACTCCTCTTTCACTCTTTCTTTGGGCAGGGGTGATGGAAAAACGATTTCTTAAATGTGTATATACATATGCTGACCCTTGTTACTACTACTCCATTGTCCCATTGGTAAAGACCACCAAATTTAGTGTGGTTGCTTTGTGAGGATATTTTCCCAAGGGTGTTAGTCACAGAGCAGGTTTTAAAACTCTTTCCTCAGGCACAGTTGCAACTTTCCAAAGGAAGCTACAAAGTCAGATAACTTCACAGCCCCTTTTCCTAAAGGCACTCTTGTGGGCTCCAGCGTTGATGATGTGATTGAGAGAGGAGTGTATGGAGGCCTCCTGCACTTCTGTCTCGGGCTCCGCACCTCACAGTCACAGCCTTTTGGCACAGATGAATCTTGAAGTTTCATCTTGAATGTTTAGTGGCATCATCAACTGAGGTAGATTTCAGCATCATTTGGCTGCTGCTGGGGGAAGCTTTGTGCCGACTGACCCCAGACCACCGACCGTTTAGCAAAAATGCCCATAGCATGGAAGTAATATTTTGAGCAGTTTTCTGATAGACTTTGAAATTTATTTCTAGCCAAATTCCTGCTGCCTTTTTTTTTTAAAAAAAAAAATCCAGATGTTTACTCTTGTGTAATTTTGTATTATAATTGTTAAACCCTAGGTTTTGTTTTGTTTTGTTTTTAGATTTAGACTATCATAAAGGTAAAGAGAAAAAGCAAACTATGTTTAGAACTTTAGCTAAATTTGTTTAGTGGATAATGTTCTGTGTTGGATTTAAAATGGGATTATGTATAAAATGGAGCTAATCAACTGTGGGTTCTGGCATACTGCATGGTTAATTGTAGATCCTAAGAAGCTAAGTGTACTTCAAGTTCAGTATTTATGTAAAACCACTAAGATAACATCTTGCTGTGTAATCTTTGCTGGGGCTCAAGCTGACTGACTACAATGGCTGGCATTTCACTGTTCTCACACTTACAAAAATAAAATCAGAAAGCATGAGAGGATACAGAAAGACATCTGGTAGTACAAAATGAAGACATTTATCAAAAAGGATGCCTTTTTTCCTTTTAAAAACTGCAAAACATTTGTTTCATCCCATTATGCTTAAAAGTGTACGCTCCACATAATTAGTAGAAAGTTGAATGAATAACAGTAAGTTGGAATAAATATTTTCTCTTGCGTTCAGTAAGAGCTCGACTTTATTTTTCTGTTAAATGTCTTGCCTCAGTATACTGATCATGCTAATTTATAATCTAAATGGTTAATTAAATTCAGGAGGCTTATTGCAATGTAGAAGTTGGTGAAGAATAAGGGTGACATATTGGGGAAAAAAGAATTCTTTTGCAGACCTGTGTCTTTCAAAGAAATGGCTTTTAACTTCCCTTGTAGAACTATACTTGTTACAATTATAAATGATACAGAATATTAGTAATTGCGTCAAATTTGGATATTATTATAAGATATTTAGTAAAAGGGACAAACTTGAATTTCTGATCATGCTGCTATATCTCTCAATTAGAGGGAGGTGAGTTACATATAATTATAAACTAAGGGAAGTAGACCCAAAACCTGTGCATGAAATTAAACACATCATCTTATAGATTCTTTCAGCATCAATAAATGTCTCTCTTGTTAATATATTATTGTGACTTACCAAAAAAAAAAGTAATTTTCATAAAGTCACTATTACACTGTATGTAAAAGTTTAAAAGGTAACTTTAAATGTGACATGAATTGTATTAATAGGTATGAAAAGTTGCTTTAATTTTGGAAATTTGTGTTGAATTCTCTTTTCTAAACTGACACCTCTTTTAATGCTGCTAAATAGCCCATTGCCTATTTTATCTTTTCATTTATGTTGGCTATTTTCATTTATATGTTCTGAAAAAAATAACACACTGTATGTGCCCAATTTTTCAGAGCATTTGTTTATATTTACAGGCTTAAAAAATCATTCACATAGTCAAAGTGACTAATGTTTAAAAGTGACATATAGGGAAAAAAGGGTGTGTGTGTGTGTGTGTAGAGATATATCATATGATCACATATCTGTACACACATACACACACACACACTTTTGTGTTGATGAATGTCACCTCCAAAGATCTGTACATTTAACTGCTATTAATCAATGGTTCTTGAAAATTAATGAGATTAATTCATAAATCAAATGATTTTGAAGTCTGCAGTCTGGCTATTCAGATTGGTTAATTCTGTTCCCTGAGACAGACTAACTGAGTACAAATTTGGGATACAGCATTTCAGAAGATCCTGCTGATTCTACCATCAGTTTTGAACATTTATTGTAAAGATACCTTTAAACTCTAATGGGAGAGACAGCAGGATTCTCCCAAAAATTCAAGTAAAAATCTGCAGAAGAAAAAAGTCTCCTGAGATGGATTGAATTCTTCTGAAGAGAAAAATATATAATTTACTACCACCTAAAATATTAATGAAGATATATGTGAGGAGCTTTTTAGAGGAGGATTTATCTTATATTTATTATCAGAAAGTGCTGTGAATTTAAAATCTTTCTTTTGCCTAACTCAAACAGAATTTCCAGGAGTAATGAAAAACGTATGATTCTTGACCATTTTGTTTATGAAATATCTAGTCTGAGATATCTCTGCTGGAGTAATAACTTCCGGCATAATTTACACTGGCGTTTGTTAACTGCAAAAGACCTCTCCATTGGGGGTTAAGAATATTTAATCCTTTAAAGCTGACATATATAACATGTAGCTATGTCAGCTACAGCTGTTTCTAAACATCAGTAACAAAATTATAGACAGGTTTTGAAGCTTCTGTGGTGGGAATGAATACATCTGAGGATTCAACTTGCTGACAGTGTTTATGTAATTTAATCTTACCATCTGGTAGAAAGTAAACATTTTTTATAAAATTAAAGTTTATAAAGTGAATTGCTTATACTTTCCAATTGTTGTGAATGAGAAATTCAAGTGTAGTTTCATTGAAGAATGAATGGAGATTCTGCTACTATTTGGGAAGAATACTGGATTGCAATTGATTTTGATGTTTAATCTGCATAGGTTTCTTAAACAGTACACAAATTGGCATTTTCATCTCAGCTTAGGATTTAGCATTTCATGCTTCATGCATTCCTTTAATATGCATGTTTTTATTTTTTGTATTTTACACAGAAGAAACCAAAGCTCAGCAACTTGTATCTCAGTAATCTCACAGTGATACACAAATAAAATGCACATCTGAACTGAAAAGAAATGGTTTATTTATTGTATTCCATACTTTTTACATAGTGATATTTGTATAATATTCATTTAGCTGTTGTGTAAATTATTGTGGCATAATCTAATGTGTTCATTTTACAAGTAGCACCTTTTCCCTCTCCTTAGAAGTTGGCAAATTAGCAGATTTTTGTGAAATTGACAAATTGGTCTACAAACCCTGCCAAGTTCAAACTTTATACATCTGACCTAGACATTTTGCTTGAAATAAATATACAGGCTGATAGACTCTTGTGTTTATAGTTGTGCCCGTGTTAAATTGAAAGTCTGTGCTCTATGATGATGTAATAAAATTTAATTAGTTGTAAGTCAGGTTTTGGTTTAGCAGTAATTAGTTTAGTGTATAATTATTACCTCTAATAGCAATCTGAAATCTACAAGCATTTTGATCTTTTTCTAAGTTTAGAAAAAACAAGGACTCTAAGATTTGTAACAGAAATAGCAATAATAAAACCAAATTAGCTAATTTCATTAGACAAATCATGGAAAATGTTAAGTGGCAGAGTAAAATTTCAGTTATGATGTATGTGTATCATGTTGAGCGGGGACATAAAATATTTTAAAGTGAGGTTTTTCTCATATTCAGTTAAAACAAACTAATGAGACTTTTGATGCTTCTTACTATTTAAAGTAATATCTTAGTTGATGTGCATGTGTCATGTTGAGTGGGTACATAAAATATTTTAAAGTGAGGTTTTTCTCATATTCAATTAAAACAAACTAATGAGACTTTTGACATTTCTTACTATTTAAAGTGCATTATCTATGATTTTGCATGGCAGAATTTAATGTTATTCATGTAAAAGCTATTGTAGAATGATCAACAGGATCAACACACGCTTTAAAAATCAAGGAAATTATATTAATAAACTTGAAAATTACCTTTTACTCATTTTGTCCTGACAAGTTTTTAAAAAATTTTACCTGTAAGTATTCCAACAGGATAAAAAGTAGCTTTCAGCTAATAAAGTAGTTACATAAAAATATATTATATAAGTAACTCTATACAAACTTCTAAATTGGTAAATCTAATAAATTAAAAAGTATAATGGTTCTATGAGTTCATAGATACCATTATATTTAATTAGTCTATGAATCCAATACTGAATTATGGAGGTAGTAAGATTTACTTTTGGCATTTTTCTACTTCTCCCTTCAATGCCTTTCTAGAATAAGAATCTCTCTTTATTTTTTCTTTTATGAGCCAAGTGCTGCCTCATTTCTATTTTTAAAAATATGTTTAGCAGCCTTTTTATTTTCTCAAAATTTATTGTTATTTTTAACTTAAAATTTATAACCCAGATACACTGGTTATAATCTACAGCAATAGGTCAGTACCAATGTGTTTTCCACACCAAAGATTCTGTTTCTCATTATTTAGCTGTATGACTTTAGAACATTTAGATAAAAATGAAAAGTTCAATAAATAGTATGTATTTTAAATAGTGCAGCCTTAGTAAAAAGGGATAAGTTGATGTCACAAGGCTATTAAATAGTTTAAAATAAATTTTCAAAGCATAATAACTGATTTTTATAAGCTGAGTTTAGGTTTACTACAAATTTATAGAAAATATTTAAATTTTCTATTTCTTTGATAATATTTTTTCCCTTCGTTATTCTACTTTGTTAGTAAAGGATCTGTTTTGACTTCAAAAGAGGTCTTATGTTATGATCATTTCTATTTGGCAAGGAGAAAGAAGTGATTTGAAATAAAATATTCATGAACTGACATAATTAAAAATATTAACCAAGACATCTAAATTGGCTTTTATAGCATACTATTATAAATATTTACTTAGGTCTTTGTGAAATGTCCATCATGGTATACATATATTGTACATAGGATATAATTTTAGTTTTTATAAATTTGAATTTATATTTATTAACACATGTTGGTCTGGCATTAATGCTGAGGCAAGAAGTGTGTTCTGCAGACCTAGTAGGTGCATAGTACAGGACTGTGGGGGCAGGGAAAGAATGCCAGGAGGGGAACTCTGAATCAGTTGATAGTCTTCAAAGTGAGATAAGACATGCCCATTAAAGTTAGCAATACAAAATAATATATATTAATAATTAGGTGCCAAATGAGAGATTAATAAAAGATGAGATTGGTTTGTTGCTTTAGGCTATTTCTGAGTAGAATTACCATCCATCCTAAGTTTGGTACTCAGCCTTATAGAAATTTGACTTCATTAGTTCCCTGGCTTTGAGAACCAAGTGCACGAGACACTGTTTAAGAAATCAAGGCTTTACTAAATTATATTGGGATATAACGTTGTGCCCAAAATGCTTTTAAGGATTACTTTGGGCACTGGCAATCAAGGTACTTGAAAAACTGAGAAACTATAATAATAAAGTTAACTGGGTGGATTTAAAATGATTTATTCATAAATCTAGTAAGTTACTAATTGAGTCCTACTAGGTGCAAAGACTATGGTAGGAACTATGAGAAATAGAATATTTTGGTGAATGTGTTTCTACCATCCAAAAACATACAAGGTGGTAAAGATCTTGTATTACAATATATGAACAGCATTTAGATTCAAAGTAGTAGTGTTTTGGTGAATATTTTATCCAAACAGATGCTAGTACCTTGAGAATCCTTACTGCAATATGATGAAATGGATATGCTTAATGTGGAGTAAAGTTAATAATTCTTTCCCAAATACTAACATGAATAAACGTGAGTAGTTGACTTTGTGACCACATAAATATGAACAAAAAGAAAGAAACCAAAAAAGTCTTACATTTAATCCTAGGTTCTCAGAATAATTTTTTTTTAAAGCTATTTTCTAATCCCAATCTGACTATCTTAATTAAATTTCTTGTTTCTGTCAAATGGGAGTGGAGAATGGCAAGTAGTTTTAAAATATGCATTTAGTCAACAAATATTTACTACTTGCCGTGCACACGAGGATTCAGCTCCTAAGAAACAGCATTTGGACACTTCTAGCTCTAAAGTGATGAAGACAGGCCTGGTTCCTGCCTTCATGCATTTAAGGTGACAATGGAATGTCAGAGAGAAAATCCAGCAGGATTTGAAGATTCATGACAAGAGTTCAAGGAAAATGCTTCAGAATTTTTGGTGATACGCGTTTAGAAGTAAGTCGTGGTTAAGGCCTGAGAGAGAATAAATGTGTAATTGGAAAGAAATAAAAAAGCAAAGACTTAAGAACTAAAATGTGAGTAAAGCTTTCAATGAGTAAGCAAGAAACAGATGATGAGCCAGTGATGGGAATGGAAGTCATGGGTATGGGGTTTGGAAAAGAGTCAAGGTCATGTGCACAGTCATTGGCCTGTGTGACCAGAGAGCTTCCAAATGGGAAGACTGACAGATAGTACTGAAAGGCCCTGAAGAATGAAGTTTCCATGAGAGCCTTTATACTTGATGAGAAGGAAATGAATGTCGTCTATGGACTCTAGAACACAGTAGGTGAAAATGAGACATGAGAAATATGGAAAAATCATATCTATAGCTTGTTATACAAACCCAACAGTGAAAGGAAGGTGACAGCTTGAACAAGAAGAATATCTACGGGAGGTTTAGAAATAGCATGTAGATAAATATTGAGACCAATTCTTCTTGCATGTAAGTTCTCTACGGCTATGTCTGGACTACTATTGAAGATTTTTATGTTTTATATTATAAATTTTGATTTTTGAATGGGTTCTTTGGTGGTAAAAACTAGAAAAAAATTGCTGTTTTTTTTTTTTTTATTAAGAATATGTTATAGTTACTTTTTTGTAAATTGTAAAGCATCATTCGAAAGGCAGACTAAAAAATTGTTTTCCCAGAAATTAAGATTAATTTATTCAAATACTGTGGTCTATATATCTAGTTTTTCTTGATGACAAAATTACGTTGTCTCAGGAAATTTCTCTTTATCCATTAACTACATCAGTTTGGATATGAAGGATAGTATGTGTAAGAGTAAGCATTATTTTTTAATAGATTCATGAAAATAAAAGCAAACTTATATATTATCTATTAGAAATTTAATTTATATACAGTTTTTTTTTTTTTTTGAGACAGAGTCTCGCTTTGTTGCCTAGGCTAGAGTAAGTACCGTGGCGTCAGCCTAGCTCACAGCAGCCTCAAACTCCTGGGCTCAAGCAATCCTTCTGCCTCAGCCTCCCGAGTAGCTGGGACTACAGGCATGTGCCACCATGCCCGGCTAATTTTTTCTATATATATTAGTTGGCCAATTAATTTCTTTCTATTTATGGTAGAGACGGGGTCTCACTCTTGCTCAGGCTGGTTTCGAACTCCTGACCTTGAGCAATCCGCCCGCCTCGGCCTCCCAGAGTGCTAGGATTACGGGCTTGAGCTATCGCGCCCGGCTTATATACTTATATACAGAACTGTTTCCTTATTTTTCCTCTTTCTTCTTTTGGGATTCTTGAAACGCAAATCTATATATAGCTACAAAACAAAAACTCTAGGCATTCTGTGTTTTTCCTCTTCTGATTTCATCTAAAGAAAGCCTCCTTAGCTACCAGTTCACACCTATACACACACATAGACACACATTCATCTTTTCACAAGGGGGTTGTGCCCCTTAATCTCAGATTACTTGAGTGACCCGCAGTATTGGAAACAGTCAAATACTTGGGTGCAGTAGTTGTCAGATTGAACCCCACTGGGGAGAAGGATACAGTTAAACTGATGTTAGGAAATCGAGAAAATAATTGAAACTGGAGAACTCTAGTCCATTAATCTGGAGGTTCCCTGTATAACCAATAAGCTTTAATATCCAATTTAATGAAAGATGCTGATTTCACTTTCCAGAGCAGAAAATTAATTGGTAGCTATAATTTAAGTTTGGTCTCCTTTCTAATTGAAAGAATGTCTAAAGGGAGGGGGGAAACATTTTTATTCCACTCATTTTCACTATTTAATTCCTTTTTTAAAGAAAAGTTTTATTACAAGTATTGACATTTTCATTATTTCAATCGGAATATTTAATTTGTTACACATTATCTCTAAGTAGGAAAAAAAAAACCTTTAAAGACCACAAACAGTTTAATGAACTTGCAATCTATTCTCTGGGTTTGCAGGTGTGAGGATTAAATTCACCCAGGAAGAAACTGGCATATAACAATGTTTCAGAAAATGCATTTTGAGATAGACAACATGATCATAGTATATTTTACCTTTTCACAATGTTAGAAATTAATTTTATTGGTAACTCTTGACAACCTACTATGCTATTTTTTTTAAAGAATTTCATTGGCAGCTGGCCAAGCCATGATACTATATTGAATAACTGATGCTTACACTTGAGGCAAGGTTTTTTCCTACCTTTATCACCTTAGGTGTCTGCTTCATTAAAAAAAGTACATAGATATATAGATAAATGTACAAACCACAAAAAGTCTATATGCTAGTGAATACCACAGAAAGATTTTGTAACCTTTTTTATTTAAAAAAATTGCTGCTCCTTTCATTACTCCACTGCATAATTCTAAAATCAAGGCAAAATCCCTGAGTGCTCGCACGGAAGTGCCATCAGAATAAAGAGGCAGGCCCATAGGAGTGTGGCCTATTTAAAATATCTGAAAATAACTTAAGAGAAGACCCTCCTACTTTTTCCTCTGCCAAAGAGATACCAGCAGAGCAGGAAAGGTTTTAGCTGTTTGATTGTCAATTATTCTCCTGGTATAAGGCCAGGCGATGCTGGAATGGTACGTCTGTTGAAGATGATTGCTTCTGTAAGGCTTAGCCCAGTTGGTCTGCATGAGGGCAGTGTAGGAAAGAGCCAGTGTAATTGACTTGCTGAGCCACTCAATTTGAAAAGTCGGTTAATCATCTTTCATCGAAAGTCAATGTGTCTTTGCATGTCCGTATGCACATGGGTGCGTGTGGGTGCACGTGGGTGTTTGTGAACACAGGCAGAGTGTCTCAGGGGTCTGAGAATAGGGTCTTTTCTACACAATCGGAATGATCTCCCTGCTGCACAGTTAATGAATTGTATTATGGTAGCTCCTGCTATTTTCCGTTGTGGGGTGACTCATTGGATCAAAATTAACTATGCCTTAAACAATATTTTAGTTAAATGATGCTTCTAGTGATAGTTTATAGTTTAGTCATAGTTAATGATGTTTTATTTAATAAGTTAGGCCTTATGAAATATGCAGGATAAATATCATTCTTTAAGATCATATACTGTTACTAGCATCTTCAGGCAACAAAAGGGCAGGGCAGGGCGTGGCTTACTTTAGGTGTGTAATGAATGATGTTAGGAGAATGAATGAATCTATAAGTGGCACATTTTAGAGGCAGGATAGCATAGTGGTTAAGAATGTGTGCTTTGAAACTAACCCACCTCTGTTTGGATTACACCTCTACCACTTATTGCCTGTGTGACTTTGGGCAAATTACCTACTGTCTGGTTCAGTGTCATCATCTTCAAAATGGGGATAATAGTAGTACTTATCTCATAGGTTTGTAAGGAGGCTTAAAGAGTTTATATATAGTAAAGGTTGTCAGAATCATACCTGGTACATAATTAACGTTCAGGAAGTGCTAATGATTATTACTAATAGTATTTAAATGAATACATACAATATTCTTTGGCTTCAGAATATTCTTTTAGAATCACTAGTTGTAAACTGTAATTATTTTGTTAAAATAATCACTGACATTTACTTAATGTTTTATAGTTGGCAGAACTCTTTTCGCATATACATTTTAAAAATTTGATATGCTATTTTATTCACACCTTATGAGATGGGCATGTATAATATTTGAGCATTTTAGAGATGATTAGTTAAGTTACTTTCATGAAAAGCTGACCTGTGAGAATCAATTCTGAGTGAGATAATTCCCATTGGAACCCACATGGGGTCGAGCAAGGAGCAAAGGCCTCCTGCGTTTAGCTCTGCCAGGTGGGTGCTGGGGGTCGGGTGGTGCTTCACAAAGGCTCATGGTTTCCCTCTGCCTTGTATGAGGTGTTACCAGCCCATTGCCTGATTCAGACACTGAGACCCAATGATAAATTTAATTCTTTTTAATGTGTGATGATCCAGAATTGAACCATATGAAGTAGCCCCCAAAACATTTCCTTTTCACAATCTAAAAACTGTCTTACAAATTCTTCTGCCCCCTTGTACTGCAGTTCCCGTTCAGAATCACTACACAGAACCCACTCACTCAGAGAATCATGACCCGGGCCCTGTCTCTACCTACTGTTCTTTGGCCTCAGTCAAACTGGTGCTCCAGATTCACTCTATTTTGGGGACATTTCTGCTATGAAACCACCCTAAATATTCTCAAATTAGGCAATTACAATGTTATCTTCAAATCATGATTGAAATAAAAAAGGAATTTTCTTTTATTTAAAATGATAACATATTTGGAGTATGTTTTGTTTTGCTGTACTCTCAAAACTGTTTAAATTGATGTTACTGGTTAAAAGTTTTGAGATTCAGATGAGACAACATTTAAACGATTCCTGAGAAGTCAAGGGAATTTAATTCATGGGCGAAAGACATAAATTTTTGTCCACTATTTTGTATGTTTTGGTATGAATTTTGCTGCTCTTAGAGTCAGCTCCTGTTAAAACACTCTTTAAGTGTTTTATGTATGTAAAACGTATGTATCTTCTTAATAGATTGTAAGCACCTCACGGGCAGGATTGGTGTTTGTAATTATTTTTCTCCCTACAAAACAGCGCACCGTATTTAATATAGATCAGCTATTAAATACATGATCGACTTGCTCATCCATAACTCAAACTTCTGTGCCTTTAATAACCCCAAATGTCTCCAAGATTTGCGGCGGCTGAGAGCATTCGGATAACTAAATTGCCCACTTTATTCTTTTAGATAGATGGCATCAATTTCTACCGCCTCGCCAAAAAATTATGTAGGCCAGAGATAGAACTTTCCTAATAAATTTTACAACCAGCTCCTGAGAGGCCAGTGAAAGATCATTACCTTCCCAACACTGTTGATCTTCTCTGTGGCTTTTGTAGTGATTCAAACAATGTGACAGTAGCCAACCCCCATGGACGAGTTTAATAGAATTAAGGAAATATGAAGCTACAAATGTACATACTAACATTGCATAAAATCCATGTCTTGCATGTTCAGGATTTCTCTTGTTTCAGGTCTTATAATTTCTCCTAATATGTGTGTTTCCCTTCTAAATTAATAACAGTAATTTTGTTAGCTATGGAATATTGGAATATATTAGTTTTAAAAACATTAAGTTGAATTCATTACCTAATTATTTCTAAAAAAAAAAAAAAAGACACGAAACAACTTCATAATCATTTTCTTCTATTGTCTTTGAGGCTTCCGACTTTTCCCAAATATTTATGGCTATGTATTTTACCTGGGACCATTTAGGTATTCTAAAATGTTTTCTAGTTAATTTCTGTATATCAGCTCCTTAAACAGGTGATGCAGTTATATTACTTCATCTAATGCACCTGTAAATCTTCAATGCCAAATATTTAAAAGCAAAAGTCAATATTGGGGTGAAGGAAATGTGCCACTGTATATATTTTAGAATAAGTGAAATAAGTTGTTTTCAACTGAGTCCTTTATATGGTTTTAATTCTTCTGTATTGGCTAACTGAAGAACAGTGTATTGTCTTTAAGGTGAGAATTTTTGTATTAAATAACTAAAGTAAATTGTAAAAATTGCTGAGCAAAACATATCTAAATCTTGTATTTAAATTAGATTTAATTTCAAAACGCTTTTAAGGACCCCTTGTACTGATTCCCTTGGTGGTCTTTCAAAAGCCAGGTATCTGGGATTGTCTGCAGCCTGCTCTAAAAGCACCCCAGGCTTTGGATTAATACAAGAGAGCTGCCTTTTATTTAGCAGTGCCTATTTACATAATGCCTGTTCATTTAAACTCACTTGGAATGTATGGCCAAGATGAACTCAAACCAGAGTGAGTCAGCAGCCGATGGTCTTGTTTTTTCATTGAATTAATTTTAAAATATCCCTCTCTCCCACTGCTAGAATGAAAAAAAACTACTGTAGTGGCATTTCTTAATTCAACTGCTGTATCCTTAAGGGCAATTTAGGAATAACTACTGTACACTTTATAACAATATATATCAGAACAGGAAATTTTTAAAAATCAGTACATCTATTAAACATTTAAGTCTTATGAAATATGCTATAATTTATATAACAGAGCAACAACAGTATTGCAAACCTCAAGGTGATCTCTGCTCCAAAACTGTCATTTCGTTTTCACAGAATACATTTTTACTTAATCCTTTGATTCAGTTTTCAAGTTCAAAAAGTATGCTTGTGTGTGTATGTGTATGTGTGAAATACAAAGTTTTTCAATGTGATCTTTGTCTTCTCAATATTGGTTATTTTTAAAATGCAGTTAGTCAAATTTAATGTTATATGATAAGATGTTTTCTTTAACTTTAAACTTTTACATGACTTGTGAGTATGTTTGTGGCTTAGTGGGGAAAAAAATATGGCTAACCTTTGTCACTTTTTTCAGACCTCACATTCAGATCTACTTTTGTGTTCTTCCCTTAGAAGGTTAGATAGTATCGGCTTTGTATTATGGGCAGGAATCCACTTTGCTAAATTACAGCTTGTTTTAAGTATTTACTTAAGTATTTGTGGTACCGAAGTCCTTAATAGTTGCAGTAGCACGCACACTAGAAATTTAAATAAAACCTACTTTCAGGGCAAAAAAAAAAACAAAACAGGATCCTTTTCTTAATGTGAACTTTGAATTAGGAAAATGCTGCTTTGGAAAGTTTATTTTCATTCATAACATTTTAACACTTATTTTTCTTTGGCTTTTACCAAATGACTTGAACTTGAAAATATTGATATTTAGTTACATATATATGGAGAATGATAATCCCACCTGTGTGTCTCCATTAGTTGCCTCTGTTTTCCCCTAGAGTTAATGTGATGTTTATCTGCTGTTACACTTTAGTTATCTTTTTAAAATACTTATTTGACATCTTTCTTTAGCATGCATTTATACAGTGATTAAATCTTGCCATCTACCTTAATTTCATCTTATGATGTTATTTATAAAGTAGAGCATTTTTATACTTCTTTAAATTGGTTAAGTTTCATAAAGTTAGTTTGTATGAATAAATGGCCAGGCCCTTTTAAATTCAATTTTATTCAGTATGCATGTAAAAATATAAATTATTTCTTACTGTTCTTGATAATTTTTTTGGCATTTTTTTCAGAAGTACTCTTAGTAGAATTACATTTGTTAAGTAACAATTTTGCTTTTCTTTCATTAAAAAGAAAAAACTCACTGCTCTTCTTAATAAATCACATCAATTCATTAATTTTTATTTTGTTTTATTTTATTTTACATATATACATATATGCATATATATATTTGCTTTCTGGCTGTCACCTGACTTCAGAATGAGTTTTTAAAAATTTTAGTAGCAATAACCTAGTTTTTTTTTTTTTTTACCTACATGGACATGTGAGCCTGCTTTGTGCAGCAAATCAAAACCCAGCAACCAAGTGAACTAATAAACACTAAGAATGAAACAACTTTCTTAGGAATTACAATCAGCTATTCTGTATACATAAACTAATCAGCACTGTTTCATTCCTTCCTTTACTATTCCCCTTGAACCTTGAACCTAACAATAAGAAATAATAGAAAACCAAAGCCCTGCTATGGCTCACTAAACTAACACCCTTAAAAAGCATTTGACTGTGACTGGATATGAATGAGAATGTTCTCCAAATCTTCAGCTGAAAGATGAGGCCCTCCTGTGGGAGTCTTTAATTGTTTTCCTCTTTTTTCTCCGCGGGAGCCACAGAGCTCAGCTTTTTAACAAAACCAGTATTAGTGAGTAGATCAAAACCAAACCTCTAATATGCTCAGTATTTGGCCACCTTTTTATAAAGTTAATCAAACCTGTTAAGAAAAATGTAAAGTGGCAGAATGTAATATTCCGGAAGGAAATTCCATAATATAAAATTCCAACAGTTTGACCCTGTGGTAGCTGTTTACTTAAAAAAAAAAAGTTACTTATTTTCAGCAGAGCTAACTGGTCAGTTTGGTTAAAGACTTACTTCATTTATGTGTCGAACACCTTTGTAACTCCAAGATGAGTGTTTATAATATATGGATCATATTTTGTCAGGTTATTTATCTTCAGCATTGCTTTAACTGTAAAATTATAGTATAATGCATAATCAATCACCAATCATATTTTATGAAAAATAAATCAGTTGTAAATGTTCCACTGTTTCTGGCTAATGTTCTGTTTATTTTTAAAATTTGGTTTTTAGTTTCGGTTTTGAAAGAATTTACTAAGTAGCATGTCCTTTGACTTTAAAACAGAAATCATTGAGCTCATGTGCATATGCTCAGGATGTAAACAATTTTCGGACTGATAGAAGGAAAACTTAATATACAGTTATAAAATTCACTTTCTTCTTTTGGAGAATTATTGCTGATGGAAAATATTTCACTGTCCAATTGGATGGTCATGCCCTCCTAGATAAGCTATGAGAAATAGTAAGAAAATTTTAGACTTGGTTTCAACAAAGGGCAGTTTTTTTGTTTTTTTTTTTAAATATGATATCATTTCAAGGGCAACCCCTTCCTTCAAGAATCTCTTCTATTATTCCGTGATGCCTAACTAATTCCAGTAAAATTTCATTCCTATTTTGGGTGAATGAACTACTCCCAATTAAAATGTTAATATCTATTGGTCACTTATTTCTAAGCTTGAGCTTTTAACTATCAAACTTTGTCCTGTATGAAGGGAAGAATAAGTTCAGGGTAATAAAGTACAGAAAACATGGAGGCATAGATTTTTTGGTCTCAGTAAAGGATCCAGGAGGTAGGATAAGGGTATTAAATGAAAAGATGAATGATTACTAAAATTAAGATTGCCCTAATAGAAAATTTTGTTGTGGGAAGACCTTATAATGGTTCAGGTACAAGTACAGTGGGAGAATGATTTATAAGATTATATGCATTTCAGCCGGGCGCGGTAGCTCACGCCTGTCATCCTAGCACTCTGGGAAGCCGAGGCGGACGGATTGCTCAAGGTCAGGAGTTCGAAACCAGCCTGAGCAAGAACGAGACCCTGTCTCTACTATAAATAGAAATAAATTAATTGGCAAACTAATATATATAGAAAAAATTAGCCGGGCATGGTGGCGCATGCCTGTAGTCCCAGCTACTCGGGAGGCTGAGGCAGCAGGATTGCTTGAGCCCAGGAGTTTGAGGTTGCTGTGAGCTAGGCTGAAGCCATGGCAGTCACTCTAGCCTCCTGGGCAACAAAGCGAGACTCTGTCTCAAAAAAAAAAGAAAAAAAAGATTATATGCATTTCTTGTTGATCTAATGATTTCAAATTGCAAAGTGTGATCTTGCCTACTAGCAGTGATGTTTTAGGCTGTAACTTTGAACCTCCACGCCCTGGATTCTCAGCTAAGCTCTACTAGTTAACATTTTGTGTTCTTAGGCAGGTAACTTCAATGAGCCTCAGTTTCCACCCCTGTAAGATGCCTGTCTCCTAGGATTATTGGAATGATGAAGGAAGATTATATGTGTAGAAAGAACCTACAAGGCACATTATTGGTTGTTAATATTTTAAATATCGCTGATTTTTATAATTATCCAAACATTCCAAACAACCATACAATATAATTTAAATTCAGCATACCAGTAACCTGTTATGATTAGCTAAGGAAGATTCAGGACAAACCCTTTCTGGAATGTGGAATTTGAATTAAATACTTTATTAATTTTTGCAAAACAGAAAAATTAGAGAAAACGGGCAGAAAGAATATGTTTACAGGACAAAGTCTTTATTCTGATTAGGAGAAATATGCATCAATTTGATGAGAATATTAGAGGAAACTTGAACAGTTAAGTTATATTAATAACTGAAAAATTATGGAGTTGCAGAAAATTAAGGGTGGAATTATGTTTTTAAAGATTAGAATTGCATTTTAGAAGAAACTAGAATTTCCTGAGAAATATTGAAGGCTACCTTAATCAACACAAAATCCACCCAGAAGATGCCGCCCTGTTTTGAGCCATTTATTAAAGGATTCCATGCTTTCATGCTCAAAGAGGCGGGAGATAGAGGGCCTTGTCCATATTTCTTGCTTGAGGAAAGGACCTTGATTATGATTCATTCATATGCAGTTGCGGGACCAAGGACTACTTTGGTGGAAATAATTTCTAGTCCCAGGAACTCAAAGGAAGTCTCCTAGAATGATAAGGAATGAATTGGGGAAGGATAATTTCCTTTCCTTCTTTTCTAGTTATTTCAGCTAAAGTTTAACATACTGAGAGACCAGATAACATATGTCCATTTTTTATCGGCATTTTCATTTTTACCATGTTTTGAACCATGTGCATGTTTACAGAACTGTCCCAAGTAGAAGCATGCCAAAATTGTGAGAGTTATTTCTGAAAAAGCAGCTAACCTTATCTGATCATATTAAATTAATACCACATAGATTTATTTTACATATTTCTTATTTTTTTATAGTACTCTAGTTTACTTGGTCTTTTACACTCTAGTCTTTAGAGGGGAATAAATAGCAAACATACGAGTATCCTCAAATATCTGAGTTTAGTAAAGTTGAAATATATTCTATATTAAAACTACAAATGGTGTTTGCTGTGTTTATATAAAAAAACCCAATAGTTATATGTTTTCATCTCGATAAAGAAAGTGGTAGTTCTGTCTGTTTCGTTATTCCAAAAGAAATGTTTTATAAATTTTGTAAAATGCTGACCAGCAGTTTTACTCTTCAACTTCAAAAAGTTCAATACTATAAAAGCTGATTTGAAATTACAGCAAGAATGCTTTAGGTTAGACAAGCAGAATATTTTTGTACAACAAAGATTTTTAAGCAAGCTGTACTAGAAGGTTATTACAAGTTCATTCCCAGTAGACCTCTGGGTTTCTAAGACTGAAATTTCTGGAATAGAAGTTAATCAAATCCTTTTATTGAGTATGCAAATCACTCTACTGGGCCTCTGGAGAGTTACATGGGATGTTTCTTTCTTTAAAGAGTTTACAATTTGTTGTAGAAACAAGATAAAATCATATGAAAGCACCAACAATCTCTAAAAATTGCCATTGCATCACAGACTTAAACACTTAATAAAATATACTTGATGATAGCAAAAATATAATTATAAAGGGATGCATGAGATGCATGGTTGAATACTATTTTTGGAAAAAGAATAGATTTCTTATTACTGTAATGCAAATGTTTAGTGTCTGAAAAAATTAAAGTGTGTTTTAAAATTTAACCAAACCTTTTCAAGATAAACACAGCCAGCCTCTTTCGATTATTTGTCATATATAACCCAGTATTTTTTGTCTTCTTTTGGAGGAGGTATAGATAGAACCACCTAGCTAATCCTCACAGAGAAGAAATTTATGTGGTCTTGATGAGTAAAATGAGTAGTCTCTTTTCTTTCTCCACCGAGCTAAAATTATTTTGTTCTAATCATGTGAAAAACATCTATTCAGATTTTTGGAAGGAAGACAGAAGCTGTCAAAGAAAGGATAGCAAATATGGCTTGGGGTATCTTCCATCAGTCTTAAAATCATCTCATTTACTTCCTTTTATCTATGTAGTCATCTAAGCAATGTAACCTATTTTCTCAGTTCCATTAACTTTAGTGCCATCTCCGGCTTCTGATCAGCAATTGAACAAAGTTTTTAGTTGATGGCACCATAGCATAAACAGAGCATTCTTTTCAAACACTTATCACTGTTTGAACAGAAACTGTTTTACATATTCTTTACAATGATCTGTTATTTAGACTAGATTGGGAATCTGATCAAAGGCAGTGTGAGTCACACTGAATCTTTGGCTTTTCTGAATTTAAGGTCAGCATTTGAGCTAGGAACTCAAAAAGAAAAAAAAAAATTCATTCTTACCTAGACAACAAAGGCCTTGTAGCCATTGCTATCTTGTTAGTCTTTTCTGAGTAGTCTCACCAGACAGAGCTCGTCAGTTATAATTCCATCATTACTCTTTCTAACAGCCCTTCAAGCCTTGTGCTCTTCAAAGTAGCACAGAGCACTGTATGCAGCTGGCCCCACCACTCAGAGCAAGAAGCTGAAACAAAATGATGCCAACTGACTTTAAGGCAATTTCCTTCCCTCTGTGGAAATTTCTGCTTCTTATATTGAATCGATTCACTGAGTGAAACTTGACCTCTTGTTACAGTGCATACACTTTGCAATGTGCTCAAGTAATTCAAAATGAAATACCAGTTGTGTATAGAAAATACAAAAACCTGACGATAGGATGTCCAGCTTGTTTTGAAAATGAAAATGCCTTTAAAATCTGCTTTTCTATTAAGAAAGCTACATTTGCCAAAACATTAGATTTTTCCCGCTCATTGTGAGATAATTAAAGTGATGGATTCTAGCCTCAACTATTGTAAGCACATAGTTAGGCTTCCTTTATATGTGTGGAAGCTGAAATGGGAAAATTTCACACTTAATTAAAAGAAAAGAAAAATTCTCTTTACTAGATGGTGTTTTTTGACCTCAAGTATTAAAATGATTGTTTCATGTTTTCAATTTCCCGTGTGTGTGTGCACACCCAAGCTTGTGTATGTGTGTGTGTAGACAGTCCTTAGGAGAGGAAACATACTCACATTAACTTTATGTCAGTAATTGTTAAAATGTAGGGAAAGTTAGCAGGTTTAAGAGTACAAGAAATAAAAATATTTGGATGAAATTGATATATAATCATTTAAAACATAAACATTGTTTAAATTCTTCCTTTTATAAAATTTACCTGTTATAAAACAATAACTTCTCATATGTATTAATCAAGGCCATTGAATTCATACTGAAGGAAAATGGGTTTATGTTTTTAATGATGGAAGATTACTTGCTTATTTTTAATAACTGAAGATTACTTACTTCACTGGAACTTCTTACATTTGTAACATACTATGTACTGGGAAGGGATGCTAAACCATGTATATATGCACAGAATGAATACATTCCAACGCAGCCAATTTATTGACTTCTTGATCAATACTGATCACTACATTTGTCTTAATTGAGTGCCAACTCATGTCAGTAAGATAGATCATTTTTAAAAAGTCCTGTTTATATTAGCTTAGATACCTTGGGTAAGAAATACACTAATGTATCTCATAAATATTATATATATTTATATAAAATTCTACTTTATTGAATAATTTGTGTTAGGCATCTCATTTCTCCAGATTTTCTAAAATTCAGGCAGTTGGTGTGAGGGTGGAGGTAGGAGGTATTGGCAGAGACAGCACTGCTTCTTCAGATCTTTAATAAATGCAATTAGTTGAATTTTCTGCCTTGCCTTTTTTTTTTTAATAGAGAAGCAATTGTAGTGTAAAAAGAGCAGTTGTTTGACTATATTATTTAATTAAACAGACTTTCCTTCCTTATTCTTTAAAAAGAAAAGCAGTTATTCAAAGCATAAAAAGAAAAAAAGAGATTAAAAATAATGGTCTGTAAACTTTGCAAAGTACATAAGAAAACCTCATTAATTCTGGATATTTAAAGTATAAACAAATCTAAAATAAATATGAGAAAGTACAAGAACAGAAATCTTTTGAAGAAAAACAGCATTCTAAATTCATTCTAGTTCTTTTTAAAAACACATTTAGCAAATAATTATAAACAAAAGCAAGATGATTATCAGAACTCATGTGGTAAGTAAATTTATTAACAGATGCTTTTGTATACAATGAAGTTCGTGAAGCTGTTAATATCTTTAAGAGATTGTATTCCTTTGGGTATGAGCACTGTCCTCATTGAGTAAAAGGAGATTTGAATTTTTGTAAAGAATAAAAAATGTTCATCAGCTCCCCTCAAATGAGGACTGACACCCAAATGGAAAAGCCCACTTCTTAGAAACCTTTGTATTTCTCTCCCACCCTCTTTTTTTTTTTGAAGGGTAGAACTCAGAAATGGGCTTGCTCATTTTATGAAGGCACTGCTATGATAGCAGAAGCCATAAAAGGAAAGAATTCTTTGCTTGAACAGAAATTAATTAGGAAAAAATGAAGAAGAAAAGAAAAGCTCTTAAGTCAGTGGCTTAAAAAAACGTTCTAACAGCTGTAATATGAGAGAACATACTAACACATTTTTTAATATAATTATATGAAAAAGACATTTTTATATTTCCCTCTTCTAGCATAAAAAGAGTTTTTTGTCAAGCAGTTACAATTTATTCCTTATGGAAACTGCTGTATTATTGTCTGATGGCCATTTTAGATCTATAAAACGAAATGGATTAAAGAAAATTAAACAGTATTTTTAAGTGTCTACAGCTTGTGGCACGTTAGCAACAATCTATGTGAAACAGTACCAAAAATTAAGCTTAGGTTTCCAAGACTTTGTTGTACTGTAATACAATACTTAAATGTTTAGCCCTGAAAGTTTGTTTTGAAATACAATTTTGAAGGTCTCCATAATTTGGGGAGGTAAAATGAGATACAACCAAGTGTAAACACATTATATTTAACATATGTCATATATTCTATTTGATATATATATTTATTCTGCCTCACTTTGTTATAAGTATTTTAAAACTCTGATAAGTAAAATGAGTGCTTTTGAGAGTCAGAAAAATTATATTCTTGCCCAGAACTTGTCACTAACCATGTGGCTTTAGGTAAATCAAACTCACTTGGCCTCACCCCATCTGTAGATGAGCTGATTGGATGCCGTTTCTGAAATCTCAGAATTTCTCAAGATTCTTATTATTATAGTATCCAGTGTCATCTTCTAACATTAAATTAAACATCCAGAAATGGCTCCTTATCTCTCAGGACACTTAATGCCCTGATAAAATCTTGTGCATGTCCACCGGAAGTGTCTAATCTACTACAGGTGAATTGCATGTTGCAAAGAATGGTTGAAGTAGATATTTTGAAGTGGTTTGAATATGACTTTGTTAGCTGTTCTGTTCTGTTCATATTATTAAATGAGTGAGTAAAGTAAAAGTGACAAGAAATGAAGGGTAATGATTTGACAGTATCAAATGGTCAGGGTGTCAAAATGCTAAGTAATTGCAAAGAGGGAAGCATGATACAGTCCAACATGAGTCCTCTAATAATTAGAGCTCCTTGGGGCAAGGCCAGCAGTCTTCACCAAAGCGTCTAGCCCTGCTGAGTGCTATAGATGTGCAATGAATATTTACTGATGATCAACTCATGTCCACTTTGTCTATCATGTGTTTCTGTATGCCAAAGTTAATCTTAACCAAATTGCTTATAATTCAACAATTTTTTAAAATACTGTATACTATAATAGACACAATTATGTTAAATATTTTAATATTTTGAGCTCTAATCAAAATATTGCTGCTTTTAAAAGTTGTAAGACTTTGAGCTCTTACTCCAGAGGGTAGAGGGGGCACGGGCAATATATGTAAGCTTAACACTTGTACGCCCATAATACGCTAAAGAAAAAAAAAAAGTTGTAAGACTTTGAAGGAAAGTAAATAAGTAAATGGAAAGTTTGCAATATTAAAAAAAATCAAAATATTAAAATTAATGTAATTCTGTTTTTTTTGCATTTTACAGTCACCAGAATTTATTGTGAGATATCATTGTTGTTATCTTGTTTTTAACTTGATAATGTGTAACAGGTGACTTTGATGTGTGATTCTTGGTGGCCTTCCTTCTCCTGGGGTTGGAAGACTGTAACTCTAGCTTGGTGAGATTTTCTGGATTAAGTGGGTGTGATCACTCAAACGTCACTAGTACATCAATGCTTTACACTTTTGTCTCATACAAAAAAAAAATATTCTATGAAGGATAGACTCTGTAATAAGTGGGACATTTCAGCTCTGTATACTACACTCGTAATATGGCAGCACAACCAGAAACACCAAAGTTTATATTTTTAGATGGATGGATGCACTTAAGCAAGTCAGAAGCTGAGGGAAAAGACCCACTGGGAAACCAGACAGGGAGACTGTGCAGCATGTGACCTTGAGATGAGAAGGCTGATGTGTGAGACGCAAAGTCCTACGCTCATTTCTGAGGCTTTTCTAGACATATGTCTGGGTGAGTACGGTTTCAGACCGCCCCCACACATCTCAAAAGTTGGTGGTCTGGAAGACTTCCAAAAGGGTGTGGACTGCAGTTTTTGAAGAAGCATAATTAGTCATGCTCATAAATCAGTATGCACGTGTGTGTGTGTGTGTGTGTGTGTGTGTGTGTGTGGCCAGCCTGCGTGAGTGTGCTCATATAGCCTACCCACGGTGGCCTCGTTGAGAATTGAGTGGTGCTAAAGTTCTCTGTATCCAGCATTATGGCACCTACTTAGAGCCAAATTTATGAGTGAGTGAGGCAGACATCTGCATCTTTGCAAGTACAACTTTGTCAGTTTTGCTCTTAGGATGGATGGTTGTTTTGTTTTTAGAATTTTAATTTTCTTAGAAACCATTTTATTGTTTCCTTTAGAAAATCACTAAAGTGACTAACGAGAAAAGGAGATTAATGAGTGTTGTATTTTGAGTTCTGTGTCACATTTTCTCATTTCACATATTAACACATACATATACATTTATTAATGAATTTGAGTTTTGTTGCAGATTTAAAGAAAAGCAAACATTATTTCCTCATTTTCGTCTTTAACTTTTTGCCCCTAAACATGCAATTCTACATGACTTAGAAAGGAACTCAACAAAGACTTCCTGAATTAATTTGCTGTGACAGTGTAGACGTTATTAAGGATTTCTGGTGTGGCACTGATGTATAAATAACTCACATGACTAAAGAAAATAGTGTTAAAAATCACAAAGGATTTGAAATAAATAAGCACTGTTCTTTATGTGCTCCTCACCTCTGAAACCTTGCCGTGTAACACCTGGACACATGTAAAATTTCTGGCCCCTCATTTGGTGGGGTTAAAATTGGACATCCTTTAAGGATTTTGTTTCATGTGGTTCATAATAGCAGACTGCTGCAACAAGGTTTGCGGGGCAACGGAAGCCAATAATCCATTTATAACAATACTCTGATGAAAATTAACAGACCAGTGGATATTTGAGAACTGAATTTACCTGGAGGGGTCAAGTTTAAATGTCCAAATTGTTTCTAAGCTCTCTCTCTTTCTCTCTCTCTCTTTTTTCTTCCCCTGCTCATGTGCTGTGTCTTACTAAGTACAATTTTTCATTGAAAAAAATTAAGGATAATTTGTCATCAATGAAATAATCCTGTTACAATTCACATTTTGCCCATACAAAGAAACACATTGAAAATGGGCATAAGGCATATTTGATGATCCCAAATTTTCATGGCATATTGAAGAAAAAATTTCATTTAATGTCCCTTAAACTTCAAAATTTTACTTTACTTCATTTGCCTGACATTGGCCTGAGTCCAAAAGGAAATATAAAACTACTTCACCTATTTATTGAGTACCTACTTTGTGCCGGACCCTATTCTAAAATCCACAGATAACTTACCCAACCATTTTACCCCTGTGTTACAAAAGTCAAGTTGATTTTTATTCGGAGCAGTGGCAGAATGATTTTAGAAGTAAATGTAGGGTTTGAAATTATTTTATGAAAATTTTCATTTTGTGATTAGAGAATTATTGAACTTGGATGATAAAGATTTCAGCTTTACTGGAATTTCATTTGTATAATAAGAGCTTGCAATTTTGACATTCATTTACATAAAGATTGAGTCCAAATTTTTCAGGGTAACATTCAAAGTCTTTTTTAATATGAATCTGTCCTTATTCCTTGTCTATTACTAGCTTATCTCTTGAGCTATTCTGAGGTTCTCCTTGACCCCTGGGAATGTGTATTTCCCACTTTTTTGCCTTTTCTTGTGCTCTCTCCCCTGCTTATAATATCCCTTTTTGCCATTTCTAGCCAAGTGCACGCATGATTACTAGACAATCTCAGATGCTGCCTCCCTTAAAGTGTCATGACAAATCATCCATCCCATTGGAAATTCTCCTTCCCTCCCTTTACAAAGCACATGTTATAGCTCAGTAAACTTAGTGCAGTTAATTTTGTCTAGAATTTTTTTTTTAATTCTGCCAGGATGGTTAGAACCTAGATGTTAGGAGCAGTGCCTGCTAGTTTACCGTTATGTCATATTTACCAATATATGCTTCACAATTTCTGTTGAAATCAACATGGATTTCCAGCCTTCCACACTTAATTTCACCCTGAATACTCTTACTACGTGACAGGGCCTCTGCTGTAAGCCAGAGATCCCAAAGCCATTTTGTGTTGGGATTTTGTTTCAATGTTGCAGCTGGAATAATGGAATTTTCTTCAACTAAATTATAACTGTGTTTTAGATCAGAGACTATGTCTAATCTACTTTTACATCACCGATTAGTTACAATTTTAATTTTATGATTGTATGAACCAAGATGTCATTCTGGTTATTTATTACATAATTATTATTTATAACAAGATTCAGCAAATTATGAGCCACAGGTCAAATCAGGCCTGCCACTTGTTTTTTGTATAGCCTGGACGCTAAGGATGATTTTTACACTTTTAAATAGATGGAAATAAATTACAAGAAAAATATTTCATGACATGGGAAAATTATATAGAATTAAAATTTGTGTCCATATATAGTTTTATTGGAGCACAGCCATGCCCATGTGTTGTGGCTGTTTTTGTTCTTCTGTGGCAGAATTGAACAGTTGACAACAGAGCCCGTGTAACCCACAAAGCATAATTACTATGTGGCTCTTTACATAAACAGTGTTTGACCCAATTTCATTAGATTGTAAACTCTTTGAAGACAAGGACCATCTTTGTAACTCCCACTGCCCTTTCAAATTTATGGCTCTTTGGCACTTCTTTAAGTATTTCTTTATTGATTGGTTTGTTGATATATTTGCTGGAGGTCGGGTTTGAGCACTGTGGAATATCAGAGAGAGCTGTTTACTTCAGTGAGATTTGTGCCTTTCATTACTAATCGGCATACAGTGGAACTCAACAGGGACTCAAATAACTTTTGGCCTGCAACGTGTTATTATTTGGATACTTTGGCTAGATTTCTGATATGTCATTCTTTCATGTTTTATAGAATACACTAATTCTCACTTTGCAATGTGGTTTCCATTTATTCCCAAGGGTGTTTATGCATTAGTTTTGATTAATGGAATGTTTCTCCTTTCCCAAGATAAGTATGGGGGATGCAACCTATCTAAATTGCATCTGGTGTGTGTATAAGGGCTGAACAACTGCTTTGTGAGTTAAGCACAGTTAAGTCCATGGATTTGGGTAAAAAATAAGTAAATAAATAAAAAGGTCTGGATCTTTCTTCTGTATGCCAGCCACAAAGCTTTCCTAAACTTCTCTCTGCTGTTAGAAAAATAAAGACTGGATGAGAATTCCTGTGAAATCTTGTTCTATTTAGGCATATGTGCTCCACCAGGAATTACTCACGTAATCCTCCTATCATTATTGTATTTCCTTTGCTTGCTGAACTTCAGCAATAAGGTTTCCAGTATTTCTTTCATCATGACATTAAGGTAAGCATCATCTGTTCCCACAAGTGTATTATTTGGCATTAAGTGTACCATCATGGGTTTGGAATTTAAGGAACCTTAGGAGGATACTGTTTTAGAAAAGTGTGTTCCATTGATAAACAAGTTTCTGAAAAATGAATGGGGAGGATATGTCAGGAGTGTAAAAAATGTGTGTAACATTCATTAAAGTGTTTGTTAAATAATGTATTCAGACTGATTATGTTTCCCAGCCTCTCCTTTGCCCATTATATGTTCTAGTAAATTAAAGCTCGGAAACCTTTGTCAGAGTTAGAATACTCAAACTGACATCTAATTCCCCCAGACAATAGGTACAAGTCTGTGAGCCTCTCTAATTCTTTCCAGTCTTTACATTTATTGGTCCTTTTGTAGACCTGTTTCATTCAATCTATTACAAACAGCACTGGTTAAAAGTGTGAAGTTTACCACATTTGACCGGAGGCACATTAAAAAACAATGGCGTCCTGGCACACATTCCATGCATCCCAGGGGTGTAGCTCTTAATCTGAGCAGCATTTTCATCTATAATTACTACATTAGATTTGAAGTGCTGGCTTGATTAAAAAGATTGACATGTTTATTTTTTGGCTGACCTATTTGGATAGATGTGGATTTGATTCATCTATTTTGTGTGACCCTGTGTTACAAATATGTTATTAGTTGAGCAAGAATCAGGTTTTGTTCTGGAGTCACCATTTTATCATAGATCTGAAATGCTTTTATGATCGTTATGCAAGAAATTGTGTGTTCATGGATTCTCACTTACCTACGTATAAGTAGATGTATATTGCAGAATGCTTTTTAGAGTTAGGTATTATGGAGATTGTTACTGAAACATTTATAAATACTGCATCAAATGGCCTCCACAACTTGATGGCCTGCGTTAAGCTTTCACCAGAATTAACACAGTATACTTTTTATTGTACACCATTCCTCAGGATTATGCCTTTTTCTACACATCTGATGTTGTAAAACATACTGTGTAAATAATTGATAATAAACAAACAAATTCTACTTTTGCCCTGGTGTACTTCACCAGTTTCAAGACTTTGAAGTTCCTTAAATAATTTATGGCACTTATTAGTGCAGGCAAATCAAACGGTATCCTTGATCCGAGCTGCTTTTTGTCCTCGTTGTTTCTGAGCAGAATTGTTAAGTGATCCTTCTGATTGGTAACTAAACTGAACGCCGCTGAAAATCACTGTGGCACTCATGCTGATGTATCTCGATGCATGTATGTTGCCAAACCATCGGTATTTACATTAATGGAATTTGTAGAGTTACCAGAATATATTCTGAAACTGGGACTTGGTAGATCTTTTAAGAAAAAGAAAAATGTTCTTTTCACTCCCAACGCTTTTAGTTTACCTATAGCTTCTTCCACGATGCTTGTTAAGATGAGGATTTTGACTCAATATGCATTCCTTGGCAAAGATACAAGCATACTGAAAAACATGAACCAAAATATCAAAAGACAGATTATATGATCTTTTTTTAACTCATAAAAGCTTAGGCAGCATGCCAGCCAGCCAGACTAAATACTCTGCAATGGTACAATAGTCTTTCTTGGGTGTGGAAAATGCAACCATGTGATGGTGAGAAGTGAAGTTTCAGAAGTTATGAAAGATTTATGACGAACGTTTTTTTCTCCTCGTGGTCTTCTGTGTTATTTATAATTACATGAATCTTAACCAAAGGTTTCATTGATTTCATAATGCATTCAAATAAAGATTTTTAGCTCCTGAGTGACCTTTAAAGGTTACACTGGTTATGCATGTTTTTTTTTTTTTTTTCTGAAAGTTTTTTGTTGTGATGGAATTTATCTTCTACCATGGAAGTATTCAGACATAATAGTTAGGGTCACTTCGGACTGTAATTATAACTGCAAGGCATATGAAATAAAATAAATGACCAACGCAATCGCACACCCACACTTACGTATTCAGAAGGCCTTCCTTATAATAGTTTTATTCAAACAAGCCATGTAGGAGAAATTCTGTCCCTTTTTGATGGGGTCATTCTAAGATGAGAAACCTATAATGGATCCCTTTTATGGCATTTGCCATCTCTTAGAGGGGTTTGATTTGTATAGAAAGCCCCATGGAAAGTGCCTTTCGTCCGTGCTGCTGCGTATGTCTAGGGCAGGCCTTGGTTGCTGGTGTCAGCTGGTCCCTCAGGCCCTTTGAAGTGAATGAGAGTGAATATTTTAAAGTGCAATTCCCCACTAAAGCATGGCTTTTTAAAAGATACTTCAAAAAAAAATCTTGAAATCACAGTATACATATAGCTGCACTACATTCTGAATATTAATGACTAATCATAACCCTAAATTAATTTGTCAATATGCTATGTAAAGACATTTAAAAAGAAATTCAAATGCCAAAAATAAAAGATTTGCATATGTTATAAATGTTAACTCACTTAATTTCAAACACTATTAGTATTTATGAAGGAAATCATGGCCCTCCATTATATTCTCAGGAAAAAAAAAAACAAAAACAAAAACCCTCTCTAACCTTGAAAATCTACCCGAGGCCCTGGCTAGACCTCAACTCCTGCAAGCAGCTTGTAGCTTTGAAATCAATAACCCTTCTGGCAACTTCTTTTCATGGCCAAGATTAACTGCCCTAGAAAGAGAACTTATCTTGGATTGAGCTTCCGAAAGGAGCTAACAGTTCTCTTTGGGCTCTCTTTCCCTAGTGTCTCGCTACTTGGAGTCTCCTAAGAATTCTCTCTGCAAGACACCACTGGAAGAGAGTTCTTTCACTCTCATGCCATCTCCTCTGAGGAGTGAATCTTCTTGGGCTGAGTTAGGCAGCACACACACCCCTCTTTCCCCATGTCTCTTCCCCTTGGGATCAGAGCCAATGGAAAAGCTATTTGGCTCAAGTTGCTAAAGATCATCTATTCACTAGATGTAACGTTCTGATGGCTCAGGAAGAACTGTAGCATGTCCAGGATCAGGACAAATTGAAAGTGTAGCATTCAGAAAGTCAGCGTGGGATCACTAGTTCAGAAGGTTAGTAATTCACCATTGCCAGACCTCATCTGAAAGGCAGGAAATAAGCCCAATAGGAAGGATGAGCCTCTTGTCCGGAGTCAACGTGAGCAAGTTCTGGGGTGGCAGGAAGTAATCCTGGTCCCTGACACTAGGGTCTTGGCTTTCTCCATCTCTGTTTTCACTGTCATTGTACTCTCTGGTTGGGAAGCTTCATCTGGACTTGAGTGCTCAGGTGTAATGAAGTGACTAGGGCTGATCGTGCAAAATGAATAGACAACCCGTGCCCGATTCTGTAGGCTTCTTAGCAGTTCCTTTTGCCTATGCTGCTACTTCAAGAAAAGTTGTGATCATTAAGGACATTTTTTTCTTTTTCTTTTTTGTATCATTTCTCACACATTTGAAAGAAACATACCATGACATTTTTAAGACAGTCATGCCCCGTTTCACATCTCTGTACCCAAACCAAAAACCTATAGAACATTGTTCCCTTCCAACTAAACCTACTTGTCCTTGACTTTCGCACTTCTTCTGCTGTTGTCATGAAATGCTTCACATCACTCCTGATCGTTTTTCAAATGCAAAGGAACTCAAGACCTGACTCCTCAAAGATGTTCTTTCTAACCTTCTCTAACTTCCCTCACTTTCCCCCCATCCTCAGAACTGCTTTTCCCATTAGTGTCAACATGTTACGATTTAATAATTTGAACTTTTTCTAGCAGTTTTCTGGTTCTACCTACTAATACTTTTTTTTTTTTTTTGGTGAATGTACTACTTTTTTGTGTGTGTGTGAATCTATTTCCTGTACAACTAATCAGCTCTGTTTTTATTATTTTTATTTGCTACAAGATTTTTAAGAATTACACTGTAGTAGGCGTCCTGTGTTTAACATTTGTTAGCTTTCTAAGTAAATTGTTCACTTGTGAAGTCAAGGCTTGGGGTTAATACTCTTACTATTCATTATTTTCTGTAGCAGTGGGTTGAAAACTATGCCATCGTGACCCTCCCTAGCTATGAAGGGCTCTGGCATAGAGAACAGGCAGTTGTGTTCTGGGGGCTGTACTCCCAGTTCAACAAAAGAAGTTCTGCTTTTTTACTTTTCACCTAAGAGCTCATTTTGCCACAAGAGGATATTATTCAGAGGACAAAAAAAAAAGTTTCCAAACCACTGCTTTAATTACTTAATAAATACTCAATAAATAATTATCCCACCATGGTATTGCATGGGGAAATAATAAGTTGCAGCTTAATAATACAAAAAGAAAAAAAATGTGTAAAGGGCCCTCTATGGGTACTGTGGTAAGAGCAAGTATCTTTTGCATATAAATGGTTTAAATAGTGATGATAACTTTAGTTTAATTATTTAATCTAACAGATTTAGAGCAGCTACCTAGTTGTACATAATCACAGTGCCCTTTCAGGAGGAGTGCACAGCTTCTCAGAAGTGCAGCGCTGGTTTGTGAACCCTGTTCTCCTGGTCAGCCTGTAGATAGAAATCATTGGGGAGGACCGGAGTAGGCTCCCAACCCCAGAATGTTCAGCCTATCCACAATACCTTCTCTGAGCACTCTGCAGAGTACAGTCATTTGCATAACTCCTTCCCCAGAGGAATTCCTGTAGCAATCCATGGCTTAGTTTATCAATCATTTACACCTTAGCCTGTAGTGTATTGCTTTAATAAGGTGATCATATTACTTTCCCTGAGGGAGGAGGTCCTTTGGGGTTAAGGTGAGGAGCCATGTGAACTCAAGTCACTGAGACAGAGGCATGCCTCCATGGTGAGTCCAAGCAAGTACAGGCTAATCGTATGGGCACTGGATTGACCTTAGGATCCATCCAGCCCTTTCAGGTATGGTGCAAACTGTGAAGGCTTGTTGCTGATAGTCTGTTACTTTGGTGAGAAGAAGAAGGAAAAATATCACAAAACTAAAATGACTTATGACCCTGGGCTGTGGCAAGCAAAGTCAATGGCAGTGGGAATGGGTGCAAGCAACAGAGAAGTGGTGTCAGATGGTGCAGGGTCAGAGGTGGGGATGTCTTCAGTTTCTAGGTCAGGCCTGGGCTGCAGAGAGTTGGAAGACCCAGAGATGAAGGACAGAGCAGGGGGAAGAAAGAAATAGTGACAAAAATACCATTTGGGAGAGGTCTAATACCATCATCTGATGTATTGTAAAGGTACAAATGGAAATGAGAAAGAAGCCAGATGAAAGAGGAGACTGGGAATTCTTCCCATAGGAAGAAGCCAAAGTCAAATCATAAGCATGAAAAAGTTCTTAACATGTGAAGATGATGGGCCCTTACCTACCTCTGCTTGTGTCTCATACGTGTATATTAGTAAGATTTGAACCAAAGATTTAACTATAGTTTAGACCGTGTTGGGACACAGCTGAGAAAGCTAGCCCGTAGAAACATTGCCATAAATCTAGGAAGCACCAGCGTGGTGAACAATGGTGGTTGATCAGGACTATACCTGAAGAAACATTGCACATTTCATTATTTAATATCTTAGAAGCAAAAATCATTGGTGGTTAGTGAGGAGAATTAAACTTGCATAGGCAAAATTTAAAATGAGTTGAAAATGGACTAGTGGGAAGGTATGTGTTTCTGCTTGTGTTATTGGAAAAATAATAGCTCAGCATTCAGGTTTACTACAGGTGCAAAAATCCAGGTACAAATCTTAAGTCACTGGATGTATAGTACTATATATATGTAAACATAGATGGCTTTTATGGAACATCGGTGCATATTTTAAGGTATACTTTGCTTGGGTTTTACTAGGATATAATTATTTAGCTTATGAAAAAATTATATTACACAATAGTTTCAAAGGAAGAGCGATCAAAGGTCTAGAAATGATGTGTATGGGCCAGAACAACATAGGAAAATATCAACATTTCTTGTATAACCATAGAAAAAGGATCAGCTCAAATGGGCCATTTTTTTTTTTTGCTAGAAATAATAGTACTGAAATAGAAACTTTAAGTATTAGAAGTAGTATTATTGAACCCAATTCATCTTTAAAACTTATTTCACTAACTCAGAATCAAATGCTGAGAATAAAGGGTTTAAAGTAAAAGAAAATATATCCAATTCACACTTCTGGAAAATGAAAATACTACAGACCAAGAGAACATTCTTATTGAGCTTTTTTTTTCAATGCTCTCAATTTAACCAGCTGGAATTATTTTTAAAGTACATCCAATTCAACCTTTTAAAATGACAGATTTGCCTTTTAATGGGGAATATGTATTTCATCATAAAGATAGAGCACAGTGTCCTTGGCTAAGTTATTCTCTACAGAAGGATGCTCTTTTTTTGTACTCTGTGCTTTAGCCTATAAGAAAGAACACAGATTATAGAAAATTAGCTCCTGGCATGGAAGATTAGAAGCATACAAGCAGACTGATAGAGAACAATTAAAAATGCAAACTGTTCCTTCCAGTTTCCCGAATTTGTATAGTGATGTCAATCGCTATGTAACGAGCAGTCCCTACAAACAGAACCAGCCAAGGAGATGAACGACTTTAGAAACTAGAGTTCCTTTTATAGTTAAAGAAGAAGACAGCCAGAACTTTAAATAACCAAATGGTACATTAGTCAAGGTAAATCACAAGCTCTCTCATTTGGAGCCTGTATGGAACCTTTTAAATCTGTATTCATTTTAACTTTCTGTGGGGGGTGGGCGAGTAAAATGCCAACTCCAGTTTCCAAGGAAAAACGAACAGTTAACTGATAACAATGGAGCTGAATTAAGCTATCTCGGTGTTTATGTTGGTAACCCTGACACATTTTCAATGAAGATTGACGTTACTGAGACATAGGCCTGACTGATGCTGTTTGACAGAATAGGATCCGGGAGAGCGGGGTAAACATTCCAGGGCTGTGTGGGAGGGAGAGGCTCAGGTCAACCAGACATGCTTATTCAAAAGAGGATGTTGGGTAGGGGTCATGAGCAAGTGCTCTGCAGCTAAAGCGTGGGGCCCCGAGGGGACCAAAGGAAGGACCCAAGGAGATGGGGGGGTGCAGCAGCTGGCCAACGGGGGCAGAAGCGGGGGGTCTAAAATCATTCCCAGGGTAGGAGCTGGAAGTATGGAAAGGAGAGAGCTCCTGGAAGCACTCCCTAGGTGAGAAACAAGAACACAGCAATGCATCTCATCACAGGGCTCTTTACATCCGATAGATTTCAAAACTCTCAGAGTGCCTCTGAAGAACAAAACAAGGAATTAGGTTTGTCAATGTTAGGCATACTATCTTACTCATTTAAGTACTAAAAATTTTGTGAAAGTGCTCAGGGTCTTTTAGGAGATAGAAAAATAACTTTGCATTTTAAGGCATTTTGGTGGAACCGCCAGCCTGCAATGCTTTATCTACACAGTCTCCGAAGCTCTTTTATAATCATAGAAAACAAATTGTACCACTACTTGCAACATGTAAACAAAAACACTTGGTATGTGGGAAGCACATTCATTCATTCATTCTTTTACTAAATGAAGCAAGTGTCTATGCTATTCTCTGTGCCAATAGGGTAGGTTAAAAGTGAAATCAGATCCAGAATGTGTTCCAGTTGAATTTGAAAGCATGGGAGGTTTATAGCTCTTTTTAACAGGAACTTGGGTACATGAGGGGGTAAAGAGGGAATGAGAATTCTAAAAAAGGGGATGGAAGTTCCTGGTGAATTTTGAATGCACAACTAGGATGTGTGAATTGCACTTTTTAAAATCTAAGGGTCCAATTCTTCTCCTCACTTGTGCCCCAACTCTGCCTGGGAGTGAGGCACAGTGGAGCTTGCTGCTGGGTTGCAGTGTGGGACACTGAAGGTGACTGTGAGAGAATGCCCAGGGACTAAACCGAACCCACAGCCAGGCAGGCAGACAGGAAGTGCAGGTGGCACATCCAGCCTGGGTGCCTAGGGGCTGGGCAACATGGAGAAAAATCAAGAGAGTTCGAGGAAGAGGGTGGGTGGAAAGCCTACATAACTCCCCTAAGTTTTGGAAGACAATGGCATCATTATAAAATGGTTCAGATAGAACCTTTTGTTGCATCTCCTCCACTCAGCTGCCATATAATATAAATTCACACCCCCAACTTCAGGGCAGCACATAGGTTTGTCTAAGCATGGTAAAAATGTAGGGCATTGCAGAGAAAGAGATTAAGTGTTAGCTTCATCCAACCCCTACTCCTTCCCAGTCCCCAAGGTGGCAGACATAGATTTCTCAAAGAACAGAGGGCAAAGAATGCCTCATGATTTCTGGAGCCCTGAGAGCTATCTTGAGGTCGTCAATAAATGACAAAGGCGGTTGGGAGACTCGAGCTCCTGTTTCTGGGGCCAGGAGTTTAAGCCAACAGACTTGGCTCTGAGCAGAGGTTGCTCTTCAAAGCTCACATTCCCCAGCTTTGCTGTGCCTTTCTCTTCCCTTATTCCTAGCTCCTTCCCTCCCTCGTCTGCGACGGGAGCATGGGAGCTGCACTGGAGGGACTTGCCTCCAGTTCTTGCTCCAGTGGAATATCTTTGGCAGGTGGCCCCTCGTCATGGGCACAGCCTCCCAACCCCTCTGGAAGGACATCTGCTGCTGAATTTCTCCAATGCCCGGGCATATGGCCTTAGGCCTCCCTCCCAAATATGGTGGAAGCACAGAAGACCTCCTGGGGTCATTAAAAGTTTTAGAGCAGGGGAATGAAAGAAAAAAAAAAAAAGAGAGAGAAACGTTTCAAGAAAATTAATTTTGTCCAAGGTGCAAAATGGATTCAAGGGGGGAGGTGGTTCGGGAACGGTTGCTATCGAGGGTAAACACTAATGAAGCGTCGTATGCCGATAGCAATGGATCGAGGGGCTGGATAATGAAGGGGCAAAATCAACAGGACTCAGTAATTAGTTGGCTGTGGGGGACAAAAGAAAGAAAAGAGTCAAAGATTCTGATGAGGGTTTTTAGCCTCATTATGATGACAAAACATAAGGAATCCAGACATAGCTGGATGTAGAATGAGGGTGATAATGGGCTCTGTCTGAGACAGATTTCAAATTTTCAGATGGTGTTATTACTTATAATGCTGACTGAAAGGGTGTTATCTTTAGGCTCATATAAGAGATGGAGTGTTTTCAGAATGTTAACTACCATTATTTTAAGTGTGTGTGTGGTACAACAAGTTGAAAACTTGTGAAAACATTTATTCCAAACTAATTCATAATAGGTTCTGTAGGTTTTTTTTTTTAGGGAGGAGTGAGTAATTCAAAATGAGTTTATCTTGAAAATACAGTTGCAGTAAATACGTGATTACATTTGAGCTTCCTTGCAGAATTTCATTAGACACTGCACGCACAAACCTGTCTCCCAATCACTATATGGTTTCAACTCAGGTTATCGCCATCGTCGTGTCACATGATCTGTTCTGCTCGAAGCCTCAGCACAATCAACACATTGTGGTCTTTCCGTTCACACAGTTACCTTCCTGGCCATTATTTTAATAAGAGACACATTGTATGGCTTTTGCAGATTCCTGACAACCTTTTCCTACGATGCTGATACAGGATTCAAATGTCAAATTCACTTTCATGAAAAATAATAATGAAATGCAAATATAAAGGATTTTTTTTTTAAAGCAAACTCTATTCAATGAAAACTACAGCTTTACTCTTTCTATATGTAAAATATATATGTTTGCCTCTGGAGACTGCATTCGGAGACTTTTCTAAGAAAAATAACTTCACATAAGATATTCATGAACACTGAGTCTGCATTGTTCTCCGTTTCCCAGCAAGCTTTGTGACTTTTCAGTTTCAACAGCTGTGGATCAGCTGATTCATAGTCCCAGAAGATCTGCACTCTTCTTCATGCTCTTTAGCTTTTCTGAATTTAAAATAACCCCATCTACAGTAAAATACAGTTTGCGAATAATTCTCAAATGCTCATTAGATAACATAATTCCCCCTCAAGCTTCAGACTCTGAAGGAATACGTTGACCAGGGCTTAAAACAAACCAAATGCAAACTCTCCCATCCTGTGTCTGCTCACACCCTCTTCCAAACCCCATGAATTTTATAGCTGCTCCTTCCTTTGTGAACATTGCTCTCCTAACTAAAAGAGTTCACCTAAGTTAAATGGTTCTTTACATTTAATTAACAAATATATTATTTATTTATCCACTAACCTGACTATTTACATTACCACTTCTAAAAATCTGGGTCTTTGCATGACTTAGCTTCTCTGTCTCTTTGGCTCCCCTCTCCCAGTGTCTGACATGCCTTTCTCTCGGCTCGGCTGGTTCCAGGGCCTTGGCGCCCTGCTCTCAATCCACCATGAATAGATTTCCTTAGGGCCCCCCAAGTGCAGAGGAGCGTTTCTACGACTGATTTACACCCAGCCTTTCTCCTCATGGGTGTTCCCCTGGGCCTCCCCAAATCACTGTGCTACATCTGGCAACCTAGCTCATTCTAAAGCTTCACTTTGCGTTCATTGTGCCCTTGACACATCGTTTTCCAGTAGACAACTCCATGAACAGTTTTATTTATTTGTGTATTTATTTATTTGCAAATTCTTCTTCTCACATTGGACTGCTGTCTTCCCCCTGTGTGAATTTTTTACCTGGGAGGCTTGGGGAGTTTCCGTGGAGTAGGTGGGGTGCTCCCAACGCACAGCAGGTTAGGAAGCTGCTTTTGTGTACTCGCACGGCGTTAAAGTGCATTAGGCAGAATATTAAAAAGTTAAGCCAACTGACAATTAATAGTGAGAAGTCGAGCTTCACATTTGAAATGTGGACTGCCTCTTACCAACCACGGGGTACTTTATTCTTCATTGGGGCTGGCCAAAAGACATAAAAGCAGCTCATTAATTTAGACAATTCACTGAAAGAAGGAATCTGTAAAATGAAAAAAAAAATTGGTTAAACTAATGCAGGATCTAATAAAATGATTGCTTGAATTTTTTCATATTTCAAACATCCACATGAGTGTTAAAAACATTGCCTTGGAAAACAGAATACAATTTTACTATAAGCTAATGTGATGGGATAATTACCCTCCTTCCTCAGCACAGGTTTCCTGGGATCATAATGCCCACGACTGTTGAGGACCAGCCCTGTTCTATTGTAAGTTTTGTTTTCCTGTTTGGGGGGAATGATTGCTTTCCCCACCGAGCTTCAGGATTGCTCCAACTCTTAAAATGGTAAGTGCTACTGCCACCCCAATTCTCCCCACTTAGAAGCATCTCAAAGACTCTATTATGGCCCCAGGGGCTGCTTACTGATTCAAGAAAATGTGTCCCGCTTCCTAGTCTGAGCCTTGAATTCCTGATTCCTGACACTGGAGAGTGATTCCTTTATCAATGCCCCCCCCATTCCTAACACTATTATTTATTAAATTCTGCCAGTATTCTTCATGAAGGTGTCTATTCTTCATCCGTGTCATACACATGGATTCATCCACTCAACAAATATTTACCGAGAACCTTTCATGTTCTGTACTTGCTGAATGTCAGTTACTCGTCCTCAAAAATAAAGTGGTTTCTGCTCTTTTCTTCCTTCCTTAGAAGTCAATTCCAGAATCTTTGTCCCTGCCCAATAGCTCAATTTCAGGTTTTTTTGCTCAAGGAGTAAAAAAAAAAAACAAAAAATAGCAAGAATTACTAAGTATTCATTTGGGGAACTTCTTTCTGGAAAGACAATGTGGCATACCTGCTTAAATGCTCTAGACTTTAAAATTCTCATTCTTGTTCTCTTTTTTTAATTCGTAAAACTCCTCTCTGCTATTATTATCTCTTAAGTCCCTGCATGTTTTCTAATGTTACGCACTCAACATAAGTGTGAGAGTCTGGGAAATTTGTTTGCTAAATCATCTGGCAAATGGTCTTGTTGAAGTCTGCTGAGCTGCTCAGAGCCTACAGTTGTTAAGTACTTATTACAGGAACCCAGCAGGGCAAATTAAGAAAGCTACATGTTTGCTTGTTATTTTAGGACCATTATGCCATGCTTCCGAGGGGGCTACATATTGGACCTTCTGACCTGAAAGGACTTGCTGTTCTTTAGTCAGAGGTTGCCGCGTGGAATCTGAATCTTTGACCTGGCAACAATAAAAATGATTATCTTCCAGGGGGAGAATGTCCTCTTGTTGCTTTTCACAGTTCAGCCTGCTGGAAAATGTAAAACACTTATTTAAGCAGCTCCAGGTTCACTTGGTATGTCATATTTTATAACTAATCTGGGAGCTTTTTTTATACTAACAAATTAAGTTATTAATATTTACTTCATTTTTTTTTTTTTAACTTAAGTGCTTTATACGAATAGGACTCCAACGTTGACACTGTCAGCTCAGGGCGAGCCTTCCTTACAACCCTTACAAAAAGATATGTGGAGCAGGAGAGCTGTTATTAAAATTATAGCTGATGTTCCTCCTGCTTTTCTTGGAAGTACATTTTACAAATGGAAGCTCCCAGATAAGGAACATATGCATCACTTAGGGTATATTAAAAAATAACTAGGATGTTCCCTTAGTCTAAGAACTATTTTTAAAGCCAGTTTGGGGTGTCTGAAAAATATCTCAATGTCTAAAAGCTTGGGAAAATTGAATCAAAGATATTTTGAGTATATTAACATGAGACCCCCCCTCTCCCGAATGTCAGTTTTCTACAAAACTGGAATGTATTATTGTCACCATTTAAAAATTTCATCTTTTGTATTGTGTTCTGCCCAAAGTTTTGCCTCTGGCATCTCCTTTTGACGCATGGCTATGCTTAAAATACCTTCCCAACAGGTTAAGAGGTTGCTCTTCAGCTATTTCGAATGGTCATCTGGTGACTTCTAGAAGAGAATATCCTTGAAGTAGGGTGTTAGCGTGTTTCTCCGAAAGTTTTCGGTCAGTTTCATAAGCTTTAAAAATGTAAGTGTTGCAAAAAAGAGTTGGCCTTTCCCTTTCTACTATAGGTATTTTTTTTTAAATAATGCAAGCTGCTTAAGCCCAGAGTTAATATCCAACCTGCATTTTTCTAGCAATAGACTTTGTACTTTATAAATGCTTTATGATGTTAAATATTTGTGAGAAGTCAAGGAACTTGCCTTTTCAAAATAATAAAAAGCACTGGATAATCTTCCGGCACTCACACCATTAAGAGGTGATATGCCAAATTCGAATATACCTTAACACATCATTTTCTAGGAATGTGCTCGTGGTTCATTTTCTGTGAATCTGCCTGTGTTTCTTTGGTCTCTGGAGCAACAGTTACTTTTCATCAAGGCTCCAGGGCAGGAATCAGCAAACTGTTTCTGCAAAGGGCCAGATAGTCAGTATTTCATACCACAAGTACAAATCAAGCGTAGTCTAAGTACTCAAATAATAAAAGGGAAAAAACCAAGTTTCACAAATATTTTATCGATGAAATTCAAAATATAGTAATACGTATAGAGTACACCTTTTTCTGGTAATATGGGTCTACTATTGAGAAGAATGGATCCTTTGGGGGCGAGTTAACAAATTGTTTAATTGGAGTTCAAAGTTAGTGTTTCCTGTCATCAAAAAGCATTCTTAGCACAAGGGCCATACAAGAATAGACGGCTGTCTGGACTTGGCCCATAGGACCACAGCGTGTCCTTCCGGAAGGCAGCTTTGCTCAAAGTGTGGTCTTGGGAGCGACTGATAACATGTTACTGGGGTGGCTTATTAGAAATGCAAATCCACGGGCCTTGACACAGTTTTTCAAACTTATCTGATTTGGCCTCTCCCTGCTTCTCTTGCAACCTTGGTTTAGCGGTCAAAGTATATTTCCTATCTTTAGGAAATCCAGCTCTCACTTGCCGTGGACTCTTTCCCTTCAGCCTTCACATGGGCTCAGCTTCCCCCTTTTTAAAAAATTAACATTATTTTGATCCTACTGAACTCTAGTTCCCATCCCATCACCTTCACTCGAAGATAATGCTTCCCATGCATCCCACGTGTGCTTGGTACCACCGATAATATGCCCTTTGCATCTCGTCCTCACCAGTGTATCAGAACCACACTCAAAACTTGCCAAGACTAGCTGAGTGCTGTGGCTCACGACTGTAATCCTAGCACTTTGGGAGACTGAGGTGGGAGGATCGCTTGAGCATAGGAGTTGGAGGTTGCATGAGCTATGATGACACCACTGCACTCCAGCCTGGGCAACAGAGTCAAACCTTGTTTCAAAAAAAAAAAATTGCTAAGACTACTGCTTTCAAATCCTAGTCTTTGTTATGCTAAACTTCTGCTTATCATTTGATACCTCCTGAGCCCTCAACTACCTCTCCTTTGCTAACAACCTCTCCTGGTATAGCTGGGGACAGCCCTTGAAAGAGCCATGTCAAGTGGTTCTGTGGGTGACTTTTCCAGGCACTGTTAGTCACTTTGTAAATGCATCTGTTCTGATTTGATGGCGGTATCGGCTGGGCTTGGGAGTATACGGGACAAATAGGACCTTGTACAGGGCAGGGGTCCAGGGCTCTGAGGGGGAGGTGGAATCTGAGGAAGCCTGGATAGAACATGACAGCCCCGGGGTACACTGGTGGGCATTACATTCTCAAAAGAGTGTGAGATCCAAGACCAGATCTCTCTTTCTCAGTTGCTGGGACCTGGGTGAGTGAAGTCACCTGGGGGGTGGGTACGATGGAATTTACTAGTTCATGCCACTTCTGTACACCAGGCGGCCCCAGAAGCACATGCAGTGTGAGGTGTCCCCCCAGCTGTCCTGCTGCTACTGCGTCTCTGCCATGCATCCTTATCTCCTTCAGGTTTCTCTTTTCCTGCCCTCCTGCCAAGCTGTGCGTGCCGGCGACTGTGTGTGCTGCATCTCCCGCTGCCCTCACGCCCCCGTCGGGTTCCCTGTTCCATCCAGTCTTCAGCTCTGGCCTCACCTCTCCGTGCAGGTCTCATGTTCAATGGTCTGAAATGCTGAAGAATTAACTTCACTTAAATTCTGAGCAGTTATCTTTAATTCAATATATCAAAGCCGAAAACAAATGTGGCTTCAAAATATTTTTCTTTTCCCACCTAACCCCTTTTCCTTGGTGGCTTTCCTGTTATTCTCATCTCACAGCCCAGAAGCTGTCACCTAGGACTCCTCTCACTTCATGTCCGGTATCCCAACCCTTCAAATATTTTATTTGACTATTTAAATTATTTTATATTTATTATATTTGGTAATATTATAATTGTTTATTTTATATGATGTTTCCTGGGGCTCATTGCATTTCTAAGGTGTCATGAATTTGTGCCTAATTATTTATTTATTTTTTTTGAGACAGAGTCTCACTCTGTCACCCCAGGCAGAGTGCAGTGGCATCAGCCTAGCTCACAGCAACCTCAAACTCCTGGGCTCAAGCGATCCTTCTGCCTCAGCCTCCTGAGTAGCTGGGACTACAGGTGCACACTACCAGGCCCAGCTAATTTTTCTATGTTTAGTAGAGACTCGGTCTCACTCTTACTCAACTCCTGAGCTCAAGTGATCCTTCTGCTTCAACCTCCCAGAGTGTTAGGATTACAGGTGTGAGCCACTGCGCTGTCTGTGCCTAATTTTTAAAAGTGATCCTGCTGCCTCCATTTTCTCCCTCTCCAGTTTTGCATTATTGTCATATTCATCTTCTCTAGACTCTGTGTTTGTCAAGCTCTAATGCCTGCCAAGGCTCCTTAGTCCCTGATTGGGAATGGGGGCTTGACCTAAACTCTGTTGACCCCTAAACTGCACTTGATTGTGCCAAGCAGGTCTTCCCACTCTTTCCCCCTGGCTGCTCCATTCTTAAACCTCAGGCTCTTCCTGCATCTGATTTTATTCATGCTCTTCCCTCAATCCAGATACCCTCCCTGCACAGATTGAGGTTTCTAGCAAAGAGGATGACTTTCCCAGGGAGAGGAGGACCATGTTGTTTGCGACCTCCCATAAGTGGGGTCATGTGCTTTGACTCAGACGGGACTAACCATGGGCAACATGGGCCCTGCCATTCTCACTGTCCCTCATTATTCCTCCTGAATTTTAAACCCATGCCCGGAGATGTCACCAAGACAGGGAACAAAGCACAAAAGCACAGTAGCATTACTCCCCCCCCCCCTTTTTTTTTGTGGAGACTGGGTCTAGCTATGTTTCTTGGGCTGGTCTTGAACTCCTGGCCTCAAGGGATCCTCTGCCTCGGCCTCCCAAAGTGCTGGGATTACAGGTGTGAGCCACTGCACTTGACCAGCATTACTACTCTTAAAATTAGTTTCTCTCCTTGGAATGAGGGGAGGAACCAGCATTATTTTTAAGAGTAAGAATAATAGTCATAAAGCTCTTTGAACCCATGAACAGAAAGATGTGGCTCTTGTTTACAAGATGAATAAAAACATTATATGCATTGTTTTTTACACTTTTGTCTTTTTTTTTTTCTGGTAGAAATCAGAGATGATGTTTTTTGGGGAACACTAATAAATTAGATTCAGATGTGCTTCTATGATTAATTATGCCATAATTAAATATTAACCACTACAGTATGTCTTATATTTATGCAGTGGCTCCCTTTTCTATTCGAAAATTGCTTAATTATATACAGAAATATGTCTGAAAAATAGGCTATAGTCTGAGACTGAATTTGAAAAGAAATTTGATGTGTACATGAAAATAAGCCCCCATTGTTAACCACGTAGACTTGATGATTCAGAAATCAAATCTATTGCCATCAAATCATTATCAAATAAATCAGTTTATTAAATTTTAAAAGATCCAGAATCCTTACATCAAGAAAGTGTACTAAAAATGATTTTTTTTGGTGATGCTGACCATGTTGAATTTTATGCTACAGAACTTGCTTTCTGATTTGCCAAAGAAAATTTATGTTATCTTAAATGCATTTAGTTGTTTTTGTCTTTAATTCTTTGAAAATTGATCTTTTACTTACTATATGACTTTGCAGATTCCTTAATCCTTACAGGCCTTGATTTATTCATCTGTATATAGAAGGTAGTACATTTCCTGGAAGGTTTTTGCCAGGATTGATGTGTTATTGTATGTAAATGATGTAACATAGAACCTAGCACATGTGAAATACAACAAATGGCAGCTCTAATATATGTTTATTAAATTAATATCATTTATTCAATTGTGCAGTTAGCCACACTCCATGTGTATTTCTCAATGCCAGGCGATAAATGGAATTTATTTTTAAATTCTCATTACTGTCTTCGACATGAAAAGGGAAGAGTAAATGCGTAGGAATTCCCTTATCTTTCATATCATTTATAAAAGGTTTGTACGTTTTTCAAGTGAAACCAAGACTGACACTGAGTTGTGTCTGGCTCCCTGGGAGCGTGCTATGATGTGTTCCTTTGCAGTTAAAGTCCAGCCTTGACCACCGCATGGCTTCCACGCTGTTTCCAGAGATAGAAATCAGATACCCAGAGCGTCAGGCAGGGAGTGGAACAAACAACTTGCAGGAGAGTGTGGCAGCTGCAAATATTGCACCAACAGCTAAGAACGCGCCTGGAGTCTCTGCAGGCGCCGGTTGGCCACCTCTGCTGAAATCGCTCTTGTACTCAGGGCTCTAATAATAAAAGGTCAGCTATTGGGGGCTCTCTTTATCTCAGCTACTTAAGAAAAAAAAAAAAACTTATGTCAAGTGAGCACTTTACATGTTGTTCACCCACTTAGCCAGTGCTTCCTTTGAAGCCGAAATAGATTGCTTACATAAAATGCTCAGAACTGCTTCCACAAAGTCTTCTCATGCTGCTTGCTTCCCTTAAAGCTGCGGCTTCCTAAATCCTTTGATCCCGATACCGCTGAACTCTTTGAGAGTGTAACAGAAAGGACAGAGTTGAGATTTTAGTGTGACAAGTGGAAGAAAATCAATTTTGACTTCCCAAAGATAGAACTAGTGGTGCAAAAGATCGCCAGTCCCAAATGGATGTCCTCTGTCGTCGTCTTGGGTAACTAAAAATGCCAAAGAAGGATAATGCAATGCAGACAATAGGAGACAATTTTTTTTTTTCCTATACTCAAAGAATGAAAAAATATTAAGTCTGCTGTTTGGGACCACATCATGAACATCAACACCCTGACCAGTCTGTTCTTCCTTGTATTTTTGCTTGATGTCACAGATTTTAAGCACTCTAGCATTCCACCAGAGGATTTACACGTTGATTAGCAGTTAAAAGCATTTGTCTGTAAGTTTAGTTGGATGACTGTTCTTACTTCAGGAAAACCAGATCTCTCCTGTAATTGGCAGTCCTATTATAAGTGGATAGTCTGTTAAGCTTCTAAAGAACTTCTAAGAACTTATTAAGTAATTGAATAAAGCAGAGTGCATTTAGCCTTATAGTTGTACCATATTTCAGAATATCATATAACCTATGAGTCAGTTCAGATGTTATATGTAAGTGATAAAACATGGGATAAAAAGCAATATTGAAAAGAAATTATGTGAATAACCATACCACCCACTAATACATTGCATAGTGATTTAGTCATACTTCTTCGTAATTATACTGTTAAAGATTTGCTGACAACTATTTTTATCCTCAAAATAAAGCCATTATACCCCAAAGGGTGTGAAGAAATTAAGGTAGCCTTTCCATAATTCATAACAAACATGGTTGTTTTGAATTGTATTTTTGTTTGTGCTTAATTATTATCTCGATTCAATTCAATACAGTGGTGATTTATTGCCTTTTGAGAGTTGCTCGTGAATGTCTCATTAGAAAGAGCTACTAAACGATACTGTGCAGTGCATATGAAGGCATATTTAATGTCATCTCAGTAACGGGAACACTGCTTCTTAAGTGCTATTTGCATGCCAAAAATTCTGAGCAACAAACAAACCCCTCTACGATAATAGAATTTAAAAATTAGTCTATATTTTTTGGCTATTGTCTAAAGATAAGAAATGCAGCTTTTCTTAAATGAGAGGAAGAAATATGTGCAATTTAGGTAACTAGGGTTTAAATCTACATGAAAATTCGGATGTATTAGGGAAGCATAATGCATCACTTGTTGGAAATAAGGTATAATTCTAGTTTTTGCTACCCCTAGTGTTTCTTAAATATTTGGCTTACCTTGTGATGTTCAAGAAAGTGAAATCAATTTAACTGTAACATAACCAATAGATTTCATTGGCCTGACATCTGATCTATAGATTAGCTATATCTTTGGAAAATTTGAAAAGTTCAATGGACTTCATAGCTTAAGATATGAAGACTTATTACTTTTCATTCTTGATCAGAAATATGTATTTACTACTATCATTGTGAATGTCCATAATTATCCTTTATTTCAGGAGCTTAAATTCTATTTATCATACTTATTTTTAAAAACACCCCTCATGAAGTCTGGATAAAATTCTCTCTAAATTTCTCTCTGTCAATAAATTTATAAGAGTTAGCAGACATGATATAAATAAAGAACTTAAATTTTTACAGTGGTCATATTGTTAACATAATTATGCTTATGACTGAGGGGCAGTCTTTTTTTTTCAAATTAAATTCATTCTGTAGTGTTGTTAGTGTAGATGAAGGTTATAAATGTTATCAGTACATAAGAATGCTTTGTGGATTCTGCTAATTTATCCACATACACTAATTTTCTATTATGTAAGCCACCCCTTAACTAAATCATGGCACACAAATGCAATTCCAGTTAGAGATAAGGAAGGTGTCTGCAAGACCATAATCATTTATCGTGATTACAAGCGTGAAACTCTACAATAAAAGAACACATCAGAAACTTTTGAAGAAATGGCTCTGAACTAAAGTGCAAATGAAGTGCAAAGAGCCAATGCTGTCACTGGGGCATCAGGGCTGTAAATGGTATTTTCAAGAGCTTTAATAGTGGATAAGGACCAGCAGTCTAGTTGACTCCTTAGAACAAATGTCATTAAAGGAAAAGTGTTGTGCAAGTGACTGACTCCATCTTTATTAATGAAAAAAAGAAAATATGATGCCTCCAAAATGAGGCAGTTAGAGTTGAATTGTGGTGCACTCTATCTTCACTGACTAAATTACCACTTCACTGGACTAGTTTTTAAAAAAAGATGCAGCAGAGGTCAGATAGGGGTGTTCTGTTAAGTCCACCATGTGTTATTGTTTTGCTTTCAAAAGGGTGCTGCTGTTTTTCCACCTACATGATTTTTTTTAAAAAAAGGAAAGATATGCTGGTCTTCCTATAGCCAATCAAAATGTATTGAAAAAATCCTTGTATGGTCTTTTCACTAGAGAAGCAGTTATGGAGCAGCAAATTTGAATTAATTATCTGTAGATGATAGGATAGAGAATGGGTTATGGAAATCTATAGATTCTATAGGCCTAAAGCACAAACATGGCATCATGCTTTTCCGTGCATGCAGATTGTTGTGAATACACAGGTCTTTTAATTCATACCTTGCACATGTCAACAAAATGATCTTAGACTGCAAAAGACATTATTTCACTTATTTTCTCATCTGACTTGCAGTGAGGTCTCAAATTCCACCGATCTCTAGATACTTTTGTAAGGTTAGGGCTCTACTGTCTTCAGGACTCCCCTCTTAAAACTCACCTTTGGAGTTTGGAAACAATTGGAAATGAATACCTGATTGTGAATGAGGGAAGGAAAGCCGAAGCTGGAGAAAAGGATGCTGCCCCATCTCCCCATACCAGCTGCCCCTGCCACTGGGAGTCTCAGAGTTTATGGAGAATTTCCTCTCCTCCGCTGAAAATCCTTTTTTTTCCCCCCCAATTAATTTCTTCAAAGGCCGGTGAATAATCCACACATAATCATGTCATCACACACCAATTTGAATTTAGCTATCTATCTGTCCTTGTATTTACCAGTCAGAAATGACTGCCAGCACACAGGCCTCAAAATGTGTGGTTCCCAGCTAGGTTAGACTATATCCACAAAGGAGATGGAAATATTCCTGGTGCCAGGACTCTTGGTGGTTATCTTTTGGATTCAAGTTACTGCACAGGTGTAAAAGACACCCAGAGGTTAACCAGGTGAAGGGACAGTTGCCTTCAAGGTAGTGTGGCCTAGTTTCAGCTTGTTGGGTTCCCACGTGGTCTTGCCCAACTATCCTTGCAGTTCCACTGTGTAAGGTCAACAAATTCCATGGTCTGCTGCATTATCCTTTAGTACCTGTGGCTATTTCTGAAAAGCATAAATCATCCTGGTATCAGGTGTAGTTTGATGCATTATTATGTACCTGTCACTTTGGTTACTCCACCTCCATCACCAATCCTACCTGGATAGGAAAAATAAAGGTGATAGAACTGTGTAGATATGGCTTCATACTCTTTGAAACTAAGGAATATACATCAGTAGGAATGTTGCATTTTAGTCATTACTTACTAGGAGTTTGCTGAGATTAGACCCATATCTTTCTTATTCACTGTTGAATTCCTAGCTCCTAGTGTTGTGCTTGGCACATAGTTGATGTTCAGTAAATGTTGAACTGAGTGAGTGATGATTCCTCTCTCACTTGTTAGCATTTACCACTGTGTTCGGACAATGCTGACATACTTTAAATCCTGTAAATGATTCAAGTCTTTTCTAGAACAATGGAAGACTTGCAGTATATATATGTATATATATATGTATATATATGTATATATATGTATATTTTTCTCACATTAGTAAAGGACTTGCAGTGTGTATATATATATATATTTTTTTCTAACATAAGTAAAGGACTTGCAGTATATATGTATATATATATATTTTTTTCTCACATAAGTAAAGGAAAGGTGACAGACTTGCAGTATATTAAAGAACTCCATTGACCCTGTTTGTAACCAAAGTGTTTACAGAATGGAAAAACTCTGCAAAGGGATTATCTGAATAGTACCAGCACAGAAAAGGTAATGGTCTGTGTGTAATTCATCATGCAAGATCAAAGTACCTGAAGTTTATATAAAATATTCTTATGGCATGTATCTGAGTATTTTTAAAGAAAAATATCTAATGAAGGCTTGCTTAACTAGTACCTATGAGAAGAATAACTAACATGCAGTGAGTGCTTACTGTGTGTCAGGTTTTTATTCCAGGTACTTTACAGCTGCAGTCCCCATCTCCTCCACCCTGCTCCACCCCCTCCCCCCCACCAGTACCAGAAGCAGCCAGTTAGGAATCTGGCCGCACAGCTGGAGGTGAGCTGTGGGGGAGTGAGTGAAGCTTCCTCTGTATTTACAGCCACTCCCCATCACTCGCATCACTGCATAAGCTCCGCCTCCTGTCAGATCAGCAGTGCCACTAAATTCTCATAGGAGCATGAACCCTACTGTAAACTGCATACGCAAGGGATCTAGGTTGCGATGTCCTTATGAGGATCTAACGCCTGATGGTCTGAGGTGGAGCTGAGGCGGTGATGCTAGCGCTGGGGAGTGGCTGCAAATTAGCATTAGCAGAGAGGATTGACTGCACAATAAATGTAATGCCCTTGAACCATCTCCTCCCACTCCTCCTCCCTGCCATCTGTGGAAAAATTGTCTTCCATGAAACCAGTCCCTGGTGCCAAAAAGGCTGGGGACCACTGCTTTACAGATATTAACTCTTTTAATTCTTATAACACTTCTGTGAGATGGGTAACATCATTATGCCCATTTTGCAGATAAAGAATCTGAGGCTTGGAGATATTAAATGAATTGCCCAAGGCTATAAAGCCAATAGTCGGTAGAACTGAGTCTTGGATTCAGGCGGTCTGCCCTGAGTTTTGTGCTTTTAACCTATGTATAATATGACTATATTATTAAATATTTGGGATTTTCCTTTTAAATTATTCTTTATATCTTTGGGGCAGAAAAAAAAAAGAAAAATAATGTCACAGGTATTAAAGCCTCATGAAGAGAAAGATAGTCTGCCTAAGAAAAAGAAAAATTTTAATTAAATAGGAAAGCTTGTCAGTGGTGATAAAATAGTTTCCTTAAAGTTCAGCCACAATTAAAGGATTTGAGTAAGACAACCATCGTGGTAACAGTAATGAAAACCCAAGTAACAGTTAATGTTTATTAGTAGTTTCTACGTGGCAGGGAATGTTCTAAGTGACTGAGGTGCATTTTCTTATGTTGTAATAAGTCCTGTTTTATGCATGACCGAGTTTCTTGCCAAAAGCCACACAGGTTATAAGCAGCAGAGTTGGGCCCACAATTGGAATATATTTGATCCCAAAGTCTGTGTTTTATACCACATCCCTGTCCTGCCTCCATGAGGTAGTGAAGAAAGACACCTCGAGAGCCTCCAGTTGTAGCTATTGTAATCTTGGACATGTGGAGGAAAAAATGCGTTTGGTGTCCTGGTGAACCCCATAATCTTTTAAAAATATTTTAACGGTAATTATAATTGCATGTGTTATATAGGCTTCTATTGCTCTTCCAGTTTTTACAATAATTTCATGATAGCCTCCTGGGTATTAGTAGTTGTGCAAATTCATACATTATCACATTTTATCTGCCTGATGACCCTGAGGAGTAGATATTATTATCCCCATTTTACAAACAAGAAAATTGAGATTTAGAGTGTAAATAAGTTGTTTAACATTGTGCAGCAAGCGACTTTAAAGCCCATGATCTTCATTGTTCCATAAATAACATTCTACCAAATCAGGTGGTCAAAAAATGGTCAAATATTGGCAGTTTCATACTCTGCAACCTAATTGATGAATGATAATTGATTTAATTTTTCCCTACTTTCAGTTTTTAAATACATTGAAAAGGAACACTTAATATATTTGCAAACATAATATAAAAGAGGGGAAAAAATCATGAAAGTCTGATAGAGCCAGTATGATGTTTAGTGTGAAAGGTACTGATGTTAGCCAGGTATGGTGGCGTGAGCCTGTAATCTAAGCTACTCCAGGCTGAAGCAGGAGGATCTCTTGAGCTCAGGAGTTCAAGACCAGCCTGGACAACATACCAAGGCTATGTCTCAAAAAAAAAAAAAAAAAAAAAAAAGGAAAAAAAAGAAAGAAAGTATACCGATATGAATAAGAAAGAATGCGGCCAAAGGTTATAATTCATTAGGTTCACACATATTTAATGGGTGACATCTGAGGAAAAAACTATGATATAGTTTGAAGAGAACTAAATAATTGAAGTGCAGTTGAAAAAGATTCATTTCTGTTAGTTTGAAATTATCAACAAATAAATTTGCTCAAAACCACATAATAAGAATTAAAACCTGAAAGCCTTGATTCTACTGATGGCAGTTAAAATCCAACCTAAGAAAACACATACCATTGGACTTCTTTAAAATCCAGTTTTAAAATATCCAAGTGATAGTTTAAAATAATTGTTTTAGTTTATATTGCAAACTCATGCAAACCGACATTTATCAAGTTTCACTGTCAGTTTAATGGTAAAGTATGCTCAGTCTCCTAAGAGGGAGAAAAAAACACCTCTGTTTTGGAAAATCTTTTTTTTTTAAATAATATTTGTCAAGATTATTTTATCCTTTAGGTTGAATATTTAATATGCCTGTGTATGTATTGGGCTTTCCAATTTCCTGGAAAACATTTTGCACAGATCAACTTTAAGTTTGGCCATATTAAATGAAAAGAACTCAGAATACATGTCCTTTGGCGTGAGGAGCATTTTTCATTTTGGTGACTTGTAAAAAGTCTTCTTGTTCAAGAGGAGCAGGGCCTGGTCTCAGCTCTCCTGTGTTTAACTGTTCAGGGCCCTGAAGCTGAATCTTCTCCTCACCCTTCTCTTCTCCCTGCAGTCTCTTCTGGGATCTCACCACGCAGCAAGCTGCGATTCCAAGCAGCGTTCAAACGTGGGAACAGCACAGTGGAGCCAGCGTCACCCTAGGGTGATAGGAAACTGCACCAGAGAAGGTTCATGCTCACTGCTAGCAAGAGATCGTTTGACAGATAGAAATATTTACTTCCAAAGGGAACAGTTAGGTAAAGATAGTAGTCTTTACGATTATATGACATGATATTTTATAATTACCTAAGAGCTAGCAGATGTACGGTGTACATTTTTGTGTTTACTGAGACCATAGTTTTTCCCTGTTTTCGTTTTCCTTTTATAATTGGCAATAAATCCTGTGTGATAAAAAACAGTAATCAGTAGCTATCTGCAGGTCATTGTATAAAGAATACTTTTATTCTTGAGAGATTATTATTGTAAGTGTTATTTAGAGTAAGTTTTAAGCCCCAGCATAAGAGACCTCTCTTTGCTGATTAGGAAAATCATGTCGGTGGATTTTATCCACGAGAACGATCGTGCTTCAAAGAGTGCTTTATTTAGCCTCTCTATCTGCATATCTTTTAGCCGAGTTTTGTTTTACCCTTTCACTTAATCAAAAATAATGAAGATTTATGTATGTCAAGTTACTTAGAATTCTCGATGAAAGACATGATTGTTCTGTGTGTGTGCTAAGTACCTTACCTCAAATCCAGTTACGCTGCTGCAGAAAAACGGTAACATTTTTAAACAGTTCTTGATTTCATTTGTGCTGATTTTATCAAAATAAGAAGGAAAAAAAAAAGACACTGTGCCTTTGTTACATGCGGTAAACAAGCAATTTGCTCTTTAGGGGCCCCCTGCTAAAAGTTTGCCAATTTAAGCCCAGAGAATCAGGTGAATAATATTAGAATATTTGATCTTTTTAAGGATTTGCCATGACATTTATTTTTCAGGGACCAGAAACTTTATTGAAATTGAACATTAGAAAAGTGGCTTTAGCACTGTGTTGCTGTACCCAAAGGAAGAGAGATAATCTACGGATTGATATAAAGTGGCCACAACCCAAAATCTGGTGGTGGGCCACATGGGAGAACATTTTAGAATAAAAATAACAGAGCTAAAATCATGATGATGCTGGCAGCCTAACACTTGAAACTATATTAGTTTCCATCTTTTAAATGTAGTCTTGTATAATTAACTAATACATGTTTGGCTGCCTTTCAATATATTCTCCATCGTTTTCAGACATCATGATTCATATATAAGTTTAAAATTCAGGTATTTGCTAATATTTGAATGTTTAAATTAATTAGAGGACTCCATCAATCTAAAATTTTAAATCCTTTTTTTAAAAATATATCCTGGCATTTGATGTCATATAGACTCAATCTACAAGTAAGACATTTTCAGCATATCATCAGTCTTCAGCACATATTGTATGCAAATGTCATCTTCTCTTTGAAAATACCTTTTGCATTTTAAGCAAGATCCTATTTTGACAGTTCTTTATGCTTTTGGGGGAGATTTCTTGTGGAGAGTTAAAAAAAAAAAAAGCATCTTGAATTTTTGCCTTGGCATATTCATCTTAATTTGATCATTTCTGTTCTATCACAGTTAACCCCTCAATCAAATCACCTGGAAGTCCTTGTTAAAGTTCAAGGCTTCCATCAACCCCCACCAGTGATTCCAAGCAGGAGGTTTACACATGTTAAACCACCAGAATGTAAGTTGTTCTTCAGGATTGCCCTGGGGAGTTTTCTACTGCATTTTTGCCAATTGAATTATGATGTGAGATGGCATGAATATTGATCAAATTTCTAAACTGAATTTCCCAATTTTTAGACTGTGGTGTAAACCAACCCACAGGTTGTCATAACCAATTCAGTATGTTTTTAACAATAGTCAGTGAAGCATGGAGGTCTTTAAAACTCATTGAAATGTAGAAAATTATCTGCACATATGTTATCAACAAATCTCCCTTAACTCTTTCCTCCCCACATTCCAAACTGACAACAAAATTCATATCCAGGGAATTGGTCAGTAATTCTGTATATGTGTATGTGTGTGTGTGTGTGTATGTGTACATGTAACTAAGTGTATTTTGCTTGTTGGTTTGTATTTCTCTTTCCCAGTCTTGTATTTGTGAAAATATAGGGGAAATGTGTTAATACAGACCATGAACACAGAATAGAGAAGAATGGTATTATACCTTGGTTAGTATTTCATCTTTGCAAAGTGGTTTTGTTTCCTCTAAAGAGAAAATAAGAATCATACATTATCATTGGCTTTCATTTGCAGGGGCATATTATATATGTTATATTTATTAAGAACATCTCTTCTAAGTTTTTTTCCATTTTTCTAACTTTTAGCAATTTACTTTATTTATTAATACATTTATGGTGGAATGAAGGGAGGGCCTTCCACAATTCTGTGTCTGCTATGGGGAAGTTCCTGAAATTTGGGGCTTGCTGTGAGTCACAGTTAAGGGGCCTGCTCCTGTTCTAGCCCACAGTGACACAAGCCCAGGCCTCAGAGATCCTCTGGACCTAGCCATCCTTTAGAGAGAGCCAAGCATTGTTTATCCTCTGGATCTCACCCTACCAGTTTGTCCAAAACAGCTTAGTCTTGGTCTCCACAAATAGGAAGCAGCCTTTGACTATTTGAGCTGACTTTCCATGATTTAGAACCAGTAAGGAGACAGAAAGAGGAGAAAGAAAGAGAGAAAAAGAGAGGATAGAGGATGGGAAGAGAAAATGAGATGGAAAGAGCATAATACCTTCCTTGTCTTCCTAGTTTTGGTAAAAACAAGTTAATCACTGTTAATATCCCCTTTCCTGCTAGTATATTGTTCTCCTATCTTGTCTGCTGCAGAGAATCACATATTTTTTCCTCAATATTGCTTTGAGCAAGAAAATAATAGCACATGATAGGAAATGTAGATATAAAATCAATACTAGATTTAGAACATAACTAAAATATGTTAGAGATTTTAAAATTATCTAGCACTTTTAGTGACATTTTCTTTATTTGGGAAGTCTACCATTTGCAAGAGCCACTCAGCCTATGTTGGCATAGAAACAGCAGTGAAATCTGTTGATAATAATAATAATAATAAATGTATATGTTCTTTTGCACGCTCACACCTTACAGTTTACAACAGGCTTTAACACACCTGCCATAACCTCATTTTCTCTTCAGAAAGCCCTTCGAAGAAGACAGCAAGTATTACCTCTCTTATATAAATGGGAAAACCGAGGCTCAGAGATGTTAAGTGCCATGAATAAATCTTCATAGTTGCCCTTTGCACTAGGTGTTCATTATATTGAGCATGTGTGTTTGGGGAGGGGGTGTCTGAATGTAATCATAGAACACTACCACAAATGGTGATAGATTGGGTAAAAAAAAAAAAAAAGGAATTGAATTGACTGGTAAATTATTGGTGCTTATATATACCGCTTGGCAGCTAAGGGATTGCCCTCCATGTGGTAATATAAGCAGTGGAATGTCCAGCAGATAGTTTCAGTCTAATTAAAGTGATCTGTTGTGACCGTATTTGACTGGAGGCAATGGAAGAAGGATGGTTAAGACGTCCTTCCAATAATCTTCTGAGATTATTCTCGTTTAGAATCTAAAACTTGAGAGAATTTCTGAAAGATGATTATAGGGTGACTTATTTTATGTACTCCCAATATGTATTATCAAGTCATGCATCAAGCTGCTTCGTAAAGGTTTTAAGTTATCTTTGGATAAATTTCTTTAATATTTTAATTGAAATATGAGGCAACCACTTCTCACAATTTTAATTTCTGGTAGGCATCTGAGGTCCTTTAATTAGTGTATCTGTTCTTTTTCTTATGGAATATTCCCCTGAATATGAATAAAAGTGGCAAAGTTAGACAACGTTTGGGAAAAGAAGTCCTGGCTTTATTAGTTTTTACCAGGGGAGAGTATCCAGGCCCTCCATTTCTGGCTGGAATTCCCAAATGGGAGAAAATTCTTTTCCTGGCTCGAGTTGGGTAACAGTTGTTGGTGTACCTTGTAGCCTAGCAGACTCCATTAAAGTTATTCCTCCTGGTGAAATAGTCCCCTGCTTCCAAAGGTGAAAGTTGTGTATATCGAATTTTACAGAATTATTTTGAAATGTTAAAATTATTTTTATTTAAAATATATATTTCAAATTGGACATTAAAACAAACTACTTCCTGGCCCCAGGTGAGGCAGGGAGAGGATTGTTAGATGTGTGCACAGCCCATAATAACCCATGTCATGCTGGGCTTGCTTATTCTACAGGGAGGCAGTGGAACATGCAGGTTAAGAATACTTTGGAGCTTTGCAGTCAGACATCCTCACTAGTTTTGAGACCATGGACAAGTTATTTCACCCCCTATCTTGACATTCTTCACCTGAAGGTGGGGTTGAAAGTACCTATCTTCTGGGTTTGTTTTGTGGATTAAATGAAACACACTCTAAAAAGCATGTAGCTCAATGCCTTGTATAATATGTTTGCACACTCAGTACATGGCAGCAATTATTAGTGTTTTCGATCTCAGGACATATCTAGCATTGAAGTTTTGCAATGGTCCCTGAGAAAAGATCTCACTGGGATCATGGAGACAGGGGCTTCTACACATAGACAATATCAAATGTTCTGGAAAGATGAGGGGAGCCTTGTCTCTGGGTGCCAGAATGTCAGCTGGAGGCATGGGGCCCTTGGGGGTTTTGCTTTCAAAACAGAGTGGTCACGAAGTTTGCAGAGAACCACAGGGAGAACAGCCAGGCTTCCCTGACAGGACCTGGTGCTTGGTACCTGAACTTTTTAAAGGTGAGTTTTGTGTCACTTGGGAACAGGGGCTTTGGTGTATGGGATGGTGTATGGGTGTTGGGACCTCCCGGTTGGACCCACGGAGAAGTCAATGAGGGGTGGAGCAGACAGCTGAGGAGTGACACAAAGTGATCCGAGGCCAGGGGAGGGGTCTTGAGGTTCTTTGAGGGAAGGACCTTCCTTCCATTACGAGGGACTGTGAGTAATCGTGGAATTCCAAAGGGTCAACGGGGAGAGAGAGGTGTCTCTGAAGTCAATGCAGAGCTGCTTATAACCCTGAAGAAAAAGATTCCGGGGTCAGGGAAGAAAATGGTTTCCTTGTCTAAGACACCCAGGAGTCTGACAAAGGTAGGGGCCATGCCCGGAGTGACGGTTAGAGCCTGGGATCTCACAAGACTCAGAATTTGATCTGATCTAGCTGCAGTGGCAACTTTTTAATCCACCATTGCAGCCCTAAGCAGCTCAGCTCAGGCACTATTTAACAGAGACCTTGAAATATGATCTAGGAAAGGAACCATCAGGAAATACAGAGTGAGGACAATTGCCCTGAGTATTGTGTAATAGAGCTAGAACCTTTACAACTTTTCCTTGCCTATGAGTTTTGTTCTATCCATTTCCTTGTTGGAGAGTCCAGTCCTTAAATGAAAAAGGCCTGCATGCATACTTTCAGAGACAGCAAAGACAGGCAAGCTGGCTAGGATGTCCTATTCCACAGCCAGGCTGAGAGAAAGGAAATTGGAAAAGTAGAAAAAGTGGCAGCCCATTAAAGGAAAAAAGAAAAAAAGGCTGAATTCCTAGGAGACTTTGCTAAGGAGGAAATGAATGCATGTAGAGCCAGCCCTTGAAGGAGACATGAATCCAAGGGCAAAGGATCTATTTATTCCTGATTGCCTCAATCTAGGCACCAAAATTGTACAAGAAAGATGACTAATGGACTGTAATGAGTTTCTATTTCAACAATGCCCAAATAGGCTTCTTTAACTTGGTTCATCACGAATGAAGATATTAATTGAGAAAAACTAAAATAACACTAAAATAAACTGGAATCAAGCCGATTATGAGCATACATACATACATACATATATATACATAAGTAGCTGCATTATGTAAAATGCAGCTGTAAATCTTGAAAATCATCAAGTTCTACTTGGTGGATAAAGGATGGACCAGAGGCTGTATCCCCAGCCTTTTCTGTTGAGCACAGCCTCCTTTCTGCCTTGGTTCCGTGCTGCCCTGTCCACAATGACAGGGTGTGGTCTTTGGTCATAATGCATCTCTCCACAAGTGTTACGGTGCATGCGTGCCTGGGACCTTCCTGCAGTTACTTAATGGCAGTTTAAAGCTTTCTGTCTTAACTCACTCTTTCTGCCCTAACTGCTGCTGCTGCTGTTCTTTTATCTTCTATCAATCTCTATCTCTTTGAATTTATAAATTTGGTTATTGCATAAGACAGCTCACGTGGTAGACACTTCTTTCCGTGGAATCGAGGTGTAGTGACTTTTCCTTTAAACTTTCACATTTGCATTTGGTGAGCTTGGTTTCTCTCATGTGACCTCAAAGAGTCAAGGATGCACTTTGTCTGTGTTTAATGCAGGCTTCTTTGTCTGGTTTCCTTGCTGGTTTCTCAGAACTCCTCTTGCCCAACCCCTAAGTGGAGGTCTTCTACATTGTCCCAATACCTAGGCTTCCAAGGCCTCGTCTAATCACAACAGTTATCTGGTTGCCGGCCGGTGTCTACTCTCAGTAGAATGGCCACATGGCCATCATTGGCCACATGGTGGCTGAGCTTCGTAATCTTTCCTGAATCCTAGATGTCAGTGATCTCTCTAGTTTCTACTCTCAGCACATGGTCTTTAGTCTATAAGTGAGAAGCAATGAAACTAACTAACTTCTAAGAAGCCTTTGTTTAGTCTAATATTTTTGTATGGTGGATGTGCAGATTTTTTCCCCCAGTCTTGTCATTTCAAAATATTCCTTTTTTTCATTGCTTTAGGGCAAAGAAGAAAACAGTCATGCATGGTTTTCTTTAAAGGAAAGCATATTAAGGGTGAGGTGAATATTTCAGTATTCCGTGAGAACAGGTGGAGTGGCAGAGAGGGACTTGCCCGGCGACTTTGAGCAAATCGCTTTACCTTTCAGCACTGCATTTATGTTTTCTCACAAATAAAATGAGAGAGGACGTGATGCTATTGCATGATCTCCCATGTGGGATCTTAAAAAGAAAAGTCAAATATACAGAGATAGAGAATGAAACAGTGGTTACCAGGGGTGGGGCAGCAAGTATGAAATGGGGAGGTGTAGATCCAGGATACAAAGGAGCAGATGTGTAGGATGAACGAGCCTAGAGAGCTAATGTACAACATGAGGACTATAGTTAATAATAGTGCCTTGTATTTGAGATTTTTTGCCAATGAGTAGATTGTCGCTGTTCTTGCCACCAAAATAAAAAGAAAGAAAAAAATGGTAACTGTGAGATGATGGATATTTTAATTAGCTTCACTATAGTAACCATTTTACTATCTATATGTGTCTCATAACATCATGTTGTGTACCTTAAATACATACGATGCACTTTATTTATATATAAAAAGATCCATCTCAGCTCTAAAATTTGTAACTCAGAGGTAGCGTGTTGGAAATTGGACAACTGAGTCTTTAAGAATAGATGTTTCCCTTCACATCCCACCCTATTGATTTCTCTCCTGGTGCCTCTTCCAACTCCACGCTAGGGCCTGCAGTTCAAAGAGGAGCATGAGGAATGAAGTCAGCCTTGTCACCACTAATTGGTGTCTTACATAGATAAATTATCTAGTTATCAGGTGTCTTTTCACTCTGTGACAACAGAGCGTCAAGAAAATTCGTTAAGAATGCTCAGAGAATGTATTTTTATACTCACAGATATTTTTTAGGGTGAACTATTCAAGTTTTGAGGGACAGGAGTTGATTTCAGAAATTCATCCTTCACTCCTGGCATTATGGTGGGATTTCTGTCTTTGTCTTATTCCATAAAATGATGAATTTTTGTATGATGACTGAAAGGCCTGTGTAAAATGCCCTTGTAGACTTTAGCACAAAGGCACCAACATCTTTTCCTTTGTAGTTTAGAGGCCTGGTGTTTTGTGGAGTCCCCCAGTAATGGTGTCAGAGGCCACTGCCAAGCTACACTCAGGTGGGGCTGGTGGATGCTACTGACTGCCTTGTCTAAATAAGTTTTTAATAATGTTAATAATGACCTAAACACCCAAGTGTATTTGCTTCATGTGCTGCTTCCTTGCACTTCAGAAAATACGCTGTAGAACAGTTCGATGGATTTTCACTTAAACTTTCTTGACTTCACACCAGCAGCACTTTTATTTCAGCTTTAACCTACTTACTAATTTTTTTTCTCTCTTTCAGTAAACAAATATAGGGCCTTATGTTGAGGTGAGGACTTGGGAGGAGTTTCAGGGAAATCACTCTTCACATTTTAGAGGTTGTTTGTAATAACTTTGCTTATGCTATAAAAAAATGTTAATAGCTTTTGAAGAATAAAAACCCCGTAATAATTGCTCATCTATAAGCAGAGTCTTATGGTTTTAGCTGCAATCTATGGTCCCGAGTGGGGAGAGAGTAACATAATACCTTCTATTTATGCATGCTTTATGAACTGATTTGCACGAGGGGCTTTGTATTTATAAAAATGCATCTCACTTTGTATGCATTTTAACCATTTAATATTTGATTTGCCAAGAGGGCAAAATTTTGTTTTTAAAATGCAGCAATATGACCTTAGACTGCATATGTATATATACCATTAAGTGTGTCTTGAAAGAGTTTTGAAAGATGACTTTATGAGAAGATCAAACCCTAACTCTAGGTCCTCAGGCATTTTAGTAATTCGTATAGCTTCATTTCCATTTCTCTTGCTGATAACATAAGTCATAATAAGAGTAACAAAGAATTCCCTTAATGAATTGGTTGAATATAGTGTATATAACACTGAAGAACGTTTCCAGTTCTAAAATTTGGAAGGATGGTGTTTAAAGGCACTGTAGTTAGTTATCTCAACAGGTGGTAGCTGGTAATTGATAATTATATTTAAAGTATGTGCATTCGTTGTGGTTGGTAGTAATATAGCATTTTTTATCCACAGATCTCAAAGCATGTGTGAATAAATATGCATTATTTCCCTATTTTAAATAGCCAGAGACTCACTGAACGTTAATTAGATAGAAGCAGACAGAGAAATTTCATGTCCCCTGCTTGCTTGGTGCTACTAAAAAAAATTCTTCCCAGAAACTGGGATAAAGAACACAATGTACCTGATCTCTAAATAACTGCTGTTCAGGGGCAGGGTTCCGGCTCCAAGTAAAGTCTTGTCGAGCACCCAGTGTCCCTGTGCAAATCTTCCTCACGTCTGGGCCCGCAAAGCATCCTGGCAACTCTCAGTCAGAAGAGACCTTGGTGGTCATGCTTCTGAGTCCTTGTCTGTTGCCTATAGCTCTTCAGTAGATGAACCAAGGATGGGGAGGTGACATATCTTCCACTCTTCATGGGACTTCCTTCTGAACCCCGATGACCCTCTTGATTGGGAAAATTTTCCCTGGAACACTCTCTATGTTGCAAGCTCTTTTCTAGGTGCTTGCAATAGCGCAGTGACCAAAACAGACAGTTGCCGCTGCCACAGAGCTGGCGTTTGCAGGAGAGAAAGATGGTCTGTGCTGCGTCCCTCTATTTCCTCACTGCCTTAACCTTCCCATCTGCACCCCTCCTCCGCAAAGAAGAGGGGTGTCCCGCCTTCTTTCACAAAGGCTTTCCCATCCTGCTTATCCCCATCAGACGGGGAAGTATATGAGCTTTATTTTCTGCAGTTTGTATTATTTTAATTTTTAAAATTCGTGTTATGAAAACAATAGCTATATTAAACATGGTTTCTCAAACTATATATATATGTCCCCCTCTACCTCCTGTTCTTCCATAAGTGCAGCGCATGAAGAGGCGAATTTCCCCAGCAACAGCAGGTGCAGCCCTGCTGTGCAACTACCCTGTCCAGCGAGAGTCTTCCTGGATCAGACCTGAGGGTCTCTAACACTCAGTGGCTCCCAGCTCCTAGGCCCGAGGCTGCTCTATGCTGGAGGAGGGAGAAAGTTGACCACCAGGGACTCCTTCTATTGCAGGGTCAGAAGAGCCCCTGCATAGCTTCCTGTTTTTCTTGTTACACATCTCTCTTCCCAGAAGATTCCAGAAATATTTTTCTGATTTCATTTCCCCAACCTCCATCTTTTCTTTATTCCCCTTGGTATTACTGAATGTCCAATTCTCCAGATTATTTCTAAGGAGGGTCTCTGACTCATTCTGATCAAGTCCTTACCGGACCAAAAGGTGTTGGTCTTAGGAGTTGGGTTAGATTATCTTTGATAACCTGGGTGGGAGGAATGCATGTGGTAGTTGTCGTTGGACCCACAGTCTCTTCTAGCATTCTTAATTATGTCTATTATTAAATATAGCCTGGCATGGTGGCACATCTATTGTCCTAGCTACTCCAGAGATTGAGGCATGACGATCACTTGAGCCCAGGAGTTCAAGGCTATAGTGAGCTATGATCATACCACTACACCACAGCCTGTATGACAGATACAGAGACTCTGTCTCTAAAAAATATAGAGTAAAATATATATGGGCCAGGCCAATTTTGTGGTAAGCTTTCACTTGAGTACACTAACAAATGTACCTTTGTGTCCATTTGCTCAGGTTTATGTTCCATGGGCAGCTGCTTATGACCTTAAAAAGTGCAGAGAGCCCTGGCCAGCAATGGAAGGAAGTTCTGGCCAAAGGGTGATGCCCGGGACAGGCATGTTCCTGCCTCTCACTCCATGAGCACCTCTCAGCTGTTTCAGGAGTGGCTCTTCTCCTAGAATAGCAGTGACATGCAGCTGATGGCTGTGACAACATCACGTTCTTTGTACCGGGCTGGGCTCCTGGAACAGCTGATGTGCTTGTACATCACCAGCATTCCAAGCTTCAGATGCACCGGGATTCAGGGCACCAGTAGACGCCCAAAGAATTGTTGAGTGATATGCAGCCTCTTCCAGCCATTGCTAAAGATCTGGATGTGAGATGAATCGGTAGGGGAGAAAATGATAGCTTAAAAGTATCTTAAATTGGCCAGAGTTCTGCCTGGTTTGCATATGTTCTGTATGTGCATTTAAAATCATTTGCCTAAACTTTCCACTAACTAGAGGTACAGTTAAACACTTCCAATTTGGTATTCCAATTCTCCACACTACAGACATCTCTAGCTGTTTTGTTTTCTCTTGTTTTGAGGTCTTTGGAGAAATTAATTGTTGGTAGCTTATATATTAATACAAATGTCCATTCAGGAAATTGGCTTTATAATCTCCATGCCCTTCCGTCTGCAAGAGCTCACAATTTCACTTTTATTCAGGGCTGTAGCTCTTACTTCCCACCTGGTCCTTGTGTTGGCTCTGGAAAGGGTCCTCTCCTTCATTGCAGACCAGACAAAATTAAGGAAGAAAGGGAAAAAATACACTAACACTTGCTACCTCTGTTATCAGACCAGATTTATAGGAACTTTAGCAAAATGTCTCTTGTGTACTCATTACGTTACCCCTAGTAAATTTGATTGTCCAGCCATTAAAGACGTATACACAGTGGTTTCCCCTTATCCAAGGGGATATGTTCCAAGAGCCCCAGTGGATGCCCAAAGCCACAGATACAACTGAATTCTATATACACTGTGTGTTTTCCTACACAGTAACAGGTGGTAGCTTATATGGCACGGATACGCTGGACAGAAGGGTGACCCACATCCTGAGCCTGATGGAGCAGGATGGACGGTGTGAGATTTCTTCATGCTACTCATGAATCATTTACTTCTAGAATTCTCTATTAATATTTTCAGACCTTGGTTGACCTCGGGTAGTGGAAACCTCAGAAAATGAAACCATGAATAAAAGGGGGCTACTGTGGGCATTATAGTCTCAGAAGTGCGCAGGAGAGGGGAGAAGTGCGTGACCATCTCCCCAGGTCACACACGCGTCCCCAGCATCCGGAAACTGCTACCAGTGACCTGAAGCCAGAGGCAGTTCCACCTTTCCTGTTTAGTAAAACAGGAGTACAAGGGCCTCGAGTGGTAGGGAGGGAAATTCCCAGGTGCCTCCCACCCAGTTTTGCAGCAGGAGAAAATGTGAGCGTCCTGTGTGGCCATCCACACGTCCCCACAGTGGCCAGTCAAATCACAGTCCGCGTGCGTGGTGGGTTCATTTGCCTAGGTGGACGCTGACCACCGCGTATATGACAGTTTCAGAGGGAAACGCGCATTCCAGACTCCTACACGAACTCCTCAAAAACAAACTCCTGAAATGCAATCTGTTTATAAGTTGTGGAACACCTGTATTTTTAATACTTTTTTGGCAGTGTGATTCACACTTTCAGAGTTGTATGCTTCTCAGGGACGAGGACATTCTGGAAACCATTTAAAATTCACAAAAGTTTGGATTCTTTCTCGAGCATACATTTCATTTATTCTTGGACTGTATATATGACACACGGTTAGGTCACTGTGATAGTTTATCTTCAAACAGGTATTTCAGCACTATCTTCCCAACTTACCAAGATGGGTTTGGGTAAATTCTTTTACCAAAGGGGGACAATATCCTAGGTGACAAGATATGTTTAATTATCCCCATTGAACAACCAAAGAATCACTTTAGGAGGGACCATGGCGTCCTCTTCTACTTGAGAAGAAACTGCAGGCATCAATGTCTGGTAGAACTCCCTCAGATTCTCCTGGGGTTAGGCACAGGCTTTGACTCCAGCTATCCGGGATGGTTTTATCCTGGTTGAGTCATTCTTCACACACGTTTCAGCTCTTCCAGCCTCTGGTTTTCTTATCACTGTTTCCCTTTCAGTAAGGGGAATTGTGACTTCAGCAGTTGATCCCTTTGTTAGCCTTGGTAGCCACAGGGCAGAGCTGGTTTAGGGGTTTAGGACTCTGACAGATGCAGAAACCTCTAAGTTCAATGTGAAAGCCTGTCTCCTCCACAGTGCCTCTGAGTTCTTCCTGCATTAACAATCCTTGGCCTTTTCAATCCAATCTCTCTATCTAACCTCTATCTCAGTGGAGAGAATACAGGCTTACTGTCCACTGAGGTTTGTCCGCGCCTGGGTGAGGGGCCCTCATGTTATGAGGGGGTAACCCTACAGAGTACAGTTGTCTCTTTAATCACAGCCTCCTGCCCCGCAGCTCACTGCTAGAAATTCTTTGCATGGGAAGTAAATTCGGCAAGAATTTCCATTCATTCTTTCCACCCACAAACCCACTGTGTGCTGAATACTGTGTTAAGTGCTAGAGCTAGAAATATAAATGGAATACAGTCTTTATTCTGTGTGAGACAGTCGCAGATGGATTCTGATATAGTCTCGTCGATGTACTGATGGAGACAGACAGGGTGTTGCAGAAACTGATCAGGCCCCCACCATCTCTTGACCTCACTGGAAACCAGTAGCCCTCATTTTCTCACTCTCCCTGGGGACAAGAACCACACTTGTTGGCACACCAAGCACCTGTGCTTATTATAGCTGTAAAATGCCTCTGGAGCATAGTAATGATTCTGAATTGAAAGCATATGGGCATTTATAGGAAAAAAATATTAGTAGGTTAAAAATGTTCTCCACCTCTGTGATCTCAAATATCTCAAAAATGTATGTGGTTAGGCATGGTCTTCATGTGGACCTTGCAGCAAAAATCTACCTGCTGAGGTGGTGGTTCTTCAGCAAGACCGTAACCTGCAAATCTCCAGTGTTAATGGAGAGAGAGGCTGAATAGTGACTGTTTTGTGCACAAATTCTGTGGTTTCTCCGGAGTAAAAGAACTGACCTCAGTGTGCTCCAAGGTTTGGGGTAAGAGTAGCAGAGAGCAAACAGCAGCCCACAGAGAGAAGGAGGTTGCCCTGGAACTGTTGTGGACATGCACACAGAAGGCATCTCTCACAAGCATACATGCCAAACACTTACCTAGATGACGTGTACGTGCCCTGGCGCCAGGAGGGAGGTTGAAGGTGTATCTGCGCTGTCATTTGTTCATGCAGGGAACCCTGTGGGAAATCACTGTTGAGCACCTAGTGTGTGCAGAGACCTGCACTAGTCACCAGGGCTAGAGCAGTGAACAAAACAATCTAAAAAAATGTCCTGTCCTCCTGGAGTTCACTGTTGAAGCAAAAGAGAAGCATTGGAAGGTTTGATACAGTCAAGTGACATGATCAAATTTGCATTTGCCTTGGCTCATTGTATTAATAAGTCAGAGGGAGGGATTGTTGTAAGTATAGTGAAGGAAGGGACAATAGCGGAATCCCTACCAATTCAAGTCTTGGACCCGTAAGCTTCAACATGCCATAATACTGTTTTCCCCAAGAACAAAAATTTACTGAGATCTTTGTAGCTGTTGTTTAAAGATAGCAAACAAGTCATGTATAATTATCCTAAGCTTTGTGCTTTCCACGGAATAAGACATCGTGTTTCTAAAGCTAATACTTCTGGAATAACATGTTTAAGAAATGCTTCCTGATGGACAGCTTCCTGCAAATCTGCCTGCACTTACTCTCGTTACTCCCGAATCAGTGCAGTTGATAAGAAATGACAAACTATAATATGTTTGCTTAAATAGACCATCTGCCTATTCATAATATGGACATTAATTCTCATAAACAGTTACTTCAGCTATGTGAAATGCCTGATTTCCTTTTGCGATATGTTCATGCATAGGCAATCGCTTCTCTTTCATGTGATTTTTATAATGGACCATACAAGCTTATTTTTCCCAGTGTAGTCTTTAAATAATTTAATGTAAAATTTATATGTAAAGTGTTTATATGTTAAATAATTGATATGTGAAAATGTTTCAACAAAGTCATTCTTGTAGGTGAGGTAAGAAACTTTGATGAAGTGAAATGTAGAGTCCAGAAGAGTTTAAATTTGTAGTAGGCAGTCACAGGCATTGAAACATGAAGCAGTGCAATTCTAACAGTCTTAAATAAGGTGGTGGCAGGGCCCACTGAGCTGTGCTCTGTATTCTGTGTGCAATATTAAGCCTCATGGATTTCTGTGGCATCCTTTAACCAAAATGCATTTGGAATTCTGGATTTTTGTTTTGGATTTTAGAATAGTAACATGGTAGATGTATTGTCTCCTATATAACACAATTAACGAAGTCTGGAGCCGTACCTGGCAATTAAATGTGTTAACATTTCTTCCACAAAACTCATGAATATTCAAACTTAGGGAGATAAATAAAGAGTACAAGTCAGTACAGGTTAAGTTTTATTAATACATTTGCTTCATTCTGTTTTTATAGCTTTCTGCTTTCTGGGTTTTAGGATAAAGATAAGGGACTTTGGACCTGTAACAGAATCCTGAAGGAATTTTGGACAATTTTCAAGTCCCGCCCATGGCCTTGAGACTAAGAAATGAAAAATATGTCTGGAAACACTAGTTATCACAACTGAAATATAGGTTTCTTTCATTTTCCATACAATGAGGCAATAGGTGGCTTGGTTAATAGTGTTGGTTTTAAGTAAGGTGGGGCAATGTATAAATGAAGGAATGAAAGGAAGTCATAAGTTTTCAGATTATAAATATCGCCCTTCCCTTCTTTGTTTCTTGGCCGCTTTGTCCTCAGAATGGAGGCCTAGGATCAGATGAACCCAGGCCTTCCCCCCGGCCATCCTGGGGTTCTCTATCAGAACAATTTCCCAAAGTTTTCCAACAGCCGAGTCCCTGGGGAAGAATTATAAGAACTAGAACTAGTAAGGCTCGTTCTGTCCTGCAGGCCGTTGTAATTACTCTTCCCTCTGAGCAGAAGGCTTTCCCCCAATTCCCAATGGCTGAATCCTGTGGTCTGCTAGAGCTCAGCCTGCCCTGGCCCACCTGCCCCTCTGCTCACACCTGACCTGCTGTGTTTCCTTAGTGCTCTCTGAGATCCTGTGTGCACCCACTCCATGTTTCACCTGCACCCCTCACTAGCTTGAGTGCTGTCAGGGCAGGGACTTTTTGTTTCCTGCTGAATCTCGTATAACCTAGGACAGTGATGGGCAGACAGCACTCAATAAGTATGTATTGAGTGAATGAGTAAGTGAAAGAATGTTTCTGTGATTGTAGGCGCATAATAAAGACCTGGCCTGTGTCTGAGGACTGAATTCATCTTTTCATTTGTAACTTTTAACTATTGTAATTTTAGAAAATGGCGATGACAGTATTGTAAAAATTATTATAAGTTTTATAAAAATGCAAACACACATAATTTTTCTCCCTGTCTTTTTTGTTCACTTCCCCACTCCAGTGACTCACACTAACGTCTGAGTCTTTCTATGTCAGAAACAAACAAAAGAACAGAGAGGCAGAGATAAAGGACTGAGATGATAAATTTTGAACAGCTCTTTCTTCTATAATAGATAAATGCTCCCTTTATAAAAATAAAATCTCCCTGACAATATTCTAAAACATGTAGTTTTTTAATCTTGATTATAGTCCTGTACAACATTATAACTACTGCCCATTTCAGTGTTCAATTTGTTGAATTCTTTCCATTAGGAGTAAAATATATTTTGTTAGTTTCTAAAAACTGGCAAAAAGCTTATTACAATCCTATAGTCTAACATTTAGAATGCTTCAAAAACTTTTATATTGTCATACAAATGAGTGGCTTCCTTAAGAGTTAAGTTTATCTTGCTGAAAAAAAAATTTATTGTACAGAATTTTCTTCTCGAAAGGGGTCTAGCTGAAAATTAGATTGAAAAGATTTCAAACCAAATAGAGACAGAGACAAGGAAGAAAATACCATTGGTGACACTTCAAATGAAATAAGGAAGAAGGACACTAATACCTGATGTTCATCGCTTACAGTAATTTTATATCCCAAATAATCACGAAAAGGCTTTAATGGAAAAAAAAATTACACCTATCTGATTATAAAGAAAAACCAAAAATTGATAAATAGTTTGCTATTTTCAAAGTGTAAAAACAGGGTAATTAATTTTGGATTACTTGACACATTTGGCTTTCTAAAATTAAACTTCCCAGAGAAATAGATTCAGGAAAAAATTAAACAAAACAACATTAATTAAAATGGTTGGGGGAAAAAACAATACTATGATAACAGTTGGAGTGTGATGCAGCCGAGGAAAGTGGAGCAGCATTGCTTGCATTGCTAGTCACCGCAGTGAGGGGACTTCCGTGCGGGGAAGATGGATATTGGCCCTAGCCTTAAACTCATTCTTTATCAAGGGCCTGGTGGCCCACAGCCACCAAGAAGTCCCCAAAGCGACATTGGCTGCATGTTTGGTCTGTCTCTGACTCTGAGTTTGGGTGCTATAAATAGGCCTCGTGTGGGGCTGGCCCTGTCGTGGTCGTCAGCTGAGATCAACTAAGATGCCAGGAGTGGCCTTGCAAGTAGGAGAGAGAGACGTTCGTATGGGAGACACAGAAGCGCGCTCACCACATTCTTTAAATATTTTCTCCTGGCTATCATCATAACCTCTGTCTTATCTGGATTAATCCTTTTCTGGTTCGCTTTGATCCCAGTCCCCTGTCAGGCCCCTCAGATGCTGAATAAATTGTGAAACTGTGGTGTCAGGATTAGAGATAAAAGGGGAGATGTAGACCATGTGTCATCAGCATGCTGATCTCAGAGTGAAAATGCCTGCGCTTTTCTGCAAGTAATCTTATGTGAACTTTGGACAGGTGGGTGATCACCATCAGAGCCTAGCAGTTCTCCCTGGAAGGCTTGTGAGAGCAGGGAGGGGCAGGGATCTAGCAGGGTCTTCTTCCTTCGTGACATTCCCACAGGTGCAACCTTCTGGGTCTCCCTGTCCACTCATAGAGCCTTGAGTGCAGGTGCAGCAGTAAGTACCTTGCAGAGAATGCCACTCTAGAAGCTTACTAGTTGGCCTGTTTGTCATATCATTACTATTGCAAAGCTTTGAAACCAGATCCATTCTGTCCCCTCAGACCTGGCCCCTGAGCCCTCTGGGCAGTATGGCATTTTCACTGCCTCTCTCACATCCTTGTTCTCCTGACCTTTCATTCAGTTTTTCCTCTTTCTCTCATCATCAACCAACCTCAAGGTTATCCCTTTGCATCTTTGAGGCTTTAGGCAGCTGGTTTGAAGATTTTCTTTCCACGTTGTTCCCTTCATCTGCCCCCATTCTCGACGACTTATTACTTATGCTGAAATCTCATCCCTGGGGAGTTGGAATCCTCATGTGAAGAGTGCTGGCTCCTCTCTGGTTTGCTGGTGACTTCCCAGTGCTCCGGTCGTAGCAGGCACTCAGTAAATGTTCTTGAATCTATTACAGTCCCAATACTTTGATCTCCTCTAACAGCTTTCTCTTCCATTTCTGATAATGCTTCTTAATATTAATAATTCATTAAGAAAGGAGAACACATCACACATGTACTCCATCTATTTTTCTCTTCTTTACCAAAAAAGGTATCTCTTCACCCATTCTTCTGTCCAGTGATACCCCATCTGCCTGTGCCCTAGAGGACATTCCCTCCACTTCCTCTGGATCCTCACTTTGTTAATTTTTTCCTTGATTTTCATAACTTCAGCACCCTTATTTTTCTCTTTCTTTTCCTAAACAGGTCATAAAATGCACAAACCAAAGCTCAATGTCACTAATTATCAGGGAAATGCAAATTAAAACCACAATGAGATATCACCTTGCTCCTGTTAAAATGGCTTTTTAAAAAAAGGTCAAAAACAATAGATGCTGGTGCAGATGCAGAATGTGGGTCCTAGAGACTTTAAAATAACCATTTTTTAAAGAATTATCTCCCCATCGATCACCATTCCTTCAAGAAAGGTAGTCCCTTTCGCCATCATTTCATGAATAATTTTTTGGAGGTGGCCTTTGGGAGAGGTGGGAAGTGTGGGTCCTGGGTCAGTCCTTCCCTCTAGCTGGTTATCCTGAGAGATGAGAAGTGCGCATACGCCAGAAGGGGTGAAAAATGCAGATACACTGTTTGTGGGACTGCAAATTAGTACAACCTCTATGGAAAACAGTATGGAGATTACTCAACAAACTAAAAGTAGATCTTCCATCTGATCCAGTATTCCCACTACTGGGTATTTACTCAAAGGAAAATAAGTCATTTTATCAAAAAGACACCTGCACTCGAATGTTTATTGCAGCACAATTCACAGTCGCAAAGATGTGGAACCAACCCAAGTGCCCATCAATTTGTGGGTGGATTAACAAATTGTGGTATATGTATACCATGGAATTCTACTCAGCCATGAAGGAGGATGAATTAAGGCCTTTTGCAAAAACTTAGATGGTACTGGAGACCATTATCCTAAGTAAAGTATCTAAAGAATGGAAAAACAAAACCACATGTTCTAACTATTTAGCTGGAATTGAGCACAGATGCCCAAAGGGAAGTAAAACTCAGTGGAAATCAATAAGGGGGGAGGGGAAGAGGGGATGAGTGAAAACCTGCTTAATGGGTACAGTGAACACTATCTGGGTGATGGACATGCTTACAAACCTGACTCAAGCATAACAAAATCAATACATGTAACCAAAAACATTTGTACCCCCATAGTATTTTGAAATGAAATAAAAAAAAATAAAGACAAAAAAATAAAAAATGCCTTCAGGTTGGGCACAGTGGCTCTTGCCTATAATCCTAGCACTTTGGGAGGCAAAGGCGGGAGGATCGCTTGGGGCTGGGAGTTTGAGACCAGCCTGAACAGCATAGCGAGACCCCGTCTCTACAAAAAAAATTTAAAAAGTAGCTGGGAGTGGTGGTATGTGCTTGTAGTCCCAACTACTTGAGAGGCTGAGGCAGGAGGACCGCTTGAGCCCAGGAGCTCAAGGCTGCAGTGAGCTATAATCACACCACTGCACTCCAATCTGGGTGACAGAACAAGACCCTTTTTAAAAACCAAACCAAAACCCAAAACCATACCTTTAACACTGTCTTTCCCTGAAACAACTGTCTCATTGCCTCATTCCCTTTATGGGCAACACGATGGAAAACATAGTTCATACTACTACATTTGCACTCACTCCTCATTCTATTGTAGTCGCACCTGCTCCTTTACATCTCCACCGAAATGACTCTCACTGGTTACCAGAGACCTCTATATTCCTAAAACCAGTGGACTCTTCTTCTCAGTTCTAATCTGATCTGTTTTTTCCACTGTTGGCCACATGCCCTTTCTGCCAATTTGTCTTCTTAAAACTTCTTGGTCCTCCTCCCTTAATGCTTTCTCTAACTCTTACCCTGGGTCTTCCTACCCCATTAGTTCAGATGAGAGATGATGGTAGCTTATATGTGGGTAGTGCTGATTGGAGATGGAATATAATTGACAAGAGCTGATGATGTGTTAAAAGTGGAGGATAAGAGAGAGAAGTAACCAAGATAACCCCTGGGTTTCTGCCTTGCATAATGGGATCAGGAACACTCCGGGTGGACGGTGTGGTGGGGAGGCTACCATGAGTTCAACTCCAGGTATGCTGCGTTTTGTGACGTCTTTGGGATGCCTGAGAGTATATGTCAGGTAGGACTTTAGATTGGTCTGGAGCTTGGAGAAGTCTGAACAAAGGGTAAACTAAGGATAAATTGCTGTAAATCTTCTGTATAGAGGTGGGAATTGCAGGTACAGAGGAGACAGCCCAGAGTAAGAGAGAAGAGGATGAGGAAAGTGTTGAGTCTGCAGAAAGTAGAATGCTGAGGATGGTAAGACAAGTCTGAAAAATAGTCAGAGATATAGAGGGTAAACCTGAGTAGTGTTGGGTGGGATGTGGAAGCCAAGGAAAATAGTGGCTCAAGACGTTTGCACTCCAAAATACACTACAGAATACTGCTAACTAATTCAACAGGTCCTGGTTCCTTATGTAAAATATAAAGTTGATAGCCACATCATCAAAATAATTTAAAATGTTTGCCTGTTGACTTCAAAATATACGTATTGTTTTCAAATACTGAAGTTTCCATACTTAGTAACAGAAATCAAAGAAAGGCGGGCCACTCAGGGATGACCATCTTCTCCAGGTACAAACTATTAATATAAGGCCCTTGCAAGAATAGAATCATTTGTCTTTTCTGTTATTCTATATAACCAAGGATATTAGAGCATCATGGTGGTCAAGATAACCAAAACCAATTTAATTGTTTGCTTTGAGCTGATTTAACTTTAAAAATTTTTTATTAACTTGACCAATGGAATTATTTGAACCAGCTGTAGATGTTGGAGCAATTCACAATGACTTATCATAAGGGAGCTTATTTTATTGGCATTTGGGCAGCATAAAAATGACTGTCCTTTACATTTCGATGCATTTATTTACAGGGCCTCCAAGTTAGCAAATGTTATATTACTATTTGCTTCTGATTCTGAAATTATAAAATATATAAGCTCTGGAAATTGGCCTGGATGTTAAACTGATGAGGAAGAGGAGAATACAGGAAGACAGGGTCTCCTGGAATCCTCAATTCACAGGTTCCTTCCTCAAGTGGGCCAGGAACACTACTGTGCCTGTCGTGGATTTGTGTAGTTCTTGCGGTGGGTTGAACATATGGAGAGAAAACCAGTTTTTGTGCAGCCTGATAAGTATCTATGTAGGAAACCTTTATAACTTCCCAATTGTCTGAGAGGTTGCAGATATCACTTTACTTCTCACGTTAATATATCTTCATACAAATCAAATCATACTGAACTTTATTAACTATGCTCAATGTTATTTATGTTCTAATTAAAATAATGAGCACCTTGCATTTCTTCAAAAAATTAAATTTCTAGAATCTCTTTTATAATTTTAATGTCTATATTCTATAGTCAACAAATGCCTTTAATCTCTTTAAATGATATGATACTTTCGAGTGTTTGGGGAATGAAGCAAAGGCCTCAGAACCATTAAAAATAAAAAAAGGCATCGACTCTTATGCTATGCTATTGTTTGTTTAATGAGCAGAGGTCAATTGCTGTGGGAATATTGAGGGTCTGTGGCATGCTGAAATCATTCTCTTTTTGCCCAGGAAATGATCATTGGATGAGTTTATTTAATCGGTGGCCTTTGTTCCTCGATACTGTTTCAGGGACCCAGACGCAACTGTTTCAGCTGCGGAGCTCTCTTGAGAGAGCAGGCCCAGCGACTCTGCTGCGTCTCCTGTGATGTAGCGTGCTCCAGCCTCACGCAGGAAAGGGAAAGAGCAAGTAGAAAGGAATTTATCTGATCTTCATTTCTTTGTGGTTGTTTATTTGTATCACATATTGCTTTTCAGGTGGTCCCAAGAGTAAACCACACATTTCTGTTGAGGTTGTAAATTTTGTTTTAATTTTCCATTGCTTCTCCAGCATGCAGTGCTTTTTAAAATATTTTGTCACTTCTAAATGAAGGCATCGTAGTGGCCCAATATACTACTCTGTTTAGTAACAGTGGTCTGTTTGAACTGTGGCAATCCAGACATTACTTAGTCTCTTTAATGAGATGACCATAGTCTCTGCTAGAATCTTTTGGCCCCTGGTATCCCAGGTTGTTGAAATGTGACGTGGCCATAGGACTATAAACTTACTTCAATGGAGGGCTGGCCAGACAAGGGAGAAAGGGCTCAAGAGTCTATTGTTGGGATATCAATGCTGTAAGTTGGACTCTGAGCTGGTTTCTTAACTTTTCCATCATTGATCAATAAAACCAGGAGAATAATAACTGTCTTTATTGATTTTATGGAGATGGTGGGGTAGTTCATAAATATAAGTGTCAGGTTGGCAGTCTGTTCTTGGTTCTTGGTGTGCTCTTGGCCGAAGAATGACCAGACATACTGATAGCAAGGTAAGCACAAAAGGAAGTTTATTGAGAAGAGCAAGATCAGTTTATAGAGCAAGAGCAAGATACATTCACCATAGCTGATAAACAGGCCCCCTGTGGAAACAAGAGGCCCTGGTTATGGTCTGAGGTCCTGTTTTATATTGTCTAGATTGGGCCTTCCTCGCAGTTCAAATGTCACCGTTGAACCACTTTGATGGACAGTTAATGACATGATCATTAGGTTACTCTAGGTCATTTTCCAGACCCTGTTGTGCATGGGCTGCCTGGCTTACAGGTGGGGGAATTGCCTATATTCTTTTGCAGATTGGCAGGGCATTCCTCCTTTCCCCACATGTGGCAATTGCTTGGGGCAGGATCAAGGGGGGCAGCACCAAGATGGGGTGCCTGCCCTTGTCCTTCTTCCCCAGGTGTGGCAATTGCTCAAGGCAGCACCAAGGCGGGACACCGCTTTTGTCCCTAGGAGAGCTGGAGGTCTCTCACTATCTACCTAACATAAGAATTTTGGGAAAGCAATTTTTATTTTTTATTTGATACCAGTATAACATTTTACTGGAGGGAGCTACTGCTGGATACTCACTTTCTAGGTACCAGTGACTTCTTTGCTTGTACACACTCCCTGGTTCTACAAGGCACAGCAAATAGTAATAGCTAAGAGCTAACTTGTCTGTTCTGCTGAACAAACAGGTGCTCACAGCTATGGCAGAGGCCAGCGCCTTATACCTATGTGTTTTCATAAGGGGCCCGGGGTGAGGTTCCTAGAAGTTGTCTCATCAATGCTATGCACAGTAATCTAGGTATTGGCAAATTATTGAACCCCAGGTCATCAGCAAGGTTTACCAGCTGCCCCAAGGCATGGGGGGAGGGGGGAGAAATAATTTTTTTAAGAGAAGATGTAGAAACAAAAGAGACAGAAACACAAAGCAGTGCTTATGAATCAGATTCATGTTATATACTCCCCTCCCCTAACTCTCAGGAATAACATTTTAGATATAAAGTAGACACAACACAAGCCTAGCTTGTGAAAGTGTAAACAGGGTGGAAATGTATTAGTTTTCCAGGACATAGATGGTGTGGGTATGAAAGTCATTGTTGATGGGAAGGAGGTAGTGTGTTGGGTAAGAGAATAAAAATAGAGCCAGAATAGTAGGCTGAATCCAACAATTCCAGCCCTTCTCCTCAAATTCAGCAGCACGAGCATACCCCATGCAAAAGACATGGTTTTATTGACCTTAAACAAATGTAGTATGACTGTCAGACAAGCTTATGCAATCTTGACTGTATTCATAAAAAATATAGTGATATGAATCCACATAGGGTCCAGAGCAGAGCAGTTCCCTCCTTCCCTCTCTTCCTTCCATTTGCCATGCCCTGTACTAGGCTCAGGCAGTGCAGGGATGGACTTGCTTTCTAGGGAGGGAGCTGCCAATAGGTATGTAAACAAGATAAGTTCAGATAATAATCAGTGTCAAATTGAAAAGAAAACAGAGAGTTAAGGTAGTGCCTGGGGACAGAGAAAAAGTTGGTTTAGATAAGATCCCTTGGGAGACCTCTGTGAGCAGGTGATATGCACATTGAAGTTTGAAGGGAGACAAGGAGCCAGAACTGGCCATGGATTCGCACTGCGCAGAATCAGAGGCTATGGGAAGACACAGAGATAGGCCAGTGTAAAGACTCAGAGGTTATGAAAAATGGTGGTTTTGAAGAACAGAAGAGTATCAGTGTAGCTAGAATCTAGTGAGCAAGGACAACATGGTTAGATGTGGTGTTGGAAAGGGAGACAATGTATTTCACTGTGCACTGGTCAGGCCTGAGGTGTTTCAGCAAGAAATTGACACAAAAGTGGTGAGAAGTTTCGAGGAAATACCGTATGAACATAGCCATTGGAACTGGAGATTGTTGCCTTCAGAAGAGAGGACTTTGGTGGGAGAGACATAATAAATGCCTGAATATTTGAGACGTGATCTATTGGTGGAGCTACATGGCGGGGTGGGGGTGGGGTGGGGGTGGGGGTCTCTATAGAGCAACTCTCAGGCCATGGTAAGGCAGAGCTCACCCTGCTTAGGAGAGAGGACTTTGACCACTGACCTCCTCCAAGGATGGTACAAGCAGCGTCACAAGGCTAATTTCTAGTCGCAAAGTGTTGTCAGGCAAAGCTGGACAACTGTGAGGTTTTAAGACTTTTAAGATCTGTGACTATTTTATGTATATGGTAATCACTCTAGCATAGTACCTGGCAGTTTGCTGAAGAGATGAATGAATAAAATATAGTAGCAATTGAACCAAGGATAGGGTCAGGTGACTTCCAGGAACACCCCTAATTCTAGGATTTTATAATTCTTCGATATGAGTAAAAGATGAATGATTTTCAATACTCAAAAAAAGTTATCGAGAAGAAAAAAAATTAACTTCAGTGAGAAGTCTTAAAAGTAACATCTCAAACTATAAAATGCATTGTTATCCTTTAAGCATGCAAAGTTCCCAATGCAAACTCTTGGATATTTTGTAAACTACTACAATAACACCCTTGTTGTCTGGTAATAACATAGAAAATATTATTGAATTTATAGGGGATTTTCAGATAACTTGGAATTCAAATGTGGGGTTTTGAATGTTGATCTGAAATATATCATTTATAATTGCCTTTAGGCTTTTAAACAAGCATATATGAAATAAATTTCATTATTTTATTCATTATATTTCAGTTAAAATTTGCTTTTAAAACATACTGTCACTTTTTAAAAAAAAAAAAAGAAAAAGCATATTAATAGTCTTAGCCTTAATGTCAAAGGAAAAAATTGAAATTCTTAGACCAGTTTCATAATTCAGAGTGTAAAAAATGTTGACATGTACTCCATTGTACATTGATCAAAGACATTACTATAGTACATTCTTTAATTTAAGGTGATTCTTTTAATGTGTAGCACCAATTATTCTGATATCTGCTGAGAAGTGATGACATGTGGTATTTTTATTTAACATAGATCTAGTAAGTTGGATAATTTAAGTAGATAGTTAAATATACCCAGTACCTGAAATAAGTTTGCATATAAGAAGCTTTGATTTATGAAACTGGCTGAGACTCAATCAGTAAGAATATAATTTTAATACAGTATCTGCATAGAATGGATCACAAAGGATACCATGATGTTCCTGCATTCATTCAACAAATAGATCCTATCTTTCTATGCTGCCAGGTTGTGTTTGAGGGCTTGGGATATAATCATGAACATGACAAAGTTCCCAGTTCTTATAGAGTTCCTCATACCTTCTAAAGGCTTGCAAATGAGATGAGGAATGTTCATTATAACATTTACCTGTATTTACCGTATTTACCTGTATAGGACTTTATAGTCTGCAGAGCACTTTTCCAGACACCGTTAAGTAATAGATATAATAATCATACTAGAACAATAATATAATGAACATGTGTTGAGTGTTTACCATATGCCAGGCACTCCTACAAACTTTACATGTCTTAATTCCTTTAATTTTCAGAACAACCCTGTGAGGCATAGATTATTATTCCCATTTTGCAGGTGAAGAAATCAAAACAGGGTCACACAGCCAGATGGAAGCTGAACTTAGGCTTTCTGACTGGAAGGCTAGTGCTTTTCTCAGTGCCCCATAGCTGCCCACACCAAGCAACGACCTCCTTGTAGTGATTAGTAAGAGTTTGCCAAGTTATGCTGTGGTAACAGGCACAGATTTAGGGGTTGCCCCTAAATCTTGTGGCTTACAACAACAAAGTTTATTCTTTACTCATATGATGTGAGTTATATGGGCTGACTGTGGCTCTACTCCACTTTGTTTTCATACCAGAAGGAGAAACCATTCTTTCAGATATTCTGTTGTCAAGGCAGGGAAAAAACAGTAATGGCGGACCAGACACTGGCTCTAAACTTTTGCTCCAAGACAGACGATATCAGTTCTGTTCATGTCTTCTTGGGCACAGCAAGTCGTACAGCCAATGGGGTGGGAAGGGTACTCTTTCCCCAGTGAGAGCACCAGGGAGGGGCCCTGGAGGGCTGGGTCTGATGGAGAGGAATTGCAAATATTTTGAGCGATTGTGAGCTCTTTTTATGTAATTATGTTTAGTGAGCTTTTAAAAATGATTTATTAGCAAACTACTATGTGATTGGCCTTGTTTAGTGAATTTTCAAGTTTTAGGTCGTTTATTTTAGCCCACCCACGTGGCCTCATTATCCCCATTGGCAGATGAGGAAACAGAAGAGAAAGAGAAACAGAAAAGTTATGTAACTTGCCTAAAGCAACACACTCTTAGAGGATAGAATCAGATTTCGAACTTAGGTTTTCCTCTGCCAAACCCTAGATTTTCCACTTCAGTATACTGCCTGTTGGTAGGGAAATTGCTAATGAATTTGGTTCATGTTTGGACAGATCAGTGACTTTTTTGTAAGGCCAAAGCATTCTTGTATGTGAATGATTTCCAGCTAGTAGAGTGAAACCTAAACTATCTATAACCTCCAGGAAATTAGTCATTCTGGCTAACTGAATTCTCCAGGTTATTAAAGATTTAAACTTTTGAAATGAGAACTTTTGTACTTCTGTTGGCGAAAAAATATTCACATTTGTAGAAATTCTCATGTAGGGCACAGGATATTAAATGTGGAGCAGTTAATTGGTAAGATTTCCTACATCAGCTGCCACCTGATTCTAGCAGGAAGTTTATTTAACGGTGCAGCATTTTCAGATGGATGTAATAATCTGTTATGCAAACAAAGGTTTGTTCACGTTTGGTTTTCTTAAATACCTAAAGGCCTCTAAAACAGACCAAGAGATTTTCCCAGGGGGACGAGGGCCTTTCCCCATTAATCCACAGAGTTGCTTCCCAGTGTCCATAGACACAAAGATGTCTTTCTCTGAAGGGATGGGGGCCTTAATTGAAGGGCTGCACTTCAAGTCCTGGATTTCCAGATTATCAGTTTTAGGAACTAAAAAAAGCTCTTAGATTCAGAAAGTCATCCTGGGAAGTTGTCTTTTACTGTTGAGAAGGAAGTGTGTGGGGAGAAAATATAATAAAATTACTGCTATTCTTTCTCATACTAGGTGGGCCTTCTTTTCTAGTATAATTAGAATTGCCCTTTTACAACTCTGAATTTAAGATATAAAATGAGATGGTTGGTTGTTTAGTATTCACTGGAATTCTATTTTTATCCCAAGGTGTAAGTGTTATCTTCTTTAATGAGAGAATTCTGTTTAAGTTTCATGATATGTGCTGACAGTTTTTATCTCACACGTGAAGACGCTCTCTCCAACTTTGAGTTAAAACACGCAGAGTACATACAATTCTTGGTCACTGTGAATGAGATCTGTCAACCACAGTGACTTATTTTATTCATTTCAGTACACTAATTTGAACACCTGCATTTGAATTAAAATGTGCTTGCTGATAATGTCACACACCCAGATCAGTCAATTGCTCCTAATTATTTAAGTACAGACACTGCTTTCTTTTATTATGCTCCTTATAGGTCAAACAAATATGAAGTACAAAGCTTTTAAGACCTCTAAAATCTCTCCATCAGATGTATACTGCTGTGAAAGTAGAAATTGCTTTCATGGAGATTTGGAAGGGAAAAAATTTTAAATAACGATGTGATTTAGTGTGCAGTTGGCAAATCAGCATACTTAAAATACATGAATATTAAAGTAAAGAATGCAATAAACATAACTACTCACTTTCTATTTACTGAGCAACTGACTTTTAAATAAGATTTTTTTCCACTAAAATTTTCTTCATAGACCTTCAGAGTTCTTTCTATTGTTATATTTTCCAGATCACTGTTATGTAGAGAGGCTTATCCTACTCATAGAATTCACCTGCATATTTAAATTGCATAATTACTATAAAAAGGCTCTGGGATACCTTTGGGCTCAGTACTTTAGTTGAGAAATTTTATACATAAAACGACACCTGGCTAATAAAAGGAAGCAAGATGGCATTTATTCGGTGTCTATTAAGTGCCAGGAGCTTTACCGTGTGTCTCATTTAATCACATCACAACAGTCCTTTCAATTTGGAAAAATATTTACCTTTTGTTTGGCAGATAAGGAAACCCAGGTTCATGCAGATTAAATGCCTGCCCAAAGTCACAGAATTTGTAGAGGAAGGATTTGGACCTAGATTTCCCTGTATCAGAAGCCTTGGCCATGTTTCCTCATCAACAATGCCTGCAGACACCAAACCACCTTTGGAAAATGATATATTTTTTTAAACAATAAAGCCTTTGATCTCTCTTGTGTCACATTTGACCTTAGGGTTTAATACAGGTCTATGGAAAACACTTCCTTCTCATTGATTCATCATTCCCAGTAAGAATTATACAGAAAAGTTGATGAGATTATTCGAAATTTCTCAGGCTTCAGGCTAAATAGACCACTTTCATATGAGAGGCATAATTCCTCTATCTTAGGTAAAGAAATGTTTTCTTTGACAGAAAAAATTTGATTTTCCTTATAATGTTGGTTTTCTTAAGTTGCCTCTCTCTTGCCCTCTCCACAATCTTTAGCCTCTCTGTAAAGATATTATCTTTTTAAATTGAAGCAAACTTATAATTTTTTAAGATTAATTGCCATTATCTAATCTATTTTGTTTAAACTAAGTTAATACTTACAAGAGGGATTGAAGAGGAAGTGACATTTGCCTCTAAATTGTGATAGTAGATGTTGTAAACCCAGTAATTGGCTTTTAAAAAAATACAGTTTACAGCAAAAAGTAAACTCTTTGGGAAAAAAAAAAAGTTATCAAAATAATTCACTTGGCCAACTTTAAAACTGATATGTAAATTTTGTACGTTTTATGTTTGCTTTTAGTCATTCCATGTTTCCTTGCATCTTTGGACTATTCTCTTTAATTCAAATCCTTTTTCTCTGGAAAAGGAAGTTTAAATTATTAGATTGAAGTGGACATCGGTTTCTTGATGCCAAAACCTGTTCTATCTGGTGGAGCATGTTTTCTCATGATAGTTAAGATCCAAAACCTAATACCTTAATGTGAAATTTACGTGTGTGTTGTAAAACAAAAGATTGTGCTGAGTGTTAGGAATCCTAGAAAGATGCCAGCAAGATAAAGACAATGGTGGATTTTGAGTGGCCTCTTACTCCTCTCAGATGACCATGAACCTAACCACCTTCAACCCTTCCACCCACATTCTCTCCCCGTTTTGAGGATCTTTTCCTTTTTTTTTGTAGTTATTGAAGCTTTAAAACATGATAGGAAAAAAAAAATTCTCATTTAAAAATTTTAAAAGAGAATAAGATAAGAATATTTCACAAGAATATCAGTCGACTTAAGAAAATTGATTGGAAAGCCATTCTTCCAGTTATTTAGCATTGTTCACGTACAGATGCCTTGAAAGAGGAGGTAATATTTTATATTCTTTCAGGTCTTTATAAGCAGCAGAAAGCTTTGGTTAACAGAGCAGAATTTCCCTTATTTAGGTGGACGTTACACTGAAAGTAGTAATCCTTTTGAAGTGCAAATTTCTTTCATTTAAACATATTACACTGGGGGAATTCGGACCTGGGTAAAAAGCCTTTTATTTCCTTGGTCATAACCTGTTATTTTCTTTAACTTCTGGATTTTAGTTATCATTTTGTGTTTATGTCTTCGGTTTCAGATTTCCAATGACCTGGAGCTAAAACAATATAATCACTAGTGAAGATAAAATATCCCAAGTATGTCAGTGCCCATTGCTCCGATGAAATAATAGCTAGGCTGTGAAAGTCAGCGAAAAGGAGTGAACTAACACTCTGGGGTTTGGTGTTGTGTTTATGAATCGTATGTGTACATTTAAATATGTGCGGGGACATAGTTTGTCTCTAAGGCAATTCCATCAGTACTCATCTAACAGAAGACTGAATACTCTCAGGAAATTGAAAACTGTCTCAAATTTGAGTGCAGCACTGAGGAGCCAGTTTTTACCCTAAATTTCAAGAGTTGTATATCATTTAATTTTTAGAGCCTAATTTTTGTGTCATTTGGCAGGGATGACAGCCCTCTGGGACCCTGTTGCCTTTCCCCTTCCACATGTTAGACAAATCTGTATCTCTTTTATTGGGGAAATCTCCTAAGACAATTTGAGTCCATAAGAGCTCTAGCAGCCCATCATCACCACGTACCCCAAAGCGCAAGCCTCAGAAACATTTCGAACATTTAATGGAAGGGATCATTAACTGTGGTTAGAAAGAAAGCTGATCAACAATGGAAGAAAGGTGGTTCTGATTATAACGTAATTAGCCCAGCTCCCACCTTCTTGTTCACTCCCCTAGCATTGTATAGGAAAGAAATTAAAATCAACACTTTTGGAGAATAATGCTATGTTACACTTTTCAGTAGAGATTCTGAGACTCCAGAATCGCTTGCGTGCCACGCGAGCATCAAAAGCAAGTACTTGGAGGTCAGCAGGTCTGGATCTGACTCAGGCATGGGCGTGCAGCTGCAGGGACTCCCGAGTGCGAGTGGCACTGCTGTTTGTTCCTAGGTCACACGGCAGCTGCCAGAGAGATTTTTTTCCCCTGGCGGTTCCACAGCTTGCTGGTATTGGGCTTGTGTGTATGTGGGAGAAGACGAGTTCAGAGAATTGACTGATCAAGACTGCTTCTCTCACAGCCAGTTCTAAAATCTGCATTCTTCATTGTTATTTATTTTTCTAAATGATAAAATAAAAGACTGAATAGTTGTATTCTAATAGTGTTGGGTATATTTAACCCTGCATGACACCAGTTTCTTAACTCTCCCACCCCCTTCAATTCTTGGCCCGTTCCTTCTTCCCTGTTCTTTGTACATCATCCAACTACTTTATTCCATTCAAAGATCTGTGTTTCTATGTTTCTGCAGTACCCATTCAGGGCATGTGAAACATCCTAGAACTCTCTGCCAAGGACCAGCCCATGCTTCACTGTCTCTTGGATTTGCATATACCTTCCAGCTTTTGCAAAAACGATGGAGAACCCAATGTTCTTCCCTTCTAGGGCTTCTCCAGGGTAACTTTGATAATTCTAAACTTCACCCCAAAAGTTATAAGAACAAGATGTGTGAGATAATTGTCTTTTCTCCCTTTGGCCATAGCTATAAAGAAATATGAATCAAATTAGAATATATTATGGGCTCCATTTCAGCCTGTCTTAAGTATGGGGCTAGTTCCACATAAGGTGTGAGTGGCCAATAATGTACTACTCAGGAATGATTTAATAATTTGAAGACTTTCTTCTGAACTAACTTATACTAAATCTTATACTAAAGCTGATGATTGCATCACCAGCTACATATATTAGCAGTTAAATTTTTTTGAGTATACATTTGCCGCTATATACTGCAGAGAAAATTTTAAATTGAAAATGCATTCATCTGCTCCTTAAGATCCTACAACTCTCAAAATTTTAATATATTGTCCACAAAGAAGCTCAAACATGGGTTTAGGACTTAGTCAAATAATCCCCTATAATTTTGCTTTTCTACTTTTCTCTTGTAATGTAGCTTTTGGTCTTTGGTTCACCAGTCCAAAGAAAGACCATAGCATTGCAGTTATAGATTTCATTTCAGGTGTTTATTTAAAAATTTTGATGAATTTTGTTATTCTTGTTTCCATATAGAACAAGATTGTAGCTGTGTTGGAGCACTTCCATTTGTAATATAGCCCAATATAATGCCAAATTAAATGGAAATAGTTGCAGGCCAAATTCTGTTGGATTATTATTTTTAGCTTACTCTTTTCTTCTTTCAAACACTGCTTTAAAAATAACTATTAAAAAAAAAAAGCTACCCCCGAGTGCCATTTTCTTCTCTCAGTTTCACACAGAGCTCTGTTAGAGTAGAATTGGTGTCAAAAAAGGTTCTGAATATATTCAAGGTTTACTTGCAGTTTGTGGCTACCATAGGGCGTAATGGTTATTACATTTGGCAGCAGTTCTCTAATTTTAGCTTGCAGCAGAATGACTTGAAGGGCTTGTTAAGGGCACTGGGTCCCACCTTGGCTCTGGGGCTCAATAATTTGCATTTACAGCAAGTTCTTAGATAACAGTGATGATGCTGATCTGGGACCACACATTGAGAACCTCTGCTTAATGGTTAAGTCTGCATTCAAATGTAACGTATATACATACATATGTATGTTTTTGCATGTGAATGTTACATGCATGCACACATATGTGTTTGTGTGTGTGTGTGTGTGTATATATATATATATATTTTTTTTTTTTTGCAAGTTACACAGTGGTGCAATGTAAGGCCCACCTATGGATCTGGTTGTGACTATCTTCCAAACCTTAGAGAGCACTGTGGATAATGACTCTTTGGAATGGGCCATGCCAGCAATGTCTCTAAAACAGTCCATTGCTAAAAAGCAAAATAATGAAAGCGAATTAAGAGAACATAGTATTTGAGGTGGCAGAAGTGTGAGCATCTAGTGCAGCAGCCCCCATCCTTTTTGGCATCAGGGACCAGTTTCATGGAAGACAATTTTTCTACAGATGGGGTGGGGGACAGGGGTGGCTCAGGCGGTGATGCCAATGATGGGAGTGGCTATAAATACAAATGAAGCTTGAAGCTTTGCTCACTCAGCCACTGCTCACCTCCTGCTGTGTGTTCCCCCCCTCCCCGCCCTGTTCCTAAGTTTCATGGAAGACAATTTTTCCGCAGATAGTCGGGGGTGGTGGGATGGGTTGAGCTCTGCAGCCCGGTCCCTAACAGGCCATGGAACAATACTGGTCCGCATCCTGGGGGTTGGGGACCGCAGATCTAGAGGACTTAGTGTGCTGTGTATCAACATTGCCCAGTGGTGCATTTCTATGGCTTTAACTGATTTGCAGAAACCTGGGGTGAGTTGTGATTGGTGAAGGAAAGGTAGAGCAACCACCAAGACAGGAGCAGCCTCAGATTGATTACCTGTGGGTGTCACTATGTTTATTGCAGCCCTTGGAGATGGATATTACTACCCTCATTTTACTGATGAGAAATTTAAATTCAGAGAAATTACAGAACTTGCACAAGGTCATAAAAGTGTTGTATGATAATATTGACATTCAGACCTGTTCATCTGGTCCCCAGGTTGCTATCCTTTATACTATGCTACATTTAGTAGAAAAGGAACAATACTTTGCCATTTATATTGCACTCCATTCCCCCACTCACCAGTAAATTTTATTGCCAACTTTATTTTATTGTTTTTACTACATTAGCAAAATATTAATATATCCTGAATGTTAAATATTCTCAGAATTCAAAAGTAGAGTTTGAAGAATAAATGTACATAGTTTATATAGATATATATATTATGTAACACATATAGTCTATAAAATAAAGTATATAGAATAGTATATATAGCATATAGTATATACTTCCAGTCCTTCCTGTGCATTTGCAAACATGTATATGTATTTTTTTTTTGACAGAGTCTTACGCTTTTAGCTGGGCTAGAGTGCAGAGAGGTTGGCTCACTACAACCTCAAATTCCTGGGCTCAAGTGATCCTCCTGCCTCAGCCTCCAGAGTAGCTGGGACTATAGGCATGCATCACCATGTCTGGTTAATTTTTCTATTTTTATAGAGAAGGGAGGGTCTCACTGTTGCTCAGGCTGGTCTCAAACTCTTGACCTCAAATGATCCTTCAACTTCAGCCTCCCCAAGTGCTAGGTTTACAGGTGTGAGCCACTGCACCCAGTGATACGTGTAGTTTTTAGTCTAAATTAAATCCTACTACCAGTATTTTTCTCAGTTCTGAGGTTATTACTGAATTTTATGGTAAATAGATTGTTTGCTAAACCCCACCAAACAAATAATTTATATGAACTATTTTAAGTGATTTCTGATGACTTTATTGGACAATTAATAACATATCTAAAAAGAGTACTCATGGAGAAAAGCAAATTCAATCTTTGTGTCTTATACCATGTAAAAAGAACAATGTCAGTGCATACAAATGCTCACTGCATTTTTCATTTAGGCACTCAATGACCACATACTTTCAATTGCTTAGTGTTTGCGAGAAAGCCATTTTCCCCCTCAAAAAAATACAGCAAAAAAGAAAACTGGCCAAGGGCTAATTTGCAATTCAAAGAAAAAGGTATTGTTATGTAAGAAGTCAGAATAAGATATTTTCATTGCTTTCTGGGTTTCAGCTTGTTACTTGTAACTGTACATGTGTTATAGACTTTAATCCCACAGTGTAAAAAGCAAATCTTTGAGTTTTACAACCATCTTACAAAATCATTTTTGTAAAAGACCATGCAGTGACTACCTATTAAACTAATGTCCGGATTTTAGAGAAGTAGTCTGACAAAGAAATCTACCCCTCTCCTCTTCTCAGCTAGCATTTGTTACATAAACATCAGTATGAGAAGGACAAAGCTTAGGTTGTTTGAAAATGGCTCCAGAAACTCAACGTGTAAACATTTTCATTTGTACTAAAAACTCTATTTTTGGAGTGCTGTGCTTTTAGTTTAGTTGGTTTTGCATTTGTTTGAAGTAATAACAAATATCTTTCCAATGTTTTAGTAATTAGAGAAGACGGATACCTTTGTCTATAAAGCCAGTTATGTTTTCCACATCTCGGTGGCACCTCAAGCTAAAGGACAGTGAAGATATATTTGATAAGAACAAAGCTGGGCGGTGGTGTAGAGCCGTCTGTGAGTGGTTGTGTTATAATTCTGGGATCCTGACTGTAGGCTAAGATATGTGCATCTGACGACAATGTTTGGTTCCTCAGATAATTTATGGAACACTTCAGGGAGTCGTTCGCAAACTTTAAAAGTTATTTTTACAAATATTTTAAGAAGGTTTTTAAAAAATTTGTTATTGATACATGATAGATGTATTAATACATATTTTCAGGGTACATGTGATCATTTAATATATTCATATAATTTTTAAAGATCAAATCAGTGTAATAGGGATATCCATCACTTTAAATATTTGTCTTTTCTTTATGCTAGAAACATTCAAATTATTCTCTTCTAGCTATTTTGAAATATACCACAAATTATTGTAAAGTATAGTCACCCTACCAATCTATCAAACACTAGATCTTACTTTTTCTGTCAAACTGTATATTGGTACCCATTAATCTACCTCTCTTTATCCCTCTCTCCCTTTCTTCCTGGCCTCTGGGAACTACCAGTCTACTCTCTATCTTCATGGCATCCACTTTTTTTAGCTCCCACATATGAGTGAGAACATACGATATTTGTGTTTCTGTGCTTGCCTTATTTCACTTAACATAGCCACCTCAGTTCCCTCCACATTGCTGCAAAGGGCAGGATTTCATTCTTTTTTATGGCTGAGCAATATCCCACTGTGTATATGTACCAGATTTACCCATTCATCCACTAGTGGGCTCTTAAGGTTGATTCCATATTTTGGCTATTATGAATAGTGCTGCAGTAAACATGGGAGTGCAGGTATCTTTTTGATAAACTGATTTCCTTTCTTTTGCTTATATACCTAGCAGTGTGATTGCTGGGTCACATGGTAGTTCTACTTTTAATGTTTTGAGGAACCTCCATACAGTTGTATGTAGTGGCTATACTAATTTACATTATCATCAATAGTGTACAAGGGTTACCGTAAGAAAGTTATTTTTTGAGTTCCTTTTTTTTTTACTGTGCTGACTAGTAATATGAAAAAGAGCAAAAAAATAGGTGTCAAAACAAGCAGCTTCACATAGCCAACTTGATAAACCTACTGTAATGAATTTATTGCCTACTAAATAATGTTTAGCTATGATAAGAATTATACATTTGGCAGGACAGTCTGTATTAACAGCTTTTTATACTTTTGTTTGTTTTTGACGATTTACCTCCACTTCTAAAATGGTTCTGCTGAAACAAACCTAGACTTTTCAAATAAAGGTTTTTCTTATTCACAGGTTTATTCTATAAGTGTAACTTTCACTGATAACTAGGTGAATTAGTCTAACATATAATCTACAACATAGAAAAGCAAAGCAAGATGCTGCACTCAAAATATAATATTAATAACTCCAAAAATTATCAATTACTGTCTGATAATAGTTATCCCAATGCCAGAAAATAGTAAATAGTAAGTAGCTAGAGCTTAATTCATTTTTCTCAAACTAGTCACTCATTCATTCAATAAATGTTTATTGAACGTACACTAAAGTTCTAGGGAATGATCTGGGCATTTGATATTATAAACCAGCTAGTTGTAATTCACAAAAACTGAGTATTTTAAAAGCAAAACCTCCCAGAACTCCAGCACTAGAATGAACATTGCCCTCTAGGGAGTGATCACCCTGGGTGGCTGTGGCTGTTCTGCTTTGTGAGGGTGATGTCTCCTTTGTGGCAGCCAGGTCAGGGGACGTGCAGGGATGTGGTCCAATTAATGTCATCACCCTATGTTTGTACCTCAGTGTTTTCAGTTATATGCACCTTATTTATCTGACTTAACTCTAAACTTTTAGGTTTTTCAAATAATGAATTCACTTTTAAAGAATAATCATCTTTATCTGCGAGAATAAGAAAAGTAAGGCCAGGTGCAGTACCTCAGTCACACCTGTAATCCTAGCACTTTGGATCGCTTGAGGCCAGGAGTTCAAGACCAGCCTGGGCAACATGGCAATACCCCATCTCTACAAAAAAAATTAAAAAATTAGGCAGGTATGGTGGCATGTGCCTGTAGTCCCAGCTACTATGGAGGCTGAGGCAGGAGGATCACTTGAGCCCAGGAGATCAAGGTTGCAGTGAGCTATGATCGCGTCACTGCACTCTTGCCTGGATGACAAAGTCAGACCATGTCTCTAAAAAAATAAAACAGTAAGGGAATATAATATTAGCTTTAAAGGCCACTTGCAAAGATTTGTTCCACAGAAGGCTCTGGTGAGTGCTGCCCCTAGTAGGGCCATCCCCACCATGACTGCTGTGCTGCTCTCCCTCACCTGCTCCTAAAGTGCCCAGATGTTTAAACATCGGATCATTTCCTCATGTGTGCAGTCACATATCACACAGTCTGTATGATCACATCACATAGTATAACTGCCTCGTATGCACTTCCAGGTCATGGTGGCCTGTTTTTTAGCTGCTCTCTCCACCAAGGCTAGAGAAAAGGCCCATTTGAGAACCTCCACAGTTGATTTGGGGGATGCCCCAGTTGTGCTCATCACTTGATTCTTTTTCTCAATAAAAATTGCCAAGATCATGAGTCAATCAGCTGGTAGTATTTTGGAATCAGTAAATCCTTTGTAAGAAAACAGGGGAGACACAAACACTGTGCTTCCAGGTGATTGGTACATGTGAAGATAGATAATGAAGAACTGTGATTTTTGCAGCAATTAAGTGCCGTATCTGATAATCTCATGGCTATATTGCATTTGTGATAACTAAATGACACAACTAAATGAAATTTAAAGGGTTTAAGTGGGAAATTTTATCAAAATGTCATGAGCTATTTACTTACTCTAGAGAGAAAGCGAACGTATTCAAACTTCACTATCCTTTTTCAAAAAATTATTCCAAGAACTCACAATATTAATGAATTCATGCAGGAATCTTCAAACAGACAATTTGGTGATGCCAATTTTCTTACAGGTTTGAGAGCCAGTCCTTAGCTTTGCAGTGTTGGTGTTTCTGTGAGTCGGGAATCAGCAAGAATGGGTGAGGCATGCCACAGCCCTGGCCACCAAGTCCTGAGGGGGATTCAGACATTCACAGGGGCAAGAAGGAAGAAAGCATAGAGGAAAGAGAAGTTAAAGCAAAATTATTTCTTTTCCCAAAATATAAATGTGGAGGTACTGGGATGGTTGGCCAAGTGAAACTGAAGACATGGTACATGGAAGTTACTCTCTAAATGTTGTCAAATGATGAAGGGGATGAGTGAGCAAATGAAGTTAGAAAATCACGGAGAAGAGATGTCATCTGGGTGGCAGGAAGCAAGACACTCTCCCCATTTATGTACGTAAAGTCAGATATTCTTAGACTTTATATATATAAAGCTGCTGCTCCCTGTTTGCCTGTCTCCTCCTCCCCATCTAAGGTTTAAACCTAAGGGGGACTGATTCCTGAAAAATAAAATTGGAGGGAATCCTGAGACTTACCGAATCCACATCACCTTTCTAAGGAAAAGCGTGTGGTCATCTTAAGTGACAACAAATAACTTGTAGGACCAAGATAGGACATCTAGAATAGCCCAAGCCTCGCTCTTTAAATTCCCACTTTCATTACATGTCCATGTAGAACCCTCTGGGTTACATTCTGTTCTGCTTACAGTCTGAACCTCTACAGATGGAGATTCCATAGTCAAAATATTCTTAATTTTTTCATAGTCTTAGAGGCCACTTCAAAATCGTGATCTTTATGATACTACCATGAAACTATTCTGAAAATTGTATTTTCCCTGCATTCAACCTAAATTGTGGATCCTGGATTGATTGACGTCTCTGTGAAAATAAGCTCCACGGAAACACTGATAATAGGTAGTGCTTTTCATTCTCTTGCTTTATTTTGGTTTTGGAACAAAATCAAGTCCCTACCTTCCTTAATCCCTATGGGACCTGTGCTCTCTTATCTCTGGTCATTTTAAAACTATGGTTGAGGCTATAGAAATTCCTCCTGCTAAGACAAGCAGTGTCTTGAGGGCTCTTAGTGTTTATTATAACTGATCATGTTTCCATAGAACAGGGCTCAATCTCTATAACCAGTTAGTTATCACCTTACAGCAGGACTCATTCTCTTTCTTGGCAGTTCAAAGACTAACCACCCCCTTCCTAAGTGCTGCTGAAAAGACCTTTCCCTGAAATTTAGTCTTTAGGACATCCATTGATTTAGGAAGACCCTGGTTCAGGGTCAAAAGAATTGCATAGGAAACAAAAGCTCTTCTTTTCCTCCCCCCGCACCCCATCACAAGGCCTTCCCCTCCTTCCACTGTGCAGAGGTGGAAGCACAGCACATGGTGAAGAGGTGGGTCCACTGGTGCATTTCCTTTCTTGTCACAGGAGAAGGGAACATGTCCTTGAAAATTGTTTTGCCTAGTTTTCACCTGAGTTGAGAAGGAGGGACATTGCAAGAGAAGGAAACAGTAGGGATTTTGAGATGTTTTGATTTCTTTGCTACGTGTGATGCCTTTGTCTTTGGACCTCAATCCTATAAGCAGTAGCAGTATTTTTACAGGGCTTCCCATCTTCAATAAATTGTATAACAGTAATTAATTCTCGCAGCATCCATTTGACTAAAGCATTATTATCCCTGTATTATAGAGGAGAAAACTGATTTGCCAAACCCCACAAAGAAAGTCAATGTCGAAGGAAGGATTATCGCTCAGGAGGGTCTAAAAGTCTAATCTCAGCTCTGACATGCTTTTTTATTTTTAATTTTTTTTTTTTTCTGTAGGAACAGATGCAGTGGGGATTTAGCAGGTAAATTCGCTGAGGGTGTGTGAACACCGGAGGCAGCTCTGCCCTTGCCGAGTCTTTGTGGCCATTGGGCCAGTGTAAGCTGATTAGATGCAGTTTGTTTCCACAGTTTTCTCAACAGAGATACAAAAATACAGGATGAATTATCATATGGTGAACATAATGAAAAATTTTGGTCTACCCATTTCCACACAAACCCAGTCAAGGTATAGATTTGTTATTTGTTAATTGACTTATTTTTGCAAAGATTGCATAGTTCTTTTCCATAATAATGACTCATTTAACCGTAGGTCATTAATCTCAATTCTCAACACTGTAATTCAGCCAAGAATCAGTAAGTAAGCAAAAGAAATGTCCCAGCAGTCTAAAAATATTTCCCCCAGTTCTGTAAAGCCATAATGCATCGCTGATACGCGTTGTTCATAGGAAAACCGCCCAGAGTTGATTTACCACAGGCTTAGAGGTGGTGATAATAGACTTGCACAAGAGTCACCTGGTAAAGAAATAATGAGACTAGAGCAAATCTTCTGGAGGCCAGCATGCAGAAGCCCAAAGCTGGCCCTCTGAGAGCAAGAGCAGAAGGAGGACTACAACAAATACGTAAATAACTCAAAAAACCTTGTTGATGTAGGCCACTGTTTTCCTGTAGAGGCAAGTCATTTAAGTACCATAGGTAGTCTTGAATGCCAGTGCTACATTTTAACTAATGTAATACTATTCACAGTGATAAACTCGAGTATTCATTTATTTGTTGAATATTGATTGAGCTCCTAGGACTCTGACAGTGAACAAGACAGACATGGTTCCTCCTAGAGTTTATAATCTAGGGAACAAAACACTCAATGTATAAGAACACGCGCAACTAGAATGGTTTTAGCTCGTGAGCACCGAGAGAGAAAATGAGTGAGTGGGACGAGCTCCTTCAGGTGCAGGGTGGAGACTGTCAGAGCCTTGCAGGGACCTGCAGGATGACTCCTGGAGAGCCTGGAAGGGTTTGAAACTGGGGAGTGACAAGGTCTGATTTAAGTTTGTAGAAGACAATTGTGAGCCTGGAAGGTTGAGGAGAGGGATGTAATCAGGTGATCAATGAATGTGGCTTTAACCAGGGTAGACATGGAGAAGAGTATATGGTTTAGTATCCTCTCGTAAAAATGGACAGTCTTCCAGACATGAGCATAACAAAATAGCCAGCACTTATTGAGCACAGACCTGGTGCCGGGCACTATCCTATCTCACTTGGTCCTCATGGCAGCTCTGTAAGAGAAGGGGAGCTGTCATCATCCTCACTGTACAACCGGGGAAAGTATGACTTGGAGGGGTAAAGACATTTGCCTGTGATTTTGCTGCTATTAAGCAGTATAGCTGGGCTTTAAACACAGTGGTTTGGCTCCAGAGTTCATGCTCTTAGATTTGAGATAATTTCCAGAAGATGAGCACTTTCCATTCCCCAACTACACCTGACAGATTTTTGAAAGGTAGATAATTTATGTGGAGGAACTAGCCCCAAGAAGTCCAATCGGGGTAAGCTGTTCTTGACTCTTGTGAACACATCAATAACATGATATGGGTACAAGTGCCTGCTTTGTTTCTTTCTGACTAAATATCCTTATTCTCTTACACATCTTCCAGGAAGGTGTTATTGATTGTACCACATTTCAATGGTACATGCTGATTGTAAGGGGGAAAATGTGTACTTTCTGTTAGAAAGCAGGTGCAAAACAATTAAAGAAAAATCGGGACAAAAACACTCCAAGAGCGTGGCTTACCCTATTCAGACTTGAGGAGCAGGCCACATTCAACACAAAGCAATTTCAAGCAGTGAATACCCTGTTCTCCACTAACAAAGGGACTGTGTAAATTGAGAAATGTGAAGGAATGCCAATTCGGAAATTTGAGCTTTACAAAAATATTTTGGTTTAAATTTAATGAAGGAGCTTTGTATTCTAAAGATTAAAGCATGAAAATAGTTATCTCTCTGGGAAGGATGTTTCTCCTATTAATGCTTTAAATAAGAATAGCATCTTCTCAAGTATACATCCAGGTGTTCTTTCTCCCAACAATGGACCTGTTGGAGCAAGAGAAAGAATCAATCAACAACAGTGTGCAGGAAATGTGTGTAGGGGACAGTCTTGCTGGAGGCCAGAAAGAGTGAGAAGGGCAAACTGAAGGTGAGGAAGAAAATGGAAATAGACTCCAAAGAAAGTAAAAAATGTTAATATCTTGATGGCAGTTCCATGAGAAGAAAGTTCTGGGCAAAGCTGGGCTAAGAAAATGTTTGAGTTGGTAGATAGGCAATTCATATTTTTAAGTTATAGTCTTCTACGTATTTTTATTTATCTTGTCGACAATAAAGAAAGCATTTTGATCAGGGCAGGGACAAAGAGGTGTAATTTATACCAAAGACTTACTTGGAGAGGAGAAATGAGACATTCCTGAGATTATAGGAATCCTTGTTTTCACTCATCCTCATGAGGTGACATAACTGCTTGACATAGTGACCAAGATGTCCTCAGCTGGTTTGACTCCTTCAGTGACAACTGCTTAGGCAAAGTGGAACAAGGGTGTGTTTTGACAAAGAGGTCAAGTGAGGAGGGTGAGGTCGATTGCGGTCACTTGCTTGCTCCATCCTACCTTGTGCCTGGATCACCTAAAACAGGCCTGCTTAACTGCAGCATCCTGTGCATGGATCTTTTGCTTCTGAAATGTAAATAACTTCTGATGCATAGAAATTCTATAAAATTAAAGGCAATGTTATTTGACATTGTGTTTGGGATCTGAAACTTACAAAATAATGATTACTTTTAGAGTACATAGAATGAGCAGGATTCCTTGAGATTAAATGGCTATTTCAGAGCTTAAGTCAAGTGGTCTCTTATTTGTTGGTTGGTTTGGTACTTTTTATTTATTTGGTTATTTAATTGGATTGTAGATCAGTTGATTAGTTTTCACTGTCATCTTGTGTCATGGCAAAGAGTTTCCTCCATGTGCCAGCTCCCCAGAACCAGGTAGGTGACCATTTTAGGACATTCTTCCTGCTCATCAGGAAAGACCAACGGGGGATGGGTGCAGGACGTTCTACTGGGCACGTATTAGACACCTCACTTATGGCCTGGAGGCTCTTCAAGGACCAGGGCTATGTCTTATTCTTCATTGTCTTTCTGGCACCTGTTACACTAGAAGTGCCTTCACCCCAAGATCTGTGGAAATATTACTGGACTTTTCCAACATCACATATGCTTGCATTCAGCAGATTTTGACTGAGCCCCTATAGTGGGGCAAACATGGTTCTAGACTTGAGGAATAAAGTAGAAATAAGGTGTCCTTGTTCTCATGAAACTTATTATTTTAATGTAATAGAGTTAATAAAGAAGGATAATAAAGAAGTAAGCAGGTAAGAGAACAAGATTATTTCAGAGCATAGTAAATGTTCCTTAAGAAAAAGCTGTTATGTGTTCAGGTAACAAGGAAACTACATAAACAGACTGATCAAGCCGGGCTTTTCTGGGGAGTGGATGTGCACTGAGACCTGAGCAAGACGTCTCCAGCTACGCAGGTGGTTGGGGAGGTGGCCTGCTAGGCAGAGGCACGGGGTAGCCTACAGACCCTAAAAGAGGGGTCTTTGTTCTTTTGCTGGAACAGAAATACCAGGGTCACTGGGGTGGACACGTCATTTCCCATCTAAGCACAGGGCACGAGAGTTTTTTGTCAAAGCCAGATGTCCTTCATCTACCTTTTATCAAGTGAAAAGAGTAGAATTCAAGTAAGTGGAAATAGTTATCAGGTAAAAATATGCAACATAAATGTTTTAGTGTTTAAATGAGTAGAACACTTCAGGGTATTCTGCCCTCTGAGATAAACATGTGTGATTAGTGTGTTGAAAAGTGCAGAGGTGTCAGTCAATCCCTTGGCTAGAACGCTGTGCTCTTTTCGGAAGGACTTGCAGCGTATCACTCGTTTAAATGCCAAGAATCAGTAAACATTATTATAAACACATTTTCAATAACATCATCAAAGGTATTTTCCCACTGAAAGTGAATTAATCGTTGCAATATTTTTAAATAATTGCTGTCTGATTATTTTTAAATAATGTACAGCATTTATGTTATCTGATTAGAGGAAATAATGTTTCAAAAATTATAAGCTAAATTTTCTTAGGTTATCTGATTTTTCTATTGTTTATCTTATGCTTATTATCTTTCAAAAGGACATATTTAGTATATTTAGTCTGTATGTCTAGATAGACTTTTCTACTTGGCAGATTTTTATATCTGTCTGCTCTGCATAAAGTCTTCTAAGTAAAATAAAATGAACTCAGTTCTGTGCTGTTTACAGGACTACCTTGTTAAACAGAAAGAGTTGTGTTAATTTTATTTTCATTATTAAGAAGAATAGCATGGGAAGAGCAAGACGCATTGATAAAAGGCCTATTTGGCAGTGGCCTTTTATGTATGCGTCCGAACAGAATGTCCTGACATGAAAATAAAATGGAAGTATTAAAACATAGCTTTTCTATGAGGTCAGGCCCTATTACTTGGGAATGTTTAAAGAAAAGCATAAACCAGGCAATAATAGATTTAGAAATTCTGCAGTGTGGTCAGAATAAGATTGAGTTTGGTGGAATTAGTTTATGTTGAATATTCAGTGCAAGATTAGATAGCAGTGTTAACCAAATCCACAGATTTTCCTGGGGTGAAAATATCTTATTTCAGAGAAACCTTATGTTAGGCAAGTATGTTTTTAGAGGTAGAGCTGGAGAATTTTCTTTTTTTTAAAATTTTTTATTGTCTTCTTTTCCATCTGGTGCAGGGAAGTTGGGTATTTTCAAGCACTCTTTAATATGACAACTGTTAAAAAGCAAAATTATACACTACATTTTGGGCTGTGGGTTGCTGGAAGGTAGATGGAATAATAAGCTTCTCGTTCAGAAAAAAGGAGTGTTGCTATTATTGTTTATTTTTTTAGCTACTCTTCACTCATAATAGTACAGACCCTTTTGGCTGAGTTGTTTGGCTAGGCATCTCCTGGGGACAAATGAGTTATCTAAGCAGTACGGGGATGTCTTATGAAGGGATGACAAAGTAGGACAGAGTCCCAATTCATTAACACATCCAACTATTGAAGGCAAAATGTCTCTAGTTGTCAGTAAAATCACCATTTTTTCTTTATTTTACCAAGTAGTCTAGCCCTATCAATAAATGCTACTCAGGAGGCAATTTTAAATTCTGGGCACCTGGAGAAATTTTTGGAAGCCCTCTGTTTAAACACTGGTGAAAAATTATTTAAATAACGTTTATAACTTAGGGAGTGGACAAGCAGTTAGCTGGCGAGACCCCCTTCCGCTCCTACCCTATAACTGCGTGTGATTCTCCTTTTCCTGGCCTTGATCTTGTTTGTTCTCTTTTACCCTTTATATTATTCCGTGCAGACCAGAATCGAGTAGTAATTAACTGCCAAGAAGAAACTCACACTAGTTGGGTGATCCGTGTGACTTAACCTGTTTGAGTTTCTGTTCCCTCATTGGGACGTGGACATACTACTAAGAACTGCCTCTCGAGGTGGATGTGTGCATGGTTCAAAATGAACCCCAACAAATGTTAGCTTTGATTATCATGATGACGGAGGCGACTGCTACAAAGAAATAAGGTGTGTCTGGGCCTCACTCTGCCACTGGCTTATTACATGACCCTGCCCAGTGCCAGAAGTCCCTAGTGTGCAAAAAGAAGGAGCTGTAAATAAGCTCTATCCCTCTGTGACATTTCATGATTTGATTAATTGAGTGCATTTCATGATTTGTTCAATTGAGTGGAGCTGGCCTGTCATCAATAGAGATGAAAATTGGTTGAGCACCAACTGTGTGCAGCATGGTGCTAGCGTGGGTTTGGGCATAACAAGAGATGTAAGGCAAACCCCTATGTCACGCACTGTGTGCTCCGTGTTTTGTGCTAACACGAACAGCACAGGCAGTAAGTGCCACGGGAGAGGAGGCTCTGAACAGGCCCCAAGGGCTGCCAAGTTGCAGAGGTTGAGCTTGAAGAGAAGAGAAGGGAGTGCACACAGGGTCCGGGCATGGGCCGATGCACGAACGGATCTGGCACAAACCCTAGAACAAGGAAGGCTCTCTCAGCGCATTGCACAAACCAATAATTTGAAGATGCTTACCGAGGCTAAGAAACCCCACATCAGTTACTAAAATCACTGTCTTGCCTTTAATGATCTACAGTTTCTTTATTTGCTTTGGCTCTTTCATCAGAGCCACATATTTGTCTTCTTTTTTGTCTGTGTGGGCTTTTAAAATATTTTGTTAAATATGACAGATTATATATATGTGTGTATATACACAGAGAGAGTTATTGCTTATAATATGATTACTTAGAGTTATTATTATTATCATTTTTAGGATAGAACATGGACCAATACTCTTCATGCCCTGGAAATGCAATGAGATCCATTACATGTATATGGTATTTGGATGGCATTGCCTATTTCCTTTATACAAGGCCATACAGTGCCATGAGACTAAATAAATGAATAAGTCATCATTGAAGCCATCTTCAAAGAGCTAGCATCTATAAAGACAGATACTCAAGTACACATAATTATTAAATATATAAAAGAAAAGAGGAGCAGAAAATAGGAATGTGTGCAAAGCTCACGAGCCATTTATGTAGTTTCTGTTTCCTTTCCTTTCCTTTTTTTTTTTTTTTCAGATTCTTCTGTGGTTCTTAGTTCTTGCAGTGTGATTTTTGCCTATTGTGAGTTCTTATAGCAGTCGTTTTCTCCATGTGCTTTATAATTTTTTACTGTGAACTCGTCTTTGGCTGGATCCCAGGAGCCCTGGGTTGCCTGTGGTGTCCCTGTGGGATGTTTTTGCATTTGCCTCTGCTGGGCCCTAGGGGTTTCGTATTAGTCTTTATTTAATGTCTCAGCCAAGGGCTCACAAGGGTTGTGAAAATACAGCCTTGGCACCTACACATTGCAGAGATGTGAGGTTCTCCTCTCTAGGAAGACTCCTTTTTCTACCAGTGATGTAAGCCCTCCATGCCCAGGTGGTGGGCCAGTGGGCAGGACTTCTCACAGTCACCCTCTCAGAGATGGGACAGTTCTTTTCACCACCAGGTTCATGCAGAGAGCAAATCCAGCTTCCCCAGTTCCTAGACAGCATCTAGATATCAAAGGTCCCACAGGTGAACTTCAGTCTGAGACTTCTTTGGGCCATTCAACTTCAGTGCCTGCTCCTCTTTTGGGCTGTGAGTTTTCCCTGTGTGTCTAGTCCCTGGAGGTTTTCCGTTTTTGTTTTCAAGGTGGGCCATATATATTTTTAAATTTTACTTTTTGAAAAATTTGTGTTTTATTCAATATTTCTATGTGCTTTGAATTTGGGGGGAGGGAGCTCTTCTAATCAGTCTATCCTCCTCACTGGAAGTCATTGCTGAGGTTATATATTCTTGAATAAAAAGGAGAAAAGAGGAACATTGACAATTTTTCTCTTACTCACACAGAATGGAATTCTTTTCAACCAAAATTTTAGAATAGATAATTTCTATTTTTATGGAAAATCTATTCTTACCGAGTATGAACCTGACTCATTGCATAAAAATAAGCCCTTTCTCTCACCTTCGTGTTGTACATCAGAAGGCTTATTTCAGGAGCCAGATCAGGCTTCAAGTGGGCATGGGAGAGAAAATTGAGCCCTGTGCAGACACCTCTGTGATGATTCCGGCCGTGCCCCAGACTGGGGGCGTTGCATGGACTTGTAACTTAACTTCTCTAGATGTCATCTGTAAAAGGGGTGGGGGCTCTTCAAACCTTTTTAAGCCACCTTTACTTTACATACAGCAAACGAGTGGAGAGGTTTTCTTGAATGGGAGTGAAGGTTTCGCCTCTTTGCCCAGTAGCCTCTAAGGCAGCTCTAACAAATCCTCCCTCTAAGGAGGCTTGGGAATGAGAGTTTGTAAACCTCTATACCAGGTGCCTCTTTCGTGTTTACAATGATGTGGTTCGGGGAGGGAGCCGTGGTAGGCAGCACTCTCTGAGTGTCAGCCACTCATTTGTCTTGGGTAGCTTTCCCTACATACTCCTCCTGTTCCTTTGTAATAGAGTAAAAAACTCATTGAGTAAGAGACTAACTCCTGGTGTCTTTCATATCTTTAAGTTATAAAACTGTCATTCTTTTCTTTAATAGGAACCATCTCAAGCACACAGGGATATATAGTCACCCTGTCTTTAATGACTATGTGGGACAGTCTTGGTAGAGTTTCCTGCAATTTAGAAATATTTAATACTATAATAGCTTGCATTTTGTTAGCATTTGTCTATGTAATTGTCACTTTAATAACAGATATATTTGAAGATATCTCTATAGATTGGACATGAACCAAAAAATAAGACCTTTTTATTCCCCCCAAGATCTTTTGTCCATTGTAAACTCTCTTAATATTAGATTAAATGTAGCCCAACATTGAAAAGAAAACAATACTACCAGAATCTCCTTTCACCTTGAATATTTCTCTACATAGGAACAGAAACCAAAGTTTTTTGTTTTTGTTTTAGAAACAGTTTTTTTTGAGATAGAGTCTCACTCTGTTGCCCGGGGCTACTCTCAAACTCCTGGGCTCAAGTGATCCTCCTGCCTCAGCCTCCCAAGTAGCTGGGACTATAGGTGTAAAACTATGGTGCCCAGTTGTATAAACCAACATATTTAATTATAACTCTGATATATCAAATTTCTAAAACGTTATAATAATGCTTTGTCATTTTAAAATTTAATTTTAATTTGGAGTGTGTTAATTATTATCTAACAACTGTTTATTATTACCAGCTTTTAAATGATCAATGAGAAAAATAGGGCCTTAAAGGAACATTTATAAAATGCTTTATAATTCAAATACCAATGGACCTGGCTAAGAGGTCAAAAAGACTTAAAATGCAGACCCCTTTCCCTGGATGTATTCATCCCTAAACCATTAGTAGGGACAGGCATCTTCAAGGTCACTGCCAAGATACTTCAAGGACAGTACTGTGGATTTATATTTTTATATTGAGTTCTCTGACTTTTCCATTATATTAGTATGTTCTTTGTATCCATGTGCTATGTTAAAAAGCAAAGATAAAATTTTCATTATTCGTCTATCCAGAGGTTTGCATTATTTTCCTGAAGAGTAGTTTCAGTGTGTTAATAACATGTAAATATGACAATCGACAGTGCTTATCTGTCATCAGTAAGTGAAAGTAAGTGTGGAGTACCAATATTCCTTCCTTTGTCCAGAACCTGAAATTTTTGTCATAAAACTATAAAAGAAACTGGATACAAAAATTCACAAATATCTCCTAGTTTATGCTTACATCACTAATATATTTTGTGAACTATTATTTTTAAATAAAGAATGAAATAGAATTGCTTCTACCTTAACAGTCTGTTGACAGTTTATAACAATGAAAAATACTGCCTGTTATTTGGATATACGAGAAAGATGTGGGTTTCCTATTTTGGTCCATTTGGATGTTTATTGCATTTTTTAACAATTGACTTCAGCTCAGATAGCAACAGCAATCTTCTTTTCCTTTGTTTTTCTTTTAAAAGTTTGTTTTTAATTGTATAATAATTGCACAAACTCATTCTTATAAAAATGTAAATAATATAGATAAAACACATCTATTTTACATGCACTTTTCTCCTATTGAATGAATTTAAGATGATAGTAATAAAAAGGGGGACTTTGTTCACCCAGATCATGGGTCAGGCAATTATTTGTCATTGTTATGTGTTTTCTAGACACTCCTTTTAGTTATTCTGCCTGGTCCCAGGTGAGACAACATGAAAACAAAGAAAGTTGTGCTGTGTAAATAAACTTTTTCAAATTAATTTAGATGTGACAGGCCTTTATCAGATCCTCCTTAATTCTCAATGCACCTTCCATGATAAAGATACACAGGCACCTGTGTCCGGTTGGCTCCCAAGATGGAGTATTAGAACTAATCTATGGAGTTTCCTCCTGTCTCCAGGATGCTTTGAAATAAGAAATTGCATGAGCCAATTTGTTATCTCCAAAATTAACAAGAATGAATAAGAATAAACGAATGCATCGGTACTGAGGTATTCGTGGTGGGATGAAATGCTGTCTGAGATTTTGCTTTGAGATAATTCAGAAGATAAAGAAAGAACAGGAAGATGAAGCAGAATGTGGCAATACTTTTTGAACGTAGGTGATGGTTATGTGGGCGTAAGTTATTTTTTTTCTATTCCTGTGTGTTTTTGAAAATTTTCATAATAAAAAAGAATACTGGGGAATTAGTGTTAAGCAGCATAAGAAATATTAACCCAGAGACCTAATCTGAATGCAGTTCTTTTGACAGTGTTTGTGGAGCCACCGTCTTGAAGTGAGATACGTGCATTACCTCAGCACTACTTTGGGGTATAGTTTTTCTGCCTAAAGAAAGTGTTTATTATACGGCTTCTACCTTTTAAGAATTTTAAAAATATTTTCCCTTTACAAAGTCTGGGTTAATAAGACATGAGAGGGTTTAATTAAAGTAAAAAGAAAAATAACTGAACACTTAAGGTTAGAGTTTTATTTCAGGGTTACAAAAACCTGCCTCGCTCCTCTGGCTGGTATCACTTTCAGATGGAAATGAATGAATGAAACCTGAGCACTGCCGGCTTTCCAGTTTCCTTTTTACTCCACGATTATAGGTTGCATGACTCTAAGTTTGCAAGATTTTCCAGATGACCCCAGAGGGGCACATTCACAGGTGCTAATATCTTATAAACAGCTTATTCTAATTTTGATTTTTTTTAAACAAAATGTGAGTTGTATGTAAAATACCATTAATGTCCAGGCAGCCTGGTATTTTAAATATATCTGGGGATTGATATTGGTCAACATTACAATAAAAGGTAATGCTATGGTGCTTTAAGTGTATGGAGGCAAAATGAAGGGGAAACGCTGAACCTGTGTTTATTACCGTGGAAGGAATCTGACACTCCATTGCACCCTTATTATTTTTCATACCCTAAGCTAAATAGACTAACGCTGCTGAGGAGCTGTCAGGAGAAGCGTGTCAAACACTTGGTGTATCATGCAATCAGACTGGTGTTGTGTTGGAAAAGTCAGTAGTTGGGAAGGGAAAAAAAAAGTGACCTTGTACTCTCAACATTGTCTTTACACTGAGTAGAACAGATGAGATTGTGAATTATTCAGAGCACTGAAAGCTTATAATTGTTAGCAGTGGCGGTGGCGAAAGAGGAGAGAGACAGGACTGTTTTAGTCCAATGTCTGATTCTATTAAACATCAAAGGAATCTTTTCTTAAAACCATCTTTGAGAATTTGGGTGGTGTGGACCCCATGAAGAATCCTTTCCCCTGTTTGATACCTTTTTGAGAATGTGGGTCAGAGAGGCACATGCTAATATTTAGCATAAATTTGGGGGGATGGAAATGAAGAGTAAAGGAACAAAGACACCCTAGGGAGAGGGTTTGCTGTTTCAGCAGATAATGCAACCACGCTGTTAGGTGTTAAGGGCTGGTCTTGGGTTCCCAGTTTCCAACTCTTCAATACTGTTGTACTTCTTCCTTGTAGTTGAAATACTTACACGCTTTGGGTTAGGCATAGATGGCATTTGATTGCCAATTAGAGGGAAATTCATTGTAACTAGATTAATACTTGTTTGTAAATATTTGGGAAGTTGGGTGAGCATGCTAGATAGAATATGGAAGGAATTAACATTTGCATCAATTTTAACCATAATTTTGTTTTCTGAGTATGTTTCTTCGCTTAGTTTTTGTTTGCCTGTTTTGCAAAGAGCTAAATGCTCCACATTTACATTCCACATGTATTTATTTAGGCTTCACTGTGTGTCTGGCATTATGGGGTCCATAAGTTGAAAATATAAGACCATGTTCTTGCTCTTAAGACGTTATCAGCTACTTGGGGAGAAGAAACCGTTTTGAAGCAACAAGAGATTTCAGATCTGTGTGACGTACGGAATGTGTGACTTAACTCTACAAGGTCAAAGAGGGTCATCTTAAGCCAAAGTAATTAGGAAAAGCTGTAAGAAAAAAAAAAAAAAGGATAGCAACAGAGCTGTTTTTGGAGGATAGGAAAATCTGGGTAGGTAAAGGCAAATGGTGCCTGCAGCCTGAGCAGAAAGCGTGGAATTGTGAAGGAAGGTGTGCTTGGAGCCACCGGAGGAGCACAACCTCTCTCCTCGGACAGCACTGGTATTTTCAGAGGTAAACCAAGCCTGGAGTAAAATGACTGACCATTAAAAGAAAAATGTAAAAAGATAGGCCTTTAAACGCCAACTTGCAGAGATACAACTTGATAGTTAATAATTAAAATTGATTAAAATCCATAATGTATCATTGATAATCTTTCCATAGGAGACAGAAAGATCCCACTGCTCTCTCTCTGGGAGCCACGTCCCAGGGTGTTGCTGGGCCTCCCCACAGCGTGGTCTCCTGCTGCGGGAGATCACGGCTCGAATCCTCACCCAGTGTCCCACCTCAGCTCTCCTGTGGCCGCCAGCTTCTTGCTTCTGGGATCCCCTAACCTGGAGGGCAGGTTTCTTGCTGAGCATCGCCAAGGGCACGGCAAGATAGCGTGAGTCCAGCTACCTTCCTTTACAGCCTGGTGACTCGTGAAGTCGCCTGTGTCTTAGCCACAAGGAACAGTGGCAGTGCAGGCTGCCCCATGTTTCTGCCTTTCACGTGAACTTGCCATCCTCTACGGTTCCTTTTTCCCTTCTCAGATAAGCTCAGCGTAGGTCAGCACACTGGCCAGGGCCCAAGTGGCTGTTCAACCAGAGATTGAAATGCCATTCTCTATTTCTCACCAGCCCCCCATCTCTCCCGGAGTATCCCCCTTCTTTGGCTTTCGGTAGAGAGAGAGGGAGTTCTCACCACAAACTCCAGGCTAATGGCTCTCCCGTCGCTTCCCCCCCCTCCCCTGCCCAGCCCTGTTGGTAGATACAGAAGCTTGTGGGTGGTGACTGTCAGGAAGTGGCACACCCTAGCTCTTGGCATGCCCTAGAGACCGTGTTTGGGCCCAGTGGTTGACAATTTGTCTCAGAATGTGGGGCACCCAATCCTTCTTTGTCCTCAGCTTTGGTCCCTTATGGCAAATTCCAGGTGATAAGAAAAACTCCACTCATTTTGCTAACTGACCACCAACTTCTCTCACCTGGGCTATGACCAGAGACACCTCAGTGTTCTCCCTACTTCTGTCTTGCCCTCTCTCCTTTCCTCCAGTGCTAGGGTCCACTCTACACTGAGCACCAGAGAAATCTTTCAAAACATAAACCAGACTATACCACCATCTGGCCTAAAACTCTCCGGTGACTTTCATTGCCAGTGATAAAATCCAGACTTGGTCCTGCAGTGCCCCGTGTGATCTGGGCCCTACTGCCGTCTGTCCTCATCACACCCCACTCCCGCTTGCTCCTTCTGCTTCAACCACTCGGGCTTTCTGTTGGCATCCATAATACACCAAGCTTTAGCCATCTCAGAGAATTTGCATTTGCTGTTCCTTCCACTTGAAATGCCCTCCCCCCCAGTCTTCATGTCCACCTCTTCTGTTCGTTCCCAGTGAATGTTTATCTGTCCAAACGTCACTTCCTAAGAAGTACTTTTCCTGACAAACCTAGGAGAAGCAGTTGCTCTTCCCCTCAACCATTTTTTTTATTTCCTGTTACCCTTTTTTAATTTTCCTCAACCTATTTGTTGCTTCCGAAATGTTTATACTCTGTTATTTGTCTACATGTGCACTTGTTTTCATGTAAGGTCCACGAAGACAAGGATTTTGTCTGCCTTGTTCATCGCTCTATGCCCAGCACCTAAAAATGCGCCCAGCACGCAGTGGGTTCTCAGTAAGCAGCGGGTGGATGCGTGGACAGATTTATTCGGCGGTCAGCCCGGCTGCCACATGGCAGGCATTGCGTAGAATGGTTAGACAGAATGGGTACCGCCATGTCCATGTCTCAGCTGAAGAAGTTGACTTCAGAGTGGAGTGACTTGTCCAAGCTCCTACAGCTGTTCAGTAGAAAAAGCAGAGATTGAAACTGACTGCTGGGCCGGGTGTGGTGGCTCACACCTGTAATCCTAGCATTCCCGGAGGCCAAGGCGGGCAGATTGCTCGAGGTCAAGAGTTCGAAACCAGCCTGAGCAAGAGCAAGACCCCGTCTCTACTAAAAATAGAAAAAAAATTAATTGGCCAACTAAAAATATATAGAAAAAATTAGCCAGGCATGGTGGCGCATGCCTGTAGTCCCAGCTACTCAGGAGGATTGCTTGAGCCCAGGAGTTTGAGGTTGCTGTGAGCTAGGCTAACGCCACGGCACTCTAGCCAGGGCAACAGAGTGAGACTCTGTCTCAAAAAAGAAAAAAAAAAAAAAAAAGAAACTGACTGCCATAGAATCTGACTCCAAAGAACTGGCTTTTGCTATCCTTGACCTGGGGCAGCTCCTGAGCACAGGGTGGTTACCAGAGCACACAGAGTCACTCTCTTCAGTCCATCACATAGCCTCAAAGAGAAAAACATTAGGGGGGTTAGAAATGTGGTAAGTAATTTAACTCACAACCAGTGTTAAGGGTTTATATTAAAACACATGCAGATGTTTTGCTGAGTGCAAGACTGGCTCGGAGTACAAAGGCCTGTTCCTGGCGGCGGCGCTGTCCAGAGGATGTGCTCGTTCCTCGCCTCTGCGGGGTGGGCGGGGGTGAGGGCAAGCCGCGCGGTGCCTGCCAAGGAGGTCCCGGCACTTTGCAAGTGCTCGTCACACATGTTGCAGCCATCTTGTAGGACACGACCCTGCGCAACAGCCAAATTTAATTTATGTTATCCGATATATTTTTAACTAAATCTCACAGAGGGAAAAGTTTATTGGAAAGTTAAAGTTTGAGTTTAGACAAAATAAGATCGTATACATATTTTTTCCCCTTTTTACAAGTCAAGAGATCGATTTAGAAACCAACCCATTCGATGTGGAGTGCAGTAAACATTATTGGGGAACCTCTTACGTGAGCCTCGGAGGTGCACAGAGATGAAGGCAGAATCCCAGCCTTGCAGAAGTTTAATTGAATGAAATGATTTAGTTTTCCAATGCGTTCAGAGTGAAATCCAAACTCCTAGCCTACCAACCAAGGTGTTTCATGTCTAGTTGCCCACACCCCCCTCAGACTTACCTTCTTACCGTGTAGATTACATTCCAGGACCCCAGAACGTTGTCCTCTAATGTGACTTGTAGTTCCAGCTCTAGCCCCTTTCTCTGCCTGCAATGCCCTACCAGCCATGCTCATTCCCTTTTTTTTGCAAAATAAATTTATTTTGTCTATTATAACAGAAAAACATATTTGTTGTAACAATTCAAACAACATCAAGCTACCTAAAGGAAAATTTAATAATATAATCCCTTTGTTCAATTTTACCTTCCCACATTGGCAAACACAATGTTAGTTTGCTATGTATACTTCCGTTTCCATGCTAATATATTAATAATTATACATTCACTTAAATGAGTGTTATTGTTGTCATTTTTAAAATGGAATCATATGTTTTTTTTCTTTTCTCCCCAATTCTCTCTTTTTCATATATATATATGTGTGTGTGTATATATATATATATATATGTATATATATATATTTTAGCATATTAGGAGGGTACAAGTGTTAAGGTTACATATATTACCCATGCCCCCCTCCCCTCCATGCTCATTCCTTAACGTGCCATCTAGCAGTCTTCTCTCTCCTCTGAGAAGGCTTCTCTCCCGCCTCCTTCCTTACCATAGCCAACCCCTCAGTGTGTTAACTTGCTACTTGTTTATCTCTTTGCATTGACCGTGAACTGAATGGTAGGGGCAGTGTCTCATCCTGTGCATCTCCAGATCTGAGCACAGGCCTGGCTTGTGGTAAGTGTGCAGTAAGTGCTTGTTGACTGAATGAATGACAAACAAATGAGCAAACGATCAGCTGGCATATCACCTGTTTCTTCTCTACTGCAGCTTTCAGGGAAGCTCCAGGAACCTTTTTGCAGCAGCAGAGGCCTGACTTTGGAATCTTGGAACTTTGGGCAGCTGCTTGAATTTTTCTTGTCCTCGGGACAGCTCTGCCACTAATGTATCCCTCAGGTTCCCCAAACCGTTTGCTAGAAGTAATATGATCATCAAATCAACCAAACTTGGCAATGTTCTTTTCTAGCTTTACATCCAAAAATGCCTTTTAAAGAGGAGTTGAATTTCACAGAAGCTTAGATTGAGTCACATAAAAGCAAATACATGGTCACTTCGACCCTCTGAGGAATGTTCCCCTATGCTGGCCAGCTCTCTGACGGGCTTCCTGCAGAAGAACAGGAGCCTGAGCATGCGTGTCCCTGATCATGTTTGTCGCTGACCCTGGGTTATTTTACAAAGCAATCCGAAAGAGCGTCTCCAAAGGCAGTTTGGAGGCCAGGAGTCAAAGCACAGATGAGCCTGGCCATATTGGGATATCGAGTCATTGTGACAGAGCAAAGACGGGGTGGGACAGAGAGAAAAATCTCAGGATCTCATAGGAAAGAAGGGATGAGAACTAGAAGTAAGTGTAGTCGTGAGGGTGTTCTCCTGTGCTTGCTTGGTGTGGCTGGACGCTGGTACCTTGTTACATCAGCTAGAGCTCACCACCCATGTGAGCCTTGGTTGTGTCGCCATGCCCATGTTGCAGTCGTGGAAGCAGCCTCAGGGCACGTGATGTGCTCCAGGTCACACAGCCAATTCATTGTCAGGCCCTTGATGGAAACCAAAGCCAGTGTGAGTTGGCAATATATGTCCATCCCTCATCATGGTGGCTTTTTTTTTTTTTTTTTGAGACAGAATCTCACTCTGTTACCCAGGCTAGAGTGCTGTGGCGTCATCCTAGCTCACAGCAACCTCAAACTCCCGGGCTCAAGCCATCCTCCTGCCTCAGCCTCCTGAGTAGCTGGGACTACAGGCATACGCCACCATGCCCAGCTAATTTTTTCTATATATTTTTAGCTGTCCAAGTAATTCTTTCTATTTTTACTAGAGACAGGGTCTCGCTCTTGCTCAGGCTGGTCTTGAACTCCTGACCTTGAGTAGTCCTCCTGTCTTGGCCTTCCAGAGTGTCGTCATGGTGTCTTTTTGGAGGCTGTGGTGGATGAACACAGACTCAAAGACTGAGGAGCAGAGCAAGGGACCTAGAGACGTGGCCTGGAGTGGTTGCATTCACGGAGAGTGTTCTCTCCAAGAACTCTGGGATCCCAAACTCAGCTGTGCATGTGGGGCTGAGAGGAGGTAGGGAGACTCCAGTTATGTGCTGTGAGTCATACTTATGTTATTCTTCTCTAGAATGATTTTCTTTTTAATCTTATTAAAACTTGGACATCTCAGATACGGGCCTATAAAAAAAGTTTTCCCCAAAACATTTTTGGGTTTTTTTTTGCTTGTCTTTTTTCCTTTTTCAGCCCATGAAAAAGCTGTTTTTGCCATATGAGTGCCTTCTGTTGTTTATGGAACAAACTACAATGCTAAAGAACAATTTGGCACCGCTATATTTCTTTTAATGAGAAAAATATGATGCTCTGAAGACATTGTGAGAATGTAGGCTATTAGAAGGTGAGCATATTGTTACCTGCAACTAAGTTTAGAGAAAAACAAAAACAGAACCATCTCCAAGAGCACCACGCTTAAGTGTGGTGTTATGGAAACATGGCCATGGTATTCCACCCTTATACACATTTGGGAATATTTTCTATGTAAAATTCACCTCTAGAAAAATGAACACTGCATATCTTAGTAATAGATCGCTTGTCTCGCAGAGTTAAATTTTGGTCCCTGAAGGATCTAGCCAAGTAGTAGAGATGTTTTCCTAAAATATTTTTTGTTCTCTTCTTCCAGTGTTACAAAATGTTAGGATTATCTGTATTGTTTGAAAAGGATTGTGTGTACATCATCCACCAATTCAAAAAGACATATGTTTTTGTCACAATGCCTTTGAGGTCACAGATCTGCATGGCCCTATGGGTAAATGCTTTATGCTTTGATTTTTTTTGCCCTTTCCGTCTCTCTGAAAATAGGCACTGAGCCCTTGGTATGTGCTAGGCTTTGGGGATATAGTGCACAGGGTATTTGCTCTGTGCCCTTAAATAACTTATACTGGGCTTGCAGATAGAAGTTGATAGGCAAGGGTACCTTGTGTGACACTAAGGTGACAAATGGTAAGGGAGCACTTTGAAAGCCCAGCTGGGCCTGGGTGTTGCCCAAAGGTTTCCCATAGGAAGAGGTGTTACTGCTGAGAGATGAAGATGAAGAGGTGTTAACAAAGGGGAGAGGTGAGATAGAGTGTCCCAAACCAGGGCACGACCTGATCAGAGGCCCAGGGCTGGGAGAGAGCAGGTGCAGCCTGGGAGCCGGGCTCACTGTCATGAACGCCCACCGATACCAACTGCCTTCATTGCGTGCTTGCTTGGGATGGGCCCTTCATTAAGTGCTTCAGTACATCATCTCACCTCAGCCTTGCCACTCCCCTGTGAGTTAGGTACTTTAATCCCTATTTTTTAGCTGAAGAACTGAAGCCTTAAAAGTTAGGTAACTTTCTGAGAATTTCCTAGCAAGTGGATTCTACGGTCAGGGCATGAACCTGGTCTGCTGCCCACACTACCACCCATCCTTCTGTGCTTGGGAAGATTGGGCACAGGGGTCCCAAAGCAGCTTCCATCCAAACCAGATTTGCTAACAATGGTGGCAGCAAGGAGGGTGGCCACCTGTCAGAGGCCACGTGGCTTTAAGAGCTGAGCTGGTGAAACGAACCTTCCATGCAGGGAAATCTGGAGACCTCAGTAGGGACCTGCTTATAGTAAAGGTAATGGAGGCGCACTCTTCCTCTTCCTCCTGCTCTTTCTACCCTTCTTGAGATAAGGAAGTTGGCCAGACCCAGTGAGTTTGAACTGGAGAAAGATGAGGCTTGCAACCTTGCAAATGAATCCTGGAACCTTTAACTAAAGGGAGAGGTGATCATCTTCAGTGGTGCTCTGGTGCCCCGTGACCCTGGACTAAACACAAGAGTAAGCAGAGTCTGCCTTGGACGCTCTTTCCTTTCTGGACCTCTTCACCACCTTGCAACCCGCTGTCCTCATGCCACCGCCTCATCCTTCGGAGGCCCCATCCTCGAATCCCTTCCAAATTTTTCCTCCCTTCGGCCCTCCTCAATCAAAACTCTCTTTCCCTGAGCCCTCAATTAATTAGATCTGATTATCTAATTAAAGTAATTCGCACTGAGGTATGAATGAGGCTTAACCCTCCCAGGGGACATTTGCATTTTAAAAGAGGATCTTGTTAACCCAAATGCCTTGACAATGACAATTAGTGGCATGCTCGGGGAGATATTTGGGGAGGTTGGGGCTTTCCTGTGCTCCCTGTATCCTAGGCCATCACGGGCAGGGTGAACCTCAGGATTTCATCTACCAGAGAGACAGAATTGTTGGAGTCAGCCTTGCAGCCACCCACCATCTGCATCTCTGCCTTTGACGGTTGGCTGAGTTAAAAAAAAAACAAAAAACTCATCACTTAAGAAGAGGGTTCCTACTAATACTGTGAAACTCCTGTCATAGTTGTGAAGTGCTTTCTTTTCTTAGAATCAGCCTGCAATTTGTGAAGTGGAGGTCTGAGGATTCCCAGTGGCAAAATTTTAAGATTTCTGGATTTAAGATCTGGATTCTAGATTTAAGATTCTAGGTCCACCCCACAGCAGCCACTTTCAACATTCGCTCCAGTATTTTTTTTTTTCCACCCTGACCTTTAATCCCTAAGCAGATTCTGTTTTTTTAAGTGGGAAAGATAGAAGCATTGGCGTGCTAGCGTTGAATTGACATGGGGCAGAAGTTGACCAACGTGAGAGGGTCTGGGTAGGAAACAGCTTTGAAAGTCCTCGTGGTCGTGTCTTGTGTCCCTCTCTGTGAAGAGATACAAAGGCGGTGTTGTTTCCCAGTGCCTGCGAGCTAGAAGTGAAATAGTACGTTCCGGCAAGATCCAAATTAAGGAAATGCTCTGGGAGTCCAACCCAAAAGCTGCTGTACTCCTGCCCACCGCCTTACATTTACCAAGACTGCCAAATGTTATCATTTCCCATCAAACTTTGGATTCCCATGTATAGACACACCTAAAAATGATGGGCTGTTCTTTTTTTAAGACGTAACTCAGAAATCCTGAAAATAAGAATATGGACGAGCATAATTTATATGTCCATCAATGATGGTTTTCTAAAAGTCCCTTTTTTGACTCAACACTTATTTTGACTATAATTTTGCTCTGCTTATTCATATTTTTTACATCTTATTTTTTGAAACATTTAATGGCCCTATATTCTTAAAATGTTGAGAGATGGGATGAGGGCAGCGGCTGCAGTTTAACATTATTGATAAAGAATTGGCATTTTTCAATGCTATTTTGAGTGATGGATTAAGATAATTATTTTATGTGAATGCCAAATGATTTTATATACATTAATTCCTGTAAATATTTAGATTCATTAAATTTCCTAGAAAGAGAAGAAACAGTGATATATATTATTGGCGATATAAGACATAGTGTCACATTCACTCGGGAATATATAATGAAACTGGTGGTGTATGTGCTTTTCTAGTCCTTATATTTTAAGATTGTAACCCTTATAGCAAAAACAGAAATATTAATACTATAAAGTTTCAAAAAACAGAGCTCATATGCAAGAGCAAAACAAATACTATAACTGGAAGCAGTAAAAATTGTGATTAAACCTTTCATCCGATTATTTTTCATTTCACATACTATTTGAGTTTTTATCTTTATGCTTTGCTTCATGGAAGAAATAAGTATGACATCTGGACAAGGCATTCACAGGGGAAAATATAACTGTTTACCAAGGATATTTTAGCTGTCGAGGTCTGAAAATTAAAATAAGAAAACTGACCAACTGGGGACAAACAAAATTGAGTTATACTTAAGTGGTTTGGGTTCATACAATAATTTTTAAAGTTATAATGAAATTGTCAATATCTTATTATGTTTATTTTACCCCATATATCTGTTTCACAGTTAAATACATGGAAACTCTTTCCCAGTATCTGATCAAAGTTGATTTTTCTTGATAATGATACAAAATAAATCAATAAGGGATTTTCCCCCCAATTGTTCTTGAAGGTTATTTTGGTATATATCATGAAAGAAATGTCCAAGCCAGAGATGTTTATAATCAGAGCATTCCTTGGTCTACCAAAAGATTTACAGGATTCTAATTATCTGTAACTAGTGGAGTTTGTCAAATGAGCCAGAGACATTAACATTTTTAGCTTGCATAAACTTCCAGTTTGAAAACCTATTTCAGATAGATCAATTGCAGTATTGTATGTGGCACCACTGTGTGTGCAAGAAATCTTCATACTCAGATTGCTGCCTTTGATCATGATGTCTTACTTTCCCTTTACCATACATACTTCCAAAAAATATTACAAGGTTAAAATAAAAGATCTCGTTTAAAAAAAAGAAAAAAGAAAACAAATGCTTGTGATAATTTGTTCTTAATTTTCTGGACAATTTTTTTTATTTCCCATTTTGATAGAATGCCTCTGGGAAATAAAATATAGATCTCCATTTATTTGAAAGGGAAAGAGGATACTGGAGAGAGAAGAAATAGGGACATATATATATAAGTAAGGGAGGATAGATTATATATTATTCTCATTTTAATGCAATATTTTATGGTTGATCTCTTTAAAGATTTGTTTTCTTAGCTGTAAGATGCCAGCAATATTATTTAACTCTTTGACTAAAAGATGTATTCAAATAAAAAAGAAAGAAAGAAAGAAAAATTGGAGGGAAAAAATGGCGGACTAGAGGGGGTCTGCCAGCTCACTGCTTCCAAGGAAAGAAGTGAAAGGTGCAGGCAGCCGCCTATATGTGGATCACACGTCCCTCAAGCAGCATTGTGAAATCACAGAGAAGTAGCACGGGACACTCGGTGTGGAAAAAAAGGTGACAGGTGATACATATAACAAGATCAGAGAACACGAGACGAACAATAGGAAAATAGAGTGCTGGGATGCCGTGTTCACCCTGACGGTGCAGTGTGGACTGAACTGCAAGACGGCACCCACCACCCCCATGTACCCTCTACCTGCTGAGGCCAGGGACTATGTGCAGAGACACTGCACTAGACAACAGGTGCTGTGGGGCTCAGGCAACAGCTAAAGCCATCTTGAACTCTCAGATGCACTGTGCTGGGTCTATACCAGGCTGCGGAGGGAGTGGACTGACTTGTGGCTTCTCTGAGCTGTACCCTGGAACTTGGAGCCAGGCACTTTACCCCTAGAGTACAGTGGGACCTGGGCATGGGAATTGACTGAAGAGGAGCAGGCTCCAAATTGAGAGACTTTGGGTGACGGTTTCAGCGGGACATGGAGAGCTACAATCTCTGCACATCTGACCTGGCACCTGAGGGACCCTTGTGCCTAAGAAGCAGCCTACAGCCTGCTTGGCCCCAACCCTACCCTCCAGGTCAGTACAGCTTGCCATCTACATGGCCCTGCTTCTGGCTTGGCGGCCCTGCTCAGAGGCTTTGCTTCCGGCTCTACCCCAGCCCTAACTCAGAGACTCCCATGCCCGGGTGCAACAGGGTTCATCCCGAGAGGCCTTGGGCAACCTCTTTGGCAAGTCTTGGGTGGGTCATGGAGAGCTACGACCTCTGTGAGCTTGACCAGGCATCCATGGGACTCCTGTGCCTGAGAAGCTGCTTGCTGCTTGCTTGGCCCTGACCCTGTCCTCCAGTTCAGATGGGCTTTCCATCTGCATGGCCCCACTTTTGGCTGAGAGGCCCTGCTCAGAGGTTCTGCTCCCAGTCCCAGCTCTGAGGCTCTGAGCCCTTGTGCATCCAGAACTCCTGCCAGGCCTGAGACAATGTCCCCAGTTCTCTAGCACTGCACCTGGACCCCAAGACCCAACCCCAGAACCTCTACAACAAAGCAAGGCTGGAAGAACTGCTCCAAAGTTCACCACCCCACCAGGGACACCCCCCCACCACCAGCCTCAGGCTGCCAACATACTGTAACCTGATTTGAGCAAATGCCCACAACCTGGGAACTTATGAAAACCTTATCCAGCTGCTGTGGTTACCTCTGTGGGGAGCCCCTGGCTAGAGCAATCCAAACAATACCAGACTCAGCAAAGAGAGTCTCATCCCACTCCCAACTTGAATATTCTACAACTATCTGGGGAGTCCCCAGCAAGGAACAGGAGTCTTGCAAACCTATTAAATCGGAATTTGGAAGAGAAGGTTCAGATGAGAAGAAACCAGCAAAAGAACCTCGACAACTTGAAAAATCAAAACAGATCAACACCCCCAAGGGGTCACAATGGATCTACAACAGTGAACTCCAACTACACAGAAATGGAATTCAAAATATGGATGGCAAATAAGATGAATGGAATTGAAGAGAAAGTTGAAAGCCATCAAAAAGAAGCCAAAAAAATATTTTGGGAAATTAATGAAAAAGTCACTCTACAGCCTGACAAAATGAGGAAGGATAGAATAGAACTTAAAGAAATCAAAGAGTCATTCAGGGAGTTTCAAAATGCAGCAGAAAGTTTCAGCAACAAATTAAACCAAGGAAAAAGAAACACAGAGCTGGAAGACAAGGCTCTTAGACTAACCCAATCATTTAAAGAGACGGAGAAGAAAACAATAAAAGTAGAGCAATTACTTAGATATGGGACTGTACAAAGTGAACAAACAAATGAATTATAGATATCACTAAGGGAGAAGAAGAAAATGGAAAATCTATTTGAGGGTATTATTGTGGAAAACTTCCCCAGTGTCACCAGAGATCCAGATATCCAGATACAAGATGGTCATCAAACTCCCAGAAAACTCATAGTAAATAAAACATCTCTAAGACACACAGTATTCAACTAGGCCAAATCAAAGAGAAAGAGAAAATTCTACAAGCCACTGGATATAAGCACCAGTTGACCTACACAGGAAAACCCATCAGGATAACAGCAGACCTCTCAGTGGAAACCTTACAACCAGAGGCAGAAGGCCTTCATCTTCAATCTTCTTAAACAAAACAACTACCAGCCTAGAATTTTGTAGCCTGCAAAACTAAGTTTCACATTTGATGGAGAAATTAAGTCTTTTCCAGATAAGCGAATGCTGAGGGAATTTGCCAAGTCCAGACCTGCCCTGCAGGAAATATTCAGACCTGCACTATCCATGGATCAGCATGATAGATGCCCACTAGGGTAAAAACCCCCAAAAGCTAAAGGTCAGAACCCAGTCACCACAATGGCTCAAGAGGTAAAACAGCAATAAAGTTCTATGCAACAGGAAGAACAGAAATCCACCCCACTTATTAATTCTTTCAATAAATGTAAATGGCTTGAAATCCTCGCTCAGTCAAGCTGAGAACCAAATCAAAGACTCAATACCTTTTACAACAGCAACAAAGAAAATCAGAAACCTAAGAATATATTTAACTGAGGTGGTAAAGGACCTCTACAGGGAGAACTATGAAATATTGGAGAAGGAAATAGCAGAGGAAGTAAACAGATAGAAAAATATATCATGCTCATGGGTCAGCAGAACAACATTGTTAAAATGTCTGTACTACCCAATGTGATCGACAGATGCAGTACAATCCTTATTAAAATACTAGTATCATTTTTTGCATATCTAGGAAAACTACTTCTGTGCTTTATATGGAAACAGAGAAGACCCTGTATAGCCAAAACAACCTTAAGGAAAAAGAACAAATTGGGAGGCATCTCTTTGCCAGACTTCAAGATATACTACAAGGCTATAGTAATCAAAACAGCATGGTATTGGCACAAGAACAAAGACATAGACCAATGGATCAGAACTGAGAACTCAGATATAAAATCATCCTCCTATGACCATCTGACTTTTGACAAAGCAGACAAAAACATACAGTGGGGAAAACAATCCTTATTCAGTAAGTGGTGCTGGGAAAATTGGATGGCCACATGTAGAAGACTGAAACAGGACCCGCACTCAGAAAAATTAATTCATAATGGATAACAGACTTAAACCTAAGGTATGAAACTATAAGAATTTTAGAAGAAAATGTTGGAAAAATACTTCTAGACATTGGCCTAGGCAAAGAATTTATGAAGAAGACCCCAAAAGCAATCACAGCAACAACGAAAATAAATAAATGGGACCTGGTCAAAAAGCTTCTGTACAGCCAAGGAAACAATCATTAGAGCAAATAGACAGGCTATAGATTGGGAGAAAATATTCACATGCTATACATATGATAAAGGACTGATAACTAAACTCTATGAAGAACTCAAGCAAATCAGCAAGAAAAAAACCAGACAACCCCATTAACAAGTGGGCAAAAGATATGAACAGAATATTTTCAAAAGAAGATAGACTAATGGCCAATAAACATATGAAAAATTGCTCAATATCTCTAATCATCAGGGAAATGCAAATCAAAACCACAATGAGATATCACTTAACTCCAGTGAGAATGGCTTTTTTCAAAAAGTTCCAAAACAATGTTGGCATGGATGTGGAGAGATAGGAATACTCATATACTCTTGGTGGGACTGCAAACTAGTATAACCTCTATTGAAAGTAGTATGGAGATACCTCAAAGAACTAAAAGTAGACCTACCATTTTATCTAGCAATCCCACTGCTGGGTATTTACCCAAAGGAAAAAAAGACATTCTATGAAAAAGACACCTGCACTTGAATGTTTATAGCAGCATAATTCACAAAAAATTGCAAAGATGTGGAAACATCCCAAGTATCCATCAATACATGAATGGATTAATAAAATGTGATATATGTATACCATGGAATATTAGTCATAAAAAATGGTCAATTCTTGTATTAACTCTTGTATTAACTATAAATCATTCTTCTAAGTGAAGAATCACAAGAATGAAAAACAAACACCACATGTACTCACTGCTAAATTGGACCTAATCAACCAACACTTATGTGTACATATGGAAATAACATTCATATTATTATGAATTAATAATATTCATATTATGGATTAATAATTATTCATATTACATATTCATATGGAAATCAAGCAGGTGGGCGTGGGGAGAAGGGGATGGGTAAATCCACACCTAATGGATAGAATGCACACTATCTGGGAGATGGGCACACTTATAATATTGACTCAAATGGTACAAATGGAATTTATATAACCAAAACATTTGTCTCCCCATAATATTCCTAAAATAAATTTTTTAAAAAGAAAGAAAAATTGAAAAACAATTATTCAACTCATTATGAGGAATAAATATTAATTAGGTCATTAAATACAAAAGTTCCAGTTTCATAGCAAAAGGTTAGTTTATTATATCTCAAACAAGAATTAGTACAATTAACCAACGTATGTGCCTAAACTGAAATGTCAGAAAGATTAAGGTTATTAAGTATGAAATGTCCTATTTCCTTAAGTACTAAGTTTTACAGTTGATATCTCTGACATTTCACTTTGACACTTCTTTTTTTTTTTTTATTGTGAAGGTACATCCTTATTCTTCCAAATGCACATTTTGGTTTATGATTATCTTTCAATTTTTTTAGAGCAATTTTTGTGAAACCATGGATAAGTCAAAAATTCTTGTTATTTTCAAATATGAGTTCCATCGTGCAACAAATGCAGCACAGACAGCTCAAAATATCAATGGAGTGTTTGGGAAGGATGTGGCTAATGAGCATTGCTGGTTTGAGATGTTCTGTTCTGGTGATTTTAATCCTGAATATTAGCCATCTGGGTGACCTGAGACCAAGGTGGATAATGATGAGCTGGAAGCTGAAGTCGAAGTGAATCCATCTCAACCTACACATGAATTAGCAAGGTTTGACATTACTATTTAAACAACATCGGACCATTTGAAACAACAGGGCAATGTAAAGAAGCTGGATAGATGGTTTCCACACAAATTAAATGAGTGTCAGAAGAGAAATCGTCTGGAAGCTTGCCTTTTTTTGCTGTCACGATATAAAGGTGAACTATTTCTACACCATATTGTTTATGTGTGATGAAGAATGGATTCTTCTTGACAATCGCAAGTGTTTGGCACAATGGTTGGATAAAAATAAAGTGCTGACACACTGTCCAAAACCAAATATTCATTGGTTGGTAAACCAGAGTTGGTAAACTCTGATAAACATGACTTTATCAACTCGATTATTTGCTTATTTGTGGAATCATGTCACTGACGTAGATCAAAAATAGTAGAGTAGTGTCACTTTCCTATGGTTTGACCCAATACTGAAATAAATAATTTATACACTTATTCAGATAATATGGATAAATTATATTTCTGGATTTTCTTGATCTTTAAAGTAAAAGTGCTGCTTTTAAATAAGTAGATTATTTTATTTCTGTACTTCTTCTCACAATACATGAGGAAAATGGTAATTGACCATTCTGTGGTTTAGGATCTTTTCTTTACTACTTCTTAGATGGAAGCCTAAAGGTATCGTGTGATCTTCAGTGTCCCGGCCCCCCACGATGCCTTAGTTCAGGACACATCTACGTGTGAATTCCCAGCAGTGCACACTAACCATGTACTTGGAATAGCTTCTTGTGGTGTGGAAGCTCCACTTTTTTGCAATTTAGGTTATTTTAGGTGGCAAGTCCAGAGAGGGTAGAAGGCCTCAGTAGTTGTTTTGTGTGATGCAAGGGGAGTAGATAAGAGGCCACAGGGCAAGCTAGGTCATTTGAGAATATCCAGGACCCGACCATACCTTAGTTCCTCTGTCCCAGGCCTGGGACTCAATGAAGTTGAAGTGACACAGTCCATCTCTCTTCATCTACTGCTCCTTCCCATTCACACTCTGGGAGTTTCTCTGGCCTCTTCTCTGCCTGTGGTGCATGCTGCTGGACACTCGGCCTGTGCCATGGCTTCTGCCCAGGCCCCCGGACCACTCGGTGTATCTCCTCTCAGCCTGTACCCAGGGGAATAAATACATCACCTTCTTCAGAAAGAATCCTCCCTCTCCCAGCACACATACTCACCTTGCTGTTCTGCATTTTAGCAACCTGATATTTTCGTAGCAACTCTCACAATTTATAATTATTTATTTGTATTTGCTTATTTATTTTTTGTTCTGCTTCTTGCTGCTGAACTAAAAGCTGTAGGAAAACAGGCATCTCTGTTATCCACGCTTCCATCCCTGGTGCCTAGCACAGTGCCTGGCATATTGTAGGTCCTTGAGAAGTAGTTGTTGAGCGAATAAGTATGTGAATGAGCTAGGAACTCCTCAGAAGGGCCTGTGAAGTCATGGCAGACACTCCAGGATTTCTCAGGGAGATGAACCATCTAGTAGATTCTCTCTTCAAATACAAATATTTGAACTGCTGTCAGTCTGGATAGCCTTCCCTAAAGTGGGGCACATTTTGCCAAATTGTGCACTTTTCTGTTGCACTCCTTTCTGTTACAATAGGATGTTCATTTTCACATGTTGGCTTCTACTCTTGTCATAAGGAAACTGATGTAGGGAGAAAGGAAACTTTCAGTAAAACATTAAATAGAAATGGACCTCAGATTGAGAGACTTAAAGATTGTTCAGGAAAGCGCAGTCTTGGAATTAAATAATAAGGTAGAAAGGCATACAGAGGAATAAGAGAATTGAAAGGAAGAAATATCAAAGTGAAGGCTAGAAAAAAATGATGCTCCAACGATTGAAGCACATTTAAAGAAAGAGGCAGCAGACCGGCCGGCTGCAGAATAGACTCTTGGAGATTGAGAAGTGAAGGTGAACGGTAGGAGCGGTTGGAAACCATCTGGCTGGGGCTTATTCAGTATAATGGGGCCTTAACAACACCAGATTATCTAATAATCTGTGACAAAATATCAATTGCACTAGTTTCTCTTAGTTATTAACATCTACTGTGTTGAAAATATAAAAAGATTCAAGCAATGCCATTTCTGTACATCTCTTTGTAAAACTAGGTTTATAATTCAAAGCATCTTCTTTGTTGGTGATTTTTTGAAATGCTGAAGTAAAACTTTACAAACTCTCCCCGCCTCATTGGATCGATGTGGAACAAACAGAGGGAAGGAAAAGGAAAGCCTGTTCTGCTCCAGTTGAAGAGTATAGATTTAGATTTAATTAATTTTGTGATACGAGATAAGGAAACAAAATTTTTAAAAAAACAGCAGATGACCCATAATGCTGCTTATCTTTGCTCATGTCACACGGGAAGGCTGACATTATACTGCGGATCAAGGTCAGAGATATTAAGAACGAACACTCTCTGTCTTTGAGAAATCTCTAAATTATAGATCTTAGAGATAGCAGGCAACTCAGAATAATTGAGGCCAACCTTTTACTTCCAGAGAGGCAAGGTGTTATTATCCCCCATTGTAGAGATGAGACAAGTAAGTTAAATTACCTACTGAGGTCACATGATTGAAAAATGACTGATGGCTGAGGATGCAAAGGACAGTGGGGAGGTGGGGGTAGGGGTGTTATAACGAGACAGCCCAATGTGCCATTAGGGCGTGCCTACCTCACTCTATGAGCAGAGAGTGATTATTTCCCATTTTGCTATGAATGGAATAAAAGACCTGCTATATTCAAGTAGACCATCATTTACCAAAACAATTTTTTTTTTCTGAAAGAAGGAAGGGAGGACAAAAGAAGGGAAAGGAGGAAGGTAGGGAGGAAAGAAGGAGAGGGAGGGAAACTATACTGAAAGTGACAATTGGCTCCCTACAGTTGAAAAGGGGACAGAAATTACATTGGCTTGTTCTTTTCTCTATTTTGAGTTATGGGATCTGATGTCCCACATTTTAACGTTAAGGTGTTGGCTGAGTCCATACTCCCATGTCACAGGTCTGACGGTAGAATTAAACACCTGGAGGATTTTGTTATTGACAGTGAGGTGGACACCTAGTGATGGCTTGTGCACGCCCTTGGCCTTAGGGATGGGAGGTGAGGATCAACTCTAGTGAAGCTGAGGTGAGTTTTCTCCTGTCTTACACTTGCTATTGATAATTCTATAGTCTTTACTCAAAGTGCTATGTGTCTACACACCAGAAGAGAATCTTGATATCTTACTTTCTCAGCTGCGGAATTCTCTAGCTAGTTTGGCATATTTATTGCCCGTAACTTCTAGAGCTTCCGCAAGCACACTGGGAGGCTGAGGCTTCTCCACAATCCACAGAATCTACCCAGACTGCTGCAAAACAGTGGAATTTTGAAAAAGGGTAGAAACATGATGGACTTTCCATTTCATAAACAATTCAGTGTAATGATGGATTCCAAAATAATTGACTTCATTTTGTGCTGAAATGACCTTTGATCTCTTTTAGCCTGGCATTTCAAGCCTAGCTATGATTTATAGGGGAAAAAAAGTGTTCTGTTTATACATTTGCTTTTTGTTGCTTTTGAATTATAAAGCTATCCTTTATAAAGAAAAATAAAATATACATTTAAAAGAAAAATGGAGAGGACTACATCTTGTGCATATTAAACCTCAGTAGCAAGGATGATTAATAACCCATATACAAGTTTCCTTTCACTGTTTCCTATTAATATATTTCCTTTGACTTTTATAAAAGCTCTTCACTTTGGCAGGACCTTTGCAATCTGATAGAGTCAGCCATATGCTAACCAAAGTTTACACTGTTCCATCTCACCTGTATATGCCCCCAAAATTTCTTCCTCCCTTTACTTAAAAATACAACCAAACTTTGCATTTGTCTGAGCTTGCCTGTATGCAGTTTGTTGTATTTTTTAAATCATATCAATAAAAATAATATATTTTCCCCTATATTATTAGCTTTTATTCCATCCACTCCCCACCCCTCCCCCATTCAGCACGAGGTACAGTTTTGACAGGTAGCATGATGAGATTTAGAAGAGAGGCTGAAGTTAATTGAGGTTAGCTAGAAAAATATTACTGTCAATTTCAGATTTTTTTTTTGTTTAATTATTTTAAACTCATGAATAATCAATTAAACGAAAAAGAAATGCACATTTAAGAGCATCTTGAAAATTCCCACTTCTGGACTCATCAGAGGAGAGGAGTCTCTTCTGACACTATCTACAATAGAACACACCACTGGCTTTTTGCAGATGACATAGTTTTCTTTTTGTAAAAAAAAAATGATGCTTCTTTTGAAGTGACAGAATGAATACACTGGGAAGAGGAAGTTGAGCATATACAGCCATAAAAGGCAATTTGCCTTTTCAGTGACAACCTGGCTGCACTCTAGCACCGAGAGTATGTGTAGCACGCCGCAATAAAGACAGGGAGTCAGTGGGCCTATGCTGAGAAAGATAAACAGCCCGTGTGTGCAGTTCCGTGTTAGGGTAAGCTCCAAATCACTGGCTTCCTCAGTACACATTAATGTGCCTCATGGGCTTCAATATAATGGGGGGGAAAAGGCTGGCCTGAAAGGACTCACTTGACTACTACATTTTCTTTTAAAGACTGGTAAGTTGTTTTATGAGCCCTACTAACCAATATCTAAAGAATGTCTGGATTAATTTCTTTCACTGGAAAGAATGACTATTTTGCCAAAAATTTATGTAGAAGAAAATCCAACCAAAAAAATTAAAGGAATCTTTTTTGGAATTCGTCCACAGGTGATTTCCCTTGGCCTTTTCTCATTTCCATGCCCCACCCCACCCTTCCTCACCTGTGAGATTTGATTATTATGTCCTTTATAAACTGACACTTAGCATTTTAGTTTTATGTTGATGCCTGTGGAAGGCGAGAGTCATGTTTAAGGTGCCTCTGTGATCTGGACGTGAAAGCTGTTGTTCCCTGTGGGTCATTCTTTGTGAGGTCATGTTTTCAGTCCCATATTTATTCAGTGTCACTTTATGAAGCTTCCACCAGTGTCTGGAAGGCAGACTGACTTTGCTGAGAGTTTGTGTTTTAGCTGTTTTAAAAGTAAGATATATAGCAGAGGATATTTGGAAATCTGTGACATTTAGTTTTCTTTTTATACATGAAATATTTTCCTTTTAACAAAACCAAATGTCTTTTCTTAAAAAGTTAAATAGAAACATTAATTACGGTTGGCCCAAAGCAATGCTAAAAGAAGATATAAAACTCGAAGCCAAAGATACTGGTTCAGAAAGCAATATTTAAAGCGCACATGATAAATGTGTCTTTTATCTAATTCTCACATAGAAGGATAGCTGGGGCTTTCCTAAGGTTCAGATGGAGAGCTGTTTGTCGGATAAGTCGTTTTTCCTTTAGAGTGCTGGCTTTGGAGGCATTCTTTCTAATTTCCATGTGAGAAGACAGACTCCTCTCATTAAGAAGTGAGTGTCCAGGTAGGAAGTCCTGAAATATCCGTGTATTAAGAGTCACCACTTTGACTAATGGAGGATCCTGACCACATATCACCCTAAGCCCCTCTTCACAGTCTGTCATTTTTCCAGCTCAGTTGATTTTTGATATATCTTGCTTTATCAGTCATCGAGGTGGAAATTTCATCACTCTTATATGCTTTTTGAGTTTTTCTTAGTGTTTGTTTGTAATAGGTTTTATGGGTGATTAGTTATGGGAATTGCAGCATTCTCGGGGATGGGAACCTATCTTAATTTCACTCATGAAACCCATTTCTCTCATAAACTGTGCCATGAAACATGGGTAGAATTTGTTTTTCATTTAAACATACCTTGTTGAAATTAGTATAGATCCTTTTTTAGTGCAACTCAGTATCAAAATGAAAGCTGGAATTATTTGCATCGGTGCTGATGTTTGAGCACCGGCCTTTTCAACTCGGCGATTTCACAGGTTGGTTGCTGTGCTGGGACATGCCACTGACTGCCTGCTCCACTGATGCTGGCACGTGTCAGGGTTTTACCAGAGCCCCACTGAGCAATATTATGACATAAGAGTAACATTTCTGTTATTTCGGCAGATGACCATCTTTGCCTTAAAAGCTGTCACAGTAAAACATGAGAATTGATGTTACCCACCATTTCGTTTTACCTAACGTGACTAGTGTACCTGTCCTAGTAGTCAACACAGTGTCAATGTCAAACGTATAAATTTTGTGTCATGCAGATCTGGTTTTGAGCCCTTGCTGTGCTATTTAACACATGTATCACCTTGGGTAAGTGACTTAATTTGTCTGAGTCCAGGTTCCCTAATGTGTAAAAGGGATTAATAAAAGAACCAATCTTATAGGTTTGGTGTAGAAATTAAATGAGGTAATGCATGTAAGATGAATGTTTAGTGAGTGCTCAATAAATTTTCACTATGGACATTAGACTTCTTCTAGTTTCTATTCAGCAACTTTTTAGCACCCCAGGACTGTAGAATCTTCATATTAACTGTGTATAGTAATTTTTAATGGTTTAATTTTTACTTTGAAAGTTTCTCCTTTTGTTTTTATATCACATGATTATAATTAGAATATTCCGCTCAACGATTATTTTTTTCCAGGTATAAATTTCACTTTAATAAAGGTCATGAAGAGATAAATGTTATAGCATGACTTTGTTAGAATAGGTTTTTTTGCTAGATCATCACATTCCCATTATTCAAGAGGAAAGTTTGAAATAGACTATGAAGACTGTAGGGGATTGGCAAGTGAAAAAAAATTACTGCAAAAGCAAATGAAGTAAATCTAGTAGTAGCAAGTAGGAGATGCCCTGCAGACAATATTGTGCTATCTTTTCTCTTTCAAGCTAATTTGCGTTTCTGCTAAAATCATTTCTAGTCTCATCAAAATTTGCATAAATTATTATTGATTATTGAAGACCTACTATGTATAAGACACAAAGGTAGACAATATTAGAGTAGGTTTTTCTGTTGGAGTGACTGTGAATTTTGAAGTAGAAGAGGATGTGGAGTAGTTGAATAAAAAATTATGGTGCAATAAAACAGAAAATACTCCACTTGCCTCTCAACCCTTTTATCCAAAATAGCATTTAATCTGAGATGGGAATGGCATTTAAAACTGTTTTGCATGGATACAGACCAGAGGATTTGTAGGTTATGTAAATCAGCAGTCCCCAACCTTTTTGGCACGAGGGACCAGATTCAAAAATGGAAGACATTTTTCCATGGACAAGAGTGGGGGGGATGGTTTGGGGATGATTCAAGCTCATTACATTTATTGTGCAGTCAACCTTTCTGCTCATGATAATCTGTATTTGCAGCTGCTCCCCAGCGCTAGCATCACCGCCTCAGCTCCACCTCAGATCATCAGGCGTTAGATTTGCATAAGGAACAAGCAACCTAGATCCCTCATATGCGGGTTTATGGTAGGGTTCGGGCTCCTCTGAGAATCTAATGCAGCTGCTGATTTAACAGGAGGTGGAGCTCAAGCAGTGACGTGAGTGACAGGGAGTGGCTGTAAATACAGATGAAGCCTCCTGTTGTGCAGCCTGGTTCATAACAGGCCATGTGCTGTACCAGTCCATGCATGGCCCAGGGGGCTGGGGACCACAGGGGTAGAGCTATGATTGCCCTGCAGGAGCTTTCAACCACTGTGCTTTGGCTTATTCATGTGCTGCACGTGAATGAAAGGTACTGCTAAAGTGATATCAATCTGTCAAGGTGGTGTTTTTCTTTCTTTCTGCCTTGTGTTTTTCTTTCTTTCTTTCTTTCTTTCTTTCTTTCTTTCTTTCTTTCTTTCTTTCTTTCTTTCTTTCTTTCTTTCTTTCTTTCTTTCTTTCTTCCTTCCTTCCTTCCTTCCTTCCTTCCTTCCTTCCTTCCTTCCTTCCTTCCTTCCTTCCTTCCTTCCCTCCCTCCCTCCCTCCCTCCCTCCCTCCCTCCCTCCCTCCCTCCCTCCCTCCCTCCCTCCCTCCCTCCCTTCCTTCCTTCCTTCCTTCCTTCCTTCCTTCCTTCCTTCCTTCCTTCCTTCTCTCTTTCTCTCTTTTCTTTCTCTCTTTCTTTTTCTTTCTTTCTCTCTTTCTTTTCTTCTTTCTTTCTCTCTTTTTCCTCCCCTCCCTACTTCTCTCCTCTCCTCTCCTCTTTTTTCTTTTTCCTGCACCAGGAAGACACAAGCTAAAGGTGGGGTTTAGCTTTCAGAAAGCTGAGCTGCTCTAGTTGTGAACATGGTGCCTTTGGCTATCACCGCTTATCAACTCAGACTTCAACTCAACTCAGTTTCAGAACTTCTCACATGTTCACTGAAACATGTGTGCATTCTTCCCCGGAAGTATGGAAGAGGCAATAAACAGGCTCTGCAAAAAAAAAAAAAAAAAAAGCAACAGATTGTGAATAACGAGTCCTGAAGGCCAGCGAGTGACATTGCTGTTATTCTTTTATTGACACTGTTAGGCATTGGTTTACTGTAGAAATAATTACATGAAAATTGTGTATGACTTTTCACTGTCATTTTGAGTCTTTTCTTTCTTTCAGTATGCCACCAAAATTAGCATTTAGTATCTCAAAATATGCTATGAACGCTATGCCGAAGAATTTTTTGAATGAGAAAATTAAGTGTGATCAGACTAATAAACGTTCTGTAGTGAGCCATCCACAGATACATGGAAGAGATTTATTATTCAGAATCGGCATTTTGATGGTATTCAGTTTAGCAAGATTTCGGCCATGAATTTATCCCCTTTTACTACAATTTTTAAACTAGGTACTTGCAATATGTGTCTCGGCTCTCTTTCTCTGTCACACTCCTTTGCTTCTGTACAGCTGCCATTTTCTTTCTTCCTCTCCTGGCCTTAGATGGAGGGATAACTCCCACGGGACTAGTCAGTGTTCATACTGAGTCCCAGGCATGTGGCCTCGTAGCAATACCCAAAACCAGGGTGATTCGTGGTGCTTACAGAAGCCCCTTTCGCACCTTGGGTTGTAGGGCTTTGAAGGAAGTGGTCGCTATCCTAGATGTTCTTGTGCACTTTGGTAATGGTGGAAGGGAAAGGAATTCTGACAACATTGTCATTAACTCCCTAAATTCTACAGATCTGACCAAAGGGGATATGGTTCAAGCCATCTGGGAGCTGCCTGAGGTAGAAGCACTGTCAACATGAGACGGGCTGGCGGTGCCAGGCTCTGTCTAGCCAGGCAGTGGGCGTCTGGGTGGTCTTTTTCCCTTTAGCGCCAGAAAGTTACACAGACCCACGCTTTATATACCCCAGGAGAAGAAAGAGGGTCCCTTCTTCTGCCCCCCCAGTATGACTGTGGGCCCTACTTTCATTTGAAAGACATTTTATGAACCAGGTTTATACAGCTACTGTGAGAACATATGTGAAAATGTTTATAAATTGGAATACATTTTATAAGCATGTTATTATCATAAGTAAATAGGTATTTACTGCTTTAATCGTTGAGTTACTTGGATGCATTTCTTTTTTTTTTTTTTTTTTTTTGCAGGCAAGGGTCAAAGAGTATTGGATGCATTTCTTAAAGAGAGCTTATAACAAAATGTTTTAACAGGAAATGACATTATAATAATTTGGACATTTTCTATGTATTGGTATTTATTATTACCGGACCCATATTTTGATACTCCTAGTGGTCGGAACCCCATCTGAGTGAAGGCCTGTAGTGGCTGAGGACTTCTGCCAATAATATGATGGTAAATTGCGTCAAGCATATAGCTCTTTATCTGCGTAGGGTTTCATGGTTTTCAAGTTGTGCATACCAGAAAGGTTCTGTAGATAAAGTATGAGAGGCAAAAGGCATTATGTACATTAGTTGAAATTGGCACCATGTTGCCAAACTATAATAAGCCTTAGGGGAGCTCAGTGTTGAAACTACTCAATTGAAAGCTGCAATTTCCCATAACAATTTAAAAGGCCTGCAGGCATGCTAAAGTCATAGCTGGATCTTTCAGTTAACACTCTGTAACATGACCCCAAAGCCTCATTTACATCACAGCAATTAAAATATATTCCACATTACATGCTTACTACCATATACTGTAGAAATAATCCAATGAAATGCGGCTATTTTCCAAAAATAATCATGGAAATCCTTATCCATAGTCACGATTCCTTCTTTCCGAAGTGGTATCACCATTACATATGTGTCCCTAGAGGATTGTGATTATGAGCGGGAAAGACCATGGGCAGGGGAAAAGGACTGCAGTCTAGACCAATAATGACCAGTCATTCTTACTACTTGGTGACCCACACAAAATTAGGTTAGTGGTCTCAGTCTGGTTCATAGGTGACAAGTGTCCATTATGAAAAATAATCATTGTAATCTGTGCTAATTGGCTTCCTGCTGGTAGTTAGAAAGTAGAGGGACCAAAAATTAAGTGAGCACTAAAATAACACACCTCCTGGTTGCAGAAGTGCTGCCTCTATGCTAGGGCAGAAATGCCAATGCCCAGCTGGGAAAGTGACGGAAAAGCAGAGTAGAACTCACCTGAGGAAGGTATTTTCATAAATTAGAGTCCTTTCCTTAGTGCTCCATCCAAATTAAATATCAAATCCTCCTGGCATATGATTATAACTGTAACTATTAACTGATAGCATAACTAGTTGGTAATGAGATGAATAGCAAATTAAATGACTTTAAAGCTAAGCCACAGTGGCCAAAATTAGATCATATTTTCTCAACGGTGACTATTGCATTTTAGTAATGCCTTCCTTTGAAGACACCCAGGCCAAATTGACTCACTCCGAATTGTTGCGGTTTAATATTTATTGAGTACCCACAATTTACTAGCTTACCTTGAAAGTGTGGCTTTTAACAATTGTCTAAAATACATCACCAAGGTAGGAAATACGGTGGCAAAAGTCCAGCTTCTCCGCTTGGCAGGCAGTCAACGGGAAACCAAGGAAACTGCATGTCTCTCCGCGCCTGTTGGAACACTCTGGCTTGTACTCCCCTTTTGTGGTCAGGAAGAGCATTGGAAGAATCCTACTTCAGCAGCCCTCTCAGAAGCCAACATTTTTATCTATTGCCTGGCCTGTTTTAATCCTCTGCCTCGGTTTATAACTACCATTAGTAACAGCATGAAAAAAAGTTTAACTGGGCCACTCCCTCCAGAGCCTCTGTGCTCATTGTGAAAGTGCCTCCTGCGGGGGCAGACATAGTCCCCACCCTGCTCAGCAGGTCCCCCCTCCCCACGCCTGGGTTGGACCATGCCTACCTGACCCATAAAAACTTTTTAAAAATCATAAATTATGCACATATTCGCCTTTATGTTATAAAATGCCCAGGGAATCCAGAACAAAGTAATTGGAGACATGTTTTCTCTTTTGCTTGATATTTGGCAGCATTTATACAAAGTCATAATATTTGAGTGTATTGCACGCATGCACTTTAAGGTGTGTGACTAAACTGGAGATGTCAAAACATTACATTTCTATGTGTGCCTACCCCTCGTCAAGCATATTTATATTCCCTGGTACTGTTGTTTTAAAGTTTGTTTCAAAACAAGCAGTAAACATGGAAGAAGAAACATACTCATGCTAATTGCGTCCTCCAGAGCAAAGCTGCAGACTGTCCGCAGGCCGGCTGTCACGGTGCTGGGCCTGTCCCCTGCACGCATCAAGACTGAGTCCAGACCTGACCTGGCCCGGCAGCCCCCACAGCAAGCCACGAGGGTTTCCCTGGGGCTTTGGACGCATGAGGCACTCAGACTGAACCCTAAGGTATTTCGAAACCTTGAAGCAACTCTGGAGTTGACCTATCCTCCTAGAACTTACCCACTTCCAGTAGTGGAGTTTGGAAATCTGTCCACATCTCTCCTCACTCCACGGAGAGATGCTGCATGGAGTGAGACATTCGCCTCCAGGCCTGAACCCGCGTTTCCCACTCTCCAGGGCTCTGTGAAGAAGGTGCCACTCGGCCGGTTTGGTGCTTTTCATACTGAGATGAAAACCGTCTGGTGGGCCGTCGACAGAGCATTTGTTTATTATAGTAATTTTGCCTGTGGGTTGCGGAGGCCTGAATAACTGCAGTTATCCTTGACTCTCCACATCCTTGTGGGTAGTTATCAGGGGTCCACCTAGTTGTTACTGAAATAAACCTGACACAGTTCTCTCAATCTGGAGACTCTTAATCAGTTTTATTGCGTCTCTTGAAAGTTTTTCCAGCGTTTGCCTACTGCTTTCTACTACCAAGACATAAATATTTGGATAACATTGTAGATGAAATCATTTTGGAATGACTGGTGTGGGAACTATTTGTTTTTTTCTCGTTGGATGTCATAGCATTTCTGAATAAGCTCATAGAATTTCAAAACTCAAATTCCATTCAAACATTTTAGCAAAGTATCAGTTTCATTACAGATGTATAATCTCTTGCTCTCAACCTTGTAGGACTGATCTTTGATGCATTTTCCCCGACTCAGCTTCCCCAGATGACTTAGATTTAAGCCTAATGACAGTGACATTTTTCTTGGACACTGGACAGTGATGTTGATTTAATTATAGTAGCTGCCCTTTATCAAGTACTCATTATGTTAGGTGCCAGTAACTGTGCTAAATGCCTTAAAGACCTTTATCTCTTTTAATCTTCATGGTATCTCTAAAAGAAAGGAATTGTCATATGCCTTTTAGAGAATGAAATATAGGAAACTAAGCCTTGGAGAGTTTAAGTAACCTGTCCAAGGCCATATGTCACATAAACGGTAAATAGTGGAGCTACACTTTAGACATAGTTTTGTCTGATCAAAAACCTATGCTATATTTCCTCCCCAGTTGTATTTGCACCAATTTTTTTTTAGCTGAAAAATCCAAGGTTGGATTTTTATTGGTTCAGAATCATATTTCTGTCTGTCTCTGAGGTCTGTTTCTTCTGTATAAACTTTAATAGCAGGCAGGCTTCCTCTAAATGGTGGCAAAAAAGTATAAACGAGCTCCGGAGTTTACATCTTCCCAGATTAGCAATGAAAAGAATAGGCTCTTTCTCAGTAGTTTTATCAGATTTCCTGGGACTGACCTTATTGGCTTGAACAAGGTCACGTGTTCATTCCTGAACCCATCTCTGAGGTTCTGTGCAGACAGTTCCTGCACTTCAGGATTGAAGTTTGCTCTATCTGAACACCTTGGAACCCCTTTGTGAGAGGGGCACTTACTCAGGGAAATACAGAGGATACAGAAAACTGTAGTACAACTACGATGGCTATGAGACAGGAGAGGCTCGTCCTTTGGTAACTAATCCACGTGAGATGAGAGACAAAGCAATGGGAATTGTGATCGTGCCCCCCTCTGAAAACACAATATCACAGCAAGATATCATTTATTTCTTCCCTAATTGTCTTTTCCCCTAAGAAGCAGCTGGAAGATATTCTAAGTATATTTTATTGTCTTGGTCTTGAATTTTGCACCTTTCTTACCCCTCGTTTGAATTTTACTTTGTTTCTATTTTTGCCTCCCCAATACTGTGATCTCTGAAAATTTAATTATCATTTTCAATATGACAACCTACATCGACTTTATTAATACTGCATCTGTTGACATCCTGACCCTGTTTGTTAAACTTGTTGTTGTCATATCTCTCTCTCTGGTTTTCTTGTTTGTTTGTTTGTTTTGTTTTTTGTTAATTGTTATTTTCTTAAGACTCCTTTCTGTTCCAAGGTTTGGAAGTATAGTTCAATGGTTATGAATACAGATTTGGAATAAAACCAAAACATGTTTAAATTCTGCTCAGCTACTTCCTGGCTCTGTGACCTTGGACAGGTCAATTAATCTCTCTGGGTCTTGGGTCTCTCGTGTGAAAATGGGGTTTATAATTCTTATTTAGCAAAGTTGTTGTGAAGATTAAGTGAGGTCATATATGTAAAGCACCTGGCATATTTTAAGCACTCAATAAATAATCAAGATTGAAATTAATAATTCATCAAGGAGCTTTTATGTCCACTCTTCAAAAGAGGAATATGCCCAGCACTTAGGGAAATAATATTAGTTCTTCATTTAAGAAACTCCCCGGTCACACACAGCCTTCCCAGTTGTCACTGGGTCAGTGATGCCCACCTTTAAATCACTTTTATGATATAGCAAGCTGTGGTTGTTTTTAAGCCATCTACAAGGCTTGCTCATTTTCCTGTCATTACAAGTAAAGGTTTGAATGTGGTTGATGCTGCCTAGGTCTCATAGTTTGGCAACTTTTCAAAGAAATAAATGGGAGAGCACAGTATGGGGATGTGAACCTCTACCTAGCCTCGGCTCCTTGTATGACTTGAAGTTTTGTTAATTCTCATATTTCCTCATCTGTAAAACTGGTAATAATCTGAACTTTCTGTGTTGCTATTAGGAATAGAAATGCAATGTGTAAAATACCTAGCATGAAAAAGTGTTTAATAAATGCAGGTTATTATTGTTACTGCCTGTTTGACTGTGGCTGTCATGTCCATTGAGGCAGGCATGTTGGAGATAGGATGACCTATTCCAATTAGAACAAAGCTTCTGGCATGATATTAACATTGTCTATCCAGTTGTCTTTTACCTAGTGCATATTTGAGGCCATCGGGATACCTCGGTATCTTCTGTACAACATATAATTATGTTTCCCTCCCAACCAGATATTACTACCGGCAAAATTTTCAAAGGCCTGGCTCATGCTGAAGCACAGGTGAATAAAGTGGTGGCCTCTATATCCAGGATGCTCATTTAAACCATCATAGAAACGCGTAAATAGATACGATGGATATTGGTTGATCCAGGCAGGCAGACAATTGAGAGACATTATTTACACTTTACCCTCGAGGTCTGTAAGCGAGGAAAGCTGTATCTGGCTCTGCTGTATTGGATTCTTGAGAGCCTTTCTCCATCTATTCTAAGTATAGAGATTATGACCCTGCCGTCATTCGTGCTTTCCAACCATAGAGACATAACCGTATTAATATATATTACTAGTGTCTATTAAATATTCCCTTCCATAATTTTCATCAGGAAAAGCAGAATCACTTTTAATTTCAAACCATGCAAGTGAATTGTTTTGTTTTTAAATCATACGCTATACTCCCACTTTACTGAATAAATTAGCCTCATTATCTTTATTTTTTCTTTTTTGATCATTTCCAGTTTCTGTTTCCTTCTACATATAAATATTTTTGAAATAATTGTTTAATGATTTGATGAGATTTAAGCCACTTTTCTTATAGCCTAAGGCACTGTTCTATATATTTCCCAATTAGAAATCTTCCAGTATTCACATTTATTCAGTAGCTATTTTAGTACGCTCTTCCTATGTATTTCATTATCTAAGTTTACATATTTGTTATCTGTGGTGAAGCATGATGAATAATTTTGAATTTTAAAACAATAAGCTTCCTATTATTTTTTAAATAATTGCATAAATATATCTTTACTCACATGAAAATGTTCCTATGTTAAGTAAAAATGGGTTACAATCTTGCCCATATTAAATACATCTATGCACACACAGATTCATATACATACACATAAACACATGCACAGAAAAAGCTTAAAAAGGTGAACTCCAAAAGGTTAAGAGGACAATGTTTTTTTGGCTTCTCTGCATTTTCTAGTTTCAACAAGGAACAAATATTACCTGCTTAATACATGTTTTAAATGAAAGAAAAGCAAGAATTGGGAGTGTGTATTCAACAGCGCTTATGCGATGGCCTCATCTTCCCTCATCTCAGGAGAAGTCGCTCTTCACCCGGCTGCTCAAGCCAGAAACGTGGAATCATTCTCAGCTGTTTTCTTTTCCTCACCCTTGTTTCAGCCCATCACAGTCATGCCGATGCCACCTCTGACTGTCTCACATCCATCCACTGTTCTAAATCTCCGCTGCTGTTTCAGACTCCCCAGCCCATGCTGTCATTCTCTTGCCTGGACTTCCTTGAAAATCTGCCAACAAGTTTTCCTGCTTCCACTCCAGACCCCCCTTTCTCCTATTCTCCACACTTTAGCCAGAGAGAGAGAGAGAGAGCTTTCTCACCTGAAAATCTGATTGATCATGTCACCTGCCTGTTTAAAACTCTCCAGCGGTCACCTAGTGGACACATAGATGAAACTGTTTAACCTGTCCCCTGAAGTCCAGTATCTTGCCTTTAACTTCCCTCTGGACTCATCTGATGCCTCTGTCCTCACTCACGATGCCCAGCCCCATTGGCATTTGTCTGCCCACACTCTTCCCAGCCTCAGAGCATTTGTTTGACTGTGTTATCCTCTCAGCCTGGCCTGTTCTACTAGCAACGCCTTCCCTGTGACACACATACTTGTGACCAGGCTAAGTCCTATTTTTCCTATGGGTCTACAGATTAAATGTCATTTCTTTTTTTCTCAGAGAGTCTTCTTTTGGCTGTCAGTCTCACTTGGACCCCATTTCTATTCCTTCTCTTAGCAACTTATACTTTTTTGTAATATTTGGACAATTTTAATTGCATATTTATTTGTATGACTAATTCTTTAACTTCTGTCTCCTTCTTTCAGATTGAAAGAGGGCAGGGACTATGTGTTGTTTATTTCTCCATTCCCAGTGCTTCTCATCTTGCCTGACAGTTGGCAGCACTATATACATGTATGATAAATGCATAAGAAAAGAAATTAATGGTCATTATGCCTTGTGCACAATTCCATGTCAATACATGTAGATTCCCTGCATTTTTATGAATCATGCAGTGTTCCTACATGTTTTTTTATCTTGCTGTTTTATCCAATCTGACAATCTCTGCCTTTTAATTGGTGTGTGTAGATCATGTATATTTAATATGATTATTGATATGGTTAGGTCTCTCTTTTTCTATTCATTTACTTTTAACCTATTGTATCTTTATATTTAAGTATGTTTCTTGGAAGCAGCATTTCTCTTATTTTTTAATTCAATCTGAAAATCTGCATTTTGTGGAGTGTTTAGACCATTTACATTGAATGTAATTATTGACCTAGTTAGGTTTAAGTCTATCATCTTGATATTTGTTTTTGATTTGCCCCATATTTTCTTTGTTCCTCTTTTCCTACTTTCTTTTGATTAATTGATTATTTTTATGCATCCATTTTTTAAAATCCCATTATCTCTTTTGTTTGCTATTAGTTATAACTATTTGTTTTGCTATATTAGTGATGGCTTTAAAGTATACAGCTTTAATATGACACAGTCTGCCTTGAGGTTATATTATGTCACTTCACATACAGTATAAAAACCTGATATTAGTGTACTTTTATATCTCCACTTCTTTCCTTCATGCCATTATTGCAATGTATTTTACTTACATATTTATTTAAAACTCTACAATACATTGCTATGATTTTTGTTTAGTTGCCTATCTTTAAGGGGATTTAAATGATGAGAAAAACATATATTTAACTAGGTACTTACCATTTTCTAGTGCTGTTCATTCCTTTGTGCTGTTCCTATTGCTTTCTGATGTCACTTTCCTTTTGCCTGGAGGGCATCCTTTGTATGTCTATAAAGGTATTTATTTCACTTTGATTTTCAGAGATATTTTCATGGGTACAGAATTCCAGGGTAACAGTATTTTTTCATTCAGTTCTTTAAAGATACTTATGTACAATCTTTTTGCTTATATTATTAACAATGAAAAACTCCGTATATAGTAAGCTTTTTTTTCCCCCTGTGTCTGCTTTTAAGATTTTTCTCTTTATCACTAGTTTTGAACAATTTTAATCATAATCAGATGGTTTGGTGTAGTTTTCTTCATATTTTTTGTGCTTAGGGTTTGTTGAACTTCTGGGGTTTATACGTTTATAATATTCATCAATTTTGAAAAAATCCTAAGTTATTATTTCTTCAATTTTTTTCTGTTTGCTTCTGTCTTCTTCTTCAGGGATTCTACCTACATCTGTATTGGCCTCTTACAGTAGTCCTACATCTCCATCCATTCTCTTTCTGTGTGCTTTATTTTGTGTAGTTCCTGTTACCACTCTTTAAGTTCACTACTCTTTTCTTTTGCAATGTTTAATCTGCCATTACACCCATCCAGTATATTTTTCATCTCAGACAGTGTAGTTTTTCTCTTGAAGTTTGATTTGAGTCTTTTTAAATATATATTTCATGTCTCTATTTTTTTAACATATGGAATACAGTTATAATTACTATTTTCATGTCCTTGTCTATTAATTCTAACACCCATGTCAGTTCTGGTTCAGTTTTAATTGACTGATTTTTCTCATTATTATTAATATTTTCTTCTTTTTTTGCATGCCTGGTAATTTTTGGTTAGATGACAGACATGATGAATTTTATCTTGTTGAGTGCTGGATATTTTTTGTATTCCTATAATATACTTGAGCTTTGATATATTCCTATTTTAAGTATATTCCTATAATATACTTGAGCTTGGGCAGTTAGGCTACTTGGAAACAGTTTGATCCTTTCTGGTCTTGCTTTTTGGATTTGTTAGGTGGAACTAGTTCCATGTTTAGTCTAGTGCTAATTTTTTCCCACAGCCGAATACATTGCCTGATGAATTTTGAAGTTTTTTTCAGTTTGGCTGGTTGAAACTGACACTATTCTTGGCCTTGTGTGAGCCCCATATACCTTACCTGTAATTAAGTGTCCCTTAAGAAGAGGACAGTTTTGATCCCAAAGACATTTGGTAATGTTTAGAAATATTTCTAGTTGTCACAACTGGGGCTGCTACTGGCATCTGGTGGGCAGAGGCTAGGAATACTGCCAAACATTCTACTATAGGATAGTCCTTCACGAAAAAGGATTTTTCTTTCAAAAATGTCAGTAGTGCTGAGGTTGAGAAACCCTGCTGTAATCCTTTCAGGTGCTTCACTGGCCTCAGTGGTCTCCTCACACTCTAGTGCTTATCAGTATCCTACTGAACACTCAGGAGAGAGCCTCTGCAGCCCTCCAGGGCTCTTTCTCCAACACTTTGCCCTGCAAATTCTTAACACCTCTTCTAACAAAACTCAGCTCTTCCTCTTTAATTTGGGAAGTGTGCTGGCTTTTCCTGGATTCCTTTGGCAGGAAGCGGGAGTAAGCAAGGGCTCATCTTGTCTGTTTCCCATCTCTCCAGGTGCACTGTCCTTCATTGCTTGATGTCAGTGGCATGAAAACTCTTGTTTCAGATATTTTGCCTATTTTGTTGTTGTTGTTATTTTAGACAGGAGGGTAAATCCAGTTCCTATTACTACAATCTTGGCTGGAAGTAGAAGCTGACTTCTTATTTATCATGTGTTCTGTTTATTTACTGTCGTGTTTAAAGAAAGCAACCTGACTAGTTTTAACCTTCTCAACTGCTAATTATTCATGAGATTTATTTTTCTCTGTAATTGTATCTTCTCAACAAGCATCACTTTTGTTATTCATAGCATATTCCCCTTTCTCTATATTTTCTTTCACAGTTTTGTTTGTATTTTAACTTTGTTCCACAGACATGATAGGTAGATTCTCTTGCATTCTACTATCTGAAACTGTAAGCTCAAATTAGAGTTGTGATTGAATTTACCACTACCCCCCAAAATCACCATAATATGATTTTGGTTTTTGTACTTAATTATTTCAATTTTTTTGATTTATAAATTTGCCTCAGGAAACACAATTTTCTCTAAAATGAACAAAAGCAATTGATTTCCTCTTGTATGCAATGATGTTATTCTAGCTATTGAATAAAAGAAGTGCTTTGAAAATTCTTATGGTATGCAAAGTTGTATTTATCGTTTGATTACTATAACTAGTAATAAATGATAAATAGTAACTTGTTAGGGACAATATGAATTGTGAATAACAAAAGGCAGAAATTTCTTGGTGCTGACTACAAAGAACTTAATTTAGATCTGTAATCTAAAATGTACTGGGGTAAACTAGTATTTCTCTGAAGTCTGCTTATTTTTGGGGGTGAGCTTTTCTGAACTATAATGAGATAGGAGGACAATCTATATAGATGTTCAAGGTAACATTCAAGGATTTGTAATTCTTATAGAAACAGATAACAGTGGAAGCAGGAGTGAGTTTGACCAACAGGTTATTTAATCTTTTGGGTTTGGGTATTTATTTTTATTTCAGTCACTACTTAGCTACATAAACTCATAGAATTTTATAACTACAATTGATTTTAGTGATATTTGTTATGGGCCTGATAAATTGTAATCATTGGTATTAAGGATTTTAAAGATATACAGACTTCCAATTAAAATCAAGTTACTTTCTAAAGGTACAATTAAAAAATGTTTCTTCAGGAACAGGAATATATTATGAATCAATGTAATAATGTTAACTGGCCAAGTTTCAAAGTACATTTAAATAATATATGTGAAACTGAGGACACGATCACCCTAAGTCTAGTGTCCATAAGTCAGGACCTGCCTGTCCATTCATTCATTCAGTCAAATACTTTGCAAAGTGTTGAGAAAAAACAAATAACCAAGTAATCCAATTTGCTTGAAGACCAGCTGTGATTTCCAGAGGAGTGCTATGGTTAGTAACTGAGTCGTTTTTCAAGGAGCAAATGAAAATTAAGCAAATCAGTTTGATATTGTTGTGTACTTGATGCAGCCAGTTCAATCGAAAGTTTTGGGTCAACTTTCTTTCTAATAGCTGTTCTTATTTTTCAAAGGCTTGCCTACTGATGCGGCTAATGTCCTGTTCATTAACTGCTTTTTGCTGAATATGCACACAGTGACACTCTTCCTTGTTTAGGGCTGCGAGTCAACAATTTAGCACTACTTAAGAGGCTGCCTTTCTTAACCTTCTCATCTTAAGCCTTGAGTGGAGGAGATAACACAGAAAACTGCCTTTTGAAGTCATATTGAACTCATTGACTTTCATCAATGAAGCATATCAGTAGTTGCAAACATTACAGTATAGATTAAACCCTTGAAGAGTTTCAGCCTCGTACAAAAATGAAAAGACAAATACAAAGGACTTTTTGTTGTTTGGAGTCTCTAAGATCAAATTGCCTTCACCTTTGATAGTATATTCAAATACTACATCTTGATTTATCATAGCACTGTATAATTCTTCCACAAATAAAGGATACTCAGACATTTGGTGCTAGAGATGTTCTGTAAAGCTCAAGAATATCTAAAATTATCTTTTTATTACTAGTTTATTAACATTTAATTGGTATTGATTTATAAACTGATAACGTTACCACAAAGTTGCATCTTTAATTATGATGACATGTGTTCATATTACCAATTAAAGAACTTCATGATGATCTAATTTGTAAGATTATAAAATCGTATCATGAAAACTATACAGTAAAGAGAATACTTTTTACATTCAAAGATCCAAAGGGATAAAGAGGGACAAAGAGGATGGAAAGATATGTGGTTTAACTTAGAGGTTCACAAACTTTTTCTATAAAGGGCCAGATAGCAAATAGTTTAGACTTTGCAGACCATGAGGTCTCTGTATTAGTTTCCTGTGGCTGCAGTAACAAGTTACCACAAACCCAGTGGCTTGAAACAACAGAAAGTTCTTCTCTCAGTTCTGCAGGCAAGAAGTGTGAAATCAAGATGTCGGCAGAGCCATGCTCCGTCTGAGGTTCTAGGGAAGAATCTGTTCAGTTCTCTCTCCTAACTTCTAGTGGTTTCTCCTAACTTCTAGTGGTTTCTCCTAACTTCTAGTAGTTGCCAGCAACCCTTAGTGTGCCTTGGCTCAGAGCTACATCACCCCAGTGGTTGCCTTTGTCCTCACATGGTCTTCTTTCCTGTGTTTCTATAAGTATCTGTATCCAAATCTCCCGTTCTTGTCACTTACAAAGACACACTGGATTTAGGACCCATCCTAATTCAGTATGTCCTCATCTTAACTTGATTGCACCTGCAAAGACCCTATTTCCAAATAAGATTACATTCATAGGTACTGGGAGTTAAGATTTCAATGTATCTTTTTGGAAGGCATAATTCAATCCACCACAGCTTCTGTTGCAGCCACTCAACTATGTCTTTGTAGCATGAACATGGCCAAGGACACTACATTAACAAATGCATGTGCTGTATTCCAATAAAGCTTTATTTATAAAAACAAGTGGTAGATCAGATTTGGCTGGCAGACCAGCATTTGCCAGTAAATACCTGGTCTAAATAATTGAAGCAAAATAGCAGCAGAGAAAAAAAACAACAACAACAACAATAAAAACAAATGCAATTTAACTCTGCTTCAGTCAGCCCATTTTTCAAGTACAAAAATGCATACAGATGTGTATATAGAACAACACTTATTTAAAATAGGTGGCAACTAAGGGCAAGAAATGAAACTTTTATAGTGATTTTGAATCTTATATTTCTATTACTAAAAAAGCTTGAAATATATTTTTCTGGTCAACTAAAACCTTTTTGATGATCATTTAGTTTTGAGGGTCTATATGGCCTTTCCTCTAAAGAGATCAAGGTTATTTTGTAAACAAAATTTCCCTTGAACTCAGACATATTTATTAATGCTATGAGAAAGAATGTACCTGTTTCTCTGACTACACATATACACCATGAGGGGAGGAAAACTGCTTTATTCACTCATTGTTCTGAGCACCTAGAAGATAGACTAATAACACATAGTAGCCATTCAGTAAATATTTATCTAAAGTAACTTTTCTTTGTTGGACTAAACATAGTAAATAGGTATGTTGGCTTAATCCTGTTGTATAAAAATAATCTCTGTCATTACACCTTGAAATTGTTTATTATCTTAAACTGAAAGGAAAGGTATAATATGAGAAATTTGATTTCTAGTAAGAGATATTGGAAGAATTTGTAAAGAGAATAATAGAATAATGAATCAGAAGGGGGTTAGTGAAAAATAGTAGTTTTTTTAAAAATCAGATTCATGGAATAGAAGAATCTATTCCATGGTAAAGAGGTAAAGAAATTGAGATACAGTTCAATGCCAAACTAAAATATTAGCAACTATTTTGAACAGCCAGGCTCAATTCAATAGCAGAGAAACATGGAAGCCCATGTGAAGGAAACCTTTTTTGGCATTATGGGTCGGGGAGGGTGTAGTTTTGTTGAAGGCACAGCAGGAAGGAGCCAACCAAATCTATCCAAGCATAGGCTCTAGAACTCTGTGATCATTCCAGCCCAGGAGTCAGCCACTCTTCTTGTAGCTGGATGGCAAGCAAGAGATGGAAAGTGAGAGGTATACTCGCAGTGTTGCACAGTTGCATCAACACGGGAAAGATCAGCTATAAGACTCCAAGTTGGGAGCATGTTAAAGGCCTATGCGATGTTTGTGCTGGTAACAAATGATGAAGAGAGAGGCTCTTCCAAAGAGGACCTCGCTCCCATGGAAGAATCACAGCCCTAAGTGTGTGGAGCTAAAGAGAAGACCTGGAGCCACCAGGAACTGTTGATTTCAAGTTGATTATGGAATCACTCAAATAAAAAGTGAATTTAGGAAAGGAGTAGGGTGAGAGGAAAATACTGAGGTCTGAAGACAAAGCCTTCAGGGACCTTCAGATTAAAAGGAGGGACAACATGAGAAGGAATAAAGAGATAAAGGAAGACATTTGAAATGCGGATCAGCCCTGGGCAGCTCCCTCTTCTGGGCCCCAAGTCTTGGGCAGCAGAGCCTTTCCACCCACCCCTTCTACTGTCAGTACAGCAAGTTGGGGGAAAAGAGAGTTGCTAAGCAAAGAAACACAATTTGCCTGGCTTCTTCTAACTTATTCTTGCTACTGGCAGTTGCAAAAAATTACCCCCATTGAATTAGCCACTTGAAGTGCCTTAAATATCAGGATAGTACTGATTAAATTCATTTGCTAGAGAGGAAAAAGCATTTTTAAGCAGAGGAGTTTGGGAGGAGGACAAGCTTTTTCCACAATTCAAGACATTTAGGTTCTTAAAACATGGGAATTGTGCCCTCAGAAGGACAAGTCTTTCTATAAAATAATAAAATGTTCAGTGCATTTGTCAAAGTTTCAGTTGCAAGAAGCTCCCAGTTTGGTCCTGTTCTTTAAAAAAAATAGAAAAAAGAAAAAATAGTGTAAGTTTTTGGAAGAAACAGAAAGGGAATTTATTTATGAATGGAGAAAATGCTATGAGAGAAAACTCTTCCATTGTGGATAGTTTAACAAACTATGGAAGCCAATTTTTAGCTGGTTTCTGTAGTGAAATGTGAGCCTGAGCTTAAATGTTGTTTTTTGGGTTTTTTTTGGTTTTTTTGGTATTAGTGGGGAAAATCAGATATAGTAGGTTCTGGATATAGTAAGTTAAACAAACACCCATGGCTCTCATTAGCAGAAAGTGTGCCTCACCTCTTGGTGACACAGAATCTCTTAACACTGATTTCGTAAGTATAAATTTCGTATTGAAAGCAAGTTTCCTAGTAGACAATACTATTGCTGTCGCCATTCTCCAGATTGAGAAGGACAGAGAGTAGTCAGTTCTTAGATGAATGTTATGCTGACATCATGCAAACCTTTTATCTTTACAGGGAGGCCAATGAGAATTGAACCCTGAGCGTAATTTATAACAAGCAGGACTGATGTGCACACAGAAGGAATGAAGTATGGATGTGAAAGAACGGAGGCCTTATTGCTCCCTGACCAAGAGCAGACGAGAGAAAGAGCGGCGGTATACAAATTCCTCAGCAGACAATGAGGAGTGCAGGGTACCCACGCAGAAGTCTTACAGTTCCAGTGAAACTTTGAAAGCTTTTGATCATGATTCCTCGAGGCTGCTTTATGGAAACAGAGCAAAGGATTTGGTTCACAGAGAAGCAGACGAGTACAGTAGACAAGGTAGGTAATCACCCCCGTAAAACAAGGCATGCCCAAATGTTGCTAACTTGTGGGTGTCACATGTTTCCCCCTAAGGTAATGTGATTATTTTCCGATTCTGATGTTCTATCCACTGATTCTGATTTTGAGATATTAGATGGTCACAGAATATTCCAGATTAGAGGTAGAAAGACATCCATGAGCATGTTGACCTGCAGACACAGGTGCTGACATGTGTAGAAAATGACTCCAAAGCTCCACATGTCTATATGTGAAGTTATGATTCAGCACATGGCCAAAGCGTTTGTGCATAAACTTGAATGGCAAGTCTCTTGGGCTCCCTTTTTCACTGAATGAAGGTGCTCACAAACATTTTTTTAGTTAGAGCCCATGCAAGGAAAACAGTGTGGTGAGGAAACACATCTTGCCCTCCTAAGAAAGTAAGTATTATTATCCTAGATTGTCTCATGATCCAGCCAACCCTGCTTTTGCCTCTGTCTGATTTACGCAAGAGCCTGACATGGAAAGATTCCATTTTCTTTCTCCCAAACAAGTATATTTAGGTTACACCTTAAAACATCCTGGTCTCCCGTAATATAATTCATTATGGTTTGGACATTCGCATATGTTTGTTAAACATTTTTACACTCTGTTTTTTTGCCTGCATATCCTACCAGTGGAATAATGATTTCTGTAACTTTACTTCACACCCTGAAACCTATTGATTTCCACACTTATGACAGTAGCTAGTTTTATATTAGGCATATATTTTGTTTCCTCTAGTACAGTCTCAAGATGTGGGCAAGATTACTACTAATAAAAAAAAATCCTCTTACATTTGTAGTGTGCAATAAAATTTACCTAGAATTTAGCATCCCTTAGCTAATTTAATCTGGAAATGAGGAAAAATAAATTAAACTTTAATAATAAACTATATATTCATTTTTCCTAATCACCTTACAGACAGTGTGACTAACAGTTTGATATTGGGCAGGAACACATTTAAGCAAAAGTAATAATACAACAAATCATTCCAAAGTTTGAACATTTTCCATGGTTCTTTTCTTCCCTACCTTGCGCAAAGAGCCATTCTAACTAGACTGAGATAGTGTTCACTCACCCACACCAGTTTACATCAAAGAAAACTCATTTGATTTGCTAAAGAGAGATTTTTTTCCTCCTCTAAAGCATGCCTTACTAATTACTGGTATCGAATTTTATGAAAAGGGACAAAATAGCTGAACATTCTAAATCCATTTTTTAGGGGAGATAGAGAACACTTACCTAGTACTCTGGTAAGTCAAGGGGCTTTAATTTATTATATTACCATTCTCAACCCAATGTGTTTCTTTGATATTGGCATATTGTCTACACAGCTGAAATAGATTATCAGTGTACACTTTTCACCAATTTAAAAAGTAGTAGGTAGGGTAGAAATGCATGTGATCTGAACTGAATGTGAAGTCTTGCTTTTGTAACAAAAATAACTTGTCTATTGCCTTATTGGGGGAAACACACACACACACACACACACACACACACACACACACAGCGCAAACCCTACAGTGTAGAATAGTATTAGAAGGGAAGAGCAGCACACGTGGTGGGCTGTGTGGAGGAGTTTCATCTCCACCCAAGCAACCGTTTGGTTTTGGCAGTGCAGAGATGTTCACCCAGGTTAAAAATAGCACACTGAAATTTCGCCGCCCAAGCAGCGTTAATGCAGTGCAGACTGTCGTTGACGACCCGGCGATACCATTTGTGGAAACCCTGGGACTGAAGTTCTTAGGGGACCAAAGCGTGCTGTTCCTCACTGCTTGCCAGCCCAGGACTGGAGAATGAGAAGGGACGTAGAAAAGAGCAAGTGGGCGAGGCAGGGGGCGGAGGGCATGGGGTAGTGGGGAGAGGTTGCAGAGCAGAAGTGAAGGGAAAAGCGAACGTGCCTGTGGGATGGAGCCGCAGTTCACCTGACATGTTCATAAGTCAGAATTTATTACAAACGGAAATGGAACGGACCGCTAATTACAGCTCATATGTACTGCTGCCTTACCGCGTCAGTATATGCTAAGCAGGGGTGTGCTCAGCCCTTGGGGGGGCAGGTCCCAATAGCACCCTCCTTTCACAGGTTGAGCACTTGAGGCTCCTAAAAGCCAGAGGTCCCCATGGCTCGCAGGAGCTGAGCTGGGATTTGAACCCAGGCTCGTCTGCCCTTGGCACTAATCTCTGTGCAAGCTGCCAAAGTGGAAAACAGGCAATCCAGTATAATAATTGCCCTTTGGTTTATTTGAGCTAATTTTAGTCAATTTGGGATTAAAATGGTGATGGCATGGATAGTGAGAAGTGAGCAAACTGAAGACATGTTTAGGAAATAAAACTGATATGATTTTGTAATTGGGTGGATGAGGAGGAGGGCGAGGGAGGCATTGCAAATACTTCCTGTGGTCTGACACCCGGAGTGTTTGCAGCAGGAGTGGTAGGTGTAGGAGAGACATGAATAAGGGGAGTCTGCTAACGGATTATGTTTTTCTTGAAGAAGCATAATGAAAAATCCTTCCAGGGTTTCATTTTCTTTTAACCTGACAAATGTCAATTTTTCCTTGCTGACTATTATACTGTGGGATTAATTATTTAATTGACAAAATGTGCTTCCTGCCACAGCTCCTGACATCATATATGTAATAAAAAGGAAAGATTAAAAATATTAATAGGAGCCAAATATCTTTGAAACAGTTCCAGAGCATTGTGCTCATTTTAGCTTGACCATGGAGTTTTAAAACAGCTTGTTAGTCCTATATCCACTTACTCCTGGGATGACGCAGGAAAATGCAGCTTTAGCTGGAGGAAGGGATAAGCAGAGACCCTGCTAATGCAGCTGTTAATACATGGAGAATTCAAATCAAGAAATAGGATGTTTTTATTTTTATTGACCCATTTTATGTCTCATTATCAAACTTGATTTTAGTTATTTTCTATGGCTTTACTGACTCATACCTACTGTTAATTACATGTTATATTTAGATATGGCAAACCTGGGGATGATTTTATTTTCACAGTAATGTGTAATTTGACTGGATCTTCCAAAGATCTCTTTTTGTCTTTTTAAATCTCTTCATATGGCTTATTGGTGATGGAAGTGGCTGCTCTTTTTAGCAGCTGTGGAGCTCTCCATAGGTGTAATGGGGTTAGGGCAACCATACTTGTTTTGCATTCTTGGATACTATTTTCTTTGATTCATCTCTGAAGAGAATTTATCTCATCAGGTCTGAGACAAATTTCTTATGAAACGTCTGCATAAGATCATCCTACAGTTTTTGGAGAAGTGATAAAAGAACTTTTTTGCTCTGCTGCAGCTGTCTGTACTATGCACGTTGTCTATGGTATTCTTGGCCAAACAAGCATGCTTATCAACTCCAGCAAGGAATGTTGGCCGTGAGGGTGAACACTGAAAAGAGGTGATGTCTGGAAATAAGAATATGTTTGTTCCACTGAGCTATAAGCATGAAAAGAACCACCTTCGAGACAGTCCTAACCCAAAGCATTTAAGAGTTGGTCAGTCAGTGTTGGGTTGTGAATTTCGGGATTCTAAAATGAAAAGACTACCATTTATTCTTTATTTGTAACACAGCAATGGGGAGGAAGGTTATCTGTTTTTAAATTTAAGAGACAGCATTACAACTATGTTTGTACATAACTGAAATCAAAATAGAAAATAAATGTACAAAGAAGGGAAGGAATGGAGGAAGGCAGATTGACAGACACAGGCACTGACTAATTTCTAAGTGGGGCTCACCTCTGGTCTTCCCTGCCAGCATGGTCCACTCCTAGCAACTCCCTATTTGGGACTTGCCTTCTCTTCATTCTTAACATCATCAGAAGTGCTCAGCAGCCCCAGCTCCCACGACCACGGCCTGTGCTTCTCATCTCATGCCGTAGCTGATCCAAGGCCAGTTCAGGTGTGGTTGGAGGGATTCTACTGGGGAGAGGGCTGAGAGAGAAGAAGGAAAGTAGATCCCATGTGCCCTAATTCCTCCATGCTGCACCTCCCTGGTGGGCTGCATCCTGTGCACTAGTCCATCTTTCATACAAATATTCCACATGCTAGACCTGCCCCTTAGCAAGGGTAACCCTCTTGTGAAGAAATAAAGGGCATTAGAAGAGCAGTCTGAGTATTTCTGTAAATATGTATTCAGGATTCTGGCACAGTGGTGGCTTGAATGATGTCTCATCCACTCATCTTCTCGCTGATTCCTTACCTCCTCTGAGCTGAGCAGTGATCAAGGGTGCAAGTAAGATCTGCAACTCTGCTAGGATCACAAAGGACCAAGCTGATGGAGACACTTTTCCCTTTGGACCAGATGAGAGCTTGGAAAAGGCATAGGACTTGGTGGTTCCTGGAGACTATCCTGCCTCTCCCATGGACCCTACTTGAAGGAATGTTGCCTTGCAGGAGCAGCGGTTTCTTTGGCCCCTCAGAAGCTTGAGGAACCTAAACAGATGCATTTCTCCACTCTGATATTGTGAGAGTGCCAGCTAAGGAGACCAGAGATTAGAAATGCTTGTCCCTAGAGTCTAAGAGGACTCCCCGCTATTTCTTAAGACTCCCCAGGAAAACAGCATGTTCTATGGCACTCAGAATGCAGGAAGTAAGATAGCAGGCAGAACAAATAGATTAGGAAGCTCTTAAATATAAAATGGCTGTGAGCAATGGATACAAGAGAAGACAATTTGAACAAAAGTAACCAAAATATAAAATTATAATAAAAGCCATTACAGAAATCTAAGAACAATAATAATAAAAATACCAACAACAAACCAACAATGACAACCAAATGCTAGAGAAAAAAAGGCCACAATTTACAAAATAAAAAAGACAATAGCTTGGTTAAAGAAAAGAGTTTAATGGTTTTGAAGACCAGGCAGAACATATAACTCAAAACAGGAAACAAAATTCCAGGTAAAATTCAGAAGAAAACACAAATGTGCACACACAAACTCAGGCACAAGGAATAAAAATATTTTACAAGATTTCTAGCGAGAAAAGACGAGTTACCTTTTTTGTTAATTGCAAAGGAAAAAAAATAAGAGTAATGAATTTCTCATTGGCAACAATAGAAGCAAGAAGACAGGGTAATAATATCTACTGAGAGAAAAAAAAACTATAACTCAGGGGTTCCACGTGGAAAGAAGATATTGTAGAGGAGGAAAGACGTCTTTTCTCACCCATTGCTAGGTTCATGACTAAGGTCCCTGTAACAAAAGACAGGCCAGCAGGAGAAAGCATACACATTTATTGAATGTAAGTTTTATGTGACATAGGAGCCTTCATAAGGAAATGAGTACCCTAAGAAATAGGTAAACATGTATTTTTATGCTTAGGTTGGATGAAGAGGTGGATAGTTGTAGAGAAGTATGATTGGACCAAGGAGACATAATCTGATGGTAATAAACTGGGGAGAACTTAGCAAGGCCTGTTTGTTCCGATTCTTCTCTATGTCCCTGTGTCTCCAGAGGTAAGGATGTTCCTTCCTCCCAGTGGGGAGAGGGTACCTCTTGAATGCGGATATTATGATTTGCTTCAGGGGAGAAGAGCCAGGGGAAGGTGAGAGTGGCCCTTCCCGCTTCTGTTGTTTTCTCGAATGGCAAGGTGTCTTACTTGGGGGTAGCATGTCCTGAACCCCATCAATATCACTGTCTCTCAGAGTGGATGAAAGATATGTAGGGAATGCAAAGATTCGGAGACAGCACCAACAACATACACCATCTAAGGAAGTACTCAAGAATGAATACCAACTGAATCAAGCCTCGTGACCTAGGAATAGGAAACGGTGATGAGAAATCAACTTTGTGGTATATGTAGTTAAATCTCAGATGAGGGTTACAGAGCAACTGAACATGTGTAAGAAGCACTACAAGAGAAACCTAAACAAAAGGCTGGAACCAAGAGCATTTACCTGTGTTATAGTAAGTTCCAGTAGTTGGAGGAAAGTGGTAGGAAGAGTAAAAGTGTTCCAAAATCTCATCTCATCTGAAGAGGGAGAGAGGGGGAAGCAGTTATGAAATAGAGCCTTATTGGAAGGAAATAATTGCTATCTTGCATTCACTTAACAATGAAAAACATGTATTTGAATATGAATGTATGGAAAGGGAAGGTAGTCATTAGTAGAATGAAGAAAGCACAATAGACCTACCTAATTAGCAGGGGGGAACAGGGAATGAATAGCAGGCTGGCTAATTTAGCAAAAACAGCTCCCAGGAAAAAGAAGAAAGAGGTAAAATCATGAATAATCATAAAACAAGAAGGATTAAAATCTGCTATATGACATATCACCTGAAATGTAAATGTACTGAATTTTGACATAAACTACTCAACTGGTTCATAGAAATTATTGGCATTTCTAAGACATACACTTAAATTGGTAAAAAATGGTTGACAATAAAGAGAAATCAGGCAGACAAACAAAATGAAAGCAGGAGTAGCAGTATTAATATTAGTAAAGTTGGGCTTTATGTTTAAAAATTCTAAACAGGATGATGAGGACCATTAAGTAAATAATAAAAGACAAACTGTACAGAAGGGTGAACACTCTTAAAATGCATATATTAAACCATAAAGTGGCTAAATTTATGAAGCAAAAATTCAGGGGAAAAAGGTTGTTAAAACATTTATGGTGGGATATTTTGATTCACTTCCTTCAAAATCAGGAAGATATAAAAGACAAAAAATAAGACAGCAATTGCATAATATTAATCAAAAAATTTATCTAAGATGTATATGCAGAAATTTATAACTGTCAGATGAAAGTGATACAATTTTTTATATTTCTGTGGAATAGTTGCAGAAACCAATTATATATTTGGCCACAAAAAGAAACATAAAAAATTCAGAAAAGCAGAGATTTTGTAAGCCAAAACATTTGATCATAAAAATTTAGTAAAATTAAAAATAAACAACAAAGAGATAAACAAACAAAATCACTTTTCCCCCATGGATTATGATGTCTCTTGACTATGATAAGAAGCAGTAAAAAGCAATGAAAAGAAAGTTCTGCTTCCAAAATTTATGGGAGATAGTGAAAGCCATAATTGTAGGAAAAATATACTGTTAAGGAATATATTCAAATAATAAAGACCAACCAAAAAATGAATTTACTATGCATCTTTTACGATACAGATATTTTGTTCATTTCTGGAAAATAACTTGAAGTAGGAAAACTGAAATTAAAAACAAACAAAAAAGCTAATTCTTTAAAAAGACTAATAAAATAGAAAGCCCTTCATGATCCTGATTAAGGAATAATGAGAACAAAAATAAGGAGAGATATCAACAAGATTGTAACAACTAAAAGGGGCTATTCTAAGCAATAACTTTGAAAAATCTAGAGGATTTATTATTTCTCAGAAAATATGATTAACCCCAGATGATTTCAGAACATGGAGAAAAATTGTCAAAACCAATTATCTCAGAAGAGATTAGAAAGGTGATTAAAAGAGGGACTACTTAAAAAGGCCAGACAGAGTCCTAGGTAAATTTTACATAACCTTCAAAGTACAACTAAATCCAACATTTAAAAAGCTATTTAACACCATGAATACCCACCCCCCAAAAAGATGGCATAAAAGTTTATATTGTGAAGTTGGAAGTTGACATAACTTTAATAACAAAATTTGATTAAAATAGTACCAAAAAGAAGCTGTTTAGAGCAAAATTGCTTCTCAAATATGTATGTAAAGTTATAAAAAACTATTTTCATTTAAGAATCCAGCAATGTATAAAAAGAATAATATGTTGGACCAAATTAATAACCAAGTGGTTACTAATTCTTGTTGATAACGCAAGTATTTTTCAATGTTTGGAAATCTATTAACATAATTAGATTAAAAATCAATGCAGAAAGCCACGATCTTATCTGTAGAGGATTAAAATGTTTTGGATAAATTTCAGAAACCACTCCTTATTCAAATAAAAATCACTAGGTAAAACAAGAAGAAAAAACACTTAATTATGATAGTCATATTTAAGATGATCATTCAAAAAAATTAAACACCATTCTAAAAGGTGAGATCTTAGGACATTTCAGTTAAAATCCGGAACATAAGAAAGGTTCGCCTATTCTTACAATTACTATTTAAAATTGTTTTAGATGTTTTGGCAATTGTAATAAGAAAGGAAAATTAAACCATTGATATGAAAACTTAAAATCAGCACTTTTGTTAAATATATGATTGTACACATGCAAAAATCATGTGTCTCTAGAAATATCAAAAATAGAATTTGAAATGAATTTGATACTTAGATGAATACAATATAAATATACACAGCATAATAGTTGAGAGTGTAGGTTTTGGATCTAGATGATCTGTTTGAATCCTACCTCTGCCACTCATTAGCTAACTAACAGGTTACCTAATCTTGGCCCAGTAACTTGCTTACACAAATAATTTACATTTCTCTGTGCCCTAATTTTCATATATGTAGGTTGTGCTATAGCATTTTGAGAATAAAATGAGTTAATATATTTAAAATGCTTAGAATAATAACATATCAATAAATATTATGTACTATTAAGCAATTATAATTATTAAGCAAAACTGACTAAAATTGGAAGTCTGAAAAAAAATATCCCATCACAAAGGCAACAAACACTATAAAATTCTTTGGAATAAGTTTTGCAAGCATGGTATGGCACCTAATAGGAAGGGACCTATAAAATATTATTGAAAACATAAAGCAAAGTCTGAATAAATAGAAACACAGTCCATGTTTTTGAATGGGAAGACTGATACCATAAGAATATCAGTTCTCCCAAAATGAATGCGTAGAAGTCAAGGCTATCAAATCAAATTCCAATGGGTTAGGGTTAATTTTAATTTAAATAAGGGATCTTAAAATTTATGTGTAAGAAAAAACCTCTGAAAATAGCCAAAAAAAAAAATATTTAAAAGTCTCATAGTGAGGGTAAAATGGCCTTAATATATATTTTCTAAAATACCATGAAGCTGCTGTAATCACATCTATATGATATTGGTGTAAATAAAGATAAGCGGATCAGTGGAATAGACTGAAACTTCAGAAATAGATCCTAGTATATAGGGAAATTTAATATAAAACCAAAAAATGGTTTTTCTATTCAGTGGAATTTGATAAATGGTGCTGGCACAACTGGTTATCCATCTGGAAGAACATAAAATTGGACCCATATCTCTCAGCATATTCAAAAATAAATGAAGATGGATTAAAGACAAATATAAAAAATAAAGCAGTAAGAATTCTAGAAGTTAATTTGGGAGACTGAATTAGATAGGAAAGACTTGAGCCATGAGTCGCAGAAAGCTCCAAAATCAGTGGCTTAAACACCTAAGAGAATTATTTTCTTACAAAACCAGAGGTGCAGATATAGATTGTCTAGCCAAGCTCAACAATGCCATCGGGGACCCAGGTTCCTTCTACCTTTTTTTGCTCTACCACGTGCCTCTTGTCCCATGGGCCCGCAGGTGGCTGCTGTGCATTCACACTCCTGCTGGAATAGGGATGAACGCGAGGCTGAGAAGGACTCTGAATTGGACTAGTTCATTTTATTCCCTGAGAATTTTTTCTACTTCTCTTTTTTCAGAGCTGTGATACATGACCATACTTAGCTGCGCTAGGAGAGGAAAGACTTGCTATTTTTGCTTTCCAGTCCTTACAGCAGAAGTGGCAAGGAGAAAGTGGTTGTTAGTCCACATGGCCAGTCCCAGGGACTCCACGTGCACCTCAAGAGTGGAGAAGACCATTCTAATGAAAACAGAAAACCCAGAAGAAAAAGATAGGCTTCAATGACTATTTTTTTTTAATATTTAAAACCTCTTACATGTAAATCAAAATGCCTAGAAACAAAACCATTATGTAGGAACATACATTTTTAATCCATGTGACATATATAAGGTTTATATCTATAATATTCTGAGTGACCTTTACAAATTGAAGATAGAAAGATAGACAACCCAATGGGAAGCTGGCATGCCTAGACCGTTCACAGAAGAGATATTCAGATGGTCGGTAAACATATGAAAAGGTGAATCTGTTGTCCTATTAGTATGGTATGGGAAAGGCGGTAGCAAAGCCCCAATTCTACGTCCCCACTGTGCAACTCCTAGCCTGGTAGCCTCACTGAGCATTCATGTATCTATCTAGGTGAGCACCAGTGATTTGCTCAGGAAGTCCCTCCCAGCTGGGTGAGCCAGAAATCAGTGAGAGAGGCGGCTGTAGGAGAGGTCTTGCTGGTTGGAATTCTGAGTGCATTTTTTTGGAGACAGTCTTGTATGTGCAAGCCATGCTCTAGCATAGTGTTCATCCAGTTCTTCATTTCAATACAGATAACCAAATAGACCTCTGTGTTCCATCCTGGCATCCACAAGTTGTTTTCCTGGGAAAACATACACCGCTCCTTATCAACTTCTAAACACAGTGCATTCCTAAAGTGAAGACATGGTGTACCGTTGCGAAGTTTTGGTTGAGGAAGAAGCAAGACAACCAAACCACCCAATTTATGAATAGCTTTACTCAAAACTCTACTCAAAAACTCTTATAAAAGTATGTGAAATAAACAAAATGTATCCATAGAATTACCCCCCCCCAAAAAAAAAAACTGAAAGAAAGAAAAGAAGAAACTGCAAAATATTAACAGAGACTGCATTTGGAGAGTGGGGCTAAAGAAAACCTTCCGACTTTAAATCACCAAAAGTCAAAAGCAAAGAATAATTCCTGCTTCAGAACGTCAGCAGGTTGGTTCTACGTGTTGGGGGCTGCAAAAGAAAAGCATCTTTCTAGAATGCCAGATGTAGCTTGCCAATGTTTGCGCTGTCCTGATGCTTGGTTTTCCATTCAGCATGAACCCCCAGACAAGATGATTAAGGGAGGAGCCAGGTCAGAACATAGCATCATGCTTTTGATTTATTTTAGGAAATAGAAAGCAGAAGTCCCTGGTGTTAAACGAAATTTTAACCCTTGTGATGCATGCTTTTACCCAAGGTCTTTTGTCTTCCATGTCTTCCTCCTGGGACCCTTGATGCTATTGTTCTCAGCTTTGTTTCACATGCCATGTGCTGCCGTCTTTCTGCCTCTGCATAAATTTCTATGGTTGGGAGATATTTGAGATACTTTAAGTCCATTTTATATATGAGGAATACTGAGACCCAGACTTATTAAAATGTTCACTTAGTCAATAGCTAGTGATTTCCAGGGCCAGGAATAACCAGAGTTAAATTCCAGTCATTTTTATACTCTTTCATCTTTCTAATTTCCACTAGAAAACCACAGTAAAAAACTAAACACATTCTTGAATATCCTCACAAACTTGAGGTAAGCAAAGATATCTTAGAAAGAATAAATGTAAAAGAAAAAATTGGGCTAGGCTCAGTGGCTCACTCTTGTAATCCCAGCACTGTGGGAGACCAAGGTGGGAGGATTGTTTGAGGCCTGGAGTTCAAAGTTGCAGAGAGCTATGATTGTGTCACTGCACTCCAGCCAGGGCAACACAGCAAGACCCTGTCTCTTAACGAGGAAGAAAGAAAGACAGAGACAGAGAGAGAGAGAGAGAGAGAGAGAGAAAGAAAGAAAGAAAGAAAGAAAGAAAGAAAGAAAGAAAGAAAGAAAGAAAGAAAGAAAGAAAGAAAGAAAGAAAGAGAAAGAAAGATTGATAAATGAGACTTCAAGTTAAAAAGTACTGTTTATCAGACAATACCTTTAAGAAAAGGAAAGGGCAAGCCACAGTCTGGGAGACTTTTATCTAATAGATAGACATTTATCTATCTATGACAGGGGATTTATATCTAGACTATATAAAGAGGGTCTACAAATAAATAACAAAAAAGATAAATAAACAAATTTAAAAATGGGCAAAAAACTTCTAACAGAACGTCACAGAAAAGATACACAAATGCCTAATAAGCATGAGAAAAAGTTCTCAACATGATTAGCCATTAGGGAGATGAAAATTAAAACCACAATAAGATATGACCACTCACCCACTAGAACAGCTAAAATTAAAAAGATTCACAGCCTAAATACTGGTGAGGATGTGAAACAACTGGGACTCTAGTGGGAATGTAAAAGGTAAAATGGCACAATAGCTTTGGAAACTGGCATTTTCTAATATAAAGTTAAGAAAAAAATAACATCTCCTTAACCCAGCAATTCATCTCCAAGGATTTACTCAAAACAAATAAAAACTTATGTTCATAGCAGCTTTATTCATAATAGGCCTAAACTGGAATCACCAAGGGAATAGATTTAACAAATTTTAGTATATTCATACAATAGAATACAAGTTGGCAAGACAACAGAATGAACTACTGATACATGTAAAGGCATGAAAGAATCTCAGAAACATTCTGTCAAGCAAAAAGATCCAGAGTACATACTGAATGACTCCATATATATGAAGTTCAAGAACAGACAAAACTAATCTACCATAAAAGAAATCAGAACAATGGTTGCCTGCAGGGGTAAGGATTGCCTTGGCATGAGAGAACTTTGTGGGTACGAGGAGATGTGTCATATCTTGTTTGGTTTCATGGTGGGTACGTTTGTTAAAACTCATGGAAACATCTACTTTCGATCTATATATTTCATTGCATGCAAAATTTACCCTAAATAGTAATAAATAAAACAAAAACAAACTAGGCATGTGCAAACAACTGTAGTTGACTATGGAAAATTGTGGGTTTGTATTTTTTCTCACATTCAACTTCAGCCTGGATGAGAGGCATTTGGTGCTGGAGCAGAGTCACACTGTCCCTACTGAACCAGAACCACTGTCTTATCTTAAAAACAGCCTCTGCTGTGGTTGCACTATAATGTTTTGCTGGATAAAGACATTTCTCCCATTAAGATAATGGCATATGCAACAGTATCCAGGATTGTGCTGAGAGAATGAAGAGTTGGTGGCATATAGTTGGGACCAGGCCTTTCAAATGTTTTCATCAATTTCCAAGTAGAAAAAGGCTTGTTTTAAGCTCTTAGATATATGTTACTTTCAGGGGGACAGTTTTATTACTAGAATATTATGAAAATGATAAGTAGATTTTAAATGATTCTATGCCTTGTTTGCTCAAAATAGGTCAAATGAATTGAATTCATATTTCTTAAATGTAGAACATGAAGGTTCATATAATTTTAAAATGTCACGAATAGCATTGGGCAGATGTAAAAATAGTATTAATAACTCTTTTGATTAAGATACTAATTATCCATCTATGCACCATTTTATCCTGCTTTGGAAGTGAAATGGAATAAATCATTTTTCTTATTTTTATTTTAATTTTATTTATTTGTGGTTTTTGCATTATGAAAATATATTAAACATTCAGACATGTTGGAAATTGTGAAGGAGGAAGCTTTGAAAGCCAAGAGGAAAATGCTTTTAATTTTAAAGACTGAGATTTAGTTTAGTCTTGGATGCCATTATAGTGAATAATGGGAACTGATCCTAGACTTCAAAAGAAATATGACCATATGGTCCTACCATTCAGCACTTAATGCTGCTATGAATTTCTTGTTAGACCCCAAACTTTTCATTTCCCTTGTGTTCCCCCTCACCTCTGTCATCAGACAAAAACGAAAGGAATCTGCAACCCTTTTTCATGTTTTCTGAAATACTGGTGCTGAGAAAACTTATTTTTGTGAGAATCCGGTTTTATAAAAAGAGACAAAAACCTGAAACATTAATCAGATCCACTGGGCTAATTACTGCAACTCCAAAGTTTATTACTTTTAAATATTAACTGCTTAAAATGATTCATTTAGAGATCAAAATGATTAATCCTTCTCAGTCACTATAAATGTCAGCCTCAGGATTAAAGGATTTAGACGGTCATGTTTACTCAACCTTAAATTTCTGTACTTAAAGACACAAGTTAAATAGCTCCAGTTTATCATTGTTTCATGTTAATGGTTTTCCTCTTAGCTCCCTCTTTTAGCTCCCCTGCCTAACTGATTGTTAACTAATTTTGGCTGTTAAGTAGGCAAGTGCTTCTTTCGGGCTTGGCGGCCAACCTGCTTTGTAGATTACCTTCCAGAAGGTGTGAGCAGATAGATGTAGCTTACAGCCCTCCTCAGGACACAGTGGGAGTAATCCTTTCCCCCTGCCTCGCCCTTTATTGGTCTGATGTCTTGAGCCCCCAGCTTACTGCTAAAATTGTATCTGGTTCCTTGCCATGTTGCCAATTTTGGATCCACATTGTGAATCACTGCGGTGCCGCTTCAGTCACAATTATTAAACACCTGCTGCTTTCTGCCAAACCATATGCATACTTATACCAGTACCTACTGCAGTTCCACTATCAGATAGCAGCAGATAGATATTGCAGGCATATTTTCATCACTGGATTTGGATTGTTCTGAAACAATAATTACTAAGTGAAAATAAGCAAATTTATTTTCAGGATATTTTTGATAAAATACCATTTTAAAGTTATTTCTCTAATTACAAATGGTTGCAAATACCACTTTTTTATAGTTGAGCCTATACTTTTTTTATAGTTGGGCTTTCATGATACAGGCTTAAGAGATGCTTGTTTTTTACTAGTCAGCAGACTCACAACCTAATTTTTCTCACTTGGGCCACCAAACCTTCCATTCAATATTCCTATGTGCACCCCCGGAGGCCCCACAAATCTTAAAGAAAAGGCATCTTCTCCAGGGCCATTCATGCGAATCCTACTTTCTAGGCTCACAGATATACCTGGGGTTTTCCCTTCTCACCCACCTCATCAAGTTCACCTTGGTGCCAAGCCCCAAATTTCCACTGAAAGCTGGTTTGGAGACAATTGCCCAGGGGACAGCCTGCCATGGCTTCCATTAGACTAGTGTTTTGAGTAATAAATTGGATTATAAGTATGGTACACAGTGGTCATTTTCAACATCCTCTGGAAATCTGAGGTTGTCAGTATGTGGTTATGGATGTTAACAACATATTAATGAGTCAATTGAGCAAGTAGTTGAAGATATTTGCATGTAGTTGAAGAATAAAATGGGGCATGGAAGTTAAGGTATTTAGTGGGACTTTTAAGTTAGTTTTTTAAAATGTAGTTTTTGGATGGTCTTATAAGGAAAGATTTATACACACACTGAAATTTCTATATTTCTATTGCATGTTCAAGGAGGGGTATTCTGTTCAAATGGTGACAAATTTAACAGAAGAAGGTTAAAGAGTTTGGAGTGTCCCATAAAATATCCACTTGGAGATAAAGTTACATATATGTCTAGTGCTGTGTGGTCTTACCATTTGCAAAGACATCACAAAAGGGAACTCTGGATAAGGTGGTGGTACCACTGATTCCACAAGCACCTAATTAGAAGTGTTTGCCCAGTTTAGTGGTTTGTGTTGTGCTCAACCCATGGAATAATGCCATTCCATGCCTGAGAATAAAGAATTCCATTCAAGCTCACAGCCACCAAGGAAATGAACTAAAAACAGTTATTGATTGTTTTATTTCTGGGTATTAAATTTATATTGATTCATCCATCCATTTCCCATAGTCAATTTTTGGGGTTGTTATTGTAGGAGAAATGAATGGTTATTCTCCTTTAAAATGATTCCTGTATGATGAAGGAAATGGAGGAAAAACAATGCTCCCGTGTATCTTACACAAATTTATTTCTTTACACTAAATGAGGAAGGATTTTTAAAACCCAGCTTCCCTAAGAGAAGGTAATAAATTAAATTTCTAATTATTGAATAGAAGCTATTAAACAGCAAATCAAGAAAATATATTTGTTTTCTAAAATGAAGAAGATAGGCTTTAATTTTTTCTTTATTATGCTTTTTAAATTATTAAAACAATTATCATGAAAAGTAAAAATTCAAAAGTATAAAAGAGAATATTACTATTAGTAATTTTCTTCATTGACAACCCCTTCTGAATGACCTATTATAGCAATTATATATCCTTCCTCACCTCTAGTCAGACTCAGAACCACAAGTGCTTATATACTTTGTTGGTTCTCTTCTTTCGTTTTCAAAAGAAGGATCATGCTATAGACAGTATTATGTAACTTGCTTTTTTTTTTTTTACTTAAAAAATATATAAATGGGCTTGCTTCCAGTTCCGAAGACATGGGTCCAAACTCACTCTTTGTTTTAGTGACACAGTTATATATCAGCCATTATATATTCAGCCATTCCCTTTCTGGCAGACATTAGGGTTATTTACATTTTTGCAACAGTGCTATAGTATACATTTTGTTTGTTAATATTTTGTATATTTAAAATCAGGTGATTTTATTTCTATAGTATATAGTCCCAAAGGTAGGCTTTCTGGGCAAAAGAGTGTTTCTAGTTTTAATAGGAAAATATTTTACAAACAATAAATGCAGTAGAAAAGAAGGCAAAGAAAAATGATGGAATAGAATGATAATGAATTTGCACAGCCAACCCACAGAATCAACTGCTTTTTAAGAGAATAATGATTCTTGTTTGCCCTCTAAATTTCAATCCTAATGACTTATATTTCAACCCCTCATTGCAAACCCTGGGCCTTACTTGCAGTGTGGTATAAAAGAGAACCAATAGATAATTAACATGTGTTGATGAGGATGTGCAGAGATTAAACCCCTCATCCACTGCTAGTGGGAATATGAAACAGTGCAGCCACTGTGGAAAAGAGTCTGGTGGTTCCTTAAAAGGTTAAACATAGAGCTAATGTAGGATCCAGCAATTCCTCCCCTAGGTATATACCTAAAAGAAATGAAAACATACGTACACACAAAAAAACTTGTACACAAATGTTCCTAGAAGCATTTTTATAATAGCCGAAAGGTGACAACAACTCAAATGTCCATTAACTGACTAATGGACAAATATAATATAGCATGTCCAGACAATGGAATATTATCGCGCCATAAAAAGGAATGAAGTTCTAAAACATGCCACTGTTAGGGACAGGTGCAGGTTGGTAGCACTGACCACAGGAAGAGGTTAGGGAGGCAAAAATGAAGAGGGCAATGAACATTTAGAACCTAACCCACAACGACAGGAACTTAGAGTTAGGGCCTTTTCCTTCCTGGCCAAGAGCATGTGCAGAAACTAGGAGCTCATGTGCAAAGTTGACCTTTTCCCTGTTAACATATATTAGCATGGTAAAAATCACATCCATCAGAGCCATGACAGTTTATAATTGTCATGGCAACCACTGGAAGTTACCCTGTAAGGATAACATTGGGGACGGCCCTTAGTTCTAAGAACTCTCCACCCTTTTCCCAAAGTAATAAATATTCCACCCACCATTTAGCCTATGATAAGGTATAGACATAAAAGTGTGATAAGACCCCAGGGTCTTCTCCACTCTCAGAGATAGACCCATTTCCCCTCAGGAAATGCACTTTCTAGTCTATACTGAAAAGCCTGCAATAAAAGCTGCTTGTGTGGCCATGCTGGTGTCTGTCATCTCGCAGTCTCACGACCCGGCTTGTGATTCTTCCAAGCCAGGAGCCAAAGAACCAGGGAAACATCCTCTGAAAAAATCAACCCTGACACTGTGAGATGGATGAACTTTGAAAACATTATGCTAAGTGAAAGAAGCCAGTCACAAAAGACCATATATTGTAAGATCTCCTGTATTTGAAACGTCCAGGATAGGAAATCTATAGAGACGGAAATAGATTAGTGGTTGCCTAGGGCTGGGAGGGGGCAGGGGGTCGGGGGTCAGGGGAAAATGGGCAGTAGCTGATAATTGGTATGAGGTTTCTTTTTGGGAGGATAAAATTATCCTAAAATTGATTGTGGTCATAATTGCAGAACTCTGTGAATATAACAAAAACCATTGAACTGTACATTTTAAATTGGTGCATTGTGTGCTATGTGAGTTATATTTCAATAAAGCTATTTATTTAAGAAAAAGAACAAGCAAGCAAGACAGAGAGAGAGAGAGAGAGAAAGCCAAATTTAGACATCAGAGAAATCCAGACATTAGAGGGGAGAGAAGACCCTCCCCCCGGGGTGTTATAGTCACCCTGTGGAACTCTGAGACTTCTCCCTCATGTAGAATCTTTTTCTTTTCAACTCATACAAGAGGTAGTAGACATCTTGCCCATTGGTGATCATCACTCTGGTTGCAGCTTTGAAAACTCCCTCTCTGTTCTGACTAGGTTGTAGACACTGTGAGAAAAAGGCCAAATAGCTAACCCATTTTTCCAATTCCCTTCTTTTATTAAAGGGATAACAGTTCTATGTGCCCAGCTCATTTGAAGTACTTGTCCTTATACCATCCTCCCCATTTTGTCACACACCCTAACTCATTTTTTAAAATATGCAACTTTTTTTAAAATTTTTAAAGTTTGTTTATATATTTATTTATTGGTCGATTTGTTTTGAGATAGTCTCGCTCTGGCACCTCGGCTAGAGTGCAGTGGCGTCATCATAGTTCACTGCAACCTCTAACTCCTGGGCTCCAGGGATCCTCCTGCCTCAGCCTCTCCAGTAGCTGGGACTACAGGCATCTATCATCATGCCTAGCTAATTTTCTATTTTTAGTAGAGACGGGATCTCACCCTTCCTCAGGCTGGTCTGGAACTCCTGGTCTCAATTGATCCTCCCCCCTCGGCCTCCCAGAGTGCTAGGATTAGAAACTTGAGCTACCATGCCTGGCCTAAAATGTGCAACTTTTTAAATACAACCTGCCTGGGTTGTGTTTATTTACTTTTTCTTTTGTAGATTTTCAAATTTGTTAGTATGATAAAACAAAAATGCCTGATCGAATCTAAGCTAACCTTGCCTTTTAATCGTAGTGAATTCCATCCTCAGGTGTACTTTGTACTTGCTACAATTTATTGTTTTGGTGATGTTTCACACTGTAATGGGAAACTCCTCTGTTGTTAGCACTGCTGATCAAGGTTACCAAAATTCAACGCATGGGAGAGAAATACTTATTTTGCCAGTCTTGTCTAAACCAAATTAATATAAAGACTGTAAGAGGCAAAAAAAAAAAAAAAAAGAAAGAAAGAAATTATCCAAACTATTGCAAAGAACAGAAGACTTTTACAAAATCAAGAAACCACGGAAAATAAGAATCAAGTGTTTGTTCCTTAAAGCCAGAGCTAACTTTAAGAAGGATTGTCAAGTGTGCAGCCTGGTCTCAGAGGCATGCCTTGTCCTACCTGTCTCTTTCCACTTCTCTGTGTTGCCCAAAAGTCCTCCTCCCAACAAGCCCAGCCCAGGCCTCCCACGTCTTCATACCTCAGCCAAGTGTTTCCCCTCCTTGTTAGGGAATTTTCTCCTCTCCATCTTCCCTGCACTTGTCAGAACTGCAGATGTTTTCCATTAAGTATAGCCTATCTTGCTAAACATTGCTAGATTGTGGGAAATAATCTAATAGACCAATTTATTTCAGTTTAAGGTTAGATCTCCCCCGGGGGTGTTTGTATTAAAACAAGGGATCCTAAAAACAAAAATCCTTAACCAACCAGGAGAATTGATGACAATAGAATTTGAAGTAGTGAGGCGGGTCTGGGGTAGAGAGATTTTTGAATGAAGGCAATTGCTTAACTAAAAGTCGACTTTGGTGGTGGTGTGGCTATTCGAAAATGATTTGAAAATTGAAAATGCTTCTCTCCCCACCCTCAAATGATACATTTTCTATGATTATTAATTATATTTGTCAAGGTATTTATCTTTAAGCCATTTTTTCCTTTAGCCCTTCTTTATGCTAGTCACATTTACATAAACTGTCTTCTAAAACCAAATCATGACAGCCCTGAAAGATGAAAAAAAAAAGGCAAAGTCATTTGAACAGAGCTAGTGAGTGGCTGTAACCAAGGTCCATCTGAGGCCAAGTTTAATGTTCTTTCCTAGGGGAAACAAAAACAAACCTTTTAATTCAGTAAGGAGATCTAACAGGGATTCCTGCTGTTGTGCTTGCTTTTTAGCTTGCATTTCAGAAACAGTCCTTAAGATTTTTGAATCGTTGTGAGTCATTGACTTCAGAGGGTCAGATGTTCATGGAGTTTGGGAGACACGTATCAGTTCAGAGGGCTGATGTGTAGTATATTTAGTTGCAAAGTGAACTGTGTTTACATACCTGGATAACAAATAAAGATTGCAGCTTTCTGCTTTCCTTCACCTCATAGATTTTCGCATCAAGATGGCAGTAGTGTGAAAAGTCAATATTGGAAAATGTTTCAAGTTAAGTTTCAGAGATTAGAGAGGGAGTTCTTATTATCTTTTAACTTTTCTTTTTATTCTCTAATGTGGGCACCTTCCAAAATAGAGGAAAGATGCTGAGGATCTTACCCTTTATTTTTCCCTGCTTTAAACATTATTTTGCATTCTTATTTTGAAAAACCGGCATGGTTGATGGCAATATTTAAATGTTTTAGAGCACTCCCCCCATTTTAAACATGACATGTAAATAGCAGTGGGGAAGCTCTTCTGCAGCAATTCCATTGACTGTCCATGACGACACTGACCTTGTGTAGATTGACTTGCACAAGTACAGTCTGCACTAATTCTTTTAAAATACGGACAATACCATGTCTTACCTCAGTGAGCTCACCCGCTTTTTCACTGTTCAACGGGGAAGCCTTTTTTCCTTTTTTTTCTTCTTTCTTTTTTTTTTTTTTTTTTTGACATACTTTTTGGTTCAGATACTTATTCACATCTCTTTGATAAGCACAGTTTGATTTGCAGCTAATTGTAGCAACTGATTTTCATTATTTATGAGTGTCATTGTCGGAATCCATTTGGAAGTCTGACCGAGATAAAGCCGATTCCAACTTCTGATATGGCCACAGCAATAAAGCAATTAACCACGCTAGTTTAAATGTGCTGAGGCCTGGAGGGTGCTAATGTCTTTACAACCAAATATTTACTACATTGTCCATTATGTCTGATTTATTTCCTACAAGATTTGACATGTTATAATTTTATCACAAATAATTTATAATGTCCTCTTTTAAAAAATATATAATAAATGTTTCTCACATCAGCCTATTAGCTTTAAAATGTTCATAGGTTTAAGAGACAGAAGTAGGAAAATAAAAATATGAGTAATGTAAATGCCTAATATTCTTAAAAGGTTTGGTTATTAGATAGTACCTTTTAAATCAGTCTTTGCATACTATCATTCTTTACTATTATGTGTTTTGATTCAGGTTGATACCTAATTCTCAGACTTTACCATGTCAACAAAACACAAGCAATGGAAGAGCCACACATATGCATCCTATGAGCAAACATTTTTCTCACTCTTCTCATCCACGGTATCATAAAACACATGTGAGATTTCAAGAATAAATACATGATTGGAAAAGTCATTAATAACAGCAGTCATTTTAAAGTGTCACCTAATTTAAACACTTTTGCTTTAAGTTATTGCAGTGTCATGAGTTTTATTATGCTCAATTTATTAGTAAAGGCCTGCAGAGTTCACAGCCATTTATTTTTCAGGGAACTTGATTTTATCATTAATTTTTAAATACGTAATACTCCCTCTTTATTTTTAGAGTGCACTTTATTTGCAAAAATTGATTTACTCTGATCAATACAGGTGTTTTCAAATGTTTATTAAAAAGTCTAGAAAGTCAAAGATATCCAAAATGTGCTGTAGATTTTCAAGACATGTTTATATTAGCTACATGTTTATATTAGCTGCTAAGTTAAGGTGGGAAAAATAATAAAACTGATGAAGCTCCTGTTCTATTTAATGAGTAACTTATTCTTGAGGGAAATCTTTTTCTCTTCCAAAGGAATGACATCTTGGTGGGAAAATCCTATTCTTTAGGACTAAAGGCAGGATGCAGAAAATAATTCTGACAATTGCTATTGCTTCATAAGTCTGCCAAGCAAAATTCTATCAGTGGTCACTAATGCTTCCTGCAGGTTGAGTTCTCATGGTTGGTGCCACCTTACTTGCCCATCTCTCTGGAGGTGCTTATGGTCTTAAACAGGTAACAAAGGAGCTCTAAGCTGGGGCCAACCTCACCTCCCATAATTGCTCGCACTTGACCATATGCCATGCAAAGCTAATGTAAACACTTGGTGCTGATAGCTGAACAACTTGAATGCTTGAGTATTTATTTCAGGGAAACGTTCTTTAAAAATAATAATAATAAAAAAAAAGAAACCTAACCCTAAACATATACTCACCAGTTGTTATCTTTTTTTCCCCCTAATTAGGACAGAATTTTACCCTAAGGCAGTTAGGAGTTTGTGAACCAGCAACTCGAAGAGGACTGGCATTTTGTGCGGAAATGGGGCTCCCCCACAGAGGTTACTCTATCAGTGCAGGGTCAGATGCTGATACTGAAAATGAAGCAGTGATGTCCCCAGAGCATGCCATGAGACTTTGGGGCAGGGGGGTCAAATCGGGCCGCAGCTCCTGCCTGTCAAGTCGGTCCAACTCAGCCCTCACCCTGACAGATACGGAGCACGAAAACAAGTCCGACAGTGAGAACGGTGAGTTTCATTTCTTGCTTTATCATGTTGGCATTCAGTGCTTCTGTTTTGGTTGACTCTGGGGGTGTGTTTTCCTTCCTTTCTTCCTTCCTCCCATCTTTCTTTCTTCTCCCTTTCTTTTTGTTTTAATGCAGTGGAATCCAAGAAATGTCCTTGAATAATGCATTTGTTTTCCTGGAAAAAAAAATCAATGTTCGACGTCAGATGGTTAAATTAGGCAAGCAGTCTACGATGTGTTAGCTATAGTTTTGAAAAACAGTTTAATCGTGTACAGGAAAAAAAAAGATTACCTTTGACTTATCTTGGACCAGGTCACCTGTTATCCTCTGTGGAGCAGGAAAGCAAGTGTTGATAACATTTACCCCAGAGCCATCTTGCAATCAAAGATTGTCTTTGTAGATTCCTCTTGAAGATATCTCAAAGAAGTTGCAGAATCTTAGAATGGATGAGTGAGCACACAGAATAGTTTATTAACAGGGCTCAAGTGATTGAAGAACAAATTTGATCATGCTTTAGACTTACTGGTTGATGAGAGCAATTGAAATCTTGGCAGAGATGGAGAGTGTGGCCTTTGATGTGCTTTGGGGACTGGATTACTGTGCAATTAAATCTATACACAAAAATTGGATTTTAGGATATCCAAATAGCAGCTTTATATATTGTAAGAAAAGGGTCTTTATCAATTATCAGGACTTTTTCCTCTTGCCAGTGTAGGATAATTTTAAAAAAAAAACCTAACAGTTAATTTATATGCAATAATAAATTGTAAAGAAAACTTAATTTTTAGTCAGTACTGCTTCTAGGAAGAATTGGAGCATTATTGGTGCCAATGCACCCGACAACAAAAAAATCATTTCTGCTTCCACTTTTAATATTAACAGTACACTTGCTACTTCATTCTAGTTATTGATGCTTTGCATATCCGATGCATCAAAAAGCAAAGAGAAAATTAAACTGGAAGAATTGCATGGCATTTGAAAAGAAAAATGCTTATTTTATCAATGATATTTCAATTTTATTATTTATTGGGCAACTTTGTCAGCTTTGCTTTGTAATAAGAAAGCAGATCTATTGTTAGCTTTCAGTTTAGCAAAGTGTCAGTATGAAGCGGTTCCTGGTGCTTCTCACTGTTTATTAGAAATGTTTCCTTTCTATTCTTGAAAAAGTCTAAGTTAAACCAATGCAAACAATTTCTTATCTTATGTAGAATACTTTAGTGCATTAAACCAAAGTCAAGACCAATTAATAACAGGTACTCAATATCTTCATTTTGGAAGTGTCAGCTCTTGGTGGAGACTGGCATTATTCCAGCCCTAAGAGTAAACAAGGACAGTTATTTTTGACAAAATGAGTCTTAGGATCGGCAGATAATACTTTTCTCAGCTAATCCATTCACTGCAGTAATTCTGTGTTTTTATCAATTTTCATAGTGGATTCCGAAGTCACTAGCCTTAAATACATGCGATATTGCTTCCTGTGCAGCTGCACTTCATATAATGCTCCTTGAGCGATTGCAGGTACAATGGCTGTATTCAAATGTAGCATTTGACATTTGATTTTCTTAAACAATAACATTTGTGGTGTTATTAAGAATAGAAGGCAGCAGGATAATGCCACCATTTCTGCTCATCTGCATTATAGATCATCCATATCTGTATCTATTAAATATTTTTCACATTGGGTCAGTTTGCCCTTTCCACCCCAAACTTCTATAGCATCTCTTTTTCTCTCTCTCTCATAAGAAGCATATCTTGTTATGGTAGCTATATTGGTAAAATATAAACTAATTTAATTTTTTTTTAAATTATATATCTTCTGAACTATTTCACAGTGAATTCCCAAATACATGCCATATTTTTTCTTTTCACATAATAGAAAACTACAAACTTTATGACCTTTAGTTAACAGAATATAATATCCAAATATTTGGGAGGAGAGAAGGAAGACTTTTGAGTTTCTCACACAAACTACCCTTCTCTACTTGCATGGGTTATTCCTAACTGGAGGAGGAATTCGTTTCCCCAGGAATCTCATAGCCCTTGTTCTTTGGGTGATGTAAAGGCATGAAAAGTTTCACACTTTCGTTTCTCCAAGTGGTGGTTAGGAAACAGGATGAAGAGAGACAGGGAGAGTGTCAAGAGCCTTGCCTTGAAATTCAGAACATTCCGCAGCATTTGTTGAGAGTAAACAGGTCAGCCAAGTTAAGAGTATAAAGTGTCAAAAGCAATGTTTGCAGAGTTGGGCAAAGTGATGACTTAAACTTATGTTTACTCTTTTCCTGAGGTTTGGTTGTGGCTGTTTTTTTAAACAACATTTTGATGGTCTAAGAATTCCCAATGAGAGCAGTTTGAAGGAAAGAAACAAAAGAGGAAATAAAGTAGATAAGTTGTCTTAATGAATACTAGCTATTTCATATATTTAATGTATATGTCCATAGGAACATTTCAGATTAATTTATTTGTTCTGAAATTTCAGCAATTACTCAGACGGAACAAGATTTCATTTAAATCAATTAATTACATTAAGATATGGGGAAGTATAATTTTCTGAGGTATTTAGCAGACCTTATATTTGGAATTGTGGTATTGAATAAGAGCATCGAGAATTTTTTCCTGATATAAAAAGTTATGTTTTTTTCCCCTTAAGTTGGCTTATTTTAAGAATTAAAATTTTCAATCATACACGGGTTCCTGTAATGTCTTTAAAAACAATATTCTCAAAACAAATACATATTGCTACTTTTCTTAGTACTTCTAGTCAAATAGTTCTAATATAAAATTACTAAAATAATTCAGCCTTACTCTCTTCAGATATTTTAAATTGCTGTAACATTAAAGGCTGTTGATTGTTTGGTTATATGTTCCTCTGACTCTTCATTTCTTTTCATTGCCTGATTTTATTCATTTTTGTACTAGTTTGAGATGTGCCCTTGGACATTCTATTGTATCACTAAAGGTCGAAATGAGAAGGACATGGGTAAGAAAACTCACCAAAAGGAAGCTAATTTAAGAACCAGACACTGATTTGTTTTCATCTGGTTTAACATGGGAGTTTTCGTTGACTGTTTTCATCATTTGGAATAACTGTGAATGAGGCTGTTTTCCCCAGGAAAAAAAAATGTTATTAAACATTTGTAAAATTATGCAAGCAGAGTGCCTGATGTTCTAGTTATAACTTCAAAGAAGAATTTAGTCACTAAAAGGGATTAGATTTCATTTATTTATTGATAAGGAGGCCAACAGTTCAAGTTAAGAAGGCGCTAGGACTGCTGTGAGGCTAATGAAATTTTGATGGCCTGAGCATCCCACAAGAGTCAGAGAACATTCGGACCATGTCACACAGCTCCATGTTAGCAGAGGCTCAAAACAAGTGATAAGATTTATTCTTTTTGCAAAACTAACTCTTCACCAACCATGAGGGATTTGAAGTTAAAAAGAATTTCGAGAGAAAAAATTTTTTTAACAGTATGTTGCATTTCATATGGAATTCTAAATGTTATTCTTGTTCCAAATTAAGAATATGGAGGGAGTCCTTCCTTGACACACATTGGTTGTTGAGGTGTCCTTGTAAGTTAACTGCCATGCACCAGGCCAAACGCTGGAGGGGCAGTGATTTGTGACCCCCTATTAACAGCAGTTCGAGTGAGCTGATGAGAAGTTACAAAATAAAATGTGATAGGACAATTTTACCTAATCAGAGGTAAAATTACCAGTATTCTCTGGGTTATTTTAGTCTTCTTTTCTGTATTTGATGTGTTGTTAAAAGACCCCCGACTGAATTCCCACGATCATCTTTCCAAATCCTATAATCTGATCTCTATTCCAAATATCTATTTAAATGTCAGCAAGAAAGAACCTTTTACATTTCTTTCAAAACATCAATCTTTAAGCTTTAAAAAAATGTTTGCGTAGAGAGTAACCTGGACTATCGAGAGAGGTGCAGAGAACCCAAAGGATGAGGACGTTGTGTGTACCAAGAAAATAAGAACCAGAAGTCATTGGGACAGTGAAGATACTTAGCAAAGAACTGTAAGTGGGAAAGGATATACTAAAGTCAGTTTTGTGATATAAATACATAAATAAAAATGTTTGCATGTGCATTGTTTTCTAGAAAAACCTAAGCATACATTATCCTTTGTCATCCAGCAGTGGGTTATGGTGAAAAGTGCCTGGATTCAGATTCACACTGGTCAGGGTTCAAATTCTTTCATTCATCCTCTAAGATTGTTTCCTTCTGAATCACCCAGAGTGGGAGTTCTCAACTTTTTTGTCTCTGTCCGTGACTTTGTTTGTTGCACTTCTAGTTCCAGTGCTATGGCGCTCACCTGTTGGAAGTCCCTCACCTTGCTCCTTCTCCTCACCTCCTCTACCTCTCAGTGCCCCGTGGAGAAAGATGTCCTTTGATGTCAGGCAGGCAGGGGGAGTTGGCACTGTTCTCCCATCATGACTTGGGACCATGGGTATCCCCTTTGAGGCAGTGATTGACAGCCGGTTGTCTGGAGGCAGCCCCCTGGTTTTGCATTGGCACCACCGCCTCCCAGCTGTGGGACCTTGGGTAAGCCATGTAACCCTCCCATGCCACAGTTTCCACATGGGTAAAACAGGGATAATAGTAAATAGTATACAGTCCTATGCAGACAGGGTTGTTGTGAGGATTACTTGAGCTCTGGTGTGTATTGTGCTTAGAACAGTGCCTGGCCACCAGTGAGTTCCACTAAGGGTGTGCTCTTATTCATGTTCATGAAAGGTGAAAAATTATGTCCTCCTCAAGTGGTTATGAAGATTAAGTTGAATCAACAATATCAAGTGCCTCCATAGTTTTGGCTCAAAATTAATTGTTCCCTCTTCCCACTCCCCCCACTTTCTTAACCACACTCCACCCCTAAGCCTTAGTCAAGTGTTTTGGCAAGATGAGGGAGAACTAATGGTCTCCTCCAGAGAAGGCTCAGATAATTTGCACAGTCTGGAATTTCTGTCACCATTTATGGACTCTCTTATTTTCCTCCAAAACCCCACATCCTTTTTAATTTACTGTAATTAAATGAATGTACATTGAATGGTGCCGATAATTAGTCTGATGGCTGTAGACTTCAAAGACTTTAGCGTGCTCCTTCCCCTCCTGGCCAAAGGAAATTTCAAAAGTAGTGTTTCCCTCACAGGCACGTTACTTAGACAGCCAGTCAATTACAAGGCAATTTAACTGATGCTCATTAGTTCACACAATACAATAAATCATTCCAGGAAAGCTTCGTTTCTCACCTGGGGTCTTAGCAATGTACCTGTAGTGGGACCCCACTAATGCCACACTAATTGTGCATGATACTAAAATATTAAGGGCTAACTTGGGTAACAAAAAAGGGTATAACACTCAAGTACAGTCTTTTTCTATGGATACTTGCTTTGCACAGCTGAAACACTTTTCAGAGAACCAATTTTACATGTCTGTTGAAATGGTGTTTAAAAGTCTACTTTCTGTATGGAGAGATAAAGTCCAAAAGTTGAGATACTGTGTTTCAAAAGGAAAAAGATATACCCCTTAAACCAATTTGATAAACTATTGTAGTAATACAGTTTACGTCAATCTCTCAACAGAGAACTCTAGCTATTTTTGCAATCCAAATTCCCATGTCAGGCAGAATGTGTTCTCTGGAAGAGTGGGCAGTGCAGTGTCTTCTCTTTCTGAGCAACTGCATACAGGTGAGAGAGAGGAAACAGAAGGACTTGAGCTTTTCTATTACCAATTAAATTCCAGAAGTGTTTGGGAGAAAATGCTAGTGGCCTTGGAGTACCTCGTTATGTCAGTACTTGTGATGCTTCTAAGACAATACAGATGCCATTTCTCTTCTGGCTCTTTTCACGAGGAGGTAATATTTGAGTTTTCTGAAGATAATTTGAAGAGAGGTGTACTTTTTTGCCTCTCTAAACCAACCTTTCTTTCAGCCTACTTGGGAAATTGATTTTAGGAGTTTAGATGAATTTCATTGCTATAAGAAATACATGGTATTTCAGTGTTATTCTAATTTTATGAGATTCTACTATACCTACTAAACTGTAACTCGAATATAAATTCCACTATGGGCCTTCTTCTGGCATGTAATGGTCAATGCTAGCATGGTCTGCTGTTGTAAATCATATTTTATGTTTTAGGTGTTCTGGGCTGTCAAAAATAGCAAAAATCATGTGTTGGTGTGCTTACTAAATCAAACTCAGAATTTCAGTCCTGCTTTGCAAAATACAGCTGAATAGTTTCTAATATATAAAAATAGTTACAGTGCCTTGATATGTATACATTGATAGTTTTAATAGAGACTTGTCGTTCTTTGAGCAAAAGCTTCCATATTTAACTTAAGGTTGAAATATTTTCACCTTGTGGATATGTACAAGTCATTCTTGAGCATAGTGTTCTGATTTAAATAAAATCCCAAAATATATTTGGTTTTATGAAACTAGAATTATGGCTACTATAAAGTCTGCTACTATTGTTATTATGTACTTAAGTGTTTCTATATATTTATGTTTTTCCATTCTAAGAGTATTTTTGGAAAACTTGGAAGTTTGCTACTCTTCACATGGATATTACCATTTCTATTAAACTCAACTTGCATTCTAAGTATTTGTGTTTAATGTACGTAGAATATATGCTATCTCCATTTAAATTCTAAATCCTTTTCAGTTGTAGAGTTGAAGTAAAAGTGAAGCATACTATGCACGTATCAAAACTGATGATGTATGCTATTTTGATTCTTGAATGTGTTTTTGATATCCTTGAAAAATCACAGTGGTAGCAGTAAACTTGTTTTAATTAATGAATTGAACAGCAGTGAGTGCTGAATCAGGTTTATTGATGTAATTATCACTGAAATAGAAAAATAAGTGTTAGAGCCATAGAACCTTAGTTTATTTGCCATTCTGAGGGTATTCGTGTGTTTGAAGAGCAGCTAATTTTTTGGGTGTTATTTAAAGAATATTCTTCTCAAGTCATAATCTGTTTATTAACATTACATACACATACAATTTTATATCTTACATTATTTACTGAATAGTTTGAATGGCAGTTTCACTATATTAAAATTTTCTTATATTTATCAGCTGACTTAAGATCGTTTTTCATAATAAATAGACTGTATGTAACCAAATGTAAAAGCTATTCGAATGCATATTAAAATGGGTAAAAGGGCATATAAGCTTGAGAAAAGAGCAATTAAAAATGTCTCATTCCTACTATTGCCTTGACTTTAAATATTATTATTTTAAGTTGCATAGAAGCTGAAAACTGCATAAAGTTTGAATGTGACTTATTAAATGGATTTCATAGTTAGCATATCAACTAAATCTTCATTCAGTGGATACAAATGCTAGGTATTGTACCAGGTGCTGGAAAGCAGAAACGAGTAAGGTGCAGTGCCTGACCTTAGACACTCACACGCCAGCTGGGCAAACAAGGCAAGTAGACATGGAATTAGGTTTTAATATGGTAAACGCTGTTACAACACAATATGCAAAGTCAGTGTCAGCACAGAGCAGATTGTTGCTGACTGAGCGTGGAGCAAGAGGGGAGAGAATGTTTCATAAGGGAGGAAGGAAGTGGCCGGTGGCTCACACCTGCAATCCCAGCACTTTAGGAGGCTGAGGCAGGAAAACTGCATGAGACTAGGAGTTCTAGACCAGCCTGGGCAGCAAGTGAGAACTCATGTCTACAAAAAAATTGAAAAATTAGCTGCAGTGAGCTATGATCATGTCACGACACTCCATCCTAGGGGTGGGGGAAAAGAAAAAAAGTGGAAGGAAGTCATATTGGAATAGAGGCTGAAAGGATGTGTAGGAAAAATTCAAGCCATTGACAAAGTAGCAGAAGAGACATGTAAAAATCCCTGGGGATTTCTCTGAAAGCCACAAGTGGTTTGGTGCCTGGAACACGGGAGAGTTGAGGCTGGATAAGAAGCCCCAGAGCACACCGAAAGGGCCATCCTGGTGATGCTAAAGGATTTGCACTTTTCCCTGTAGGTTATGGGGAGGCTCCGAAGGATTCTAATGCAGAGGAATAGTAAGGTTGTGTTTATGTTACAAAGTACTCAGAAAGCAGTAGAGAATGTCAACTGTCTTTCCTAAAAGAGAGCAAGCTCTGTGGGGCCATGGCCTTGTTCACCATTGTATGTCTGTGCTCACCTCACCCAATACTGGAACCTAGAGAGGAAGTTTTTTGTTGAATGGATAAATAGTGGACTTAGAGGTCAAATTTGGAAGCAAATCAGGCAATTAGGTAGGACTAATTATCAAAGATAATTGGTAGGACTATAATTATCAAGGTGGGAAATATAAAAGTTGAACCAAGAACCAGGAAGGAAGGAGAGACCCATTCAAATAGGATCGAGATTTGGTGATTAATTCATTGCATGGGGTCAGGGAGAAGGGAGACTAAGAAAGACCGTCTTGTCTAACATGAGAGACTGGGTGAATGATGATGTAATCCGAGTTAGAGGTTAAAGTATTTGGCTTGTGGTAAAGTTAGGAATCCACATAAGGACAGAGTGTTTGTTTGAGGTGTCTGTGGGGCAGTGAAATTGAGTAATTTATTAGGCAATTATGTATAGGTAGGAAATTCAGTTACATTTTGTTTAGAAATATTTACTCTTTGATCTGTATGATTGCATTTAAAGCCATGGGGCAGAATTAAACCTCTCCCCAAAACCAATAGAATGATAAAAGAAGAAGACTGAAGGTAGAATCCTGAGACCCCCCAATATTTGACATGCGGGTAGAGATGAAGCACCAATTTAAGAAACAGAGAGGGACCTCCCATTCAGGCAAAAAGAAGGATTCACCGAAGAGAAGAGAGACAGGGTGTGATCAGCAGAGTCAAAAACTTCCGCAAGTCTGCCGTGTAAAGGGCCAAGGCAACCTTTGGATTGGACGGGAAGATACTCATTTCCGTGTCAGGGTTGTGGCAGTGGTTAAGGGTTGAATAGAAGCCTGAAATGTGGCACCAGCCAGGGCGGATTATTCTGCCCAAAGCTCAGCTAAGAAAGAAAGAGGAGAGCTAGTCCAGGGACCCCTGGGGAATCCAGGGTCAGGGATATTTTTATACTGGAAGATATTTCGGCATCTTCATGAGGAGAGTGAAGGGGTGATACGGTAGGAGAAGGTGAAGGTGGAGGGGAGTAAGGGCCTCTGAGGGATAGGGGTGAGGGAGCCTTGGGATACGAACTCCCGTGACTGTGGATTCCTCCAAACTTACCGTCTTTTAAGGTGCTTTTCATCTTACAGCTTTGTGTACGCAATTAGTTTGGTATTTGCTATAGAAAAGGTTTACTAAAAATATGTATATTTCTGTCTAATATTGATTGAACTTATAACAAGTGAAGTCAGGGTAGAATAAATTGATAATATTAGATGGAACTGAGAGTGTATTGTTACCAAAAGGTTTGTGGGGGGGGGCGAGTACATTCTTACCCCAAATTGATGTTTTATTTAAAATAGGTCTATAAATCTATAAAATTATAGTTACACATCCAGAGTCTAATAAAGAACAGGTAGTTATCAAGGCTTAGGAGCCAGGACTACAGATTGTTCTCAGTATTAATCCAGGGATTCAAGTAACTTCTTATTCTTTTTCCTTGATCCTTTGTGTGTGTGTGTGTGTGTGTGTGTGTGTGTGTGTGTGTGAGAGAGAGAGAGAGAGACAGAGACAGAGAGAGATGTGTGTGTGTGTATAGGCTTGTATGTACACATATATGTATATATGTGTGTAATTGTGTACCATCTTTGACCTAAGGATTGAATTAATAGCTAACCTTAGTAAATGCCACGTGGTTCTGCACTAGCTGTCTTAAATGCCTTTTCATTGGTTAAAAACAAAATGCATGTTTATAAACATAAAATCGTATAATCAGAATTGATTTTTCAATGAACACTCATGAAACAAAATCAAACATTAGTTTTTTAGAAAAAAAATACATAAAAGGGAACCAAAGATCCTAGTTACAAGTGATATGTCCAGGAGAAGTAGAAATAGGCTATGAAAGGCCCGAGTGGTAGTTATTATTTGCATATTGCAAATTTGGAAAATTTCAACCTTGTGAAAGAATTATTTAGAATAAACTGGTTAATATCAAAGTAATCAGTATGAAGAGACTTGCCTTTCCAACTGGTGTATAAAGAAGTGTTAAAGTTCACAAAGAGAGAACTTAAAATTTTGACATACTGCAGATGGAGATTCCTAGGGGATTTGAAAGTGCTTGAATGAAATGTCAGTTGCTGCAGAAAACAAGTACAAAATATTCCCCTATAATGGACCATGTCTCATTTACTCTGGAGTACCATTGTATAGATGGCAGGACAAGAAATGTGCCTATAGGTGAACCAATTTTCCAATGAACCTTTTAAGGAGTTTAAGGTTTCAAATGGATAATATTAACTAGTTTCTCTTTGGGTATTTAAACTCTTATTCTTAATCTGTATGTATATAGTTTTAATCAAAATTACTATTTCTGTTTTGACCTGAGTTTCCCCATGTTGTTAGATATTTTTCTAAAACATAATCCTTTTTTGCATGCTATGAATTATCATAATTTAATATATCCATTACTTTTAGATATCGAAGTTGTTTGAATTTTCACTATTATAAATTATGCTGTAATAACTATCTCAGTGGTCAAATCTTTGCCCCTAATTCTGTAGTTACCTCAGGAAAAATTCTTGAAAGTGGAATTTCAGAGCCAAAGGGTATGTACGTTCCAAGGCTTTTGATATACCCTGTCAAAATGCCTTGCAGAAAAGCTTGTATCAATTTATACTCCCACCAACAGTATAAAAAAGTGCCTTTTTCCATGAGCCATCGACAAGGAGTATTGCCATGCTTTAAATTTTTGGCAGTTTGACAGATGAAACATAGTGTCTTACGGTTGTTGTAATTTACATTCATTTGATTAATGGGTCGATTCTATTTTCATATATGTATGTGCCATTTGTATTTCTTCTTTTGTTAATTGTCAATTCTTGCCTCTGTCCATTATTCTATTGGGGTATATGAAGAAATGGGTCATCCAAGACATAAGGAAAACTGAAGGCAGAAGTGGAATTCCAGGACATCAGGACATTTTTTTCTCCTTTGTACACATGTGGGCTTGATGAGACAGGTTTGGTTGCTGGAGGACCTTTTTTGTATAAATGTGGGCCTTCTGCTCAGAGATACCTGTGTAAGTTCCACAACAGTGAAGAAGGTGATGCACACTACAAGTGTACAGGAGCTGGGCACAGGGCAAATTTATGGTCCTACAGTCTAGCAGGATACTGTGTTGCTTCAGTAGCTGCATACTTTTTACTGGAGGTTCTAGGTGCCAAGAAAATCTTTATTTACTCTAGTTCAGAGTAGCTAATTCATTTCCACACAGTTTCTGTATCCTTATTAAATAAACAAAAATCTTAAAGCAAGTGATAATAGCATTGGGAGGTAAATCTCTATCAATCCAATCCATAGCCTGTTGGAAAAGACACAGGAGATAGATATAAATACAGTCATGCATTGCCTAACAATGGGAATATGTCCTTTGAAGTGCATCACTAGACTATTTCATCATGGTGAGAACATTCTAGAGTGAACTCACAGAAACCTAGATGGATGCCACACACCTAGGTTATAGGCAAAAGACCTGTACAGCATGTGATTGTGCTGAATACTGAAGGCCATTGTAACACAATGATATTTGTGTATCTAAACACATCTGAACATAGAAAAGGTACAGTAAATATATAGTACTACCATCCTATGGGACTACTGTCATATATGTGGTCTGTTGTTATTTGATGCATGACTATATAGATATAGATTTTTTTCTTATTAAGTTGTAGTGGTTTTTATAGAATAAGAATCTTATTAACCCTTTGTCTTCTTTGTAAATATTTAGATCTTAATATTGTGTAAATATTTTCCTTAGTTTGACTTTGGTTAAGGTATTTTTGATACAAGGAATTTTTTAGAAACTTTAAAATATAGTCAAATTAATGATACTGTTTACTTGGGGTTTCTTTTATGCTTAGAAATGTTGACATCACCCTAGAGCAAATACTCATTTATATTTTCTTCCTCTTTTAAAATTGTCTTTTTACATTTAATCCATCTGAATTTTTTGATATAGTCTGTGATGTAGGAATTTAAATTTATTTTTTTACATCATTCACTTTTGTAAATGTCATTTAACTAGAAGGTACTTCATATTATCTAATAAATATATATATATATACTATTCTACTTAAATTTCAGCAATGTGACATTAATAAAAATTTGTGCTGTTGAATCTTTGTAAAGAAGTGGGGTAGTATTTGTGAAATAGCATATATAGATAGCAATTTTTAGATACTAAGTTCAGGTTTCGTAGTTTGATAGATTTAGAATAATAACTAAAAATAAATGTTTTCAGGAATGCACAATTAGCCACTAGCAGTGTAATATGTAAGCTTTAGGTATTGTAAAAAAATGTATGAGCAGAAAAATATACTTTAATAGGCTTAGGGAAGTTATGTATAATGTCAAAAGCGGTTATCAAGATCTATTTTTCATTAAAAAACAAAGCATTAACCTTGCAAAAAGTTACGGTATATTTAGGACATATTTTGTGAATATCCTTATAGTAGATATTCTGAGAGATATTTTAAAATATCTTTAAAATACATCCTTTGCTGTCAATCTTCTAAACTTGTAGATAACAGGACTTTATACAGAGGAAACAATTAGAAGACAAAGCAACTTGATGAAATACATTGTTAAACTGCATGTTGAGAAGAGAAAAGCATTAAGGATTCAGAAAAAGAAAGATTTTACAGAACGTGTAAGTTGAGCCGGACTTATGGAAGATGGCAAAATATGTTTAACCCTTTGCACTCACTTGCTTTTTTCTCGATTCCTTTATTCTACTTGGGATTTAATTTTTTAAATACCCCAGAATAATAAATACTGGAGTTTCTTTTCATACAAACTTATTTATTTGGATTTTTTTATATTTCAAATTATTGATACATTCAAAGAGTAATTTTAGTCTCTATAATTTTTTATGGTAAGAGCTGCTACCCATGCTAACCATGTCGAGTCACACTCGACATCCGAGTGCAAAGGTTTAAAAGCAGCAGAAGCTAGTTCATGCTTATAGTTGGAACATCTTGAGGAAATGTTTGGAAGCCACAAAGGGAAATGACTGTGGCAAGGATTCCCAATCTGGAGGAATCCTCTTGGTAAGCAGTGGAAGTTACAGTTGACAGTTAAATGGAATCCCTCACAAAGAGCTGTAGAACTCATGCTGAAATGGGGGCAGTGTTTGCCCAGTTTGTGACCTAAAGCAGAGTTGAGACATGATGAATGATGAATGGACTGTTGCAAGGTGAGCTTGGACTTGGTGAGCCATGGTGCATTATGAACCATAAGGTGTTATGTCATGAATAGAGAGAAAGAGAGAAGTTGTAATAGTGTTGACAGGGCTTTGAGTGTGACAGAAGAAAAGGACGGAGCCAAAGATGACTCCAAGCTTTTGAGTGTAGAACCTGGAAAAATTGTTGCTGTAATGGCGGGAGGGGAAGAGGAAAGGTTATAAAAAGATAGTTAAAATAGACTGTCGGGCCGGGCGCGGTGGCTCACGCCTGTAATCCTAGCTCTCTGGGAGGCCGAGGCGGGCGGATTGCTCGAGGTCAGGAGTTCAAAACCAGCCTGAGCAAGAGCGAGACCCCGTCTCTACTATAAATAGAAAGAAACTAATTGGCCAACTAATATATATAGAAAAAATTAGCCGGGCATGGTGGCGCATGCCTGTAGTCCCAGCTACTTGGGAGGCTGAGACAGAAGGATTGCTTGAGCCCAGGAGTCTGAGGTTGCTGTGAGCTAGGCTGACGCCACGGCACTCACTCTAGCCTAGGCAACAAAGTGAGACTCTGTCTCAAAAAAAAAAAAAAAAAAAAAAATAGACTGTCATCTGCACAATTATATAAAGTCATAGTACAGAAGAGTTCACACTATAGTTTGTGATATAGTATACAGTATATAAAAGATGTTTTCCAAAACCAAGAATAACTATGGATTTAGAGGAAAATGTAATGGTTTTATTAGAGAACAAGATGGACAGTGAACAATGGAATATCTAGTTCAGACTCAAAAGAGGAAAAGTTTTTCTGTGTTTCCTGAGTCATCCCTTAGAACAGGGCATTCAGTGATCACTCAGTATAATGTACTGATGTAGCAAAAATACTACATCGTAATCTCCCAGTTAACTCCCGTATACCTGTACTCCAATACCCTAAGGTGTGCTAATTCACTACTAGAGTAAGACCTTAGCGATTGAGGAGCAGAGTTTGAGAATATTTTATCTCCATACATTTTAGTTACTACCTGCCAAATGTCAAAGCAATTGCAACGTAAAATAGATTTCCTGTACTCTTGACTTTGTATTTATCTTCACCACAGATGAGGGTTTTGCCACTGATGATACTTTACATAGGAACCTCCTGAGAACACAAGAATCTGAGTCAGGGAGGTGCAAGGAAGTGGGCTGCAAGATTAACAGCAAAGCATATTTCCCTTCCACTTGTGAGTCTCAATCCTGATTAAGATTTTAAAGCAAGACTGTTGAGTTGTGTAGATGGCTTTTTAAAGGCATAGCAGATGCCCTGACCCTCTACCAGTGGACCCTTGGATCCTGTAAAGACAGGCCTAAGAGTCCAGTAACTCTTAACGGTCAACATTTGCATCTTTAAGGATCTTCATATTAACTTCCTGGTTTCACCATTAGTGGATTGACTGCTTTTACTATTTTATCTCAAAATCAAGAGATTGGTGCAGGGGATCAGAAGAGCTACAGGGTTTCTTTAAATTATTCTCATATCTTCACTTTTCTGTCCCCAAATCAATCTATAAAATTGATGAAAAAGAATCAATTTGGAGTTAAAAGTTTGCACATTAAAGGATAAAAATATTGCCTATATATACCCATGAGTCCCGTTTACTTCCCTCATATTTCAAGTCCTTTGCCCTGACTGTGCGGCTCATTGGTGGCTGCCAGCTGCCAGGCAAGGTTTCTTTTCCTGGAAGAAATATCAAAAAGGAGTGAGAACTTAGGTTGACCCCTTTCCATTAGATGCGTTTCTTATCCTCTTTTAATTAGAAATTTTCCCTGATAAAAATCCTGTTTCTCCAACCAGTGCTGGTTCTGCTTCTCAGACACCATTCCCTGGGGAACAGTTTGTGTTCTTTTCAAAATCCTTTGACTTCCCATAGCCAGTGTCGTTACTATACAGAAGCACTTTGAAAACATTTTGTAACAGTGATCTTTCCAATGATAATTGCTAAGGATTTTGGATGTGAATGTCGTTTTTATTGTTCTTTTAAGAAAACCATTATATGAGAATCTGTATGGCAGAGAAGTTGATGGAGATAGCAGCAGAGATAGATATTTGGATTTTATCAAGCACTGATTACATTTAATCTTTACAACCACCCTCTGAGGTTAGCATTACTTTCTACATTTTATAGAGGAAAGAAAACTTAAAGCTTGGAGAATCTAAACACCTTGCTCAGGTCACACAGATACTAAATGACAAAGCCAGGAGTTAAAGCCACAGTCTAATTCCAAAACCTACTATATAATACACTGGCTATTCTTGCATAGAATCTATTGGTGTCTAGATAGTAGTAGAATGTGGTCCCCTCAGATCACTTACTTTGCAATGAGAAATAAAAAGCCTTTTAAGTTTAAATGTCCTCCATGTCATCCTGAGCTTCTGTGTCGAGTTTGTTTCACACTTCTTAGTTTAAAATGTAATCCTACTATATTAAGAAAAGTTTCATAGGCACAGAGGTAAGGGCATTTAATTAGAAGTTAAAAGATCTGGTTTCTTATTCTGGTTCTATCATTAATTCATTGTTTTATTTTGGACAATTTTCCCTGGAGTCTTTGGGTCTAAGTTTCTTCAAACTGTGTCTTCTTATTAATTTTTTAAATTTAGTTTATATTCAGTTACGATTACAAAGCTAATTTTGCAAAGTTTTCTCTTGAGGATTTCTCTCAAGGGAAGAAAGTCATGTTGGATCAGGACAGCTCTAGCAAAGTGGGGACGTGAAGCATAAAAATCTGATAAACCACTTAAAGGGGCAAGAAAAGTTGGACTCATCTTTTTACATCAATCAAACGTAATCCAAGTTCCCTTTGCTTCTGTGTGTGTACAGTCTCTTGTAAGTATCACATCCACAAATAATGAAACTATGACACTAGAACTAATAATGATATACATTGTTGCCTACAGAGTATTGTTATTTTTTTATTTTGTTTTGACTAACATTCCATCTATATTACTCAGTTATTTCAGATTGCTAAAATAGATTTATTTTAGTGCTAAGAGTTTCGTCTAAGTAAAGATTAAGAATTCTATGGCATTTTATTATATAAATTTAGAAAACTTGCGTTAGTAATGATATTCAGGAAGAAATTTTCTGGTAAATATCTTATCGCACCTAGCAAGCAGGTATTATGTTTACTAGATTAATACAAAAATAAATGACATTACCTAAATATTTCAATCAATCTTTTTAAAAAGGATATCAAGCCAGTTTTAACAAATAAAAAGAGGCAATAACATTTTCTCTTCCCTTTTCATGCTTTCATGTTTCAAAGAGAAAAGTTTGGCATGGAACATACTATTTTATTTAACCATGGTCATACCTGATTTCTATATGTGAATTATTCCTACCCCAAATATCCCCATGTATTATCATCTGTGTCTTTCTTGAGATACAACAGGCTCTTGAAACACAATCTGGTTCAGTTTATTGTTTCACTGCAAGAATATCGTGCAACTATCAGCTTCTTTCTAGGGGAAATCATCTCTACAAATCAATTCTGCTTGATGTTGTAAAGGACCTGCCAGATAATTGAATGTCATAATCATAAGTCTGGCGTGGACCTTGTGAAAAATTAGTTCTATTCTCTGTCAGGAAGCCTAGAGAGACACAGTTGAACTAGATAGCATGGTTTTTCTGAATTTGCCTGTTTGTGTTTCATTGAAATTTTTTTCCTGCTATTTGTCCTAAGTTCTTAGTATGGAGTAAAGACATTTTGGGCCTCAGCTTCATGTCATACTCCTTGTACTTGAAAAACAAATTATCTTTCATTCCTCACAACTAATTAGACCCAGTATTCATTTCTTGATAAATTGACCCCCACCTCTTAGCCCTAATCATTTTCATTATTCACATTTTTTCAAATTTAGCTTGTCTCCTTATTAATAGTTTCTGAGGACCTCAAAACTTCTCCCCTTTTCACACACACACACACACACACACGCACACACACACACACACATTTCCTTATGTTTTACTGCATTCTTGATTTATATACCCAGCGTCTCTCTTGCCTTTTTAATGATAGTAACACCACGTTTGTATTCAATGTTATTTTTAGTGTCTATGTCTATTTTAGTGTCTATTTTTAGTGTCTATGCATCAACACTGTTAAAAAGTATGGCATCTGCTCTCAAATAGGTCTTCAATGGTTAAATCCCCTTTTATGACTTTTATTCAACTCTGACTTAAGCCTTAACAGTGATGTTTCTGTAACCATTAAAAAGATTCATTACTTGTTACTTTTCCCTTCCTCCTTCCTCCTGCTTCTTAATAAATTTCTTTATAATTTCAACTTTGGATTTCTTTAGAGTTTTCCATAAAATTCTTATTTTCCAGATCACTATAGATGACTGGATCGAGATTTTCTGTTAAGTCCCTTTCCACATCCTTCCATCGTCTTATCAATCTAATACAATTGCTTCGTAATGTCGAGTCTCTACCCAGCTTGTCATTATCAGATTTCCCCTCTCATGTCACCATTTTAAATATCTTTGTAACTGAAGTACTCCGATACCTGTTTGTTTCAACCTGCAGTTCTTATTAGGCCAGTATAGGCAATAAATACCTATTTTAAGGGTTGACTTAGTAGTTTTTCAAATCGTATTTTCCACACCCTAAAAGTCAATGTAACTTTAAAGAGACCTAGGATTAAAATGGATCACAATATGTGAGCTGATGAAAGGCTGTTCCAGAAATATAATATTTCAGTTTATATCTGTTTTAAAAATAGACCTTTGAATATCTTATTTTAGTTTGCAGCTTGAGGTGTTATATAGGTAAATTATGCAAACTCTCATTAACGAAAATAACTTGTTATCCTTTGCAAATATACTTCCAGTTCGAAAACTGCTGTTAGGGAATAGAATGGTAGCTGTCTTTTAGTAGCCTACTTTTATTTTCCTAAAAGGTATAAATCATCAGGAATAAATTCTATTCTGTCATTGTAGCCAGTAATTGGTGACAGTTTCTTGTCACTATGGGATTATAAATAACAGCAATATATGTACTGTCAACAGATTCATTATGTTATGAAAAACATAAACCAGTAGTCTGTTTCTTTTAACTATGGTTTGCATATTTTCCATATTAAGTATGACACTGACATCTTTTAAAAAAAATACTTGACAGAGCAGTGTTTGTTATTAGTAACTTCTAATTGTTTTTATACTTTAAATATAATTGTTTCTATTTCTTCCATAGTTCACCTGGAAAATATATTCTTCCAATAGTATTTTGTTTGCAAACAGATATTTGATAATTGATTGATTAAACAGGTAGTTGATTTTAGTAGTGAAACATAGGAGGCTATAAGCATTTGTGATGCATCTTAACAGAGCTCAAGTTGCAAGAGTAGTGACAAATACACAGTCCTCACAATTTTTGTTTACATAGTAAATAGTGATGACCTGTCCCATGCTGAAAGAAAAAATGATCCATTCAAAAGGAACATCAACATGGACCAGATCCCATAATTGCTTGCTTCATTGATTACGAAGGTAATATATCACTTTCTAATATGAGTGTCCTGGCAATGGTATGTACCTATCACCTCTTTGACCTCTCTATAAAGGAGGGTAATATCTCTCACTTTCAGTAGCTGCCATTGCTTCTTAGAGAAGAGGTTTTATTTTTCTTTGCCTCTTCAAAATTAAGACGGAAAAGCCCCTGCTGGGTTATAGAGAGAGCCTGACAAGCAAGCTTTTATTTGACCCCTGTCTTCCTGGACTAGTTTATCAACCTTTCCCTGGAAGTCTGTGAACCAAGACTTGGAGGGCGTTCTTATCTGTTCACTGGAGTCATTTTGGGGAGCTCTTGTAATCTTGCCTTCCCTGTTGAGAGGATGTCTTCTAAGCTTCCCTCTTTGGTTCTTTCTTTCCAGCTATATAACATTTTTGAACTTTATTTCATATTTCCCCACTTTATGAAAACACTATTATCCCAGTTTTGCTTGCTTTATTTTTTCATTTATTCATTTATTCAACAAACACAACCAAGGCATTGTTTCTGACTCTTTAGGGGCCATAATGCTAAAAAGCAAAACCTGCCAGTCTGTATAGTATATAGTCTTTTAGGGAACTAGAGTCACTCGTGTGTTTCAGACCTCTGTTTTTGTTGCAAGCTTTGTCTCTTAATATTCCTGCATTAATTTTTCAATCTGGTAAATATATCATTCAGATGTCCTTTTCTTCCTCTAAAGGTTAGCCCTTTAGCAAAGTGTTTTGTTACTAATGGAGTCATCACAATCTATTTTGTTTTACATTCTAAATCTGAATTATATTTGATTTTGAATTCTGCTCTTTCTTTGTTAGCCACCTGACACTTCTTTGATAGCCTTTCTATTTCACTTCCTACTTGAAATCATATTGTCTTCTAAAGCTGCAAATATGAGTTGTAAACTAAACATATTCACTCTCTCATGATGGAAAATTTTAAGAGAAGGTTTTAAAACATAAACCATTATACAAATTTTAAAACATTATGAAATCAAATGATGACTTGCATTATATATTTTTCATTTTGGAACTTGGCATAATTTGCCAAAGTGGGGCTCAATTTTCTGTTTTTTTTCCCACTTACCATTTCCAAATCACTTCCAAAATCTCAAGCTTATTACTTTGTCTTGCTTCCCTATGTGAAATCTTTTCATTGCCATATACTTACATCAAATTCAAACTATTTATTTCCAAACTTTTTTTAGTCCCAAGTATATACTAAGTGTATATATTACTTCATTCAAATTTCTGTTTTTCTTTTGTCCTTTCATTACATCTATTATAGAAATCTTTATTACTTTCCTCCAATTTTCTTCATTCTGGCTTCATAAACACCTGTTTACCAGTGAAGATGGGACCGAAGCTGAATCAAACTTCTCAAGAAGAGTTAAATTCCTTCACCTGATATTTCCTGCTATTTTTAAATTTTATTTATTTTATTTTATTTTTTGAGACAGAGTCTCACTCTGTCAGCTAGCTAAAGGTCAATGGCATCATCATATCTCACTGTAACCTCAAATCCTGGGCTCATATCCATGTAACCAAAAACATTTTTACCCCTATAATATTTTGAAATAAAAAAAAATAGAGAGAAAAAAAATACCTAAAAAACTCCTGGGTTTCGATCCTCCTGCCTTAGCCTCCCAAGTAGCTTGGACGACAGGTGCACGCCACTACACCTGGCTAATTTTTCTATTTTTTTGTAGAGACGGGGTGTTGCTCTTGCTCAGGATGGTCCCAAACTCCTGACCTTAAGTGTTCCCCCTGCCTTGGCCTCCCAAAGTGCTAGCATTACAGGTATGAGTCACCACACTCAGCCCCTTTTCTGCTATTTAAACACCAAATAGTCTTATCCTCCGTTTCTTTCCTGGAGATTCATGATGGAGACATTATAATGGACTCTGCTTTATCATTTGCAACCTTATGAATAATCATGTGCTTGCTTGCTTCTCTGCCTTTGGTCAGGCCATGCTGACAATCTGTAATACCCTTCTTGCCACTTTCCTCTGATCAAAATTCTTCCAGACTTTCAAGGCTCAGCTTACATACCTCTTCCTTTTAACCCAAAGGGCAAGGAGGTAGCATGCCTCTGAATCCCAGTAGTGTTTATTTTCCTTAGGGTTTCCAATTGCATTTGGCATTTACCACCTTTTTTTGAAGTTAACTGTGTATCTGTCTTATTTTCCTACACCAGATCATAAATGTCTAAAAAAAAGGAACTAAGTTTCTAAGTCTATGATTGAGTAGCAAAAGAGCCACACCCAAAGTAGCTGCCCAGTTAAATTTTTTCAGCAACTGAATGAGTGAAATTTTCAGTGAACTAGACATAATGTCAGAAAATGATAGGTGGAATCAATAGAAATACTTAGCCCTATGCAGACAGACATTTTTGTTTTCGTGGTGGAAAAATAGACATTTGTATTCTCTGACCTTTTGTTAAGATATCTTATAAAGAGTTTCATGTTCTGAATGCTTTTTAAAACCACATTTGTAAAAGGGAGAATGAATCCATTGACTTCCATGACATACTGTTTTAATTAGAATTCAGACCATTTGTGCATCCCTTATTATGGTTTCTTCTTATTTGCATTCACTAGATTTTCTTGCCTAAATGATTTATACACTTGTATAACTTGAAATTTTGAACATTAAATTTGTTGCATCTCATCATTATATATTAAAATTCTTTTCATAATCTTGAGTACTTTAAGATGTCATATGTTCTTATACATATAATTTATGTTAAAAATTTCTTTTAGCAAGGTTTACACTGTCATTTGGAGTACTTTTAAAATCAATATTGTGGAATGCTATAAGGAGAAAAAGTATTTCTAAAAGTACTCCCTTGTGTTCCCATTAATTTGTTTATTATCAAGGTCTTCATTAGGAATATAGTTTCTAATGTAAGCTTGTAATAAACAGAGTATAATTGAATTTTCAATATTTTGTCACCTGGGAGTAATTTTCTTACAAGACCTCTGCTCCATCTTCTGACTAATTGTCAACAGTTACTCAGTATTACCACATTAATGTCACCAAACATTGCAAAAATATCTACCTGATTGCATTATATTTAAAGTTATTCATTTCGGGCCCTTGATATTTTCTGTTTAAATTATTTACCTCAATTTTAAATATCCTTTAAAATGCAATAAGTGTAATGAGCTGACATGTTTTGAAAATACGAATTCAGACAAAAAAGAAGGTTTGTTTGGCTTGACGATAAAGACAGTCATGCTGGGAGTTCCCAAGCACTAGGACGGCATCGTGGTAGAGCAGGGAGGTGGCTGAACCAGAGTCAGTGCCCTAAAAGCAGAGCAGTGGACCTCGGGCTCTTTCCTTCACTGAATTGGGGTTGTTTTTTGGTCAAGTTGCTTTTTCTTTGTGAACTTTGCTGGGGTGAAGCAGATAATAAATTGTGCTGAATGATATTCTAAAATTATATCATCAAAAATAAATGAAGACAATAACAGTTGAAAATGCTAGACACAGGGAGATTGATGGAAAAATATGAAAGTCTTTGTTTTTATTGGCACCACATAGTCAGAATCCAGCTTTTCACTAATCCAGAGCACAACATATGAACCTTGGAATACTCTAGGTTTATGTCTATTGTCCCAGTGTAATCAACACTGTCTCTTTCACTCTTAAAAGTGTCTTGGTTTGATCATTAAATTAAATGGCCACCTAACCTATAACACATTTTTAGTTTAGTACCTCCTCTGTTTCCCAGACAGCTTGCTAATGATCCATACAATAAGATTAAAACAATTGTGTTCCAATTCAGGAATCCTACAGTTGACCTACTTTGCAAAAATTCTCGAACTCTCTTTGTTCAACAATCAAATTTTGAAATTGGCTACAAGCACATTAAGTCACAATTATTTTTTAATCCAAATATTTTAATTGTATGCTTGTTTATGATATACTATATATAAAACAATCTCATATATATTTTAATATATAAAACTAATCATGTATATATACATCATGATATATGTGTATATGATTTTTAAATTTTAATTAGGAAGAGAACCCCCCAAAGAAAATTCTGTACAGTGTGTGAATGTCAGAGGGTCTCTGGGTACTACCATGTTATAGCATACTCTCATGTGTGTGCTCACTTAGTTGATCAGAACAGCAAGGTTTGAGTGGATGTTTTATCGTATGATCATAGAGAAGCAAATCTCTGTATGCGAGTCAAGTCGAGTAAGTTTGGTAGAAGTGAAAAACTGTGATTTCAGATGGCATGCTTGCTTCCTTTCAAGCAAACAGTGGTGGACGCCCATGAATGTCAAAGCTGGGTTGTGGGGAGGATCCAGAGAGAAGGCAGTTCTCTTGGGGGAATGGCAGTTTGGAAGTAGAAATGGGAGTAGATAACACTGACTGAGTACCTACTCTGTGCGTATTTTGTTCACACTTCTTAAAAGCAGTGAGCCTCCGCTTTTCTGTGATTCCTATTTGTGCAGAGAGATTTATTTCTGTCTTTCTTAAGGCATCGTGTAGACTATACTGGGGATGTCGTGATGAAGCACACAGAGGTGCCCTGTCCTTCTGGGGGCTTGCAAGTGTAGCCGGAGAAACAGATCCTGCACAGCTCAACCACAAAAGCATGTGAGCATACCACAGGCGAGGAAAGGCACTGACTTCAGACGGAGGGAGCACCCAGGCTGGAGGAGGAGACTTCTTTGGATTTGGTCATCAGAAAGGTCTTCTCTGAAGAAGGGACAAGTTTAGAGCTGAGACTCGGGGGATCAGAATGAGCAAGTGGGCGAGGTTCCAGTGGGAGGGAAAGCACCTAGAGAGACTGGAAGCAGGCCTGGGGGAGGGGTGGCCCAGTGCTCAGGGAGAAGACAGGGGCAGAACTCATGACACAGTGTTGGGGAGGAAAGTTGGGCTTTGTAGAGTTTGGATTCTAAAGGATTTTGAATTTTTACAAAATTATTTTGGACTGCAGAAGTATTTTTTCTCCCAAAATTGCAATGGGAAGCCATGAAAGAGTTTTGGATAGGGAGAGAAAACTTGCCTGAGATCCCAGAGCTAAAAATTCGAAGAGTTAGGATTGAACTCAGGCCAATCTGACTTCAGAGCTCAGCTCCACATTCTGAAACAGTTTCTCCCGAGACTCTACAAAAAACAGTAGCTGGTGGAAGGTACGTACCATTGCTAGGTTCACACGAAGCAATTTGGTGGTTCTAAGCAGGAAGATCTAGCATAGGGTTTAATCTTTCCTAAAAACGTAGGGGAGGAAGTGGCACATGTCCAGAGGCTACAGAGGCATTTCGAGAAAAGGGATGAGCATAAAAATGGGGCAGAGGGAGTGGATTGTTTTGGAGTGGAAGTGAGTAGTCCAAGTCCCCTGAGTGTGAGCCACCCATAGCCAGCTGCGGGGAAGTTGCAAAGGTAGGTTGAAGGAAGACTGAACAGGGCTTTCATGCCTGTCTGAGACCTTCATGTGTAATTCAGTAACTAGCAAAGAATCACCGAAGGTGTCTGAGGAGGAGAACGACATGAACAGAGACATGCTTTAAAAAATTACCATCTGAGAGTGTGGAGTGTACTGGTTAAGGAAAAAGATCCTGAATGAATGAGAGATTAGAAAGAAGTTTGCATGGCTGGAGGGTGTCGTGGTAGAGTCCGCTCTGGAGTCGGACTGCCTGGCCCTGTGGTCCAGGTCCTCCGCTCGCCAGCTGAGTGGCCCTGCATAGATAGGTTCCTTCATCTCTTGACATTTCTGTTTCCTCATCTGTCAGTGGGGTTGCTAGCAGAGCCTACTGCACAGGGTTGCTGAGCAGAGAAAACTAGTTGACCAATGTGAAGTATTCGGTAGACTGCTTGGTGTGCAGTCAATACACAATGCGCACTGGCTATTTCGAAAGGCCTAGTGCAGTTGTTCCCCTCAAGAGCTAGTTAAGATTCAACTAGAGTAGAGGCTAAGTGAGAGAAAGCTGAGTGAAGGAGTGATATTAGACCAGAGACTCCAGGGGGACAGGCACCATGTCCTTGTCACCTCCTGTGAAATCCCCAGTGGTTAGTCAGTGCCTTCATTGAGCACACATGCAGTAAATGTTTGTGGATTTGGATTGAATTAATCAGTGATGTGTAATACATGTGTGTGTGCCCCGCTGTGTATAAATTGTGCTTGCTTATAACATGCACATCTTGCTGATGTTGATGGGGATCAATTTTGATAATACAACGTCAGGCTTCTTTGACTACGTATAAAAACAAAGACTAGAGGGAAAGATATTCAAAATTATCACTCAAAATGTCTCCTGACTGTGAGAATGTATGCAGCTCACCAAACTCACCAGTTTCCCGAAATCTGACTAAGGCCACATCTTGCTTTCCCGTTTCAACAAGGGGGTGATTAGTGTACCAGTGACGCAACCAAGGTTAACCCAGGCTTTGGCTGACGTCCCAGAGGAACTTAGTAAAGCCTTCTTGAAAGTCTCTACCGCATACCCTCTTTGCCTTCCTGACCTCTACCGCATACCCTCTTTGCCTTCCTGACCTCCTTTTGTTTGTCCCCAGGAGTGTAGAGGAAGTTGAGGCAAGGGTGGCCTGGCTTATGGGATGGGCAACTGTGCTCATGGCCACTGTGCCAGCAAAGGGCTGGCGCTGACCAGAAGTCTTCTTGTGCGTGAGCCTTTCGGCTCATGTGGCCTCCCAGAGGGAGCTGTGGGCTCTGACCAGGGACGAGAGCAGACAGCTGTAGGAGGCCCCGGCCAGGGCTGAGCCTAGCAGGTGCTTTTGACAGCTAGGAAAGTATTGGTCTGGGAATCCCCCTGACTGGGGGAAATCACAGAAATTAGAGACAGAAAAAGCCTATTAGTCAATTCCCTTGCCAAGGATAAATTGATCCCTAGTGTGTATTCCTGGCTCCCTGTCCACTCCAGTTAGTTATGTCTCTGTCAACGTGGAGGGAGAGAGAAACTTGGGCTGTGGAACAAAACACTCAGGACACTAAGCTGGTTAAGATACTGGGAAGAAGAAAAGAGCATTAAATAAAAAGTAATGGGTTTGGAGAAGAGTAAGAACAGTAGACTTGTTTTCCCTTAAGGATTGAAGAGTTGAATAGAGGTAGGAAACTCCGTGACAGGTTCTGTGGCTGTTGTTTTCTTAACGAAGAGCTGGGTTTTATTTCTTCCAAAGGGAAGAAATGGTCTTGCTCATATTTTCCTCATTTTATACTAATAAGTAAAGGTAATGAGTGAATATTTTTTGACATTGAAAGAATTAAAATATGCATTTTGGTTTTGGAGTTAATGATAGCGGAGAAACCTCCTAGGATGATGCTGTGATAGAATTTATTGGAGAGGGACTTGTACGGTAGTTTGTTAAATTTGTGGATTTGATTGACTATTTATAGCCATTAAGAGAGCCAAAGGATGTTGTTGCTAAAGATAAGAGCCAATTGAGATGCAAGTAGAAAGTGAGCACTGAATTGGTTCTTGTTTGCTTAAGTCATTTTCTTCATCATTTATAAGAAGAAAAAAGGAGCTAATTCTCAAAGAAACCAGGCATTAGTAATTTCTCTTGATTTTAATCACATCGAACTAGATGACTGATTCATGGAATTGACTTTAATTTCTGATATTTTGTCATTACTGGATGTTTTTTTTGGATATTTTCAAATTTGTACCCAGGTATTCTGTTGCATATCTCATATTCAAAATAGCTCAGCTGTGCAGTGTCATTCCCAGCCAACCTAAGCCCCCTTCTCATTGACATGGCGGGGCAAAGGTCCATTCCAGAAAGTATTTAGAGAACCATGGGCTAAATAGCCTCGGCCTTAAGGTCTTATTTTGTTTTTTTTTACTTGTAATATATTCATTTTCCAAACTCTTCATGGTGGCACTGACTCCTACTGCTGGCCCCTTAGTAGGTTCAGTCCTTGGTGCCCAGGCTGCCTCCCAGATGCCAGACCACTGTGTCATGATGTGGGCTTGATCCTTCAGACACATCAACTCTGGACATCAAAAGGCAAGCAGAAGTTAAAGCCAGGTCCCCAAATTCATCTGATCTTTAAAAACTTCTTTTTATAAACCCAATTGTCTTGATCACACTTTGTGGCAGGTGAGCTGATCCTCTTTGGGTTAGCTGATGCCGGTCCCAGGTGACCCCTGATTTTCAGGCTGAACCCTCCAGCAGACCAATCACCTTTGCTATGGTTCTTCCTGTTGCAGTTCCTCATCGGGGGTCCAGGGACTGGGACCAACGACTCCTTGGTATTGTTTAAGAAAACTTTGTTCTGACATGGGTTACAATAGTAAAGAAGACTTTATTCAGGACTGTTGCAATTGGTGTCAGACCTTTTGTGATAGGGGAGAGAGATGAGGCTTAACTCTAAATACAACAAGGACAAGTGGGTATTGATAGCCAAAGAGCAGGCTGTGGAGAGGGCAGAGGATGGAAAATTACTGAGAAGAGACATCAGGGGTCGGGGAGATTCTGGCTACACTAACTCAACAGGATTCTTGCTACAGGCCCATCAAAGGTGGAGGATGAGGAATTTGATCAATGTGGAGGGTGGGGGATTCTCCCTAAATAGACTTCACAGGCTTCTTGGTAAAACCAAGATATGCAGGCCCAGCAAGGGGAGTGGGCTGGGACATGGTGAATGAGGCACACACCTCGTCAAAAAGAGGACTTAGAGGAGCCTGGCTAAAGTCTGGCCAAGGAGAGAGTCTTTGTCAGTGTGACAGGCAGCAGTTTTGTCCTAAAAATACATATAAACAATTCAGCTGGCTCTGCCAGTGCTGTGGCCGTATTTCCGTGCATAGGTGGCGTGTGCCGCTGAGTTCACTGCCATCTCTCCCTCGGTGATCAGTGTTGCTTTGGCATATGCCCTTTGCCTGGGAAGTCCAGGGCCTGGGAAGTCTGGCCTTCAGATTTTACTCAAGACAGACTCTGTGTAAGGGAAGGGATCTGAGAAAAGCCCTTGGAAAAACAGCATAATAATGACGTTCATATCCTTCACACTCACCCTGCAAAGTAGATTTTATCACATGAAGAAACATATACTACTCACATGTGACATTTTATTCAGAGCCAAAATTATAAAGGAAAGGAGTTAATGTGTTTATACTTAGAAAAATTGGCCAAGTTTTCTTTGCAAATGTCTTGTGCAGTTCAGTTTTTTTTTCTTTTTCCCTTGAATGTCCAAACTGTTCTTCATTTAGTACCATTCCTTCGAAAGAAAATTGCAAAGTAAATGCGGGTAGGTGTCAATGAAGGATTTTAGTATGGTTGTTTACAAACAAAGAAATGCATTTGTTGTATTTATTGCCCCCCAAATAATCTGTACTAAAGTAGCCCTTGAACAAGCTAGAGAATAAGCAGAATCAGTGTGCTGTTTTAGTTCCTCTCCATTGGCTTTTAAAAACACCACCGATATTGAAATATTTGTGTTTCCTTTGCTGTGGTGCCAGCAACATAACAGATGAGAAGAGAGATATTCACTGTTCTCCAAAAATACAACTTAGCCTCTTCCTGCAATTTGAGCCTCCACGCTGCAGCCTTCCCTCGTCTCTGTGATTTCCTGCTTTCTCCTGCCTCTCATTACTCTTCCCTTTTTCAGACTCCTTTCATGCCTCTTCTCTTTCTTCAGTCCCCTTTATTCCCTCTTGCCCACATTCCACATTTCTATTCAACCCCCCTCTTTATTTGGCTACAAGTGCTTAAAACTAATATTAAGTCTTGGAGCTGAATAAGCCCCTTCTCCTCCAAAACAGTTTTACAGATTTTCTTTCGACAGAGTCAGCCTTCTGGCCTCCGTGCTAGGGAATTTAAAAGATAGATTGACAACCCCAAAGAGAAGAGCTTAATAATCAGCGTAGCAAACTGCTCTCCAACGTTAAGGCTCATTTTTGCATGCATTACGTCTGCCACTGCGGTAAGCACAAACACATCATCAGGCATCCCAGAAAGAAAACTCCTTCTGTTTGTCAGAATTAAATTTAGAATTTATCTGAACATTAAATAAAGAGAATGTTGAGTTGAGGCTGTGTAATTGTCCAAGCTAGGAATCTTAAAAGGTAAATCTGGCAAAAGGAAGTTTTATTGTGCATCTTATAAAGATGACAAATTACTATTACTCTATTTAACAAAAATCCATTATGATATTTGGTAGGGGCTTTGTTAAAAGATCTTTTAAAAATAAATGGGAAGGCCAGGCAAGGTGGCTCACGCCTATAATCCTAGCACTCTGGGAGGTCGAGGCAGGCAGATTGCTCGAGTTCAGGAGTTCAAAACCAGCCTGAGCAAGAGCAAGACCCCGTCTCTACTATAAATAGAAAGAAATTAATTGGCCAAATAATATATATAGAAAAAAAATTAGCTGGGCATGGTGACACATGCCTGTAGTTCCAGCTACTCGGGAGGCTGAGGCAGGAGGATTGCTTGAGCCCAGGAGTTTGAGGTTGCTGTGAGCTAGGCTGACGCCATGGCACTCACTCTAGCCTGGGCAACAAAGCAAGACTCTGTCTCAAAAAAATAAAATAAAATAAAACAAAATAAAATAAAATAAATGGGAAAAAAAGTAAATGGGAAGTGAAATGGTAAAAAAAAATTGATATTTTTATAAATTTGTGTGCCTGTCTCTGCCTCTCATCTAAATTATCTCAACAAGAAACTGATGTAAATTGAGAATTTCTTAAAATTATTGATAAATGACAGCTGTGCCTTTAAATTATTATATGAGATAGAGTTTTTTCCTCTTAGAGGTATAAAATGTTAATTTTCATATTATTTTCAATGACATTCTTATAAAATAACTAATCTGGTATACAAACTGCATTTTAAAAATTATGTCACTTTTGATTCCATACCTAGAAAAATCAGTATTTACCTTAAAGAAAACTTTACCAAGAATATTATAAATTAATATTACTTTATAAAATGTCATAAGCCCCAAGATCTCCATGTTTATTGACTTAGAATGTAAGAAAGAGGAGGTGGATAAAGAATAGAACAGTGAGTTACTGTTTGGAGAAAATCCATCATGCAATCAATTAGAATTCTCAAAAGTATCTTTGTTACTTTTATTTATAAATTTTAGTAAACATGGCACAGTATGATTTGGAACTCTAATAATTGCAAATAGTTAATAACTTACCAGAAGAATAGGTTCCCACAAAAGGAACTCTCACAAGAAAGTCTGGGTATTGTTAACAAAGAAAGGATAGAAGTTTTTCCTTTTAGTATTGCTGAATTGTTTGTGTTTTGAAGAGAAGGAATGGTGTATAAAATAGGACTGTAAGTTCTCTAAAGGATAATGATTGCAAGAAACAAAGCAACAAACAAAAACAGTAATTCATTCTTGGTCTGGGATTTTCTCCTTCTCTATGGTTAAGCAAATATGTAAACACGTTATCTATTTGCCTCTAATGGAGACTCAGCTTTTACAAACTATGAAGAGCATATTCAGTCTTGGGAATTACCGTGCTTTCAACCATCTGGGGATCTTGGATTGCCTTTTCTTTTCTCTCTAGCTACCTTTTCCTCAGTTCAGAGTTCTGCCACTGCCTCTCAGAAATCCAGGAACCACTTCCTATTGGTCTCAATAACTTAACAATCCCTTCTGTGATGTTATTTTCCTGAAAAACAGTCTTATGATGATGATGATAATAATAATAATGTAATAAACATTTATTTAATGTATAAACACTTTGAGCAGCTTCTATGCACCAGGCTATGTGCATCTTTTTATGGTTATCTTGTTTAATCCTTAAAAACGATTTTATGACTTGTGTTTGAGTACCCACATTTAATGGGTACAGATTGGAAGCTTGAACGGGTTAGGTGCTTTGCAGGAGGTTACACGGCAACTTTTAGCTATTCTTTGTTTGCTCACACTGTAAATGTAAAATGCTCTATCTGACTTTTCAAACATCTACAAAATCTACACCTATCCTACTTACTTAGCAACACACTTATTGTTTTCAATGTATTTTTTTTTTCTGGGACATTTGGTAGAAGATTAACTTCCTAGCACATCTGGAAATTTGCTATTACTTTGGTGTATTATCATGCTTTCGAATCTCAAGTTTAGATCATAAAGGAAATTGGATGTGAAACTCTCTAGCCACCCCAATTTCTCAAAAACATTTATCTGTATCACAACCCCAGAGACCCATTTTGAAAGAGTTAGCAATCTATGACCAAAAGCTGTGGGCCCTGCAACGAGAGCGGGCTGATACCAGCACCAAGATAGAGGGAGAGGATGCTCTAGGTACAGGTGGCTTGTAGACCTTCCTTGGCACTGCCAGCCCCTCGTCAGTGTTATTAACTGGTCCCTTTCATAACTGAATTTTCAAACATAAATTATATGGTAACATCCCTATAGAAATGTCTGAAGTCATAAATGCAGAAGGAAGGAAGATGCTGTTCTCAATACATCCCACATCATTAACATGTCAAATCTCTTTTCTCTTTTAAATGAAACTGGGATGTTTTCCAACTTTTCATCCTGATTGTAAGTATAGCTGCCTGTGTTGGGGAGGGAGGCATAGATGAAAGTACTAGTTTTATGTTTTGACTAATCGGATCTTCCCCCCTACACCAGCTGCCCTTCCCACCTGTCCTCCAAACTCTCTGCTCGGAGAATACACAGTCGTGAGACTTATCAAAGCCAGACCGCTGTTGTAGCCATTTCAGCAAAATGAGCCAATTTGGGTTTGGTAGATGGAAAAAAAAAAGGTTAAGGAACTATGCCCAGGCCATAGAAATTAGACTTCAAAACAGAGCTAAAGTAATTTTGAAACCATTTTACCTGTCGGGGAAAAAAATTACATATAATAACTTTAAGAATTAGTCATTTTAGCTTAGTGGATGTGGCACAAAGAAGTCTGAAATTTAACTATCTAACAGGGAATATGACAAAGTAGAAATCTGTCTAACTGCGTATCATATTTTAAACAAGTCACCAACGTCAATTAAGTTACTTCTGTGCAAGCGCAAAGCTGCAGTTCCAAAGCTGCATTCAGTAGATGATGCTTTTTAAAAGGTCATTTTACGAAGCATCAGATAGATCCTTTGAGGGTGCCCGTCGCCCACCTCCCTCAGTTTGGTTTTATGTTTCATTGACTGTATTAGCATTAAACTTTTTAAGAGTGGCAGGCTGCAGGAAGGGGATCCCAGGTGGGCCGTGGGATCTGCAGGGCCAGCTGCTCCTTAGCTCAGATAATTCTTCTTTTGGAGATTTACAGATCCGTTTGCATGTGACAGACCGTGGCAAGTCTTCGGACTGCCCAGTCCTGATGTCTTGAAGGAGAGCAGCTTAATAATTTATTAACTAAAACATTTCCTCTGGGCTTTATCTGTGTGATGCTGTCGAGTCACAGAACATTATAAATATGAAGAACTTAGCAGAAACACATTCTTTAAGAGAGCTCTGGCCTTTTTGTTGTGGTGGTTGTCGAGGACTCCTCTGAGAGCTCCCGTTGGTTTACCTGGGTGGAAACCAGCAGAAAATGTTCAGCTTCTCATTGCAATATCAGTTTGAGTTTGCTAACAAGATGCCCTAATCTGCAAGATCGTTAGCAATGTCATGGCAGTAAAACGTGGTTACGGTATGTTTCAAGACATTGCCAAGTTGTCTGTGCGCTCCAGTGACGTGAGCTGCTTATGGTCTCCTGCCTCTTGTGCCTTCACCCGTGTGGCTCCTTCAGCCTGAAGCATGGTACCGTCTGTTCCCTTGTTTCTACCCTGCAACAGCTTGTCCCTGTTTGTAGATGATCTGCAGTGACTTTTTTCTGCGAGGCTTTTATCCATCCTCTTCAAAATGGATATTGCTTCTGCCTTCTCCGACTCATTTTTGATACTTACATTTACTCTGTATGATGACTACTGTTGACTTTTACCCGGTGCAGGGCCACAGTGCCATGACATCCACTGCTGGGTGATGCTGGGTATCCCCAGATAGCCCAGCGCAGTCCTGCACATGGGAGATGCTCATCCTTTTAATAGACTAGCTGTTCATTCTAAGCCCTAATCCCTCCATCCCATGTTTCTTGTCCCTTTCTGAATTGCATATAATTATTTAATAATGTTTTCAACTTTTCGTAAACTTTTCTTAGCACAGAAAACAAATTACTTTTAGAGACTTCTATGTTAGACTAACATTAAAAATAATACCTGCCTTTGTGAGCTGTTCTGCAGCTCACAGAGTATTTTCATATATATGTTACTTGACCCTCCTGTGAAGCTGATGAACATGCCCATAACAAAGAAGGTGGGAATCTCCTTCGAATGGGAAACTAAGGCCCGGAGAAGTTAATTAACTTGTACAAAGTTGCATATCTAGTAAATTTCAGAGGTTAAAACCAAACCCAGATGTTCTAAGGATTCCCATAGGATTCATTGTGTGGATTTGCATTTTTTTCATCACACAGTTTTTGAGTGCCCACGGTTAGGGCCTGAATAGGAACAAATAAGACAGTCATGGGCCCCTGCTTGTAGGAGGCCTGTGTCATAATTACATAGATGCATAGCTATTAGAAATGGTGAAACAACCATATCTCCTCAATACCTGGACTACTACACAATTAAAAGGCAACATTCATTTATTTCAACTGAGCAGATTCAATAAATATAATGGCATTTAATGATTATTCAGATGCTTGTAGCATCTTTTATTCAAAGGTCAATTCCAATGCTCTGTATAGGCTGTTTACTGTGTTTATGGATGGCAGAGATAATAGGAGACTTTATACATGGAAGAAACAATCGGCACTGCCCTACATACAGTTGGCACTTAAAAATGTTTATTGACTAACTCCATGGTACTTTCCCTCATGTTTCTGAATTCATCCTTTTTGCAGTTGACTTCTTCCTCAAGAAAAGGGACAAAACAATGACTTCCGAAGTACAATTGAGAAAGAGGGCATAATATTTCCTTTAAAGCAATTTTAGGCATAAGCTGAACAAATTGCTCAAATGTTTTGCTCCTTAATTTTTAAAGGGATGCTCCAGAGAATGGAATCTGAGTAGAGTTTTCCCTGTTTTTAGTTAACTTTACTTATAATTCAACTAAAAGTATTCTCAAGTTACTGATATACCAAATTGGATGGGCTGTTTTATCTATTATATTCTTTTATATCACGTGGAAAAAAAATCGTATTTTCAGTACAAGGGCTATGGGATTTAAACAGTTAAGGGTAATTCCTCCTCAAGGCTACTTTATGGTGTTGGAACCACCTGCTCTACTGTACAGAGCTGAGGCAATTAATAAGAGGCATTAACACGTCTGGTATCACCCGGGAGAGGGAAACCGAAGTCTGTTGAATAGCTGTCACTGTGAACCACTGAATGTTGAGTCACTCACCATTCTTCACTTTGCCACCCAGCTTGCAAGCACTGCCACAAGATGCAATAAAAGGTAAGCTCACACGCCAGCGTAACTTTAATGGGTTTAATTACATGGAACTTGAAATATGTATTTGGCTGCGTGGTACATCCAGCCACCAATCCATAACTCGAATTTCTGGGAAAGCAGAGCCCGTGCTCAGGAGAGAGATGGGAATTAGAAACACAGACTTGGGATGAAAGATGAGGCCCTGGAGCCGTGAGTTACTGTCTTGGGGAGAGCATGGGAGGGAGACCGAGGGCGGAGCCGCCAGGCCCAGCTGAACGCCTCCACTCGGGGTGGGGCTGGAAGTAGATAAGGAGAGAGATGAGTGGTGGTAAAGAAATGGGGACAGGCTAAAGAGAGTACATCCTCACACAAATGAAGGGAGACATAAATTTCTTGGGGCAGTGGGTCTTTGGGTTGCAGGGATAAGTGAGGGATCACTGAGAAACCAGAAGACACTGTCTTGGCTATTTTTTAATGAAGTTTAATGGTGGGTAAGAAGAGCTCTTTAGGGTACAAAATTGAAAGGATGAGAACTAAATAAGGATAGAAATTTATTTTTTTAAGGATTAGTGAGATTTGTGAGTATCTATATAGGCTGAAGTCAAAGACCCAACAGGGAAAGAAAAAGTAAATGGCAATTTGTCTTAGTGGAATGGAAGATACCATCAGAGCATTTCCTCTTAATGAGATGCATTTCCATCACCATCTATGTAGCACATCATTAAAAATAACTAACAGAAAACGTCTTTTTAAATGACACATTATTTTACTTAAATCTTTACATCTGAATCCTGTTCCTGCTTATTTTCCTGCACTTGTTGACAAGTCATTAGGAAAAAGAGTGTTTGGTTCAATATCACTTGTCATCTAAGAGACCTGTCTGGTTTAAATAAAACTTGATGGATTAATACTAGTTAAAAAACAAAAGGCAAAATGCTATGAGTGGTTCCGCATCTAATCACAAGTCATAATGTATGCATCTTTAGACATACATAGAAGTAAAGTAAAAAGTAGGAGAGGAATAACAGAAAACTAGAGTGTTAAAGAAAATGAGATGGTTAGAAATGTACGCTAAGAGCATATAATCAGAATATAGAAATGATCATTCCACAGGTCTAATTTATCTGACATATATATGCTGCCAAAAGATAATTTTTCATCTTAGAATTGCATAATAAACACAATAATTAAATTACACAGAGTAGACATTGACAGACGTAGCTAATGGACTTTGGAGTTAGCATTTTTAAGATACAGGATTCCTTTTACGTGATCCCTTGCATTGATATTATTTTTAAATACCATCTAATATCCTGTTATGGATTTTTTTAGTAGACTGCTTAACAAAATGTCACCAATCCATGAGAGTTGGCAGGAAGTCAATGACACTTTATCACAGAGGATTGCTAGCATGTTCATAATAATAATGATACCTCTAATATGCATTAACAGTTTCCTTCCATATCTCAAAACTGTTGAGAAACTATTGGACATCAGATTCCAACTGAAACGTGGCCAACTTGATAGTATGACATACCAGCCATTTAGAGCTCCCTGACCAGAAACCATGCCCTAGGGCAGAGAACAATTATCATCTTACAGTTGCAATCCCAGGGAAGAATAGTTCATAGGGAGCACATGTTGATTTAAAATGAAATTTAATAATAGACTAAAATAAACATCACTCTTGAGCTGTTTGAAAACCTAGAGTAGTTATTAGGAAAGTATCTGCAAGAGCTGTGCTTGGCCTGTAACTTCTTGTGGAACAACCCACTGGTTTCTCTTGCTGCCTGATTCATGTTTATATTTATTTCCCTGGAGAAGAAATCTGAGAATTTGTTTTTAATTATAGGAACTTTATTAGCAAAGAAAAGAGCCACATTTACCTATTCGCCCTCCAAGTATGAAAGAAAAACTAATCTTACACAGTTAAAATATACATGCATACAGAAGCAAAAGTTATACGAGTTAGTATTGACCATATATACATTGGGTTGACCCCACTTAACATGTGAAAAAAATTAGATTACACACTGAAGTGATGTGCTAATAAGCAATGAACCAATGAATCGGGGTGGAGCTTATCCTTTTAAGAACTGAAGTGTGGTTTTATTGCATTTGAGACCAGTACAATTTCAAAGAATTCTATGTATGCTCTGAGGCACAAAGTTCTAAATCTTTGTTTTAATCATTTATGTATTTTATTTTCATAGACATTGAATTATTTTATGTCATCCTTTCCATGGTTGTTTGAAAATGTAGTCTAGAGAATCAGATTGATTTTTAATTATGAGTTCTTGATTTTAGACTTCAGATAAACGAAATTGAACCAGAATATTCTTAAAACATAAACAATGGATTGTCTAAATTCCCAGCTCTCATTTCAAGTATTTGCTAATGTGGCATTGATCAATCTACAATTCCCAGACTGAGAAGAAGTGATAGGAATATTGGATAAAAAATGCCGCACAGGCCAGAAAGATAAATTGTTTGGGTTGTCTTTTTGCAAGTTTGAGGTCACGATTCATTCATCTTGTTACTTTGCTATATCCCTTTAGTGGCTTCAATTGCAGGATTAAATATTGAATGGTGGCAGATCATTCAATATATAGGCTCTCATAGTTTGGCATTAGAAGGCTTTTCATGCTTAAAATGGAACTGTGTGCGCACAGAATGCCAAAGATAATCGTGCTGATGATCTAGTCTGTGAGATTAATCCCTCAACAATATTATCAGACAATTCTTAACACATTGATTTGTCCCTGATATGACACTTCTGAAACAAATGGATACACTAAGCATTTTAGGAATAGCATTGAGCCTCCTATACAGCCTGGCTCTTGCAGAAAATTAACCCATTAGGAGATTTGGCTAGAAATTTCCAACACATTATCACAACCCATGTTTAGTACCACAAAAATAAAAGTAAATTTTAAAAGAGTCAAAATGCTTTTTAGGAGTACTAATTAATAAGGATTTAAAAATAAAAATCATTTGGAGTAAAATTTGCCCTTAAGGCTAAAATATGCAGAATGAAAGTACTAAATTAATATGCTATCTAATAAGTCTAATTAGACCAAGAATATCCAACCCTTCCTTTTAGCCTCAGATATTATTTTTAAAATACTTAGTTTAATTGTTGCTCTCCTTATGCATTTTGGGGGTTGCTTACATACTGAGCCCATTAGAAAGAAAATGAAAACATTAAAGGTTAAAAATTCATTATTTAGCCAAGAGACCCAAGAGGCTTGAAGGATAAATGCATACGCTTTTGAAAAATAAAAATGTTTTATTTATAAAACATAAAAATTAAAGTTTGACAAGGACCAGGAGGTCATTCAGTTCCCCTCTCTCTGCCTGTGCGGAATTATTTTATTTCACATTTGTCTGGATAGTCTGAAATGCCCCAGATGATAATTTTTCACTCCTCTCTGAAGTTGCTAAAATCCAGAAGTTCTTCAAGATCAAGTTGTTTTGGGGTGGTTAGGAGAGAGAGAGATTTTCCCTGAAATTTTCTTTTCTTAAAACCAGCCCATTCATGCTCCCCAAATTTTTATTTTAAATAATTATAATAATTCCATTTTACAGTATGAACAGTTATCATATTTTTTTCTCAACCTAAGCATATTCAGATTTTTTTCATTTTCCCATAAGTTATTTATTCTATTCCTTTTATCACCTGGATTTATCTCTGGCTTTCTTCCAATTTGTCCAGGTCTTCATGGAATGTGGGGGTCTAAGGAAAGTTTCACCATTAAGATAAAGCCTGGTATTTTTAGAGGTAGTGTAAGAATACGGTATTTGGAGTCAGCCCTGAGTTTGAATTCTATGTCTTCCACTTACAGCTGTGAGACTTTCATCTACTTATTAAAATCCTCTGCACCTCTCTTTCTTTATGTATAAAGGTGGAATGTAGCTAACAGTATCTACTTCACAGGATAGTTGTGATTCTGAAATAAAGTCACAGTGGCTACCACAAGGTAAGCAAGCAGAAATAGCTATTTTTATTATTATGGTGCAATTCTTCATTGACATGTTATAAATTATTTCAGATGGATATGGAGACCTTTTGTTTTGATCTTCTCTAAATAAAAGAGATTTTGTATTTGTCTACGACTTCTTTTGAAGCCAACCAGGTTTAGGTTGGATTTTATAAAAGAAATCTGTACCCCCATAATATGCCGAAATTAAAAAAAAAAAAAGAAAAGACAACAAGCCAATACTGTACAAAGAATAAAAAAAAAATAAAAGTAAAAAAAAAAATAAAATTTTTGTCTCACAAAAAAAAAGAAAGAAACAAATCCTCCCAGTCAATGTACCAATGAGAAACTATGAGATGAACAATAAAGGCCTCCTGGAATCACACATATAATCAAATATAATTGCTGACATCATTGTGTTATAAATTAGAAATGGAAGCGTCAACTGTATAAAAAGGGAGAAAACCTATTGGGAGTTGGACACGGCGGAGACTCTGGCTCAATATGAGAAACAAAGTGTGAGCAGTCTGAAGACAAATGGGAAAATTGTTTTTTAAAATTTAAAAACTATCAAATAAGAGGTCATGGGGAGGGAGCAAACAAGGCAGTGAGTGGAGAGTCTAGGGGTAGACAACATAATTGAGCGCTTACTGTGTGCCAGAGACCAAGGAAGCATGTGTATGACCCTACGGTGATCGTTTTTTCTCCGCTTTATAGATGCATCGTCCAAGGCTGGGAAGCTTAGACCCCCTCGCCGAGGAGCGGGCATTCAAACACAGGCATTCCTCCCGACAGCCTGCGCTGCACCAGTGGTTCTCAAACTTCAAGCCTCATAAAATCACCTGGAGGGACGAGGTTTAAAGCAGATTGCTGGGCCCCATCCCCCAAGTCTCTGACTGTAGCCTGGGGTGGGGCCCGAGTATTTGCTGCTGCTGCGGATCTGGGAATACAGTGGGAGAACCACTGCTCCCAACAGCCGTGCTCTGCTGCTTCCGTGCTGCGGCTTAGTAGTGGCCAAAGGCAGCCACAGGCCAAGCCCAGCTGTGATTTCAGCAGGCTCTTAATGTGGCAAGCCACGCGGGCGGGCTTTAGTTCTTTGTTTTAAGGAAGGCCGGCATTTAATACTAGAGAATAATGTTAGTTCTAAAAGTCCTAGAGAAACTGGTGCCCTGGACAGCCTATGAAAGTGGAAATGCAAACAAGGAAACTCCAGTTACGAGGACGCTGTGTCTCAGGAGCGAGGTAGAAGCCGGTTCGCTATGAAGTGCAACACAAGGTTGGATCTAGCAGGGAGGGCGCTTGGTGCTGAATCCTTTCCGTGTTAAACTTGAGCACAGTAAGTCCCTTTTGACTAGGGGTAGGATTGGTTCCAGATCCTAGACAGGCATTAGGCTATGAATCATATGCCTGCGGCTCTGAGGAGAAACAGAACTCGGGGACAGGGATGGGAACAGCCGCACACGTGCACCCTGCACCTCTCCTGGGGTTTTGTGGTTGCTGAGCAATCACCACAGCGTCTTCTCTGTGTAGTCCCCTCTCTCCGTGGGGCTATTATATACACAACACGAGTAGAAGTTTAGTGTTTGTTGACTAACTGCCCAGTCTGTATTAGCTGACTTAAACTTGATGCAGTATGAGAGAAGGATCAAAGAAAAATGAAAAGCGCCTCATAGTTACGTCCTTCTAACTAGGCTGAGTTCCTAGGAATGAGCCACATACAAACAGAAGTTGAATAAAATCGTATCTACATCCTTGATTGGCAATGACTTGGCATGTGGTTATTTATAGGCATGGAAAGTGGGAGGAAAGGTAAAGTGTTACATTTCAGTTTTTATTTAGGTGATAGCCACTTGGCCAACCTGATACAGGTTTGTTTCTAGAGCATAAAAAGAAATCATTACATTAGCATGAGAAAACATTTGGCAAGGTTTGTTTAAAGCTGGCAACACCTTGGGTTCTATAAGTCAGGAGACTTGACCTACCTTTTGGGAGTTAAAATGGATAATTGTCAACTCTTCAGTTCAATTCATTTCAGTTCAGTTCAGTTCAATTCACTCAACATAATCCAGCAAGTATGTATTGATTGCCTACTTATGTTTACACTATGCACAGTCCTGAACTTGGCCTTGTGATGGATAAGAGGGGGCTCTCTCCGCCTGGTGAGGTGCCCTGTGCACTTTAGGAAGAACATTTCAGCTTTCACATGCATTCACTAATAAGCTTATAAATCATTGCATATAACCCATAATATCTATGTGATACATAAAGGAATTAGTAGATCTCAAATGCCCAATTCACACCTTGGTTAGAATATGAGTTATGTAAGGGTAAATGTTTTTGGTAAAATATTTGGATAGGAATGAGTGCAGACACTGTATTAGAATAATTAAGTGGTACATTTTTTTTCATCTTTAAAATATCCAAGACTTTATTTCTTCATAGAACTTTCTAGCTGAATTCTCAACATGTTAACTGTTTCCTTATAGTGAAAGCAATTGAGCAGAAGCTGTTAACACAGGTTCCCTTTGAATTGGTATGCTATGACAGTTACTAGTGCACTTACCTGGTGCAATTTGTTTACAGTTATGTATTTTTGTATGTGAAAATTAGCCATGAATTTTTTTTTCATCAGTGATTAGTGATATTTCAACTACCCTGGTCAGAAGAAGATTTTTCGATTCCACTTGCTCCTATAGACTAAGACAAAACAAGTTTTCCCCTGCAATCTCTGTATTATGCCATGGCCCATTTGAGCTGCACAACACACTACTTGTTCAGTTTTTGTTATAACCTTCATAGAAGATGAAAAATGTACCCCAAACTGCTATGCAATAAGATCATTGCTCGCCTGCCAGTTTGCAGTTTTATATACAACATGTTATTGTTGTGAGAGTGAAGTTTATGGCAAGTGGGTCTCTGGCAGTCTGTCACTTCACCTGACTCCAGTAAAAGGGTCTCCAGGTAGGCTGTGTTTGCAACTATTGTAAATATCCCTACCTTTGTAGCATTTTGGTGGTGAAATTTATGAATTAACCAGCATTCCTTCTTTGCTATTTTAAAAACTGAAGTTTCATTTCAAAGACCATTACCTATTTTACTTGTGTGTCTTGGGGAAAGAGGAGACAGCTGTTAAGATATTGAAAATATTTTCTTTTATTTTCTGTCTCAATTTTTTTTTTGTTATACTTTAGAGACCTTATGTAATGTTTAATGTTTCAATTTACTGTATGCATTTTCAGCTTTAGTATTTGTCATCTTGTTCCAATTTAATGAAAGCTTATTTGGCTATGGTTTTCATTGGAAAGCAGAACACACGTACAACTTTCAGCAATAATATATATTTTTCCTTTTCTTTGGATTTGAACAGCCTTCTAAAATTTTCTCTACTGAAATTCTGGCAGAGTTATTTCTTCAACATTTGGCTGAGGGTTTGGAATGTTTTAAACATTTGAAGTGCCTGGGATCAATTACTGTAACCTAAAATGGATAACCTTTAAGACACAAAGCTCATGTTTTTCTTAATCATCTCATTACATGACATTTTTCTGTTTGTATATCGATAAAACACTGTATGTTGGCTAAATAAGGCTCATTTCATTTATTTCCAAGTACTGTTGATATTGTAAAGCGAGCATATTACATATAACATTAAAGTTATTTTTAAGATATAACATCTTTGTGGATGAGAAAAATAAAATTCAGAAGATGGATAAACTTGAAACAATTTAGCAGCCTAACAAAGTATAATAAATAGGAAAATCATGTATTTGAAATGAATCTCTTAAAAAAGTTCACAATGCAAACATGTTTTTGAAGCTCTGTTTTTCTAATTAAGAGAGCTCCAAGAGTTTTCTTATTCATTCTCACTAGGGTTCCTTCGTTACAGAAAGTTTTTTTTTTCCCCACTATAAAATCACTGCTTCCTCTGAGAGATATTTTCTTAGAAGGGGTTATGTAGTAATATCCTGTTATTTTTATTTATCAGGTTAATTTAGGGCTCACATTACAGTTTGAGGGTAGAAAGAAAGCCAGCATTACCAGCCTCAAGATTTGACTTTTGATAAATAGAAATGTGGAGCAACCCTGTGCTGATGGTACATAGCGGATGTGACCCATGACAGGCAGACGGCTATAGCGTTGGAGAGAAATATTACAGCCAGAGCGTTCCTGCTTCTGCTCCAGTGGGCTCAGAATCCATTAACAGGGTCCTCTCTCAGCTTGGAGGTTTTTTTTTACTGATGATGGATTAGTGATAAACTCATATGCAAGTTATTCCAGAGTTCCTCGGAGACCTTAGATTTTCATGAATGAAAAGGTCATTTGTAAATTTTCTACATTCTTTCATTATTTTTCCCATGAAAGCAGATTGCTTTGCACGATTTTACATTGCTGTATTTTCTTTGAAATAATGGATAGCATTTGTCCAATTTTAATGTCCTAATTATTTATTTGGTGGTTTGGAGAGACTGTTCTTTCATGAAATACATTATACTTAGTAAAGAGAGAACTGAGAGTAAAGTTGAAATCATTCCATAAAATACAAGCTAAGACTTTCATGAAGCCAGACGTCTCCTTGCTCATCTTGTCCTAAATGACTTTTCATAGAAGGCCAAACTTTGTACCAGATGTGTGGTATTTTATAATAATTACACGGTGCAAGCCTTCAGTCATTTTCCACGGAGACCGTTCAACATCTGTTTTGTCAAAATGCTTTTCACATTTTTTTTTCAGGGCCACAGATGAGTAAGAATATTAAGTGAGACATTGTGTCACTTATTTTATTATTTTATTGTGAGAATTTCTTTTGCATTTATCTGTTAAAAATGACTACAGACCTAAAGATTTCCTTTAATGACTGAACATAATAATAGAGTTGGTTTCTTTCATATTTCAGGGTAAAAATTTTAAAGGCATCCATTTAACTTTTACACTTATTGTTTTCTTTATTCAGTTACCCACTAGAGTTCCAAATACTGATGAAAACGTCATAAAGAATAGATAAGGAAATGGATGGGAAAGGGATGGCATTGTCTGTTATTTTCATTGCTGCATGGAGACCACTTTATCTATTTACCACCCCACTTCACTATTCATCTTCCTATCTGTGCTAAACAGAATTTATGGATATTGATTAAAAAAGACAAATGGTCAGAGGTCATAAATGGAACCAATACCAGAACCTTGTGACAACGTGAAAACTGGTTCTTATTCACCTGTTGGCTTCTCAAAGCGGCAGGAAGGGTCATTTGGTAACTGCCCTTAGCCCAGGGGATGGGCAGGTCTCCAACTCTTAACTCAGTAGTTGCTCACAACACTCACTTCGTTGGAATACTAAAATGCATGGGTCCTTTCTTTTGCTCTTCTTGAACATTCCATTCAAAACTATAGAAGGAAAGACCTTAATTTTAGTTATTTCTAACTTAACGGGCAAAATAGAATGTTTGGAAAAATGTGTACTCTCTCAATGACTTGCACAGTTGTTCCACATGCCTCAAAACCTTGTATACTAGCTGGCTGTTACCACAGTAAAAACAAGGTCAGCACAGCTCTTCAAAACACTGTGCTTTTGCACTGATGTCAGTACAGTAGTCGGTTTTCTGGGCCAATGTAGACATAACCAGCCATGAAAATAAACATGTGCACATCCATGGCCTAAAATAAATCAAAGTGGACATAATGAAAATTTTCCAGTGAGCTTAAAAGAAAATTTAATATACTTGACTTTCTTTTTTTTTTTGAAGGGTAAAGGGGTTGGTTTGGTTTTCATTGGAATTTTTATGTGGGTAAAACTTCCTGTTTGCTGCACTTGCCTAGGATTTTCTTATCCCACAATTACGATGTGAACAAAGAGATGGGAGAGAAATTATATTAATACATTTTCGTGGATCAAATGAATGTTTCATGGGACAATTCAAATGTTTGTAAACTATGTATGATGTTTGAATATAATTTCAAAGACAACTAAGCCCTGAAATAGGAAATGTGTTTAAAACATAACTTTTTTTCAATGAAAGAAGTTTTTGGGTTTTTTTTTTTTTTTTGGTCTTTCTCTGACAAATTTTATTTGAGAATAAAAAGAAATATATAACTATGATGGAAACATATTTTTGTCCCAAAGCTGATTTGTCTCAGATTTTTAGTTATTTCAAAAATTTTTTTAGATTTTGGGATTCTCGCTTAGGTCACATATGTGTTTTGTTCCAGATATGGCACAAGTGTAATCCCTAGCATTTCTGAAGCTAGCTATTCAATATTCCTATCATTCAGACACAGTTTGGCAAAGACGGAGGTTCAGTCGAGTGAAATGTACTTTAAGTCCTAGGGTTGATCGGTCAAGAATAAGATTTCTCCAGTAAGACATTTTTACAAAGGCACGATGACTATGCTTTCATAGTTCAAACAAACAGGGCATAAGGAATTATTCTGAAATATAATGACAGTACGGCTGTAACAATAAAAAGGTCTGTAATAAATAAAAGATTCTGCATCTGTTTTGGGAGACCTCTGACTGCTATACCTTGTAACTTGCCACAGGCTTGATGCACTGTATCGTAACTGTATGTACAAGTGCACGGATAGCATATATTTCCACATTATGTTTTGTCTTGAAGAATTGTAGGCAGTCAGGGACACGCTATCTGATGATTAGTAGAGTGAAATGCAGGTGGAGCGTCAGACTAAATTATGTCTAAGTATTATCTATTCTTCTGTGAAGAAAATTACCTTTTATCTCTTTTTCTAGAAATGGTAACAGATCTGTGCTAAGATAGACACATTCTTATCCCCATGGGACAATAGGATACTTTCGAAAAACTGGAATACACTTTAAGAGCAGGTTCTTTTTGTATGAAAATTATTTTCTTTATCATAATAAGAACTTGGGCTTATTATCATTGTGCTTCAGAATTTGCTAATTTGTTTTTTCAGTCACCATATTCATAGTCACCAGACTATACTTAGTCTGATTAAAAAAAAAATTCCTGAAATTTTGCTTCCCCTTCTCTTCTAGTAAAATAAGAATAACCACAGCCCTTGCTTTATCCAGTGCATTCTGGTGTCAGGAGGACTATTAATATAAAGGGGTTTTTTTTTAACAGTTTTTCAGTGTGTAACCTAAATGTGAAAAATCTATGAATGGTTAACAGAAAGTATTCAATCTAAATCTCCCCCAAGGTCAGGAATATTATTTTGGAATATGAAAAAGTACACCTACAAAGTGAAGTGATTCATCACTTTAAAAAAACAAATTTGGAGTTTTTAATAGAAGCCCAACTAACTCAGACATCTAAGCCATCAATAAAGCTTGCCAGAGTTTGAAGAGAATATCACGATGTGACTCTTTTTATGGATCAAGTACAAATGAAGTTGACAGTGTCTGCCTAATCACCGTGCTGAGCACTGGAAGCTGCAGAGACGGCGTTTCCCCTTTCTCACGTTGACACGTTGTGTGTGCAGACAGCACAGCCCGGCTGATTAAAAACATCAAGGCTTTGCTAATGGGAAGCACGTGCTTTTTAAATCTGAGCTCAAGAGGCCCCACACTGCAGCGCATACGTAACGTACATGTATTAATTAACGCATTCTCTTGTATTCAAACACAACAACAAGGTAGGAAATCCTCTCAATGCAAGCTTGTCATGGATTAGAATATGCAGCTTCCCCATCGGATGAAGCCTGAGAAACGTGACCACGGGGCTGCGAGCTGAGGGCAAGGCCAAGGTGGAGGCGTGTGATCATCGGATTCTCCTTGAACGCGCCTCATCATCACTCGTCACAGCACTGACACTTTCCCATGGAAGGCAGCTTTCTCCACGAGCGGAATAGAGAGATCAGGAAGCCAGCTGAAAATTGCTGCTCAGCTACTTTATTGTAGTGTGGCACCACTTTCACTTCCCTGGCTTTTTGGTAGGTGTATGAGAAATCAGACCCAGTAGCTTGGGGGCGAGTTTGGACCTGAAGAGGTGGCAGGCCTAGTTACTCACCGCCCCCCACCAAATGGACCTCCATGGACCTCCATTTCCCTGTAACTTCCACCTGGTCTCCCATAAGGTAAAATCCACCCCCAGCCTCCTTCCTGGAACATTCCCTCATCTTTCTCCTACGCTGTCCTCACTTCTGAATGCCTCCGATTGTACTCACAGATGATGTGTAACTTTGGCTGGAGGAGGAACCCAACCTGAGAGTTTCACATTTTCCTTTGTATTCTAATGAGAGTGTATCTGAGGTTGTGCATTTAACAGGAATAGACTGAATGCACAGTGATTGTATGGAACTATGCTAGACACTTAAGGAGACAGCAAAGGGATAATAAACATTGTTCCCATCCTTAAGGAACTTGACATATACCAAAGATAATTAAGAAAGAATTTGAGGTGGTATTTATCTATCCATTCATTTAACAAATGTTCAGTGAGTACTTGTGATGTGCCATGCTAGGTACCAAGTGAATAAGACTCAGTCCCTGCTCTCCATGTGTGACTATGGATTCCCAAGACAGCAGTACAGTTTATGCTGTAGGAACATGAAATGTTGCATTAGGACTTGAACAAAATGAAATACGGATGAATATGTCAGGATTTGGAAAGAATGAAGGGAAGGCATATTCATTTTGGGCCTGGCATAAAATCAAGGATGGAGGGCAGGCAAGAAACCTGGACGATATGGAGGAGTAAGGGAGCACCACAAAGCAGGATTGGGTCAGAAGGGAGCCTCTGGGTTTGCAAAGACACCCCATCATTGGAGGTGCCAGTGCAAGACAATTGCATGAAAAGCAGAATGTTAGAGGCTGGGATTGGTGGCTCACACCTGTAATCCCAGAACTTTAGGAGGCCAGGGCAGGAGGATTGCTTGAAGGCAGGGGATCGAGACAAGTGTGGGTAACATAGCTAGACTCCATCTCTAAAAAAAAAAAAAAAAACATTAAAAATTAGCAGAGTATAGTCTTGCACACCTGTAGTCCTAGCTACTCGGGAGGCTAAGTGGGAGGATAGTTGAGCCCAGGTGTTCCAGCCTGGGTAACAGAGCCAGATCCTATCTCTATAAAATAAAATATTTCTAAAAAGTGGGATGTTAGGATGATTATTCTGTCAGTATTGTGCAGGAGAAATTGTACTGCAAACAAGTTAGATTTTTGACCTGGCTAGAAGGCTTTTGCAGAAGCCTAGCTGTGAGTGGATGGAAGCTATATTTATGACAGTAGATATTAGAAATAAGGGACAGAAGGTGAAATATTTCAATATTTCAATAGAGGAATTAATCAGCCTGGGTAACTGATTGTAAATGCTGAAGAACAAAAAGCAAGAAGGTTTCTAACTGAACACACTAGGAACAATGATGGTACACCTGCCAGAAATATAGGGCTTAGGAGAGAGGACTGAAGATTTGGAAGACAGGTTTGGCTTAGTGCTTTGTTAAGTTGCTGTTTATAGCAGTGGTTTGGTCCTTAACCTTTTTGGCACAAGGGACTGGTTTCATGGAAGACAGTTTTTCCAGGGACTGTGGGCAGGGCAGCGGCGGGGGGGGGTGGTGGTTTCAGGATGATTCCAACACATTACGTTTATTGTGCACTTTATTTCTATTATTATTACATTGTAATAATATATACAATGAATATTGTATTCATTGTAATATATAATGAAATATATAATGAAATATACATATTTCATATATAATGAATATATATTCATATATATTGTAATATATAATGATATATATTGTATATATACAATATATATAATATATATTGTAATTTATATGTTACATATATATGTAATATATAATGAAATATATATTACAATATATATTATATTGTATAATATATATTATATATAATATATATTACAATATATAATATATATTATAATATATTACAATATATATTGTAATATATAATGAAGTAATTATACAACTCACCATAATGCAGAATCTAATGCCGCCACCCATCTGACAGGAGGTGGGGCTCAGGCGGTGATGCGAGTGGTGGGGAGCTGCTGTAAACACAGAGGAAGCTTTGCTTGCTCACTGCAGCTCAGCTCCTGCTGTGTGGCCCGGTTCCTAACAGGACGTGAGTATCAGTCTGCAGCCCCAGGGGTTGGGGACTGCAGGTTTTTAGTGTATGTCTTTCACTGGTCTGCCACCCTCTGGAAAAGACATTTCCTCCCTCACTTTTAACATTCAGTTAGCTAATTATTCTCTAGCTCCTTCGTGATGTGTAGCTACTTTCTTTCATATCTTGCTGTCTATACAATTTATAATCAGCTACATATCTTTGTACGTAGCAGAGCACCCTACAGAATGTTTTGATTTTTGCGTCTCTTTCTGCTAACAAAAATAGACTGAAATGATGTTTGATTACTCATGGCTTCAGACATTTGATTCTTGTCCTGTTCATAACAAGCAGACTGGCCACCTTTAAGTGTTTAGACTAAAGGGGGGATAGGAAACAAACTTAAATGTAAAGTGGAAAACTGAAGAATGATAACCTTTTCATCCAGAATGTTGCTTTTACCTATTAGAATTATAAAGTGGTGATTCGGGGAACTTTCTCCCCATGGTGCGACTCTAAAATAAGAAGGTTGATCCTTGATAGGTGGCCTGTGGAAATCAGTTCTGTTTACCAAATGCTCATCCCATGGGCATCTCAATCCAGTTCTGGTGGACGGAATTCTAACATAAAAACCAGTCTCCTCACATGAAATAAATTGAACGATAGGAGAAGGAAATACATAAATTTTTGGTTATCATTTTAGAAAACTAATTTTTTACTTCTGGGTTGGATCTTACCCTTTTGGGTTGAATTTTAATACAGCCAAGATATATTCATTGAAAGATGAATAGTGATTCTCAGGGTCAGCTGCTTCATTTCACAGCAACTACATTTATCAAAATATGTCAAAATAACATATTATAGGGAAGTCTGACCCTTGAAACCTCTATAAAGAAAACGCTAGTTGTAAGTAGTTCAGATATTTTAAATAATGTCATTCTAACAAGAAAGAAAATGTCACATTGTTTGTTACTTCTTATAACATTGTAACCAGAATGACATTGGTGTTGGGACCTGGGGCCTTACGCATTTGTTGAGTGAAGGAATGAATGAATTTTGTTACATTCTGACCTTCAATAAGAAAGAGAGACTTGGGGACTGAACATATTAAAGCTATAAAGAATGACTCTGAATTTTCAGAGCGGCAATAATGAAATTGACATTTGTTCAAAATATATTGCATCATTTAAAAAAGGTATCCCAATAAATCATTAGCAAACGACCTGGTTTCCCATAATAATTTCGCTGCTTTATGTTGGCTTAAAAAATTCATTTATTCTTCACTCCCAAATCTTCCTTCTGTTTTTGTCAAAAAGTACTAAATATATTAAGTACTGGATAGCAATACCAATGCATTGAAAAGACCTTTCAGAATTGATACACATGTACTTGTACCTACAATAACCTCAAGATTTTCTCATGTTTATGGCAAACTCCTGCCTGTTTTTATAAAATTGAACTACTAAGTTCAAATGTACCTGTCATTTCATTCTTTCGATGTTACCTCATCTTTGATCCTGACTCCCTATCTTAGCAAGAGCCATCTAGAAGTGTGATCACAAACTTGCCATGGGAAAAAGGCAAACAGGACCATAATGGAGCACTCCAGAGTGCTGTGGTAGACACGATATTGACCAAGGGGTTTTCCTTTTGCAGGTTCTGTTAGTAAATGATTGTAAGAATAGAGATAAATATTAACTTAGTTGTATTAATATCTAAACTTTTTCTTCCAAATTCCACAAAATAGACACCAATTTATCAACGATTCTCCCTTTTATCCAGATTCCTTCATAGACATTTTCCTTCATAGACACTTTCTTCTGTGACAATAAAACAGAAATAAAATGCAGACAGAAATATGTACCATTTTCTGGGCAGTTTGGGGTAAGGCTTTGAAAGCTCTTTGATGGGAAAGCTTGTGTTTCCCTGGTAAAAACCTAAGGACCAACTGCAGACATTTGTCTTCTGGGAACTAAACGGGCCCCATCCATGAAGAGGAGAAAACGAAAAATTCTTGACATGAGGACATGGTAAAGGTGGGATTGTGAGGAATTAGAGATGGGACCGCTAGCTATCGTTGATTGACATTGCAAAATACTTTGGCTCTTTTTTTAAAAAGTCAAATTGAACTTGCCTGCTTGAAGGGTTTAAAATAAAGAGCCATCCTTCATAGTACGCTCTTTTCTCCTTAGCCTTCCTCGGATTCCTTGTGGGTGAGATAGGATCCGTCAGTTAAGTCGAGCAGCATTCTCTCCCAAGGGCCAAGGTCCCCTGGCAAAAAAGTGTCACAGGAGATGACCTGTGTGCCTGGTAGCAGCCCCTTTCCTGCTCAGTTAGCCGTCTGGGCTTTATTTCCAGACGTGAAACCTCAGGCTTGGTTGTACTGAGCCAACAAAGCAGCAAAGAGGCAGGTTCCAGATAACCAAGGCCAGCCAAGGGTTCAGATAAACACGGCCAGCAGAGGTTTCAGATAACTAAAAATTGCTTCATCCACACTGTGGCACTCTGACAAATGAGGTAAACATACCAAACGGGAGGAAGAAAAAGTAAGGAGCCAGGGAAAATAGATGTGGCTCCTGGCAAAAACGTCCCTTTTCAGCATCGTAGGGGCTTTCTGGAGACCCTGTCTGTCCAGGTAAAGGCCACGCATGCATCAGGACATTTTTGGTCTTGCCTCCCAGCCACAGAGCTGTCTCTTATCTGAAGGATCACCTGGCATCCCTTTGGGGGTCATCTCTCGGGAGACATACAGGGTTCTAGAAAAAATGCAAAAATGCAATACTTCTGTTCTATCACACTTTCTATGAGCAAATGCAGTTCCTATTCCAGTTTCAGTTACAAGGAGCATATTTCCTTTCATCCCAGCAGCCAAAACAGAGGCCTCCTGGTCTCATTTTAACTGTAATAGCCCCAGGAGTTTTGGCTGCGGTATTTTTCCCTGTTGGGCGCAGATCCAGGGTTGGGCTAGATATTCCACAGCACAAATAACTGTATCCTTTTCCATGTGTGTGTTGGTGTAGGCTCTCATTAATCACTTCTAGTTCTTCAGAATTGGATGATGAGGACTCTGCCCCAGCCATCTACTTACATGGGTGATTTACTAACTAGATAATGACTAGAAGAAGGCTTACTTGTTTTATATACTTAAATTCACCCTGAGGGCAATGCCATAATGAGAATATTATGATCTGCAAAATATGGACTTTTTTTTTTAGTTATTGATAGGACCTCAAATATGTCTATATGATAACCATATTGCTTTTTTAGGTTTGTTTTGTTTTTTGTTTTGTTTTGAGATAGTCTCACTCTGTGGCCCCAGCTCAAGTGCCATGATGTCATCATAGCTCACTGTAACCTCAAACTCCTGGGCTCCAGCCATCCTCCTGCCTCAGCCTCCCAAGTAGCTGGGACTATAGTCGTTTGCCACCGTGCCTGGCTAATTTTTCCATTTTTAGTAGAGGTGGGGTCTCCCTCTTGCTCAGGCTGGTCTTGAACTTCTGACCTCAAGTGATCCTTCCACCTTGGCCTCCCAGAGTGCTAGGATTATTTTTTTATAAGTGCATGAGGACTATTAAGTGCACGAGGACCTATGTCCTTCTGTTTTAAGTCCCCATCACATCTAATACGGAACACTAAAAGCCATGGGTACTGGGAAAATGTCAATAATGAAGAAAAAAATAATGGTGACATGGTCCAATGTGTAATAACGAATCAGACAACACTGTCATTTTCTTGTTCTGAAAATGGTGCAGCATACTCAGAAAGACTTCACCTAGTGGTGTGCATGGCCACGTGGTCCACGTGCAGCCAGGCAGCAGAACCTGAGAAGCCAGAGTCTGCTTCACCTGTTTTCAGAGGTTCACAATGTTTCTCTTTGCTGCCCTGCTAAGGAGTAGCTCTCAGCTGGCATGTTGCCACACAGATTATTTTTTTAAGAGGCATTTTCCCAATGTAAAATAATGTTGAGAGTTTCCAGTTACAACACATTGCTGTCATTAATGGGACTCACTTCCTACATAGAAGCTCTGTTAGCGTCAGTGCCACATGAAAATTAAGAAGAGAGGAGAGGCTAACAGCAGAGCAAGGACAAAGATGAGAAACTGTCTTAACAATGAGGGCCACAATGAAAAGCCCATGAACAAAAATGAAAAAATAAATAAAAGTTTTCCCAAGTTGCAGAAATGTCTGGGCTTAAGCTTCACCTTTAATTTTGATATATACCCTATTGCATTGCTAGCAAGAGATAAGAAAAATTTTAATTCACTCTCTTTGAACTAAAGTAGATTTTGAATATTTTTCTCCCTTTCTTCCTTGAGATGCATTCTATTTACACATTAATGTGCATGAGACAAGCATTCGTCATCGTTTTTTATTATTTGACTCACCTTTCCTCCCTTGTCATTGCTTCAGCTTGCTCAAAGGCAGGTGTAAAGGAGGAAGTTAAAACAGGGCATCACCTGCTGTGAGCCCCATCAGCTGGAGTGGTTTGATACACGGGCTTATCCCTAAGCCCCGCTCCAGTGGTCAAGAGCCGTTATCTAAAGCCTGTTCCTGCACTCTTGAGTCTACTGATGCCTTGTCAGTTGCCAGGTAGGAACCATGGTGATTACATAGAAAGTCATTTCTTGATAGTAACTAACAACATAACTATTTTAGCAAGAAAAGCGTACTTTCTTGCTTTCAAGATACCTCACGGACGGTTTTTGACTAGAAGTGTTTACTTTCCTATATAAAGTCAAAAGTCTAGCTGATTGTTCTGTTAAATGCCCTCACTATTCCTCCTGTGATCAAACAAGGGAGCACCTAAGAGATTCTTAGAAATAGAATTTTACAATTAAGAGGTTGCTGGGTATGCACCGATTCTCAAAACTTCAGTTTGCAAACCAGCGAAAGTGCAGTTAAAAATGCAAACTCCTGGCTCCTACCCCCAGCTATTCACATATGGGTAAGTCTGGAGAGGGGCCCAAGAATGTGCATTTTAAATGAGTGTTTCAGATGATTCTAAGGCATGTGCTCTGGGAACCTTGGTTTAGCCAACAGAGGAGGGGAGGGGCATGAGCTTTCCTTCTCCTAAATTCAGACTCCCAGAAGAGACATTTTCCCTAGTATGATGCATTATGTTAATCGGTTGCCATTGCAGTTAGGAAGACAGTGAAGACCTCCCATGAAGAAGGCGTTGTAAGTTCACATGCTCAGCACCATCCTCCCCACACTTATACAACCTTTATTGCCTCCTTGGTTCTAAACACCAAACATCTATAGATAAAATATAAAAAGTGAAAGTTTAAAAAGACATTATGTGTAACCAAAAACAAGCTGATGTGTCCGTGGCTGAGAAAAATAACAGAAACACACCAGTAAGTGAAGCTGGAGTGAGGGCCTACTGGGCTGTGGCCAGGGAGACAGAGCAGGCAGCGTTTGACTCCTACAGGGTGACGAGGCTATCCAAGGCCTGGGCCTGAGCCAGCCCCAGTGTTTGAAACCAGGAACTGAGCTGGAGCTGAAAAGTGGGGAAAGGAAACTAGGAGGAAAATGCCTGTAAGCTATTCCCTAGAAAGCTGAGTATCTGGGGGTGGCTGTATAGAGCAGATGCAGCCTCCCAAGCAAGACCTGCCCAAGTACTCCCTGGCTTGGAGACAAATGTGTGATGACTCTGGTTTCATGACAGAACAAGAGCTCCAAGGTGTCAATACAAGATCTGGTTCTAGACTGGGGGTGCAGGGGACTAGGTAAAGGCCACCAATATACCACCAAACACGGAGAGGTGAATGAAGAAAGAGAGACAGAGGCAGGAATATATGAAATACTATTCAAAATGAGTATGCAAATCAAAATTTTAAAATATATAAATTCAATTAATGCTATGAAGCCAGTGAGATCTGTTTGGAAGGTAGGTTCACTGCATATGAAATGAAAATGATTGGTTCAAAATAAGTATGTTTAGTACCCTCAGAATAATAAGGGAAGGAATAACAGCCCAATAAGAAATTATGAAAACAAAATAGAAAAGAAGCAAGAACAGAGTATATGAAAAAGTACCATTAAAATTTCTAAACAATATGGTCCTTGAAATTAAAAACATTAATAGATGAGATAAACTCTAGATTCAACATAGTTGGAAAAAATTAGAGACCTGAAAGGTAGTATTAAGGAATTCAAACAGCCATAGATTATGGAGAAATAACAAGATTGAAAAAAATGAGAACAATTAAGAGACATGGAGGATAAAATGATACAATACGAATATCAGATAGAGTGAATGAACAAAATAAAGGAGAAGCAGGATTCAAAGAAATAATGGTTAAAGATTTTTCAGAACTGAGGGATGAGCAGGGAAAAAAGGCACCTTTGGTAAGAAAATATAGAAATTAGGGGTACAGAGAAAAATATTAAATGACCTGAGAGAAGAGAGATAATCTACAAAGTAACAACTCTTAAACAGAAATCTTCTCATGAACATTACTGGAAAAACAGATGATTTTTCCAAAATGCTTTTGAAGTGTAGAGAGAAAATAAATGCCACCCTACATTTCTATTCCCAGCTAAACTGCCATCTAAGGTATTTACTTAAAGCTCCTAGTGGAAGGGGGTGAATAACCTTTAATTTAATAAACAGTGCAAAGAATACAGATCCTAGACAGTTTCTATCCTATAGGAAGTTTCAACCCAGTTAAGGACATAGTCCTGTAAAAACTAATTATAATAAATCTCTTAAATCAAGTAGGTAATAATGTCAACACGAATGTAATTTACTCCATTAGTGTAAAAGTGTGCTATTTTTGGACCGTATTAGCATAGTGAGACAATCATACAAGTTATAAGATCATAGTTGAAGATTTTGTTTATTATCCTATACACACAAAGCTGATATAATGTATTTATTCCCAAGTTTAGTTTCTGGAAGAATTGCTTCTTGCAAATGAATTTGATTTCTTCCTTTAGAAAGTGGAAGCAATGTAACTTAACATTTTCATTTTTGCTATAGCTGCTAGGAAATTCTAAGTCAAATTTTGTACCTAATTGTGGTGAATGAATTTTTTGATGTCATACTAGACCAAATCAAGATTTATTTTACTGACAGCTCATGTTCTCTGCTCTCTGTTATTCTGTCAAAATTTATCCCTCATTATATATGTTGTTAAATTTTGCAAAGTACTTGAAATCTATTTGGAAGTAGATACTCTGATTAATTTCTTTTGAAAGGATGGTAACCAGTATAGAAAAAATACTATGCTTTACAGAAAAAATTCTTTTTAATAATCTAGTTTCACGGCATGAGTACATAAGAAGAGAAACTGAGCTGTGTTTTTAAAAGCATGCAATTATATTTCCAAAAACTATCATAGCAGTTTGAGTTTGAAGCAATGGTTTGAAGTAAATCTCTAAAATAGGAATTCTGATTGTAGACTTGCAAAGAAATGTAGTTCAGGCCGGGCATTGTGGCTCACGCCTGTAATCCTAGCCCTCTGTGAGGCCGATGCAGGCGGATTGCTCAAGGTCAGGAGTTCGAAACCAGCCTGAGCGAGACCCCATCTCTACTAAAAATAAAAAGAAATTAATTGACCAACTAAAAATATATAGAAAAATTAGCCGGGCATGGTGGCACATGCCTGTAGTTCCAGCTACTCAGGAGGCTGAGGAAGGAGGATTCCTTGAGCCCAGGAGTTTGAGGTTGCTGTGAGCTAGGCTGATGCCATGGCACTCACTCTAGCCTGGGCAACAAAGTAAGACTCTGTCTCAAAAAAAAAAAAAAAAAAGAAATGTAGTTCACTCAAAACATGTATAATATTGAACTAATCTGAAGAGATGTGTGAAATAAATTCTTATAAAATATCTTGAGATCTATTGTGGTGCTATTTAAAAGCTTTGCTATTTATGTAATATATGAAATAATTATTCAGAAATCACACACACACACACACTCACACACCCAAAGATAAATGTAGAGACTGAATTCACAAAGAAGGAAAAAAAGGAACAAAATAGATATCAGCTTTGCATTTAATTTTGAATCTTCTATCACTGTGACGGAAAGAGTGAAACAAATTTTAGCCGTTCAGCTGATTTCACTTGCGACACTTCACTAGTTTTCAACTTTTGTTATTGTATTATCCGAACCAGTGGGTCAATTTCCTGCCTTGAACACTAATTGTTGACACACTATTAATCAGCATACCATTTCAAAATATATTAATGCCCATTAAGTCTATTTTTTTCATAAGCCTATGGATTTTAGATGGGCCTTTTTAACAGGAGGGAGAAGTAAGGTCAGCTCTTCCCTGCTTCTTTAGCTGGGCTTTCTGACCACAGCGATTTGCGAGCCTCACTGCACATTTGAATGCTAGGTTGTGTCATCATTCTGGCACTGTTGGCTTTGATTCCAAGAGAGAATGTAGCATTTCAAATGTCGGAAATGTGCTATAGATTTTTTGGCAGTAGGAAGGAAATCAGTTTGACTTTCATGTCTTTAAGAAATATATAATGTTGTGACCAAAATTAGTACTCTGAAATTATTTGCTCTGAAATTGGAAAGAACTAATATACATCTATTATGTTGTATACGAGCCCCTTGACTGGCAGCCAGATTCGAGCAATTTTTTTTTTTTTTTTTTACTAGAAATCAACTTTCATGTATTCATTTATTCCTTTGGCATAGTAAGAGAGGCAGACAAGGATGGAAAAAAATTGCATATGAAAATTTTAAACTAATGTAAAGTAAGGTTCATTAGCATAAAGAGATGATCTACCTATGTCTTCATACATGATAGTGGGTGAACAGTCATGCCCAAGTATTTTATGTATGCTAAATTGCCAATATGTCAAGAAACAGAGAATTTAAAACAAATCAAGATTAAATAAATCATTGCTTATTGAAATTTAAAAAAAAATGATTTCAGAGTGAAAATTGACATGTAATTTAGGTAGTTTTTTCGATCATGACCTGATATGCTTCTGTTGTTTCATTTTATTTTCACTGTTATATAGTGCACGTATGCTGAGCTACTTGTAGCCATTTAAAAAGAATTGTTTGGCATTCATATCATCCTGAGACACCTGATCATAAATCCAACCCTGCTACTTCCCCCAACATACCATATGTTAAATTAATTAAAAATACAACTTTTAACCATGCTTGTAGAAATACCAAGAAATTGTCTCAGCTAAAAAGCACCTGGAGCCTGTGTTTTAGAATCCCTATGGTTAGTTTCTGTGATGTTTGTGAAAATTTGAATAATATAGGAAGTGGGGAGTCTGAATTCACACCCCAAGAGAAGTGGCTTTCCTCTCATTGGTGTCTCCATTCAAATATTCATAATGTTTTTTATTTTCAACAGCTGTTTAATGTTATTCAAGTTAAAGTATGGTTAAGCTTAGTCAGTTAAAACCTTTTGAGACATCAAGGAATGTGATATTTCTGACCAGCTGCAAAAATGGTAACCTCTTAGAAAAATATGAGCATAATAAAACAAAAAATAGGTAAGCAGTGAGTGTATTAATCTTTTTTTCTTGCTTGTGTTTTGCCCCTCATATTGCTTTCTTTGTTTAAAAAAAACAACCTCTAATAGAGCTCTAACCTTTAAAAGTTCTTTGAGTCAAGCAATTTTTCATGATCTGGCTGTCTCATGATTGTTTTTATTTCAGTTTAACATTTCTTTTGATTCACTACATTTTTTTCAAGGTATTTATGAGATTTTACTCCCGAGTTCAGTTGAGGTTAATAACTCATCATTTAAATCAAATGATTGAATATATGCATGTGACTAAGTCAGTACTTCTCTTAAGGTGACAACTGGCTTCCCAAAGTAGCTGTAACAAACATTATTCCTAGATATCATTTGTTGTAAAATACTGAATCTGTTTAGATAGTTATGCAAAATATGCTCTAATAAGTACTATACCCTATTAATAACATAAAAAGATTTCATTGATGAGAAACACCCAAACCTGCAATTCAGTCCTTTCTAAAAACAAGCCATCTTACAGTAAGTAATGCATTGTCTGCATTACTCTCTGCATAGGTATTGTGTTTTGATTAAAATTTTGTCACTCCACTTATTATTGATATTAATGACAAAATATTTAATTCTAAGGTAGTAAAACCCATTTCCAATATAATATGCTGCATGGAAAACAATAATGCTGACTAAATCTTTAACTTTGTTTCTCAGTGATCTATACTATGTTACATTTTGAAGTTTATTAATTTTTCAATACTTAACTGTAAATATATTATCACCATTGTAGCAAAAAGTTACCTAAACCCTGTTACTGTTGTGAATGATATATCCTTATATTACATAATTTCTCTTTATTTTTTGCTTGCATTCATTTATTGTAGTTTGCTAACATCCATCTGTACAGCAATGACAGAAAAAGCATTCATAAAATACAATCTTTTAGAGCTAAAAATAATTAATGCCAGAAAATACTTAGTATCCAATAAAGGCCTAAAAAGCACTTTTAGGGGAAAAAAATATTGTCAAATCGGCATCTTCAAGGGTCGAGAAACAAAGATGATAAAGATGAAAATAGGTATCAGGACAAAAAAATAGATATATTTTCCTAAATTACAGTTATATTTTCATAGTATTTCAATGAAAAGTTAAAATCCGTACTCTAGGACAAAGCTGAAGGAAAAGCCAGGAAGATTCAATCATTTTGATGTTTTCTTTGTTTTTAACATAGCTCTTTGGAAATGTAGATGATTGAGAACATTTTTTATGTTTTATCTCAATGTTTGATATCTGTACAACTCTCCAAAGTGAAGATTTACACTTCAAAAGTTGAATTTATGTCTGAAGATTTGTGTGTACATGGTTTTTTAATATTCCTAATTTTGAAAAAAGAAATCTATAATTTGGCCCTAAATTATACTAAAAATGAATCATCATGATATTATTACTTCCAAAACATATATCTGTGCAGGTGCTAGCATAAAAATGAAAATATACTTTAAGATTTGCCTTGGGAACAGATGTTTTTGAAAAATATTGGTGAACAAAAAGCAGGCCAAAAATGTAGGGAAACATTTCAATCCAAATATGTTGTATGTTGAGATTTCTATAGACAGTGAAGCTGCTAGCTAGAGAAAGCTAAGCAGTTCTTTTAGGTGCAGTTTCACTTTTATTTTCAAAAAACAAGTCAGGATAACAAATCAAGGAAGATAGAAAACAACTGCACATAACTGGCTCTCTAGTAAGCATCATTTATTTAACCACAGAATTTGTAATGTTCTTTGCTTATTTGGAAAAGGGGTTTCTGGAATTTGCTAGGGAGTCAAAGACACAGAAATTATCAAACCTGAATGGTCGTTGGGGCTACTGACAAGATTCTACAACCTAATTCCAGTATTGGGGGCTCTCAGGAGACAAAGGAACTGGGAACATAAGAATTGGAAGGATAGAAATTGGACACAGGTCCTGAGAGTATGCTGTGACCTACTGGGGCCAGTGACAATTCTGAGTTACAAAGACCTTCTATATGTGAAATTATTTAAGATTTGTATTATTAATAGTAACCATCAAAGCAAGTAAATCCTTCCTGAACATATTGTATTGGCTCTGTACTAAATGTATGTTATCCATGATCTTTTTTAACTTTTACATAAACCCTACAAGTTAAATACTATTATTACCCCTATTCTTCAGAGGTGAGAAAACATTAAGAAATATGTCCAAGTGTATCCATCTAGTAAGTGACAGAAATGAGATTTGAGTAAGTCTGTCTGATTGTGATGATCTTGCCCCGTCTGCTAAGTAGCCTCCTATTTTGAATGGATTTCCAGTTCTCACAAATGTGCATTTGGTGTTTGGAGAGGCAGATATTCCATGGTTATAACATGGATGAAAACTTGATTTAATTTAACATGTATGTGGCCATGAAATGAATTAATTCTGGACTGTAGTTGATGTGTTTCAGGCACTGTCACTTGGATGACTGCATGATCAAGCCCAATCATCCTGGGAGAATTATCCATTCATATTTTTTTCTCTCTTTCTCGAACACACACACACACACACACACACACACACACACAGACAGGTGTACTGTATTGGTGAAGATTTATTATTGCTGCAAGGTTTTTTGGTGGTGGTGAAAAGAAAAGACAGAGAAAGAGTGGGGCCAAACCACGTGGCTTTATTCAGTGCTCCTGGACAAGGTTCTAGGGCCCCAAGAGAGGGTGGGCCCAAAGTCACACCTATTTGAAGGGGGTGAGGCCTTTTATACCGTTTGGGTGGGCTAGGGACTTTTAGCGGGAAGAGCTGGGGATTTTCCATTGTGACCTTGGGTGGTCAGTTGTTGTGAAACAGGAGGGGCTGGTGGTATTTGTGGAACCCAGGAGCCAAAAATGTTCTTATCCAGGTGAACACTGAAAGATAAAATAAATAAGAGTTGTATAGTCTTAATTCCCATTTGCTGCTCAGAAGAAATCTGAACATTTCCAAAAGAGTCCAGGAGTGAAGACTTCTGCTAGTAGATGTTTAGCCTCTGGCCATCAGTATTATATCTTCCTGTTTTGTGCAGTGAGGACAAGCAGGAAAGCGAAACATGACAAGGAGAGAATCAAAGAAAACTCTCACAGTCATATGGATCAGATCTATTTTTATGCTTATTAAGATTCTTTTAAAAGAAAATAAAATGAAATGAGCTATATAAAAAAAGAAAAACAAAGCTCTTTTGAATCAGCAAGGAATATTTAATTTTTGATTTTCAACTTAACTCAGTCCCTACCAACTAGCCAGAGTCCTCCCAGCCATGACCTCAATGGCCCTTGGATTTCCCAGGTTCCTGCTGGAGCTCATCATTGGGGTCACCAGTGGTTGAAGGTCAGGTCTGAGGGCCAGCTTTGCAACTTCGCTTCTCCCTTAGGCAGTTGCCCTAGGAAACGAATCCCACTATGGTTAGGAAGAAGCTGTTTTAAGATTGCTTTTTAAATGCTTCTGGTAGAATACCTCTCTTCTCCAAGCTCAGTCTTCCTTTTTGTCTGTGTAAAAACTATTTTGTAATGCAAATGCATTCCTATGTCAGGAAACACCTCTGAAGCCATGCAAATTTTTATAATCCATTGAAGGTGCTTATTTATCAATGGATAACCATACATTTTTTAAGTCCTTTTAAAAGAGTGTAAACTGTAGTGTTAGAAGCCAAGCAAGCAATGGGCTGTAGTCCTTTGAAAATGGCATCCTGAAATGAAGTTGCATCTTTTGAAACCAAACATGTTAACTCGGTGGTGACATGGAAGGCAGAACTGTGTTGTTTTGACCTGTTGTCACATTGATATTGCTGCTTCCGTTGTTGGTGTCGAGTAACCTCATAACCAAGTCCCTGCTGCCTTAAAAATTAATTATGATAAGAATTTCTTTTCAGTACAGACTGTTGAAGAATGCCTCACGTGCCGGCTGCAAATTATGAAGTGTAAATTAGGGCATCACTGAGCAGGAAAGGTCCCAAGAAACCAATTTAAAAATTCTCTCTGGATTTAGTGGGGACCTGGAAATAGTCCCTTCTGGAGGCAGAACTTGAAATTAGAATCTTGTCATTCAATTTCACTGCATATTGGGATCAACGTTTGGGAAAGAGTGTGCTAAATATATGTGGACAAAATTTTTTTAAAATTTTTACTGCTTATTATATACAATTCTCACAGCTTTATAGTAAAAATCCACAAACAGTTACTAGGCACCATTGTAATCATGCCAAACTCATTTAATACCTGTAGCAATTCCATGATGTGGGTATTATCACCGTCGCCCCTGCTTTACAGATGGAGCAACTGAGGCACAGAAAGTTTAAGTTGCGGAGATCACAGAGATAACAGGTGGCAGAGTCAGTCTCCATCCAGAGTTCTTGTTCCCAACTTCGAAATGATGCAGCCTCAGCAGCGTACTCAGTTTCTGAACTCTTCTTTATCCTATTTACAGATGGTAGATGGATGGTTTTTTCAATGGTGATCAATAGAATTACTTTAAAAATCCATCTTCCACACACCAGAGTGTGGGATCACAAGGTGTCTCTGTTTCCCAATCCTTTCTTAGGTCCTGGAGCAGGAAGCGGCTTGCCCTTGGATAGTTTTCCTTTCTGCCGGTGCTTGAGCTTCAACTGGACTCTGCCTAGCCAGTTGTCACCTGTTCATTTGTTCTCTACCTTCCAAACTTTGTCAGCATCTCTTATCTGTTGTCATGGCCTTTCTCATTCACTTTGCTCGTGTGTGTGTGTGTGTGTGTGTGTGTGTGTGTGTGTGTGTGTGTGTGTGAATTTTTCAAAAATTTCTTTACCATCATTCTACTTTTAGAGTTCTGCTCAGGTTCTATAAAGTATTTTCTTGATAGGGCTTTGGGAAGAGAGGTGCTGGTGGAGAAAAGAAAATATTGGTCACTCCTTCAACATCTTTAAAACTCTTTCTTCCACATCACCTTATATTTAAACAAGCTAAAGTTGAATCCCAAATACCTCTCAATATATGAAATCCATATTATAAAAGTTTTCACAGCTGTGGTCAATATGGTTGCATTATTCTTTCAGGATGTTTGGTAATGTCCTGTATTAAGGATATAGTATCCTGAAAAGTTGTGCTTACTCTCTAGACTTTAGAAATGGAGTTGATGAAAGCCCTGTGAAATAGAAAACTAACAGAAATCAGCAATATATGAGAGAATAATGCCACTATAAAATATTCTTGTTTTCTAAAATGTATGCAAAGCTTTAAATGTTAATACCCCAAACTCCAAGATAGTCCATTTATTTTTAAAACAAGAAACAAGAAACATCAACCTTAACAGTAATGTGTTTAGTTTTGAGAGAATCTTTTTGGCAGTTGCTAATAAGCCATATTTTAAGATTTAAAATAGTTTTAATATATTCTGATGGGCCTCTTGTAAGGCATGAGGAAATATATTTAGATGTTTCTTTGCTTTCACTCAAGTTCAGCAATAAACATATGCCTTACATTAATTTTAGTCATTATTTTACCAAATTGTAATTAATGAAGAAAAGAAATTTAACAGTTCTATCACTTTACTTGACTATTAATATGGTCTATAACTCAAGGAAAAAATTAAGACAGGATTATCAGTGACCCAGAAATACATTTTTGAAAAAGCAATTTTTACTTGTAACAATATATGAGTGTAGAATAAAACACATGGGAAGAAAAGAGCCCCTATAGGTCAAGCGTCCTCAAACTACGGCCCTTGGACCACATGCGGGTGTTTTTGCCCGTTTGTTTATTTCAAAATAAGATATGTGCAGTGTGCATAGGAATTTGTTCATAGTTTTTTTTTAAACTATAGTCCGGCCCCACAACGGTCTAAGAGACAGTGAACTGACCCCCTGTTTAAAAAGTTTGAGGACCCTTGCTATAGGTAAACAGGTAAGAATAGTCATTGAATTCTACTTCACATAGTTAACTAGACCAATTTTTCCTATGTTTTCTTTGGCTACAATATGATAATCGTCTACAATTAAATTTAAAAAGCTAACTAAAATTTTAAAAACACACATTAGAAGTGACACTTCAACTAGGAGCCCTTTTTGAAACAGTGGAGAAGCAATAATATAAAAGGAATGTTTCTTATAAATTTGAATGTTAAAATATCTTAATAAATCTTTAATGAAAATTTGCATTTTCATCTTTCCCAGATTTGAGGCTCTCTGCTAAAGTCACTCTTTATTTCTAGCAAGTGCCCCTTAGAAAGCAAATATAGAAAGAAGTTAGTTTTTCTGTTGATTTTGATTTTTATATATATATATATATTTTTTTTTTTTTTTCATTTTGACTGTTTAATTGCTATCATCTCTAGCCTGGGCCTAACTTTTTAATAATGTACGTGACAAAAAAACATTTAATGTAAAAATGTTTAAAGCACGTGTTTAACATGAGTACTCTGCACCAATCTTGCCTTTAAAGAAATAATGCATGGACAATATCATATAATCTGCCTAAAATAAATTGAATTGGCCTCTTTTTAAGTTAATTTCATAGAAAAGTGAGTGTGTTTGCTAAGGGCAAGATAGGGTAATACCATCATTCTCTTAGCCACGAATTTTTTTGTTTTTTCTAAACAATTGAAGTTAAAAGGAATTAAAAAGGAGAAAGAGTAGTAATGTAGAGAAAAAAAATGCCATTTTTGTGAGCTAATTAAATTTTTTGCTGACATTATGATATCTTACAATTATATTTAACCTCACTGGATATACCCCAAATGAGTATAGAAATATTATGTGAAAACTGAGTATGCTCTTTGATGACATGGCATAATACAGAATAAGAAAGATTTTAGAAATGTCTCCTCAAAATCGAGTACTTGTACATTGATGCTTATTTTCAAATTTTATGATAATGCCTGTTTCATACATTATGTGACTTTGATTAATGAGGAGAATGATCCAAGGGAAAAAAAAAGCATATGACTCATTAACTCTTTATTTTTCACTCCATGCTAGCTGTTGTGCTATTTACATACTAGTTTTGGAAGATAAATGACATATATATTATATAATTGGGGGGATTATGTTGGACTCATAATGTTGGAACAATATATTTGTTGTTTTTATTTCTCAAAAAAAAATAAAATAAAAGTCAAGCACACCAAATTGTTCTGGTTGCTTAAGATGACTAGTGGAAGCATTTAGATTTTTTATATATCCTTTACTAACTCATATTAACCTTCTCTGTTAGGATCACAAATCTTCAGATAATCTCCTATATTTTAGTAATTTATTTCCTGTCAAACATATAAAACAAATCTTGGTAAAACCTTCCTTTAAAAAGGGAGGGAGGTTGGAGGAAATTTTTCTATTGTAGTATGTGCTGCATTTGCTTTCCTGATGAAACACAGATGTTTCAAAGTACCCACAAGGATGGTTAGTCATGATCAGATTGATCCCTGGTGAATCTCTGAAACTTTGTGCTTCCATTCTTTCTATCAAAATATATTGCCTTCTTTTGCCGAATGAACTCAACTCACTTTGCAACCGAAAGTTGAATTAAAAACACTCAAAGTAGAAATTGGACATACTAGGATTTCTATAATGGCTTATTATGTATTTCTTTCCAAAATGTTCCAAACATAATTTGGTCTGGGAGTAAATGTCTCTTTTGACTTTAAGCAGTGCCGATATTTACATTTGAACCATAAGTTCCATTCTTGTGGCTATTTTGCAATATTCTACGGTGACAAATACATGGGTTTAATTGAGAAAGTGACTGGGTGGGTAGCTCCTTCCACACCACCCATATTGGAGAAGCAGTGAGCATGTAGTGTTTTATCTGGTTTTGAATCTTTGACTTTTTGAAAACTAATGAAGAATAGAGATGCTATTCTGAAGAAATTAGAAGGTCAAAGAAACAACCTGAAGACCATTAAGATGGTTTCTGAAGATAATAAATGAGGACTATCCTTCTGTCCTTGATACTCATGCCAATCTCTTTGCATAAATATGAAGAAAAATAGGAGTGAATGATTTTTAATCATCTCCACTGTATTATCAAATGACCCTGGACAATTAGCATCGTCTCTTATCAGAAGTTAAAATCAAATTGGGATTGAATTAGCCATTCATATATTTCGTGGTAAACTAGCTACATTTCAGAATATTTAGCCTTTATTCAATGTCTTCATATCTTTAGGGCCCAGATCATTTTCCTTACCTAATACTTTATAAAACCCCGTTATTATTCCATTATCTGATCTGACAAGTATTTTTAAACTTTACATAATTCAAAATCTAGAGTTAATACTTTGACAAGTATAATTTAAAATATGATTAATTATTGAATTTATAGAATAATTCTCAATCTTTCAGATAGAAAATATAACACCCCCAAGTTCATTATCTGTTGAAAAACATTGAATTCCCAAGATGTTTCCAAAATATTTGCCTTTCTGTTTTGCATATTTATATTTCTAATTTCCTTCCATACTGAGGCATCTGTTCATGATTTCTAGCTTATTTTCAAAATCTTTTTGTGTTAATGTTTGGATTTGATATTCAAATTCTGTATGTGTTGAGGGACTTCTAGAGACCTACTCAATGCAACGTTTTAGTTTTATAAATTTAACTACAGTATTAGCATTATTATTGTTTTTTCATTTGGCAAAATATTCAGCTTTTTACTTAAATGCACTTAAAGTCTGTGCATTATTGTTTGTTTTTGAACTTGGACCTTCAAAGATATTAATGGTTGAGATCACATCTGCAGTCTTTCTGAAAATTTGTTTTTTAATGTACAACTTTCATTCCAGAATACAGAGTGAAAACTTTACACAAGCAAGAGGGAGCTTTTGTTTGTTTTAGGGAGGGATAGTCATTATTTGAGAAGAACTTATCCTCTGGGAGAGAAAGGAAGCTGGATTCCCCAGGATGGAACTTCTTGGCTTTCTTTTCTGCAACAGAATTATTACTCATTAAGGTAAAAGTCAAGCTATGGTTTGGGTTTTATGCTTTCCTTCCATATATATTCCTTGTAAACTGTAAGTCTGTAAGATAATATATGTGCCCATCTTTATGGCTATAGAAAATGACACAGATAAATATCACTTTGTGCTAAAAATAAGCCTTTAGTAATACAGAGGTCAGTCTTGAGTCATGTGGTACACAAAACAGACTGGATTTTGAGCCATGACATCTACACAAAATGCAATACTGCTGAATTTTCATATTAAGAGGTTTTGGCTGAAAGAATTCAGATGCATACACAGTATGGCCCCAGAAATCTTGCCAAAAAAAAGTTGAGTTTAAAATGTAGGGGAACTAATCCAAGAACTGGCCTCAAACATGTTGCATTCATTACTCACAGCTGTGTACATGAGAAGTGACTTTTTATTCCACCTACCAAAACCCTACCCAGTGCTGTCACTTTTTTTTTTTTTTGCCAACTTGCTGACCTTTCTGTTCCCACAAAAGAAAAATGTGATTGACAGATGATTCTTCAAAACATTTTGGCAATAAAAAAAATGCATGCTAATGTATTTGCTATAAATACAACACATTTTTAAAGAGACATTTCTTAAAAGACCAGTTCTACGAGTAAATATCAATTAACCAAAGGTATGGAGAAAACCAACTTGGATTCAGGGAGCTAATGGATACTGCATTAGATGCTGTTGGAAAGTAAGGATTTAGAGGTACTCAGGTTACCTAGATGATAGGAATTATAAAGATACTTGGCAAAGAAAGAAAAAAAAAAACAGAAACCAATTTCAATAGACTTGGAAGAAACGAATGTCAATCAAGTGTTAACTAAAACAAAAATTAACGAGGCTTATACTTTGGAAAAATGAGAGTTCTATTTCTCGTAAAGGGTAGCAGCCTGCCGGTTGGCCATTCCAACAGGTTGGGGAGCACAGCCCCCCTGGCCAGAAGCCAGGCACAAGTACTTCAAAGAGCAGACAAAAGGGACAAGATTTTGTATTGACTGAGGTAGTCAAATATACATATGCAAAAGCCATAGGAGGAGTCGTGAATATTTATGAAGGGAAATCATCCATTTGTGATTGTGCTATATCTCTCCCATTCTGTAGGCTGGGAAGTCAGTTTTAAGACGTTTCTGGGGCTCCCTTGGCTGAGAAGGGTCCATTCAGTTAGCAGAAGGCTTAGGAAATCCTAAATTTTATTTTTATAATAGTTCACGCAAGACATGGCAGCAATTGTTCGTTGGAGTCTCAAGGAAGTGGAGTGGGCATTAATAGATACCACAGGTACCTAGCGAGAGCCACCTGGCTAGGTCACGTGTGTTTTGCTTCTCCTGCTTCTCCCACCACTGCTGACTGATGTTGTCTCATTTTATCTCCAGATCCAGCTTCCCAAAGATAGGCTCTGATCAACTTGACTAGACTTCATTCAGTATAGGGCGTGCCCATATTGGGCAGAACTATTATGCCAGACCATTTTATGGATGCTGGCTGAGACAGTAGTTGGCTTTCTTTGGGTCAGCTGCTGATTCCATCAACCAACTGGGACCAAAGCTACAGTAGTAATGGCATGAAGCCAAGCAGGGAATCCAAAAGAGGGGCCCTTGGAAGGCTTTGACTTGTGCAGCCTCTATACCTTACCATAAATGCATCTATTAGAATAATAAAAAATATTTTTAAAAATATATATGGTGCAGTTAGGTGCAGTGGCTCACACCTGTAATCTCATAATTTGGGAGGCTGGGTGAATTAGAATAATAAAAAATATTTTTAAAAAATATATATGATACTGTTAGGTACAGTGGCTCATACCTCTAATCCCAGAACTTTGGGAGGCTGAGGCGAGAGGACCACTTGAGTTTTAGACCAGCCTGGGCAACATAGTGTGAACCTGTCTCCACAAAAAGTAAAATGTGTGTGTGTGTGTGTGTGTGTGTGTGTGTGTATTGCATTTTAAAAATACTTTATTTTGCTAAATTTTCCTAGTACAATATTTTAATTTCTTCAAGAAGTAATATCAAACAAAATACAAAGAGGGATCATTTGTATTCTTGGTATTTTTCCTATCAATAATGTTAACTAATTCTTACTAAGGGAATTGTATTGATATAAGTGCTTCTCTGCTTTAGTAAGTGTGATAGATATATACTATTTTATGTGTCTGTAAATATGTGGACATTCAGGGGGGAAAGTCCCATATTTCCCAGTGCTGAGAAGTGTATTCTCTTTTATCTATTCACTCAACAGATCCTGAGGCAGCTTCTTTCCAAAGACTCCTACTAACTCCATGATTTTTCTTGGTAAAATGTATTTGGGGATTTTATGACTCTTGATATTCCACAAACAGGAGATTTATCTTTTCATCTTCCAGACTCAAAGAATGTTATTGCCAGTTCATACATCACAAATAATTTGTGACAGAAATAATAATGCTACCTCTGTCTCTAAATCCTTCTCCAATTCCATAATATCATAGGACTGTTAAGCGTTATTTAGTATTGTTGGATATTAAAAACTAACTTTAATTTTTATTTGTAGCCATCAAAATTGTTTGATTTTTATAACTTTTAAACCAATACTTAATTGTACTACATTTAATTATGAAATTTATTTGCACGTGCATATATAAATTGCATAAGCAATTCCTTCTATATGTGATATAGAACCTGCTAGGGGTGTATGATAAAAAGAGAAATAACTTAAGTACTTGTTACTTATATCACACCTATATTTTAAATTCTTTAGATCTAATATTAGTTTTTAAATAATTTATTGCCTATTGTGATTAATTGAATTTAACATTTCCATTAGTGCAAAGGGGTAAAACTACTTTGCCTTAATTCAAATCAAATTCAAATGATTAGTTTTGAAGTTTGGAAAATTTCTCAATCTTTATTACTGGGGGATTAAATGATCATCCAATAGTTATAGTTCTATTAACTGTGGTAATTCAAAATCTGCCACAAAGTCCATCCGGGCACCAACATTTACTCAGTGCCTACATATACTAAGTACTGTGAAAAGTTGAGTGATAAATAAAATGTGAACTCTTGCCTTTGAGGTCTTACTGTATTTCAGCACTATAATAGGTATATTTCATAAATCATCTCATTTAATTCAATTCAATTTAAAACAATCCAATGGCATGGATATTATATTATTCCTATTTTACATACCTACTTGAGGCTCAAAAAGGTTAAGTAATTTTCCCAAAATCACACATCTAAGTGGAAGAGGCAGAATTTGAATTCATGTCTGCTGACTCCTGAGTTCATGGCCTTTAGTCTTCATTGTGCCTCAGTGCAGTGCTAACTTGGAAGTATGTGATGCAGCTGTGTTTTTTGGTCTGGAGGCTTACATATATGGTTGCAGGTGGAGGAAACATTTGATTTATTTGAATTTTCTAATTAATAAATATAGAGAAAAATGTTGTTAGGCCACTTCCTTTGCAAAGAGGCAAGGTATGTTTTAGGAAGAGTAGGTAGCTCATTTTATAAAGGAGGATTCTAGGTTAGGTTGCAGAATGGCCGCACACAAAAGTTAAAAAGGAAGTCCAGCAACTGAATGTAAACTCTTGACGTGTGTCCCCCTAAGGAGATTGGATTTGGCTTTGTAGAAAAGAAAGTAGAAATATGAGCAGGTTTGTGTTTTTAAAAGATAAATTTTGTGGCAAAGGAAAAGAGGCACTGATGGGGCAAAGGAAAGGGAGGGAGAGAATATTTAGGATTCTATGACGAAGATCCAGGTGTGAGATGCTGAGAATCTAGGCGTGGTCAGTGGTTTCATGAATAGAAAAGGAAGGAGAGATAGACCTATTTAAGGAACAGAAGCAACAGGATATCGTGATGGATTTTATGTAGGAGTTGAAGGAAAGGCAATTGAAATTTCTACTTTAATCACCTCAGTGGAGAGCTTTGTGAACCGAGATACTAAGCACAAGAGGGGAAATGGCTTTAGCGGTGAGGGTGGCAAGTAATGTATTTGACTTTGGACTTGTTGCATTAGAATTACTTATGAATCAGTCACAGTAAGCGCTGGAAATTATGTTGTAATATAATCAGAAACGAAGAGCCAGGGGACTACAGAGGGGAAGAGATTAATGTTGACTAAGTGGTCAAGGAAGGCTGTGAGAAGAAGATGACATCAAATGCCGAAGAATAGATAAAATTTCTGCATATAAAAATTGAGTAAAAAGGCATTTAAGGCAAGTTTGAATTCACAGTGTGTTTTTAGGTTTACATTTTGTTAGACATCTACTTAAATCTGCACACATTTTGATCTATTTTTGTTGTGATTTTTCTAACGTGAAAAAGTCCTTACGTTGGATTGTAATCAGTTAAATGTATGTTAATTAATGTATATTCATTAATTCATTCATTCAACCAATATTAAGCCCATCATATTTAACAATGTAAATTATTTTTAAGACAATGCATACAATGGAATAAGTGCTGTGATGGTTATGTTTTCTTAATATAGTAAATATGTGCAATGACCAAGTGGAAGCCAATTGTGAGGGGACAAGAAGGATTTCTGGACAGGAAGAAGAGATATCTAAACTGAGACATGAAGGACAAAAAAGGGCTAGCCAAGGAGGATGCTATTCTAGACTAGGAGAAGAAATATATGTGCAGAGTGCCAGAAACCATGGCAGAAGTCAAAACTGCAAGGAGGCTTGGTCACAAAAGATCATATAAGCCCTATTAAGGAGTTTGAATGTTATCCTAATGGCAATGGGAGACATTTGAAAATTTTCAATCAGGGAATGTATATGGTCATATTTGGTATTTTTTTGAAAGATTTTTCCAAATGCAGTGTGGAGAATGTATTGGGGGAAGAGGGGGGTGTGATATTGCATTCAAGTGAAAGATGATTACATTAACAAAGGTAGTGACTGTGGTGATGGAAAATAATGACTATAGTGGAGGGTCTAAGGATTAATCTGATGTGGGGAATGGGGAAGACAGTACTGATTAAGAAGAAGATGTTCAAGAATGACATCGGATACTTTTCTTGGGCATTTGGATGGATATAGAGGCTGCTTTCACTGACATAGAGAATGTAGGAACAGATGCAAGTTTGTAGAAGGTGATGATTTTAGTTTTGAACACCTTGCATTCAAGACACTGGTTGGACATGCTCTTGAAGACATTAAGCAATTTGGATATGAGCCTGACTGGGAATTAAAGTCATGGAATAACATAATTTGTGAGTTAGGCTTTGGAAGATGACAATGATTATGGAGGTTAGACATAAAGAAAGAGAAGGAAAGAGAGAGAAGGGAAGAAGGACATCTAGGCAAAGAGAGTACATACAAAGTGGCAAAAAAGGTAGGGGGATATTTGAGAAAAATCACATTGTCAAGTGTGAGATAAGACTAGAATTGTCCCTTTAAATAATAGGCTGAGGAATTGGAGTTGTTCTATAGTCAACAGGAGCCAAAGAGGATTTGAGCATGGAAGAAACATTTGCAAATAATTTATTAGGAGGATTTAACTAAAATGTACATTGGAGTGTGAATGCAGAGGCCATGTAATAGGTTATTGAGGTATTTGGGGGAGATCTAATAAGATTTAGAAGTAGGATAGTTTCAGAAGAAATAAAAAGAAAACATGGATGGAAGAGGTCATTGTGAAAGTGGAAATGCTACAGTTTCTCACTGCCCATGGTAAGGCTGGGAAAGGAGATGACTGAGAGGTTGGTGATAACCTTGGGAATAAAGGGGAAATCAGTAGAAGGGCCTGGTTTGGGGACATGTGTAGCTTGCTCTGCATGTAGAACTTTACACTTCATAGAATTAAAATTTAAGGATAGTATATCCGTATATTTTATTTTTAAGGTTGCTTTTTTTCTGTTTTCCTTAAGCTTAACAAATTATATTCCAAAGGTTAGACCAGATGCTGTTTTTCTTTTACTATACACTGCAAGAGGGGGGAAAAACACTTAGAAATCCATTTGGAAAGAAACTCAAATGAGAAGACTCAGTAATCCTTGCCAAGGGTGGTGGTTGGTCCTCGTTGCTAGGCTGGGCCACTACAGGGGAGCTGAGGAACAGCCACAGCAGCTGAACCCAGGGTCTGAGCACATCACTTCGCAGGGATCAGTAGAACAATGGACACAGGAAAGAGGTGGAACATTTCCATGGGAATTGCTAGGACACAAGCTGTTATTTTGCTGGCATCTTTGAAGTCTATAAAAATATAACTCTGGATCTATCCCAAGAAGAGTCTGATGCAAAGTCAAACACATCAAGATGCTAGATGCCATTTCCTCTTAAGTAGCTGTCTGTTCTTGGGGGGTGAAGGGAAGTATTTGTCATGGTCTTTGCTGGTGGTCTGCGCCAGTTGCGCGGTCTTATGGAAGTTATGGTTTTGTTCAGGAGAGTCAATTTCTCCCTGCCAGACTGCTACAGAAAGCTCTTTTCCTTCAGTGTATTGCTTCAGACAGTCTACAAATACAGTGTTTATTACATGACTCCTTCTATCTTCAGTGTTTATACTGCAAGTGAATTTTTTTTTTTTAGTGCCCTGACTTGTGAGTTGGTTGTTATTGTTTTCCTTTTTCAGTAAGCGTCTTTATGCCAAGAAAAAAATGTTTTAATTACCAATAAAAAGAAAGGGGATCCTAGTCTATGGACCTGAGTGTTAAGATGCTTTTTAAGACGGGGGCAATTGGAAACTGCTTGTAATATGGAGATTAGACATTCTGTCTCCAGCACGGGAACAGGGCTGGCATCCGCTGAACAGGCAACTGCTTGCCTGCCTGCCTTCCCTGGGCCAGATAAAGGCCCAGAAGGAGCAGCTGCCAGCCAGGAGGAATGTGAGAAAATAGGAAATTGATTTGAAATAGAATAGGGAAAAAGGCACAAGAATGAATTTAAAAATTTTCAAATATTCCCTTTTTAGGCATATGTAGTTGCCGCCTCTGCAGAGGAAGGTGATCTTTAGTTATTCTCTCATGAGAGTGAGCAGACAGCCAACTCACAGTTAGTACATACATAAGAAGGACTTGAAGTTGGTTTATTTCTTCATAATTGGAAGAAAATTGAATATGGATTTGTATTTTACTCTTTGGATAGACCTCTTGATTCTTTAGAAATAAAAAATAAAGTGGAGTATTATAAAAGTTCTAATTCTAGGCACAGAAAAGTAGATTTTTTTTTCTTGCTAGATACAGTGATATTAAATTTCACGTTAATCAGAGGGGGCTGGGCAGCTTCATGTTTGCGAAGGTCACAGGGATTCTCATTTTCAATTGGCAGCAGTTCTTTTGCTTTAACAGATGCATTTAGGCACATCATAATGTCTCTCTCTGCTTCTTTGCTTAAGGGGGTATGAGGAGGTGTCATGTTAACAGTATGTAGGGTCAGTACTAAGTAGGGGAGATGTTTCCCTTGTACAAATAGACACAGTTCCAGATACACAACCCTATGAATATGATAGCCTGAGAAAGAATGTGATTCCCCATGAGGGGAAGGACATTTTCACTGAGACTGTAGCTTTGTCTGTCTTTGGGTCACCCAGCCACCTTGTGTGAAGGCCTGGGTTGAGCAGTGAGTGGGCTCCACGTGCTTTTTAGGTTCTCACATTTGGTGATGCTGTGTGATCTCTTCAGGTAGGAAACTGGTGGATGTGCTCTAACTACATGTACTAAGAGCCTCCTATTTGTAGAACACCTTATTTGAAGTTGTGGAGAGGACACGGAGTCATTAGAAGACAGAGATGTTGCAAAAAGATGTACAACTTAGGTAGGAAGAATAAACACGCATGATATGGCTATGGTTAGATCCTTGCCACCAACAAGATAATAACACACATAGGATAATAAAGCTCGTACACACACCTTGTTACCTCCCTTGGCTTCTAAAACACATCACCAATGCTATTCTCATAAAGGAAAGAACTTCTCACCTCTTCTTTGCACTGGAACATGACTACTATCTTAGCACATGGAATGTTAACATATGGAGTAGAATAAAGACAAAAATAGCTGTTTTCTAAATCATATCTGCATTAAGAAGTTAACATTTGGAAATGGCTGAGTGAGCTTCTTTAATTCACTTTTCAAAATAAACAAACAAAACCCTGATCTGTAAATTTAGAGTGGATAGACAGGCAACAAAGCAATCAGGAAGGTAGGAAACCAGAGTGGAAAAGAAAAAAAACCTTAAGAAAACAAGTGAATTTAAATATACAGTAACTGAAAACAATTATCCTAAGACATTAGAGAAATTGGAAGGTTTCCTGATTTCTGGAGAATTTATAGAGAAGTAGAGAAATCCCTGAAGAGCGAGCTGTGATGTTTCTTAACTTGTCTTGTTTCAATGTGCAAACGATTGAAGCTATTTTATTTCTTTTAGCTTCTTTTATTTTGCAGTGAGTCCATCTTATCATCAGTTGCAGTGATGCTTATTTAAGTAATCCAAGGCATGGACATAAAGATATATATGTCTGAATTTCAGCCATGAATTTTCCTAACATTGATTATAAAACTACATGTTTTTATTAGTTGTTGGAAATAATTACCAAGCAATGGAATAAGCTTTTTATGGCACAGATACCTAGAAATAATTTAGGACCTTTCTCACTAATCATAAATTGCTGTTAATCACAACCTAATCAAACTGCTCTTTTCTAGTTAGAAAATTCCTCATTCTAACATCCGTCTGAAACTTTACCAGAAATACCTTGAAGGTGAATTTACCCAACATCCATGGTAGAATACAACCAAAAAAGATGCAGTTATACAACATAGATTTGTACCTAACTCAGAGAGCCTTTCTGCTTATACTGGCTGCTTATATCATCTGAACTAAAGCTATTTTAGACTCTGTAGTTAAAGTGACATAGTGATATATTGATCTAATGAGTAATATTATGAAATTAATTCTAAAATACTCTAACTTGTTCTGCCTTAATCTTTAAAATTCATTTGAATGATCACATTGTGCAAACCTTTTGTTGAAAATCTTGCAAAGGCCTTTGGCCAAAAATAACATAGTTCTACATATTTTCACAGTGGTTTCTATTGCAGTCAAATTGCCACCAAGGATGATAGACTCTGAAACATCTGTATAGTCTGATGTCGTAATCTTCACCTGGACACTTGCCTTGGTGGCCAGGATCTTTTGTTTGCCATAGCCTCAGGAGTTATGTTCACCTTGCTTAGCGTCAGTTAAATAGATGCCCTTATTTTGCCTTTCAGTGACTCTAGATCTTTTGAAAGACCTAATTTCCTCTGCACCAGTCTTTTTCCTGGGAGAAAGAGACTGTCCTAAAGTTTGCTATTACTCAGAAGCTGAAAGCTCCCAGGACTAGATACGTAACAGGGGTTTTCCTTCCCTGACAGCCTCTGTCTGTGTCTGTTCTTCGCTTTATCCCTTCCCCCCTCTTTTTAGAGAACTCACTTCTCTCATGTAGAATTTAATGTGTATCTTTGTATGATTTCCCTTAAGCTGCTGAAGTTGCCCCTAGCAAGACCCTAAGCACACTTGCTTTCTACAAACTGAGACAGACCCTAGGTAGAAATTTGCCTAAAAGAACCAGTGTATTTTTCCTGCAGAGTATTTTCAATAATGGAAATACAGTTTTCTGTCCTAGTTTTAAACTAGTGTTGCCCTGTGAGGATTAAAGAAAGCATTTCAAGTGAAAGTACCCAGTTAAGACACATAATAGGCACTCAATAAATGTGAGTGGAATTCAAATCTAGAAACTTTGAAGAAAAAAACTGGTTTGTACATTTGCTGCCTCCATTTCCCCATCATCCACTTGCTTTTTAACACCCATTAAATCTGGCATTCACCCCATTACTCTGCTAGAAATTATTCTCCTTTGGACCACAAATTGCTTCTTCCTGCCAATTTCAAGACCTTTTCTTCAATCATCCCAAGTATTAATCTGTGACATGGAGCTTTGTTAACCATCACCCACTCCATTCCCTGTCCCAGTTCTTGAAATCTCTCCCCTGGGGCTTCTCTGTGGCGTCACACCGCTGTTTCTCTCCAGTTTCCTAGATGGTGCTGTCTGTCTCCCTGGTGGCTGAACTTCCTCTTTGTGACCTCTGTATGTAAGCATCCCCCAAGAGTCAGGCGCAGTCCTTAGTCCTTAGCTTTCTTAGTTTCCTCATTGCACCTGGGATCTCCTCTACCACGGGTTAATATCACTTCCTGGCAGCGGGACAGTAAATCTGCATCACAGCGCTACACCCCTTTTCCTTCTCCTCACTCCTTGCGGGCACCTTTAAATAGACAAATCCGATGAAATGCTCGCTTCATTCCCTTTCCTTTCTCTAAGCCATTTGTCTTATGTAGAGCTTTCTTCTCTTCCCGGCCTAGATCTCTGGATCTAGAGCCTGACAACCCAGAGTTCGAGGTTCTCAGCCCCCCACACCCCAGGCCTGCAGCGGAAGTTCAGAGAAGAGCCATTAAGATCATGAAAGAGATGTAAGATAGATCCGTGAGGAAATGGTAAAATAATAATAATAATTGAGTTTAGCATGACAATGTCCATTTTAAGGGAAAATTTAAGATCATTATCTTCAAGTGTATGAAGGGTCCTTATTGAGAAAATGGTGACCAGCTGCTTCTCTTTTCTACTGAAAACTGAGAAATACTATTTAGACATAAATTGTAGCTTTAGAGATTTAAGTTAGAGACTCTCAAGATAGAATTGCCCTTAGCAAACAAAGTGGAACATTGTAATGTATTACTTGGAATGCATATGAAAAGGTGGGGCTTTTTTTTAAATAAATAAATTCATCTGTGTGTGTTGTGATGTAGATGGGATAATATCTGGGAAGGATCTGGGAGGGTATCACCAAATCAGATCATGTGTTAAATTCATGTCCAGTTTTATAATCCTGTGATTTTATAATTAAAAAATATATATTTATGGATTTTTTAAAATTGTGACCTTGAACTATCAATGGTGCTAGATGCCATTAGGTCACACCCTCTGCCCTTGAAAGTTTATGTTAGGATATGGATGTGTGTGTATGCATGTGTCTTTGTGTGTGTATGTGTGTGTGTATGTGAGAGAGAGATTCTGCATGCATGCGTCAGGCAGGCAGAGACACACAGAGAGAAAACCAACAATTACATAATAGTGTGATAACTACAAATGATTGCATCATTTTAATTAGCAAGCAGTTTCTTCAATCTGGATTATTCATTTCCAGTGATGTATACATTCACCCATCCCCAAACCAGAATTCATTTAGTGTCTCCTTTGTGCATGACATGATACTAACTAAATGAAACAGTCCCTACCCTCATATGTTTATGGTCTGGAAAGAGTTACACACAAGTAGACAGGTAGCAGAACATAGTGTATGAGTGTTAGAAAGGGATATTTACAGAGTTTGATGGGAACACAAAAGAGGGGCCCTTAAACTATTCTTAGTGAACCAGGAAAGGCTACATGGAGGAGCTGACTTCTAAGCCAAGTTATGAACAAGCAGAAATTGGCCAGGTCAAAAGCAGATGTACTAAAGCATATACATACATTCAACCTGACATATTAAAAAAAAAATATGTGCACACTCATAATTTATGTTCACAAACCAAAAAATCATTAAAAACATTTTCTATGTGACTATGTCAGGAGAACACCTGAAATTAATACATTATTAATTATCCAGATTTGTCAATAAAGATATGTTAAATAAAATATTTGCAAAAATATCTTAAGGCATATGGGTTCTTTTTAAATTTTTGATATTAGAAATTAAAATTTAAGAAGGGTTAATATAAAAATCTGTGTGATTTCCATGTTGTGTCCACTGCATAAAGGATTTGACTGTGCATAGCTATTGCTACCATGGACTACTCACCCACCTGACATCACTTCACTCTAGTCATCAGAGAATAATTCTTGGTGTCTAAACAAAACAAAGTACTTATAGTAATATTTCTAATGTTAAAAATATACTGCTTAGCTTTTTGACATGTAACTGAAAATGGTTTTTGAGAACCAACACAAGTATTCTGAGGCTGGGTGAATAGAATGATGGTTAGAAACAAATAGTCTAGATTGAAGAAATTGCTACATATTTGAGACAATTCAATCATTTTTATTTATCCCATTTATATTTTTTAACTTGGACTGTCAAAGAATACATCCAAAATACTCCCTCAAATATATTCCTATTTTTAAAATCTAAAGGTAAAGTGGACCCCAATAAGTTGCCAAGCATAGACAAACACTGCCATCCGTGGGTGGGCCTAGGAATTAGTCTTGCTGCCTGCAGACCCTGCATCCGGTGTGCCAGGGAGGAGCAGTACTTCCTCTGGTTTGGCCATTCCTGTCCTTCCCCAGTCATGGAGGTTACTGATAGAACGAGACTTCTGTATACTTCTCCGTGCTGTATACTGCCTTCTAACGTTGCCTTTGGACACCTGGTAGCTTGACTTGGGCCCTCAGCTTTTGCTATGCACTTAGTTCCTGGCATTGGTACCCCCCACTAACTCTTACTGGCCATCTGGATTTCTCCTGAAGCTCTGCCCTCCTGCCCCTGTCTTGCTCTCACCACCCGGGTAGGAATCATGTCCCTTCTTCATCCCCTTCTCTCCTACTTGGGCAGTTGCCAAGACAGGGCTGAAGCTCACTAAGCCTTAAGGATATAGTGCTTTGCTTGATTGCCCCCTGCAAGGAGCCCAGACCTCCTCATACACACCCAGATCCTGCTTCCTCCTCCTCCCTGCCTGCCTGGGCTGTGGAAAACCCAGCAGGCTCCTGCCCAAGGTCATCTGAATTAGGACAAAAATAAGGACCAGTTCTCTTGGCACACAACAAACGTGCTTGGATATGTAAAGAAAGAGTCTTAGGTCTTCTTCACCATGTATCAGATTTCATAAAGCATTTGTTTTTTGGCAAAAATAATTTAATACCTTTAAAAATAAGAAGAAAAGTCACCTTTTAGAAATGATTTCATATGTGGGTCATTTGAGATAGCTGTGAAATAAATACATATATTGTAGGTGGATTTTTCTGTAGGATAAATCAAAAAAGGATCACTTGGATATTATACTAGCCTTCTAGGTTTACTGTAGACATCTGTGAAAAATTGTGTTGCCCTTTAATATAAGATTTTTTAAAAACCTTTATTTCTGTTCCAGTATATATGATAATTGAACTTTGAGAAAGGGCCCTTAATAGGATTTTAAATAGTTTTATGTTCACTTACAGTCCATGTAGCTTTTAGAAAGTTATGTGCTACTGACAGAATAGCACATTGCAAAACATAAGATAAAATCTAAAATTTTATTCACATAATTTAAAGTAATTGTACAATTATTATTATCAATTGACATAAAGGCACTGTAATTTTGGTAACAAATTCTTTCTTTGATATTTAGTTTAAAAATATTTATAAATAAAGGTATAATTTTTAACATAGTCCATCTAAACAAACTAAATTATAGAATGATAGACTTATTAACCTATGCCAATCACTAAATCAGGTTTTTAGAAATGCTTATTAACCACTTCATTCCTCTTTAAGATGCCTGCTTACAGAACATACTAATATTGGCATGATTTGTTACCTTACCTCTTGAGGTAAATTCAAAACCCAGGAGAAATTGAGTGTCATGCCTCTTTTTCTCTCCCTCTCAAATTCACAAATTATCAATTTTTAAAATGGAATATTATGTTTTCAAATCTTTGATGTGGCTTATCCTGATAAATTTAAATTTAGAAAGTGAACTGTATTTCTAATAACCAGTTTTAACTACTGCATTGACACTGTTTAAATATTTAGTAAAATGTTTAAGTGTCAGGCCCAGGAACCATCAAACCTGGGACTGAGTTTTGGCCCTGGCACTCTGTAACTCAATGGGCATGTTATTAACTTCTTAAAGCTCCAGTTTCCTCATCTGTAAAATGGGATAATATTACTTTTTCATGGTAATATTATTTCTTATAGAATTGAATAAAAATGGCATGTATCAAATGTTCAATATAATGCCAGTCATTATATGAGGTGCTTGATGTTAGCTTTCATGATAGTCATGTATTTAGCATAGCTATGAGTGTTTGATTTTTGTATTAGCATCTCTGACAATATGGATTTGGTGCTTGATAATTAGCAGGAAAGATAATCATCTCAGTCTTGGTTACACTCTGATTTTTCTTCAAGCTTTTTGTCCTAAGCAGAGAGAGGTCAGAAATACTCTTAATATGAAGCTAAGTTGGTGCCAGTTTGAAGTCATAGCTCATTCACAGACTTTTAAAAAAAAAATACAATTTGCTTTGATTTGGTTTGGTTCATGCATTTTTAAAAATCTTCCTTGTGGTATACAGTCATTAGGATTTTGTGCCTAAAGAACTGAATTCAGTTATAAGTAAAATTCATTTAATATTGCAAGTATGATTTCATGTGGTTATTCATTCACAACATAAAATAGCCACATAATTCAACATATTTGATAGTGTCTGCTCACAGAACTGCAGGGAATTCTGCAGATCTTAGATAAGAAATGCTTAGGTGATATAAGGCAGTATCCATAATGCTAATCATTCCCAATGTCATTGATATAGCAAACTGTAGTAAAAGAAAATAGAAGTTGCAAGTGTGCCTTATTACATGTTTCCGTGGAACTCTTTGGTGGATGCCTGCATTTAAAAGATGGCAGTGATTTAACGTGTGGATGGGTGTGGCCACAAAACTGAGTGTCTTTTCTTGGGAAGATATACCCAGAAACCATCCTTCACTTTTCAGCAGTGAAAACTGTTTAAAACCGTCTCTCCTCTGCCTCTTTCCTCTTTGCTGCTACTGCTGCTGCTCAGCTTTGTTCAAAGTAAATCCTTGATTATTCTCAAGGGATATTGTCTTTGTCCAATTTGAAAATACATAATTAGTTTTGTATTCAGAAAATATAAACTAGCTATACATGTAGAATATTCCAATATAGTCAAATATAAAAATTTGCCTAACCTGTATCTGATATTTATAGATGGGCATTGTCTAATTAGCATTCTAAATGGGAATTTTAATAAATGCTATCAATCAGTGACCAATTTACATAGCATTTATCTGGGGAAATGAGCATGCCAAGTATCAGTCTTCTTAAGATTCATCTTGACCCAGTGATTTATCTAAGATCTTAAAAACCTTTCATTCCTCCATTAGAGTATTCATCTTTCTGGGTTCTAATGTGGTAGTCCAAATCCAGATCTGCTAAGCTGTAGTTGTCAAAAATCACAAATCAAGGGGTACATTTCTGAAGTGTAGACAAGTTAGTTGGTCCTGGAAGATTTTAACTTTTTAGTGTTCTGCCTATGTAATTCTTCTAAGATTCCAATTGAACAACACCTTCATATTCTGTCCTAAATAATTATATAGTGTTTATTTGCAATTACTTTAGGCTTCTCTCACCCCAAAGAGTCACAGGCATTACAGCAATGCGTGAAATGATCCTTTTCAAAATATTATGACTTGGGAAGATATTTGTTTAAGAGCTTAGAAGTCTTTCAGTGCCCCACAGAATATCTATTGTTCTATTTTTTGACCCAATTTTACTAAAGAGAAAGAATCTCAAAACCCTGAAATAACTTTGAAATTTAGACTGTGTCAAAGGAATGTCTAAGTTTTAAGTAATTACTATGCATTTCAATAATTTCTATGATATCTTAATAATGTCACAATTAAAGGATGAATACATTGATCATTAAAGGAAGAATTGACAGGCTGATTGTGATAATCATGTTGTAATAGTGTGTTTGTGAATCACGGTTTTAGAAAAGCCAGAGTTATTGAAAGAAAGGAACACTAAGGTGTAGAGCCTTTGCTTAAACCCTGAGTAGCATCAGATATTTCCACGGATGATGATGGACAAAGGTAATGGAAACTGAGGTGGAAAAGTACCACAAAGAGGTAGAAGAGCTGTATTTATATTCTTGTGGCATTGGATATAAAAAGTGACAAAAGTCACGGTAAAGGTAGTATGCTAGAGAAGATAAAGAAATTACTGTTATTGTTGCATCATGGGAATGAGTGAAGAATTTAGTCTTCACCTGAGGAAAGAGGGTAGAGGAAAAGAAAAATTCTAACTGTAATCTTCTCATCTTACTGATAAACGAAGAGAGAACACTAACCCTTCCTTTCTTAACGTATTAATTTTTTTGGGTTAAGTCTATATTTACAAGATAGTTAAAATGTGGGATGAGAACTGATAAAGATATGTTGATTGATATTAGTATCGTGATGTGAAGTGTTTCTTGTTCATCTGTAAAAATACTTTAGGGGTTTGGAGGAATTGGAAGAAAACACTGGTGAAGCTAAAAATCATGAACATTCAGTCATTCCAGTCTAAGTCTCAGTTTAATGGAGGAAGAAGCTGAAGGGGATGGAATGTTCTAGAAGCAAGAAAAATTAAAGAGGGACAGTGGACTGGAGGCAATACAAAAATAATAATAACGGATCTGGAGTGGGAAAGACAATTTTTTAATAAAAATTTAAGTGCTGCAATATTGAAGTATCTTTTATTAAACAGGAAAGCGAGTTAGAGCCCCACTTAGCTATTCCAGATCGGGGCTGTCCTGTCGTGGCGCATCATTTGGAGTAGCTCAGGCCACTGGAACACACGCCTCCAGCCCCGGGGACCCACTTCTGTCTCCGGGTGCGGACCGACCGGTCGGCGTCGATGGGGGTCCGCGACTGCGGCGAGGACGAGGGCGCAGAGCAGCCCCCGCCCCGGCAGGGTGCTTCCTGGGGCCGATGAAGCGACCGAGCCGCGGCGGCCGAGGCCGAGGGGCGAGCGCGTGCTGAGACCGTCCCCGCTGCGCCGGCAAGCGACACCCGCGCCCACGCCGCCACCCGCCGCGGCCGGCCGGGCCCTGCCGCCGCGCCCGCCCCGAGGTACCGCAGCCCGCCCGCCGGGGCGCCGCGTCCCGGGAGCGCGGGCACTTAGTTTGGCGGAGCCGCGGGCAGCGGGGCCATCACTCTCACAGGGATTAAGTAAACACCCCAGCCGGGCAACGCATGAATGGTGGCAGATCCGGGGTCGGGATTCATTCATGTGTTGGGAAGGAGATTCTTTTGTGAGCACGGGAAAGTAGTGCTACCAGAGAAAACCGATTTTGAAAAATCTGCATTCGCCTGGAAAACCACATTAGCGAATATTGATGTTTTATGGGTCTGCTTGTGTGAGCGCGCGTGTGTGCGTGTGTGCGTGTGTGTGTGTGTGTGTGTGTGTGTGTGTGTAGGGGTGGATGCCTCCTGTCGGGGTCTTTAAAGCATGCCTGAGAGCAGTTTCCAGTGCAGTTCCCACACTCTTCGGCTGGGGCAGGGCTCTTCTAATGCCCCGGGCCGCGGGTGTGGAGCGGGGCGAGGGGGCCGGGCGGCGGGGCTGGCGGGGCGGCGGCGGCCCGGCCCGGCGCGAAGGGGTTAAGCGTCGCCGCCGCCCCCTCGGCGGCCGGGTGTAAACAGAGGAGCCTCAGCCTATCATGTCTGGCTGCCGCTCGCAGCCCGAGCCCCGAGCCCGGCGCTGTAACATGATACGCTCCAGACCGAGGCAACTTGGCAGCGCCGGGCTCGGCTCCGCACGGCCACAGCGAGGGCGCGCCGCGGCAAGGTGGGTGAGCGGCGGCGTTGGCGGCGGCGTTGGCGGCCTGGGGCGGGCGGCGGAGCGCGGCTCCCCGGGCGGCTCCCGGCGCGGCTGGCTCGCCCGCTCGCTCGCTCCGGGGCCGGCGGCGGCCGCTGCGCTGCGCTCCGGGGCCGGCGGCTCCGCTTTTCTCCCCGGTGGTGTCGGAATGGGAGGAGGCTCGGCGCGGGTAGGAGCCGGTGCAGAGGCAACATTAGCATCTGAAACGAGGTGGCTTTTTAACCCCTGAGGGAGCACACGTAAGGATTTAGAGGAGGTGAAGGCTGAACTTTCTCGATTACTCTTCGTCACCCGGAGTGGTGCAGGTAGCCGCGGGGAGAATGGAGTCTTTTGTTCCCGGTATTTTTAATTAGATGGAATTTTTTTTTATGAGTAGTGTACTGTCCTAATCCATGAGGTAAAGCTCTCTTTTTTTCCTGCATACTGTGACTTTTGCGAATTCGTTGGGAGCAAATCTTAGCAGTAATGATTTTGGGTAATTTATGTCAGAAATGCGTACGAATCTGCATTGAGCTTAAATTAACCAGCCCTTTGGTTCTATTAACTAAAATCCATCATACTAATTGCTTAATGGGGGAAAAGGTACAAAATAATCTTGCTGATTAAAAGAGCAGTCTTTTGCCTGCGAAATACTTATGTGTGATTTTTGTCAGGAGGTTTTATAGAACAGAGTCTCTAAAAGAAATTCAACTTTACAGTTATGCTTCGATGCAGGTTACTTCTGTGGAAAAATAGTTGGGAATGGTTTGGAAAAACTTATGCTATATCTATTAAAGATAAAATCATTTTACCATTTGTGTATGTATTTTAATAAAACAAAGATCTGGGGCAGCTTTCAGAATGAGAAAGTCACATTCCCTCCCTCTCTTGTGCTAGCGTCTCTATCTCTCTGGAATATCTTATAAATGATATATACAGATATAAATGTGCCTGTGTCACAAAGTCATTCTGTCTTCTGAAAGCCTAATATAATCAAATTCAGTGCCTTAAGATGGTGTAGTTGAAGATTTGATCCCCTTCCACTAAAGTGGAAATACTTTCAGTAATTGAAAGCAGATTCACGTCTGGAGTTGTACAAGCCAAGGTTTTCATTTTTAAAATAAACCTTTTGTTCTCTGGTTTTAAATGTTTCAGAGCCATCCAGAGACCTCTGTGTGCTAATTGTTAAAGTAGTCCTTAAGAAAGGATTGAAAATATCCAGAGAAGGCATTTTAGCAATACAGCTAACTTAGGAAGCCTCCCTCTCACAAGGAGAATGTTTCAGTGCAGCATAGACTGTGCCCCACATTTTGTTTTTTCACTGGACTCCCAGGCGTTAAAATGCAACTGTAATGTTCAAAACACCAAACTCCAAGCAGAGTCCATCTGGTATAAGAGGTTAAAAAACTTGAGGAATTTTGGTATTGTCCCATTTTATAGGGTAATTTACACAATTTGATGATAAATTTGAAATCCAGCATAAAGTATGTTTAATTTAAAGAGATGCTGAGTGCACATTAACTAATAGAGTGGAACTTAAAAAATATGATTGCAATTTGTTAACTGGGTTCCTTTCTCATCTTTGGGGGCTAAGTGTTAAAAAGCTTTAAAAATTGGCTATGAAAGACTGAAATTAGGAAACATGCTAGACAAAGAGGGAGTCACTTGATCTCTTATTAGCTGTGAAGATAAAGAAGAATGGTGCTGTATAAGAGCGTCACCTTCCTTCTTCAGGACATGATACCTAAAATGAATTGTGTAATTATGAGGAAAAAGTTAAAAGAGTTATACTTTTAACATTGACAGTTGAGATCAGAAAAAAATAGAAAGGAATATTCCAAATGTTTTAAATTACTAGTTTCTTAACCTGTTGTACTGATTATTAATAAGATGTGAATGGACGTCTTCACAGAGTATGACATGGCAGTTTGATTTCTTAGAAAAACTACTTGATAGCTCCCCGTTTTACTTTGTTTCCTTGTCTTCTTCATAGTTTATCATTTGAGCACATTATAATAAATATGAAGTGAATAACTTAGTCATGATTTACGTGATATTCTTGTTATTATTTCTAATGTAAAAGTCCTCTTATATAAAAAAGATATTTAAAATATTCAGCAAATCTTTGCAAAATAAAATATTAAGTAAATTTTGGCTGTGTTGCATCACATGTCTTAGGTACCAGTGGCCTAGTGTGGTACATAATAGAATTTAATTGTTCTCAAAGATTTTAGTAAAAGAAAAGCAACTTAACAGGGACTTTTTTTGTATGTCTGAACACTGATTTTCAGTGTAATATTGTTATCTAAACATTTGAACTAACCCTTTTTGTGGCTGCTATTTACTGTTAGTTTTTATGTCCTTAAATTTTTTTACTTGGTAAGGGGGTGCACAGGATCTTCTGTCATCTGGAATAATACGTTCCATTTATCACGGGACTGCTTTCTTTCATAATGTAGGAAAGTGGCAAAGGAGGCACTGTCTAAATACAGTGATCTTGATAATTAATGCTATAAAATAGATTAAAATGCTGTATTCCAGGTATTCATTTCCTTAAAAGGGCCACCAGAACAGCGTTGCTAAGCACCCGTCACTACTGCAAGTAACAGAAAATGACCCAAATTAAAGAACCTGTTCTAAGCTGTATTCTTGCATTTTCTAAAGTGCATTTCAAAAGATTTAACAAGACTCATTCAATTAGTGGAGGAAAAAAGATCTATTTTCAGCTCTGATCAGCAATTAAGAGATTGGGCTTTGGAACATCAGTTCTTGATGTTTATAATTTATTTTGTTTCTTAGGCTTTACTTCAAACAATTGTGAATAAAGATTTATAACAAACTACCTTTCTAGAAATCCAGATGTAAATGCTAAATAGGACAGTATATTTGTTTTAAATTTTTATCTAAATGAGTCATTTTTATACTAACTTTTCCTCATTTAAAAAAGATTAAATTGTATACTAATATGATATATTACTGCTTTACTATGGATTTCTTACTCTGTGCAAATGTATATGTATACACGCCATATATACAGACTTATGTAGTTTAAATTAAAGGATGGCTGTAATTGTTTTATCATAGTTCTGAGTGCTTTAGCACCTAACATTTGAGAAATAAGATATTCTTCCTTAAGGTTATTTGGACATTGTGAAAATGGTACCATAAAGGAGCAAGATGTTTAAGTAAGAAAGTAAATAAATTAAGGACAGTAGTTTTTTTTTTGCTTGTTTGTTTTTGACCTACCAGTAAATTATACCCCTCTGGGTTAGACCAGAACTCCTAAATAGTTGTGGCTAATGAGTTAGATCTTCCAGTGACCTGGTTCTTAACTTCTACTACAGTAATCACAAATAAAAGCTGCAGAACTTCCTGGTAGAGAGAAAGGAATGGAAATATAAGGGCTGTTAGAGGTATAGGAGAGAAGAGCAAGAGGGTTCCCAAAGGTTCAGATTAGTATTATTAGTGAGATTTTTGCTATATCACAGTGGTCTGGACAAGTCCGTAGTATATAAATCTAGGTTTTAAGTTATCAATCATAAATGCTATTTTGGCTATAATCATATATGAGTTTTCCATATCCTTAAACATTGACTACTTTAAAGCCAAAATAACACTTATTTCTTCCTTCTAAAAGAGATATTTTACGTTAGAAATTTATTATGTTTAGATTTACCAGTTTGGCATTACAGATTTCTCTAGAAATAGATAATATGAAATAAATAAAATTTATATGACTGTTATTGGAGTTTTGTCTAAAATAAAAAGTTATTATAATACTCATTTATTTCCAAGGGCTTTTAACCTGAATCTAGTTCTCATGTTAGGTATTTGGAATGCGTTGTCTTTTGACATGCCAAAGTTTGGTTTTCCCTCTAGAGAATAACAGTACGATATGTAGAGATTATTTGATTTTATATATACATATATTTAGCACACTTGAATATGTATTCTGACATTTAAGAAACCAATTGTTTTAAAATCGTGTATACATTGATTTTAGTTACAAATCTAGCTGTTCAGTTATAAATCCTATTTATTTAAGTTTTGAAATATTCACTCTTAATTTTTACAGTATCAATTTCAAAATAACTACCTCTTTGGTATCCCAGAAACAGTTTATATCATAGCTGTTAGTGATGGTAAATTCATTTGACAAAAGAAGAAGAATTGAGAAGTACACACAAATACTTGAGGGCACGTCGCATTTTAATAATAGTTACATTTGAGAAACCACATACTATAGTATTTAAAAGAAAAACAGAGCTTGATTCTTAAATTTCATTATTCTCCTCCCTTAATATTAAATAGTATTTGACATAAATGTTTTGTACATTAAAAAGGCAGAATGTGAAAGCATACCAGAATAACTAATATAGAACTAATATAATAGAGAAAATGGCCTGGAAAAAAAGGCAAAAATGTTTTATGTCTCTTTAAAACATCCCACACTCTTGTTTTATTAAAAACAATTTAGTCTTTTCTGGATATATATATATATATATATATATATATATATATATATATAACCTAACATTTTTTAAAAATTAAAATGATGTATGGACTTCTAAAGACGTTTCTTTAGGTCAGTTTGTGCACAGTGTCTTTTTTTCCTTAGTCTTAAAACTGTTTCCGGCAGGGACAAAGAGGACCTGCTGTCTAGAGACCTGTAAAATGTAGTCTGGAACTCTTTTTTCATGACTTTTAAGTTAAATAAAATTACCTTATATAACAAATTTAACATTAACCTTTTATAATTATTTAAACATTATTTCATTTTACCTCCTGCTTAAAAGTTGTACATTAGTGGAATAGACACCTGGCTGTGCTCTTAAAAGTTTATTTGTCTTTCAATTCCTGTGATAGTAGGGGGCAGTACATCTCCTTAATTATCTTTGTTCAGGGAAATGCTGAAAGGCCAGGGTAGTTAAACAAGACCATTTGGATTTGTGAGGTCGAAGTCAGATGCGAGGAAAGTGGTTAAATGCATTATCATCTTATTGAGCCCATCATCAGTAAAGTGACCTTGATGGAGGTGGAAGAAGCCATTTGGCTATTTTATGATAGCCACCCCTGCTCATTTCATCACTTATAGATTTCTACGTACTGCTTTATCGTATTTCTTTTTTTGTTTTCAAATATTCCTCTGATTGTAGATAATCAGAGTGAAGGTGAAAATTAAAATTAGTTTCTTTTTAATGATAGAAGATGTTCCTTCATAAATTTATTTCATACACTGATATATATGGAAATATCCCTTCATTAAAAATTAAGGTGATCAGCCTGGCTGACCATTCTGTATTTGCTTTTAAGGGTCTTTTAATGATGATGATTAGTCTTTTTGCAAAGAAGCTGCTATTCTGCTACTTTTCAAATTGTTTTTTAAGCTATTAAGAAGAGAGACTTGCCAACTTCAATTTTAGCAGTGGGAATAATGTTTGTTTTAACAAGTGCCTAAGTATGTTTACTTGAAGAGTATTCAAGTTTTAGTAGTTCTATTGCTGCTGTTCTAGAGTCATCACTTCCTGTAAGAAGTTAAAACAAAACCGTAAGATTTATAGTTTATATTTCTTAACTTTATGGCCAATATTTTCCTTGTGATGTATTTTATATCAACTCCAGTAAAATGGAATTCTTGCTTAAATATTTGAACAAGTATTGCTCAATAAGAGGAAGAGTGGTATTAAACACAGTACAAAATCTTACCTTTTTGGAAACTCCAGTTAAAGCAATTAAGTGCTGCATACAAGATTTTTGTTTTCCTAGGCAAAGCTGTCAAATATTACTGATTGGAGTTTAGCTTATACTTTACATTTTACTGATTTCTTTTTTATTATAATTAATCAGAGCTAAGTATAAATCTTACCATAGGAAAGACTAGATTGGCCTATTATCAAAATTCCTAAAGTATCATTTCAGGCTTTGTCTGCGATATCTCCTTATCATCAAGCTATGAATTATGTAACAGTAAAATCTCAGCAACTCAAAATCACCAAAAATAGTTCCTTAAAGAGAGTCACATTTTCTTGATCACAAAGGACTTATTTCTTTAAGAACCTTTTATTCAAAAAAATAAACATATTGGATTAAAATATGTTTAAAATGAATTATAAACTCTGTCATCCCCTGCTCTGTTCTCACTATCAGGGCCTAAATTCAGGATCTTTTCATTTCGTACCTAAACTATTTCCTTAGCTTTCTAACCTGGTTGCCCCATCTTCTGCTTGTCTCTTTATTCCAGCCTCCACACTGCCATCAAGGTTGTCATTATGAATGTGCCGTCTCAGTGATCCTACCTCACCCCCTTTGCTCTCTTCTGCTGCCACCTTTCTACCCCGGCTGCAACATTTTCACTTTGTCTATGTCACTTTGAGTGGTGCCTGTTCTTACCATCTCACAAAGCTTTCAGGAACCTATTTGGGTGGCATTTCTTCTCCAAAGACTTCCCTGACTGCCTGGGGCAAAGCTGGCTACTCCATCCACCGGTCTTCCACAGCACCTGATAAGACATATTTCTGCTATAACACTTAACACTTTATAATCATTCATTTACATTTCTCTCTCTCCCACTAGGGGGACAAGTTCTTTCAGGTCACATCTCTGTCTTAATTATGGGACCATACCAGCACTAAGCACATGGTGAGAAAATAGTAGTTTTTCAATAAATGTTTGTCGATGCTCATGGAATGAGTATATTAAATATAATTTAATTTCTTGGTGGCTGAGCTCATCATTATGAAAATCAGTTGTTTTATTGTTCTGTGTTAAAATATAATTGTTTACTCAGGTGCTGTTGAGAACTAAGTATCCTCAGACTAAATGATCCCATATGACAGTGCCTAATATTACTATTATCCCTCATTTTTGAGCCCTTTCTATGTGAAATGTTTTATACATGTCATTTTATTTTCTCACAACATCTCTTTAGTGAAAGGATTTTCCCATTTTATGGAGGGGGAAATTGTTACTTGTAATGGTGAAACAGTGTCCTATATGTTTCCAAACCTGTTCTCTTAAATATCACACTCCTCCTTGTTAGCATTTTTAAATTATATATTCAAGTACAGGTATTATTTTTAAGGTAGATTTTTCATTTTTCTCCCTAGTTGTAATGCTGTTAACTTTCAGTTCTTATTGTTCCATCATCAAACAACCAAGATTATTTTGTTGTTATTGTTATAGTCTATGAATTCAATAGGAATATAGGAATAGAAAGGTTCTGAGTAAGGATTCTTCTTGGAGCTAATTTTATTAACTTTATTAGTTTTGGCTTCTCAGAAGCCTTTTTGGCCTAATGCCTCCATTTCTTTGCATTTTTCATCAGCTGAGATTTTTAGGTAGCTGAGTTCCAAGTCCGTGTTAGATATTTGTTTAGGTGAAACAAAATGTCAGTTTCCACAGTTAAGGACTTTTAAAAGAAGTTCAATGAATCATAACAGTAAACTTGAGTAAGAAAAAAATTATGCTAAAATTACATGCACAGTTAATCTGAAACTTAAACACATTGATAAAGATACTTATGCTTCTAATATATTTTTCAAACTAGTAAACATCATATCTAATGCAATTCTCTTTTGGGTGACTCGTAGGGAAGATATATTCTTTAGAATGATCATTGGGAGCAACAGCCAGTACACCTTCCATGTTTTTGTTACCAGAAGATTAATAGGCAAGAAGTGATGAAAGAACAGGGAAAGAAACTCCATATTTCTACTCTCTTGCCCCATCTTCATCAACTTCAGGGACAAAAAACCCATAAAAAACCAATATTACTTCTATGAAAATGAATAGAATTAGAGACTTTCAGAACTGAAGAGAACCCTCAAAATCACATAATCCAGACTGCACATTTTGTAAGTAGAGGAGCCAAGGCTTAATAATAGCTAATATTTATCAAGTATTTACTATATACTTTTTATATTGATTCATCTCATTTCCGAACTCATGGAATTAAATACGCTCATGATTTCCGTTTTAAAGATGGAGAAACTGAGTCATAGTAAATTGCTAGAGATAAAGCCAGGATTTGAACCCAGACATGTGCGTAACTAAATCATGCTCCTTTCTTTCTTGGGAACAACTGGAGAGCTCTTGAAGTAGCTGTGTTTGTAGCAGGTTACTTATGAAGTAAGTATGATTCTTACTCCCTATTTTATAGATGAGAAAATTAAGGCTCAAAGATATTAAATAACTTGTATAAGGTTATTGAACTACTAAATTACAAAGCGAGATTAGGAACTCAGGTTTGGGCTAATTTCAAATTTATATTTCTCTTCATTAAGGAATTCTTCATCCATTGTAGTTGTCAAATTAGATTTTTTTCTGACTATAGTACTAAATTTGCTTTACATGTAACCTCTGTTTACTATTGTTGAATAGAAATATGAAGTATACAGCTTTTCATAAATATAACCATTGAATATTACAAAGATTTCCATATTTGCTCAAGCAAGTAATTTAATTTATCAACAAGTACTTATTGAGGGAGTATGTGTTTTGTATTGTTCTCCGTTTTTGTTTTTACTCTTCTTTAGATTGTTTTTTTCAGTGAGTCATGATCATCTATGGTATGGCTAATGTCCACTCCCTGATTAATATCCAGCAATGATTAGCATCATTGATTAGAAAATTAATAGATATGCCTGTATTGACACTTCTATTCCCCATTTAATGGCTTGTTTATTTAATTGATGGCTAATGTTTTTACTATTAAAGGCTATTAACACATCAAAATGCTTTTTATTGAACCTGGCAAAATGATGAATTATGTTTGTGTTTATTCCTTTGTGCCTAAGGCTGATTTATTGGTGGTCTTGTTTTTTATAGTTTTAGTTAGCTAAAACCTTCTGCTTAGGAAGTCAAGTAAAATAGCAGACTGTTATCTGGTGGTGTGACCTTGGAAAAGTCGCTTGACTTTTCTGGATTGTACCTGTGAAAGGAGGGGAGTAAACCAGATCAGTGACTTCAAACAATGTAGTTTCTTGTAGTAGTGCCATAGAGTTTCTTCAACTGTTTGATTCAAAATTTTAGGAAAAAAAAAATCAAACTGAAAATGGTAATAAAACATAGTATGAATAAGTAAAATATATAATACAATTTTACATGTTGTGCTACTGGGTTAGTGTATTTTTACATATATGTCCTGTTTTCTCTGTGCACATGTTTGTACTTTTTGTGAAGGTGTCATTGGTAAAGGAAGTGGGGGCCCTAATCTGGCATCTTCTGCAGAACACCCCTAGGAAAGGCGTACTGTCACTCACCAGCTTCCACGGAAATGGCCAGTCTGTGGACTACATACACGTGCTGTATTTGGTCTTTGGTTGTAACAGTGAGTCTGAAAATGAAGGGGGTTATCCTTATTATGAATAGATGCTTGCAGTATCCTCTTTTGACATTAAGTTTATTTCCAAGACAGAGATAAAAATAGTTGTTATTATAGTCATGGCTCATTTTGATGAAATCTAAATTTAACTAGTTTGATTACTTACCTTCCTTCACAGGCTTGAGTAACCAGTGTTTGGCTATTTAAAAAAATTAAATCGATTCTCAAAAGAGAGTATCTACCACAGTTAATTATATTCAGAAAAAAATAACACTAACAGACTGTGAGGCCTTTTCAAAAGAGAAATTTTGGTATTATACTTGAGAAATGACTGCATCATCTGAAAAAAGCAGTAACTCCTGAGTTGGCCACTTTAAAGGCAATAATATTCATCTGGGTGAATTCTAGTATTTTTAAGAGGTGAGTGACAGTATAGTATAGCCCGTTTTACATGCCAGGATTAAGTACCAAAGCAGAATGGTGTCCTTAATGGGTAGAACAATTAAATTTTGAAATTTAGAATCTAAAACTTTATATAGTAGTTATTTTTAATGCACAGTTGTTTATTTTGAATAAGACTCATAGCCTTTTTTAACTACTATGGTCTGTGAATGTATGATAATATGTTTGATTTCTTTAAAGTATATTTAAATTTCATGCATATTACATTTCATACAAAAAGCAAAGCTCAGTCTTCACTTTTATGCTTCCAGTGAGGAAGACGGGATTCAAGGTGCAAAGTCTTTCATAAATTGAAAATAAATTATTTGCTTTCAAGCTCAGATTTCAGTATAAACACCTGATTTATTCAAATGCTTACTAATTTATTAATTAATATTAGTTATTAATTAATACTCAATATTTCAGTTTCTCAAGAGCTAGTCAGTAGAATTATAAATTTATAATATTTCTTTCACTTCAGTTGAGGCAGAACTTGAGTAGAATTAAATATTTAAGATTTTAAAAGTATATTTATTGAGAAAGAAAATTGATAGCATCTTTTCAGTTAAAAAATATCTCTTTGTGTATATTTCATAAAATTCATCTCTAGCTCCTGTGTTCAGGAATATTTCAATTAGCAATAACAGAATGTCTACTTCTAAATGCCTAGGGTGTACTTTAAACTCTAATGAGGTACCTTGTTGGAAGAGGACCACTTGAAGATTTTATTAATCTTTGCAGTGTGAAAATGGAAATACTCTGAAACAAAATAACTAGTTCTAAATTCTGACAAAATGATAGATCTTCACCATGACCCCAAGAGAGAGCACCTTAAAATTGAATAAAGGTAAATTTGAAAGGTAAATTTTGAAACAATATATTCAATTATTTCTCTCTTTCTTAAATTCATTAAGCATAAAATAAAATATATATATTAAATTACTCTTTTTAGGAGAATTTTTTTTATGATATAGTCAACCATAATCTGATGAAATGTCAGTGTCTCAGAGCTTGATTCATATTACCAAAATATACATCAGCCATGAAAATAAGCCTGCTTCTACCATGGACAAAAATATTTGAGGTGGCAAGCTGTAGTACACAGTATAATACTAGAATTCTATACATGAAAAGGATTTACACCGTCTATACATTAGTGGTTGCCTATGAAAAGGTGGAAAGAAAGGAAAGGGAGGAGAGAGATCAAAGGAATGATAGGGATGTTTAGCTGGCTCTAACATTTTATTTCAAATAATGCAGGATATTGAACATTAACAACTATGACATTGTTCTGTATGTGCTATTTATCACACGATCCCTACTTCTCTTAAAGATAAGAACAAACCCATTTTATATATTTCTGTGAAGTTATTAATGTATTGAACCTTATTTCTTTTTAAAATGATATTTGACCCAGTAATCACTGAGTTTAAGTTATTTTGCTTACTCATGATCAGTGTAGCAATGTTTTTCTATAAAATTAGAAATCAATATATACTGATAATATTTAACTATAGACTATTTTAGAAATTTACTGATTTCTTAAGGAAAATGAATTCATAATTTTGAAAAGGGAATTTACTTGGCATTTTTTGAAAACCTACTATGCACTTAATAAGGTCTTTATCTTCCTATTAGTAACCATACAATTTTGAATCCATTTAAACTGATTTCTTTCCACAGTAATCAAGAAATGCTGATTTGACAAACCAGATATTTGTTGGATCTACTTATTATAATGCAATCATAATCATATTTTATACTATCTTCCTCACTAGCTTCCCTGTCTTAAAACTTTCTTCTTTAAACCAAAAAGGCAAATTATCTTGCTTGGACATCTCCTTGATCTTATCTCCCTTGCTCAGGAAATCAGTGTCATATCAAGAAAATAGTTGAGCCCAGTGGAAGTAGGATTTTGGACAAAGTGACTGAAGGAAGGCATTTCAGGCAGAGGGAGGCGCATGACCAAGTTTTAAAAGGTGGAATGTGTGAAATATATTTGAGAAAATATCAAATAACCTACTTTGAGCATGAAGTTCATAAAAGAGAATTTTGGAAGATAAGGCTGGAAAAGTTGGTTGAAGCCAGGACATGGAGGACCATGAATCTCAAGATAAAACGGTTTAAATGTTCCTTTGGAGATCCCTGGGGATTTGGCATAGAACACAGTCACATAATACAGTGTTTTGGGGAGAAGATCTCTTTGGTAGATGCTGTTAGATGAATTGTAAAAAGGAGTTAGTAGAAGTAGAGAAACCAATGTTGGGCTTTTTCCACTATGATTTTCAATTCTTGATGTCCTCTTAAATTTCTTAAATTTTATAGTTGATCAATGTAAGCTTCACAGTGACAGGGACATCTACTGGCACATGGTTGGTGCTCAGTGAATACTTGTTGAATAGAATTAATGAATACACAAAGACCCAAAAAGAGCAAGTGGCCTTTTTGACTTTATACAGCTACAATAGTGACAGATCCAGCTAAAACTGTAGCTGACTCACAGTCTGGTATTCTTTTGACGTGCTAGGCTTTCATACAGGTTGTTACCCATCAGTGTGGCTTTTTCTTTCCTACTCCTCAACTCTTATGCTAAATTCTTCTCAATTCATTTCTTCTAGTAAGTGATTGCAAACTACCTTGTATCTTACAGACTCATTACAGCCTCTTCTAAGCTCTTAATAGTTGCTTTCACATACAGGTATAATGGGTTAAGTTATTTCTTTTCTCTTTTTTTTTTTTTGGCTGGTAAGTCCAAGGTCAGGGACTATGTCTTCTCTTTTGAATTTTGTTTGCTTGTTTGATTTTTCAGCCACCTTCCTCTCAGAACAACAGTGTTCAGGACATCTTTGAAGTACAGAAGCTTGTGGACTGCCTCCCTGTCTTTTGTAGTTCAGGTTCTTAAGAAGTTACAGACATACAGTTCAAATTGCTTTTGTTAGATTGGCAAAGAACACTTAAAATTTACTTGATATTTTTTAGTACAGTCATCCCTTGTTATACACAGGGACTGGTTGCAGGACACCGCCCCTCTTCCCGTACATATCCCAAAATCCGCACACACTGACGCCCCGCAGTAGGCCCTGCTGAACCCGCCTCTATGGAAAGGTCACCCCCTCCGTATCCTTAGGTTCCACATTCTTCAAATACTGTATTTTCCATCAGAGTTGGGGATGGAAAAAAATTCTGTATATAAGTGACCTACTCACTTCTTACCCATGGTGTTCAACAGTCAAGTGTGGTTGAAACAAATACAGAAATGAAAAATTTTATTTTTTTTAGCTTTCTACTCAAAGGAATAGTCTTGTGAATTTAAATGATTAATCATTTCGCAATTTAAAAGCAAAAGGAAAAACATTCTAAATGTTAATTCTGTTTGGTTCTACGAGAGCACCTTGAAATGAGAACTTAAAGAAAACTATTATATGAAACCATTGCAAAGCTGAGATGACCCACTGTTGTCATTGGCTCTATTTTACTCAGTTGGATCATTGGTCATTGCAATCTATTGTTAATATATTGCTTTATTTTAGTAGAAAAGTGCAATTGGTGGCATACTTTAGTCCAATTGGCATCTCTTATGTGTATATTTTGTTATAATTTCTTTCCCTGAAAAAAGTTATTAAGTGTAACAGAGGCTCTTATTAAGATTAATAATATATTAAGGAATAAGTGTTCTTAAATAGACCAAGAAATTGCCACACTTTTATAAACATGCATAATTGTTAGTGAATCATTAACCTTTAAATTTAGAGATGTTTAGATATTTATTTCCCTTACAGTAGAAAGGAGAAATTCTACAAGTACTGTATTCATGAAATAATGAGTTTTTCCAAAATAGGAAATATTTTATGAGTCAAAGAAGTCTTGATATTACTGTACCTTCACAGAGTTAAAATTTTTTAAAATGTTGCAATTCATTTTATTTCAAAGTAAATTAAAAGCACTAAAGTATGAACTAGGCTTATGCTATTATAAATATGACAGTAATATATAGTTCCAGGTATTAATTTAATATAAGTTATAAAATTACAGAATAAAAAATTTTAGTCTTTTCATGCTATAGAAATAGGTAATATCATAGAAATATGGTTTGGGACAGATTCTATGAGAATCATATACTAGTTTTTGCCTTATTATGTTATAAACACAATGTTATTTTAGTATATAGTAAATGAGATTCTTTTTGTTTATTCAATTAGAAACTTTTTGAATATTCCTTCTCCCCTCCCCCACCAAATAATCAATATTCTCTGCCTAAGTAAGTTTATTCTTTCAATGTTTACTCCCTGAATTAAAGGGATTTTAGTCTTTGAAAGTCCTTTGGCATATTACACACAGAATTTCTGTGATAATATCATTGAGATTTTGGGGGGCAGTGGGGCAGGAGAAGGGTATGTTGATTAATAACTCTTATGAAAGTTAAGTAAAATATCTATTTAACCCATTAAAGTTATTTTCTAGCAGTTAAGTCTTTATTAAGAAAAGAATTTGAGCACAGTAAAATAAATATGTTCAGTGGTTTTAGATATTATTAAAAACAGTAAAACATTTTGGGGGGTATTATGGACTGAATGTTTGTGTCCCCCAAAATTTCACATGTAGAAACCTAATCCTCATTGTGAGGGTATTTGGAGGTATGACCCTTGGGAGGTGATTACATCATGTGGACAGAATCCTTAGGAATGGGGTTAGTGTCCTCATAAAAGAGAAAGCTCTCTTGCCCCTCCCTCCATGTGAGGATGCCACGGGAAAATGGCTGTGTCTAAACCGGGAAGCAGCCTTCACCAGACACCAAATCTGCTGGCACCTCCATCTGGGGTTTTCCAACCTTCAGAACTACGCAATATACATTTTTGTTTATAACCTACCCAGTTAATGATATTTTGTTAGAGCAACCCAAACAGACTGAGATATAGGGTAAATAAATATTTTTGCCAAAGTCTTAGAGAATTAAAAGTCACTCTCCTTAGCTGTTTATAGCTAGAGTACACTGCTATTCAGTTCAATTTAATAAATATTTATTGAGTACCTACTATGTGTTTGACATCAGTGCTTTATTAATATAAGATATAAGAAATTCACTATTAAGTATACAGTGTAGTAAGCAAGTAAAGAAAGCAATAATTTTTATAATACTATAATTCTTATACTTTAATAAATATTGACCAGCTGCTTATAAGAATAAAATATTTTTTAAAAATTTTTAGTTTTAATACTTTTATTGAGAATGTTTTGTTCTTTTTCTTATGTTAGAGGCCAAAGGTAGATCAGGTCTCATTTCTGTATAAAACTAGATAAAGCTAAATCACTATTGAAAGCTGAAACAAAAATACAATATTGTTTTGAACAATAGTATTAGACTGTTAGGCTGAGGGCTTAGTTTAAACGTTAGTGTAAATCACCAAAGAATACATGAAAACAAAACAAAATACTGTGTGGGCCCAAGAAAGATGTGATTCTTTATTAGCTTTTTTTTTTTTTCTCTCTCGCATTTAAGGATGTATTTTTTTCCCTAGGGCTGCTAATATTAATAAATTGCCACATGTTGAGTAGCTTAAACCAAAAGAAATTTATTCGCTCACAGCTGTGGATGCTGCACATCCAAAATCAAGGTGCTGGCAGGGCAGTGCTTCCTCTGAAAGACTCTAGGGAAGAATCCTTCCCTGCCTCTTGCAGCCTCCTGTGGCCCAGACATTCTTTGACTTGCACCTGCATCATTCCAGTCTTTGCTTCCATTTCCACTTGGACTTCTTCCCTCCATGTCTCTGTGTATCCTTTCCTCGTCTCATTATTTCTTCATCTTATAAGACTCCAGTCCTTGGATTAAGGGCCCGCCCTAATCTTGTATCTTAACTAATTACATTTGCAAAGACCTTATTTCCTGTAAGGTCATATTCTGAGGTTCTAGGTGGACATGAGTTTTGGGGGCACTCATTTCAACCCACTCCAGAGAAAAAGGAAGTAGCTTAGTAGAAAGAAGTAAAAAATATTTTCTTTGCTGTCCTCAGGTTTTTGCTTTCTCATTCCTTAGTGGGTTTAAATAAGTTAGAATTGAGCATTCATGCCTTCGCATTCTTATTATTTTTAAGATATTTTATCTGCCCAAACTGACTTATATTTCTTTCCTCCTAAGAATGTTACATGATGCGAAATTCCAGTAAGAGAGCCATAGAATTTTGAATGTTTGTTATTCAATCATAGGGGAAATTAAAAATTTAGTTTTTATGCTTTTTTTATATTTTAGAATTTGAAAAACTAGAAAGAAACAAAAATTATTGAGAGACTGCCATACTAGAGGTATAAAGCATTCAGAAACATAATTATAAACCTCTCTTTTAAATTGAGCATCTTAGAGTATGCTATAGTCATTAATTAGAATGAACTTTACGGGAGTATAGTCTGTTGCCTGTCAATGTCCCCTATAAGTTTTAAACTTGTAAACTTTTTTTTTTTTTTTTTTTTTTGGAGACAAGGTCTCACTCTGTTGCCTGGGATATGGTACAGTGACATTATCATAGCTCACTGCAACCTCTAACTCCTGGGCTCAAGCAATCTTCCTGTCTCAGCCTCCCCAATAGCTGGGAATACAGTTGTATACCACCACACCCGGCTAGTTTTTCTATTTTTTGTAGAGAGAGGGTCTCACTATGTTGCTTAGGCTGGTCTTGAACTCCTGGCCTTGAGAAATCCTCCTGCCTTGGCCTCCCAAATCCCTGGGATTATAGGTATGAGCCACTGCACCTGGCCTGTAAACTTTTTTAATGTAAAAAAGAAATGGTATGGTAAATGAACTTTATGATTGTTAACAAAGCTTGTTTGTAATTTATTTTAAAAATTATCCTTGGCTTTCAGTTTTAAGTTGTAAAACTGAAATATCTGAACAAACCAGAAAATAGTTTTTAAAAATCAACTACATTTTAATAAATACATGAAATATTTCTCCGTGAAAATGAATCGATATCTAGACCAGGAATTTCAAGAGATTTGCCATCTTCTTTCAAGACAATAAATGATACACTGAAATATAAAGTGTTATATTCTCAAAGAGTGATGGATGAGATCCTTTTCTGAGAGCAGCTATTGGCTAATTAGATGTGGGAAAGGCCCTTACAGGCCTTCTTAGGCTAAGGAGGCTACAGACAAGAGAAGAGCCTCAGGCACACACTATACCTGGTTTCTAATTCTGCTTTGGGTCACCCCTGCCAGTAAGGGAGTCTGTAGATGAATTATAATAATATGGAATATAGTTTAAACCCATCCCTATGAACACAAATGCTGATACAGTCTGACAATTACAGTGTTAGAGTGGTCTATGCCTTTTCAGGGGAGTGGAGTAGAGTTGGAGAATGGGAAAGGGTTCTGAATCAAGGACTCTGCCAGTCACAGGAAGGGGAGGCTGAGGCAAGAGGATCACTTAAGCCCAAGAGTTTGAGGTTGCAGTGAGCTATGATGATGTCACTGTACTCTAGCCCAGGCAACAGAGTGACCTTGTCTCCAATATGTTTATAGATGGGGGTCCATTTACTGAGATTTCTTATTCAGGCGTAAGAGGGTATCCACTTTTAACCTCAGGTTGCACAGGAGGAGAAGGAAGAAGGGGTAAAAATGTTACCTATAAAACTTAAATTTATAAGATTAATAGTCATTAAATTTATGAAAAACATTTGCCAGTTTAAAAATGGTTTGAGCAGAGGCAACAAATTCAAGGCATTAAATGCCTAATTTCTCACATTTCTTTAAAAAACAAAAGTTACTTTGTTAACTTGTTTTTCTACAGAATTAGGATATTTGACAGGGGTAAGATTTCTGCTTTATGTGGGGCCGTGTAGTTTAAGGACAAGGTTCATATGATGTGCTGGGTGCCAGGAAATGTGAGTTCTAATCTGTGCTCTGCTGCCAACTGCCTAACTTGCGCTGGATAACAAAATTCTAACAGATGCCTCAAAAGACCTTTAAAAGCAATGATTTGGAATAGAAGATATCAGATTTTTTTCAATTCTGAAATTATTTTATTTAAACTGACTGATGATATCCCCATTGTCAAGTGTCGATTAGGATTGACCAAGAGTGTGTTCCTTGTCTACCACTGCATGAAAATTATTCTGATGATGAAAATATAATAAAACATTCCTTTTTTATGATCTACTTTTGTAGCTCTATTGATTTGTTTAGGATCACATAACCCAACTTGGCATCATATTAATTTTTAGAGATTTTCCTTCAGTACTGTATTATGCCATGTACCCATAAGTTCTTTAATTATTTCCTAGGAGCCTTTAAGCAAATTGAAAATAAAAAATTCTGTGTTAATTAAGCTATTAACATTATGTCTTTTTTGTTTCCAATTCTAATAATCACTAATTTATCTAGATTTTGAACTATTGGCCAATTACTCTGGAGTTTAAAAAAACTAATCTCAATATGAATGTCTAAAATAAGTAATCTAAAACAAAGATTAGTAAATTAGTGATGATAAGATGATTTCAGGATCTCTTTTACACAGTTAGCCAGAGGGTCACCAGTTGATTTTTTTTTTTTTTTTTTTTTTTTTTGAGACAGAGTCTCCCTTTTGTTGCCTTGGCTAGAGTGAGTGCCATGGCGTCAGCCTAGCTCACAGCAACCTCAAACTCCTGGGCTCTAGCAATCCTCCTGCCTCACCCTCCCAAGTAGCTGGGACTACAGGCATGCACCACCATGCCCGGCTGATTTTTTGCATATATATATTTTAGTTGGTCAATTAATTTCTTTCTGTTTTTAGTAGAGACGGGGTCTCGCTCAGGATGGTTTCGAACTCCCAACCTCGAGCAATCCGCCGGCCTCGGCCTCACAGAGTGCTAGGATTACAGGCGTGAGCCACCGCGCCTGGCCCACCAGTTGATTTTTAAAAGTTATGTTTATTTGTGCATCTCTAGTAGAAGTGCTACTTGTGATTAGTTATTTTATGCTTGAACATCATTGACAAGCATCTGAATTTCTGCTTAAATGGATTTGAAAAACTAGAAGAAGCTGAAATTTCATATCTCTGTTTTGTGTAGTTCAATCTCTGCTACCATATCCCCCAATTTCATAATTTTACAATAATAAAATTAAAGCATTAGTTACTACATTTTTAAATCACCTAATTCATATATCATGTGTTAAAGTTCAAAAGAATTATATAATTCTAGATAGAAATGGACTTATCAGAATCATGAGGAAATTAAGACCCAAAGAATTTAAGAAATTTGACTATGGACCTACGTAGGTATTGGTAGAAAGAGAACAAGAAGCCGGCTTTTTGGATTCTTACCCAGTATTCTCTCTATTATACTATTATTTTGTTAAAATAATGGCATCTGTCTTATAGAAAATAAAATCACTGTCTTTCTAGTCTGTGCAATATATATAAAATCCTGTTTTAAAACATAAATATAAGGTAATGATTTTAGTACTGTTTTTTCTTCTATTGTCTCAGATATCTCCAGACATTTGGAAGAGTGCCTATAAATTTAATTTTTTTAATTACAAAATATCCAGCTGGGACAGGGCCATTTTTAGAAATGAGTAATGGAATCATAGCAAGGATCTCAAGTGACCGTGAATACTAACTTGTCCCTTGGGTAAGGTCATCATTAAAAAGTATGGAAGTTTTTTATATACTGTAGAAACTGGTTTCATGCTGGGCCCCTAAAGTCATTTATCTGACTATACTGTCCTAAGTGAGTCATTTATTAGCTTGTGAGAATAATACGTAAATGCTTTGTTATAAATTTGATGATCAGAAACTACTTAAAGCAACCAGATAAAGGCATCCCCAATTTATGTAAATCTATATTTTAAAGGCTTGTTTAGAATTCAAAAAGTATTTCCTCAAAACACCTTAGTTTCTCAGGGTAACCCTCAAAATCCTATTTAACCCACAGTATAACACAGTAAGAACAGTCCCACAATATTTGTTCTCAATTCCAGTTCTGAATGCCAATAATACAGCTCCTTTAGTTAAACATCTGGACTTGAACCTGACCACTTACTGTGCTTGACCATAGAATAGAATGTATGTAGATAATAAATTCAAAATGAGGAAAGGAAGGGAAAAAATAAACTTTAATGGCTGCTAAGAGGAGAGAAAAGGGTCTAATCCTTGGTCAATCTTTGCCAGAAGTAAAAATAAAACACATTGTAAAGATTGCTGTGCTTTAGAGCTTCTGCAAACACCAGGCTAAGGTCTGCCATTAGAGATTTGTTCTGGTGTGTACCCATTTTGTAGGAGGCTCTCAAAACTCTTCCTCAAGGTAATGGATCTGTTCTGAGACCTTTTGAAGGCTGCAAGTCATTAGAGAACTAGCCTCAAACCCAAACTCTCCATGAGCCCAGGTAAATTGCAACACATTTCATTGCATAGCTCTGAAACTTTTTCATTTAAATAAAACAATCACAGGGTCTTAAGTAAATTAGGTTTAAGATGATATTTTAAGTGATTTAAATGAAGATTGGTATTGTTTATTAATATAGAAATCTTCCAGTAACAGAATTTACTATATCTGTCAATATGAATACAATTATACTTGCCTTTAATTTTATTTGCATTTGTTTCTCTGCCTATTTTCTTGTGAAAATTTTAATGAGCAGTGAAATGACCAAAATCTGGACAGCCAGGGGGAGGAAAATAAAGATAATCTAAAACATGCTTAATTATCCTCAGTATAATAAAAACTTAACTATAGTAGGGATAATGCAAGAACATTCAGATTATCTAAAAACATTTAAAAATGGCCTTCTAGTGTTGTTAGAAGAGTAAGTATGCCAGTGTGCATTACAAACTTTCTTATACAGTCATGTGTTGCCTAACAATGTGGACTCATTGAGAAATGTGTTGTTAGGTGACTTCATCCTAGTGTGAACATTGTAGAGTGTACTTACACAGAGCTAGATGGTGTGTCCTACTACATACCTAAGCTACAAACCTGTACAAACATGTTAACTGTATTGAATACTGTAGGCAGTTGGAACACAATGGTATTTGTGTGTCTAAACATGTCTAAACATAGAAATAGTAAAAAATCATAATCTTATAGGACCACTGCATATATATACTCCCCCATTGACTTGACATGTCATTATGTGGCCCATGACTGAGTATATATACAAGTATATGTATATAAGTATATACTTAGGTATGTATATTATTACTTATAAAGTGATATACTATATTACTTATATAATAACTATCCCTTATGAAATAATTTAGTTAAGGATATCCACAGAGGAATAGATCATTAAAGACTATTCGTTTTGATATCATAGCACATCATGTCTTATTCACCCATTTTCTTAAAACTTATATTTAGAAGTTGACTTTTATTTTAAAACCTCATTAAGTCATTTTTGTAACCAGAGATAATTAAGATAGTCACATTTCATTTCAGTGAAATGTATTTCTCTGGACTCTCCCTCTCTATTTTATTTCCAATTAAACTTTCTCTAAAAGTTAGAAGAGTAGTTCATTTTAATTACTAAAGATACCCAAGGGGGGAACTCCTTGAGTGGACTCTTGGATTTCAAGAGATTTTTGTCTTGTGAGTAAATTATAGCATAGAGGCTATAACCTAGTTCTCCATTCTTTCTAGCACCTGGAACTTTTTATATTTTTCTGACTAAATAAAACTGTAACTATCTTTTTCTCATCCTAAGGTTTGCATATTTATGTTCTCTGTGTTTCTTTCTTGTACAGACAAGCAAGAGGTCTCTAATTTTTTTTAAAACCTTACCTCATTATCTTTTTCCCCCCTCTTTTCTAATTCATAATCTCTGCTCCAGTCTTTTTTTTTTTTCTTTTTCTTTTTTCTTTTTTAGAGACAGGGTCTTACTCTGTTGCCCAGACTGGAGTGCAGTGGTACAGTCATAGCTCACTGTAACCTTAAACTGCTGGGCACAAGCAATCCTCCCACCTCAGCCTCTTGAGTAGCAGGTACCACAGGCATGTGCCACCATGCCTGGCTAATTTTTACATTTTTTTTTTTAGAGACCAGGTTTTGCTATGTTGCTGAGGCTGGTCTAAAACTCCTGGCCTCAAGCAATCCTCCTGATTTGACTTTCCAAAGTGTTGGGATTACAGGCATGAGCCACTATGCCTGACCTTTAATCTTCCCTTTTGCTTGTTTTTCTTGGACATAATTATGGCTACTAATATGCTGCTAAATACAGCTTTGTCCCCATTTCATGTGTGGATGTTTTTTTTTTTTTTTTTTTTTTTTTTTTGAGACAGAGTCTCGCTTTGTTGCCTAGGCTAGAGTGAGTTCCATGGCGTCAGCCTAGCTCACAGCAACCTCAAACTCCTGGGCTCAAGCGATCCTTCTGTCTCAGCCTCCCAAGTAGCTGGGACTACAGGCATGAGCCACCATGCCCGGCTAATTTTTTCTATATATATTAGTTGGCCAATTAGTTTCTTTCTATTTATAGTAGAGACGGGGTCTCGCTCTTGCTCAGGCTGGTTTCGAACTCCCGACCTCGAGCAATCCACCCGCCTCGGCCTCCCAGAGAGCTAGGATTACAGGCGTGAGCCACCGCGCCCGGCCTTGGATGTTCTTTTAAAATCATTACTCTGTGTACATTTTGTGACTGCATATTTTATTTTCTAGGCATTTTGATTTTTACTATATAAAAATTTCTAGGTTTAATTCATTGAAGTCAGAAAATGTGGCTTGGAAATGGTAGCTTTTTAAGGATTTATTGAGATTTTCTTTATATCTTATACAGTGGTCTTCAAACTTTTTGCTTGCCTACTCGCTAAAAGAATTTTGATAAACTAAATACCCTCTCACATTTTAAAATCAAAATCTAATACTTTTCATCACAAGTAAAAATAGTTGCAAAGGGTTAATTTTCAGTGTGTGACAAATACTGACATTTTCAATGAATTGTTACAGCATAATTTTAAATGTTCAATAATAATAAATAAATACTAAATGCCTAACATTTGATATTCACCATCATTTATTTACAAATAAACTAGAAACTCTTTGACACTGGAATATTTTACATTATTTCTTATTCTCTTTGAATTTTTTATTCCACTTTTTAGAGTACTTTATTTTAATATAATATATCTTTGTTTTTGAAAGTCCTTTATGGTTCAACTTTTGTACTCTTCTGCAACAAATACTATCATTATACATATATATAAATTTAAAAAATGTTCTATGGCTACAAGGTTCTAAGAGATAGAAACAGATGTTCTGCTTTGAGTTTTAAATACAATTATAATCAATATCATTTGATCCAAAAACAAACATTTATATTCTCATAAATTACTAACCTTAAAAATAAAATTATATTGGAAATGTTTCTTATAATGAAGATGAAGTGGTAATTGTTTTTATTGCTTTGTTTAACTGGGAAATAGTTTAATTCTTCATTACTCTTTGGTTTGCTGCCCTTGGGTGGATATTGCCTCACTGTATGTTTCTAGATAGCTGTCTTTCTTTTTTATAGTGAAGATAAGAAAGGAAAATCTCTTCTGTAGGTACAACTTCTGGCCATTCAGTATCAGTGCTAGACATTGATTCCCTTTGCAATTATTCAAGCTTGCATACCCGTTAGAAATTTTTTCCATACTCCCAGCCTTACAGATACCACAGCTAGAAGACCACTATTCTAATAGAGGATACATTTTTATGAATGATCATGAGTGTGTTATTATTAATGTGCTTAAAAAGGTATTTAGGTCATTATATATGAAATGTCCGATTTTGAAGCAAAAGTGTAGTGTGTTACATCTCAAACAAGAAGCAGTACAATTACTCAAAGTATGTGCCTAAACTAAACACAGTGTTGCCACCTTAACAGTAGCTTGTCTACGCCAGCAGCAAAGAAGCCTGGAGAGCCAGTGGCGATGAAATCACGAAAGGTATTTTCCACAGCTTGTTGAGAATTGCATATTTTTCCTTGCAAGAAGTGGTCCAAACCCTGGAAGAAATGGTAGTCAGTGGGTGCAAGGTCTGGTGAATACGTTGGATGACAGAGAGTTTACAAGTCCAGCATCTTTAGTTTGAGCAGGGTTGTTTTTGCGACATGTGGTTGAGCATTGTCTTGCAAGAGGATTGGCCTGTCTTTATTGACCAGTCTCTGTTGCTTAATGGCAAGCATCCTCATGATTTCATCCAGTTGGTTGCAGTACACATCTGCTGTAATCGACTGACCAGGGGTCGTGAAGCTGTAGTGGATAGTACCAGTGCTGGACCACCAGACACCATTAACCTTTTTTGATAAAATTCAGTTTTAGACTATGTTTCAGTACTTCATATTTATCCAACCTTTGTGCTGAAAGCTAGGGATGGTCAAAAAGAATCCATTTTTCATCACACGTAACAATACGGTGTAAAAATGGTTCGCCTTTATGTCGTGACAGCAAAGAAAGGCAAACTTTGAGATAATTTCTCTTCTGATGCTGGATTAATTCATGCAAAGCCCATCTATCCAGCTTCTTAACCTTGCCAATTTGGTTCAAATTGTCCAGTATTGATGGAATACTAATGTCAAACCTTGCTGCTAACTCACCTGTAGGTTGAGATGCACTTCCACTGCAACTTTCGGTTCATCATTATCCACCTTGGTCTCAGGTGCAGCCCATGTAGCTCATTTTCAAGATTAAAATCACCAGAATGGAACTTTGCAAACCATCAATGTACTGTGCATTCATTAGCCACATCATTTCCAAACACTCCGTTGATATTTCGAGCTGTGTGTGCTGCATAGGTTCCATGACAGAACTCATATTCAAAAATAATATGAATTTTTGACTTATCCATGGTTTCACAAAAATTGCTCTAAAAAAATTTGAAAGGTAATTACAAGACAAAATGTACATTTGAAAGACTAAGGATATACCTTCACAATAAAAACAAAACAAGAAATGTCAAAGTGAAATGTCAGATAGCAACTGTCAAACTCAGTACCTAAGGAAATCAGACATTTCATACTTAATCACCAAATACATTCTTATTTGTAGGTATCTGCATTTGCTGTGTATCCATTAAACTAAATTTAAATTTATTAATTATTTAGATGAGTGTAATTCAACTGGGGCACTATTTGTTAATAGCATTGGATGGGGTAATTCCTCTTTTTGAGAAACTGTGCCTTGTATTTTGTAATAATTACCATCCCTGACTCTTGCCCTTTACATGCCTGATGTATTCTTAGACACTTACAGACATTGTGGCAACCCGGACGCCTCACCATCTCGACACTCCGTTTCCAGTCATTCTCAGGCAGGTGGAACTGTCCCTGATTAAGAATCATGGATTTACATCCCTGATAGCTTTTTAAGCCTGTTTGATTTTTCAGAGATTTGAAAGATCTGTTGAATTGTTAAAAGTCTTCCACTACTGTTTTGTTACTGTTTGTGTGTGTGTGTCTGTGTGTGTGTTTCTTACCATTTTTCTTTATTGATATGTAGAGTTAAATGCCACTTATAACTTCACTATAGACTGTACCCTTACTGATCCTTTTTAAATTCAAGTTAATGCTTTTTAGATCATAAATTCTACTTTATTTGATATTAATATTGCATCCCCTGCTTTCTTTATAATTGAACTCGTGTAGTTTATTTGTGCCTCTAGCTTTACATTTAACATTTCCATTATAATTGCTTCCTAAAACTCTTGGTCCTCTTGTGCATAATGGGTTGCAAGTCACGTTTTCGCATCTCTCTTAGACCTACCCCGCCTACACACTTCAGCTCTTCAAAAAGAGGTGGTGTTAGTCACGCTTCATTAGGATTTTCCCTGTGTAAGTCTTCTAACACTGCAAAGGTTTCTCAAGATGGGCAGTGCAAATTTATTGGAGTAGTTGGTCACAACTACAGTGGGTATGGCAGAAATTCCTCCATTATTTCTGGGATGTGATGGGCTCCTTTAGTGTTAGGTTTTTCTCCTGCTTTTATATCCTTTGGTCATTTCAGTTCATGTTAGGAGAAGGGGAGACTGTTAGATAGATGCCCATGCTTAAGTTACCATCTTATTTCAAAGTTGTTTATTTTAAAAATTTATTCTTTTTAATATCTTAGTGATTTTCAAATTGCATAAATACAAAATTCTGTACAATGAGATGGAGAATCTACTATTTATTACTTATTTAAAGCATCATCATTTTGCTCTAGGTTAGTTTTATGGAAGTTTAAATAATCAACAGAATTACTTGGTGGAAGTATCCAAATCATATCATTTATATTAGAGGATGTGTTTCCATATGCTTAATATTAGACTGAAATACCATAGTACTAAAAGGAAATTTAGAAAGCATTTTGTAGTTCTTAAAAGATTGATACTTTAGTGGCTTACGTTATTAAAAACCTTATAGTCTCTCTACCTACATATACATACTTCTCTATTCAGTTCATAAATTTAACTTGTGAAAATGACAAGTAGTAGCAAGCTTGTACTTGGGGATTTAATCTTCACTGACTAATTCATCAGACGTTTTACCTTTCTGTAGTCACAGATGGTTTTAATATCTGTCTCTATTGAACAATCACTCAGATGTGTCCATCTTCGTCTTTATTGGATAAATAATAATTCAGTATCTCTCAAGTGACTATGATAATTGGATTCCAAAAGAGAATTCAAGCTTTGTAGGTATTGTCCTATTCAAAATTTGATCTCTATGTTGTAGCCTCTCTAGTACCTTCAAATATATTGCAGCTCAAGTGGAATACATGGGATGGTACTATTTTGTGTAAATTACTTAGAATAGATTCTGTGGAGGAGCCCTAAGTATATCCTCTTTGGTTTCTAAAAATGGCATTTACCATTCCAAAATAAGTCCCTTGTGGTATTATTTGACTCATTCCAAAATGACCTATGCTTGATTAAGTGAAGTCTCATCTAATAGCTGGAACTCCCCAGAGATTTTCAGTGGGTGTTTAAAATGAATGTTTATATCTAAAGCCATTTTTGTCCATACTAAAGCTTTACTTTTCCTCCATTTCCAAATCTAGAAAACAGATATATTTCTTTTTTCATCTCTGGTCAGAAAAAAAAAAAAACCAGATAGATGATGTAGCAGTGCTTCATGTGTATGATTGCAAGTTTAGCCATTTGGGGTTATTGAGGAGAAAAAAATTGGTGAAGAAATAAAGTGTTTAAGACTGGATTATTTCTTTGATACTTGAGAAATGTGTATTTTTATTGTTAAATATTTTTTGAGTTAGAAAATGAAATGTTGATTTTTAAAGTGAAGAGTGTTATTAAGAACATAAAATTTCAGCAATGTATTGAATTTTTTGATATTTATAAACTATATACACAAACATACATTTGTGTAAATACACACACATATATATTTCATTTTTTAAATGTTTATTGCACTGATTTAATACTCTGAATTTACAAGTGCTTTCCTTAGGAACTTATATATCAGCTGCAGAAGTGGACTTTTAGGTCTGACAGTGAGCTGACAACACTTCCAAGGATAAACTAGGGTCTTGAAGATCAGCTGTTGTAAATGTTACAAGGATTTATTATTGATAGGAGAACCTGAAGAATATCAACTCTCCTATTAGCTCACAGTAGGTCATTGCTGACATTGATTTTGACACTTGAATCTTCCCAAATGTTACTAATGTCCACTTTTTAAAGTTTAATCTATTTCATACAGGCACTACTTCTAAAGCCACATTTCTTCAAGTATTAATATCATATTTATGAGGTTACATGTTTAATTAATGTAAGATTTAATATATTAGCAAAATGTATTATATATTTTTTTTAAAGTTTCTGGTTATGAAGTACACTTAATGTTGGGACATTAAAACCATGAACAAGATAGTCTCAGCAGTCACTTTTCTTAATTACTTTTAAATTCTTTTAAATTTAATATCTACTACACCTTAGAAAGTGAATTTATGGCTAAAATTCAACTATTTTGCCAAAATTTGTGTAAAAAAGAGAGCAAAATTGTCCTTGATATGTCTTGCTCTCTCAGCTCCTCATTCTTAATTTCATTTCCCTTCATTAATCTTTCTTTGCTCTCTGGATTTGATTGACAACTGATTTTTAGTATTTCTTCTCAGTGACTAATGATAAATAAGTTAGTTGCTATAGAGCTGTAATTGTCTTAATAATTTCTTAATTCTGGAAAATTTCTTAGAAATTTTGTAACAAGAAAATAATTTTTAAAAAACTGCTTTTTTAAATTTCTAAGCATGTATCCAAACTCTGTTGAAATGACTCTAAGTTCAACACTGTTTATAAAGTTCTCCATGCCAGAGGACAGCCGCTAGCTATAGCAAAATGAACATGGGGCAGAAATGTTTCTGTGAGCTATTTTTTACTTCAATTATTAATTTCAAGGATTGGACCATAGTTAATATATTCTCTTTTGTTTTTAGTAGTGATCTTCTCTGTTATGTTTATTGGTATAGTTGCTAAAGGTAGTGCTTATAAATGTCCATTTTCTTCAAAATCTTTGAGGTGGTAAAAACCTTTAAGCACTTTACAGTCTAGAACCTATCAAGTTGTATGGGGATTGTGCCACCTGTCTGTAGAAAGAGCCCTAGTGAACTTCAAGAAGTGTGAAGACAGTGTCTTCCACCTTTGATGTAATCAGCCTTCAACATTTATTGAGATCCCTAAGAAGACCCTGGTAGCTGTAGTTTGTAGGCATGTTTACAGTGTGTAAAAATAAACAAAAAATATGATGCCTACAATTTATTTCATATAGACAAAGAGTTCCAAAAAGTGGGTTAGGAACCCAAAAGAATAGTGTGCATAGGGCCTTTCACCCACCTCTTGAATCTCTCCTACAAGTGACTGTTCTGTCAAGGTTTATAAAACTTCTTTGGATTATTTTTCTGTTGCATTCTTTGATATTCCCTGAAGACAAGCTATGTGAATAAATTACATAAGTTTCCAACATTATACTTTTCTTTATACAGCACGAGCTGTTTAATAAATTTTATATCTGAGATCCAGGAAATTATGTCTGAGATAGACATATAAACAACAGTTTACTACTTTATTTTTCAATGCCTATTTTTAATAATCATAATTAGTATTTTATGTCCTAAAATTATTATTTCTAATCATGGAAAATAAATATCGAAAAATGAAGCAAAAAATAATGAATCCATTTATGTAGATGGTCTGGAAAATACCTGGAGAGAATCTGTGACTAAGTTGGAATAAAGCAGAACAAAAGTTAATTTAGAATTATGTATACATTTGTATCATACCAATTGTAAATTTAAACATGGTAATAACTATTTCAAAAAACTTATTTTGTAAAGTGTCTTTCATGAACAGATCTGAATATTAATTTAGTTTACTTGTTTCTGTGGACCTTAAACACTTCGTATTTTTATTTGATTAGAATTTTGAATTGTAAAAAACATTAAAAATAACTTATGGAATTAAAGTAATAATTCTCATTTGTAGTGTAGAAAATATTATTTTTACAGTAATTCCATTCTTTTTAAATAAACAGTAAAAAATAACCAGTCCAGTAAAACTACAGAATTAGTCAAATGTTTTTAAATATCATGTAGACGAAATTTACTGAACTTTTTATTTTTTGACTGGCTATTTCAGTGCCATTTGATGTATTTGATGGTTGATATACAGTGTTTTGTTGTTATTCATTCTGTTCATGCCATTGTTATTGTTTCAGCAAATAAAATTTGTTTCAGGTATAGAGTTTTCTTTTGTTTAATAATCTCCTGTAAAGAAGTATGACATATGGTGTAAAACTTTACTATTCTATTTTTCAAGATCTTTTTATAGCCTTCATCATGTGTCTTCCTAATCACAGGCTTTCATCTTCATACAGTGACTTGATTCTTTGCCACTAGAGGGCAGTGAAAAAATTGATGTTAATAAACATAACATTATAGCATGTTTTTAAGGCTTTTGTGCTACTGTTCTAGAATATCAACCCTTAAGAGTTTATCTAGATGTCTGCTCTTCACCCAGAAAGGAAATTCACAACCTGAGTAAAATTTCTCTTCAAATATTTTTAGATTATAATTTAAATTCTCAGTTTTTTGGTTAGTTGTATTAAACTAGTTACAATTCTAGACAAAGCATTATTTAATACTTTAACTGCCATGAGAGTTGTATTTAACTCACTCTAGCTTTGACCCCAGGGCTGGGTGAAGCATGTATAAAATCTCATCAATGTTCTTATTGTTAAAATTAATATTGACAATTTAATTCTAAAAACATGCATTAAGTGAATTGAAGTCAATAAATTTCATTTTCTATTTGTGTTTACCTTTAAACTCGAAGTTTTTATTCTATTTTCGTCATAAAATACCACTGCCCCAAAGAAAAGTTTCTGGGTTTTTTGTGTGGCGGTCAGTGTGTTAATCATGCAGAGTTTCTAGAAATTCATGATTTAAAAATGCTTCTTTTGTTTTATTAAGTTGGGGATTATTTTAGGAAAGGAAGACCTTTATGGTTGATCATTGTTGGCTAAGTTTTATTGGATAGAATAGATTCCTATTTGGCACATTTTATTTTCTAGCATATTTTACTTGAAGGAATGTTTGTCTTTTAAAATGTTTTCCAATTTTCTTGAAAATCTGAGTTGAAAAGTAAAAGGTTAAGCAAGCAAAATAATTTGGAGCCCAATACTTATACATAGTTTTCATTGACAATATAGTGAGTATTCACTTTAGTTTCCTAACGGAAAATGTAAAATGTACTCTTTTAGCTTGGCAAGTTAAAAGTCTCTGTAATTTTCAGAAGTAGATAGAATTACTGAGAGAGAGAAATGTTAAAATTCTCTAATGATACTATACACATTTATAATTTATTTAGTCTTGTGATGAAATACCAAAGAACACTTTCAGGGATTAGTCAGCCTATGATTTTATATTATTTTAACTTACCTTATTTATTTTTTTTATTTTAATGTATTTAAGTTCATTAATTTGAAAGTTATAAATATATTTATCATAGTCAGCTCATCATCCCCAGAACACTACAGCCTAAACTCAGGCTTATGAATACTTAATTACTAAATTTGAAAGCGTTAGTGTCTTGTTAAAAAAGCAGGCTTATGATATCGAAAGTGCAATTTTGAAGAAATGAGGAATGCCATTTGTTTTTATTAAGCTGGGATTTGAGTGTTTGAAGAAAGCATTGAGGGAGGCATTTCTTCAGAAATTGAGGTAATAATCCTCATTTGTAGTGTTGAAAATATTATTTTTACAGTACTCTCATTCTTTTATAAATAAACACAGGATCTACTGATAAATTATTTTTTGTCATTTTTCCATTCCATGGAGAATTCTACATAACTTCAAAATTAGAAGTAAAGATTTTTGATCTTTAAATGGGGTATAATTTTCCGATGATGGAAATACCAATACATTGATTTAGGATTTCTGATACATAAGAACCTTTATTTATGATGCTATCGATAATAATTCTTCAGAATAAGTAAATGGATGGAATTATAAAATGTCTCTTCACTTGAAGTTTTGCCTGCACATTTAGAAAATAAATATGTAGAGAAAGATAAAAGCAAGGAATAGTGATTTTTTAAATGGAATCTATATTGCACTCTTCTTTGAATATGATCGATAGCAACAGGAAGTATTTCAATATATTTTCAAAAATTACATCAGCAATTATTCTGCTTTGAGATGTTATGATCTATATTATTGCAGAATTTTTAAAGTGGTTTTCAAAACATCATATTTTTATTCTCCAAGAACTGTGTGGAAGATTCACTTATTTAGGTCATGCTAAGCTTCTTTAGTGAAATTGGCACTAAAAATAAAACAAAACAAAACCTAAGGATAATAGCTTAGTTTAACAAATAAAATTTTGTGTGAGACCAGTTTTATAGTAATTTAATAAAACATGCTAAGTTTTACTCCATCAGTCTCTCAAAATGAAGCTTTTCCAACTGTTGCTACAGGAAGCTGTTGTTATAATTATTTGCTAAAATTTCCTAGAGATACAGCAGGCCAGTTTTCTAATATTTTTCAAAAATCACAACTTCCTTTTGCCAAAGTATGAAACAAGTATTTTTTGAAATATAGTTTTTGAGTTTAAGTAACTCAGTACATTAAGTAACTAGTATATTAACAAATTTGCTTCAAATAGCATATATATGTATACATATTTAATTTAAAAGGTATGTTAGTAAAGACAAAAAGTTAAAATTTGGATTCTAATTATATTTGGAAATTTGTATCTTCGAAAACATCAGCAAGCCATTTAATGAACAATTGGTTGTATCATTTTAATTTTTCTTGTACGTTTTTGCAAAATTAAAACACAAATATTCTGTGAAATTTTCTTAAGCTTCTTATATTTTAACTCTGAATTGATATGGTAGATTTCCAGATGCAAAATTAATTTTTGATCAATGACTAAAGTATGGTTTTAATATGTCAAATCTCAGTCGACATGTTTTTATGTAGTTATTTCAGGGAAGAGAGAATTGGGTATTCAGGGAGTAATTTTGAGATGTATACTGAGTCATTTTATTGATTTTGAAAGGCACAAGTAGTTGAGAGAATTTCCTTTTCTTTCTATTAAATAGTAGTCTGTTTGAAAAGTTGTTTTTGTTTGTTTTTAAAAAATATAATCCCCTTATTTATTTATTTGTGTTTGAAGTTTAGGAATTTCATTTTACCAAAGTTAATAATTGAGAATACAGATTCTGAAAAATAATTCAGAGAGAGAGAGGCAAAGATTTTCTACATCAAGATTTAAATGTATTTTTAAATAAACATACTGAAAAACTAATTTCTAAATCAAGCTTTGAATGTAGCAGTAAACAAAAGACAAATCCATATATAAACCTCAAATTTAAATAGTTTTTCTTTATCTTGTACTTTTTAAAAATAAGAAAGACATCTTTCTCTTTTTCTTTACCTTGTCTTTTCTGGAGTCCTTATAAAATAGGTATAGCTCTGACTTGTTATCTATAATGTTTAAACCCATTTTTGTGCTGAAAGATTCATTATATAGGACTGAGTAAATCCTCAACTTTATACTTATGTTGATATATTTTTTAAATGATAGTTTATTCTATTTTAAAATGCAATTATAATTTACTTGTAATAATTGAATGATTTTTTTTTACTTTATATCAAAATTTAAGAGGTGATTTTGCTTTTGTTCATTTTCTTTTGTCCCTAGTTATTTTAACAGGAAGGAAAATGTGATAAACCAAAGAAGCAATTTTCTCTAGTACAATGTGCAACATTATAGAAATTCAGGTACTGTATTTTAATTGCATACATTTAAATGCAATGTGAATTAAACTTACACTTCAGTATTTACCTATTAACCTAAAAATAAAAGCCATGAATTATACACTTAATATTATTACATATTAGGCTTCAATTAGCAGAATATATAGAATATGTATAAAACTTATAAAAATAATGTGAATTAGATAGTTTTCATTTAGACATACTAAACTAGAAGCACTCATTAAAAAATAGGTTTTGGAGGATAACTATGTTTTTACTATAAATATATGTGGTTTAATTACAGTAATGCTTTTGAGTCCTTTTCTTGCAAAATGATGTGACAGTAAATCCATTTATTAATGTGCTTATATCCATAGTGTAGACTTAGTGTATGTTTTTATGAACATAGTAATACATATATTTGATTTTATTTTCCTTCCAATAACATGAACAGAATGTAATGTGGAAGATACCACAACTAACTTTGTTTTAATAAAAATACTACCCTTCAGTCTAATCCTACAAATATTATTTTTAAGTATGTCAATATGATTAAATTTTGGCCTTGCATAACAGAATCCTCACTGCATTTTAGGTTGGAATAAGAGGAAATAAAAAGAAAATAAAAATGAGATAAGAAAATTTCTTTCTTTTTGCAATTTTTAGTATGGTTTTCATTGCTAACCTGTGAAAATGTCTACACGTAGGCATTATCTTGTATTAATACATGGCAGCATAGCTTTGTCTCTGAGACATTTGCATTATTTGAGAAGTATATGTTCGTGTCTGTTCTTTTCAGAAACCACAAGTAGATATTACACAGGAATATGATGATCTATTTTTATGGTCTTTTCCCATAGGATGTCTTCTTTGTAACATATTACAGTGCACTTAAAAGAGGTCATTATATTGGAATAAAAAGGATCCAAGGAAGGAGATACTAGTGCAGATCTTCAATATATGAATTAATTTAAGATTTCAGATTCATCTCTACAGTCAATATTTTTAGATTTATTTTAGCTTTCTACATTCATATACTTAAAGTTTTCATTGAAACAAGAATATTACTCAAATTCTCATATTATTTTAAGAATACATACAGAAAAAGAAATGGTACTTGTTTGTTCTTCAGGTATTTTTTTCCTTATGAATGAGTACATCACCACAATTTCATATTTAACTTTTAAAGCAGGACTCACTAATGCAAGTTATGTATTGCTAAAAATATAAAATTTTTTACTTTATCTAGTAATAACATTTTTAGCTGCAATAATAACATTGTAAACATGTCTCTGCAGTGGAAATAGTAGATAGTTGGAATGTATGGTAGATGTGCACTAGTGTGTGTGTGTATGTGTGTGTATAACAGTACACTTTTCCAGAGCTCTTATGTAATACTAGCAGTTCATGCCATCTTGAAGGGCAGTTGCAAACCAACTAGTTACTGCCAATTTGTAGTTATGTAGATAATGTAATAAGCCTAAATGATCAAGCAACTTAGTTTATCTGATATTAGAATTTTCCTGGAGTCATTTGACCATTGTTTCTAGAAATTAGAAATGGAACTACCAATAACCAAGGAGCAATGTGTCATCCCATGTATCTCAACAGTGAGATATACTTAGAAAGGCATGGCAATATAAAAAGACTGTCACTACCGGTATATCCATTAGTATGCCTGTTAAGTTCATGGGAGTAGGGGGTCATACTTTTCTTACTCTCAGTTATTTCTAGCATTTATTACAATGCCTACCACATAGTGGAAAATAAGTGATGATAACAGAAAACATTAAGTGTCAGACGCTTTCTAACTACTGCATAGATTAACATATTTAATCCTGGCTGGGCGCGGTGGCTCACGCCTGTAATCCTAGCTCTCTGGGAGGCCGAGGCAGGTGGATTGCTCAAGGTCAGGAGTTTGAAACCAGCCTGAGCAAGAGCGAGACCCCGTCTCTACTATAAATAGAAAGAAATTAATTGGCCAACTAATATATATATATATAGAAAAAATTAATGGAGCATGGTGGTGCATGCCTGTAATCTCAGCTACTCGGGAGGCTGAGGCAGTAGGATCGCTTGAGCCCAAGAGTTTGAGGTTGCTGTGAGCTAGGCTGACGCCATGGCACTCACTCTAGCCTGGGCAACAAAGCGAGACTCTATCTCAAAAAAAAAAAAAATATATATATATGTACATATATATATATATATATTTAATCCTTACATCAACATTATACAATGGGTACTATTTTTATCACCCATTTTACAAGAAACTGAAATAAATAAGAGATTGAGTAATTAGCTTGAGGTCACATGGCTGATCAGTTGTGGAACTGGAATTTGAACCCAGGCAGGGTGGTTTAAGAGTTTATGCTCTTAATGATTACCATCTTACTTCTCATACGTATGGAGTGAACCATTGCCACAGAATTTTTATAGACTTCGCTTGTTTTTCCTTTTCACAGCTGATAAAATAGTGGCAATATTTTACCTTATTTATTGCATGTGGTTATTTTTAATGCATAGGGAAAATGAGAAAACGTTTAAAAGTTGGTTGATAATAAATTGCACTTTAAATAGGATTAATTTTAACTGATCGAGTACCTACATATGAAAATGTTTGTTAGAAGTTTATAGGAAAAGATTTAGGAAATATCAATTTTTAAAGAAAATAGTGATAAAGAAAATCTATCCTGTTATTTCTGGATTTGGTAGCCATTTTAGAATGTATTAAAAATTATGCAAATTGAGCCTTATTAGAGTTATTGATAATTGTATGATTTACTGTTAATGATCTCAAAAGCTAGTTGAGTTGGTATTGTTTTTGAATTATTTATTTAAATAATTATAAGACAAAATTCACTTTTTAAAAAATTCAGCACAGTTGATAATGGTGCTGCAGATATTATTTAATATATAGTAATAAATTATGAATTGTCTAATTGCCACAAATAACCCAGGTTTTAAGCCGTAAGTTAGTTTTGTGTTTCCTATTAATTCAGATACTTTAACTTTAAATTCTGTTTTTTCATAGTTTTCTATATTAATAATTCAAACACTTTTAAGAACATATGTTATCCTACATGTTCCACAAATAAAGATATATTGTGTTCTTTGCAGATACTGAGGAAGTTGTGGTATGCTATATAAATCAGTATTTTCTTATAATGGATATGGAAATGGCTTTCACAACACTGTCCACCTTTATATTTTTAGGAGCAACGTAACTATATATAACATTTTTTTCCTTAATTACAAATGCATCACCCAAACTGCTGACATTGAACTTCTAAGAGATATTTCTTAATGGTTCCTTTGTATCCTAAACATTATTAACTGGTTAATTTAAGAATTAAGAGTGATAGATGTCCCTTTGCCTAGTGGCAACTTTATAGTAATGAACATTTCAGATGATTTCACAAATTATTTTTCTTCATACTCTAAAACAATAGGTATTATATATAAATATAGCAACCCTATTTAATAGCATGCAATTATGCCTAATTTTAGTCCTAAGAAAGCAATCAATACGTTTAACCAAGTAACTATAAATAAATTTGTTTCCCTCGAGTCTAAATTTTTCAGTATTTGATAATTTGCTTTAGAGGTAAATAGTGACCATAGAGGCAAAAAAGTGAGATGGAATTTGATGTGACTTACCTTTATGGGTTTCTGTAATTTGGTATTTTAAATTTAAAGTAAAAAATAAAATAGTATATTCGTAAGTTTATTTTGAGTGTTAGGTATACTCCATGAGCCACTAGGATACCTTGTGAAGAAAGACAAAGTCCCTGTTCTCAAGGTATTGATAGTCTAATTATAAATACAGTCAAGTAAATAGGAAATGTTAGCAAGTGACACAAGAGTTATGACTGTGTTCAATAGGACCACCGAGCTGGGCAACTAACCTGCCTTAGGGGACTTCACAGAGACTTGCTGGAGGAATGATATGTAAGCCGAGGCCTGAGCAGTAAAGCAGAGTTAAGCAGGGGTGGGATGTGTGCCCGGTGCTGGCTTTGCAGAGGAAATAGCATGGGCAAGGCGGGAGCTGGAAGAGAGTACGGGGAGCTGTACATAGGTTAAAATCATCAGCATGCAGGTGTGAAAGGACAGTCGCAAGGGCCCTTCCTTGTGAGCCAAACTGAGACATTTAGGTTTTATCCTAAGGCCGATGAAAAGGCACTGAAGGATTTTTAGGCAGTCATTTAAGGCTTTTAAAAACCACTTCGAATACACTTTTAAAAAAAATTTAAGAAAGAAAAATGTTCTACCTTTTTGCATTCAGTTCTTGAGAATTATTTTAATGTTGTTTTTTTTGTGGGACATCCCTTTGGGAAGCATAAGTGCTGTAATAAATAAACTTCAAAATAATGGGGCGGCAAGGAACTATATTAACTAGCTGGATGGCTGCATCCCAGAGACACCTCCATTCTGCTAGGTGGGAGTATGATGGTTTGGTTCACAGCTACCAATCGCTGATACAACTAGTGACCTAAAACAGTGAATGTTACTCTCATACAGTGAACAGTCAGTCTTAAAAAGAATTAGGCTGAGCAAAGTAAATCAGCAAAAATCTTGGTAATAAAAATTTTATTAATATGTAGGACCCAGGATCACAAAAGCCACTGGAAAATGTGTAGTTAGAAGAACTCCCATATGCTGTAGGTTTACTTCAGAAGAGCCATAAAATCTCAGCTTAGACTGTGTCTTACCTTCTCAGTCACGAGGTTGGTCAAACTGAGATCCAGGCTTGTCTTATTTTAAAGGGCTATCCCTAACATAGATGACTCTCCATGTATACTGCCTTGTCCATAAGGAAACTGAAATTTCTAAAGTGGTATAAATAAATAAATAAAAAGGGATAAATCTAGTCTCTTGAGGTCTTCTAGATGGTGTTAGTTATTTAACCCAGAAAGAGATCCAGTTCCAGACAAAACAAAACAAACAAAAAACTGTATTCCATGATCAGACCTTCTGTTTTCTTCCTCTATGTAATTCATCAAATTCACCCTGTAACTTTGTTTTGAATGTTGGCAATGTTAAAGCAAATCCATATTGGACATTTCCTTTAAATTCTCGATTCCTGCACGTGCTTCCTACGTTTTGGAGAATCACTGAGGTGTGGGGTAGTATAGAAGAGAAACAGCCATAGAAAGCCTTTTTATGGCTTCTGCAAACCAATGCCGTAATATAATTTCATGTTCCTCTTATCTGATGCCAGAGTATCTCTACTGAAAGCCTCTAATAAAATATAAAATGCCTTATAATTATAAGTAGTGGTTAATGTTATTGTTACTATTATTCTGTGTGCTTGTCTCTATCCTTACTTTGAATTACCATAAGTAATGGATTTACTGTAGTTAACTATAATATCATATATTAAAGTTGTAGTTTATAAACTACAATTTTAGAGAAAGAATAATATATAGATTAATTTCATTTTAATATAAAAAATAATGTACATTTGATATGGGCAATAGAATTAACAAAGGTTCTGGTTTTATTATTTGGAATCTTAGTATAACCAGTAAGTATACCACTGAAAAAATTTTGATTGGCCAATGCAGTTTAATAAGTGCCCCTTTTCTGCTAAGCATGCTGGCTGGATATTCATGTTTTACAAAATGTTAAATAAGATTTTTCTCTACTCTGAAGGAATTGAATATAGGTAATATACTCACATGATAAGACTTGAGATATTTTTTAAATGAAATCTAAATGAGATTTAAGGGATTTATTCAAACATTTATTCTCAGGTTTAGTAGGTGCACATAGTAGGTATTCTACAAATATTTATTAAATACAGTGATGCATTTTATTGAAGTGCAAACTTTAAATGGTTGGGCAAAACATAACAGGAATTCTAGATTATAGTAGGTTGAAATAGAAAATTATATATGGCAGTAATGAGTTTTAAGCCAGGCTTTGCAGGAAGCAAAGATACAGATTTGTAGAGAGGATGAGGAAGTGAATGTATTTAGACAAGATGCCAAAAGCAGAAGGACATAAAAATAATAATGATTAGTTGCTTTCAAATGATGATGAACAGATCTGGAATACATGTGGCTAATAATGATGGAAAAGAATATGTTGACAAGTACAAAGAAATGGAATTTACAACTTAAAGGGTGTCATTGTTGAAACAGTTTGGTTTGAGAGACCAGAGTCAGGTAGGCAGAAGAGGAGTATAGGAGTATAGGTTGGAAGTCATTGCAGTCATGCCTGTCCAAATTGCAAGAGGGTTCTAAAAAATACTGAGAACACAAAAGTGGAACACAAAAATCATACAACACCATGATTTGGTGAAGTATTTAATTTCCAAGATGAAAGAGTAAGTTCTTTTAGATCGTGTCACTGGAAGGGATGGAGTGACTAACTGTAGCAGGAAATAAAGAGCTTCGAATTTTGAATTGGTAAGTTATCTACATAAATTTATCCTGAATACAAATAGAGATACTAGACATAATGCTAGAGAGCTTGACCAAGTCTGGGATGTCAATTTTATATTATTCTTGTACTTATGTCTTGTGCAGGAAGCCATATGAGGAATCAAAACTGGAAAACAAATAAAGGAAGATGATCATAAGTTCAAGGGGAAGTGAGAAATTGGCAGTTACTGGGTACCAGGGAAAGCAATGAGAGAGAGAGAGGATGACTGAAAGTGCCTGTGTCATGGAATGCTAAGATAGAAATGATTTCAAGAGGAAGATTTTCATTTTAATTGAGGGATCTAAAATGAAGACTATATGAAGAAAGTTATGTAATGCGTAATGCAATTTATATTTGTATTTGAAACCAGAAAGCGTTAGTAATTTAAACGTTCTAGAAGAATGCTGGGACAGAAGCCAGTGTTAGAGAGTAGGAGTGGGGGGAGAGAGAAGGAATTAGCAAGAGGTGAGGAAATGAAGGACCTGGGCCTAATAATAATTTTCAGCTGCTGGACAGAAATGATTCATTTTCACTCTTAAACGACTCTAGTTACATAAATGTTATTTAACAGTTAAAAGATCATTTTGTATTTTTTTCATTTTTAAGTGATAGTATTACTTTTTGAAAAGTGTATACTTTGAAAGTATGCATGCTTTCATGGACTTAGTGTATTTGGAATTCTTGACAGTTTTTGACTTATATAGTGGAAAGAGTTCTATCTTTCAGATAAAGGGAGACTGTAAAATTGATAAGTAAATGTATTAAATTGACTTTTGGAGCCATAGTTTTATTTTGAAAGACTGAAGTCTTATGAAAGATAATACATTTTATAATGTGCTCCAGTAAACAAAGGGAAAATATATCCTTTCAAAATACTTTAATGCATTCTTTAATTTTTATGTATATGTGATCTTCAAAGCTATACACTCATCATTATTTTTACCAGATAAATATTATTATGACATTAAGTGATTTAGAGTAGTAATTTCCAAACTAGTATTGTGTCTTTTTAGGAACCTTTGGTTATTTCAGTAATAAATTAAAAATTCACTGTTTGTGTGGATTTACAGGAGTGGGGAAAACATGCCAAGTCACATATTGGGCATGTATAAAATATTTAGACTTTAATAGAAAGAAAAACCAACCTTCACTGAGTTAAGTGTGAGCAAGAACACCATACTGTTGGAATGATTGATGGTTTTCTCATCACATGTAACAGACTAACATAATTTCACAAAACCTTTGCTTACCACTTACAAATTATCCAAAATTCTTTTGCAGTCAAGCTAACAGTATATGCTCCCTAAGTAAAACATTGCGTCACTCTTTCTTTCCTTTTCTCCTTCTTTCCAGTGCAGTGACATTTCTTTTATTTACTTATTTATATATTTTAGAAGACAGGGCTATGTAAGGTGTTAGTTAACCCAAGTACTCATGTTAGAATACAACATTCTGGGGTTGTTTGCTCTTGCTTTTGCTTCTCACACTATTATTTGGAGGCTATTCATCATGGCCAGGTCTTCTATATAGAAATTGACAAACCATTCCTCCACTTCCATTCCTGTACACCCGACTGAGCCACTGAGGAACATCAAGAAGCCATCACCTAGCACAGGTGTAGTCTTTTAATTCTCACTGTATCCACAATAAATTCCTCACCACCAAACTGACACATAGTATTAAAATTGTTAATATCTAGGGACTATATCTTTGTTACTATTATACTGCTATATGAAATACTTGGCCTTTGGAAAAACTGTAAATATTCAAATATTACATTAATAAATAAGAGTAGTCCTCAAAGATATAATATAGCTTCCTTTTTGTCATGTTTACATAGCCATGATAACCACCCGAGCTTGAGAGGAGTTACTTAGGCTACACGGTGATTAATATCTATGTCTACATATAGACATAGACATTAATATCTATATATATGGTTCTGTGAGGTACTTTGTATTTTCTTTATAATTCTGTCCTTTTCCTTTTCTGCCTTGGTGAGGGACAGTGGTGGCTGACGGGATCCCCAGTGCTGTCCCTGCTGGGCCTTGTGAGTCCAGAGCTCACCAAACTAAAATCACATTGTAGCTGGTGTAGGAAGATGTCACATTGTAGGGGGAAGAAACTGGTGTACTCCAAGTGGTTGTAAGTTTTGGTTTCGTGGCAAAGTAAATGGGACAAGGTGTGCTCAAAGTGTTGCATGAGGTTAAACATCCCCATTATCTATGTTAGTTATACCAAAAATTGCTTGAAGATTACATTTTAAATGGGTTTCTGAGGTTGTTCCTGGATACATTTAGTACAAAATGAAGGGACACGTCAACTTTGGTAGTATCTTAGGCATCATACTAAGCTTTAACTTTCTAGCTCTTGGCATTGGAGGACCAACACTCAAAAGTGATGCTAAGCTACCAACATAATTTCATTATAATTTTCACCTCCCCGCCCCCCCCCACACACACACACTGCGGTTTCTGCTTCATGCCTACTGGTGTTTTTCTCGTCTTTCCTCTTGACTGCCCAGTATAGCACACGTAATACATACATGAACAAGTCTGAGAAAAAAAGAGAATTTAACATAAGTAGACTTATGTGTTATATCATGTCTACTATTTCAGAACATTTTAGCAAGTGCATGACAACTTCAAATTTTACTGACCATGGTTTTAAGGCTAGTAAGCTTGCTCTTGGCTTTTAAATGCTGTTTTGCAAATAAAGATTTATAATGAGGTTTTTCTTTGAATGCAGTGTGGTCAGTACTTTTTTAATTAACAAAATAAACTTGAAGGTAAAAAACTACCTTCAAAAAACCATTATAGGACAAATATTTTATGTAAACTTTAGGAAATATTTATTAATCATGGTTCAGTTTGGGGCACACAGAATGTTTGTCAGGTGAGTGAATGAATTTCACTACATGTATGCCACTGAATATTGTTAAACAATACTCTATCTGCTTAATTTCATTACTTTAAAAGCTTATAATGAAATTTATTTATGTATATATATTTCTATGGAAAAGTTATGGAAAATTTACAAACTCATTAGCCATAAACTTTATTAATTAATGTAAACGTGGTACTCTGCTAGTTTTGGGTATGTGGAACATTTATATTTACACTTTCATCAGTTTATTTTTTTTTAATGTTAAAATGGTAGTGGTAGGAAGTGTTTTGAAATTTGCTTAAGGATGGCACTGAAATTTGTGAAACAGGTTAGTGAAAATTGTGTTTTCTTTTAAAGGTGAGTTATATTCTGTTGATTATTAGAAGTCTCAAAGGAGTACTTTTTAGTAGCTTTAAATTGTTCACCATAGATTTTAATGTGGAACACCTACAGAACTCACTTTTGACATGGGGAAGGCTGCAATAGTATTGCATTACACTGTCAGCAGGTGCTGCCATGGACATTGGCAGAAAGTAAGAAGGAAGGGATTGGGATTCGGAACAGTAATTGGAAAGAGAGAAATAAATCGTTTCCTTTCAGTTGCTTCACTGATTCCCAATGTTCCAGGTAAAGTGCACCTGCTGAGTGGCTGAGAAGAACAGGTACATGCTAGCATTCCATTAATTTCAGAGGAATGTCAGTGGACTGCATCCACCCAGCAGGTGTGCTGAGCTGAAGGAAGAGGATGGACAAGGGGCTGAGTATAGAGCAGAAAAGAGGTAGCCCAGATAGTGTAGTTCTCAAAATAAGAGGCAATAAGGGTAAGGATGGCTCCTTAAAAGCTTGCATTTCTAGTAATCCTCCTTTAATTCCTAGTGGCACTACAAATTTTTATAGTATTTGAAGCCACATTAGAATTATGACAGCATATGTTAAAATTATGCAATGTGGTTCAGTAATATAAGCTAACATTTCCTGAAATGATTTTAAAATCTAGCAGACTGCAAAGTTATCCTGGTAAGGAACTTGGTTTTGATTACAATAATGAGATACACGGTGTGGTGTCAAAAACTGTCTTCCAGTTGACACAACAATCCATAATTTATAGATTACCTTAAAAATTAAAAGACAAAGTCAATTATAAGTAATTATGATGCTACATTTGCTTGAGAAGTTATTATATCCTTTGGGATAAAGGAAGTAATATTCATGTCAGTCAGGAATCTTTAGCTACAGTTTCCTGGTTCTATCTTAAGAATTTTTCAGTTTTGTTCATGAGAATCCTAAGCCACTGAAAGCCTGAAACCCTGCTATTTTTAGAAATAACTGTAGTAGCTTCTGTACATCATTGCACATTGGTTCCTATTCTGAACTTCTTATCTGTGCCAAATCTTCAGAGAGGTTACTGGAAATTTTGCTCAATGACTGCTGAATCAGTCAGAAATTAATTTTAAATTATGCTGGAGAAAATAATAAACTGACTTATAGCATCCAGGTATCATTGTTATTTATATTGATATTGGTTGCACATACTTGATAGGGATTAAAAATCCAAAGTATTATGCATTTACTAAATTTTTATTTCATCATAGTCAGCATTTTTTATAGTGAAAAGCCAAACTATGTGCAAAGGATACTGTAATATAAGGCTAGGTATTTTAGCATCTTTTCAAGAAGTGAAAGAAAGGAGTGGTTTATATTTTCCTATAATTTTGTGTCATAAGGAGAATAGATATAGGACATTTTTCCTTCTTCAGAAGGACAGTTATTAGAAGGAAAGAAAAATTCATCCTTGTGTAAACTTCCTAGAAAATTTAATGACTTTACAAATTAATCGCTGCATATCAACTTATTGCCGAGGCCTTCTATCATGTGTGCTTTGATCATCAAGCAGTTTATAAGTGTATTTGAAGCACATGTGTTTTATGTTGTGGAATTGGCTACAGTGCATGTATATGGCATGGGCTTCTTTCCTTATCTGGGAGAAAAAAGAAACAGTCTGAGAGTAAGGGAATATGTATTCAAAGAAGACAAGCTACAATAAACTAGTTGTTTGAGTAATATTATAAATTGTTATCCTTTTTATATATTAATATTTAGGATTTCATTTTGTTGGAAAGCTTTCAAAGGGTGACCTAGTACATGTGCCAATGACAAAAGCTCCTTGTAACAATTCAGAGCATGCTTTATGCTTTATGAAATGGGATTGTAAAAATCCTCTCAAAAATGACATCCAAAATAGCATTAAAACACAATTTCCTTTGATAAGGCTTTATGGCACTCATATGAAAAGTGATACCACTTTGAGTGAGACTGTGTCAGCATTATGTGATGTTGTGTTGCTCATAACTGACATTAATCCATTAAGAGTGTGAGGGTCATTTATTTTTCTCATGAAGTCATTAAATACCGTTATTGATTTCTGTTCAGTCGGTTAGATTGCACCTTCATTTAATGATCATTGTATACATCAATGCTAAGTCTTGATTTCATGCACTTTAAACAAATAGATATTATCATATTTGGATTTTGAAATAAAGTTAATAATAATTATGAAAAATAAATTCTGTAATTGGTTTACTAACCCAAGAACATATTTACCTAGAATTGTAAAAATGTTTTTGATGTTTAAAAATTTATAACCACCCATCTTCAGTGCATTGTTTGCTAAATAGAACAGGTAAGTATTTTTAATTAATAAAGTAAAATTAATAAAACTGGAATGCAGGTCTATATAATGTTCCCCTTTTACTGCTACTATTTTTAAAACTAGATGTACTACTTTATGCTGATTTGCAGATGGGTCTATTACTCTTCCATTATCTAATTTCCTATTTTTTGCCATGTAAATGAAAACAAAGAGGAAATGACTAATCAGATTCCTATCTCTTTAGTGTGTTAATCAGGAAACTTTGGGAGGAAAATGAAAAGACTTCAGTATATGATATTCTGTTCTGGAAACAGATGAATGTTGCTAGTGACAAAATGGTTTTTGTTATGTACAATAGTCCCTCCTTTTTGCTTTCCATGGTTTCAGTTACTCACAGTCATGGTCAGAAAATTGATGAGTACATACAGTACAGTGAGATATTTTGAGAGAGAGACCACATTCATATAGCATTTATTACAGTAGATTGTTATGTGTTCTATTTTATTATTAGTTGTTGTTAATCTCTTACTGTGCCTAATTTATAAATTAAAATATATAGGTATGTCTGTGTGAGGGAAAAAAATAGGGTAAGTAGGGATCAGTACTATCCGTGGTTTTAGGCATCCGCTGGTGGTCTTGGATGGTATCCCCAGGGGCTAGGGGGTACTGCTATAATCCATTTTATGTTAAATTGCTCATTTAATTGAAATCATGTAGAGTCAGTATTTCTCTATGCTCCCTTGAAATAATTTTGGTTTTCAAAAAAAAAAATCAGTGTAGAGAATTCTGTTATTTCAGATTTCTGTTATTTTTTAAAACCCAGTATTTTTTTCCTTAATTTATTACATCATATTTGTGTTTTACTTGAAGGTATTACTTACCTTAGTAGTACTAGGAACTTTTAAACCTTCATGTTCTGGCAATGTTTTAAATTGTTTCTTCTGCCTCTCCTTTTGGAATTTGAGGCAGAAATTATTGGTTTCCACAATAGAGAGATGATGATCACCTTTCACATGGGAAGTACTGTCGAAGGTCTTTAGCCGCTAGTGCAGTAGGACCAAGTGGTACCAAGTTTATTACAGCAGCTTCTTTGGAGAAGTTGTATGCTCAGCACTTTTTCATAGGCTTCTTGCCTGGCTCATTGAAGGAAACCTGAGCAAAGCTGTGATATTAATGAATTATGACAAGCCTTTTGCCTGTCAGGCGGAGGTTCCCGCCTTCCTCCTTTAAGACAAAAACTTAATGGAAGATGCTCAGATGGGCGAGCTCTCTGATGATACCCCTTAAGTGCTCATCCTTTTCTGATGCGAATATTCAGAGAGCCGTGAAGCTGCAAGTGGCAGCATTTAATATCGTCTTTCTCATAATGCCTGAATAATTTTCCAGAGACTGATCGCTGCAGCTGCTGTGAACATGGTTATTTGTTTATTTTTCACCTTGGTCCTGGTGGAATGCTGACCTAGCTAATCTTCAGGACTCACTGGGAAAATGGTTTCATATTCATAGCTCTCATCTGTTCTTTCGAATAAACACAAAACTGAAGCTTGTGACCAGCCACTTTCATAGTAGAAAAATAAGGGGAACTGGCTCTTTACTTTCCTTTAAAAGTGAAAAAAAAAATGACTGTATTAATGAAGAATTTATTTGGTGAAAAATGAAGACTTTCTTGCATATTTTTAATGGATGTGTGTGAGAGAAAAGGAGAAAGCATAGGCTGTCGTGGTGAGTTATAGAATGTTTTTGAGATTTCCCTCTGGTAGTGCAGCTCATTATGTTAAACAGTCTAGCTTTTAAGCTACTGTAGTTTTCGTTTTATGTGTATTGGCCTTCATTTGCTGAAATGCTTCAAGTTCACAGTACTAAAGTCATTTTGAAAACGGGATGTAATTACAAAGGTATCTTATGCTTACCAACAGCTTTTTTGGATCAATTTAATTATCATTACTTGTGGATACTGTAAATTGAATATCCCTTCCCTAATTACATTAAACTCAGGGGTTAGCTGCTTAAACATCTAAATGAGAAAAGTTCATCCTTTGCTATAAATAGGAGAATTGTTCTCTTATTTAGACTGACCTTAGAAGCTAAGCATTTTACATGATATTGTCAGGTGAGCATTATAAAGACAGTCTGTAATGAGATCTGTAATGAGGAACTAAGGTATAATGGCCCTTTGAAAAAGTTAATTTATTCAGCATTTTCTTATTGCATGATAGAATTAAAGTTTGTGTATGTGTCCAGGCCCTTTTTTAAAGGGGCCAGTCACACTATTCTTGGTTTACTCATATTCTGCCAGTAGTTTGAAGTGGTTTAATATTACTATTCCAGCTTAATGGAAGCCACCATTAAAGTAGTGAATTAGTCTTGCCCTTTTAAACAGAGCTAATTTATTTAGGGACTAGGAATGTTATTTTGCCGACCTCCCCTCCCTTCCTTTTACCTAAATGATACACAAGAATTTATTCAAACCACTTTAAGAGAACATTGTCCTGAGAGGGAAAAAAAAAAAGCCTTTAGACACCTATAAATAGGAACTGGTTTTTTCCCTTTGTGTTAAATCGGCCTTTAATTAGTTGATGTGTGTGTCTTGGGTTAGTATTTGTTGTCTTTTCAGCTCAAGTGATTTTGCACTTTGTAAGAAAATAGAAATTGTTCTAGGGAGAGATTTGATTGATTTCTGCTTCATATAGTCATTGTAAATTTTAGTGCCATGCGTAGCTACTGGCTTTTATTTACTTTGTTTTCTTTCTCAATTGTAGCTTCATTAAAAATCTGTCCATCTATTCACAGTTGAAACTCTTAAAAATGTAAGCGTGACTACTTATTTTCACAGAACAGCTCCTGCTGAGTGTGCTTTATGATTTATTGTAAAAACCTGTAAGATAGGACAAATTGTGGATATGAAGCAATTCCTGGTATCACTAGAAGAGATTTTTGTTATGTAAAATAAGTAGTTAAAATGATTAATTTTGAGACTTGGATCAAAATACATCCTGAATATTTTCTGGATTTTTGAGTGAGATATATTGTTTGAATACACCAAAATAACAAGAAAAATATAGACTTAGTAACATTAAATAATTAACCAAGTTATTTTTGGGCTCTGGGTTTTCCAAAAACAATTCCATGTTATCCATTGGGAGCAGTGTACTGACAGCTATTTAAAATATTATTTTTTAATCATACTAAATTCTAGAAATTTACTATGGCACACTAAATAACAAAATAAAAGTTCTAGAAAATTTGAGTTTCTGTTATGTCTTTTAATAGCTTTTAAAACTAGTTTCTTATAAATATGGAGCCTCACATAGCATTTTAGTGGTTACAGGTATGAAATTGAATGTTCATACAAGTGGCAATTTTCCTAATCAATGCAAACAGGCATTGAACCTAACTTTAAAAAAACAGATAGCAATTTTATGCCTCTGATACAGTTAGAGATAGTTACCAGTGGTATCAGTCCATTAGCTGTTAAGTATTATTCTTTTTATTCATAAGAAGCAATCAGAGGTGAACATTTAAACATGTATATGGACACACGCATGTATATATACACGTAAATAAGCATTAATGTGTATAGATTAGATAGGAATTTCAAAGAACCCTGTACACATAACTCCTCCAGAAAAGCAATCTTGGTAAGGACACTGTATATCAATTGTTGAGTAATGAAAACCAGGATCATGAAAAGTAAAGAGGGAATGGTTTGAAGCTGATTTATGCATCAGTGCATATGCTTCTTTTCCTATTCAAAATTAAATAGTTTTTTTTGAGGGAGTGGAGAGTGGTTATCTTCATTAGCACATGACACCTTATACTCATAAGAGTTGAGGTTCTCAGTCCAGAGTTTGTGGGAACAAAATACATCTAAGACATAGTAAGACTAAGACATAGTAAGACTAAGACATCTTGGCAGGAAGGTGCTGACTCATGTAATGTCTTTCTGTAACATCTAGTGAAGCACCCAGGATGTGTTTTTTAAGTTGATAATGATAATTGACACACATTAAATTTAGCTCAGAAATTAAAGCCTATTAGGAAAACAGCTCCTCATCACTTATCCTCACTTCTTGAGAATATTTTATACATTGTAGAATATTTATGCTGTTTTCTGTGCTCAGTTAATAGTGTCATGATCCCTTCTGATCACTCTAATTAGGTTTCACTGAGATAGTACCAAATTGGGCAGTCTTGTGAAAACTTTTTCTCCCATTAGCTTTTTCAGTGGCTTCCTAGACACCCTAAAATTTTATTAAAAATTGTTTTCTCAGGACTTTATTGAAAGGCCTTTTTTAAAAAATTCTAGATTTCAACACAATGTACAGGATGGTTTAGAATGCAGCATTTGTATAAACTTTGCCATGAGGCAAGTTTCCTTAAAGAGGAAACTGTCTTAAATTATATCAAACATTTACCAGAACATGTAGGTGCTTGGTAGTATTATTCTGGTAGAAGCCTGAAAATAAAGGATTGGAGTTTTTACTTTGCGTAGTCTGTGGTTATTCGGTGTGCATAAAAGTGGTAGGACTGTGGAATTATTTAACTTGGTAATGAAACCATTCCTCTGGTAATAATGGAGTAAATAGAGGACTGAGTTTATTTAAACCAGCATGATCTAAACAATGTCATTAAAATTGAAGGCTAAAGAATTCAATCTTAATGTATAGGCTAACAAAGAAGAAAATAAATTAGAGCTTTGGTTGCAAAAGATCCCTGAACATTTAAGTTTCACATTTACCCTCTTAGGTGTTGGTCCCACTTTTCAGATGGCACAACTAAGTCTTGTGGGAGTTCCAAGAAACAGATGACTTTGCCAGCATCACAGGACTGATAAGGAGACTGTCTGGTATTTGAACTCAAGTCTACGTCATTCCAAAGGCTTTCCATGACAAGCTGCCTGCTATACTATATTATGGCCCATGGATTTGGCCAGTATAAACAGTATACTGTTTGTATACTGTTATACAGTATACACTGTTATACAGTATAAACAGTTTGTCAGTATAAACAGAAATATATTTTTAGTATTTCGTATATTAAAACCTTCCCCCTCCTATTTCTTCTCCTATTCCCTTTCTGTAAGTCTCCTTCATCACCGCCCATCACCATATTGTTTTCCCATAACTGTCTTACTTGTCCCAAAGTCATAGCAAATAAATAGAATGAGTAAAAAGTGTGTTTGCAATACAAATGCATCTTCAAAACAGCTCCTTAAGCCCCCACTGTTAAGAAATTCTAGAACTCTCATTGCTCAAAGCACCTAGCCACTGATGACAGGATATGCAGTTTAATAGAGTTTACTAACTGAAAATTGTATAAACCTCACCACAGGCCAGATTCCCGACTACTAAAATCCTTACAACCCTTCTCCCCAAATATATTATTTTTTAAAAGAACTTCTACAGACTATATACCATATAGGTGTAAGCATAGGGTAGTAAATGTCCTCATAAAGTATCTGTGTATTTTTAAAGGGAAACGTAGGAAAGCTTTATTCATCATGTCCCTGTTGAAATAGAACATAAGTATCTCTTGAAATAGCAACAGTGCCCAAATTGAAAAGAGTGAAAAACAATTTTTTAAATAATGCATTTATGTGATGGTTTACATACCATCAAAATATTGCTCCTAAGGGTCAGAAGCTGTTCTGCTCTGTGTCTGAAGCTACTGTAAGAAGCATGGGATCCAGGAAGCAAATACTCAAGTAGCTGAGACATAGTGATCCCAACCGAATTTTTGGAGTTGGGTAAATACCAAGAAGGTACAGAATAGCTTTAGAGAGAAGAAATCTTTAGAGAAAGAAGCTTTAGAAAGAGGCAAGTAAATGAGTTAATTGTTTGCAAGTATGTCAGAAGTTTGATATTTATAATATATAAAGAGCTCTTACCGATGAATAAATTTTAAAAGACACAATAGAAAAGTGGGAAATTTGTGGAAGGGACATGGATAGCTAAGAACCATGAAAAGAAAGCTCAGCATTATTAGTGATCAGTGAAATTGAAATAAAGCAGCATTGAGATATATTTCATTTCTCACATTGGCAAAGATTTTAAAAGATTGCTAATGTCACTGCCATACACTTCAGGTGAAAGTGTTAACTGGTGAACCCTTTAAAGAGCACAATTTAGTAATATATGTTTAAAATATTTTAAATCAAGCCTATATCATTTGATTTAGGAATTTATATTTGGAATTCTAGGAATTTATTCTAAGTAAATAATTAGAAAAGTGTGTGTGTGTGTAGTGAGAGAGACAAACATGAGAGGGAGAGTGAGAGAGAAATGCATACAAACACACAAGAACATTTATCAGTATTGTTTGTAATTGCACAAAAAAATTCTCAATGGCCAAAACAATGGGGGATTGATTAAATAAAGTAAGGTTTCATTTAACAATCTTTGAAAGTACTGATTGACATTTATATGATCTCTAATAATTATTAAAAGAATTTAGGATATATTAAGTGGAAAAATAGATTATAGAAGAGCACATATAGTATTACATATTCCTATTTAATATATATTCAGTGTATATTCTAATGGAAAAAGCACTGAAATAGCACACCCTAATATTTTTGGGTGGAGAAAGTTAGGGAGATTTTACTTATTTATTTTGTCTTTTGATTTCTTTGACTCTTCTAACTTTTTTAGAATAATAAACATGTATTGTTTATGTATGTAAAAAGTGAAGAAAAAGCCATGTGGCATTGGTCATCAGATGATTTAATCCATTCTTGTCCTCAAAAAAGTTTATATGAAACAAATACGTGCCTTGCTTGAGTAGTAAGAACCAAATGACACAGATATCTTTAGTTCAAGAGTGGTACCTTCTGCGTGTAGTAGAGTGCTTAGCACAGTCGTATGGATAATCAACATTAAATCAGTCAAATAGGCAATGAAAAAATGTAAAATGAGAAAATTCGAAGTTCAAAAGTGCTCTTGAGATAAAAACAATAGTTAAAGCTATGTCTAAAAGTAGAAAAATTTCCTTTGTAATTCATCTTATTATTACATGATATCTTGGGTACCTTACCAGGGTGCTTTACCCAGACTTTGTAAATATCCAGCTGGTAATGCAATTAGTGGGGCTTTTGCATGAGTATTTGTTTTTTTCATAAAATTCTTTTAAATTAAAGTAATTTGGATACATAGTAAATAAAATAGTAGTGAAAGGCCAATCATGAAGAATGATAATCCTACATCCCATCCCATTTCCATGTCCAGAAGAGCTACTCTCAACACTTTTAGCTGTTTATTTTGTAGTTACATCCATATTACTAGATAATATACCCCTATTTCTTAACTTATCAATTTTAAACAGTATCCTTTGACATCTTATACGATGAATACACATCTTTCTTGTAGTTTGTCTACAGACTTTTCTCTATTCTTCCAGTGTACTTACATGACTTAAATTTAGTCATTAAGTATTTATTAATTTTAGAGCCATAGGTTATACTCAAATTATAATGTATTTATTCTCTTATATAGCTGTTTGATTTTTCTTGTTTTACTAGAGTACATTCTCAAGGTCCTAAGAAAAAGTATAAGGGAAGTAAATTTTCTGCATCATTAAGTATCTAAACATGTCCTTTTTTTCTGCCTTCATGTTTGTTTGATTGTATAGAATTCTCAATGAAAAATTATTTGCTCTCAGAATTGTGTAGGCATTGCACCATTAGCTTTTACTATTTACTATTGTTGTTGAGATGTCCAATCCTTCTCATTCTTCCTTAACTATATTCGTCTTATACCCTGCCCTGAACTCCAAGGAAGCCTTTGGGATGGCTACTTTGTCCTAGGAGTTGTGGCATTTTATGATGATGTTTCTTGGAGAGATGTGTGTGTGTGTGTGTGTGTGTGTGTGTGTGTGTGTGTGTGTGTGTGTGTACATCATTCATTTTGCTGGGTACTTCTTGTGTCCTCTAAACTTAAAGACTCATGTCCTCTCTTATGGTAAATTTTCTTTAGAGTATTTATTTGATAGTTTTCTATCTTCATTTTGCAGTTTCTCATGCTGGACCTCCTATTGGTTGCATGTTGGGCCCTCTTTATTGATTTCCCTCAGTTTACATCTCTCTTCTTTCACATTTTCTCACTTTCAAGTTTATTTGTTCTACATTCTCAGCGATTTCTTAGCTTTTGCTTCTGACCATTCTATTGAATTTTCTTTTATTTTGACTTCCACTATGTTTTTAACTTCCAAGAACTCTTCCATACTTTTTGTTGTTTGTTTGTCATAACGTGCTGGTTTTATATTTAGATGCAGTATCTTCTTTAACTGAGAATGTTACAATTTTTGGTTGTTCATTTTAAATTTTTCTGTTCTCTGTATCATCCATTTATTTTGGTCTCTTTCTTTCATGCCAGGATTTTCTTTCCTCATACGTCAGATGAATCTTGGTTATTTGTATGTATTAACTTGTTAGGTGCTAAAGCTTAATTCATACTCTGTGGACATGGGTTGGAGATTTTAATTGGTGGGTTTCAGTGTTTTGTGAGTAGGTGGAAGTCGGCTTTTTCTTTTTTTGCAGGGAGGCCTACCTGCACATGTCTGTATGTGAATGCCTTTTATCTGAAGTTGGTTTATTTCTTCTTAAAAGAATCTTCTGCTCTTTTGTCCTAAGGTTAGACAACCCAGCTGCTAGTGAGATTAAGAAAGGAGATTATTGGTCCAACTATTTCTTATTTAGAGCTATAATTCATTTTAGTTTTAACTCTGTCTCACCCATGCCTTCCATCATGTCTGGTTCCCTCAAGTCCCCAAATGTCCCTCATTCTTTCTTCAGAGAATATACCACTAATATCCTGCTTAGGGTGGGGGATTGGGAGAGTGTATACACGTGGCTGCTGGGATTCTTTACATTGGATGAAGGTGGTTCTATATTTAAATTTTCATCCTATTCCCCAGTATTCTGTCCTGAACTTATCCTCCTCTGTTTGTCTTATCAGGACCTTCAGACGTCAACCTCTCCAGGATGCTAAGAACCGAATCAGCTTTCTTTGCATTGCCTCAGTGGGTTCCCGTGCCAGACTCTGCCCCTCATTTATTCCTCTCCAATTTTGCCGGACCCTTGCTGTTCCTTATATATTAAATAGGTTAGGGGTACTTCAGCCTCAGGGTCTCTGCATTTCATATTCTCTCTGCCTAGAATGTACTTACTACATATACTTATTTTTTTCTGCCCCAACAGACAATCCCCAAATCTCAGGAACTTATATAACTTAAGGGTTGCAGGTTGGCAGTGGTGCTCCTGGGATTGGCTGTGCTCAGCTCTACACATCTCATTTGAAGATTCAGGTGATCAGGCCAGGTACAGTAACTCATGCCTCTAATTCCAGCACTTTGGGAGGCCAAGAGGCAAGAGGATTGCTTGAGGCCAGAAGTTCAAGACCAGCCTGGGCAACATAGTAAGACCCTGTCTCCATAAATTTTTTTTTAAAACGTTAGCTGTGTGTGGTGGTGCGCACGTGTAGTCCAACTACTTGGGAGGCTGAGGTGGGAGGATCACTTGAGTCCAGGAGTTTGAGGTTGCAGTGATCTGTGATGGTACCGCTGCACTGTAGCCTGGGCAATAGAGCAAGACCCTGTCTCTTAAAAATAAAGGATCCAGGTGGTCTGTCTGGAGTATCTAGTTTCTTTGGAGAGGGCAAAAACTCAAGGGGAAACAGAGTCAAACCTAGCAAGTGTATTTAAAGCTTCTGCTTACATATGACACACCACACATGAGTGGGGTCTACTTCCTGTTCCCTTTCCCTGATTTATTTTTCTCTATAGCACTTATACTGACATTATCTAATTTACATATTAATTTTCTCAATTAACTGTCTTTTCCAACTAGAATATTTGTGAGCCCCCTGAAAGCAGAAATTTTCTATTTTGTTTATTGCTGTTTATTCAGTACCTAAAACAGTGCCTGAAAATGCTCAAAAATATCAGAATACCCCTTGTTTACTTTGGCACTTTCTGCATCCTCATAAATCTTTTACTGCATCCCGTGCTAATTTCCACTGTTTGGCAGTTTGTTGAAATCTCTCAGTCATTGGTATGGCCACTTTCATTTTCTTTCACTTTGGGACTCGCACCTTCACTTCTATTTTAAAGGGTGTGGGGAGGGAGAGGAGGTAAATACGTTTTATCAAATTAACCATTCTTAACAAGTAATCTGACTTCTTAAATATTTATTAAAGAAAGACTCTTGATTAATGTGCTGGATTTCATACAAATTAACTGCCAAATATAGATTGGATGGGGATTTTTTTAAAAAGTAAAAGACACACAAAGTTAGGTCCGCTGTAAATGTTGGAGTAAATAAATTGCTTAGCATAATAACTATTATAAGATACGCAGTGAGTGGGATGGCACCCCCTGTGAATAGGTGATTCTTGTTTGTCCTATATTTTAAAAAGTAACGTAATAGTCAACCTACTTGGAAGTGAATTAGTTCTTGTGCAGGTGTGAATGAAAGGGCCTATCTTTGATCAAAGGCATTTTCTATACTGAATGCATATGACATTTGTAATTTGCATTCAAAGGACCTGTTTGCTATTTTTGGCCTGGCTGCTAACCTTATAAATGGAAAAAGCAACTCCACTTCTTGTAGCTATATGCCGGCCTGGTCTGTCAGCTACAAGGATTTCCCATCAGTTCTTCATCATTGCGTTTAGACCGTGTTTCAGGGAATTGTTCCTGCATTGTTTTCTGCTCCCACTACTTGTAATCTTCCCAGCCCACGTCACTATGCAACTGATGCTTGGGTATCTTGATGTTATATATTCTTTTTTCCAGCTCAGCATGGTGACATTGTTAGGCTAATCTTATTCCCATTTTTTGTATGTGAGATTCATGAAACTTGTTTTCAATTTTTTTATAACATCATAATACTGATTTGTTGACAAACACATCAGGACCCTCAGGGAGCCATAAACTTATGTCAGTATCATCCATATTGATGAAAACATTTTGAAACTCCTCCTATAGAATTACCTTTAGAGTCAGCTTGCATGCCACATCAAAATGGTCTCATTATTATGTACCAGACTCTTGTTTTTAATTAGGCAATGTTAATTTAGTATGAATATCTTCATACCCTAGCATTTTTTACTTCAAATAAAGTGTTTATTTTTAAAAATAAATTCCATTTTGCAAAGATGAAATTCTGCATCATATTTAAAATGATGTGATATATCTCAAAACGGCCAGATAGCTTTCCAAAGTACTTACTTTGGTAGGAAAATACTTTATTTAAATGTCTAAATTATCATTTTTTTTCTTAAATCTCTTTATCTTATTGCTGTACCTTTTATTGCCTCTTCCACTTTTTTTTAAAACCTCAAATCTTACTTTCAGTTTCTTCATGACATTATTACTAACTCTACATAAATCATTCCTTTGTTGACATTGTCATGTGCTTACTGAAACATGCCTTACATAACAAGACAGGTTTCAGATTTCTTATTAAACCAAAGCATTAATTTTCTCTAAAGAAATGTAGATATTGAGTATAGAATAAACTTAAAAGATGATGCATCACATAGTAAAATCCCCCAAATATTGTAAGTGTAGGATACCAAAGATGATTGCCAATGAGGATAAATGCAACAGCTCTGGTCTAGAAAGGGCAGAAATTATTAAGACCACAGCAAAACAGAGTCAAGGAAAAATTCTGACTGAGCATTTACAGCATATTGCTTAACAGTCAGTCAGGATTGACTTCACTTTAGCCCTGTGCATATTACACCGAAACAGTGTTCATAAATAACACGCTTTGATGGCTTTTATTTTTGTTCCTAAGATGCCTGCTACTTTTGAAATGTTTTTAGTCTTTAGAGATAATATGATATAGTTGAAAGAGTCCATGTTTGGGAGTCAGAAAACCTAAAGTTCAGTCTTGTCTTTACCTTAAGCTAAATTTCTCCATCTGTAAAATGGGTATAGTAACATCTAAATAATAGTTAAATAATAACAAGTGGATATAAGGTATGTAAAGATTCAAAAATTTCAAACACTGGCCTAGCACATGGTTGGTACTTTAAAAATGTTATGTTCTTCCCCTCTGCCTTCTTTATTATTTAATAAGATTTGTCTGGGGAAAAAAAAAAAAAGATTTGTCTGGTGTGTGTATTATGTAGCTTATGTGTCTTGATCATAGATGCTGTGTTAAAATGAAAAACAATCAATAGCTGTATGCCTGGTCTCAAATAGTTTAAATTCTGGTTGGGATATAATATAAGTACATGTACTCCAAGTATATTTACAAAGTATGTTTTATTAAATGAATTAATAGATATTGCACATACAAGATTAAAGTAAAAGAATGATCAGGTTTTAAGGTATATGGAGGAGATAAATTTGGACCTGATACCGAAACCTTCTATGGAAGAGCTCTGAGACATCTTTTTGAACTTCCTTAACTGTGTTTGATAGTTCTTAATTGGTTAGTTATGTGGTTCTTCATACCTTAAAGATAACTGGCCTTTATTATCCTTACGGTAGTGAATATCGGCGTGTTAAGGTTATCTGTGTCTTCATCTTCATAGGCAAATACTATGGAACATCTCTATCTGTCATATTCATGATCCGTGAAGCCTCTTTTGAAGTCAGGTTGCATTTTGCAAAAAAGTAGAGCTCTAAAGTAGGTCACAGTCCTGAGAGAGACACTGAAATCAACATCTGAAATTGAAAAGCTATTCTCCATTCGTATTAAGTTTTTAGGTTATCACTGAGAAAAAAAAGCACACTAAAATTAGATGAAATAAGGAAGACTGAGTTATTAAAAAATGTAAAGGCTATAAAATGAATGCCAAAATTTCTTTTGTCTTTTTTCTTCCATCATTCTGTTTAAAAATTGAAGTTAGGTTAACTCACATTGAGTCTCCTGATCTCTGAGAATTAATCAGTGTTAAAGGTGTTTTCTTTTTCTTTCTAGTCTAAATCCTTGTGCCCTCGTGCCTTTTTCCTGTTGTCAGAAACTCATTGCCAAGTGTCTTTAAAAATCAGTCACTGTGGACTTACATATTTCAGGAACAGAATCAGCCCCTCAGGTTGATTTTCAGAGGCTATTCTTTCATAGGCAATTGCATCAGCCTTTTCTATAAATCAGTGTGTAAGCATTGGGTTTTCTTAATTTAGTCTTGTCCAGGAAGCTGTTAAAGCATGAAGTTAAAAGAGAATATTTTTACCTAGAAGGAAGAGCACAGTAAATTACCAGTATGTATTCTTTCTGTGGGAGAAGTTTTAGAAGTAAGGTTTATACATTTTCAATTTTGGGAAGGAGACTCTTTGCAAAAGATTTAATCAGATATCTTGGAAACTTTCACTTTTGAAATACAGGGCTTTCAAACCCGTTTCTTCAATTGTCTTCTATATAGTTATTGTCTCTTCCTTTGGCAAAATATGGCAGACAGAAATATATCTTAGAAGCATAATGCCTTAATATCTTATATAGTGTCCACTAATTATTTCATATACTTAAATTATGAATATATTTGTATCTTAAATTCCAGTTTTGTCATAGAGAATTCTGCTTTCATGAGTCCTGGAGCAGATGGTATTTGTCCCCTAAGTGGTTAATAATCAGGCTGTGGCATTAGATTTTCTGGGTTGAAATCCTGGTTCTATCACTAATGAGCTGGGTGGTCTGAAACAGTTTATTTAACCTCAATAAATAGGCCCCAGTTTTCTCTGTGTACGTGGAAGTTAATATTACTTACTTTGTTGAGCTGTTATGAGGACGAGACATCACATGTAATATTGATAATGCCTGGCTTACAGTAAATGCTCAATAAATATTAGCCATCATTATTGTTGTTGTTGTTGGTCTTTGAAAGCTTGCGTTTTGTCAGTTATAAATATTTCATAGGGTAGGGTCTATGAACCTTGGATTCATATATTCACAAGAAATGGTTCTTTCATTTGGGGATTTCCAAAGTAGTACATATATAGCTTTCATTAAATAACTATTCCTCTAAGAATTTGCTCCATTGCAATTGTGGAGATGGCATAAATATCATTTGGCAATTAACTGAGCACCAATAATATGATAGTTACAGATAAAGCAAAACTACTCGAATTGACCTGCTGTCAATAGCTACTGAAAGACCCTTTTGTAATAATTATCATTATCATTATTAGGTGAACTTCATGACATTCATGAAATATTTATTTTTCTTTATAACTAATCAGTATGGTTTACTTTCAGATATCACATAGTTGAGTAGTAATGGGGTCCCTTTCTTCTGTTAGATTGTATGTTAGTATATCCTGAAACACTATATAATGATATACTATATGCTAATCAGTATACAGTTAATTATCAGATTTTGTGCTATTGAATAAGAAAGATTTTGCACAGTCAAATAAGAAATGATGAAATGAGGTCCTTTATTCTTTTCTTTGAATCAAAGTGACATCCTAACTTAGACTTTCAATTAAGCTTTCAGCTTCCTACCTGTGTTCTTGTATTGGTTTCTTAGGTAGGAACATTTTCTCTGCATGGACAGAAACAGTTGATAAACTCAGCTCCAACAGAGAAATAAATTACATGCCAGCTATAATGAGACATCAACGTCCAGTAAATTTTCTTTTGCTTGTAAAAATGTTGCAGTACGAAGTAAGAGTCAATAATTATTTATTGTTAATTCTCTAATGTTGGCTCCTGATGCACATGTAAATTGTGATGTGACTAAATTGAACAGAATTATCAGTTATTTAACATATTCATGCTAATGCACATGGATGAAAAATGACTGTGATAATCTAGCAGGGATCCTTTGTGTTTCAGTGAAGCATGTGGGTACCCATCCAGCAGTCTAGAAAAAATGTATCTCTCACTGAATTTAATGAAAATTACCTTTGCTGACAGTAAGCCCTGAGACTCAATCAGTCACTCTATCCCTCAGTTGTGTTTAATTTCATTTCAGTGATGCTACCTTTTTTGTTTATAATTTCTAGGTATAGATTCTTGTGGGAGTTCCAAGATGTGGTTTAAGCTGTTTTGCCTTTCTTAACAAAAAGAAAATCATAAGCACTATATGATGCTTGCTTTATTTCATCATTATTTTGTCATTATTGACTGTCTTTCTTGCACATTTATTTGATGCCCAAGTGATAATATGCAAACTGAACTTGTAAATAATTACTTGCCTGTTTTCTAAGATATCTTGAGGAAAATATTACATAGAATTTTATCTTCCCATATATAATTCATTTCAATAATTTTGTCAGGAGAATTGAATGTCTCGTGTGAACAAATGCCATGTCTAAAAACAAGAAGGATAGAATTAAATCATTGAAGGGATGGAAAATAAAAAACTTAGGAAGGTACAGGTACAATAAATTGTTTGTAATTCAGATCTAAGAGTTTTTCTGAACCTGAACCATTTGAAACCAAAAATATAAATCTGCCAGTTAAGATCTTAGTTGTGTTTTTACCAAATCCTGTAATATTAAAAAAATATATTTCTCTTGACTATCTTTTAATCTCTAGTTTATTGCTGCCACAATAGTTCATGCCCTCCAGTTGGATTATTTTTGTTTTTTCTAATGAAAAGTTCAGATTAATCTAGTATATATTGCTTTATCAGTCACTATTTTGCTTGGAAAACTACAAAAGTACCATCTTTTCTTCTCTATCAATATGACATTTTCCTCTGTGCAAACCTTTTTTGATCTAGCTTCTCTCTCACTTTTCAGCCTTATTTTCTCTACTCTGAAGACAAACTCTTTTGCTGCAGCTAGTCTCTTCCCAGTATGATTATGTCATATCCCACTTGCCTAAAAGACTTTTCACTATAATCCTCAGTTTTGAAATCCTCTTTATCCTTTAAGGATTACCCTCAAGGATTGATTAAAATTTCCTGGTTATTCCAATTCTCATTGATAATCCTATGCTATTAAGTTCTCTTATACGTATTGTTTGTATCATTAATTTAGCATTTAATTATATTATGGATAATGTGAATTTTAAAGTCAATGACATTTTCTTATTTGTTCTTGCCACTAGGGAGTGCAGGGCTGAGTTACTGGCCAGTCTGGTAGGGAATGGTAGGGAATCTTCGATAGGCATTCCTGTGTATTACCTTTCCCTATAACATTGTCTTAACTGTAATGCTTCTCTTTTGCAACAGTTTCCTCCAGTGTTTTAATCTTATTATATATTGTGTCTTCTTGTAAGCCACTGCAAATCCTTGTTGGAAGAGGCAGTCTTCTGTGGGTCCTGAGAGCATCCCTACATCCTTGCTAGCTTTCCCAAAACTGTACCCAGGCCCTTTCTCAAGATTGTGTTTGCAGCAAGAAACCCTGAGGAATGATACATTAGCCAAAAGCAGGCTTGTTGCCACTTATTATAAAACAATGGATTTCCTACACTCAGCGGTCTTCGACTGTGACAAATCCATTGTGTACACAGCATCCATTTGGGCCCACGAGACAGACAGGGACTAAGGGATTCAATATACATACAGATACTCATGCTGCTTGCTGTGCCATGCCAAGAGTTTCTGCCTATGACCCAAGAGCCTCATGTCTTCTGTCAGCATTCATAACAGCAGCAGATTGACTTATTAGGTTGTAATTAGGATAAAATCAGATCCTATACTAAATAATCCCTTATGGAAAGACAGAAACTATTCCATAGATTAATATAAATAAATGTGTTTTAAGCCTTTAAACCAGCCCACTGTGCATACCACTGTCCTGAACATGCTGAACATGTAATTAGATATAAGTATATACTTATTATTCTGCAAAGAGCTTATTTTTTTATGGAATCATGGCAGCCATAACAATAATTAAATTGGTAATTTCTTAGAATTATATTGAGAAGATTTAAGATATTAAAATTGGTTGGATGTTTCTGCTTCAGCTAAAAAGATGAATAGAGAATACATTTAACTTCAACTTTCCTCTTGGGAGGTTTCTAAAGAGAACTTCAGTATAGAATTCAGTCTTATTTATCTGACTCAGTCTGTGATCTTCCTCCGTTTATCCTTTGCTGCTTTTTTTTCAGTTCTTGATTTTCATTCTCACCTGCAGTTTTGAGATTTTCTAAATGTGGAGAAAAAGCAGTAACGTATGTTTTCAAATTATTCAGATTTTTTTTAGACCCTGCCTTAAAAGATAAAAATATGAGCATACAAACAAATGACATATGACCCCTGAAGGACTGGGTAGAAAACAATTAATATTTATCGATCAGCTAGCAGGTGCCCGGTCCTTTTAAAGCACTTCACATGCATTATATCATTAAATCTCACAATAATCTAAAAGTATTATTAGAAAAATAAACGAAACTATTAGAAAATGGAACGAAGTATTCATAAATTTAGATAACTAGCCCAAGTTCATACTGTAAGTGGCAAAAGACAATTCCAACTAAGATATATCAACCATCAACAACAAAGGCACTTAACCATTAACCTTCATCTCCTATGGTAGTTAAAGTAAAGGAACATGTGAAAGAGACTGTTTTGTGTTCTATCTTCCTAGACAAGACTACATTTCCTAGCCCTCCCCCAACCCCTTGCTCTAGGTATGGACATGTGGCTAGTTCTCTATAATGAAATTTGAACAGAAGTGATGTACCAGGCCAAAAATATGCCTGCCAGACAAAAAAAGCGTGCCTTCCCCATGGTCTCTTTTTCCATTTACTTGATAAAAGCGAAGGACTTCAAGGATCATAGAAGATCACAGAGTCACAAGGTGGGAGCAGCAAAGGTCTGAATCATCACATGGAAAGTCATCCCATTGAAAATCAGCAATGTTAGAAAAGAAAAACTTTTATTATGTTTTATCACTGATATTTCAAGGTTTATCTATTTTAGCAGCTCACATGACCTTACTAATGAGATGGATATGATCAAATGGCACTACAGAGCATTAGAACTGTGTACTGGCCCAAGGCCTGTTAGGAACTGGGCCCCACAACAAAAGCTGAGCAGCAGGTGAGCAAACAAACCTCCCTCTATATTTACAGCTGCTCCTCATCACTTGCATCACCACATAAGCTCTGCCTCCTGTCAGATCAGTAAACCCTACTGTAAACTGTGCATGCGAGGGGTGTAGGCTGTGTGCTCCTTATGAGAATCTAACGCCTGATGATCTGAGGTGGAGCTGAGGCGGTGATGCGAGCGCTGGGGAGCAGCTGCAAATACAGATTATCATGAGCAGAGAGGTTTGACTGCACAATAAATGTAATGCACTTAAATCATCCCAAAACCATCCCCACCCCGCTTAACCTCCGGTCCATGGAAAAATTGTCTTCCGTGAAACTGGTCCCTGGTGCCAAAAAGGTTGGGGACCACTGCATTAGAAGATTTTAAATATTTGATGAAATCATGATGGTATTAGCTATTTTTTAGATTTCTGAAAGATATGATTATTACCTTGACTTTATGAAAAAGCAAGTATTGTAATTGCCTTTATGAAAAGAAAAAGCACTTTGAAAATATGAGCATATCAGGATTGGTGTCAACATAGTTGTAACCTGGTCCTTGAACCGCCTTCGTTTAATCCGGGGCCAGTGATTTAATCTCTATGAGCCACAGTTTTCTAATATGTAACTTGAAACAATCTAACCTCTTTAGGATTACAGTAAAATTGCTAGACTAATTGTGTACAGAAACAGTAGTTTGTATAATCCTGGAGGATAAAAATACTGTCCAGTTTATCTGTGTGTCTGTAGTGGCACTGTTTCAGCACATAAGAAGTGTCAATAAATAATGAATGAATTTCTGGTGGAATAGAATATGATATCCTTTTAGAAAACATTTTGGCACTTTGGATCAAAAGCCATACATGTATTTATTCTAGTTGGTCCTGTATTAACATTTGAGATTATTTGTGACTATTCCAAGGGAAAGAAGAAGCAATTTAGGATAGGATCACAGAAGCCTTATGTCAACCTTTGGAAATAGTCTCAGTACCTAACTACAGTGAGGTGATTTGGTAAAGTGAAGCAGACTCACTTCCTGCAAAGTTTTCCTGCTATTAAAAGACTAGCAACAAAACCAAATTGCACCATGAAAGTTTATACTAGGAAACTAACAGAATCATAAAATATAAAACATAGCTATGGCTTTACCAAAAGTATGGAAAAATTAAATGTACACTTAGTAAAGAATTAGAAGGAAATATACATAGAAAATTGAAAAGAGTCTGATATATTAGTGACAGAATTATGGAATTTTTTTTCTTTCAATTTGATTTGAAGATGGGAGAAGAGGCTGGAAAAGAATGAGGGCTAGCTATTTAAGGATTTTGAATGGGGGAAAAAAACCTTTGGATTTCATTCTGTAGGTTTGTTTTTATAGATCTGGGATTAGATCTGGCTTTTAGAAAGATAATTTGTAGTGGGAAAGTATAGTAAGAGGAAGATGGATTAGAATATTATTGTAGTAATCAGGTGACAGATGTGTATGAACCATGTCTTTCATTTTTGGTATTCTGATGCTGTGACATCTGGGGCCTTCCTTACCCTGGAAGGACTGTCCCTCCCAGGGTTGGCCAGTTCTAGAGATAACAGACAACTCCCCCACGAATGCACTCTGCAAATACAAACCAGCCAATCTAGGGCCCCACCTCAACCATCTCCTTTATTGGGCTTTCACCCACTGGGCCATTGTCCACCAGCCCTAATCACCCTAGGACCAGGTGCCAGACAGCCCCTGTGCCCCAGAGCCCACTGAAGTTCTTCAAAGTAGCCAATCCTAACTCTGTTTACCCTGTTTTGCCCATTTCTTTCCATGCATAACAAAGGCTCTTGCCTACTGTCTCCCCTCTTTCTCTGCTTCCTGACCAACCTCCACGCTTCTCTGTGTGGCCCTGTGTGGTGTGGCATGCCTCCTTCCTCTTGCAAACTGCGAATAACAAATAACAAATTATATTTTCATCTGTCTTGTCTTGTCTTGTCTTGTCTTGTCTTGTCTTGTCTTGTCTTGTCGTCTCCTCTCCTCTCCTCTCCTCTCCTCTCCTCTCCTCTCCTCTCCTCTCCTCTCCTCTCCTCTCCTCTCCTCTCCTCTCCTCTTCTCTTTTCTTTTTTTTTTTCTTTTGACAGAGTCTTGCTCTCTCACCCAGGCTAGAGTGCAGTGGCCTAAGCATAGCTCACTGTAACCTCAAAAACCTGGGCTCAGGCAATCCTCCTACCTCACCCTTCTGAGTAGCTGGAACTACAGGCACACACCACTATACCTGGCTAATTTTTTTATCTTTTGTAAAGACGGGGTCTTGTTCTTGCTCAGGCTGGCAAACCTGTATTTTCAATGGTAGTCATCTTCTGATCTGTTGGTCTTGCTGTACCTCAGATTTTCCATTAGTACACTATATTTTAAAACTAAATGTTGTGGCCTCAAATGAAAGCAGTGAAAATGGATGTAAAGAGGAAGATTGAGCAACATTTAGTAGTCGCTCAATTACAAGTCACTCATTACAAGTTTTTGATGGTGATAGGATGTACAAAGTATAAGGAAATGGAAAGAGCAGGTGATTACTTATAGGTTTCCAGCATGACAATATTAACTATGAGAAAGAATAGACTAGGAAGAAGAGGTTTCCAAGGGGAAAGATAATGAATTTGGTTTGTAGAGTTTAAGTGCCTCAAAAACATCCATGTAGAAATGTCTAGTGAGCAGTTATGAAGATGTGTCCCAAACAGTGGTTTTGAAATGTTTAGGACCATGACACACAGTAGCAAATGCATTCGATATCTGATTCTATACAGAGATATGATTTCATATTTCACAAAACAGTACCCTTTTGTTAGTGTGATGTATTCTGATGGCTCTGTCTGTGCCATTCATTTTGTTTGATTTTTTTATGTGTGTTGTGAACCACTAAATTTGAATTCATGAACTACTAAAAGGTCACAACCCACTCTTTGGAAAATACTGGTCTGGAGCATTAAAAAACTCAGGTTTGAAGATATTTAGAAGTCATAAACACACTGGTGTTAGTTGAAGATATGGCACATTTTCCAAGGGCCAAGATGGAGAACAAGAAAACTTCCCAGATTATAGGAAGGTTCTGTAGCATACCGAACATTTAAACATGTTAAAGCTAATAGAGGGAGAAGAGGCAGCAGAGGAAAGAAAGGGGTAAACCTAAATAGTAGAGTCAGTAAAATAATGTTGAGAAACCAAGAAAGTAGAACATTTCAAGGAAAGGATAACCAGCAGTGGCATATGCCAGCAACGCAAAATAACATAAAGAATAACAAGACTGAATTTGTCATTTAAGAGGTGACTGATGGAAAGTGAGAAAGCAATTTCAATAGTGTTCTGGGGAGAGTAGATTGTATTGGGTGGGAAAAATGAGTGGAAGATGAGGAGAGTCAAAGATGTTAAACTTTGTTTTCAGAGAGTTTAGTCTTAAAGGGAAAATAGATGTGAATGACAGTTACTAAGAGAGCAAGAGAAGGAATCCAAGTGAAGTCTTTGGAACAGGATGGTTTGTCAGGGATGTGTGTTAGAGATTGAATAAATGTTTTCTGAATTTTTTTTAAAAATTAGAGAATTTGAAAGGAAATAGATGAGAGTGACCAACAGGTGGAAAAATAATAAGAACAATTAAAATAAGATTACAACCATTTCAATTATTTAGCTAGAAATGGACAACCTGGAAACTAATACCAAGAATCATATAATAGCTATGGCCATACATTAAGAAAGATGAAAAAGTAGTGTGGTTAAATTAATATGTATATTAATATATATGTACATATATAAACATTTATTTGCTTTATTATTAATGTATATAATATTTCTTCAATATAAATTAATTTAGAGAAACGTAATGAATATAAACCTTGTTAAGCATAGCAATGAGGTTTAATGGAGAGAGAGTAGATTTTCTGAAATACATATTTTGGATAACTTAGAATCAGTCAGCTAGGAGAAATGGAATAAATTACTACTGCAAGTTATTTACAATTCTATGAGTTCGTGATATTCGTATCTGTGTTACAGTAAAAGTCTAATTCTGATACTGCCTTAAAGGGTTTAAATATAACTTGCTACTTAAACTTCTCCACGTTTTAAACAAAAACATTTTGTGATTCCACACACAGCTCTAAGAGGCAATTCTATAATGACCACACTTGAACTCTGCATTAATCTCCAATTTAAATTCATACTGTGGTTATGCTGGAGCAAAAAGTTTATTGTTGACTTAAGGAGAAAAATATGTCAGTGCAAAAGTCTTCACATGATGTTATTTATTTTACCACAAATTTAAATATACCCTTGGTCAGCTGTGATCCTAGGCATAGAGTTGACTAAAAATCTCCACCTGATTTGGTGTGGGAGAATGGAATAGTGATGTAACGTAAGCCGGTGGAAATCATGCTGCATTGTCAGTCAAGAACTATCAATTCTGTAAAACCTCAAATAAGTCACTTTCATCTTTAAATTGAACTGAAAATAACTACGTCCCATCTTAACAGGCTTGTGATTATTATTCATTGAGATGAGAGTGGAAATACTTTATTAAGTTAAAAATATTATAAATATATGTCGGTAGTATTATGATTGTCATGATTACATCTATTCAAAGCACGACTCTCAGATTTGCTTAAAACACCAAGTTCCAAGATGCTTTGGCTCATCCCCTGCCTAAATCCCGGTGTTACTATTACAAGCCTTTTAGTTCCCTACCTCACAGCCAAGTGGACTTTTTATTAGGGTTCTTTTTCAAAGTTATTATGAACTTTCGTAGAGGCGGCTGTTCTTTCTCTATAATGTATTCATGATAGAAACATTTTACAGGACCCTTTGAGCGTTACTTCATAAAGTCTGTGATCCGTAAGCAGGTGAAAAATGTTATGCAGGATTAATGTATAGCACAGGGAAAAACATGTGTGAAGCAAGTAGTTCATGTTTTCTCTGGATTCATCCTCTTTGGAATGAGAAGAATGAGTGGATTTTATAAAAGAATAAAACATAATTTTAAGGCAGTCAATTCTTATGGATTTTACAATCTGAGGCAGATAACTGATTCTTAGGTTTTTAAAAGAAAAAAGATAAAGGAATAAAAACTCTGCATTTCAAAAGAACTTTTTCATCACCTCTAATATGCAGCCAGAAGCAAAGATATGTCCAAACCCAGCCAAGAATAATGTAAAAAACATGAGTTGGACAAGCTTTTGGGAACTGCCAAAACCATCATTTAAATGCAGCGGAAAGGCTTCCAAAGTGTCATGATTGTTTTGAAATCTCAGAGGTTCACAGTAGCACTGGAATTCCATGGACTCTTCTTCCTCTTGTCTGTAGTCTATTATCCTGTTTAAAAAAACAATGTCCATCATAACATAACAGGCTGATAGCATAATGCAGGTCTAGGAGAAGAGATTCAAGTTGAGCCAGTTTTTACACTTTATTTGCATACCTAAACTTAACATGTGTCTTCAGTCATTTCAAAGTATGTGCTGCAAATATTCATAGTACACTGAAAATGTGAAATCTTATCAATGCACATAAGGACAAATTTAGAAGTATATAACTCATGAGAAAAAACATGTTAATCTACATAGAAACAAGTAGACCCCTACATGTCCAGAGTAGAGACCTGCCTCTGCTGGCTTCACTAATACTTGATGAAGATGGCCCAGATCCTCTTTTTCTTGATCTTTTCCCTTCCCTTTTTCTTGTTCTTTTAAATTCTTAAGCCTTGGAAGCCTTCAAGTCATATGCATAGACTTTGGTTAAAAAAAAAGGAGGGCAGAGTGTCTAGTGTTCCTGGTGCCTGGTGCCTCATAGTAACAAAAGTCTTTGGAAATTTTATTTGAGTCAGGTATATCCTTCAAACACTCGAATCATCATGAATCACAGGCCAGTACACTAGAAGGTGACTGTGTTGTGCACAATTCCAAAATGACCCTGAAGATTCCTACTGCTTGGTATACCTATTCTGTATCGACCCATGAGTGTGAGTGGAATCTGTGAAGATAATGGAATATCACTCCTATGATTATCTTACATTCTGTGGCAAGGGTGTTTTGTAAGTGTAGTTAAGGCCCCTAATCAGTTGCTTATGCATTAATCTAATGGGAGATTATCTTGGGTGGGTCTGACTTAATTGGGAGAGCCCTTATGAGAGGTAAGAAGCAGAAGCAGATGCTGGCTACTTAGCCTCAAGGAATAAAGCAAACTGCATGTTGTTAAACTGCCTGAGGGCCTCATTCTTGTAGCTGCAAGGAACTGAATTCTGCTGATGACCTGGATGAGTTAGATAGAAGGGGACCCCCAATGTCCAGATTAGAACCACAGCTCAGCTGACACCTTGATTTCAACCTGGTGAGATCTTGAATAGAGGACCCAGCTAACTCATGCCTGGACCATCCTGACTTCCCGACCCCTGGAAATTGTGAGATAATGAATTTGTTGTTTTCAGCAGCTAAGAATAAATGGTAATTTGTTACTTAGCAATAGAAAACTAATATAGTGACACAGAGAAGAAAATCAAAGGCTGCATGAGAACTATTAAGAAAAACAATAACAGCTACTGTTTGTTTAGCATCTCCTGGGTACTAATGCATTATACTGGGAGGTTTCTTCTAATTCTTACAGCAAGTTTGATGAGAAAACTAAGACTCAGTAAAATTTTGGAACTTACCCAAGTTTCTTCTCATCCCATCCATTGCACTGTCCAGTGCCGTAGCCATTAGCCATATATGACAATTGAGCACCTGAAATGTGGCTAGGCTCAATTGACAGGAACTATAGGTGTGAAATAAATACTGCATTTTGAAGCTTTAGTGTAAAAAAAAAAGAAGATAAAATATATCAATAATTTCTGTTGATTCCATGCTGAAATGATATTTTGGATATATTAGACCAAATAAACTATATTATTTAATTAATTTCACCTGACTTTTTACTTTTTAATGTGGTTATTAAAAAATTAAGATTATATATGTAGTTCACATATATTTCTGTTGGACAAAGGAGAATTTGGAAAACAAGAAAGAAAACAAAATGTCCATTCCACTACCCAGAAAGAACCATTTTTAATATTTTCATGTACTTCTTTTTTTTTAATTTTTAAGGTATAAATTTTTCTTTCCCTCCACAGTTTATTTCAGTATGACAAGAAACATCTGTAGGGACAAAAAAAGGAAACCTCAAGATAGCTTAAAGTACTTGCCTAAGATTTTACATTTGTTAAGTGAAGGAGCTGAGATCCAATCCCATGTCTGTCTGACTCCAAATCTCTTGGCTTCTAAAACTTACATTCTTTTACTGTACTGCAATACCTTTCCTGAAAAATCTTTATAAGAAGAATTAAAAGATGACTCATACCATTACATTATAGAAAGTACTAAAAAATAAAATTCAACAGGGCCTGAAGTTTTACATTTTTATGAATAGTTTTATTTCGGAAAAAACTATATTTTGGGATTTCTAAGTAGTCACCAACATATATAGGATTGATTGTAACTTTTTTTTAGAATATATTCAAGAGGTATGAGTGATTGCGGAATGCTGGGTATAGTCTTTGTTGCCTGTTAACACTAGCTATTTACTAGATATGTATAAAATTGAGCAAGTAATTGCTTTAAAGATAATTCTTTAAAATCAAATTTGCAAAGAAAAGAAGGGCATATAAGATAGGAAAGTAAGAGCTAAAATTGTCCTTGTTTGTAGACTATATAATCTTGTCTATTAAAAAAATCCTAAGGAATCTTTAAAAAAAATTTTTTTTTAATTTTCTAGAGCTAACAAGAATTAAACAGGGTCACAAGATTTTTTTTAAAAAAAGAATAATGTTGTATTTCTGTATTCTAGCAACAAACAATCTGAAAACAAAATTAAAAAAATAATCACTAATGAATCCAGTCTGTGCACTAGCAGGTTCATTTCCACCACAAGCAAATACGATTGTTTGGTGTCTGGACAATACGAAGATATATATGTATTTAGGGTGTTTTACCTCAACCAAAAGATTGCATACTGCTTTGGTTTCAGAATATGTATTACTAAGTTTGAGTATTCACTTCTGAATTTAACTGAGAGTAGCTTGTTTCACATACTAGCTTTTTCAAAAACAAATACAAAATAGCCATGCATTAATTATTCCTGCTAAGTGTATGAGCCAGCAGGATAGTTTGCTGCTGCTTTTTATTGCACAACAGATGTTGGCATTTCAAAATAAACATAAACTTTTTCCCCTAGAAGTGAATTTCCTTCTTTATGAACCAGTTTTAGACAAGTTAGTATAGGCTTGTATTTTCTAGAGAGTATGTGATTTATTATTTTTATAACAAAATAGCTAAAAAGAAAAATAATTATAGTACCATATGAAATTCATCAGCTTTTTCCTTCTCTCATGGGCCATAGTTCTAATTATTTTTTCTAATGGTAATTGATAACCAGGTGAAATCCCTTGCTGTTGCAGCTTTATAGATTTTTTTTTTTTACTCCTAGCTTTCTTGGGAATAATAGAAAACCTCCAAGTTCAAATATATGTCACAGTGATGTTCTCCTTCTGTACATAAATAATAACTTTGTACAGAATCCTGTTAAAGGTGGCTTTCATTTTTTATTTCAGATTTGCATCAGAAAGGTAATGACAGTTCATTAGCACTTGAAGTATCTAAAACTTAGAAAGTATATTTCACAATTCAAGGTTAAATGGGTCATCATCAGTTATGAAAGGAGGTATCATGCACTCTGTAGAATGTTTCACATATTTCAAAGTGTTATCTCTTGCAGGGAGACACAAGTCACTTCTTCAGAGAAGTGACCTGATGATGGGAAGATCTATCCTGTCTTATCCTTTAAATATATGTATAAAGAATTGTCCATGCAGATGTCTCCTGAGAGAAAGTTTCACACTGACTTTAGTAGTTGTCTTTAGTATTAAAACATTAGATGAGAAGGATTGTACAGTTGTAAATTATCGTGCTTTGTATGTGCTTTTGCAACAGTACTTTTCATACTGCTGTATTTGCATGTAGAGTTTTAATTAAGATATAACTGTCACCACAGGTTGGCTGCAGAAGGCACCAGTCTCCAGCAGAGAGATAAATGCCAGTGCCAAGTATACAGGTGGGGTAGCAAATGGGGGTTGGCAATATCAGATGGGCTTGAAATTAAAAGCATAATAATCACTTCTTTCTAATTTAATGAATAATATGAAATACTTGTCATGTTTTCACTTATTTTTTTTAATAATTTCATTTTCCTTTTAATGCCTTTTAAATGCCTTTTAAAAGTACCCCGAATGATGCTGCCTCAGTAGGATTTTTTTTTAACTTCAGCACATGGTTTGTTTTTTCTGGGATGTCTAATAATAATTCTTAACTGGGAAAGTTATAGCCCATGAAGATTTTTTTTCCTTGTTTTTCTCTGATTCATTAGAGCCAATATTCTCCTTCCATGTTCACAAAAGAATTCTTCTTACAAAGTGACCTAGATCAAAGAAAAAATAGTCTTAATTTACTCTCTAGAAAAATCACTCTGAATGGAGACTCATAGGAAGTTCTAGCTCAGATTAGCTATTAAGAACTAGTGGCTAGGAATATTTTAAATGGAGCAAAAACTAAATTTAAATACTTTTATATTATTTATTCACTGAGCCAATTATCCCATTTTTAGGTACACTTTATTTGTTATTTTTGTTCTTTGCATTTTTTATTGATATGTCATAGTTGTAAATATTTTTGAGGTACATGACATTTTGATACATGTATATACAATATGTAATGGTCATATCAGGATAATTGAGATATCCATTACCTCAAACATTTATCTTTTCTTTGTGTTGGAACATTATAATTCTCTTCTAGCTCTTTTGAAATATATAATAGATTATTGCTATTAAATAACTATACTTTCTCTACCGTACTATGGAATACTTGAACTTATTCTTTCTGTCTGACTGTGTGTTTATACCCATTAACCAACCTCTCTTAATCCCCTCCTCCCTCTTTCTCTTCCCAGCCTCTGGCAACCATCATTCTACTCTCTATCTTCATGTGATCCGCTTTTTCAGCTCCCACATATGTGTAAGAACATGGGATATTTGTCTTTCTGTGCCTAGATTATTTCGCTTAACATGATGACCTCCAGTTCCATTCATCTTGTTGCATATGACAGGATTTCATTCTTTTTTATGGCTGAATAATATTCCATTTGTGTGTGTGTGTGTGTGTGTGTGTGTGTATTGCATTGTCTTTATCCATTCATCCACTGACTGATAGACATTCAAGTTGATTCCAATCTTGGCCATTATGAACAGTGCTACAGTAAACTTGGTAGTGCAGATATCTCTTTTATATATTGATGTCCTTTCTTTTGTCTGTATACCCAACAGTTGGATTGCTGGATCATATGGTAGTTCTATAGGTACTTTTCTGAGGAACACCTATACAGTTTTTCATAGTGACTGTACTAATTTACGTTCCCAGTGACAATGTAAGAGTGTTCCTCTTTCTCCACATCCTCACCAGCTTTGGTATCTTTTGTATTTTTGATAATAGTCATTCTAACTGAAGTCAGATGATATCTCATTGTTGTTTTGATTTGCATTTCCCTGGTGATTAGTGACATTCAGCACTTTTTCATATACCTGTTAGCCATTTCTATGTCTTCTTTTGAGAAATGCCTATTCAGATCTTTTTGTCTTTTTTCCATTTTAAAATTGGATTATTTGGGGTTTTTTGTTTGTTTGTTTGTTTGTTTTTTGCTATTGAGTAGGTGCATTTTAAGTAAGACTTAATTGATACCTCTAATCCCGATCCAGACCTAATCTATAGATAAAGGGAGAATGCTCTTGTCACAAGGCTATAATTCTGATCAAAACTCGCTGTTTCTTCTTTCTGCTTTTATCTTGTCAGTCAACTAATTATTTTTGCTTTATCTTCAATTATCTTAGCCATTTATAACCTTTTTGGAATAGGTAAGTATCCTTCATGCATAATGCAGTGGGCAGGGCCATCCTCCTATTCCCTATTCTCATAGTAAATGAGTAGGTATTGAGAAGAGAAGATAATTGTCATGTCATGTCATAACGTGACATAACATAGCATAGCAACACAGTCTACCATCTCTCTATGGAAGTATTGACAATTATGGCAAAATAATTCTTGCAGCTAGAGAAATTGGATAATTGGAGAGAAGAAAAACAAGGCATTTTACCTTATTCCTTTCTTTCATGATATCATGTAAATATTCTATAGGGTATCTACTTTCTTTATATGTATCATAATATACTACAAGAGAATATAACCAGTTTAAAGGGAAAAATTTGCCATAGTAAAAAAAAACAGGAGCTAGAAAACCTAGAAATCTAACAGTTCATGCAGTGCCTTCCATATTCTTCCTTCCCATTGTCTCTGTTATCCATCCCTTTCCTATAACATGTATCAAGTCATCTTCCTTTTGGTGTTTAAAGACCTGTCTCTTAAGATGCATTACTTAAATAAGTTTATTTGGATAAGAGGAAGAAGAACTTGCTTATAACAGGAAAGCAAAAGTATTATTATGCAGTTAATTATTTTGCCAAATACTTGAATGGGTTGTCATTTCAAAATCTTACGATGAGAACCAAAAGAACATCTTTTAGACTGATGACTTAATATACCTTCATTCTGATGAACCTCTTTTAAAACCCAACCAGTATTTATAAATCCAGGTTTAGAGACATAGCTTTCTGAGACCAGAGGCAACAGAACTGCATGCAAGCCAGTAGGGACCCAAGACGGTCATTTACAGAGCTAGGTCCTAGTGCCCATGAGTTCAGTGCCCATACCTGCTGGATCCTTACTGTCCTTTCCACTCCCCCACTCTGCCTGTGCCTTGGGAAAAGAACAAAGGCAGGAGTCAGGAAATTTACAAAAGAATTAACCATAGGGTTATTAAATCTTTTACAAAGAAGCCTCCCATAATATATTAAAGATATCATTTAAAAATTATAAATAAAACCAGAAACTATAGTAACTACTGGTTCCAGACATAACTTTAATAATCCTCACAACTGTGCTATTGGATGTGTATTATTATCTCCAAGGAGACTTAGAAAGATTAGTTAAGCAATTAGCCCGAAGTCACACAGTAATAGCTGCCAAAGTATAAAATTCATAGCCTATCTGACTTCAAAGACCAAACACTCTCCATCACAAAATGCTTTCTCTCCTTTATAGTTTTCAAAAAATCAATTTCTCATGAAGTAAAGCATATCCGTATGAGTAAGAATGTAATGCTGCTATAGAGGAGTCCAGAACTGTGTTTATGTCCACCCATCCCACTAACATCTGCCACGTGTCAGTTAACATTAAGAAATTTCTGTTGCCCATAGACTTCCACTGCATGCCAGTTCCCCATGCCTCCATGCTATTCACTGCCTCCTTCTCACCATCCTGCAGGTTTATAGGTGTAAAATTACTTGTCTCTTTGTCAGTTAAAGACATTGTTTGCTTGAGTAGAGTGACAAATACAAGATGAAGCCAGCGAGATTTCCAAATAAGTGAAAAACATTTTGATGAGGAATATGGAAATATTCAAGCCGAGTGAGAGGACATAATCAGGAAAGCACCGAGAGATCCATTATTGACTTGGCTTGTTTTCCAGTTTTCAACGCCTGACACACCTTCTCCCATTGCATTTACCTCTTTCTGATGCATCTCTACTTAGTAGAGGCAGCCCCGAACCATCCCATTTAAAGAACACCCCTCTCACTGCCCCATTGTCACTTACAGCCCTCTCAGTACTTGTGCATTTAGTCCAGTTGTATGGCATTCCCTTCTCTTTGCTCCTTCCTTTTGCCCAAATCAAACACGTGGCTCTCTCTTCTTCCTTGAGTGAGACGGTATACCTGACATGGTTGTTAATACATTCAAAGTTACAGGAAATGAAATAGGTAAAGGAAATAGTGAGGAGGAAGAATGTTACTTTGTTCAGTGTCTGTAGCCCTTCCTAGAGTGTGAACCCTATGGTGTCTGCAGCCCTCACTAGAGTGTAAACTCCACGAAGGTACAGCTGTGATTGTCTTTTGTTCATCTATCTCCAGAGCCTCAAACTGGGGCCTCATTTGCTGAGTGCAAAACTGAATACATGAACTGTACCAATTTACCAAGAAGCCTCAGTAACCACTCATTTCTGTTAACCATTTTACTTAATAACTGATTGAATGTGGCAACGTATCTTCATTCATTAACATATACAGGTAGTTGCCATTCTTGAGTTGACTGGTTGGACTATGTGACAGTAGTCCCGAGGTTATATTCACTACTGTGTGTAATGTTGAAGTGGTCATTTGTCTTTTTTTCCCATCTTGAATCTAATTAGCCCTTTCTTTCCTTTCTGATTTCTTTGATTTTTTTTTTTTTCTGAGCTCCTAATGTTTGAAATATGTGCTGGTATGAATAATACATCTGACAAATGAAATTTGGATAATTATATTGTTTTTCTTTAAAGATGTGTTGCCTTTATTATTTAATTTGAAAGCAAACATCTCGATTAAAGAAGTCAAAAGTTGTTAACAGTCAAAGAAGGTAATACAGTGGAATAGAAGGTTAGGGAACAGGCTCATGTCATATCTTTGGTGCTCATTACCTACCTTATTTCCTCCCATTTGGAAGCATACTTTTGTTTTAACTTTATGAAATTGGTATGTATTTTTTTTTAATTGATGGCAAAAGAAACTTGCTTGCTGCCAGGTAAGAGGAATAAATTATCACATGGCTGTCACCATGGCTCTATGCCTAATTACAGATGATCGAAAGTCATTCAGAAGACTCATTAGACTTTAAATGAAGGGAAGGCTTGTGATTGTGTTACTAAAGCAAAAAAAAAAGGTATTTAATTACGTGGATTAAGGGGAGCTATTACCTGTTGGTTTTAAAAAAAAAACTATGTGCATTTGATGTGGCATTTTACCCCATATAAGATGTAATTAAATAAATGATTGATGATGTTACACTTCATGATGTCACAGACAGAAGAAGCTTCAAAACTTAGCAAAATTTAAAGTTTACTCATCATTTAAAATCACATTTTCTGTGACCCAAGGTTTTCTCCAGTACTGCTCCTAGAATCATTGAAGTAAGGGAAATTATAGAAATACTGTTTTATAAGACATTTAATAAAATCACATAATCCTAAAGAAAAAAAGTAGAATTTTTCTCTGAGCTATATATCTGTTTTAGGGAAAAATGATTATCAGCAAAGGCCTTCACCCAGAAACTAAAGACAAATGGGGGCCCCATTTATTTGTACCAAAATGTTTCTTTTATTGCAACAATTCATTACAGTAAATTACACATTAAGCAAACCAATTGTATAGCAATATATATCACTCAGTATTGTGAATTTAGATCATTTAAAGGATTGTACTTTGATTATGGAAGTCCAGTGTTCATCATATATACCCTGTACCCTAAGTACTTAGTATATGATTGTGCATTGCTTAACTGTTTCAATGTTTAGCTTTTTTAACAGATTTTTGCAATTACTGTGCTTGCAGCTAAAACTCATCTTAGCTTATGAACTTGCCAATTTCTATTCCTATAATTTTGAAGAGGTTTCAGGGTAGATTATACCTAATATTTTTACCTAGAAAGGAGGAACACCTTACATATTGGGATCAGCGCAATAATTGAAATTAAAAGGAGTCGGGAGGAAGGGAGGTGAACACTAGGAGAGTTGGTGCTCTAAAGATGAACTCAAAAGTGGATCAAAATATAACTATCACTTGGTCTTGAAAAGATTATCTTCATGACTTATTGTGTGATTTATAATAAATAGCGGTGGACTTCCAAATATATAAAAATTGCTCAACATTGATTTTGCATGAAGTATTAACATTAACTTTCTTATCACTTGAGAGTCTGGGAGAGCAATCATTTAGAAAAGAGAGGCCTCTTCTTTCTGCTCTGCTCCAGTAACTTTTAATGCTTTTCTAGGGTTATGAAGCCAGGGTGAGTTTTTAGGTCCAATTTCCTTCTTCTTCTCTGCTAGAGTTGTATAAACTTTTCCCACTCCACCCTATTTGCTTCAGGAAGAAGGCATACCAGAACCTTCTCCATGTCATTACCAGTAAGCAGTCCCTTTTCCTATCCATCTACTCATTCATTCATTCATTCATTGTTAATTTATTCCTTCACACATTCATTTTAATCACTATTTGTTCATCACCAACCTATGGACCAACGTGTTCTGAATAAAAATTTCAGTTAGACCCTAACCCCACACTCATGGCTTTTAGTGTAGTTGTGGAGAAAAGTCAGTCAACAATTACTATATCATGTGATAAATAGAATAAGTGACATGTGTAAAGGTGCCAAATGATCTAAATTAGACTCTAGTGAGGAGAGACAAACATTGTTTTAAGCACTTGCTTTATGTTGTGCGCCAGCAGGTTTTTATGTGATTAGTTGGTTTGAGTGTATATGCAAGATATCCTGATATCAGCCAGTAAAGGAAAATTGCTTTTTGAGATAACTGGGAATTTCAAACTGGTCAGTGAGACATTTCTGCCATTTTAAAATTACATTGTAGATGCGGACAACATCTCAACCTCAACCTATTCGCGAACATAATCATTTCAAATTCAGTGAGTTTTTCCAATTTTTTTTCTTTTGGTCCATGTGGAAAAAAGTATGAAACTAGGATAGCAGTAATGTGTTTTCTTTTTATCTTTGAAGCTATTTCTAAATTTTATGCATGCCACCCTTTTCAACAGTCTACCTCTCCAATGTATTGCTTTTAGAAACACTTTAGGTTTTAGCTAAATTTTGCCTTTCCCTGTTTATAATATTCTATTTTATTTATACTCTATCTTATTCCAGAAAAAAATGAAAAGTAGTTCGGAAGGATGTGTAAAATAAAAGGGGAGGTCATAAATTTAAGTTAGAAGCAATAAAGTGTTGCAATAGTCTATATACTTGGTTTCAAGCAGGCTTCCTCATTCTTAGAACTATGTACATTTACAGCCCTAGGAGCATTTATTGTAGGTCCGGTTCTGTGCATTTTAGGATGTTTAACAGCATTTCTGACCTCTATGTACGAGATGCCAGTAGTACCCTCCTAGTCATGGCAACAAAAATATATCCAGATATTTTCATATGTCCCTTGCAGGGGGAGGCAAAATTTGGGATGAGGTAGGTAGAAATCAAAGAGTGTTGATTTATTTTGACATACCAAATTTAAATCCAAAAAAGATATCAAATGGATAGGTGGATTGAATCTGTGTTCAAAGGAGAATTTTTTACAGTAGAGTAGATGAGAACAGCTATGGAGAGTGTAGATAGAGAAGTAAGCAGGGGTCTTGAGACCAAGCTCTGGGATTGGTTAGAGGCAAATGGAGCAGTGAAGAAGGCTGGGCAAGAAGAAATCAAGGAGACTGTGGTATGATGGAAACCAAGAGAGGAAAGTATGTCAAGGAGGAGTATTCACTTGTGTTAAATGCTCCAAAGACATTCAATAAGAAATGTTAGCTATTGTTTTATTATAAATAACTGAAATTATTTTTAGCTGTCAAAAAATTAGGTCCAAAAGCAAATAAAGACAGTAATAGAGGCATAAAATAGGCTATGAAATGAATTTAAAATGCTAAAATTTGCAAGTACCAAAGACCTAAACCTTTGCTCTGGGTGTGCTGCAAATCTTGGCTTTCTACATTCTAAAAGCTTTTATAAAAAGCAATGTTAGTCATTTCAATATTTGCAGTGACCATAAAGTAAAAACCTACAGTGTCAGTGGTCCCAAGACCACACCCAATTTAGATGATCTGCTAGCAGAACTCACAGTAAAATTTATTATTAAAGCGACAGGCTCCAAGCAAAATCAGCAAAGGGAAAAGGCATGTGGGGTAAAGTCCAGAGGAAACCAGGCACCGCTCTCCCAGTGGAGTCACGCGGGACCCTCAGTTCCTGTAGCAGTGAGTTATGATGGTGCACGTGAGACGTTGTCTGCCAGGGAAGCTCATTAGAGACTCGGTGCCCAGGGCTGTACTGGGGGCTGATCATGTAGGCACCGTCTGCCTGGCACATATCAAAACTTCAGACTCACAGAAGGAAAGCAGGGTTAGCATAAACTGCACTGTTCGTGGTGAGCCACTTTCATTAGGATGAGAGTGGCGGGGATCCTCCTCACATCTGCGTTCCCAGATGCCGGCTGTGGACAAACCTTGCAAGCAGGCCTTTCTAAGCCATCTTAGGCCTGCGATGTTAACATTTTTTTTTAATGCACAGGCCAAGCCCAGGAAAAATGCAAATATTGCTGGCACTAAGACTAAATCAGAATTTCTCTGGAATGCGCATTTGATTAATAAACTGTTTCCAACATATTCTAAATCATTTGGATAGCTAGTAAGCTAAAATTTTTGTTTCTGTGTATTGGGAGGAAGTCTAGCATATAATAAAATAATCATATACTGCAGTGTCTGACAAACCTGGCCTCTAGTCTTGGCTTGGCTACTTGTTATCTCTCTATACTTCCATTTCTGGTGATAAAACCTACCATTTTGAAGATCAGTGACAAATATATGCAATACCTAAAATAGTGACTGGCAGATAATATACATTCAACAATAGTGGCAGCATTGGTATTGGTGTTAATAATTGCAGTAATAGTTGTTTTATTACTGTCTTTCTTCAGTCAGACTCGCCATTACTTTTCTTGGATTAATCGGTTGTAATATCCACCCTCCTGTATTTTCAGCTAAATGGCTTTCAGTTTTTCAATTAAAATTTCAGTTGAACAGTATCAGAGGCATTTTAATAAAAAATTTTACTAAGCTTGATTAGTTGATGAGAAGTAAATTGCTCATTTTTGATTACCACATTAACTCTTTCTGGCCGTTAGGGTACCATTTAGTAAATTACCTCTTTTAGTATAGTACTCAAAATGTTACCCAAGTGACCAGAAAGAGTTAATAATGCACCAACAGGCTGAGCAGTTTACTACGATCTTACTATTAGATCAGTCTCATTATATTAAATGTTTCTCTTCCTATAATTGTCATTTTCCTTGCAAAAATGAAATATTAGATACTGTTATTTATTTTTAATAGACCTTCTAAGCTCAATGAAAAGTATGCTGAGTTCACTCACATGTTTTCTAAGGGGATTTAAGGTATCGGTGTTCGCTATATAATATAGAAAATAAAATCTGAGGGGGATAATAAGTGCATCTTATGTGGTGCATAAGAAGGGCATTATTTCCCAAGAGTACAAGTAATTCCCTGATTATGATCTGAGTACTAGGGAGTCATATTAATATGCCTCCCTAAGTGCTTGAGCACTAAAGAGAATTATGTCTCATGGTGTTGTAGCAGGTAAACTTTCATGTGGGCAGGAATCTTGCCTTTTATAATGTATACAGTATCCGTCCTCCCATGGATGTGTTTTTACTGCTAATTCTAATACAGCTTTTAATTATTCAGGAATGACCCTTACTTTCTTACAAATTGAAGCCTGCAATCAAATTAAAATTACTTCCCTAATTCAAATATTTTTCCAGGTTGCCTAGGAAAATCATTGCCACTGTCTTGGAAAGAATACTTGACTCCTGAAGTACTAGTTGTCGCAAAATAAAAGGTTGTCTTTTCATTGATGCCATATAGTCTGATAATCTGTGAGCCACTTAAGTGTTTACTGAGTTGTCACTGAATGTAACATTACGTTAAATGCTTTGAGGGATACAAAGCTAATATATGACTGGCTTGCTCAGTCTTTTATTCAGTAGACACTTGCTGAGAGAGTTGTGTGCTTTGTACTTGAAGAATAAAAGATGTCAAAGAACTTGGAATCCATTTGGGGAGATGACTAATGACATCAGAGTATAGTACCATAGCATCTATGAAAGTATGATCACAAGAATATGCCCGTCTATTTAGGGATCAGAGAGGGAGACCTAACCCAACTTGGAAGAAGTCATGGAGATTTACCTCCAGAAGATAAAGTGGAGATGAATCTCACAGGATAAATAGGAATCATCTAAGAAAACAGGCAGGTATTTCTACCAGAGAGACCAATATAAAGGCACAAAGTTGAGAAAAAGGATGAGGTATAGAAGGCAAGTGCTACAATAGTTTCTTATTGTTGATCTCAAATGTAAAGCAGAAAGCACAGCTGGGTAAATAGGAGCCCTCAAATCAGGGATATGCCATGGTTTAAATTTTCTGAGTTTTTAAGTCTCATTAGAAAAAAGAAAGTAATGTGGGTATATAATGGACACAGTAAACACTTGCTCACTGGAGTTCATTATTTTATACATTCTTCCACAAAACCCATGAACGAGGTAGTATTATTTCCCTCATTTTATAGATGAAAATCTTGTTGTTTAGAAATATTAAGTACATTACCCAAGGATGCAGAGAAAAACAATGGAGATAGAATTCAAACCTACAGCGTTTCAGAACACAAACTTTCAGAGAGATTAAGCCACTTGCCCGGGATTATATCATAAGTGGCTGAGCAGGGATTCAATTCAATCTTATTTCCATGTATGAGGACAGTATTGAAAGTAGGTTCAATTTAAGTGGAAGGCAGGCAGGGAACAGTAAAAGCTCAGAGTAGGCCTGGGCTGTTGGAGAAGGACAGTGTGCACCTTGAGGACAGAGAGAGTAAGCACACATGCCCGCTGACACCATGTGACATCAGTGGAATTACTAAGAATACCATCTTTCACTCTCAAAAGCTGTCCAGTTTGGACAATAAATTATATGGTCCCCTAGGTATGGAGCATTATACAAAGTACTGGGTGCAACAGGGGTACAATTGGGGGAGCACTCAGACATGTTGATTTGAAAAGTGAGACCATATTATGTTTTCTAGTTGTAATTGATTTACTGAAAATGAAGACAATCACTGACTTCACAATGGTACATTCTTAGACATGTGCCACATCACAAAATGGATCATTTTTCCTCATATACCGTGTAGCCCCTGGGATAACCATATTATTCACTTGTCAAAACAAGGTGAAATTTAGTGGACGATTTTTGTTTATAAAGCAAACTTTTTTGATACGTCGACAGAGTTCGGACTGCTCTGCCATGGTGACTTACTCCCTCTTCCTCACATTAGCCCAGTGCAGAGATTTAGCCTTTTAATATATATATATACATATATATTTGGACAGGTAGCATGCACTATAATAGGAAAACAGCCACCAAGCTGTAAATTTTCTGTGGATTATTAGCTCTGCCTCAGGAAATCCTGTAGAGAGTTTCCAATAGAAAATCTTTCACCTTTCTTCTGGAAAATAAATTATCAGTGAGACTGGGTACTTATTTTCAAACTCTGTCCCTCCTATATGTATTTTGGTGAATTTTGATACATTTGCCCTGAAATTCTTGTTGGTATTTCTATTTAAAAGAAGAACTATTGCGATGATTGTATTCTTCTCATAGACTCTATAGCAAAGGCAGAATACTTTTTAGGCCAGGATTGGGCAGAGGAGAGAATTCTGTCTCACTTCCACAATATCCCAAGTGACTGTTATTTATTGTTAGTGCAGTTTTATTTTGTTATACCAAAAATGTCTTCATATATACAAGCCAAAGATTTATGCTTATACATCTTCTACATTTTTTCATAAAGAACTTTTATCGTAATAGCATTTAATTCATAATGAATTAGGATATACATTATTATATGTTAATAGTAGCTACCTTTCAGAATTAGAGAATTAAGCGAGTAAAGATATGTTGATATGTGTGAAATATTTAAAACAGTGGCTGACACACAATAACTACTGTAAAGTATTTGTTATTATCTATTTTTCTAAATTAGCATATTGGCCTCAACAAGGAGGAATTCTGTCCAATATGTAGGAACTCCCAATGGGAACTGAGATAAATGCCATAAACAAACATGGTGTATTCTAATTGACATTCTATTTGCACAGGTTACTATATTGTTTGATTATTATTGCTGCTGCTGCTTTAATTTTGTATTGACAGCAAGTCTTTCTTCTGAGTAGAGCAAGTTTGTAACTTGTAATTATGTTAGGGCAACCAGTGTCAACTGGCACTGTCCGGGGAAAATCTGTTGAGGTTTGTAAGCCTTTCTTATAAAATTAACATCCAAATAGCTTCTCAAGTGTTTCTTCCATTGGTGTGGCCTTGTTCTAGCAGTAGGACTGCAAGACCATTGAATAGGAATGTCACAGCTAATGCCTTTACTGGGCATCTGAGCGAAATAGCTGCCAATAGGCATGCCATGCTTTTTAGCTCCAGTGAAACTCCAGTTAGAAATCTTGAGAGGTTTCTTAGTGGCTGATGACAGCTCACAAGTGGGTCAGAACATCACATCCTGGCTGCCAGGAAAAGTACACACTTTTTCTTTGTCTTTCCTTCTGCCAAGAAAAAAAACACTGACTTGCTGACAAAAATAAGCAGAAGTGACTGCTGCTCATCTTCAGGCCAGACTCCCATGTTTTCCTGCTTTGATGGCTCAGAAGAACCCTGGGTGTACATAAATATTGCATGTTGTTTTAGGCTTCGTTCCTCAGCATGGAGCCTGTTTCTGCTAGCTCATGGTGAAAATTTCTGTGAAGTCACTAGTTCTTATCCCAAATCCATGAAAGTTTCATCTGTTGCCTCTCCTGGCATCAGAAAGCTTAGGTTTAACTCATGTAACTATTAGATATTTCATTTGTTTGTCAGGTGGAATATCTTACTTTTTCACTGTATGTCAGGGAGCCTGTTTTTCCTCTTATGTGTTTGCTTTTTTTGCATTTGGTGATTATTCATTAAAAGCCTGACAGCTGGCAAGGTTTCAATATACCAAGTACTTTGAAGGAGTATCCAGAAGAATAAAAGACATAAATACAGTTAACTGTGTATTTCAGTTAGGAAGAAATAAGGATTATAAGAAAGTGCAGTATGGATAAAGTGTTAGGAAGCTCTGATACTTATCTGCCATTTCTTGACTCTAAGAATAACTCGTGTAGTTTCTAGACTTTCTTCTGTTTCATCCTTTTTGCGTTCTCTCAGCATCCTGTGAAACTCTTACATAAATCAAAGTGTGGTGGTTTCCTAAATCAGTTTTCAAAAAGACTAGCTCATGCACTTAGTTCGTCATGAACCAAAGTCTGTAATTGCAGGATATAAATTCTCACTTTATAAATATCCTTAGTTATCTTTCTCTTCTTTGTAAGATCTCTCTCGTCTAGTTCGATCTTCTAATTACGTACTTTGAGGTCTTTTACCAGTTGTTTGCACCAGCTACTTTATCTTTCTGTTTCATGGTCCATTGCTCCCTAAACCAAATTCTCAACTTCAGTCAAATAAACTATTTATTTACCATTCCGGACTCAGGCAGTTTGCTTTCTATTTCTTGGCCTCTGCACTTGCAAACCCTTTCTACTTGCATGTAGGATGCCCTCCTTTCTTCTCACCATGAAAGCATTTTTGTGCCTTTGTTCAAAACGTTTCTTCTCTGTGATACTGTCTCTGCATAATCACATTGCATTTAGTAATTATACATTTTCCATGTGTGTTTAATTATGTAGCCAAGACCAGTTACGTCATTTTGTATTGCGTGTCTATACTATGGATATGTTTGTGTACCAGTCTCTGTTATGTTGATTGCTGTAGCATCTTAAGTTCCCTAGTACCCAGTGTAGTGTTCTGTGAATGTGCAGTGCAAACTGAAATATATTTATTTATCTACTGAAGATAGTTGACTCATCTTGCTGCTCACTGACTACTATTTTTGGGAGTGCATTGTTTGTCATCTTCCCAATGATTTAACTATTTTTCATTAAATGAGGCTTTTTAAGCACTTTCCATTGGCTTTAGGATGTTATTTTCGAACAATAATACAAATACTGGTAATGCCTGACAGTTGAATGCTTGAATATAGGAATTAATTTTGTCCGGTGTAAACTTTTAAATAGTATTTTTTTAAGTTCTTTGAAAAGCAGACAGGTAGATGCGTATCTCTTATTTAGCAGATGAAAGCAATAGACTACAATGGGCAGAAATATAGCTATTTTTCCAAAAGCGTGCAGGAAGAGTTGGATGAAACACTTTCATTAGCAATATTTATGGAATACCTAGAGGCACAAGGCATTTTGCTAAATGCTGAGAATACAAGAGTAAGCAAATCCAGATAAGGGTCCCATACCTTGGGGAGTTTATAATCTCACAGGGCACGTTAATGAAATGATCACACAAATAAATGTCAAGTCACCACTGAGATGGGGCTTACACAAGGCATTGTTACTTAAGCATAGATTTGAAGGGTGAGTGGGACATACCTGGGAACAGAGGAGGAGTGCAAAGAAGGGAATTACAGGTAAGCGGTGGAGTATATGCAGAAGGGAGCATGACATGTTTCAGGAATTGAGAGCAGATAATTGTTGCTGGAAAAGAGAGGTAAGGAGCATAATGCAAAGGTAAGCTGTGTGCCAGGATTGGAATCTTTTTAACTAAAAAGCAGTAAAGAATGCTAGAGGTTAGAAGGATGTAACCAGATTGGTATTTTGCGGTACTACTTTGATTATAATATCTTAGAACAAGATAGGAGGCTGCAAAGAGTTGGTTGCGGAGTTGAAGAGAAGTAGGTGGGTGTTGGAAGATATTTATGAGAAGATAATAATATACATTGAGTATAAGAGTGGGGAAGGGAGGCTTCCAAGAAGACACCACATTTGTGATTTGCATGAAAGGATGGTGCCATTTTCTGAAATGGGGTGTACTAAAAAAGAACCAGGTTTGAGGGCTGAGAGAAGATCATTAGTCCTGTTTTGAACATACTGAGTTTGAGGCGTTCTGCAGCATCCAAGTGGAGATAGCAAGTAAGCAGTTAGATGTATGACTGAGGAGCTCAAGGGAAATGTCAGGATTATGGATATAAATTCTAAAGCGATCATTATATAGGTGATAATTGAAGCTGTGGGTGTAGATGAGATCGCTTCAGAAAAAAGCATAGAGTGAGAAGAGAGCCCTGAGTGATTCTATATTTTAATGGCTCAGTAAAGAGGCAAGAGCCCACAAAATGGACTTGAGAAGGTACAACCAGAAAGGCAAGGAGGAAACACTGAGAGATGAAGAAGGTGGTGTCCCAGAAAGCAAGAAAAAAGAGCGTTTCAAGGAGGACATAACCAAGAAAAAAGAGCGTTTCAAGGAGGACATAAGGGTAGAAAGCTATATCAAGATGTCAAGAAAGAGGAAAAATTAAAAATATCTACTTGATTTATTTACATGGAGACTACTGATCTCTCTAGAGAGATCATCAATATTTCTCTAGAGGCTGGGAATGGAAGCCAGTGCAGAATGGATCAGGGGGTGCGTGGCAGATGAGGGAATGGAGACAGTGAGAATGGAAAACTCTTTCCAGAACTTTGATTATGAATAGGGAAGAGAGGAATAATGTGGTAGCTGCATGTGAGGTCCAGGGAATATTTTAATTTTTTTTTTTAAGATTATAGAGAATTGAGTGTGCTCAGGTGCTATTCAGAAGAAGTGGAGAGGAAGATAGTGGATGTGGAAACCAAGTTTGTGATTATCAACAGCAGTGAAGATCATTCAAATGATATGAAATTTTCTTATAGTATTAAAATCTCTCCTGTAAGCACAACTCTTAACTAAATTCATTCATTCATTAAACAAATACTGACAGAGTCCCTTTGACATGTCATGTGCTGTTCTAGGTTCTGGGAATATAGTTACAAATATTTACTGAGATAGAGAAGATTTGGTGTAGGTGGGATTGGGTTTGGGGGAAAATCAGGAGGTTGGTTTGGCCATATTAAGTTTGAGTTGTCTTCCAGACCTCCATGGGTAGATGTCAGGGCAACAGGGGAGAAGTCACTGTGGACTGTGGCAGCCGTAAGGCAGAGACTTAGTCTCTTCACTGCTGTGTCCCCAAGTTCTAGAACATGGTAGGTACGCAGTCAATATTCAAAGAATGAATGAGTGAATAAGATTTTATCTAATAAGTATGTAACCTTTAAGCATGAATTCATAAAACCAAAAATATAAAAAAATAAGGAAAACAGTAGTGAAGGAATTTGAAGAAATAATAGAGAAATTGTTCAGTCCTAAAATTCTTATTAAAGGACCTATACCTATAATTAGGCCAAAACTTCATTTTAGACACTATTTTATTTATTTTGTTTTATGAAAATGTTATGGATTTATTTTAGGTATTATTTATTCCCCATCATACTGTGCAAAAATTCTCCCCTTAAAATTGATAAAGGGATATGTTGCTCCCTAGGTGCCCACCAGTAGAATCCCAAGATGGGGATGACGTAGAACACTTTCAACAATGTTCACGAAATAATTTAGCAGAATCATATGTTCAGACCATGGATCCATGCTGTGTTGAAGAATTGAGGGCTAGTTTATTTAAATGAAATTTTAAAACAAATCAAATTATAAACATCTCAGGATAATCATTGCACAACATTTAATTTGCATCCTGATTCATTGTTGCATCTTGGTAGTTTAGAAGATAGCAGTGGCTCTGTTTTTCTAACTTCAAAATATTTCTCTTACTTTTGGAAATCTTTGTTGGACTATATACTATATATAAAATGTTACACGATTTGAGCACTGTTCATAATACTCTTAGAGAAATCATCTTAATTGATTTTTTTATGGGACAGGAGTAGAAGCACAATGAAGGATAAGAAAGAGTAAATCTAAGGTTGATGAGAAAGTCTGATATGAACCTAAACCTTTGTAACCTTAGCGCTACTTGTAGCTTTTGTTTGTTCTACCTTCTGACCTCTGGCTTTTCCTCCATATGTTTTTAGGAAGCCATGGGGGTTTGGGGGAAAGAGGGACTAAAATCTGAGATGTTGTATAGAACAGGAGGAAAATGGTAATAGAGTATTTGTTTCCACCAAGAAAAATTTCACTTGAAAAAAATATATCCAGTGATCCCACATCTCTCACCAGGGAATGAGAAAACAAAGCTGATAGAACTGCATCAGCAGGATTTATTGAGCACCTACCTCATGCCAGGAACCGGACTAGGAGTTGGGATATCCTGGTGAATAAAAAAGATATGTATGTATACGTATATAGCTCCTGCTCTCATAGAACTTAATAATTTTGCAAAAAGCCATGAAGAGGAACTGTATATGCTAACATAGCTCATAACAGAAGGAACTAACCTAGTTTGGTGGATCAGAGAGGATTTCCCTGAGGAGTCAGTGTTTTGCTGACATCTGAAAGATATATAGATCATTTCAGGCAGAGAGCATCGTAGTAAGGTTAATATTTACTGAACACTTACTGTGTGCCTAGCACACATCTAAAGACTTTCATTGTATTAATGCGGTAGGTTCCATTACTAATCCATTTTACAAATGAGAAAACGAAAACCAAGAGAGTTTAAATAACGTGTTCAAATCAAACAGTTGGTAAATGGTTCCCAGGATTCTAACCCAGGAAGTCTGACTGCACAGCTTAAATTCTTAACCTCTGTTATGGTCTCCAAAAAGCATGGCGTTTTGAAATTCTGAGGAACATCTAACATGACTTAACTGGGCAAGTGCAAGCTGGAGGACGCCAATGAGCAATATCACGTGCTGTCTTGTGGATTAGCAATTTTGGATTTTATCCTAAAAGCCATAGAAAGTAATTCAAAGTTTTAAATGATGCATGTGTGTGTGTGTGTGTGTGTGCGCATAGAAAAAGAAATATTTTTAGACTTCCTTCATTTCCTTAAAACCTCAAAATAGAGAGCAGAATGTTAGGAAATCTGTCATTTGTGCACACAATTATCTTTAAAAAACAAAATCATCCAACGATATACAGAATTAACTTTTTTTTCTTAATATAGGGCGGTATAAATATTTCAGTCATTCTGTTGGTCAAAGGAAAAAAGGTTAGACAAAAGCTAACTTTTCTTAAACCCATGCTGTTTTCCAGGGATTTTCCCAGTGCCTTAACATACTTTATCTTGTGTAATCCATGTTGTGAAGAGTAAGCTGTATTTTTGTACTAGAGAGTACATGACTAGCAATTCGGTGTCTAATGTGAGGAAGGGGATTAGAAAACAGATTTCAATTGCTGAAAGCCTACAAGCTCAAATAGAGAAATCTGGTTTTAAGGAACACTGATAAGCTATCATTAATACAAACAGTAACAGCATCCACAAATAGTAACTCCATTTATTGAGGACTTCCTTGGTTTGAGGGTATGACACTGCAACCACAACCAAACATTTTATAACAAAGTCTCCTCCTGTTTTTGTAAAAGTGAGTGTTTATTATGTACCACATCCTGCTAAGATCTTTCCGTTCTGTTCTTGCTATAAGATAATGTGTGTTGGAACTTTTATCTGTGGAAATTCTTTGAGGCCTGGCTGTAGGTAGATTCCTCAGCAGAGGAGCTGCTTTCGTTTCTGCCTGGCACCTGAGGCATCTGGTACACCTTAATTCCTCAGCTGAAGGTTTGCAGACCCCGGTGATGTAAATTTGGTGGGCAAACCCATTGGAGGGCTTCCTCATCATTATAAATTCTCAAAGGATGTGGTTTCCTTTCTCCACCTAGAGCCAAGGTCAAGACGGGCAAGTTTTTCCATGTTACTCCATACAAGGTAGGTTTATTATACTTCCCCTGACACTGGGAGTTAGTTCCCTGGGAGCCCCACTTTAAGGAAGGGTTCCTTATTAATCTCTCTGCTTTCAAAGGGACGGCCCCAGGCTTCATCCTCACTCCAAGGGTTCCATGTACTCTTTTATGTTGAAGCTCAAGGTCAAGTTTTTGGTTCACCTAGTTTTTGACCTCTTAGTATTCGTTACTTTCTTACAAACTCAGTGATACAGGTTTAAAAAAATGATTTTAAAATATTTTTTTAATCCTGAGTTTTTATTTAATGTTAGTCAGGGTCCCTAATTTGCCATCTTGCTATAAATGAAAGTTATAACTTTTGCCTGTGCATTAGGCTGTTGAATCCTCACAGCAACTCTGGTGCTGGATGTGAAGAACACCAGGCTTACAGAGGCTCGTATGACTCATCTAAGGTCATACAGCCAGTGAGAATTTCAAATAGTGTTTGATCCCAGCAGTCTAACTTTAGAAACCCTACCAAAAGTCGGTGACACACCATCGATGTCAGTGTCAATTCCTAAATGAATCTAGTTCATACTTGGCCTGTTACATTCCTACTAGAAGGAACAAAACACACCAGTAATGAATAAATAAATGGATGGATGGACAGATAAATGGATGGATAGATGGAAGAAAAAAGAAGTATCTCAACGTACAGACCAGGAGAAGAAATAGTCAGCAATACAAAGCATAAACTAACAGAGCATTATTTATTTAAACAAGTTCAATAGGGAGAAGAGGAAAGGTTCTATGTCAGGAGGTTCATGCAGTTATTCCAATGCATCTGGTAGGGTCAGTGTTTCTATTTGGAGGTTACATGTATCTTCAAAAAGTTTAGTTTTATTCCCTTGTAGTTAGTATATGTTAATTTTATAAGTAAAGGATATTATAATAAGGGGCGGGGAGGCGCACCAGCATTCCAATTCTAATACCCTCTAACCTCAGGTTAGCAAGGCCTCATTTAGCCTCTGTTCCCTCATCCTTAAAAACAAAAGATTCTTACAGTCTCATCTCTTCCCCCCCATAAAACATAAAAAACTGAGCTAGATAGAACTTGTGCTATATAATATATAATACTGTTGATGCATGCTTTTTTGGTGGTACTCCCATCTATAGGAAGGATAATATTCCAGTTAAATATATTTTATTTTGGTATTTATCAGCTATTCTATGTTAAATGCTGTATATACTGTCACTAAAGGGTAATAAGATAGGAATCATTCATTCTTTCTTTCTTTCTTTTTCTTTTTTTCTCCTGGAGGCAGGATCTCACTCTGTTGCCTAGGCTGTAGTGCAGTGGCATCATCATAGCTGACTAAGCCTTGAACTCCTGGCTTCAAGCCATCCTACTGCTTTGGCCTCCCCGTGTGTTGGGATTACAGGTGTGAGCCACTGTGCCTGGCCAGGAATCTTTATAAAAGTAGTTTTCTTCATGATAGCTTATTTTATGCTTTGGAATACCAACTCAGATAATTTAATCAATTTAATCCTTCTGGCTGTGCAGGGTGGCTCACACCTGTAATCCAGCACTCTGGAAGGCCAAGGCAGGAGGATCACTTGAGCCCAGGAGTTCAAGACCAGCCTGAGCAACATAGCAAGACCTATGTCTCTACAAGAAGTAGAATAATTAGTGCTTGTCGTCTCAGCTACTCAAGAGGCAGAGGCAGGAGGATAACTTGAGCCCAGGAGTTAGAGGCAGCAGTGAGCTGTGATCACATCATTGTAGTCCACCCTGGGCTACAAAGTGAAACTGTGTCTCGGGGGGGGGGGGGGGGGGGGAATTAACCCTTCTAAATTAAATGTGAGAAGGAGATTGCCTTTTATCTTTGTATTTAAGAACCAAAATATCACGTGATGCCTTTTGCTTAAGGAAGTGAGAATATTTCAAAAACTTAGATAAAGGGAAAAGTAATATACTGTCAACTTTACTCTGAATATTTTGCTGACACTTAAGTAAATCAATGAGGTATCAGATTTCAATTTATATTTAATAAGTAGGTTAACATAACTAATAACAAATACTGTATTCAGAAAGTTACATACAGGTAAGTTCTTAGTAGCTTATGCAAAAAGGAGAGCAACACCCCTTTCTCCATTTGGAATGCTGCCCCACCCTATCCTGGTTTTCTTCTTTCAATTTCTACTCTTGAACTTTCAAGTTCTAGCTCAGCCTCTCCCTGTGAGGCGTTTTCCCAGGTTTCTCCAGCACAGCACTGGATTTTAAATAGACAACCTCTCCTCCACTATATCCCTCTCATCTTTCCCTTTCTTCTTTTCACTCCACTACCAAATACAAGTCATGTCACTCATCTTCTCCATACCCCTCACCTTTGCAAGAAATACAGGGATTAATGGAGAGGAGGAGACATTCTTTTAAGAAAAGAAGCTGTGTGTTAGCTTGACACACCACTAGTTTGTGAAAGTCAGGAACTTGGAGTCAAATATATGCCCTCCACTGTTAAGGACAGTGTCTTTCACTTAATACATGATTAGCCTTCATCTGAGTGAATTTGAGCAAATCTCAAACACCTCTTGGCATCAGTTCTCTCACCTGAATAAGAGTTGGGGTTATCTAACATGGCCTTGTGGTGAGGCTCAAATTAAGTAAGCAAATGATTCTATAAGTGGTATATAAATAAAAGTCATCATCCTATTCTTGTTCTTTACAGTTTTTTTGGTTTTACATGAGATGTTTTTTTAAATAAAAAAATGATCAAATTGGGGAGGGGCAGAGTTGGGGTAGATCAGGAGCTCTCAGCCAGCACAGCGGAACCATTAACAGTAGATGCGGAAAATGTACATGCAAGATCTCTTTTAACTAAGTTCTCCTCAGGGATTCAGTTTTACTCCACATCTCTGAGGAGATAAAAAGTAATAGAAAGTTGCTGCTCCTGATCAAAGAGTAGTGGTTTTTAGTGAAGATGATTTCTAAGATGCCATTCACTTCTACATTTACAAAGCTTTGATTCTATCATATGATTAAAATAAAATTGAGAGAAAAAAGTTCAACAACAAAAAAAACTAATATATTTATTTGATGTGCCTGTGCTTTGCATGGAAATACTTCTTTTTGGTTTATAAGAATTCATTAGTAGGCCGGGTGTGTAGCTCAAGTCTATAATCCTAGCAGTCTGGGAGGCCAAGGTGGAAGGATTGTTTGAGTTCAGGAGTTTGAGACCAGCGTGAGCAAGAGTGAAACCCCGTCTCTATTAAAAATAGAAAAATTAGCCAGGCCTCATGGCACACACCAATAGTCCCAGCTGGTTGGAAGGCTGAGGCAGGAGGATCCCTTAACCCCAGGAGTTTGAGGTTGCAGTGAGATATAGCCACTGTACTCTACCCTGGGTGATGGAGAGACTCTGTCTCAAAAAAAAAAAAAAGAAAGCACTAGTAGGTGCCTATTTTTGGATAGATATGTCAACAAACTGTTGTCAGCACCTCCATAATATATTTCAAATCTATTCACTTGTTTTCAGCCCCTACTACAACCACCCAGGTCTAAACCACTCACCATGATCTCTTGCCTAGACCTCTACAATTGCCTTCAGGGTTAGTTTCTAGCAGCCAGAGTATCTTTTAAATCAAAAGCCAATTCTCAGTTCCTTTGCCTCCCTTTCCAGTCTTGCTTTGTTCTAAGTTTACCCCTGCCCTCTGGACTTCTCTTGGTTTTAAAAACTTGCCAAGGTCCCTCTCCCCAGTGGTGTTACCCAATAGCTTCCTTCTTCCTGGGAGATCCCGCCCCTCTCCCTTGCTATGTATGGCAATCCCTCTTGCTCCATCTTTATTTATTTATTGAATGTTACAGATTTATTTATTATTATTGTTATTAAGTGCTAGCTTAATGCTGCAGAAAATTTCATTCGCTATTGACAACCTGCTCTCTCCCCTGTTCCCACCCAAATTCTTGGTCAAGAGCTTTTCAAGTACAGACATGCTTTTCTCTCTTCTACATAAAACTTTATGAAATGAAGGCAAAAGATTGTGCATAACTTGCTGGACGTTGTTGCCCAGGGCTCTGGAGACGCTGGCTGCCAAGTTCCCTTCACTGTCCAGGCCCTGAGAGACTCTTGTTCAGTAAGCTATCGCTTCCCAAAGCAAGTCCACCACTTGCTGGGCTTATCATTCTGAGGGTCAAAAACTTTCTCGCAAAGGCTAAGTCCAGTCTCTTGCTTTAGCTGTTGTAAGCAGGTTCTCATCACTTTATCTTCCTGTTTGTTTGCAGGTTTGCATAAATTGCATCAAGTGGAAAACTGGGCTCTCCAGGAATGGGAAAATTAGTGATTCCCAGTGTATATATTTCTTTCTTGCCTTGGCTTTTGGAATTGAGCTTTTGGAGTTTCTTTAGACACTCAGAAACGTAGAGAGTTACATATATCAAGGTCCTATCGCTTCATTCTTAATTTCATAGTTTTTGAAGAAGACATTGGCCTTGAAGTAATAGAGGGCTTCATCTACAATATCTATCTTTGGTCTCTCTTGGGGCACGTCCTTGGAACTGACTTATGATGAGTAACAGTGCTATATTTCCAGTTTCCAAAGAGTTTGGTGTCAGGGTCCATGAAGGAAGAGAAGTGAGCCGGTACCATGGTGGTACCTGGGTTTTAACCCAGCTAAGCAGGATCAAGTTAGTTGCTCTGTCTGTAGATCTCAGCTTAGTATCAGCTCCACAGAGAAACCTTCCCTCAATAACCCTAAGTAGGGCCCACCATTTTCACTTTGTTTCTCTGTCCAGTTTGCTTCTTGTCATAGCAGTTATATTCATTTTTTATTTGTTTATTTCCTTTTTATTATTTGTTTTTCTTTATAGAAAAATCAAAAGGTTGCTAGCAGGATCCATGTCTGTTGTATTTACTGCTGCACCAACCCAGGCACACAGAGAGTGCTTTACAAATACTGGTGGAGTCCTTGAATGAATTTGACATTTACCTTCTGATCTTGGGTTCTGCTTCAATTAATTAAAAGGAGTTTGATTCTCTGAAAACCCACACTATCCAAGCAACTAAAATTGTCTGGAAATGTTGAAAGAAATAGAGAAGCCTACCAGAGATTTAATTTGCTCACAGATGATCCTGAAAATGGATGAGTTACTAAGGGCCACTTAAAAGAATGTTCAAGAGTTATATGGGATTTTGTTTTTGTTTTTGTTTTTTGAGACAGAGTTTCACTCTGTCACTCAGACTAGAATGCAGTAGACTGATCATAGCTCACCATAGCCACAAACTCCTGGCATCAAGCAATCCTCCTACCACAGCCTCTCTAGTGCCTGGGGCTATAGATGTGGTGGCCACACCACCACACCCAGATAATTTTTTTAATTTTTGTAAAGACAGGGTCTCACTGTGTTGCTTAGGCTGGTCTTGAACTCCTGTGCTCAAGCAGTCCTCCATCCTTAGCCTCCCAAAGTGCTGGGATTACAGGCGTGACCCGATGTACCCAGCTGACTAAGTCTTTAATTGATGGTTTGCAACATGTTTGTGTTTGTAGAATCTAATCCGTATGATCCCTGCTGAATTAATCCTGTGTTAGTTTTCTAAATCTTGAATATGCATATTTTCCCGCAATAAATATCTCCTCTTCCATTTCTTGATGTACCTCATATGATTAATTCTCCTGAGCAAGCACGGATCTTGACCTGTGGCTACCCACATCTGCCTGTTTGTTTAATAGAACAGAGAATTATAGTAAAACAGAGGAATGGTACATGTGTTTGTGTTTGCTTTGCAAACACTTCTCTCCTCTTGGTCCAGAACACACTGCAAGCTCTTAATTTTAGATTTTCTTGGATTTGTTGGAAATAGAATGTAGAGTGCAATGTTTTATGATCTATTTCCAAACTGTATCATGGTTACTATTTTTCATTGTGCTTTTTAGCTATTTGATAAATTGTTTATATACTATCAAGAATATGAATTCATTATTATTAAGTGGGTTTTTTTTTGTTGTCTTTTGTTTTTTGTTTTTGAGACAGAGTCTCACTTTGTTGCCCAGGCTAGAGTAAGTGCCATGACATCAGCCTAGCTCACAGTTTGACTAAACTTTCCATTTTTCGCATCATGTAAGCAACCTCAAACTCCTGAGCTCAAGCGATCCTTCTGCCTCAGCCTCCTGAGTAGCTGGGCCTACAGGCATGCGCCACCATGCCCGGCTAATTTTTTCTACATATATTAGTTGGCCAATTAATTTCTTTCTATTTATAGTAGAGACGGGGTCTTGTTCTTGCTCAGGCTGGTTTTGAACTCCTGACCTCAAGCAGTCTGCCTGCCTCAGCCTCCCAGAGTGCTAGGATTACAGGCGTGAGTCACCACGCCTGGCCACTATTAAATGCTAATGAATAAAATTCTTTCAAAATAAAATAGCAACCCCGTACACTTTCCCTTGTATAATGTCCTAACATATATTTTAATTTTTTAATTGTTTTCCCCCTAGTTTCTTTCATCTCAGTTTCTTCATCTGGTCCATCAGTTATTGAACATATACATTCTCTTCTGCCCTGATCCAATATCCATGACAACCAGAGATGGTTCCTAAGTGCTGATTTCATCCAGGCTGTTTTGGTGGCAGATACTAAGTACACTGTCATCCCCTCTCTGGTGTGTGGTGTTACAGTTTCCATTTGAGTCCCATTCCATGGAATGAAGATGACAGCTTTCAGCTTTCACAGTTTGACTAAACTTTCCATTTTTCGCATCATGTAAGGAACCAAAAGCAGATTTTAAACTTGCTACTTGATCACCCTTTAAAATTTCCCAGTAATGTTTTATAATGATAGGTATTAAGGCATGGAGAAGAAATAAAGGCTTTACAGTAGCCACATAAATGGTTTTGTCTTTCTAACACAATCATTTGCTGTCTCCCTCCAGAGATGGCAAATGTGTGGCCATGTGTTAACACTCCCACCACTAATACTTATAACAGGTATCAATAATGGATCATGGGAATGTTTCCTTCTGAGTACAGAAGCAGTCTTGCACTCTTTAACACTATTGGTTGCCAATCTTGTTTTAAAAAGGAATCATCACACTCCCTGAATCCCTCTAAGTTATTTTTACTCTATTCGTATGCAGTCCATCTCCCCCTTCTTACCTACCCCTGTCCCCTACCATGGCAACTAGACTCTTATTTTCATGTGCTTTATGCTATTTTCTAAAGGACCTGTCATTTGCTTTTACAAAATGGAAAACAGAGATGATGTAGGTTTTCTTTTATACTCTTTTACTTTGCAATCCAACAATAACTTAACTAAATGAGCAGTAGAGTATGTAAGGTAAGATAGAATTTTAGTGCCTGTCCCAGATATAGTTCTAATGTGTCCGGCAATGTTGCAGAAAATTTTAATTTCCCTAGAACTATAATACATATTATGCTAGGGGGTGTGTGCGCGCACGCACATGCCAGTGGATGGTACAGTCAAATAAAATGTCAGTGCAGTAATTATAGACCAGAAAAGTTCACTTCAAAGCATTAATCCTATTCAAAAGCAAATTCCTGATTTGGAAACTCACATTTTAAAAATAAAGCATTTTCTTCTAGTTCCTTTCCTGTAAAAGACGGGTGGAGTCGTTACCATTCAAAGATGAAGTCTGTAATCACATCAAAATCCCTCTGGGTAAGAAGGAGTGTGTTGTTTGAGTTTTCCAGCCCATCTTATGGGATTTCGAAACTCTTTAAGTTCTTAGTTTGTGGTGTTTTTTCGGATTAGGAATGTGTGTGAGGGGAGTTCTCCTGGAGAATGGGAAGGCGAATGTGAGGCCTGTCAGCCTCGCAGGAGCAATGCGCCCATTGTCTGAGTCACGCTTCCCGGGCTCAGCACTTTTCACTGACGAGCTTGCTTTTGAAGTATTTTTCTTTGCTTAATTCTCTTCACCTTTGAGATCCTTTCCAAAGTCTTTTCTTTTAAAATATCATGCATTCTCCTTTAGAAGAATTAGTCTTTCATATAATACAAAGAAACATAGGATACTTGTAATCTGTCAAGTATGGCTAAAAACATGAGGGCGTTAAGGACAGATAAAATGAGGGTGCTGGGAGAAGTTTTGCAGTCTAATTATAAAGCTGCCTTTATCCTCCTTTTAATTTTGTCTGACTATAGAGGAATAGATCTGAGCAAAGAAAATAAGAGATTGTGACTTCATTTAGAAATTGCGATTTTTTTTTTAAATAAGTAATGGGAAATCAAAATGGAAATCCTTCTTTGGCATTCCAGTTAAGTATTGGCATCTTGTGTATGAAAATAGTTAAAGGTCTTATAAAAAGTCTCCACAAAACTACTACCTGTTATTTTACAAAGAGAACTTCAAAAAATTAAGATGATCATCAAATTATTTGGAAATTTTAAGTTGAAAAAAATCAGCATAAACTGTGAACATGGATTCAGAACGGAAAATAGCAATTCCTAAAATAGCTCATGTAGTCATATGTGTGTATGTAAATGGGTTTATAAATTAAATATGGAATTTAAGAATTAAAGTATACTGTGATTCATAAAATAAATGAATAGTAGCTATACTTGTAAGCATATTTGCTGAGATCTAATCTACAGAATAATTTCATATATTGATACACTGCAGCTTCTATTTACTAAGACAAAAACCCGAGGGTCACAGTCCTTGAAGTAACCCCTCTTCTCTTATTCTCTTTCCTGCTCTAATCTGTGTTTTTTCCCCTCTTAGGTGATAGCATCTGTTGCAGATGTTAATTTCAACATCTGGTAGACTCGATCCTGATTTTGTTCTATGAAACCTTATTCTTTCTGGCTTTAATCGTTAGCCTCTGAAGCTCGCTTAGAATGTTTCTCTCAGATTTCCTGGGTTTTCATCACTAGAGACAAATTATTAATAGTTCTAGAGATAGGTCTTCTATTACTATAAATCTGTCCTCCCTTAATAGGAGATACTTGAGGTTAAAATAAAGGGTGTCTTTTTTGTGACCCCAATACTTAATATAGTACTTAGAGTAGTTACTGAGTATTTGTTGAATGAAAACATGTCCTGAGGTGTTGGGACTGGGAAGGAAAGATGTTCATTTCAACGTCTGCTGAAGGGGCTAAGTGATGCTTCAGGGAGTAAGCCTGTTGGGAGATGGTTTGAGTAGTTTCTGTTAAAAAAAACTTTATATATATAATTATACTTACCTTTCCCCATAATAAGACAAAGATGATAAAGCTGTTTCTTTTACATAGAGCGCTCAGCTAATCTTTTCTGACTCTTGCTTTTTAGGTCTACATATTTAATGTTCAGTCCATGCTGATAATCATTTTTATAAAAATTTAGTAGCAAAGGTGGCAGGACAACTATGTAAACTGTAGAAAGAAATAAACCCAAGCTAAACTAAGTGAATTAGCATGAAAAATTAACTTTTCAAACTGTGATGATTAGAAATGATCCTAATAATCCTAATGAAGTACAATGAATAAAGTGCATAAAAGGAGAGGGATAATAATATATGCATAAAATTAAAAATGTAAATGTAATTTAAGACCCAACCAAAACATCATTACTGTTTTACCTGACTTAGTGTGACCCCCTGTTCATTATGCAGACTAGTAAAATTTGATAATCATGCAAGAGTATCCTAAGGTTGCATCTTTTACGGTATTTAAAGTTAAATGATAATGTGACATTTGGGAGTGACAAGAATGTTCATCAGCTTGGGGCTTGGCAGCAACTTTTCTAGTGTTAGCATTTTTCCTTTCTCCTGCCATCACTTAAAAATAATAACTGGGCCAGTCACAGTGGCTCACACATGTAATCCCAGCACTCTGGGAGGCTGAGGCAGGAAGATCTCTTGAGGCCTGGAGTTTGTGACTAGCCTAAGTGAGACCCCAGCTCTCCCAAGAAACAACCAAATGTGGTGGTGCATGCCTGCAGTCCCAGCTACTCGAGAGGCTGAGGTAGGAGGATCACTTGAGCCCAGGAGTTGGAGGTTGCAGTGAGCTATATGATCATGCCACCATACTCCAGCTTGGGCAACAGAGTGAGACTCTGTCTCTAAAAGAAATAAAAATAAAATAATAATTTTTAAAAGTAAATCTTGATTTGCTTTCTAGTAGTGTGTGACATGTGGAGTTCTGGATTGCTGACCCATTTATTCATCATTTATTGAACACCTACTTATGTTTCAGATATGCAGAGACTTGGTTCCCTACTCTCCAGGATCTCTCAGTCTAGCTATGTGATATTTAAACTATTTTATTTTGCATTGGTTCAGCCTTTATCAGAATTCAGTTTTGCTGCGCCATTCTGAAACTTAAAGAGTATTCTGAGAGGCACCAAGCTAACTAAAATAAGACTCATGAAAAAGAACTCAAGAAGAATTGAATTATTTAGTAGAGAACGGAGAAAGCTAAAGGGAGATGTATTAATCATTTTTAAAGACATAATGGATGGTGACCATCTGGTTCTAGTGTTGGCCAAAGATGGGAAAGGAAAAAGCAGATTAAAGTATAGAATGAGATATTAAGGTTAGACTTGAAAGTTTAAGACCATGTGAATTATTGTAATATGGGTCCTATTAATGAATGTAGCCCCGACGTTTTTAAAGAGTATTTAAAAAATTACATAAAATATTTTTGTTCCCCCAAGTTAAATCTTGACTGAATGAACATTTTTCTGTTGATACCTACAAAGTTCTCCATCATCTTTCAGAAACTTACAGAGCTTGACAAAGGAGAGAGCTAACCCTTGGTTCCAGGACATGCATGCTACTGAATTAGTAAAAAGCAAATGGTCACAGCAAGGTGCATCCTAATTTGCTTTTATAATCTATTTATTTATTTACTTAATTTTTTTTTAGAGATGGGGTCTCGCTGAGTTGCCCACGCTGGAGTGCAGTGGCTAGTCATAGACGTGATCTTAGCACACTACAAGCCCAGAACTCCTGGGCTCAAGTGATCCTTCTATCTCAGCCTCCAGAGTAACTGGGACTACAGGTGCATGCTACTGCCCCTGGCTCTGCTTTTATAATTTTGATAAATCATTTAGAAAATTGAAATTCATTTACTAGAGATAAACGTAAGAGCAAGATTATGATCCTTTTAATGATTGGTTTATTTTTAAACAGTTTCTTATTCCTTTGCTCAGTTGCTTATTGCTGGGGAAGATGTCTACTAAGAGTTAATGCCTCCTCTCATTTAGATTTGAAAGGCATTCCTGCTGTTAGCTTTTACAACACTTTTCCAAACCACAACAGCTTGATAACTTGGGTTAGGATCTAAACCTTCAAAGAAAGTGGAGAGTTGGAGTCCATCTGTTTTGTGATTTAACTTTTTTCAAAGCCTCCGATTTTTAAGCCCTTTCACTTCAGGTGCCAAATTTCCTCAAAACGTAAGACCCCTTAACTCAATCTTTCCTCTTTGCCAAATGAACAATTTTATTTCTGTTCCCTTACCGTACAGCCACTGAAATCTAATATTCAGCAATATGCTTAGGAAGGTGTCTTAATTTTTTTCCTCTTGGAAACATTCTGTATCATATTACTTATGGCCAATCTTAGACATGAATGTATATACATACGTGGTATCTGAAAAAAAATTAGCCTGAGAAGGTAAATTCTATTAGGTAAAAGGCTGCTCACTTTTCCTCTCCTCATGTTTTGGGAGAAGAGAGAAAAATTTTAAATACAACAATTATTTTCTGATAAGCAGCCGATTTTTATCTCTTCTTCATCTCTATCTGATAGATCTTTTTCATGTTTGTTTTTATTCCTTAGTTGCAATGCCAAAGCTTTGTTTGTACTGTGCTTCTAGTAAATGAGAAATATACGCTTGCTCAATTTAAGTGTGCAAACTTTTGCCAAGAGATAATTAACTGCCTGCATCCCATCTGACCACTGACTTGCCAAAATTAAGTTTTATAGTGTGGTTGAACAATTAGTTAAACTACATTATCCTGGTAATTCATATTTTTCCAAGAATTATAGTTTTCTACCTTTGTTTTTTCTCTTAATGTTAGAGACAGAACAAATTATATCCAGTCTGAATATAGGCATCTCAACTTTCAGAGAAAAATGTCCTCTATACTACTATCATTAACTGCCTACCTTTCTTTAATCGTGATTTCAAGCTATTCACAAATCCAGAGGTTTGAAATGACAAATGATTCATTCCTCAGGAAGACCGTCTCCCATATGGGTTGACCTGTCAGAAGTGTAGTGTACTATACATAGGATGATATCAAAGATATAGTTCCAGGTACACATGAGGAGAAAATGCAAGATCTAAAGTATTTGGAAAGGGTGTAAGTGATTCTATAGTGGAAGAGATGTCCACTTAAATTTTTAAAAAGCAATGCTTAAAGGACAAAATTGTCTCCAAATATGAACCAGCTTGGCAGAAACTTGGTCCCAAATAGCTCTAAACAGTGGATAGTTGAAGCTAAATGTGTATCTGTGCTGCCCTTCCTACCCAATTATGTTTTATTTGAACTACTCTGAAATGTGCAGTACAAAAAAGTATCACGTGCAGTAAAAAAAAAAAAAAAACAACTCAGAAGCCTCAGTAATTAGAGTGGTTAAACAAGGAAGGCCATCTTAATTCTTAATCTAACATTTAAACACTCAAAATGATGATTAATTTTAATGTTTCTTTACTCTTTCAATTGAATTATTTGACAACATTATTGTTTTGCGAAATCTAAGACTTACTATTTTGTGTGTATATATCTGTTTATATTTAGCTTTGCTGACTTTCCTTACATGTTGACAGTGTAAATGCATCTGGAAAAGAGGGCAATGAAACGCTAACATTTATTGAGTGCCTACTGTGAGCAAGCCAATATGCCAGGCCATATATATATATATATATATATATATATATGATATTTATTTAATGTTCATAGCCCTGAGACTTTATTATCATTAACCCTGTTTTTCAGATGAAGAATATCTGGAATAGAGAGGTTAAGTAATTTACCAAGGTCATAGGATTAGTAAATGGCAGTTCAAATGCAGATTTATTTAAAAGCCATAGAAAAAAAAATAATCAAAAGAATTCTGCAACAAAGCCCACTTCATCATATCATGAGTGCTTAGGAGAGGGGACAGGGTCTAATTTGTCTTTTTGCAGCTTTAATTTTCTACTTCCACTTCTTTCCTTTTCTTTTTAAGCTTCTTTTTTCCTTTTGCATGATGTACAGTCCTCTTTTTTTCACTCTTTTCTAAAGCTAAAACAGTGAGCAGCTTAAAAGGTTAAGGAAAAGAAAGAACAAGGAGGCGGAACTATTGTGGGTCTCTTTATTTTTTTATGCCTCAAGCATACAATGCAGTAATATCCCTGGTCTTCCAAAAAAAGCAGCGAATGTGGTTACTTACTAAGCTCACGTTAATGGCCATGTGAGTACAGGCTGAAAATGTATGGTGAATGGAAAGTAAGGGCATAATTAACATAACAAACCATTCTAATAGAATTAGTCTATGACTGAAGGAAGCAAATGATGCCAAATCACTCTATATTGTTCGGTACAATTCTTTTTTATGTCAGGTATAAATTTAACTGTGTGTTATAAAAGTTAGTTTGTTTAATCAAGAAATATTGTTTGACTCTTGCTCCTCCATTAACTATAGTACTATTTGTCATAAGATATTATGCTTATATGGTAGACGTTATGTTAGTATAATTATGAAAAAAATTTAATTGCCTGATAATAGCAGTGGATGCTTTTAAAAAATTACTCTCAGTATATTTAAAGAAAAATAGTATTGATATGGCTTGGGACTTACCCATAGATTTGGGACTTAAAATACATTCAAAACTGCAACATTAGGAATGAAATTTTTCACTTGGTTCATAGTAGGTGCTCAATAAATACGCATTGAATGAATATAGTAATAAATGTCACTAATAAAAACCAAACAGCCATACAAGTAAATACCATGTCAAGGAAAATTCAGTATCTCAAGAAAAATGCAGATGTTAACTTAAATGCATTATATGAGTTTTAAATTGTTGCCCTTCAAAATACACTATTTCTTTTGATCTTGATTTTGTGGTTTATAAAATATGTTTTTATAATTTTCTAAAAATACATTTTAAAATCTAAGTCATTAATCCACTACTTTCCATAATTAATTTTTTTTTTCCACAAACACTTAAGAGTTATTCTCAAAGAATAACTTCCCTGGTCCTAATGCTTAATACAAAAAGTAATAGTAATAGCTTTTTTTCGTTTAGTCTTTTTCTTTGTCCAAATGACCAACGTGAGTCTCATTGATTCTCTAGCCCATAATGAGCAGCAGCATCTTTACCCTACTCCTCTGCCCTTTGCTTAGGAATGTAGAAATCTGGCTAGAAGGCACAGCAGCCTTTCTCCTTCTGAGTAGACCAGGGATTCCTGGTGTCGGGAGCAGTGGGCATGAAAGCAGCAATTTTACAGCACAAAAGCTCCAATAACATTTACTTCGGTTGGCTGAGATTGAAATGCACACAGGCACTGCTCAGTCTTGGTTGCTTAAGCACCAGCTTCCCTTGGCTTTTTGCCACTTTGTGTATTTCAAAGAGACAAGTCCTTTAAGGAGAAAGGTTTTCCTTGTAACCTGCAGTGGAGTAAACAGACCATTCAGGCATAGTTTATTGCATTACAAACTCAACTATGCAAACTTTTCCAAAATGGAATACAAGAAAGTAATTAGTGAAATCATTTGGTCATTAGATTTTATAAGCAGGAATTGTCCAATTTAAAAAGTAAAACTTTCTTTCGTAAGGAATCACTAAAAACTTTACAGTTAGAGAATGATAACTTATTTCTTAGAAGTTTTACTTGTTCAAGTTTTGAAGCTTAAGGTCACCCATTTACAAATGTCTTCCCTTCTCACTTGCCTATAGCCAACATTTTGTTGAATTAATTTCGGAAATCATAAGAGTATCTACATTACATTATGAGGCAAACATTGAAGTGACCGTGACCCACTCCTATAGGATAAAGTGTTGGTCACACCAACCCCATGTTATAAAGAATAGGCAGAGAAAAACATAACTGATGGACGCACAAAAACATTTACATATCTGGGCTCATGCACGTTTGCTGCTTCACTTCATCGGAGTCCCTGGAAGACAGGCAAGGGAAGGCAAGAGGGCTTTCCTTAGGTACCGTAGGGTAGCTTAGAAGCAGTATTCATTTAATCAATGATTCATTCATTCCTGCAGCCAGTTTTTTAAATCATATATCTATATGTGCTAAGAACCAGTCTAAATATGGTTACCAGATATTTTCCCCTTTCTATAGGAATGACCTTGGTTCTGTATCTGATTTTTGTGAGTTTGTCTTTTTTTTTCTTTAGAAGAACCTTAAAACAAAATTATAAAATCTCATGTAACATCAAAATGAAATGACTTCTCTGATTTCTACTTAATGTTATATCTGATGACTGTATGTTTATAAACCAATCATGTTTATACTAGTCTGATCAAACTGGATAGTATTAAAACTGTACAAAATGATGAGCACATTTATTAACTGGGACTCTATTTATTGTTCATATGCCAGATCTAATCCCTTGTTTGTGTAAACTAAGCACTCTGAGCTTCATTAAAATCATTATTGTCTATAAGTAAATTATAATGTACTTTAATTTCTATAATTGTGTTTATTTTTCACATTTTGTTAAATTAGGGCTCAGCTCTTAATATTTTTTTTTCAAATACTCATTTCTTTGAAGAAAGGCCTAGGGTCCTTCGTAAACTAACAAATGAGCGATCATCCATGGGGAACCCTAAGCAAGGTCCTTTTAATCTGCGTTAACAGCCTACCTTATTGATGAATTTGGCCCCTGCTCTGTTTAATCTGCATATCATGTCTATCCAGAGATGCTCAAAGAGAAGCCACAGGGCTCAACATTTTGTAGCTGGAGTTCAAACTCCGCAGTCCCCCTTTCTGCAGTCCACAGATTCTAATCAGAACCACAGGGCAGACAGGTGCACACTCGCTGTTCTCCCCACCACTGCACCCACCTCTGCTGCACCCACCTCTGCTGTCCCCAGCAGCCTCCAGCCGCTACATTGTCACCACCCCAGCTGAGAATCAGTGTCACTTCTGGTGTGATTCTGTCACTCATAAATGCGTGGGCACATAAAAGCTTTTATGTGCACTGACAACGTTTTTACCTAGATGTCAGTACTGTTTGCACATGTTTATATTTATTTCTTTCTGAGTAAATACATATACCTTTGAAAATGTCCAACCTGCCTGTTGCTCAATTGCAATCCTAGTTTACTGTGGCTTGATCTGATTGATTCAGTTTCTTCTGATTATTAGAACTTGTAAAGAGGCTAAGTGGGCTTTGCCTGTTACCTTGCCATGCTTTCATCTATGGCTACAATCTGATTGCCCTTTAATGTATTAAGGAAGGGTTTAAATGGCATCCGAGGTAATCTTGAGTTTCTGGGTTACTTTGCAGTAGTTTGCCCTCAATAGGGTGTGCAAGGGGAAAGAATGGGAATGACCCTCCCCTGTCAGTACATGCCTGTAGCGAAAACGCTTCAGAAAACAAGCGAAGCACTCCTAATGAATTGTGCTTTTGGTTCTTTGAATCTGCACAGCATCTCCATCAGGTTTTTACCGCTGGACTCTAGCTGTAATTGCTACTGGGATGAGATGCACAACATGGGGTGTTGAAGCTAAGTGCTTGTAGTGTTTTAGTGGCCAAAAATATACGGCATGGTAGGAGCATCAGGCTTCATGAAATTCACACTTGTATATATCTTCATGTTCCTCACCCATTTCTGACACACTGCTGATTTGCCAGCAGGCTACTCTAGATGAAGGTGATAAAAGTGGCAAAGCTGAAAGATGTTGTTTTTTAAAAGATACTGTACGTCAATTGAGTAAGAGGAAGTAGATCGGGGATGTAAATGCATAAAAAGCCTCTGTAGCTGTTCTTCAGTGAAGACAGTTGGTGTTAATCTCATCAGTGCAACAAAATGGAAAAGATTACGGTTTTAATCTTATTATAATATAGTACAAAATGGCATACATTAAAGTATTTCTCCTAATGTAAACAATAATTCTGTATTTCTGTAGCATCAGTGCTCAGACCCCTTGTCCTAATTTGTCATTAGATATAAATCAGTTTTTATGCTTCTTCCAGAGAAGCTATAAAGCCTAATGTTTCCTTATTTGAGACGTTATCATTCTAAAGAGGGTGAAATTGATAGCTTCACTGGAGAAAAGTATCATATCCAAAATTATAATGTAAAAGAATAATCCAAATGCCCATGCCGATCCACCCTTATGGTTATTTAAGGTATAATCAATGAGGCTTGGAATTTAATGCAATTCAGTTGGCATCATAATTCTCCACAGTGTCAGCTGTGACCACTGAGTTCCAACCCAGTTAAATTATTCTTGCACATTAGTGTTTGCATTTTCCATTTTGTTCTTTCTTTTTTTCTTTATTCCTTGGTTTTGTTTTTTGAAATCAACCCTCCTTGGGTCAAGCCGGACAAGATATCTTGTAATGCTTACATTACTTTCCTTTTTAAAAGTAGTTTATATTGTATATATTAATTAATTCTGAGGACAATAGAGTGCACAGGAGAGAATTATTTAAATTAAATTTGTCCGAAGTAGTATAATGCAAAGAGTTCCCTAAAATCCCTGAAAGTAATTTTTATCGTTTCTATAGAAGAGTTGCTTGTTCTTTGGTACTTACTAAAATCATGCTATTTTGTTTAATTACAATAAAATAGTAACCATTAATCAAAAGATCCTTTGTTCTATTTAGAATTCAAATTTTTGTTCTCCTGAACATATTTACCTATCTTTCTAATAGCAAAGCCACAAAATGGCAACATGATAGCCTGAATTGAGAGGAAAATGTGCACCTTCTGCAAGTATCCTGTAATACCCCGGTCCCTAACCCCTAGGCCCGAGCTCTGCCACCTCTACCCCCACCCCACCCCACTGCTGCTGCCATGGAAAAATTGTCTTCCATGAAATCTAGGAACACAGCCTCACAGCAGGAGGTGAGCTTCATCTGTATTTACAGCAGCTCCCCATCACTTACCTGAGCTCCGCCTCCCCCCACCCCCACCCCGTCCATGGAAAATTGTCTTCCATGAAACCACTGCTGGTGCCAAAAAGGTTGGGGATCACCGCTATAATAAACTTTAAGATTTTCTATTGATTTTTTTTTAAATGTCCAAGGTTTACTGTATTTTTTATAAAGTTTTTTTCACTTCAAGAGTCATATTAAGCTTTATTTTATTCAGAATTTTTATATGCCATGCTTTCATTGAAATTTGAGAAATGGGGAATTGAGACTCCTCATATAGTCTATCAAGAGTAACCATCCTTACAATACAACACATCTCTATCTCTAATACACACATAAACATATATGCACACACCCCTCACTTTTGGCAATATTGCAGTACACATGAGTTAATTTATTTTAATTAAAATTCTAAAAGTAGTTTATTGCAAACACACCACACACACATACACACATGCACACTTGTATTCATTACAAAACAAAAAAGAAAAGCTAAAAAACTGAAATATAAAAGGCAACTGGAATAATAATAATAGGTGTTTTATAATTTGTTTCTCCAGTTTCTTCCTTAACATTAAATTAAGAATGGATTCCATTGTGAAGGTGATTCAGCCATTTAATATTTCAAAACTTTGGTTATTCGCTAGAGTTCAATTCCACCTTTGCTGCTTCCCCTACAAACAGTGATTTCCCAGTAATACCAGCAGAAGCAACAGAGTGAAGCTAATGCAGTCACTGTGCTGTGGAAGATTTTTTTCAGGAGAAGCAAAGGCACAGTTTTGCTTGTTCTTTTCCTACTGGTTAATGCCATCAGTGGGTGGTCATGCCTGCTCTGTTCTTGAACAAAGGACTTCCTTCTCAAGAGCAGCAGGGGTAAAACTGACAAGTATCACATCTGTTTCCTGCTGCTTCTCCAATTCCCATGGGAGAGCACACACACATACACACACATACACACACACATACACACACACACACACACACACACACACACACACACACACACACACACACCAGCAGCAGTTCTGATGGTACCACAAGGGAAACAAGGCAGTAGGGCATCATAAATGAACAAATTCTGCTTGAGTGAAAGAGGGTGGGAAAAGAAAATATCAAATAACAATATAACAAACAGCATTACAGAGGAAAAATAAAGGGCAAAGATACAACTTGTCCTAGAAGACAATGTTTTAGAGATAGTGTCTTCATGTGGTCAAAAGTCTGAGTGTTGATATACATACACATTTTAAAAGTAGTATAGGATGGGGTACATCCATCTCTCTATATTCATGTGCCAAGAACTGGTCCTCACAAAGGATGCATGGTTTTGTTTGAAGGACACTTCCAATTGGTTGTAATTTCTGGCCTTTTCTCTCAGTGTCTACAAATGGGAAGAAAAGTAGTAGGCAACTTTAAAAGCCAAAGAAGATTTAACAATTATAATTAATAATTGAAAAAAATGGAACTTAAGGAGATAGATTCAAAATAACATCGATAGAGATTTATAAGACTAGATTAATGTTTGTACAACTCTGTAGATTTATTAAAAATTGTTGAATTTATGAATTCAAACTTCAGAATCACAAATTTTGTAGTATATGTTAACAGATAATTCCTAAATAAAAGTGTTTTAAAATTAACTCATATCTTCATAGCTCTTTACAGTTTAAAAAATACTCCCAAATATATAATGACATAGGAAAATGCTCAGGCCAATGATACAGGGAAAATAGCAAAGCAGAATTGTACAGTATGATCTTATTTGTGACTATATTTGCATATAAAAAAGGAAGGAAGCAAACCAAACTGGCGCTGGGTATATGGATTATGGATGATTTTTTGTTTTCCTCTATTCCCAGTTTTCTTTATTTTTTATAGTTCTGTATTTGAGTTTTTATGTTGAATGTGTAATATTTTTATGATGAAAATATAAAACAGTTTTAATAAGACCCTTTGTCAGTACCTATCAAAAATGCTTATGTGGATAAGCTGTTGCTCAGTATTTCATTTCTCTGGATGGATCTTTTGGAAATAGTTATACAAATGGTTAAAGATTTAAGTACTGTGTGGACATTAGAAGCAACTTAAGTGCTTATCACAAGAGAATTCGTGCTATGTAACAATACTATTCATTTATAAAAGTATGAACTTTAGAAAATACAAGACATTGTGTACATATGTATATAAACAATAGTGTGTGTGTACATATATACACAGTAACTTGAAAAGCTATTCATGCTCTATTGTAGAGTGGATAAAAAAGTGTTTGCCAAACTAAATATAAAGATTGATTGCATTTTCAAAAAATATGTGTATTTGTGTGTCTAGGTAACCTCACACTGTATAAGAAATAAAAAATGTCTTTATTCTTTTGAGTAAACTAAGTTTTAATTTGGAGCCCCTATTCTATGAGGTGGTAGAAACTCTTTAGTTAGACATGGCTAAATCAAGGTTTCTTATCAATACTAATCCTATCCTAGGAATAGGATTATAAAAGTGTCACAGTATGGTGAGTGCTATGGACTGAATTGTGTCCTCCCAAGATTCATATGTTGAAGCTCTAACCTCTAATATGATGGTAATTGGAGATGGAGCCTTTGGGATATAATTAGGTTTCAATGAGGTCACAAGGGTAGGTCCCTTATGGTGAGATTAGTACCTTTATAAGAAGAAGGAGAGACACCAGAACACTCTCTGCCATGTGGAGACACAGCGAGAAGGTGGCCGTCTGTAAGCCTGGAAAGAGGGTCCTCACAAGGAACAAAATCAGCCAGCACCCTGGGCTTGATCTTTCCATCTCCAGAACTGTGAGAAATCAATGTCTGTTGTTCAAGCCACCTAGTCTGTGGCATTTTGTTACAGCAGCCCAAGCTGACTAAGACAGAAAAATCTGGTCTTATCTTCATGCTTCACCCTTTGAGAACTGTCAGTATCTCTCCTCATGAATCCATGCCAAACAATATTGTCTCATGAATCCATACTAATCCTAACAGCTTCTGAATTCTGTCCCTGTCTTAGTCATTTCCACGTCCCTTTGACTCACAGAAAATGTATGGTTTCCCATGCCTCATGACACACTGGGCATGACGGGGGCTGGGCTGGGAGTGGGTGTCTCTTTGAGGCTCAGTGTCCTCAGCCTAAAACCCTACACAGTCATCTTTACTCCTATGCTACTTTACCATGCTAAGAAGAGGGTAAAATGTTGCCATCTTGGATTCATCTTTTGTTTCTGTTATGTCCAGCCTGCTGGTGGGAGGGTGCAGCATGGAGCAGAACTCCTTTTCAACACATCAACACAACACCTTGCTTAATTCTCTGCTTCAATCAAGCAAGCTTAGGCAAGTACCATGCGGGTTAAGGGGCCAGGTGCTGGAAAAATTAGCTCTGAATACTCAAGAAATCTACAACTTTTTGGTTTCTTGTATAACTTCAAGATTTTTAAACTCAAAGATCAAGAATTCATTTATTTATATGCTGCTTCTGCTCTAACAACTCTTGCCTAAGCCACTGTGTACTCACAGAATAGGGAGAAAGGTGCAGGGGAAATGGCAGTGGTGGAGATAGTAGGAAACCTTGATTAGCATTTCAAAGTATTACTCTGGTACAGCTAGTTACCTCAGAATTTAGAATTAGAGAAGGGAAGGGGGAACGTTTACTTTTTACTTTATATGATTCTATCGTATTTAATAATCATCCCATTAAATAAAGAATTAACCGTTTTCATAACTTGCATATCCACTGATCCTTATAACAATACTATGATGTAGCGAGGGCAGTTACAATTATCTGTATTTTAACAGATGAGGAATGAAGTCATTTACACAAGTTCTAAGTATCTTTTGATCTGGGACAAGTAAGAAAAATGGGAGGCCACATGTAGTGAGTGCTTTCAAGGTAAAGGCATATGCTGGGGAAAAAAGCTATTGAAAATGTCTTAATAATGCCTAAGATTTCCCTAAGCCCTTATTGATTAAAAACATTTCCAAAGTTATCATTTTTATTGATTATTCCCTTGAAATAGTTTGAATCCGTCCTTTTCTTCTGAGAGAGATCCCCTTCATGCAGGTGTTCATGGCTTCATGGTTCAACACCTACCAGCTCTTCCCTTCTGCTGATCATTCCTGCTCCAAGGCTTTCTTCACCTCAACTGATTTTACTAAATCATTGCTTAGATTATATAATCATAAGGGCCGTAGAAGGGAAAGAACCTTAAATGCAGTCCCTTACATGCTCAGAAATCTTGTCTAGAGCATCCCTGGCATATAATTTTCTGGTCTTTTTCTGAACCATTGGCCAGGGATTAGCTACTTTATGAGGCAGCGTATTGTATTTTTAGCCAGCTTAAAGTGTTAGGAAGTTCCTTCTTATTGGTCTACTGCATGCCTCCTTTTAAATTCTATGCAAACCTAGTCTAGTCTTTCTTTTAAATGACAGCCTTTCAATAAATATAAGAATATATATCTTCTCACCTCAATTCTTCTCTTCACCAGGATGAATATCCCCAGTTCCTTCCTTGTTTTATTTGTTCTGGTATCCCCGAGACTACCACAGTTCTTGACACATAGTAAATATTTAATACATATGTGTTCCGTGAGTTAATGAATGGTTAAGATGCCATTCATTACAGCATTGCCTTGGTTCCAGTTTCAAATCTGTAAAGGAAAGCATCAGTACATGTCCTCCGTCTGGCAGGTGATCTGTAGTAACTCCTGCAGTATAACATCTGTTTCTCTCTTCGCTTCTCAGAATGTCAAATATTTCTGTGCCATGGTAACTTTTAAATATATAGGTTTATTTTCTCCCTTTACTTATATATCTGTTGTTTCTAAACAGCACATTCCAGAATTATGGTATAAATATCTTAAATGAAAATGTGCAATATTATTTATCTCCTGTGGTTGAAACATTTCCCGTTTCGTTTTGAGTTTTTACTCACGATGTGTGAAAAGTTCCTCTGTTCATTAGTATTTGTATATAATTTGGCCATCACTAGAATGAAGCAATAAGGCTTTTTTAATATTAATATGTTGAGTCATATTATTAGTAAAGACACTGTATTGCACAGTTTGTATGTGCACATCCTAATGGAATAGGACTGAATTATAAAAGACATTTTTAAAATTCTTTTATAATTAGAAGTAGACTGGTAAAATTATAATCTTGATTACCACCTATTTTTGCTTATTTATCCTACCCCTTAGACTTTTTTTGCAACCTCCAAGATAATAGGATCGAAAAAGCTGAGAAAGTATAATAATATATCAGTTCTTTTCTGATTTCATGAAGATTGAAGATATATACTAAATTATATGTGAATTTTAGTCATATCCACACCCAATTACTATGAATAATCAAGAATTTTCTATCATCAAATTTCTTGTGGTTCAGAAGCAGCTATTTCAAGTCCTCTTTAAGGATATATTAAATTACTGTGCACCATTGAAATCAATGTCCCTCATGCCAATTGTCATTTATCAGTATGTTTTCAGACTTTCCTTCTTAAATCACAGTGTCTACTCTATAGCGCCCTTTTAAGCATTCAGATGACTACTCTCCATTAAGTAAAACACACAGAAAACACATTTCTTGCTTGCATATATAAATGGATTGGACATCTACAGTATTCTGCTTTAAAGAAAATTTTTCTTGACATTCTTTAAGAGGAGGGGAAAGAAAGAACAGTGGGATCTCCACATCTGTTAAATCATCATTAGCATGTAGGATTGAATTCTGTCTTCTTTTCAACCTAAGCCCAGCTGTTGAAGTACACTTGAAGGGCCCCTTACTTATTGCATATTTCAGTAGCTTGCTAAGGATTCAGTTACCTAGTTCCACCACTCTGATCAAGGGGACTGATTTACTTTGCACACCATTGTTATTGAAAGCATTCCTTATTTGTTTTGCTTCTGAAATGTTCTATAAAAGGTCAGACAGGGTGTCTTTCTCTGATTTCATCATGCCTTTGAGAATAACCTCTGCTACCAATTATGTGTTACTTGGATGGGTGCTAAGATACCCCAGGGCTTCTTTCCTTTGGCTTTAGTACATGTTTGCTTTTGTCACTTATACTGCTGAGTCAAAGGTGTTTTAATGTCCATATGATATTTGGCATCAGTGAAAAACAAATAGAAAAATGAACAGATTTTCTCTGTTTTAACATGATTTAGTGGTGTTGCCAGAGATACATTTGCCATGAGTTGTGCATCCTAATCAAAGGCTTTAATTTATTTTGAGGGTTTCCTTGTTGTTACTGGCTTCATTACTGTTTTTGTAACCATGGAATAGTCTTAACCTGGCGTCGCACACGGCCCGGCACAGAACAAAGCTAAGCGAATGCATAGTGCTTTGGCCCTTCACAGGAAACGCCGTAAGAGTGACTGAATATGAAAGTCAGATTTTTACTGTTTCCAAAGAGATCACAATACTGAATTATCAAGCTGCTGTTTTTATTGTTTCTCACTTCCAGACCATAATGTACTGTGTCAAATTGGCAAACCGTGCAGCTATCCCACGAGCTCTTGTATTTTGGCAAAATGGGCGCTCTGCCATTATATGTAGGCTACCAATTGAATGTCAATATGAATTTACAAAGATATATACTCTTTGGAATTGCTCCCATGTCTGCATAATTAACAAGTTCTGGATCCAAAGCTGTTTTCCCAAGTCGTAGATGTCAGAATTTCTTTGAAATCTCTTCATAGCAGATATATGATGCAGTGTTAACAGGACACTGTTCTTTTCTATAGTATTTCACTACTTTCAAAGATTAAATTTACTGATATATATAGTGACATAGCTGCAAATTTATTGGTGTATACAGAAGGCCATATACTTCTTTACTATGATGTTTTTCCCTGGAAATGAAGCATGCGTTACCCCATACCACAAAGAGTATGTGGAATGGGAAATAGGAAGACAGTAACAACTTCTAAATAGGTAAATATAAGAGACACAATCTAGTCTATACCCTGGAAATCTAATTTGGGTAATAGAGCTCAAAATAGAGTTTGCTTTTTATGAATCACTCACTTTTTTTGTGATGGAATAACGTTTATTAAGATTTTTAAATACGTTGTCTCTATTGTCAAAGTGTGTTCAGAAGCCAAGAATTTCCTGTCCTCTCTACTGCTGTCTAGCCGTAGACACCACTGTCTCTCGCCTGGATTTCTGCAGAAGCTTCCTACTGAGTCTTTCTGCTCTCACCCTTGGCAGCCTCCTTTTCATCCCACACCTGCCCCATCTGTTCTCAACAGAGTGACCAGAGTGATTCCTTTAAAATGTGTTACATTATGTCACTTATCTCCTTAGAACCATCCCCTCGCTCCCCATTTCACTCAGAGTGAAAGGTACAGTCTCTGAGATATCCTGTGTGGTCTGGCTCCTGCTACCTCTGAACCTCCTCCCCTACTTCTTGCTGTCTCTGGGATATACCAGGCACAGTCTTGCCTAGGCCTTTGTACTGGTTAGTCCCTCATCTGGAACATTCTTCAGCCAGATTTCTTCCTGTGTAACTCTGTCATCTGTGTCATTTAGTCTTTGCTCGGTGAGGCTCACCCAGATGTCCCTGTTTAGAATTACAGCCTGCCCTCCCAACTCCTTACTCACGAGCTTCCTCCCCTACTATTTTTTTTTTCTAAAGTGCTTATCATTTACCAAGTTACCATATAGTTTACTTTGTTATAATTATTATTTGCTGTCTTCCCCCAATAGAATGTGATTCTCAAAAACAAAAAACTAAAATCGGCTTTGTTTTGTTCATAGAAGTAACCCAAATGCCTAGAACAGTGCCTGGCACATACATAGTAAGTGCTCAAACATATTTCTTCAGAGAATGAATTGAATCAAAAGAACTGGTAAAGTTGGAGAGTTGGTTTTAAGGGGAAGATAGCAATTCAGTGTTGTCCTATTGAATTCTAGAAATAAGCAACAGAGCTTTAGAAAGAGGAGAGAGCTATAGATGCAGTTAGGTTAGTCACGTGCATCTAATTCATCAGCAAATCTAACCAACTCTATCTTGAAACTGCATTCAAAATGTACTGTTTTTCGCCACCTCTACCATGGTCACACTCCACAGTTGTCTCTCACCTGGATTATTGTAGTAGCATCCATGACTAATGACCTTGATTCTGCCCTTACCTCTCATCTCACATCTTCAGCTCAATGTAGGGAGTTGCAAGGCAAGGATCTGGGGAAGACGAACGCTGAAAGCAGCAGAGGAGAGGGAATAATTAATGAAGAGGCAGCTGAAAGGTAGTTGGAGAAGCTTATATCAAGAATAAAAGTAGAATGAATATAAGAGCAAGGCTCTCTCTTCTTTGGAACTTTTGGGGAATGGGTTATGAAGATGAAGAAAGTATGATTTTACCCCCATTAGAATGGCTAAAATCAAAGATGTTGTTTGGCTGACAAACCAAGTATCAGGAAGTATGTAGAGTAACTGGAGCTTTCCAGTATTGCTGATAAGGATTTGGTGTGGTACAAGCAAGCACTTTGGAGAAGTGTTTGACAGTTGTTTATAAATGGAAACATTTGCCTTATGACCCAGTAATTGCACTGTTAGATATTTATCAGAAAGATTTAAAAACACATGTTAAAAACTGTTTATAGCAGCCTTATTCATAATAACCTAAAACTGTAAACAACTCTAACGTCCATTAAGAGCAGACTAGATCGTGATATATTCATACAAAGGAATAATATTAAGCAGTAAAGAAGAACAAAGCACCGCTTTACACAATATGAATGTGTCTCAAAAACATTATGTTAGGAAAAGGAAGCCAGACTTAAAAGAATGCATACTGCGTGATTCAAATTATATGAACACATAAAACCCAAGAAAACACACACACACACACACACACACCACACACACAGTGACAGACACCAGCGAGTGGTTGCCTGGTGTAGCAGGGAGGAGGATGGGAATTGTCTGGAAATAGGCAGGAGGGAACTTTCTGGGTGAAGGAGATGTTTGATACCTTGTTTTGGATGGTTGTTAGGCAGCTGTACACAATTAGCAAATTTGTCAAACTGAACTTTTAAGATCTATAAGCATATATTGTGAAATTCTGAGATAAACAAGAAGAAAAATGGGATAACTCGAACAGTAATGGCTCAACTGTTCTTAGAAAAGTAGGATACCAAAATCATTTCCTGAGCTTGATACATGAGTGATTAGATGGGAGGATTAAAAAAAGCTGAGAGCAGCTACTTTATAAGAAATGTGACACGAAGTCAACAAGAGAAATCTAAAGTATTAATGAGCGAAGCAAGGACCCAGCTGAAGCAGACAGTTCTGACTATGCCACTGGAACCAGTCAACATAATTTTGTGATTATAGGTGAATAAATGTGTCAGCTGCTAGTTAGAAAGTCAGACGATTGGAGTCTAGGGTATTCGTGTTTTTCTGGAAGCCTTTTTAGAAAAAGTGAGATTTGAACTGTGCCTTGAAGAATAAGTCAAATTTTACTAGGTAGAGAGAAAATGCAGGTAGGATATATTGGCTTAAATTGAATGTATTGTTAAAATTAACTCCACCTGATTATTTTCTTTAAGTTGGCTACTAGTAAATTTAAAATTACATGTATGGCCCATAATATATTTATTTTGGACAGTGCTGGCCTTGAGGTGTAGAGATAAGCTATTGCCATAAGGGAGGCAAAAGGTGCTACGTTCCTGGACTAAGAAGGTGGCAGTAGGGATAAAGAGAAGCAGGAACATTCAGGAGGTGTCCCGGGACAGAATTGACTGGTCTAGGAGAGTGGTTACATTTGGCAGGGCAAGGGCTATGGAGCAGGACCCATCAGAGATTGGTCTAAGCTTTCTAACATGGTTAATACTGATTGGGAGGGGATGCCACGTACCACATTAGAGAAAACACAGGAAAGAAAGAAGCAGCAGATTTGCCAGGAATAGGAAAAAAGAAAATAATACCACCTATTGAGTCCCAAGCACTTGTCACAATGAAATCATTTTAATGTCTGCATAAATGTAAGACATTAGGACTCAGCAAAGTAGGTAGAACTAGGATTCAGATCCACATCAGTGGTGATCATAATCGATTTTACAACTTGGAAAGGGCCAATGAACAAACAGTAGTTTGGATTCTATAGGCAGAGACTGTGTGTGCATGTCCGGAGTCCTGTAGTGAGAATGCCATGTGCCCGAGTTAGAGTTTGCTGTAAGAACTGCCAGGCTGTCCTGGCACACAGTAAACAGAAATGGCAAGATTCAGTTGTTTTGGGGGGATGATTCTTAACTAAATATAAGTTTACAAAATCTGCACCTCTCATAGAAACAGCTCCAAACAAATATGAGTAAAGGACAGTGCCTAAACACAACAAAGAACTATTGTTCTCCCTGTCTTAGAAGTGTAACTGCTGCGCAGGCTGTGGAGATTGAATTCCTGTGATCATAAGGACATGCCCTATTCATGTTCTTAAAATATTTTGTTTAAAGCATACTTTGTTTTCTTTGTATTTTCTTCCGTTTTAAAATTTGAAAGATAGGAAAAATTCCAATTAAGTGAGAAGTCTAGTTAGTTGGTTTGTAGATTTTCCTGGTGATGCATTTTGGTAATATGATCTATGTTTCAGACAATTGAAATTTCTACTAAAAAGTAATTATATAAGAAACCATTGGTGTGAGCATTTTAAGAATGTATATTTCCCCCCAATATATTACAGTTAACAAACAAGAGTTTTAAGAGTGTATATTTCCCCCAATATATTATAATTAACAAACAAAACTGCAAAATTTCAAATAATGTGATGTAATTATAAAGTGCTATGAAACAAAAACCAAAGACCATTCTGGCACATAGCAATTAGGACTGACTTTTGAGTGAGTGGCAGATTTGTATACAACAGGGTATTTTATAAACAGCCACAAATGAAACATTAGTATTAAAATAAGAACATTGTTGTAAAGGCGATCGCTTACCTATCACATTGGTCTTTTAAACTGCATATAAGTAGCTATCAATTTGGAGGAAAATATTTAAATGCCAAAAATAGCAATATAACATTTCAGTGTACTAAGTCACTTATTAAAGCACCTTCATGCTACTCTGTGGCATAGGTCTACATTTAATTAGTAGTACCTTCAGAAATGCAGTAGCCTTGAACAGTTTCACAGTAGAATTGATCTTAATATCATAGTCCATGTTGGAAAACCTACTCATTACAGATAGGTATACCTATTTTTAGTGACCTATGACTCCTTCTAAATTCTACCAAACTGACATGTCAATCACTTCTATTAAGTACATACTAAATAAAAAATAAAATTAGAGACATTCAGGTTAAAGAAACTTCTTTTAGTGGCTTTAAAAAGCAGTAGAAACAGTTGCTCCTAGATTTGATAAAGAGGCTTGAATTCACATAGCAATTCAACTTCATTGTTGGGGGCTGCCTGATTTAGGGTTTTGAGTAATATTTGGATCTTGTTAAGGGCCAGGAGCACCATAAAGATTAATGATACCTGTTAAGGTCACAGGTGGCAGTGAGGGAATGGGAGGGGAAGTTATGAGAGCTTCATATATTCCATCTCTGTTTTAGGGTTTGGCTTGGCAGGTTCTGCTTAAGTCAAACAATAATGAAAAAAACAAACCTCTCATTTATTAATCATTTATATCAATTACAATCTATGCCAGATGTTATGTCAATGAATTTCATCCTCCAGAAGTAGTAGCTGTTAATACACATTTTCTACATTAGGAAAAAAAGAGACTCAGAAATTCAAAGTCAAATTCTCCAGACCCCACAGACATTGCTTAGTTAGGATCTCACATTGTTAGGCTATGAGTAGGATTTATTTGAATAATGACACCTGTTGGACTATAGCCAATAACTTGTGTGTATCTACTCTTATGAAATAAATATATTTCTTATATTGACAACGTACATTTATGAAATCAATTTAAGATATTAATTTTGAAGGAATTTCTATGAATTGTTTTCAAGTATACTCTTCAGAATAACATTTGAATAAGCTTTTTGACACAAGAACAAAATCTTTCAATCATATTTTTTAGGAGAGCATCACACTATGATAATGATGAAATTCTGTGTATCAACATCAGAAACAACTATTTATAAAAACAGGGATATAATAAGAAATGTTGAAAATTTGGTATATTTGTATTTTAGCCTAGTTTCCAACATCGTACTAATACCACAAATATTTATGACTTCAGAGCAGTATATCAGTTAAAATTTCTGAATATTTTCTAAAGTATTTGAAGATGGATACCAGGGACCCAAATATAGGAAAGGGAGTATTGAAGCTTTACATCAGAATTGAATTTTTATGTGATTTACTATTAAAAAGAAAGCTTATTTATAGTTTACTTCCAGTTATTCCCAAATGTTACCGTGTTTTATTTATTAATGAGGAAAAATACTGAGATTTATAGTTCACACATTATGGAAATTATTATACTTATGCAGAAATTCTTTTCACATTTGTCATTATTTATTGGTACTTTTTAAAGGAGAAATTATATATTTTGTTTTTCAGGAATAAAAATAAATAGAGATTAACTACAATAAAATACAAAAAATGAAAATAAATTCTTAAAGGCTTTTAGCTAAAGTAGTTTCCATTTCATTTCAAACACAGAAAAGGATTTTAATTCAAAAAAGGCTTAGTTCTTGAACACACTGCCTCCTCCATTCATGGCTTAAAATGTTTTCTCGTAATTTATCCAAAGTCCTATAATTTTTTATTACAACAACCTTGACAGTTTAGTTTGCTTCTAAGAAGCTAGAAATGTGTCTTCTTTCATATGCCTCTTTTCAATCTTTGAAATGACTAGTCATGTCAAATTGATTCCCGTTGCATGTGGATTTCTACTCTTATCAGAATTGCAATTTACCATGGCTTTATTATTTATTATTTATTTATTCATTAATTTATTCTCCACTTTCTTCCAGAAAGGATACTCATAGGAAGGGCTTACTTGTGGATTGTTGTCATTTGGTATGCATTACTTCATGCATTTATTTATTGCCATCTCTACGAAATTGTATTTATGAAACTTCACCTTTATTAGTTTCTTGCTTTAGAAATGAAGGAAGCATCTTAAGCAAATGAATTCTCCTGAGCCACTGTATCAAGAATTATTTAAAATGTAAAAGCATTTCATTGAGCCATTTATAGGTGCTATCTATATATATATATTTTAACTCAAACACATTAAAATATATTATCTTTAACTTTCTGATAGTAATTTCAAGTGATATATACAGATAAAGCTTTAATTTTAAATGGCAAATCACCTTTTTAGTATACCTAAACTTGTTTTTTTAAAAAATTACATTTTTATTTCTTTTTCTCTTCCCCTACCATACAACTGCCCTGGAAACTCTCCCCCTGCCCCCTCACCCCAAGATTTGGTAGTAAGAAGGTAAGCTTCTCAATAAAATTTATTTTGAAAAAAAACCTTTACCATGAAATTACAGATGATTTATCCTGCTCACAAAATTGCATTGTATTCTACTCACAGACCTACAGCCATATGTTTCCTTTTATACATAAATGACTTTTACAGATAAGCCTTAAATCTGGCTTTCTCTCCCCAGGTTATCTCCCAACTTTTGCTGAACTTGAAGCTAATACCAACTTTACAGTTCTTGGTTTTATACCAATTTTTGGCTTCTAAACAAAGGATAACAATAAGCCCTTTATTATTGATAAATTGATTAACAGTTTTGTTTAAACTGGTCACCATAGACATGTAGTAAAATTATATAGAACACATACACACACACACACACACACACACACACACGGAATACAAGTTAAGTAAAACTGGGGAAATGTGAATAAAATCAGTGGATTGTATCACTGTCATCATTCTGATATTTTGCAAGATGTTATCATTGGGAGAAACTACTAAAAGGTACAGAGATATCTCTTTGTATTATTTCTTAAAACTTAAAATTGGGATATGAATCTACAATTGCCTTCAAAAATTTTTCAGTTGAAGAAAAAAAAAAAACTGCTTGGCAAACTTTTTCTTAAAGGGCCCAGATAGTAAATATTTTAGGCTTTTCTCAGGTCATGAGGTGGAAAGTACTCAAATCCTTTGATTTGTAGCATGAAAGCTGTCAGTACACAAATGAATGGATGTGGCTGTGTTCTTATGAAACTGTATTTACAAAAACAGGTGTCAGCAGACTATAGTTTGCAGACCTCTGGTTTGAAAGGAGACACAAGCTTTTAATATTCATCTGCTTTTAATATTCATCATTTTTTCAAGGAAAAAAATGGTAACAAAGGCTAATTATATATTTATAATGCTGTAATTTGCAGCTTATTTTCTGTCCTCATAATTGTCTTCACTTGCATCGGTATTTATGCATAAAGAATAACACTTTTGTTTATTTTAAATATTCTAGAAAGCACTGCTATGGTATTATGCTTCTCTATTTTGGAAAATCAAAATAAGTTAAAGTTATTTGTCTTAGGAAAGTAAGAAATTCGTTTTAGACAGAGCACTGTATTAAAGGAAGAAATAACATGAAATTTTTATCCTTAAGGTTCTCATCCCTAAACATGAATAGTAATCAGTCAAAGTTCTAAGTTGAAATAGCCATTTTCTGTGCTTTACCTCATTTTGATTCATTCTGTTCCAGAGTTAAAACATCTTGTACAAGAGTTTTGGTCGTATTTGATTATTCACATTTTCAGGGTATGATAAAGCATTGTCTTACACAGAATTCAACTTTAAACAAGAGTGCACTCAAGCTTATGTTTATATAATGTTAAGAAAATCCACTATAGGAGAGTTTGATATTTATTCAGTAGATTTTTTATTATGTTGACTTTTGCTTTCTCTCCATCCTGCCACATCATGTGCAAAGAAATAAGGTTCAGTTCCCCACCAATAACTAATTTCTTTCTCCTAGTATGTTCCTCTTTCTTTTGCTTCTTCATCTGTTTTTGATGTAAGTGGTTGTAGAAAAAGTTTTGAACATGGGATAAAAAAGAAAATAATTTGCCTTAGAGACGCAAGTATTAAGTCTTCTCTCAGTGCTGTGGGCTGTTACAAACTAAGATGGACTTTGCTGTCTAAAAGAAGAGGGAGTGCAGACATTGCAATACGCTTGTGAGAGACAAAGGAACGTTCCAGTAACAACAGTTTAGCAGAATTATAAGCTAGTCCTGTGTAGATTGCCTGGATGATTAGACTGGGTAGAGCCAAATTGATGAGGTCTTGTGATGTTATTTATGATAATTGTAAAAGATTAAATATATTTCTGAAAATGTTTTTGCAGATTTTATGCTTGACCCTCTTTCTTACCCTACCCTCCATTTAAGTTGCTGTAAAACTAATCAGTTTGTTCTACCTCTTAATTATCTCTTGACTCTGACCCAACATCTTCATCCCCATTGCCAGGGCTTTCGTCTATGTACTCAGTAGAATCCTGTAAATATATTAATACTAACTCTCATCACCCAAATGCAAAACAAAAGCTCACACACACACACACCCATCCTCCATTCTGCCACTAGAGTAATCTTCATAAAATGCTTCTCTGACCTTGGCATTCATTTGCTTAAAACCAGCTCCCTTTTGCAATACCTGAATGCTGAAGTGGAACAAGGTGAGGCCCATGAAAATTTTCAATCTGCCTGTCCTTCCAGCTTCCTGTCCTACCTCCTCTGCCCTGTCCCAGCATTACCTGCACCCTCTGTGCTCTGTGGCCAAACTGAGCCAAGGCTTCACTGTGTTCCTGCTCAATCTCATGCCTTTGCCTCTTTCCCAGTTGTCTTGAAGGCTCCTCCACCTGAAATACACATTCTTCATTGCAGATCAAGTAATATCTTATCAGAAAAGCCTTCTGTAAACCTTTCTGAACATTCATCTCTTTGTATGTTTATATACTCAAGAGTGGGAAACAACTTGACCAAAAATCTGTCACAGAATTTTGAGACCCATTAAAACAAAGTTTAATGGGGGGGGGGGGGAAGAGTGGGAAGGAAGGCAGCATAGTATAGTAGGAAAAAACATCTTTGAAATAAGACACAGGGAGAGCTCTAACAGGGCAGGAAAGTATCTGTTTTACTCATATTTGAATTACTAGTGCCTGGAAAGGACCTGAAATGCTGCAGGTATTCAGTGTATATGTGTTGTACAAATTAATAAGTGAATGAATGAGTAAATGAAGGAGATAATTGTCTTACTCCTTAGAATTGAATTGAACACCAGCTCAAGAGGCATTCCTAAAGATACTAACATTTTAAATAAAGACCCCCTTCTGCAGTATTGCTATATTGAAGGAACAAAGAGAATTTCTTTTCTTTTCTTTTCTTTTTTTTTTTTGAGACAGAGTGTCAATCTGTCACCCTCGGTAGAGTCCAGTAGCATCATTCTAGCTCACTGCAACCTCAAACTCCTGGGCTCAAGAGATCCTCAGCCTCCTGAGTAACTGGGACATTGCAGGTGTGTACCACCAGGCCCAGCTAATTTTTCTATCGTTAATATTTGTAGAGACAGGATCTCACTCTTGTTCAAGCTTGTCTCCAATAAACTCCTGGCCCCAAGCGATCCTCCTTCCATGGCCTGATTACAGGCATGAGCCACCACAACTGACCTCTAAAGGGAATTTCTAACCATCCAGTAGGTCACATAGAAAACTGGAGTGGTTAATTTCAGAAATAGCAATGGAATCATCAACAATCAAGTGGATCTACTATATTAACAACAGAAATTCAGTGAATTTGGAATAAAATATATAAGTTTGGGAAATATGTTTTTATTAACATTAATATCTATGGTTATCATGTACCTAGATAATAGCACTTATTATCCGTTTCCACTACCTTTATGATTTCTCAAATACTCAGAAACCTATGAGATAGCTTACATAAATATCCTAACATGTAAACATTTCTAATTCTATTGATAATGATTTAACAATATCTAAAACCTAATTTATTGTCTTCCCTCCTTAGGAGGGTCTCCATTCTTATTTTCAAGTCTTTGCTTAAATGTAATGTTCTCAAGTCCTAGTCTGATAACCCAATTTAAAATTTTAATCGGTTCCCCAGCACTCCTAAGCCCCTAGCCTGCTTTGTCAATATCACCTTCTGTGTTATTTATTTATGTTTAGAGTGTGGTGTTTCCCTTATTCCTCCCCTCCACATGCTACGATGTAAGCTCTATAATAAGGGCAGAGACTTTTATATTTGTTTGTTTTTAACTAATGTATCCCTCATGCTGTGGTAGATGTTCAGTAAATATTTGTGGGATGAATGAATGAACCATTACAAATGAGTCTACCCAGCTCACATGCTTAAGAAGATGGTCATCACTTCACAGTCTAATGGCTGTCAAATGGTCCTAGTACCCTAGAAGAGCTCTCAGGTTAATCTTCCCCTGACTTCTTTTTTTCATAATAAATCCTTTTCAAGGAACCTCTGTTTTGTCTTACCAAATCAAGTACAATTCCTCCACTTGGAGTTTAAAGTTACCAGTTGGCCCCACTTCACCTATCCAGAACTTTTGTAAATTGCTTTCCAAACCAGTGTCACTACTGATATCCAGTCTTTCAGAATCACTGCTTTGACTTTGCCAACTCCTTGCTTCTCCCTAGTTTACCTAAATGTCAACCGTCACTTTAAGCCTTCCAAACCAACCCCAAGCACAAAGCAGATGTTTCCTTACTCACCTTCCTTGTATGGTGTGAATATTGTTTTGCACCTGCCTGAGATTTCCGTTCTGGCTCCTTCAGGTGTGTAAGTCCCCAGTTAAGGCATTAGTTCCTTTAGGCCAGTCCACCTGCCTTCTTCTGTAGCCACAGTACTTAAACATTACTGGTAAATAAATCCTGGCCCGGCGACAGTGAACCATTATTGGTTAAAGACAGATAATGAAGTTTTGCAAATGAAATGTTAGCTGAGTGCAGGATAGATTGGAGCAGAGAGAGTCAGCAGGCAGAGATGTCAGCGTACAGTTTTTCACAGGGCTCGCATCTAGTTAACAGTAATTTTTATTTAATAAATAAGAGGGAGGGATAATAAGGGTCTAGATGGGGCAATGTAATGGGACTACAGAAGAAGGAACATAACAGAGAACATTCTGAATAAACTAACAAATGTGTCGATTAGATATAAAGCATCGAAGAGTAAGAGTTAAAATGTCACCAAACTTTTGAGTAGCAAATAGTGATTTCAATGGAAAAGTGATATAGTTGAGAAGGATGAGGTTGGGTTGGGCAGAATATAAAAGAAAGATGATAAATTTTATTTTGGACAGATTTGACAATGCACTGAGAGAAGATAAGAAATACATTTTCCTCTAAGATTTTTTTTAGAATAAGAGTAATGACATTGGCTATAATGGATTTTTAAAATCATGTCCACATATTTGAAAACTTCTCTTTTTTCCTCTAACCAATATGCTATCTGGGTTAATTTTCAGGGATCATACTTTGCACTGAACTTTAAAAATCACAGTAGTTTATTTTAAAACAAGGTTGTTATGGTACTCTGGTATAAGGAACGTTAATTGAAACATTCATACTAGTATAATTTTGTTAGAATTCTCATTTCAAATTTAAATGAGGATTGGTGCCTGCCACAGAGGGAGGGACACATGAGGAACTAACTTATCTATGAGACGGCAGAGGAGCAGAGGATGAAATCTTGGTTCTTTCGAGAAAATTGCAGGATATTGCCGTTTCTTTTTGCTGCTGTTTCTATTGTTTTAAATCACATGTAAGTAAGCTGGAGGACCAGTAGAGGACAGAAATCAAATCTTAATCCATCTGGATTTTTTTATGTTTAAGAAAGAAGTTTGAATTCACTTTATAGCCTAGGGAGTTTAATTAAAGTAAGTGGAGACAAAAGTACTCTTTTGAGAGCTGTCATTTCTCTTAGTGTGACACTATTAATAATGTAGTATAATGCTATTTTGGAAGTTTGGCTCTTGTCTTTTGTCTTCTTCTGACTCTTTTCTGTATTCCAAATGAAAGAGGAATAATACACTTAAAGGAAGATACTTTACTAAATTCACGGTCTCCTTGTGTGCTACATTATCTCTGACCTCAGCTACAATTCCTTGAAGAAATACCCCTTCATAGCTGTATTTTTTCTTTCCCTTCCTCTTTAATCATGAGTCTCTTTTACCAAAAACATTTGCAGGGTGCTTCACAAAGATTTTTTTCCCCCAATTATAATGAAAACTAGATCATGATGTGACCATTTCATTGTGAGTGTAACTTCCCTTTTTGACAGCTCCATTAGATCTGCCACGTTATAAATCTTCATATTTCCGACTTGCCTTGAAATCAGAAAGTGTTTTCATTATGCTAGTCTTTGTGAGCAACAAGCATGAATGAAGGCATGGCAGACATCACAGCCCCTTTTATGAACTTATCTGTTTTCACTCAGTGCCAGGGCAAAATATTTACTGCTAAGCATAATGATTCAAGCTTTGATTGCTAATTATGTGTGCTACATTTTCAAATTTAAAGAATGTTTCTGAGGTCGCTTTTCATTTTTATAGGTGTGGAAATGTGTATAGCTTGGATGTCACAATATTCATTGTTTGAAAGTTAATTAGTATTCTTCATTACAATATTTTCTATCTTGCTTAAATAATCATTTAATTGCATCTGTCACTTGATTTTGGTGAATATTTTAAGTCAAATTACATATTTAAGGTGTGCTACTTCTCATTGTATTGACATACAGAAAGCAGATTACTAAACATGTTAATATAAATTATACTTTTAATCTTTTTTATTTTTGTAACATGCATAAGGTTAAAAATTTAAATTACCCAGTTTTTGACGTAATAGTTAAGAAGTAAAAAATCACAAAGGGAGCAGATATTTTGTTTTGAATATAACCTGTAAAATTGCATGACTTTATTTTGATGACCACACAAAAATACAGACATGGCAGTACCATATATTATCAAAGTAGGAAGTTAAAGAGTAGTTAATAGTTCTTTATAAGCCGAAGGCCATTAACTTTTAATAATGCTGTCTCAAATATTTGTCAGTAAATTGTGGTGATAATCAAAGATGAGCCTGTGGGACTGTGCTTTGTAATACTGTTTGATTTGATAACTCTAATAATCCCTTAAGAATGTTAAGAAAATATCTTGCGCTTGCATTAGCAACCATTGTGAGTTTATAAAATAACCTGCCAGCTCCAAGATGTACTATAAGGACAAGAAGAAAAGGAGTGGTATCTAAGGTCTTGTTCTTTTTTTAAATCATTACTTTTAGAGATTTTCTTAGCGTATTATATTTTTTTTTCTTAGCATGAGAAACAGATGCACTGCCTTTAGAAAATTAAAAAATGAGACTAAAGGCTGCACACATGCGAAAAAGTGTTGGACTCTTTATAAAACTGGAAAACAACATCCAGATTATTTTTTCATCTGTGTCCCCCTATTTAAAATGCAGTGCAGTTTGGTTTCCCGGTAGTAAAAGAATGCTTCTGTTATCACTGCTGCCTTGGGCCTCCACGCTGACCCTTACCAGATAGTGCTCCGACCCCGGACTTAGAATGAAGCCAGCATTGCTTTTGTTTAAAGTGAATTTCTACGGTACTGTCTTAAAGCTAGCATTTCCTCCTCATTTGCTTCTTGACGACATGCCTGAAACAAAACCAACAGAAATAATTATTCCTGTATAAAGTAGATGGAAAGCTTTGGAGTCATACTCCGTGACCATTGGCAGATTTCTCAATTTCTCGGTACTTGTTTCCCACTTGTGAAACAGCGATAAGTATCTGCAGTTTAAGGTGGCTGCGAGATTAAATAAAATAATGCATGTTGAGCATATAACACAATGAGTTTAATAGGTTTTAATGAGCATTAATTTCCTTTGTAGACTACCCCCACACCCAAGCTTTTTACACTTAGGATCTACATAGTTACGTTGAACCTACATTTTTAGTAATTCCTTTTGGAGTTATTGGGTAATACATTTCCTTATAGCAAATAACAACAAAACATAAAATAGAGGAAAAATATTAAATCCTTTTTTAAAGTAAATAAAGAGGATTGTCTGTTAAGCCTATAGTATTTTTGAGTATCAGGGGTTAAAGGAATTATTTTAGACTGGATATGGACATGTTGGGATGCTTTAAAAAAATCGATTCTAGCTAATGGAGAGAATGTTTTTAAAGTGAACTATTGCCATTCCTTTAGTGAACCACATACAGCAGAAAAAAAAATTCAAGTAAACATTGAAGGAAAGACAAGCTCTTCCTTATGAGAATTGTAGTGAGTTGCCATGGGGAATTAGAATTGGAAGAAACTTTTCTGTGTATATTATTCCCTAATGTCTAGAACCAGATAAGTAGCCTCTAATTTTAAATGTGCAATTATCCAAACAAGATAAACGTGCAGGGCAAAGCTGGATAAGAATGTTGATCTTAATGTTAATATTTTTATTCCCCTTTATAACAGACATATAGTTGGCAAAAGCCACATGTCTGTGAGAGCCCTAAAGATCACAGCTCACTCAGGAGAGCTGTGGCCAGCTTTATCTTACATCAACTATGGAGATAAGACCCAAGGGAGACACATCCCAGAATAAGCCTTTTGCCATTGTCCTTTATAATGTTTTTGATCAGTTGTTTTATCTTGACTAGATTTATATTTTGTAAAATGGAGACTGATAAAGCATGACAGCATATGAAAATTAGTTAGCAACCAAAGCTTTAAACCTTCTCTGTGTGTATTTTTTCTAAAGCACTATAGAATTAGGGAATTTTTTTAAAACTGGAAAAAAAAAAAAAAAGACCTTAGAAATCATAATCCTTCCCCCTAATAAAAGGAGCCAGGACTAGAAGACTAGAATATATTAGTGACAGAGCCAAATAACTATGTTGGTTTATGTTCAAAGTGAAAAAAAATAAAAATAAAAAAGTCAAATATAAGAATTATCTTTTTTTCACTTATCTCTCCCTAGTTTATATATAAGATTCTATTATGTTTCTGGCTTTTTAATATATGAAAATGACTTATATTTGAAGTATTTGAGTTTTAGAATTTTTGAAATTAATGTTAAAATGCTAATGTTAGATTCCTCTTAAAAATTTAATTATATTTTAAAAAATGAAACATATACTTTTACAGCATAAACCTAGTCATCATTCAATTTTTAGTATATACTATATGTAGATATAGTATATATTTTTTATGTATACTATACAAAATATAGTATATATTTTGCTTACTATGCAGATAATGTACATACTGCTGATGAAGGCTTGTGAGCTCTGTATATTTGGTACTTACTTTGCATATATTATAATAGTGTGATTTACTAAAATATTTAGGTTAAAGCAAATATTTTCAAGACTGTGCAAATGGGAATGCAGCAGATTCAAGTAGATGATTCTTTAATTGATAAATACATTTTAATTAATATAAGTTTCACTTCAGTTTTAAGAATCATCATGATTTTCAACAGAAAAGCTTATTTATTGTAAACCCTAAGCAATCTTTCTGAAACCTGAAAAAGATTTGTGAAAACAGCCTGCAATAAAAATCACACACGCTTCATAAAACACTACTTGATAGATATCACTTGCACCATTAAGAACTAAACGACAAAGGATGTAATTTCAGTTCTGGCATGCAATATTAATCGAAAGCCTTTAAAACATCTTGCTGATGGGAACTATGACAACGTGACATTGAAGAATTATGAGCTAAAGACATCTATCTTAATCAGATTTTTGAAGTAAATGCCATAAAACATAAAGTTGCTTCATTCATCTTTACATTTTCACATGTTTTGGTGGAAGCATTTTCTAGTGTGTTGCTTTAAATGCAAAGAATACAAATTCAGTATTTAAAAGAATGAGTTCAGTATACAGGGTTGAAGCAAATTTTAGATAGCACACCCTGCATATGCAGGGAATTATTTCTGTAATAATGTACATTCTTTCCATCTTTTATGCCAGTGATATATTATCTTAAGTGAACACTCTAAATGATATTAAGAGATATTTTTGAAATATAATTAGGTATATTGCCTTTATAAATTTAGACATGAAAACAGAATGTTTTTAAAGACCTCCCTATAGAAAGAAATTACGGCCATACTAACACATAAACATCCTCTTTTGGCTAAGAAAAAAAAGGTAAAATCTTTTGTTACTTTATTTGAATAAATTGGAAAAGCCTAGAAAGTAAGACCTTATATTGAAATAGCACCTCACAGTTTATAAAAATACTTCAAGATACATTATCTCTTAATTTTTGTCTCATAACAGTTCTGTATAGGAGTGATTATTACCCCCACTTTATAGGTGAGGAGCCAGAGAATTTAGAATTGGAAATTGGTTGACATAGTTACTCAGTTTTGGACAGGAAGCTTGAAAGCCAGGTATTATGGACTGAATGCTCCTTTCCCCCTAAATTTGTATATTGAAGCTCTGATCCTTCATGGGACTATATTTGGAGATGGGACCTCTAAGGAAGTAATTACGGTTAAATGAAATCATAAGGGTGCATCCCTGATCCTATAATATTAGCATCCTCATAAAAAGAGACACCACAGAGCTTGCTCTTTAGGGCTGTGCCCTCCCCTCCCAGCCATGTGAGAGCACAGCCAGAGGGCAGTCATCCACAAGCTAGGAAGATAGCCATCGCCAGAAACCTACCCTGCCAAACCTTGATCTGGGACATCTAACCTCCACAACCATGAGAAAATAAAATTCTGTTCTTTAAGCCTCCCATTGTATGGTATTTTGTTATGGAAGCTTGAGCAAACTAATACACCACATCTTCTGTACTCTCTCCACTGTAAATCCAGTGTTCATTTCCCTCTTCTATGGAAAATTTTAATAAAGGGGCACTAAACTATTTATAGACTCATGAAATAAAAGATCAGAAGGTCTGCGAAAAAAATATTTTAGTCACCTGCTTTTTGAACCTCTACGTTGTGAGAAAGGTTTCTAGTGGCAATGAGCATCCTAAAGAAAGAACAGCCGTCCAGCCTCTACAAATCATGCTTACTACTATGTTAAAAGGCACAACAAAGCCTTAGAAAATACAGATCATGAATCTCCCAAACCATAACAGGATCTTACATTTCTGTAGTACTTGCAGTTTCTAGAGGATTGTCATATATATGATCTTATTTTGATATTGGTCTTCATAATGTCTCTCATATTGAATATTTTTCACTGTGCCATCTTGCCTTCCATAGGTGCTCAGTCATGAAAGCAGAAGCAGAATATATTTTGGGAAGAGGCTTTTAGTATCATATACACCGAAAAAAATTATCCCCCAGTTTTTAATAACAGAGAAGGGAATCCAGCACATAGGGACGTATGTGTCAGTTCAAACTATGACTCCATTTCCCTTTTAATCAAAGGACATCATTGCATGGTTTCCACTTATAGATCACTCTCATTGCACATGCCCAAAATAGAAAGGATACAATGGGTTCCACTGATTACACATGTGTAATATTTAATATTCATGATAAAACATTTGTACTGAGAGGTCGGTCATAATACAATTGGAAGAAAACTTAAAAGATTTGATTCAGTTTCCATGTAAAACATTAAAAGACAGTATGGACTCAATAAACTGCAGATACAGACATGATATCAAATGATATGCTAGGAAAAATAATGATGGCAAAGTTAACTTTTTTTTTTTTTTTTTTTTTTTTTTGGAGACAGAGTCTCACTCTGTCTCCCGGGCTAGAGTGCCATGGCGTCAGCCTAGCTCACAGCAACCTCAAACTCCTGGGCTCGAGCGATCCTCCTACCTCAGCCTCCTGAGTAGCTGGGACTGCAGGCATGCGCCACCATGCCCAGCTGATTTTTTCTATATATTTTTAGTTGGCCAGTTAATTTCTTTCTATTTATAGTAGAGACTCGGTCTTGCTCTTGCTCAGGCTGGTTTTGAACTCCTGACCTCAAGCAATCCATCCACCTCGGCCTCCCAGAGTGCTAGCATTACAGGCGTGAGCCACCGCGCCTAGCCAAAATTAACATTTTTTGAGAAACAAGATCAGCAGGGTTGTTGGGAACTTTCTGTGTGTTCTCTGATTTATTTCTCCTATAGTTCTAAAATATATAAGAAATAAAAATCAGAAAAAGTTTCAAAGTAGACAATCTTTTTTCCTAAAATTATTAACTAGTTTTAAAATGTATTATAATTGTCATCATATCTTTTATAAAATGGATCAGGTTTTTTAAGCTTAAGATGCATCCCAGCTTTTTACATAGTTATTTTTTAAATTTGATTTACAAGTTTTAATACTGAAATCTGAAATAAATTCAAAGTTGATATAAAGTGATTTTTACATATATGTACCTTAAGATGTTAATAGAGGATAATATAAGGGAATTTATTTTTAAAATAAAAGTATTTTTAACATTTATAGGATAATATGGTGAGGTATTTAATGACATGAGTTACTAAGGTGAGATTTTCGTAATATTTACATTTGAAGTAAACTGATTTTTTAACTATATATCCCATTAATATTTTATATGTATAACTTAATATTATAGTGTTCTTAATTATCTTAAATTTTTACTATTCATAACATAACCTAATATAGTTCAAGATTTTATTTTGTATTACCTAAAATAAAGAGAATTTTAAAACTGAAATTTTTTAAACTTTATTGTATGACCTCCATCTTACTCTCCATTTTTTAGAGGAGAAAACTAAAGCTCAGAAGTTAATTGATTTATATGTAGTTATGTTCAGTTAGAGCAAATATACTCAAGCCTGCGTTTCTGGTTTCCTTTTTTAATACTCTTTCTTCTATACAAGACATTTTCTTTGTGATAAAGAATATATTATCTGAAAAGCATAGCAGATTATGCATTGTTTGAAATATGTGATTTGCTTTCTTATTCTTCATAAGCCACTTGTCACAGTAATATAGCTTTAGTTGCCTTCCAGCCAGTCCTTATCCATATTACAAATATGTGTTTTATTTATATCTTATACTCCATTTTAAGCCAGTACAATAAAATTTAATTGCACTAAACTCAAATGCTCCTTAGTCAACAAGGGGAGAAGAAAGAAAAGTGTTTGTTGATTTATTTCAACAATTCTTTATTGTCAAGATTGGGGCAGCTTCTTCCTTTTTTGCCTAGTCTCTCAAGTAAATAATTTTAGATGGGTAGAAGAGTATCCTGAAACATACACTGAGACATTTTAAAGGTATCATTATCCAGTTTTCTGTGCATGTATAATATGTTTTATGTATGTTTCTATTAGAAATGGTCAAAACTAAGAATTGTATAACAGATATGTCTGTGGCATTAGTAGTGTTGACAAGATGAACTACTTTAACAGGCAAAAGATAGCCATTTATACTTGTTTCTACCTACTGAAATATTTTAGGATGCTTGACATTTAGATTAACTGCACACTTTTATGTAGCAATCATAGAAGCCAGAATGATTTCTTTAAAGAGAAGTTATTGCCATTCAAGAGAAGTTGCCTTTTAAATAAAACATAACCAAAAATTCTGCTATCCAATAACAAAAAGGGAATAGCAGAGGCAATTCATACAAAATGAGAAAGAGATGAATAAATACATGTTCTGTATAACTTAACAGCCAGAGGCATGGCATTAGGAACTTTGTAGAAACCTGTTTAGCTCTAAAGAAAGTTCTGTTGCCTTCTGGAACTCTTATTGGAAGTATATCTCATACTGTGTTTTTGTCTTTAAACTATTCATTCATATGTAAGCACGCTTCATCTTTCTGATGCTACATGATTTTCCCAGATCTGTTTTCCAATTTAATGGTGCTCTTTATACTTGTGTCTAATATACTGTTTAGGTGATCCAATGAGATATTAATGTCAATGCTGCCTGCCTTTTTCATATTTGTAGACATTCTACTTTTTTTTAACTGCCTCCTATTTTTTGATAGTGTTTAATTCTTATGTTTTAAATTTCTTTTAAGTTCTTAAACATTATAAACATACTTATAGTTCTATCTGATGGTTATACTGTCTGAAATTTGAGGGAGATAAATTCTTGGTGTTTGTTTTGTCTGTAGACTTTCGTTCAAGGTAGATTGTTTTCTCTTAAATTTTGTAATTTTAGACTGTAAACTCATTGAATATGGGGTTTGATTTGTAGAAATCCTTTGAGAGCAATGAGCAATTGATTAAGAGCATATTCTTCTAAAAAGTTTTACATTTGTTTCTGCTGGATGTCTCAGACAGAAGCATTGCTGACCCCAAACCACTTTTAATATTCATTTCTTGGCTTGGGGTTCCAAAACCATGTTAATAATGTAAGTTTCAATCTCATACTTAAATCCCAGAGAGGTCCAAGCCAGTGGTTAAAATTTTTAGGAGTTGTTTGTTTCCCCGTCTAGAGCTTAAGACAACATGGCAAGATTTATTGTTCCCTTTTCAATGAGAAAATTTTTAAAGTCTACTTTTTGAGGGTATACCGCTTCAAGGATCCAGGCATTATGTAGGGGTCCCGATAATAATTGAGGCATTATCTCTTGTCTCTTCCTTGTACATTCAAGAGGTTATAGAGACAGTCAAACCTCCTCGGGAAAGCTACAGTATATGCACTTAACATTTGCTCATATGCACTTAGCATTTTTTGTCTCCCCTCTGTTTTTGGCTCATCCTTCCTTTCCAATTCAGTTTATTTTAACCTGAAGCATAAGTTCCCTTGGTGGGCTGAGATTGTTGGCTGTTTCATTCACTGATACATCTTCAGTATCTAAAACATAGCCTGGCCAATAGTAGACACTCAGTAGATGTACTAAATGGATTAATCTAAAAGGTATTTGAAAGGTGGCCTTACTAATAACCTACCTAACAGAGGAAAATAAACTATCAAACAGAAAGTAAGAGAAATAAACTCACAGCACATAATTGCCCCTTTGAAGAGAAAACTCACAGTATAACTTCACTTTGTTTTATTTAATTAAACACCTGTGGCCTAACATGTTATCTCTAAGAGTTCTGTCTCAGGCTTGAGCCCTAAGCAGACAGTAGGGGTAGCATCTCCCTGCTCCAGCTCTCTGCCTTAATTCCTGCCAAAAAAAAAAAAAAAAAAAACATATTTCAAGGACTCAGACAAGCTGGTTTCACAGAGAAAATAAAGAAAACCTACAACAGCTTCACTGCCACTTCTGTTATCAGTCTGCTAAAGCAGAAGGGGAAAAAAGCCATTTTTTACCCTTTAAAACTCCAAACAACTTTCCCTCAGCTGCCCGGCACTACCTTCTACCTTTTCTTCAGTGCTGTGGCCTCTCTATCTCCTTCTCTCTTTTTTTCTTTCTTTCCTGAGAAAATAAATTAACTTTTACTTTTGTATATCCTAATCACTGTCTGATAAATCTTTCTCCCCCGTGCTGAGTACCTAGTGAGTTTTCTACCCTAACAGTATTTATTATATTTTACCAACCAAGTCTGGGTGTTTTATAGCAAGGGAGTTGGCAGGTAATTTAGGTAACCGCATTGCCTGAAATAGAAAGTACAGTGGTCTGTCAAAGGAAAAAAAAAAGAATGCAAAGATTTAGACTCATACTCTGATTATTTCCTTTAACCCTTTCCTCAAAGAATGACCCTGAAGAAACTGAGCCAAATTTTCACTAACCCACTAAGTACAGTAGAGCAGTTCACCTGTTCTCACCTAAGTATCTTCTAGGCAGCACAAGTCTTCCATTCACATCTTCCTATTTATCTCTAAGAGTGTTCATATTCAATGTCTTTATATAAATAGCCTTATAATCATCTGATGATAAAAACAATATTATTTACTTATATAGCATCTGATGATTTTTTAAACCACATATTTTAATTTTCATTTGATTTGCCGGCAGCTGTCTGACAGATAATTTGTGGAGGTAAAAATTTGTACACAGTGCTGTATTTTTACCTAGGGCTTATAGAGGTATTTAAATAGACAACTCACTGTCAGATGCTGGGCTTGTGTCTGACCTTAGATAAAATAATGAACCAGAGGAAAAGGTTTATGTGAAAGTGATTTTCTGAGTAAGGCGAGGTCTTTCTCTTCCAGTTTCCAATCTACCATTTTAGGTGGTTATCTTATTCATGTAATATTGCAGAGGGGGTGGAAAAGGAGAGAAGAAGAAAACATCCTGAATATCTAACTATTTTTGCTTTAAGATGAGCTCTGCTGAATTTGTGGTGTGACTAGAAGCACATACTTCCTTAATTCAAATTTTCCCCATTTATAAGGAAATTCATGCTACTTAATTGTTTTTTGTTTTTTTGTTTTGTGTTTTTTTTTGCCGGAGGGAAGTAATGACTACTAAATGACTGCAAAGTATATGAGATTTTCTGGGCAAAGGTGGCATTTTATTTGCAATTTACTGTTTTCAATGTCATAAAAATGTTGAATGTATAATACCACCTTTCTAATAACTCCTGAAATGTAGCCAGATGAGGGAAGCATTGTTACCTAAATTTACTGTTGGAAAATCAAGGGAAAGTGATTTCTGTGAGGCTGCAGAGTTAGTTGAGAAAGGAACAAAAGACTAAGCTAAACCAAGAAATTAGATTGGGATTTTTAAAATCAAAGCTAACTGTGATTTTGTTCTTGTACATGTGGAAGATCCACTTGAAGCCCTGGTCTTGATAGTTAAATTAATATGGTAATTAAATGTACAAAAACAAAAGGAGTTTTATGTGATCTGTTTTAAGAAAGAGGTCAGTTTTGCAGAAAACTTATGAGAGAAGGTAAAGATCTAGCCAGGAAGTGAAATGAAAACCAATAACTTTTAGGATGTAGAAACAAAGGCTTTAATCCTACCTTTTGCTAATTACCAGTAAATGTGCTTAGCTCCTTTGAAATGTTTGTCTAGTTCAGCATGGTCTGTATGTCATAATGTAAACTCTTTGAGGGCCCAAACCAGAGCTTATTTGTTTATTCCACTTGCTGTGATTAATATCCAAGCGTCAAGAAGCCACGTGCAGATGAATGCCCGCTAGATGTTTGGTGTAGCTATGCTTCTCCAGCAGCTTTGTAAAATTAAAAATGTTGCTATTCTTTCATAATCTCCTTTTTCCCCCTCTGTCCCTCCTTCCATCCCTCCATCTTCCTTTCTCCCTCCTTCCATCCCTCTCTGTGTTTTTTGATAGGAGACTTTACTCAAACTGCAGTCATTCTAAAGCAGCAGAGCTATCAGCCCTTGGCTTCTGTCTCCCCTCCAGATTAGGGTGTTTCTTCCCTGGGCACATTTGCAGCCAGGCCACAGCTGAGACCCTGGGAAGGAGGAGCAGGAGAGACAAGTGAGGGAGTGGGCGGGGGGACACTCTTTCCCACTGTGACACCTGGCCAAGCCAGCCCCAGCCCACTCTCCACCTCCCCTCTCATCTCGCTCTCACCTTTCACTTCCTCCCACAGGAACAGAGCGGGCACACACGAATGCAGACGCACACTCACACACAGGTATTTTTATCTCCCAGCAGGTCTTATTTTCTCTGCAGCTTTTCTGTTTGAAAGTCCATTTCCACTCAGCTCCCCAAAGACCACAGCCCAAGGCTGTAAACCAGAGAGGAGCTGCAGCTGAATTGCACACGGCAGTCTGGGAGCTGCCAGCAGTGGCTTTTAATTAAAAAAAAAAAAAAAAAAAAATTCAAACCGGCAGATAAGCCCAGATACATGTTTTTTGGTTTTTGACATGATTCTGTGGTCATAACTAGCTGGGGAACAGTGACTCGGCCTAACTTCATGACTCTGGTATCAAATTCCTTTTTGTGTGGGAACTGGCAAGAGATCAGTTTGTTTTTTATTCCTATGACATTTCTGGTCGTAATTATCTTACCTGTTAGGCAAAAACTTTTCCTCTTCAGACATATCTGATTGCGTGTTCTTTTAGGGATGGTGGTATTAGTTGCTGTCAAGGCTTTTCAGAGGAGTTGTTTCTTCCCTACCCTTAATAACAGTTACTATTTAGCACTTACTTTTATGTCAGGCACTGTGTCTTAGATCCTTAAAATAAGCACTATAAAATAGGTGAAGTTCAGAGAGATTAAGTAACTTATTCAAGAAAATATCCCATATTTATTGTCATTTGTCACTGTGGTACCATTGACCTTGCTGATTTGTAATAGCAGAGTTGCTCCCCAGGAAAAATTGTCAATAGTGTCTGTTCTTCCCAATGCAGAGCTCCATGACAGGCCTTGCATTCGCCTGTAATTGGGGATAAGTTGCTTAAACTGCAGTCTACCTTATATCCAGTAACTTCTGTGGTTTCTAGCTCTTTCCTGGTCTAATATTAGCACACCTTATTCAGTGTATGCCATGATTCAAGTTATTAACCCGTGCTAATAGGTTTAACATGGAACAGACAGCCTTAAATGATGCTGTTGAAGAGCTAAGCTCTTTGATGGCAAAGGGAGAAACGAAATGACTAGTCTTTTCTATCTAATCTCTGTGATTAATATAATGTGAATTTTTAAAAATATCTGCTATTGGCTAGTCTTGGTGGCTCACACCTTTAATCCCATTACTTTGGGAGGCCAAGGCAGGAGGATCACTTTGAGCCCATGAGTTAGAGAACAGTCTGAGCAACATAGTGAGACCCTGTCTCTACAAAAAATTAAAAAGTTATCTAGGCATGATGAAACAACCCTGTAGTCCCAGCTACTCAGGAGACCGAGGCAAGAGGTTCGCTTGAGCCCAGGAGTTGAAGGTTACCATAAGCTATGGCCACACCACTGCATTCTAGACTAGGCAACAGAGCAAGACCCTGTCTCAAAAAAAAAAAAAAAAGAACCCAAAAAAACTGCTATAAATTTCATTGTACATATTAAATAAAAATGAACAACTATTGGGCTTTCATTAAAGTTGTATAAACAGTAGGACCTTGGAAAAAGAAAGGCAGAAAGAAAGTGAACTGAGCAAAGGCACTGGTTTGGTGTAATATGTAATTTCTAATAAGCATGGTGCCAAGAATTTTATGTTAAAGGTAGAGAAGAAAATTTTTGAAAAAATAACTGTACCATTTCTAAAATATCAAATTAGGAGTATTTCTAATTGTAAGCTTTAAAATACAAGGAAAGCATACTGTGTTTGGTAAAATATAATTTATAATAATATAATATATTTTATAGAATATATTATTTCCTGTCTTATGTGTTTATATTTTATATGTTCTCATATGTTTTATATAATCTTTTCATTATTTGCACATTTTAAAAGTTATATTTTAAATATGAGAACATTTGCTACAGTTCCAAAGAAATAATCCTAAAAACCAGTCTTCAGGGTGAGTGACATGGCACCTGGCCTGAAAGAGATGACCCCTCAAGGTGCTGTTATTACATAAACATCATCAATCAATCAGCACATTGTTAGGAGTCCTTGGAGTATAGCGCTAGGTGAAGTTACAAAAAAATCCAAAGAAATTAAAGTTAGAGTCTTGCCCTTCAAGATCTGAGAATTTAATTGAGAAAATCAGACATGTTTGCAAATTCCCTTACACTAAGAGGCAATATGGATGGGTAGGCTTCCCTTTTTACCACTGTCACACTCTCCCACTGAAGTCTTCACAAGTCGTCATTCATGAAACAAGTGTTTATCGAGTATCTATCCTTGTGCAGCCCAGAGGAGCTCAGAGGTGAACTAGAGGTGGATCCTGCCCACTCAGAGTTTAGCAGGGGACCTGAGACCCACGAAATTAACTGTATTACCCAGGGAAAAGTGAATAGGGCCATAAAAAGAGAACAGATAAAATGCTCTTAAGAAGACTCAGAGAAGAGGTAAATGATTTATACCTGAAGAAAACAGTGTCGTGTTATCTTTGTTAGAGCTTCAAGTAAGTAGGATTTGGATATCAAAAGATGAAGGAAATATCTTTCCGGCTAGAAGCCGCTGTGCTTAAGTGGGAAGGTATGGGATGTATAGTGGAGTGGATACAACCAACTTTACTAGAACAAGGAATATATGAAGAGGGTGCATGAGCGAGAGTTTGCAAAGGTTTATTTTGGGCTATCTGTGACCAAATATAACATTCACGTTTAGAGTTCATTTTATGTTTGATAGGCACTAGGAAGCCACTTGGAGTTTTCCAGAAGTAAAATGACATGTTCAAAGCTATGTTGCAGGAGCATTTTTTAAACCTGGTGACTATGTGAGGGCCGACTGTCCCATCTATAACCCAAAGTCATTATATTCAAAACTTTTTTTCCAGTCTATACAAAGCTTGTGTCAATGGATTAGTTTAAAGCAAAGACTACAGTTGCTGTTCTGGTTGTTCTTGCCTGGATCTGCCCACTTGTATTAGATTCTTAAACACTTTCATCATGTCCAAGTCTAGACACTATTCTCTTTTTCCTGTGTCAATTTTGAACCTTATTCATAAAAATTTCTCTGGATATTAAGTTCTTCGTGTGAAGACTTAAAAAGAGAATTTTTCTCTCTATTCTCAGTGCCAGTAATAATTATGTTTTCATAAGCAAACGTTTTGATCTTAAAAATACTCCAAATCATACAACTGATCATGTTTCCCTTTTTGTGTTGGCAACTAGATTATTTAGAGCCAGATTTGTATCCCTCTTTAAAAATGTATACAGCTCTACAGAAGGCATTTTGTCTACTAACCTTAAATCTGGCTTTATCTTACCTTTCCAAATTTTATTTTTCTTTTATTCTAGCTTTGTTTCTGGCAGGGTTTAACCTTATATTATCTTTTTTTTTAATCCTTTTATGATTTATTGGGAATCATATAAACTGGCCTGTGAGCTCTGATTTTTACATTAGCCTCTTTTTTCTGTCTTATAAGTATATATTATCTTGTTATACTTTAATACCTATCGTATCTTAAATAAGTTGGCATAGATACATAGATACTGCAGCTATTTCTTATGTCCTATAAGCCAAATCTCTAGAACTAGCATTGACCCTTACAGAATTTTTTCTTCTGTTTGTAGTCTGCTGCAGAATTTAAATTTCTGACCACCCACACTGTCTCACTCAGACTCTGCACTTTTTCTGTTTCATCAAATTTCAGATTGAACCTAGCTTTCATCATCTAAATTTGTTTTATTTGTAGGTCTCCTGATTGTGTAGTCAAGTCAAAAGAGGTTCCAGGAGGCAGAGCCCACTGCTGCACTAGCTTATGTAGGCCACTGGAAAGAGCATGAATCTTCATATGGTGTCTTGTACATTATGAGTCCTCAATAAATACTTGCAAAATGCAAGAGTGAATCTAGGGAAAGCCACAGCAGCACATTTCTGAAACCTTAATGGAAGGTTTTCCCATAGGCTATGCTTTGATTTAAGAATAAGAATTTTAAATTCAATTGAAATGTGATGATAATTGATCTTAAAATCATTTAACTTTCAATAAAAATCTTAATGTCCATAATGCTTTATTTTACCATTTACACATGCTTTTGCCTGTTGTTGACTTAGCATATCCCTAGAACATAGAATCTAGATAAATGTGGGATGAATGGCTAAGTGCATGAATGAATGAATGAATGAATGAATGAATGAATGAATGAATGAGTGAGTGAGTGAGTGAGTGAGTGAGTGAGTGAGTGGATTTCACTGAATCCATAGACTTGCAGTAAGACCTAGATTTGGCCATAATATTTCTTACATTACACAGGAGAAAACTGAGGCTCACTAGCATCATGCCTGACAGAGTCAGACTTAAATTTGGTATTCTGACTTCTAATATGCTGCTCTTGCCTCTACATTATATAATATCTAATATGTAATTTCTTCTATATAGTATATGTAAAGTGTAATCCTATTCATTCATAGTACCAACCTTAAAAACATGGGGTCATCCGACCCCATTGCTCTGTTTCTTTTTAGGTATAGTCTTGTTACTTTTTTCTTTGAAGTATTTTTCCCTTTTCTTTCTTTGTTTCCATTCCATTGATACTAACGTATTCTAGGCTCACATAACTGCAACTTGCTCTGTTAAGCTATAAGCAGCTTCTTACAATGTCCCTTAAAGATATCCATAGAGATTCTAATCATATGCACAGATGCTCAGAAGACAATGCCAATTAATTATATGATACCTGAATAATAAGTCTTTCATGAATTTTAAACTGTTAGTTTCTTTTTTTCTAACACAATTACTACTATATGTGCTATTTTAACCCTGCGATTTCCTCAAAAGCTTATTTCAATCTAACTGAGATTTAGACATTCATAATTTTTCATGATCACTGAAGCATTGTACTAAGGAGGATTTCTGCAGTTTCTAGTATGGGGAACTTCAAGAATAGAGGCTTTTTCTATTGAATAATAGAGTCTTTTTCTGTTAAAGAAAAGAGAGTCTCTATTCTTGAAGTTTTCCATACCAGAAGCTGCAAGGAAGTAGCAATATTTTCATATGTTTAGGTGTTATCTAATTTCAAGAGTGAGAAATTATTAGTTGTTAAATTATGATATGGATTATTAGAGACCATTAGAAACATGCCAAAATTACTGATGTTATATACTATGGGAGGAGTTATTTTTATCATTATACCGTGTAAAGAGGTTTGATAATATACATTCAATTATATGCTCTGTATTCATTTCATGCAACCAGAATTACAATGTTAGACTATGTTATTTGGCTTAACAATCACTACTACAGTTCACATTGTAAATGAAAGATAGTCCCTGTGTTTCCTATTCTCCTTTAATACATGCATTTATATTAATAGCATGATTTAATAGATCACTTTAAAATTATATTGCATTTTGAACTGCATTTATTAGAAAATTGACATCTTATGTGTGTTGAACCATAATAAGTTTAGCATTAAATTAAGGGGTCATCTATCTGTTTGGTGAAATGTAGTCTTCATAAATTCTAGCATGTCCAAAGTGAGGTAATGAGATTGAAAAATAGGTCTCAGATGTTACATTAATTTGTAAATTTTAACTTATGACTTATTAGCTTTAGGGAATTTTTCAGTAGTTACAACACAGCATCATGTTAATATTTTGAAGTTGCTGGATTCTTTATGACTCCGATTTAAAACAAAAAATTTGTACCACTGACATAGTGGCATGCGTCTCTCTGGTCACCTATGACTTACTCCAAAATGTAGTTATACTGCATACTGTGAAATTGGAAAATCTGTTCTGTGTGTGTTCTAATGGATGTAACGGTCATTAAGTATATGAGTCTTCTGACGTCGTAATCAGATGTGATTCAGTCTGTTAAGTATCCATGAAACAACATCTGCTTCACAGAGTGACCTTCTGCTAAAGAATACTTAGCATCTATTAGTAGATCATAGTGCAGATCTGCCTTATTTGAAATGCACTAAACTAGAGTAGTCTACTGCTGTTTAGTAACTAGCTTGTAATAATTTATTGCAGTTAAATAAAGCTTAAAAAAACTCCATTAAATAATTATAGGGATTATATGCATTTCGAAAACCTTTGTGTTCTACTGAAATTACCCATTTAATTTCAGGGTTGGTTTGTTAAAAAAAGCTGAAATCTAAAGGCACATTAGGGGAGCTGTCAGATGCTGTTTTCTGTAGGTGTTAATAAAACCAGATGAAAAAAAAAATCTGAAACAAATTAAAACCAAAAGCAATTTTGCCATCTGTTGTATATTAATTAGAACTTTGTGTATCAAGGGTAAACTTGCTCTTAGAGAATGTCACTGAACACCCGCCTAATAGAATAATATGCAAATTTATTAGATTATAGATTTATATGCAGTTTTTAATTCTAATTCCTCTGCAGTGGATTCCCAAGAAATTGGTAGTATATATAGATATGTATATACACATACATGTATATAATGAGTTTTCTTTTTTTTTTTCTTTCAGAGCAACCTGCAAACAATCAAGGCCAGTCTACCCTGCAGCCTTTGCCACCTTCCCACAAGCAGCACTCTGCACAGCATCATCCATCCATCACTTCTCTCAACAGAAACTCCCTGACCAATAGAAGGAACCAGAGTCCGGCCCCGCCGGCTGCTTTGCCCGCCGAGCTGCAAACCACACCCGAGTCCGTCCAGCTGCAGGACAGCTGGGTCCTTGGCAGTAATGTACCACTGGAAAGCAGGTAACTCCTGAATGTGAGGCTTGCAACCCTTTGATTATTAGGACCACAGGATGCACCTGCACAGAGAATGCATATTCTGTGCTATTCAACAAACCATGTTCTTTAAAACATCTAAAATTGTAAAATAAACTAGTTCAACCCTTTTCTCAGAAGAAAAGTTTACTACACTTCTATACTCTGTGTTTTGTCTGCTCTACGACCAGTTCCAGATTGGTGGTAATTTTTAGTTGCTGGGTTAGTGAGCTTGCCCACTCTTTTCACACATTTTTCTTCCCTACAGGAGACGAGAAAACATTTCTTCAGTGAAACTTTTCCTTACTACTGTTTTTTTTTCCTTATCTACAAATTATCAGGCATGTGGAGAAAGGGATGGAGTTATAAAATGTGATTCTCACCCCCATTCAATGAACATGTCTAGTATCTAATTGGTTCTAGACTTCTGTACCATCTGAGACTGTACTTTGTCTATTACATCAAAAGCATAGTGGAGTCCCAAGTAAAATACTTAAGGACAAGTCAGATGACCTTTGTTAAGGATATTTTAGTTTCTTGCAACATGAGAGAGATGGGACCTACTCTCTAAAGCTCCTTCCAGCCTTGCTTCCTAAGACGCTCCATTCCTTCTTAGTTCTATTAGGAAATTCCTCCTTATAATGAATTGAAATCTCTGTCCCTGAAATGTCCATCCTCTGGGTGTAACCTGGAACTGTGCAAAACAATTTTGCCCCCATAGCTAGACTGTGGCCCACGGGCTTCTCTTGGTTTTTCAGTGGCTTCACCAGCTTAATGGTCCTTCTCTGGGTACTCATTGGTGTTTCAGTGAGGTGTTTAAGTTATGTCTAGCAAAGGCTGGCTCGCAGGTGGTCATCTGCTTACTTAAAAAAAAGTATAGATCAGTAAACGCTATTTTGAGCTAATCCACTTCATTATTAAGTATCTCCTCATACATACACTTTCACCTTCTTTCTCTAGACAGAACCTCGACTGTCAGCATCTCCTTTAAATTATGATCTGCACATGTGCTGAGTGGTGTCTTGCCTTATTGGTCTTCCATTGGCAGCTTTGCAGCAAGGTTCCCCTATCATTTCTGTTTTTCTTTATTTCTTCCCTTCCCTAAGCTTCCATTAGGCTCAGAGAAAAAGAATTATAAGCATATAAAAGCCAGAAATGGAACATTCTGGATCCCTTGAGAGAATATCTCCCCAAATGCCCTGCCCTGGAGAGCCTCTGGCTAACTTCAGCATTTAAATGAACTTCAGGATGAAGACACTGCCTCACAATGAATAAATCGATATTTCTTGCCATTGGATATATGATCTAAACCCATTCTGCCCTGAGGATGAGCTGGCAGGAGGTCCTCATAGTTAGTTGTCAACAATAAAAATCTTTTTGTCTTTTCTTTTACTCTTGACCTAAAAACAAGGTTCTAGAGAACTCTTATCTTGTTATCTGTAGTGTCAGCCAAGAGTAGTTGAATTTTATTGTTTATTTTATATTATTGAACATTCTTCTGGGACAAATTAGAGAAAGAACAGGAAAAGTAGGCAAACAGAAGATTTCTCTTCACTTAAGACTGAGTCATGTATACAGGTTTTTTTTTTCCTGACTTTATTAACACACAGAGCTAAATTTACCCAGTGTCATTAATTAGCACACACTGAACAAGTAATCAACACTGATTCACTATTGTTATTTGGAAAAATTTTATTAGGAAAAAAGTAATTTTCCAGTTGAGTCATCAAATTGAATATGGATAATTACATTGTAGTTGACAATAATTGTTTTGACAAATATTTATGAAATATGTCACATTAAATCATCAGAAATGTGTTTGATTTTAGTGATGTTATATATAGCACAAAAGCCTCAAAAACTGTCAATAGAGTTAGCATTCCTTGAAGCTGTATCTCCTAGTGAAGAGAGTTAGAAAATTTTGAGAAAGATAAGCTGTGTCCTTGTTATTCCCCATATTACACTAACTAATTTTGATTGATGGGCGGAAAGAAAGTACTTGGTTAGAAGAAAAAATCCACTGTAGCCTTATGTGAAATTATAGCTGGTTTTTCTGTATTCAGACCATATAAGAAATCACTCCCAGTGTGAGGAGTTCCTGAGATTTTCTTCCATTTCAAAGTAATACCATTAATGAACCATCAATGAGATTACATTATATAGTTTCACAAACTGACCTAGGAAGAAAATCAGGTGATATGATCTCACTGATAAGTATAAAGAATAATGAATCTAAAAATTGTGTATCATGCTAACACATCTTAATATGTAGTACAGATTTGTTGTTTTCTTGTTATCCAGTGTTCACCTCTTATAGTGTTGCTAATCAAAAGAAATAGTATATCAATTTGCAGCTACTCAGTGAGTCAACCTAAGCAGCGATGTGAAAATCTCACACTGTACCGACACAGTACTGCTGTGGTTTCTTTAATAGTCTCACTTGGTTGGAACTCTTGAGGTGAAGAACCAGTCTTATTTATCATTGATTTTTTCCTTTTTTAGTTAAGGTTCCCTATTGAGTATGATTCTCAGGCTCAGTTTCAGCTATATTAACAACTTTATCCAGACTTGTGTCTGCCTTGTACTATTTTTTTAATCTAGTGTATAGTTTCATCTTTGGAAATTATTTCAATTTATGTATACTCATTTTACTAATTCTCATTTTCCTGAAACTGTCATATAAGGTTATAAGCTATAAAGTATGAGATTCAGTTATGTGTAAATAAGAATCTGGATTTTTTTTCTGTCTCCTCCCTTTTCTCTTTTCAGCACACATTGATAACAGTTGGTTACAAAATGGCCTGTAATAATCTGTGAAAATCTCAATCATTTGTAGACTTTATGTGAATTGGTAGAAAAGGTAGAAAAGATTTTGTACCCTGTCCTGTATGTTTCAGTATAGCTTTCATTTTGATTTATTAGAAAGCATTTTTCCCCAGTTTCTTGCTTCCATAAAAATATTTATTTCCTTTCTCTAATGAATTTAACATTTGTTCCTGTTGGAGACAATCAATACTGTTGTGGACTGTACATTTCTACTCAGTAAATAGAGCAGTTCTCTTCTATAATCTCCTGTGACTTTCAGATCTCCTAGATTCACATCAAGAGCCAAATAAGCATTTGTAGTTTAAAACATATTCTTATTATTTCATCATTTTCTATTACTTACAATTAGTGCCTATATATAATACCAAATACTTGCTTACAATTTTCCTGAAAATTCCTTTTATTTGAGCTCACTATTTCTTATACTTTGGATCATTCACTTTTAGGGCATTTGATAGCCTATAGCTTGTCCTTTGTTTATTTTGTATTTCAGCTGCTTTAGTGTTTAATAATAGCTGCTACAAGAATACAGAGCAGCTGAAGAAAAGCTTAGAATTGACGCAGTATAGCAGCAGCACTTAAAGGTGTAGTACAGGAACTCTCACTGAGAAGCCCTGACCTTCAGCAATTGTAAAGTTAATTGGCTGCAAGTTCCTCATTTATATATGCGAATTAAGTAGCTTAGTAGTTACCTATTAGACGTTAACAAAATGGTTCATTTGTAGCCATTTAATAAAAGATTTATTAAAGTGTTGTTTTATTATGAAGTCTACTTTGGCTTTGATAATTCATTAGTTATGTTCCCATAGCTTTTTTCCTTGCAGTTCAGTAATGCTTTCCCAATTATTAATGTATGAAATTGCATATTAAATTGCCTCTTTATTAGTGCATTTTTTAATTTAAATATTGAGACATCCTGGGCTGCTGTAATATGAAATCAATTGTTACGTCTTTAAAAAAATAGAATACCTAAACAGAAGTATTTAGTTTACTAAACTAAGATATTATCCTTTTTTGTTTCTTTTATCTTCACTTTAATATACTTCTAGGGAAAGGCAAGACAATCATACAAACACCAGGTCTCAGTCAGCGTTGCCTTTCATAATTGTGGGCATTATGTATACTCAGTAAGTGTATACATTGTAGTCCCATGGCACCAGGGGAAAACTTTCCCAGTTGGAAACTTGTACCCCCTCCCCAACTATACTGATAACCAACTACCATTAGCAAGGTAGTAAGTAGTAAGATCCCCCATAATTAAAGATACAGCTTTAAGTAAAATATGCCTGGGAAGATAGCCCATTGACTTAAATTGACTGATGTCATATCCTTTTGTTAAAGGTAGCTTGGGGAGACCCAAGGGTACCTGTGGGGAAAAGAGAATATACAGAATATGGAAAACAGATGCAAAATGAAGAAGCTAAGGTTACTGAACACAAATTTCAGTATTGCACTTGGCCTAAGCTAAGAAATTTTTAGTCTTTGAGAGTTTCACCATTTAAAAAAAAAATAATAAACGCATCTAAAATTACATACTAATGAATAGTAGAAATCAGTTGTAGTCTAGGTCTCTTGAAATATGGCACCTTTAATAATTTACACTATTTCTTAAAAAGCCCATAAAGGGATATGGTGCATTGGTAAGAATAATAGGAAGAAACAGGAAGTAGGAGATGTGATATATAAGAATTTGCTCAGTAGTGTTTACATTTAAGGTGTCTTAAGTTCAAGTTGTATTATATTCAAAGTTGTGGCTTAAAAAGCTATGTCTCAGTGAGGGGAGGATAAATCAGGAAACTATTGTAGACCTAATTCGGTACCTAAGCTCTGTGGTGACTATATAATTCTTCATCAAACCAGCACACTTTGAGAGTGAAGGGGAGGCATAGTGAACAGAGACACCGGAACTACAGCATAAACCGGTGCTGTCCTGGGCAAAGAGGGACATGTGATTATTATTACGCTAAGTTTTATTCCCAAGAGTAAGGTTGATTTTAAGTGCAGTTGTCTTATTCCTAAGGTAAATAAGAATACAAAATCAAAGGAGAGAATCAGCCTTTGGTTGAACACAGGTGTGACTCCAGGCTTGAACTTTTCTGGTTTCTGTCACTAGTTTGCAGCCAATATTTAACCTTTTGTTGACCCACTTGACAGAAAAAGCCTCTGTTGGCCTCCACAATATGTATCTCCTAAATCAATATGTAGAGTATTTGTCTTTATTTTCTTCTCACATTATCAAGAGAATGAAGAAGGAACATATATTGAAGACAGCATATTGAATGTAATTTTATTCAGGAAGTTCAAATCTGATTGTTTAAATGTAAAATATTAGATTTAGACATAACGTATATTCATAAAAATGTAAAACAATTGTAAGATTTGGTCCTGAATTTACTCAAAGAATGAAATCCACATGTCTTCAGCAGCATTATAATCTGGGTTTTCAAAACCATTCTCGTATGTAGAAGTAGAGGCCTTATTCTAGCAAAGTTTGGCATAAAGATTCAAAGATGATTACTAAGAAAACAAAAGTATGATTTTTTTAAATGTAAGGATTATTATTAACCAATTATAATGCTATAGCCTCAACTTGGTTGTTTGGCAGGCATCATACCAATAATTAAAATGAAAAAGTAGGCTGTAGATGGATAGTAGCTTTAAGATGAAAGTCATTCTCAGGAGTCAATATTGATATATATTCTAATTAAAATGTAGTGGATATAGTAGGGCTACAAAACACAGTTTAGCATCATGAGAAGAGCGTATGCTTTGGAATCAGATAGATCTGGTTTTTAATCCTAGACCTACCCGTTTTAACTATCTATGTAATCACCTACAACTTTAAATCTGAGGTCCTGTGCAATAACATCTACTGAAAATAACGCTGTGAGTATTAAAATGAAATAATGCATCACCTAGCACGTGATAGGTGCTCCATAAATATTTTTAAAAGGTCAACCACATAATATTAACAATTGTGTAGGGTAAGGGCATCTAATTGGTTAACAATTGAACAAATATCTTTTATCATCAAGGTAGCTCTTTCTTCTCTCCAAACAATAAGAAAAGCATTTGTCTTACTTGGGACATTTATGTCTAACTTATCTTTATGTGTTAGGTAGGCAATGCATAAAATTAAACCATGATTAATTTTACCAGAATAAAATCTCTTGCTAATTCTCACAATTCCTGTCACTTAACAAAAAGTTGGTGAATTTTTGTAGGTAGGAACCCCAAGTCTGTTAATTTTGTTCTTGAGAAGAAAAAAAATCTTCCAATAATAATGAAAGGCAACTATTCATATCCTTGAAACATTTAATTAACTAAAGTAATAAATGTTTGGAATGAATCAATAAAAGCCTTGATAGATGCATTGTCTTCACATCAGTCAGAAGTGAGACCCCAGTTTTATTTAAGGTATTGAAAGCCTTGGAGTCTTTTGTGCACTATGAAGGTGCTGTACAATAGAGTGGGAGTGTTATTTTGTTTAATTGGAGTGAACCAGTTTCTTTTTAATAGCAATTAAGACACCAAGAAAGTATGCATTAATTATTTGCTATAAGCCGTAAATGATATTCGAAAGCATAATTTCAATAAATTGCAAATACTATATACTTTGATAATTTTAGGTTTTAGGTAGCCAGTAATCTGTATAAAACATTCATATCTGATAACATTAATTTTCGTGGTACCTAGGGAAACAAATTCTTAATTCTAACACATTTCTAGTCACTGCTCTCTGGACATGATCACAGTAAAAGGTCCTTGATGCCTTTACTCTGGACATAGTCAATAATTGTGATTGAACCATTATCTTCTTCTGAATGTGACCTCTCATTTTAAAGCACCTCTCTTCCTCTTCCTCAGCAACTGTGTTGAGGCATTTTTAAAAATCCTTTTACCCTTCATTAATATTATCTGTGAAAATAGGCCTCAATCCTCCTTACTTGATATGAGTGTGTATATTCATATATATTATATATATATATGTTTTACTTCTACTTAGCATCATTGCTACTTGGTGTTTTTATCTTTCCTTAGAATAAATTTTTGTTCAATTTTAAAACTGTGTCTTTCTCTGAAATTTCATCCCCTGGTTTCATCATCAATTAATATAGACCATCAAATGGAATTGCTTATCTTTTTCTGCATTTCTTCACTTTCCCTTGATGTACTTTTGCCTATTTTATTTCTTTCTTCATCAATTTCAAAAGCATGTTTTCTATTACACCATTCTCAGAACCCTTTCTTCTTCTACCACAAGATTAAATTCTAGGACATGCAATTAACCAGCTAAGCTTAATAAATTGTATTTTCTAACCTCTGTGATTCTGTTATGACCCTCTTTATGCTTTCTTAGCATCTCACCTCATATTCTGAACCACTTAAAATCCTACTACCAGAAATCATTTTGTTCCAGTTATATCCTTCACTGATGTAGTATTGCTACTTCCTGATTATGGTATACTGGAAAAAGCACTGGTTTGGGGAAGGGCAGATCTGGGTTAAAATCTCAACATCACACTATCTGTGTAACCGTGGGCAGGATACATGTACATTTTTATCTTGTGTTTCCATAAAATGGGTTTGGTAATACTTCACAAAGATTTTATAAAAAGCTTCATTGAAATGTCATATGTAAAGTACATGGCACTTAAGTTTCTTCACTTTTCTTTATTCCTTATGCTATATGTTTAAAAAAATTAATTTAGTAATTATACAGGTAAACGACAACTACCAAGGCAATAAAGATTTGATAAAAGCAATGATAACTCCGAAGAATTTACATGTTGGTTAATTTTTATGAACAATTATTATAGATAGCTTTTAAAGCTTTGGAGATTTTTTGATAGTAAGAATGATCACTAAATTCTTAATTTACTTTAGGTTCATAGAGGAGATAAACTATGAAGTAAATTTTCAAAAACAGGATTTGTTTTAGAAAAAGTTAATAGTGATAGCCAGGAGCAGTGAGTATATATATGGTGTTTGTTTTTCCATTCTTTAGATACTTCATTTGGGAGAATGGTCTCCAGTTTCATCCAGATTGTCACAAAAGGCCCTAATTCATCCTCCTTCATAGCTGGGTAGTATTCCATAGTACCACATTTTGTTAATTCACTCATGAATTAATGGGCACTTGCATTGATTACATATCTTTGCAGTTGTGAATTGTGTTGCAATAAACATTCGAGTGCAGGTGTCTTTTGGATAAAATAACTTCTTTTTCCTTTTGGTAAATACTCAGTAGTGGCATTGCTGGATCAAATAGTGGGCCTACTTTTGGTTCTTTGAGAAATCACCATACTGTTTTCCAGAGGTTGTACTAATTTGCAGTCCCACCAACAGTGTATACACATGCCTTTCTCTCTGCATGCAAGACAGCATCTGTTGTTTTTGGAATTTTTAATAAAAGCCATTGTAATTGGAATAAGGTGATATCTCATTGTGGTTTTGATTTGCATTTCCCTAATGATTAGTGATGTTGAGTATTTTTTCATATGTTTATTGGCCATTTGTCTGTCTTCTTTTGAAAAGCTTCTGTTTGTGTCTTTTGCCCATTTATTTTTGTTGTTGCCATGATTGCCTTCGTGGTCTTCTTCATAAATTCTTGGCCTAGGCTGATATCAAGAAGAGTATCTCCAACCTCTCCTAGAATTCTTATAGTTTCATGTCTCACGTTAAAATGTGTTATCTACCATGAATTAATTTTTGTGAGTTGTAAGAGGTGTGAATCCTGTTTCAGTCTTCTACATATGGCTATCCAATTTTCCTAGCACAATTTATTGAATAGGGATTCTTTTCCCCATTGTATGTTTTGGTCTGTTTTGTCAAAGATCAGATGGCAATATGAGGATGCTTTTATATCTGGGTTCTCTGTTCTGATCCATTGAGCTATGTCTATGTTCTTGTGTCAGTGCCATGCTGTTTGGTTACTATAGCTTTGTAGTATAGCTTGAAGTCTAGTAAAGTGATGCCTCCTATTTTGTTCTTTTTGCTTAAGTTTGCTTTAACTAATCAGGGTCTTTTCTGCTTCCACGCAAAGTGTAGAATTATATTTTCTAGATCTGCAAAAAAAATGACAGTATTTCAGTGGGGATTGCATTGAATCTATAAATCATCTTTGGTAGCATAGACATTTTAACGATGTTGATTCTGCTGATCCATGACCGTAACATGTTTTCCATTTATTTACGTCCTCTGCGATTTCCTTCTTTAGTGTTTTGTACTTCGTCCTGTAGTGATCTTCCCCCCCCCCTTGGTTAAATATAATCCTAGGTATTTATTTTGTTGCTATTATGAAATGTATTGAATCTTTGATTTAATTCTCAGCTTAATTATTGTTGGTGTATAGGAATGCTATTGATTTGTGTACATTGTTTTTGTAACCTGAGACTTTGCTGAATTTATTTATTAATTCCAGGAGCCTCTTGGTTGAATCTTGGAGGTTTTCTAGATATAAGATCATATCATTACTGAAGAGCAATACTTTGACTTCTTCTTTCCCCATTTGGATACCCTTGATTTACTCCTCTTATCTGATTGCTCTGGCTAAGACTTCCAGCACTATGTTGATCAGAAGTAGAGACAGTGGTAACCTTGTCTGGTTCTAGTTTTAAGCGGGAATGCTTTCAATTTTTCCCATTCAGTATGAAGTTGGCTTTGGGTTCTTCATATACGGCTTTTATAATATTGAGGTGTGTTTTGTCTATGCCTATTTTGTTAAGAATTCTTATCATAAAAGGGTGCTGAATTCTGTGAAATGCTTTTTCTGCATCTATTAAGAGGATCATATCATCTTTGCTTTGGCTTCTATTTACAGATTTGCATATGTTAAACCATCCTTGCATCTCTGAGATGAAGCCCACTTGATTGTGGTGGCTTATTTTTTGATGTGTGGCTGAATTAGGTTTGCTAGTAATTTATTGAGAATTTATAGCATCTATATTCATTAAAGGATATGTCTATAGTTTTCTTTTTTTCTTGTATCCTTTCCTGGAATTGGTATCAAGGGTGGTATTGGCATAATAGAATGCTTGGGGAAGAATTGTTCCTTCTGTATGTTATGAAATAATTTCTGCAATATAGGTACCAATTCTTCTTTGTAGGTCTGGTAAAATTCGGCTGTGAAACCATCTGATCTGGCCTGTATTTGGTTGGGAGGTTTGCTATGGCTACTTCAATTTCATTACTGGACATTGGTCTATTCAAGTGTTCTATTCCTTCCAGATTGAGCCTAGAAAGGTTGTGTGTTTCCAAGAATTTAACCACTTCCTCAATATTATCAACTTTATGTGCATAGAGATTGAGCTTATTAGGGTCTTTTCTTCTCTTTTTCTGGTTAATCCATCCAGCAAGAGACCTGTCAATTTTGTTCACCTTTTCAAAGAACTAACTTCTTGTTTCATTAATCTTCTGTATAGTTCTTTTGTTATCAATTTCATTTAGTTTTGCTCTGACCTTAGTTATTTCTTTTCTTCTGTTGGGTTTGGGATTGCTTGTTCTTTCTGTTCCAATTCATTGAGACAGTTCATTAGACTGTTGATTTGTAATCTTTCTGTCTGTTGGTTGTAGGCATTTAGGCCTACAAATTTTTCTTCTTATGACTGCCTTTGCTTAATCCCACAGATTTTAATAATTTGTGTCCCCAAGTCATTTAGTTCAAGCCATTCACATTTATTGACAGAATTGATAAGTCAGGTGGATCTGTTAGTCCTGTTGAATAGGACTTTACTGCTTTGTTTTACTTCTTGAGCCATTGTGATATCCCAGCCCTGACCTTTATCTTTTGGGTAATTTTACAATTGGTGGGTGTCTATTGTATTGATTCATGAATAATGCAGTTGTGAGTACTTCCTGTAGGGCAGGTCTGGTCTTGTCAAATTCCTTCAGTGTTTGCTTGTCTGAGAAGTCTTTATTTTTTCCTCATATAAGAAACTTAGTTTTGCAACATACAGAATTGTAAGCTGGCCATTATTCTGTGTAAAAAAACTGACAATGTGGCTCCAATCCCTTCTGGCTTGTAAATTCTCAGTTGAGAAGTCTGCAGTTAGTCTGATGGATTTTCCTTTGTAAGTTATTTTATGTTTTTGCCCCGTGGCTCATAGGAGTTCCTCCTTCATGTTGACTTGGCGATTGCCTCTTTGCAATGAATTTCCCAGGTGTTCTTTGAGCTTCTTGTACCCAGATGTCTAAATCTCCAGTAAGACCAGGGAAAGTTACATCAATTATTCCCTCAAATAGGTTTTCTAACCCTTGTGCATTTCCTTCTTCACCCTCAGGGATGTTTGTGATTCTTATGCTTGCCCATTTTACATAATTCCACATTTCTTATAGGCTTTGTTTATTCCTTTTAATATGCTGTTGTTTATTTTATTTTATTTTATTTTTTTTTTTGAGACAGAGTCTCGGTTTGTTGTCCAGGCTAGAGTGAGTGCCGTAGCATCAGCCTAGCTCACAGCAACCTCAAACTCCTGGGCTCAAGCAATCCTTCTGCCTCAGCCTCCCAAGTAGCTGGGACTACAGGCATGCGCCACCATGCCCGGCTAATTTTATATATATATATATCAGTTGGCCAATTAATTTCTTTCTATTTATAGTAGAGACGGGGTCTCGCTCTTGCTCAGGCTGGTTTTGAACTCCTGACCTTGAGCAATCCACCCGCCTCGGCCTCCCAAGAGCTAGGATTACAAGCGTGAGCCACCGCGCCCGGCCAATGTTGTTTATTTTTGACAGACTGATTTAATTTGACAGAGTTGTCTTCAAGCTCTAAGATTCTTTTTTCTGCCAGGTATAGTCTATTCTTAAAACTTTCTACTGTCTTTTGTATTTCCTTAAGTGAATTTTTCATTTCCAGAAATTCTATTTGGTCTTTGGTAATATGTTGATTTCTTCAGTGAATTTTTCATTCATTTCTGGAATCATTTTTCTGGTTTCTCTGAGTTTGTTTTCCATTTTCTCTTGGATTTTGTTTAACTTCCTTACAATCCATATTTGGAATCTTTATCTGTCATTTCATTGTTTTCATTTTGGTTGATTTCCTTTGCTACAGAGCTGGTGTTCCCTTTTGGGGGATGTCCTTGTGCCATGATTTTTCCTACTTCCAGAGTTCTTTTGCTGATTCCTTCTCAGCACTTGTAAAAGAATGTCTATGGCTTATGTTTGGTAAGAACCTTGACTTTGCTTGTGGGTGCTTTGATGGTGATCTAGGTTCTGAATGGACGCCTTGGTTATAGATATCCTTTGTGTGGTGGTTTCTTCAGTTGCTAGTGGTTTGTAGGTTGTAGCAGTGGTAAGCCATGTGCATGGGCAGATTCCCTGTCACTCTCTGATGTCAGAGGATGGAGGTCTTTAGAATCCTTTCTCTTTCCACAGCTGTGTGGTCTTTTTAACAGCGTGGGTTGTATTGGCACACCCAGTTTAATCTTTGAGACAGTAGGTCATGCTTGTGGGTAAGAACCAACCACACCTTGTATAACTGAGTCAGTAAATGCTGTAAAAGGCCATGCAAACTGACCTTCCTGTCAGTAGGTTGGTGCTTGCCAGAAGGAACAAGCTGCAGTGTTGTTTTTGGGACCTGTGACTGGCTCTAGCCCATTAAGAGAAGCACTGGAATGTCCCAGGTAGAAGGTGGGGCCCTGGAACTTCCAGGTGAGTCCTTCTTCTCTGCCACAGCAGAGGTGAAGGGGAGAGACAGGCAGGGCTAGGTTAGATGAGCTTACCCTCGAGCTCCCCAAAAGCTGTTAAGGTAGCTGTTTGGGCAGGGATCAAATGTCTACTCCCAGCTTCTGGGGAATGCCACCAGGGATGGGGTGGAGTGGCCCCACCCAGTCAAAAATTCTACTTGTGTTAAGTGGTGCCATCTGAGATTTACCATCTGGCTGTCAGGAACAGATTTCACCCTTCTCCCCACTCTCCTGCTCCCTCTGGGATCTGCCAGCAGGCATGTGCTTAAACTAGCTGAGCTCCCTAACAATGGTGCTGTGGACTGGGATCTTCCCTGTCTAGAATCCCACCCTGGGCTGAGAGCACAGCCTTCCTGTGGGACGAAGGGTGCTCCATGAATATACCATGGCTAGGACCCACACTGTACTCTTTTAAGTTCTGCCCATGTAGGCTCCCTCACCTCCTAAGATTAGTTCATAGACCTCCCCTCTGTGCCCCTGTGCAACACAATCGAGTCCTGGGGTTATGGGATCTGGCCTGTGGGGCCATCCCCAGAGCCCTGAAGATCAGTCCCTGACCATTCCAGGGAAAAGCATGCTAGTCCATAGTTTGCCTATGGGGTGCTCAAGCAGGTTTGATGTCCCTCTGCTTCAGGGTGTGCCCTGCTCTGATAGAGCATCCAGACAGACAAGCAGCATCAGGGAGGGGTGGCAACCCGGGAGCTCACAGTCTGAGCATCCCTTAGTCCATTGCAGGTCGTTAAGAGGAGAGGTTTGAGCCCCTCTCTCTGTGTAAGCCCCAGTGTGGTATATACACCAACAGAGGGGAAGTATCAGTTCCTGGATGAATAGTATCTCTTAGCAACTGTGGGCATGGGTGGGGAAAGGGAAGAAAAGAGTCTGGATGGAGGAAAGATAGCACTCTTGTCATCTCTGTGCCTCTCTGGAAGACAGCCTACTTGGAATGTCCAGGACCTGGCGTCACACAGATCTCCCAGTACCCACCAGCCCCTTGAGGCTCCTGAAGTCTGGGCTGGATTTGGGAAATGTTTTTGTTGGAACAAGCAAGACAAAAACTAAGGGCTGAAGCCCCCTGTGGAGGACAAAGGCATACAGTGGGTGGAGAAGCAATATGGCCCCTGCCATCTCTGCTTGGCTCTGTGGTGAGGGAAGCACCCCAAGGAGGCCGACAGCCTGATGCTTTGTGCTCATGAAGCTCTCCGTTCACTGGCAGCAGCTGTTTTGGGGCTCATGAGGGTAGAAAGATTCTCCAGCAGCTCAGGAGCCTGCTGACTGCCAGACGGGAGGAAGAAACAAACCTCTCCACCTACTCTTTTCACAGGACTCCCAGCCTCTCGGGGGTTGTCCTCAGCCGGTATCTTGCTCTTCCTTGTTCTGTTCTGCAACTGCTTCCTGTAGAATCTCTTGGAGGTTCTGGCCCTTTTCCCTCAGAATTATACCTGATTCATGATTGATTGTTTTCTTTCTTTCTTTTCTTTCTTTCTTTCTTTCTTTCTTTCTTTCTTTCTTTCTTTCTTTCTTTCTTTCTTTCTTTCTTTCTTTCTTTCTTTCTTTTCTTTCTCTTTCTTTTCTTTCTTTCTTTTCTTTCTTTCTCTCTCTCTCTCTGTCTCTGTCTCTCTGTCTCTCTCTGTCTGTCTCTCTCTGTCTCTCTCTCTCTGTCTCTCTGTCTCTCTCTGTCTCTCTGTCTCTCTCTCTCTCTGTCTCTCTCTCTCTCTCTGTCTCTCTGTCTCTCTGTCTGTCTCTCTCTGTCTCTCTCTCTCTCTGTCTCTCTCTCTCTCTGTCTCTCTCTCTCTCTCTCTCTCTCTCTCAACTTTTCCTTCTTTCTGAGACAATCTTACAGCTGGTGCCTCTGGTCAGCCATCTTGTCTCTGCTCAACAATTTTCAATCCTAACAAGTACATAAACATTTTTGTTGACATTTGGCTAATTTCTCTGATGTCTACTCTGATGTTCTGGCAAACTAATTGATAGTTGTTTCATTTTTACACTCTTAAACAAAAACAAAACCCACTAAAATACCGACTTTTAAGAAGTTTAGAAAATTAAAAATTGTTACAGATAACATATATTGTTTTTTGTAACAGAATTATATATTGATGAGACTATGTCCAAATGTAAGTTTTCAAAATATTCTCTCTGAACTAAGAGTCTCTTTAGAAAAGCAATACTGTCCATTTCTTTCTTGAACACTACCTTTATCTTGAAGGAACAGATTATATTAATTTTTTCAAAAATATATTCTTGGTAGCGTGCTATTGACATCAGTTCTCATCACAGAAAAGATCAGCAAAATTGAAACCTTCTCCTTTTTGTTTATTTAATTCACTTTTAAGGTTTGTAACTCTTTGGGTACTTTGCCGTGAGGTAACTGGCTAATGTTTTTGTAATTAAAAAATATTTTCAAGATCACACTACAGCTCATCCCAAAATATTGTGAAGAATCTTGTATTCAAGTAAGCTCACACAAAGTTTCAGCACAAACTAAAAGGTGAGGATGTCACTGTCAGTCTGCTTGTCACTCTACTTTCTGGAATGCTTACGCTTCTCTCAGGACACTCGGAGACATTAGTGACTTGCCGACAAGAGGTCTGAATATAGGTTCCACTATCATCAGTGTAATAAATATTATAAAAGCTAAATATCTTATTTTTTAGATAGGAGATAAATATACAAGTTTGATATATGGATAAATAGGAGTTTGAATACTTTTTCTTATCTCACTAGTGTTGCTTTGTATATGAGTTAAGGTACATCATATAGACACTATGTAAGTTTCATGGCCAAAAAGACCTAGCTTTGCCCCTGTATAACCTTTGACAAGTTCGTTCAATCTCAGTTTCCTCATCTTAAAACAGTAGATTTTATAATACACACACACACACAAATACACACACATATTCTATGGGAATTTTATAAAGTTTCAATTCAATAGCATTTTCTTGCACATGGTAAATAGATGTTTGATAATCTTTATTTAAGCCCCTTTTCACTGTTGCATTGTTTTCTGTTTGTTTTGTCATCCACTTCTTGTTCATTGTCACGTACATCACATCAGACTGATGATTGACTAGGGTGCCTTCAACATCTCTCACAACCGGAAGTTCTTTTATTCTTCATAAACTTACATCAACCTGAAGTCCTCTTTATTTAGCTCATACTTCTTTTCAAATTTATGGAAATAATTCTGCTGAACAATTTTAAGCATAGATGGCCATCAATAATTAAGTGACTTAATAATTAAATAGATGAAGTCTTGTCTAAATAACACATAGGAATTTTAAGATGTTCTTTTTCATTTCCCTTTTTATTTTAACATACTTAATATGTAATAACTGCCAACAGTAGATGTAATTAATATATTAAAACATGTAAGAAAATATCTAATGTATTCATACACTTGATGCATATGTTAGTGGCTATTCCATTAAAATAACTAAAAAGTGAAACAAAGACTGTTAAGCTATTTTAGCTTATTTAATATTAGTAAAAAACAAATCTGCATATTTAATATATTGTTCAGTTCCTAACATTCCCAAACAAAATCTGTAACATGGTTTTGATTCTTGATTATAGACCTAAGTTAAAATAAATCATAATAGAAATATTTTGCTTCAAATTGTAGCCCTATACATGTTATGCAAATGTGTTTATACTTAAATCTTGCATAACCCCCCCTTTCTTAAAACTGAAAGTGTGTAGAAGATAGTAAAGAACTTACAAAAATATGTTCCAATCACCTAACACTCTCTAGAATTTTGTCTCCCAGTTTTCAGAGATTAGTTAACACATAATGTTGTATTGACCATGAATATGTTTTCATATTTAGTATAATTATAAATTGATACAGAGCCAATTGTATACATTTTAGCCAATTGCTAAAATGTATAATTACCAATATATTATATTGAAAATTTTTATGTAAAAATTAAAAATAGTTTTCATCTCAAACCATTTTTTGTAGAATTACTAATAGCTCATATTAATTTAGGTAGCAGCAGTGAAATGTATCTTGTTTATAAGCTTTTCATTTAAGACACTTTTCTTGCTGAGATCACCTCCTAGTGTGAAAGTTTTCCAAAGATAATAGCACATCAATTCAAAAGTGTAATAGATTTGAGACCACAACATGCTATCAGCATGAAGAAGTACTTTATCAGTCTCACTAACTCACTGTGTCACAGCTAGAATCATTACATATTTGTTCGTTTGTTTTCACATCAAAATATATAATTTACATTCTAATGTTGATTGCTTAGTTGGGGTATGTTTAATTCTCTTATTTAAAATACTTTTTTTGAGATGCATACCAGAATTAATTTTAGGTAATAATAAAAGAAGAGAAATTTTAGTAGAAGTCTAAAATGTTTTTTTGTAATTTCATGGTATATTACTTACTATAAAACATTTATAATTACATTTATGATAATACCTTTATATTAGAAACAAAATAATCAATTTGTCTTGAACAAGTCCTGTCCAATTCTTTAAAAATTTACATAGACACACACACACACGCACACATGCACCTTTTCTAGAATTATCCTTTTAAAAAATTAATGGATTAAGTTACCAAAATACAAAGAGAAAAATGTTGAATTTTAGTTAATTACTGACTCACTATAGGTATGTTTTATTATATCTTAGCTGTTTCACTTTTTTAATCAAGCCCTGAGACAAGCCTTTTCAGTTTTTAGATCTCATTTGTGCATTTTTATTCTTAGTGATAGCTTTTGTCAAGTACACTTCTGCTGCAGTGATCATTAAATAAGTTAATTAAAACTACTCCTACTACTTTTTACTTTTCTTATACCAGTAAAGTACGTTTTAGGTTCTCCTGCTCACACCCTCAAAAGCATGTTTTAAAATAATTTCTAAAGGATGAAAGAAAACATTTTCTCTTTAAGTATAATAATAATAATTCAGTGTGGGGTATTTTTTTTCAATTACGCTGATATTCTGCTCCCTCTGAACCTTAGTAAGAGAGTCCCCCCCCCCCAATGTTGTTTTGTAGATCAGAAGCTATCACTGCTATAATCTCTGTCAAGGTGTGGTGGTGCCTCTACTGTGGCCAGTACAGGGAACATCACCTTCATTGTCACTACTTTGTCCTTAGCAGTTTCAAAGGAGAACAGTTAGGGAGAAGGCATGTTATGCAGGGGAAAAAAAAGTTTAATTTTTTTTCCTTCTCAAAATAGCAGATATGTAAAGGGAAAGGAGATTATTTGTGTGTGTGTATGCATACACATTGCATTTAAAGTATTTAGAATTGAGTTTTCCAGAAGAGTCTCTGCTAGTAAAGAAAATAATTAGAGGTAGCTCTTTCCTTTTTATAAAAATTTGAATAGAGGTAATAAATGAAACAAAATTTTTAGAGGAAAAACGAAAGTATAAAAACCACCCCAGCCAGAAAGGTTAAGAGTAGAGAGATAGCATTATCTGTATGAAGAAAGTAGTGAAATATTTTGGGAAGCTATAAATGCCCAAGGTGAATTATTAGCTAGACTTATACATGGCTCAGAAATCCAAGTATTGAGTTCAAAGAGAGAAGGAAAGAGAACCCCCTAATGGAGGTACTTGTGAAATAAGATACTGTGCTGATGAATGTTTTATAAGCAAATGGAAATATAGATACTACAGGACACAAAGAAAAAACAAAAGAGAATAGATGCTGGTGTCTCATTTGTAGATAAAAGCCAATAAACAACATAGATCCTTAAAAAAAAGTCGCAATGACAATAGAAAGGATGAGAGAACCCATTAGGGAAAGCTTAATTAGTGGGTGAAATCAAAAGGGAAGAATAAGAAAAAGGGGGACGTTGAAAGTAAAAAATTAAGAGTGCGATGACATTAAGCAATGAAAACTGTTTAAGCTGTTTGACTCAAGTCAGATGCATAGAGCCTTGTCTTGTTCAGATTCCATTTGTTCTAAATTGACTACCAGCAGTGACTTTCTAAGCAGGAGTCTTTTGAATTGATTTTCTGGTTTGTTAATATAATCTTGATGGGAGTCTTCAAGTTAAACTTGAGCCAAGAAACTAATATGCTAATACCTTACTGCAGTGGTTCTCAAAGAGGGGTTCCCGGATCAGCAACATGAGTTGCTGGGGTCTTACCCCAGACCTACCGTGTTTGAACAAGCCCTCCAGGGGATTCTCATGTAAGCTAAAGCTTGAAACCCACTGCTCGTGTTGGTGGCCTAACCCTCACAACATAAATTTTTCACACACCCTACCCAAACCTGTGATTCCCTATTAGTCTGGCTGAACCGTTCATGTAAAAGATAGGTAACTGCGGCATACCTTTTGCAGGCTTAAGCAGGTTCTTGTGTGGGTGGGTTTCTCCCCGAACACTCACAGCAGCCTCTGCAATCTCTCCAGGAATCTTACAGAGCTGAGGGCCAGCATCTTCAGCTGCTGGAGGTTTCTTTCCAAATAGCTAGGCTTTGAGCACAGTAAGTAATTATACTGGCTATCTTTTGAGAACCAGTTCCCAAAAGGTAAAGAAAACAAACGGGAACCCAGCCTTGAATAAGAATGGGTGATTTTCTACACAGGCTTGCTTTCTTTGGTTTTCTGTTTAATAGGTGCCAGAAATTCCTTTTATCATTATTTAAAGCACTTCGTTGAGATAAACTGCTTTTTCAGCTCTTTAATTAGTTATAAACACATTGCTAAATATACATTTAACAGATAATCCAGCTGGTTTGGGACTTAAAATTAAGAATTTGATAGTGAAAATTCTAAAGACTGTGATAAGCACAGGTTTTAAGTGTTTCATATGCTTGGGTAATAGTTAATATCTTTCAGGTACATTGTTTCTAATATATACTGACAAAGATTTTGGCCTGATTTACTCTCTGTGGCATTTAATAAATATACTTTTAATTACGGGCTACGAGTAATGGAGTGATAATAGACAATATGGAAGGCAACGTACAAGAACAAATGTTATAAATTTTAACAATATTTTAAAGTATCTTATCTTAAAATGAACTCTAGGCAAACCATCCATTGTCTTGGCATCATCAAGTGACTAAAACTATTTTGAACTCAGTAGTTAATTTTAGCCTTCATATATTTCTAGGTAAATTTAATCCATAAGTGTGGGATTCATTTGCTTTAGATCTGAAAATGTCATTTTGGAAAAGTCGTTTGATGTTGAGGAAATCTTGTGAGACCTTTAATAAGCCTCTTAAATCCAGAAAGTTATATTTTGCCAGAAGGAAAGGGAACCTGTACCTTAAAATTTCCTTAGCTCATAAGTGAGAACTTTGGATATTGAAAAGGTTGCAAAATTTGGCCAAATATAGCCAATCTTTCTTCTCATTGGCACACTGTCTTTGAAAACAGAGCATCTAATTTAAAGAGAGCAATCTATATTCTAAGTAACTTTTTATTGATTTGTCTACATTTGTCAGTAGAAAGCAGGACTTCAAGACATTTTATTTAAACACTTCACATTTAGTTTAATGTAAGTTACTCTCTTTGTTCAACAAAGAATATAAGAAGAGGAAGAAAGCGTCAGTATTTCCTGTCCAGTAGTCCTTTTCTCCCTATAAGATGTAACAGATATTATTAAACAATAGAAATATGTTTTTAGGTATCTGTATGTCACTAATAAAGGTTTCAACAGTGCCTTAGGGACAGACGCAGAACACTAACTATTAATACTACACTCTCTTTATTCTAATCATTTGCTTTGTTTGTTAATCTCGAAAAAGGTTTTTAATGGTGTATAAAACATTGAAGAAAACAGTTTTCTTTGAAGGATAACCACTTATGAAGTTAATCTGATTAAATTTTCATTCAGTAGTTGCACATTTTCTTTTTGACTTTTATTTTCTGTCCTAATCTTCCATGGAGGAAATGACTCAAACCACTTTGACTAATGCTATAACATATTTTCCAGGGATGCTTTTCTTTTGGGTCCCCATAATTTTCAACTTATTAAACCATGTATTTGATATTAGAGGTAATATTATATTAATCCTCTAAACAAAAGACTAATATTAACCCATTTTTCCTAGTGACTCTTATAAGCTTATAATTTAATTATTCTAACATTTAATTTTGTTAAGATCTTTTTAATGAGACTAATATATTGATATTATATATGATTATAATATAGAAAGACACATTTAAATTTACTCAAAACATCTGAGTATTTTACCACTAAAAAATCTTATGATGGTAAGTTTTGTGGTCATTACTTTAAAAAACAAAATCAATCAAAAGTGTAGAGCCACTCAGCAACAAAGCATACTTTGGGTAAGAGATGGAGTAAAAAAAGAAAAAAAAAAAAAAAAAACAAGTTATAAGAAGCAATTGTAAGTGGCCTGGGATAGGAGTAGACGAGTAGACGGAGGTTGCTGTGGACATACAGAGGTAATTCCGGGTACTATGCAGGTTCGATATTTAAAACATGACATTTCATTTGAGAGTAGAGATGGAAATGTTACTTTTGCCTCTTCTCTGTCTGTGCCAAATAGATTAAAAGGAGGAAGTCGAGATATAATAACACAGAAGAACTTCTCCACTCTAGCCGAAAAGAAAAAGAAAAAAGAAAGAAATGCCTTGAAGGAGCGAAGGCAGGAATCTCTGACAAGCTCAACACTGGGCGATGAGCGTAGGGGGTAGCAGGCAGGAAAGAAGAGGAATTAAAAATTACCCAAAGTTGCATCAGTTAGATCCACGGGAGAGAGTCACGAAGCAATGACCAAGAAGGCAGGAATGGGGGCAGCAAAAAAGATGGGTAAATTCAGCCTTTGTCTTTGCTGATATTAAATGTGCACACGACCCATAGAAAGAAACATTACAGAATTAGTTACAAAAAATATAAGCTAGAGCGGAGGCAGAAGCTGAAATGAAAAGGTTGGTCTGAAGGCAGATCAACAAAGCAACAAATCTTTCAACTTAAAAAGACTAAAGAGCAACTATTAATTGTGCCTAATATAGAATTATCCTTGCATTTATGCTTTGGCTGCAACATAGCATTACAAGTTAATGATGCAGTGCAGTTCCACAGTCCTTGTCCTGTTGTTGTTGTTAAATAGAATCCCCCTCAAGATTCCAGAGCCACAAAGCGACTGTTAGTGTTCAGTGACCTTCGGCACCAGCTGTCTTTTGGGCTTTGAAATTGATTTTCCTCATCTCGGTCTCTGATAGTCGCTCTTCAAGTGAGCCTCCCTAGTCCACCGCCAGAGTGAAAACAGTGGCACAAATAGCTGAGGAACTGGAGGCAGGCTCCACGCAGGGCATCATTAGCCACATCAGAACAAAAGGTGTGCTCTGTGTTAAAAAGAAGCTGCTGCCGCTGCTTTATTGCCAGATACAATGGGGAATATTCGCACAGGTTCACTTTTTTCATTCCCAAATATGGCCTGAGAAGTAAAGAAAATCTCTGCCTTTACTCTACAAACCTCATGTCGATGCCAGGTCAAATCCATATGTTTTTTGCAGTAATTTTTGCAGGATTTTTTTTTTTTTTTTTTTACGTGAGAAGCATATTCCCAAAGCTGTATGACTTGGCAAAGAGTCACAGGATGGGGAGGGAGACTAATGACATACAGAAATGTGTGCTTTCTGCAGAATTAGGTGATAATTTTCTTGTATGTAAAGTAAATTGTATCCTTTTCATATTGCTGAATTTCATTGTTTATTTATCAGCTCATTAAATGTTTGTAGAGTTCTAAACATGAAGTAAGTAAGGTACTAGATCTTGAGATAGATTAAAAAGAAGGCCTGGGCTTAAAGATATATATTAATCAGAGTATGCACTTTGTCAGTGTTTTATGCGTTGCAATGGGAGAGACGTAGTTGCCTTTGGAAAGGTGTTCTGTCTGAACCCCAAAACTAACAGAGTTCTACCATATATGTTCCCTACTATGGAAAATATGCTGGCACAGACCTTGCCTACTATGTCTAAGAGCTTCTTACATGTATATTTTGAGGCCTGATTTTAGCTGAAGGAATTAGTCCTCACACAAATGACACCCTTTGTTTGTAAACAGTTTTAAAATGCATCACTTTAAACAATCTTTACTAATTCTTTCTTGCATTCTAGAAAGCCATCTGAAAATATTGAAGACCAACGATTTAAACTTGTCATGCCCTGGTCATTTGACTCTTCTTTCAATATTTTATTAAATATCATCTTGCTGTATTTATTTTGCACATTTATCGCCAAGGCCTAATCTGATGCTCTTCTGATATGGGTAGTCATTTAGGCAGAGGAGGAGGAAATATATTTAATGCTTCTGAGATTTAAAGTCAGTGGCCAGAACAATTCTATGTTTTCTTGCAGCAACAAAAGTAAATTTATGTATTAAATAAATTGCAAACTCTTTTAAGGTAAGAAGGTTTTCAGTTCCACTAATATTGATGAAAAGTACGTCTTAGAATATTAAATCTTTGTTTTCAAAAATATCTCAAAGTTGCATTTTCCTCTAAGAAAAATAATAATTTTATAGCAACTTAAGCCTAGTTCTTAAAGAAGTTCCTTGCCAGGATTACCAGTCACATCATATATTGATATCTCAAATGTTGGAAATTGAAACAGATGTCTGATTTGAAGTCAGCATCTGTCAGACTCATTGTCTTGCACAATTTTTTCACATTTTGTGGCTAAGATCATAATCTTCAGAGTCCCATAGGTTCAAGTTCAAATCCCATCTCCCATTGGGAAATGATTTAACCTACTTTGAATAAAGCTATAACACATTTTCCAATGGTGCTCTTCATTTTGGTCCCTATAGTTTCCAACTTTTAATTATTTATTTTTATTTTATGTATTTCATGTATTTATTAGCTGTGGCTTTTTGGCCAAGGTACTTAATTTCTGTGAGACTCACTTTCCTCGTCTGCACAGTGGTTACCATTTTCTTTTACACATATTTATTGAGCAACTAGTATGTGCCAAGAACCTTTTTTTTAATTATTTTTTTGAGACAGAGAGTCTCCCTCTGTTGCCCGGGCTAGAGTGCCATGGCGTCAGCCTAGCTCACAGCAACCTCAGACTCCTGGGCTCAAGCAATCCTCCTGCCTCAGCCTCCTAAGTAGCTGGGACTACAGGCATGCGCCACCATGCCTGGCTAATTTTTTCTATATATTTTTAGTTGGCCAGCTAATTTCCTTCTATTTTTAGTAGAGACGGGGTCTCGCTCTTGCTCAGGCTGGTTTCAAACTCCTGACCTTGAGCGATCCTCCTGCCTTGGCTTCCCAGAGTGCTGAGATTACAGGCGTGAGCCACCTCGCCTGGCCCAAGAACTTAAGTCTTGGAAATACAAAGGTGAATAAGACTTCGTGGAGAAGACAAACAATGGACTTGTGTGGTGGTTATATCATTCTTGGTCAATCAACTAGAAATACAAAGGTTTTTTTATATTTTTGTTTATTTTAAGCCCTCATTCCTAGAAACTTTCCTTTTAGACATTTTGGGTCCCTCCCTCTCCTACCCCATCCCCTTACATGATACTCTCAGCACAGCAGGGAGCATCTGGTGTTTGGGTCCTCTCTGCCAAGACCTCGAGGTTTCAGGCTGCCTGTTCTGTTCATTATTAATCCACATGTTATTGCTGAGATAGCCTTCCTTCCTCTGTGCGAGGCCCGTCCAGTGGCACACTCCACCATTTCTATGCTATTCTTGCAGCTATGGAAGTAATTCTGCTTCTTAAAAATTATGCTGAGGCATAGAAATCTCAGTGAGGCTCTGTCTGTAGCTGCATTACCTAGGTACTTCATGCATTAATTTCTTTTGGGGATCTTGTTATCTCCTCAGTTCATTGTCTGAGATTTAAGGCACAGATTTCCTCTGCCCCCAAGCCCCCTCAGTCCACTCTGCAGTGTCTACTTCTCCAGGACTTTTCCAGGGAAGCCAGCAGCAGGGCCTTCCTTTGTCCCTGGGACACAGTCCCTCTGCTCTCAGCCATTCCCCTTTGTTTCTCTCATCCTAGCCCTTGGATAAAATAAGATATTTTATTGTCTAAGGGGAACCTTCACTTTCTAAATTCTATTTCTTTTAGACATTGGGGTATATCCCAAATCCTCTTCATTTCTACTTTCCTCCAGAGGGTTTTAATGGTACCCAAGAAATAGGGCAAGGGAATCTGTCATTGGCCGAGGGCCTACATTTCCATTGCTATTTGAGTGTTGTTTGTTTCTGTCTGCATAGCTGTGTCAGGTAGCTCCCTCTGCTATTTCTGTACCCTCTAGCGAGGCATGGAAGTAATAGAAAGAGCCTCAGATTTCTTGGAGTCTCGCTACTTCCCCAGGATGCTGCCCATAAAGAATGATGAGAATCCTCTGCTCTCATCAACTCCCCTCGGGACCTTTACCTGCTCCCAGCCTCAAGCTATTCTCCTAGTCTGGAAGGAAACCTTCTTTTTTCCTTCACACCATTTTCCTCCCAAGCCTTCTGGTTATACCCCAGGCCACTCCATTTCACCCAGTGGTCTGGGCTTTGGAAAACCAACAAGAGACTCATCTGACCTCATTTCTTCCAAAAGCTATGAAATGAAACAACTGCTGGAATTAAGAGGTGTGGCAAACACCTCTCAAAAATTTCAGGAGGAAAAATAAACACTTTAAATAGTATTTTAAAAATTTAACCCACGACACAAGTAAATAAATAACAAGATAGCAGACTGTAATAAGCACTTTGAAGAAAATGAACATGGCAGTATGATGGACAGTGAAGGGAATAGGGCTTCGGATTGGATGATCAGGTGGTAACATGTAAGCTGAGATTTGGAGGATGAAAGAAGAAAATACAGATAGTCATTTTCTCCTTTACAGCATTATGGTGAAAATTGAATAAAGTAACAGTAAATAGCATTTAGGAAGCACTCAGGAAAAGGCAGCTATTATTATTAGTTTTGATGAAGCTGACACAATGCATAGCTAGTGCAAATCAATAGTGATACTATGTTTCCCCAAAAGTAAGACCTACCCATAAAATAAGCCCTAGCAGGGTTTCAAGCATTTGTGCAATATAAGCCCTACCCCCAAAAATAAGACCTAGTGATGGGCGTGGCTACGCAGCACATCTGCACAACCCATGCATGTCATCATGGAGTGGTAAAGAAGACAAGCAGCCCTTCTCATCTGCCCCATCGTGACAGCTACTATCCCAGAGGTGACCAGAAAGGTGCGGGCAGCCCCACCAACAAGGTGGACTCCCCCCTCAGGTCCCGGCCATCCTGTGCGTGCTGCAAGCTGAGGCTTTGAGGGGAAAATAACACATCCCCTGAAAATAAGCCCTAGGGTGTCTTCTCGAGGAAAAATAAATATAAGACCCTGTCTTATTTTGGGGGAAACACGGTACCAGGAGGGGCCATCCAAAACCGAGTTGATTCTAAAGCCCACTCTGTACATTAACATGGCGACTTGTTTCACATTCATAGGAAATCTCAATCCCTTCACTGTTTGGCAAAGATACTGGCCCTGTGAAATGTATACTCTAGCGTATTCCAGGACTTTTTGGGGTGGAACTTCCCAAAAGATAATAGTAGCATCTTTGTCCAATTACATAGATCTGTTCCACCTTCTCTAAGAGGAGTGCTTATACCTCCTTCGGTCTGCATTTTTATAGATCCTTTTTAATGGTGTTTTTGCCTCTTGCTTGCTCTTCATTCATAGTCCTAAAAACAGTGAGAATCTAAATCAGGCCAACTACAGTTCACAGGCCACATCCAGCCCAGCTACCTGTTTTTGGACTGCTTGTGAGCAAAGAATGGTTTTTATATCTTTAAATAATGGACAATATGAAAAAAAAAAAAGGAAAATTTAATGACATGGAAAAATTCTATGAAATTCTAAAATTTCAGAAAAAATTCTATTGAAATTCTAAAATTTCAATATCCATAAATCTGTTCCAATAAAATTTTATTTATGGATTGTCTATGGCTGCTTTCATGATATAACAGCAGAGTTCAACGATATAGCTGGAAAAGCCTAAAATATTTACTCTCTGGTCCTTTATAGAAAAAGTTTGCTGACACCTGATCTAAAATATCAGATTACTTCTTGGCATGATAGAATCCATCTTTTCTTCCAGACTACATACCAGTGTGGAGAGTCACCAGTATCAAATTTGTAAACCAGGGAATTAATTTCATACACATTGATTTTGATGATGTTACATTTTGAATTAAGATTTAAAGCCTTCAAATGATAATTTTGGTCTTTTGGAATGTAGGTTCTGATATGTGAATTTGGGCAGAATAATAAATAGTAATGTTTATTGAGCACTTCCCTTGTGCTGGGTACTAATATAAACACTTTATATGTATGAATTCATTTAATCCTCAGAAAATATCTATAAAGTAGGTGTTACTATTATGCCCACTTTGCAGATGATAAAACAAAGATGCAGAAAATTGAGTAACTTACCAAACATCATGCAGCTAATTATAGGTGAAGTCTGCATTGGAAGCCAGACAATCTAGTTCCAGAGCCCTTAATAACCAGTAGTGGTAGGAGATACTAATGCTGCCTCCAGTATATGACTTAATTCAGGCTATAAACTTTTAAATTAATTTTATAAAGTAATTCAGTGGGGAGAAACAGGTTCACAATATAGTCGCTAGTATAATTTATAGAAGTAGTAACTTATCATTTGCATCTGTTGTAATTTTGTGGTTGACAAAGCATTTTTTAGATACATTAGCTGGTTTATAACCCTGTAAGAACAGTAAATCATTGGTGTCATTTTTTTTTTACATATACATATATATGTATATCCTTTTTTTTTTCGGCATATTATGGGGGTACAGATTTTAAGGTTTCAATAAATGCCCATTTCCCCCCCTCCCCCCACAAGTCTGAGTCTCCATCATGACCATCCCCCAGATGGTGCTGAGGGTTCCTAGGACCACATTAAGGCTTGTGGAACCTGCAGCCTTGGGGCCACACATGGCCTTCTGGATCCTTGAGTGTGGATTTTTGACTGAATCGAAATTTTACAGAACAAATGGTTTTATTAAAAGGGGTGCAGCAGAGAAAGATGAAGCTTTTCTTGCCTCCTTTGGTGCTTAAAAGAGAACAATCTTTAAATAAGAAGGCTGCAGGTTCCCCATCCTGTTAGTTCTTTGTAACTTAAATATTTATTTTTCCATTTCTAAGTAATAATATGCATTAAATCATGAGCTTTATTCTTCTTTTATTTGTTGAATACTTATGGAGAGCTTGGTATATTCCAAGCACTTTACAATCAGTATTAACTCATTTAAGCTTCATAATAACACCGTGAGGGAGATACTATTACTATCTCCATTTTCCAGATTAAAAAACCTAAAGAGAGAGGCTAAATAACTTATCCCAGGATATCCCTAGTAGTAGTAAAGTGGAATTTGAACCTTTGCCATTTAGCTTCCCAATTCTGTCCTATTAATAACCCTTTAACTTGTTTGATATATTCAGTCTTTCCCTATTACACAATAAAATAACTACATGAATACTAAAATTGAAAGTATTTAGCTATTAATATTTACTATTTAAAATTATCTTGCATAAATACCATACCATACCAGAGTGGCATATTCACAGACCTATATTAATAAAATCTCCTTGCATATGAAGGAGAGAGCACAGCCTGTTGGCTTCATTCGATGTATTAGAAGGGAGCATAATAATGCATGTTATGACACAAACTGAATATACTGTAAGTTACCAGCATAATATTAAATGTAAATCATGAAGCACATGGTACATTTTTGAAATTTGAGACTTTTATTGTTAATAGGAATCTTAAACTTAGTCATCTTTCCTAAAGCATTCCTTCTACAGTGCTCTTTTCATGTGACCATTCAATTTCTGCTTAAACATTTTAAGATAAGAGAGTGTACAACTTTTAGAGGCAATGTGTTCCCCCATTGTGTGGCTCAGTTGTTAGGGAATCTTTCCATATTTGATCTAAAGCCTGCTTCACTGACTCCTGCGTTTATTCAGGTTTGGTTTTAGAGTGTTTTGCAATTAGTCTCCACTCCCCCAGCAGATTTACCTTCCTGATTACATTTGACGTAAGCTAAAAATAAAATAGTTTGAGAATTGACCAGCTGCCTATGGCCAAACCTGATAGTACTCATTAGTTGGGGAGCAAGCTAGGATGAGAATGTTTCCACAGACATCCAGAAAATAAATCAGTCTGCCGAACCCCAGCGTGATCATGCATACTTGTGTACATGGGTACGTTTTCCCATAAAGTAGTAAATACACATGTAGCTAGGGAGTAACAAGACTAGTTTTCTTATGCAAATTACGAAAATGCTCTTAAGGCAATTCAAAGTTTCAAAGTGGTTTTGTTTGGGTAATGGTATAATTAGAATAATTTTATCGGCTCTCAAGATGTCTACTTGAAGGGACAGTGATCATTTGTATGTATGAATCCTGCTATATACAATAAAAATCAGTCTCTTTCATTAGAGTCATTTTAATGAGTTGGGTTCTTTGGTTAAAATATTTCCTTAATTTTAATTTTTTTTAACTGATAAGGTGAATGGTAGAAAAGAGAGTGTGCGTGCAAGAGAGAGACAGAAAGAGAAGAGACCTAGTGCATAGCTGTCTCTGTCTCTCATTTTAACGTATTTGTGTCTTATAATGCTATTCTCCTTTTCTACAGGCATTTCCTATTCAAAACAGGAACAGGGACAACGCCACTGTTCAGCACGGCAACCCCAGGATACACAATGGCATCTGGCTCTGTTTACTCGCCGCCTACTCGGCCACTACCTAGAAACACTCTATCAAGAAGTGCTTTTAAATTCAAGAAGTCTTCAAAGTATTGCAGCTGGAAATGTACTGCGCTGTGTGCTGTAGGCGTTTCAGTGCTCCTGGCAATACTCCTATCTTATTTTATAGGTAAGAACAAGCTTGTAGAATTATTTTGTCTATAAATTAAGGCATTATTATACTGTTTTATATATTTATTTGGTCAAGAAGTACATTATGAGGTTATATTTTATGGGGGGGAGTTGGTAATAATATATTATAAATCGTAGAGTATTTTAAGTACTCTTCAGCAGATGTAGATAAATAGAAAAGCTGGCTTTGTAGGTAGTTCATTTCCATAAAGAGTGGGTATATTCTTGGACACAGACTATAGTGTACATTTGTGCTTGGCTTATTCCTCGTGAAACATGGATAGTTCCGTGACATTTCATGTACACAGAATAATCTATGTGCTTGCAGTAATGAATGCTGTGCAGGAATTTCCTTTGGTGCATACTCAATGGGGAGTTCTCTGCTACTTGTGATATTACACGTCTCTTGGCTCACTCAGCCATCTAAATGTAAAACTCATCACTCAGGGCCATCATCTTGCACTCAGGAACACTCTCCAGAGAACTAGGCATCCATAAAACGATGAATGGATTATATACTCATTCATATATGTGGATTTTTTCATCTCTTCTGATGTAGTATTTATTGATCACATTTTTCATTTAATAGTCACCCAAATAATGGAAGCTACTAATAGAAGTTGTAAATAATCCTTTTATTTAACTATTTCATAACATGTTCCAGCATTCAAACTGCTGGAAATTGCTTTTTAAAATGCCAGAAATGACCACATCATATTTTGATCTTCTTCTAAGTGTAGGGAAAAGCCTACCACATTGAAATGCTAATGGTGTCCACTGGGATAAATCACAGGCTTTGTGGTTTATCTACCAAGAACAGTAGCCAGTGATGCATCCTCAAGTTTACAAAGCAATTTGTGATGCCCCATGAAATTCTATAACTGAATAAGAGTATTACAGAGCTGTATGTAGAATAGTAGAGATGCTTTTGCAGTGGAACAGTGTCTAGCATTAGCTACAATACTCCTTAGATATAAATTATGTACTTTGGAAAGTGAAATAACCATTTTGAGTCACAATGTTTAATGGTAAAGCAGAAATGGAGAGCATGAGAGAGCTTTAGAGACAGTTCAGTGGGGATGGCAACTATGTGGCATGTTACCTGCTCTTATTTTCAATTCTTTGACCATGGAATACATCACTAATTCGGAGCACTCTTTGCTACTGACCGTGGGACTATCCTCATTATCCTCCTCACGGTGCTCCATACAGTAAGTACCTCAGACAGCCACTACCCATCAGTCACACACAAAAGCAAGAAGAAACCTTTTTGTCATTTTTTAATCTGTTAATTTCCTGCTTATAAAAGGGTCAAACCAGATACCAAAGGGATTGTCACTTGACCAAGACCACACCTTAGTGAAACAATACTATGCTATTTCATAGCACTCAAAGTGAACGAGTAATTTCACGACGAAAATCAGCAGAGACAAATTTCTAGTATTCAATTAGAAAACATCCAGCCATTAAGAGATTCTCTTCCAGTTAATTGTATAAATTATTTGTACCTGTCAGAAGTGTGCTGCTAAAGGATTTTAGTGGTTCTGAAACGTATCGGTCATAAATGGGATGTAATAAATGAGGGCATATGTGTTTGCAGTGCATGTCAGAGAGATAAATATTATGCAAGGCTAGAATTCAGTGTCTGGTTGATTGGTTGGGCATCCTTTCTGATTGGTAAGTGCCTGCATCCTTCCAGTTCTTAAATATTTTGAATATCGGTTCTAATACCATTTAATTTTACTTTCATGGTGTGACTAGCAGGGAAAATAGCATTTTAATGTCTGATCAGGTCGCTGCTACTCTTGAAACTTGTACTCTTTTCAAGGATCCATTAGTGAATATAACTCAGTATCATCTTTGTAAGTAGAAACTCAAAATTTCCTTTTTTTTTTTTTTCTAATTGCCTGGCTTTACTGTTTAGTAATTAGCATCCTACTTTATTCCTAATGGTACCACGGTCAGAAACATTTCCCTTTGCTTTTATTTTTCTCCTCATGGAAACATGCAAATTATCTAGTTAATATACTCATGTACTCTTTTCAGTTCAACAGCTATTTATTGAACATTTGTTTTGATCTAGTTATTGTACAAGGAATTAAGGAGATACAATCCCAGTGTTATCTGGCAAAAATTACTTTCATCATCAAAGAATTGTCTCATACTTTTATCGCTTTAATTAAACACATCTGCTTAGAATTTTCATTGGTCTTCCTGCATTTAAATGACTAACACAATGATTTTATTTTTAATCAGGTAAAAAAAATTCATTTTTTTCATCAGTTAACATAATAAATCTTTTGGGATTAAAGATGTTGCATTTACCCTTGGGGAAAAAAAAGAATAGGGCACTTCTTTCCGAGAAGATGTCCTTTTCTATTAAGTGTGTGTGTTTACAGCAGAGAGGGAGAAAAGAGACACTTGCCTATCCAGCCAGATTAGTCTGATAAACCCCAGAATCAATGGGGAAACCAATGTCATCGTCAGATTGACCTCATCAGTTTTAACAGAAATGCAGCCATCCTAAGACTTTGTTTCCCACTCCTTTAGAGTTCCCCTTCTCTCATATTGACTGTTATACAAGTTAAAAGCCTAAGATATAAGTAAGAAAAAAAAAGTCGAGGAATTATTTCTGTTCTAGAATTTTCTTTCTTACATTCCAGGAATATCATGAGAAGTTATGAGACTGTAGCTTTAACATGTCTGTTCTCTACGGTCAAGTTCTCTCAAGATAGACAAGGTGAATAGCTTCTGAAAGAAAGGAAGTGAGGGAGGGAGGGAGACAAAGAGGCTCTGTTGTTTGTTTGTTTTTTCTATTTCTATCAAAATTTCAGAGACAAAAGGCCTAAAAGGAAAGTAAAAATGAATTGTAATCCCACAATGCATAGGTACCCATTAACTTTTCGGTATATGCCCTTTCAGATATTTTTACATATATATGTACAGCTAGAGGTTCTCATTTTTAAATGTATTTTATACCAAGCTTTTCTTGCTTTTCATTCATTATACATCCTCTATATAATTTTATTTAGTGGCTTTTTTTTTTCTTGAGATGGGGGTCTTACTCTGTCACCAAGCTAGAGTGCAGTGAGGCAATCATAGCTCACTGCAGCCTTGAACTTGTGGGCTCAAGTGATCCTCCTACCTCAGCCTTGCAAGTAGCAGGGGCTACAGGTGTGCACCACTGGTCCTTGCTAATTTTCTTTTTCTTTTGTAGAGAGAGGGTCCCTCTATGTCACCCAGGCTGGTCTGGAAATCCTGGCCTCAAATGATCCTCCTTTCTCCGCCTCCCAAAGTGCGGGGATTACAGGCTCGAACCACCACTCCTGGCCTTAGTAGCTATTTTTAATTAACCAGTCCCCCGAAATGCAGTGACTATTTGCTTATGCATGTGACTGCGTATGTGTTTTAATGTGCATGTGTGTTCATTTCATCAAATTTTTATTGTTATATATTCTTTAAAAGACATTTGCTGTGCCAAATGGTAAGCATTTTCTAAATTTTGCAAACCATTGCAACATTACTGTCAGTTTACATAACCACTGACGCTAGTTATTCCCAATATCTGTATCTATATACTTTATTACCAGCATTTTTAACCTTTGCCAGCCTCTTAGGCTAAAACATTTTATTGTTGTCTTAATGTATTACTAGTATTGCTGAATATCTTTTCTTATATTTATTGCTATTTGTATTTCTTTTTGTGTCTGTGAATAGTCTCCATTTCTCTGTTGGGACTTTTTTCTTTATTTATTTATTTTTTTTTTTGATTTGCCAGAACTTCTTTTTATTAAGGATATGTATCTTTTGTCAAATGTGTCATATATTTTTCCAATTTATTATTAACTTTGGTTACAGTCATTTTTGCTATACTCCACAATAAATTTTTAAGTAGTCAAATGTATCAATTTTTTCTTTACAATTTCTGGCTTTTGTGCCATACCTATAAAGACCTTCTTTAAGTATTATTTTTAAAATGTGCTTAAATTTATTCTGATTCTTACTGTTTTTCAGTACCCATAATCATTTTGGGATCAATCTGATAGATGCTAGAGGTTCAAATTAGCTCTTTGTTCTAGAAGCTCATAGTCAAGTGATAAAGACATGCATAAAACATAACTTTCAACAGTACATGATTTTATAGCAGCTTTGTAAGTTAAAAAAATAGAAAAGAAGGAAAATACCCATGTTTAGCTAAAGATATTGGAGAAAGACTTGATCTAGCAGGTGCTGCTTACACTGGAGCTAGAAAGATGAAAAGGAGGAGTTCACCCAGTGCTCAGCTTGGGAACAGGTCATCCACAGACTAGCACAGAGCAGACATGTGCAATACCTACAGTGGTGCACATGGAGTGTTCACTGTGCCAGGCATTGTGCTCAAAGCTTTGTGTGTAATTTACGTTTAATTTTCATAGCAACTCTATGAGTTCTCTCCATTTAACGAATAGGGAATCTGTTGCTTAGAAAGGTCCCTTGCCTAAAGTCACACATACTGTAAATGAAGGAAACTGGCCTGGAAACTATTAAGGCCCCCATTACACAATACTACCTCCCATGAGTTTTTTGAAGAACTGAAAATAGGGAAGAAATTGAAGAAATATAAGCATAGGACTGAAAATGAATCACATGTATGTTTTTTAAAGATTGTTTTAGTGGCATTCCAGAACGTAGAGGCACTATGATGAAAGGAAGCCCAGACTTGTGCTTTTCAAACATTCATGTGCGTAGGAATCCCCTGGGGACCTTGTTAAAATGCATATTCTCATTTAGCAGATCCAAAGCGAGAACTGAGGTTTTGTATTTCCAGCAGGCAGCCAGGTGATGCTGCTGTGGTCCATAGATCACAACTGGAGTAGAAAGGGTCTGGGCGCATGCTGTCACATGTTCCATTCGACAATGGAAATGTTCTCTTTCTACACTGTGCAATTTAGAAGCCACTAGACACATGTGGCTATTGAGTACTCAAAATGTGGCTAATGAATTTAAGGAACTAAAGTTTAAATTTTATTATTTTTCATTAATTTAAACTCAAACAACTGCATGTGGCTAGTAGCTACCATTTGGACAGCACAAGTCTAGACAACCTGTTAGAAAACAAGCCATAAATGGGAAATCACGAGGGTCTGTTGGGATGGCGGAGTGAGCAGAATTGAGGAACCTTAGCTGATGCATAGTAGAATAGATATGCCATGACTTTTCATATCCCAATTAAAAAAAAAAATCAAATGTACATGTGGCAAACTTCCTTTCAGCAGGATCACATTATGATTTTCTTCTTAATACTACTGAGCCCCCAATTAAAATCCTTCTCTAATACAGTAACCCTTAACTTATTGTGCCATGCACAATGAAAATCCTACTGATTTCTAACCTCAAATGTTAAGTTCGGTGACAGTAGTTAATGATACAGACCTATCAAAAAAATACCTGTCCCACCTTTATGAACCTTAATATACTCATTCTTTTTTCTGCTCTAAAATAAGAAAATGTTAATGATAAGCAATAATGAGTAGTTGTTCACCAAAGAATGGGTAAAAAGGAGATAGTTTTTCGCTTACTGTTACTCCTGCTTCTGTTCACAGCTGTGAAATGAGTAGGTGTCTTGATTATTGTTCTTTACTCACAGAAGGCTCTTTTTTATGGATAGAAGAAAACCTGAAGTTTTTATGTTCTACCGGGCATCCTCAAACTACGGCCCGCAGGCCACATGTAGGTGTTTTTGCCCGTTTGTTTTTTTACTTCAAAATAAGATGTGTGCAGTGTGCATAGGAATTTGTTCATAGTTTTTTTTAAACTATAGTCCAGCCCTCCAATGGTCTGAGGGACAGTGAACTGGCCCCCTGTTTAAAAAGTTTGAGGATCCTTGTTCTATACATAGAATAATGCCCAGAAACCCCACCATGAAGCATAAACCAGCATTAAAACATTATTAAATACAGATCATAATAAATATTGGAATTATACCAGTTAAAACTGTGGCAAAGGTCATGCGAGTCAAACTTCAAATAACACCATTATGGACCTTTTAACTTCATGAACATTTACTGCTAGACAATCTCAAAGAATTTCTCCATGTACAGTAGCACCAAAGGTATTTGCTCATGTTTTTATAAATGTAAGGAACACTAGAGAAAACAAAAATCTTATCAGACTATAATAGTAATATGTTCTCAGTTTTTCACCATTTTGGCCAGGTTTTTTTCCAACCAGTAATTCATTTGACAGCAGAGAATTTTTTTGTATGTAACAGCTTTATTAAGATATAATTCACATACTGTGCAGTTCATCCATTTAAAGTATACAATTCAATGGTGCTTGGTATATTCACAGAATTTTGCAACTATTATTACAATTTTGGAACATTTCCATCATTCCCAAAAAAGAAATCTTGTATCCCTTAACAGTCACTTCCTATTTCTTTCTACCACCCCAATATTTTTTTCCACGAAAATCTGAATTTTTTTAAGGGAGTAGATTGTTAACTCATTCCCCAGTGGACAGAAATAATTATGCATTGTTTTTGCTAGCATATATTGCTAACTGAAAAACTACTCAAAGTTTCAATATTCCTTTTCATTTGAAAAATACATATGTAGTTATTTATTTCCTTCGAACAGCTGCTACCAACTGATTCCTAAAATAGAGGCTGTTATATGTCTGCTAAAAAGGCTGTTTAACAACATAAGCATTCCCTAGATCTAGCAAAACATAACCTGTCGAATCCAGGTTCATTGCAGTTATGATTCCCTAGCAGTTATCTGTCCTACTTCTGTGTCTATTTGCATTTTATGAACATTTTTACCTCTCTTTGTACCTTGAAATTGATTGTGGTACTAGCTATATATATGCAACTCAGGGTCAGAAGGAAAAATATGCCAGCCCTTTATGCTTCATGAAAAATCAACCATTTAAATATATATAGCAAAATAAAATGCGTTTGACATTCTTTTTTTCTTTTTGGACATGTCTTTGTAATAAAAGTGCTGTTTTATTAGGTTACAGAACACAGCCAAGCAATGAATTACATACCATTTTTCACTACAGCTTTTAACTCTTGGTTGCACTGCACTCAGAAAATGCATTTTTTCTGAGATAGGAATAGTAGTATTTTAATACTAATGCGATTTCACCACACTGTGGAAAATGTATTACCTATATTTTAGAGGGTAGAAAATTGTAAAACTAAAAATTTGGAATCAATATATTAATATTTTATTTTGTCCTTGAGTACATGAAATTAAGGACATATTTAATGGCAAATGAAAGTTCAGAATAAAAGAATTTACCTCTAGAAGAGGAGGAAAATAGTAATTGGATAAAGTCTACTGTAGTTCTCTGTATTGTCTGTAAATTCAGAGAGGAGAAAATCTAGTAAAAACCTAGATATATTTTTTCCTTATTAAGAACAGCACTTTGTATGGATGCAATTCTGCTTTCACATATATATATATTCCTTCTGCACCTACAGAAATTTTGGCTATCTTGACATGTTTGCACTCTGTCCTGACTTTCAGTATGAACTCAGTCTATTAATTTGTAGAAATATTCGTTTTCTATGTCTAGCATATCATAGAAAAGACTGAGAGGTCCCTTAAAATTCAGTTCCTTCTACAGTCAACTCTGTATAATCACATCAGAGACTTCTGAATTGAACCTAAAGTGGAAAAAAACTATTTAAACTCAGTTTGGGGACATTATACATGTTGTTTTTCATCAGCACCGGGTAAATATACTTAGTTTTGAGTTTATCCTATTATTTATTTATTACTATATGTAAAAAAGAAATCACTAACAAATTCAAGAAGTTAGGCCAGAGTAGGAAGTATGCTCCCCCTCACCCCACAAAAATAATTTATTTTACTTTTAGCTTGATATGAGATCAACTAAAGTATATAATATATGAAAAATACTACACTTAAACAAACTATCTTTACCATTTAAATATAAGGATCGCCCTGACTTGGAAAAATATTCAAAGACAGTAACAATAAGAAATACCTTTAAAGTCAGCTTAACTCCAGTTTATGCCAGACATAAATATCTTGTCTGTGAAATACAGTGATGTTTTCTCTGTTTTAGGCTATCATTTTTGCAGAAGGTAGCAACATCTCCTGACTCACGACAAGTAGAAAGCATAATACAATATTTACCATTTCAGTGCTACATTGCATGAATATTTAATTGATGTTGCATATGCCATTTGCTTTTACATTATTGGTACTGAGGGCAGCATGTTCAGAGAAAAATGTCTACATACAGAGAATTGAAAAGAAAAGTAGCTGGCAAACATAAGGTTTAAAATACTTGATAGGTTACTAGGAATTTTATAGGAGTGAATTCGGCATGAAACTTTTAAGTTCCATTGAATCTATATTCAAACAAAGGTCTTATCCTAGAGTATAACATATCAAAGAAAATTCAAATGTGTACAGACTCTTAGTTTACTGTTCCCACATCATCTTAGAATGTCTATAGACTGCTCACCTTGTTCTTCATCCTTAAAAATAAGATTTCAAACCCAGACACTGTGGTGCATGCCTACAGTCCCAGCTACTTAGGAGCCTGAGGCTGGAGGATCCTTTTGAGGCCAGGAGTTAGAGGGTATAGTACACTATCATTGCACCTGTGAATAGCCAGTGTACTCCAGCCAGGGCAACATAGCAAGATCATACCTATTTAAATAGATAAAATAATTAATTAATTAATAAGTTTCTTCATTAGTACCTTTAGTAATGGAATACCTGTCAGAAAAAGAAAAGGAAGTGACCATTCATCTATCCATCCATCATTCATTCAACACGTATTTATTGAGTGACAAGTATGGGTCAGGCACTATGATAAAGACAGCAGTGAACAAGATAATACATTCCTTGCCCTCTCAGAGATTACACTCTTTTGGAGAATGCAAACACTGAGTGATTAATTACAATCATGATGACTATTTAAAAAGGAAAAATGTAAGAAACTAAGAAAATATATAAAAAGCAGAACTTATTGAGTCTGAGCATTCGAGAAAGGTTTTCCTACTAAGTCCTTAATAATAACTAGAGTTATGTGTTTTGACAAATGCTGACATAGGGACAAATTCAAAGTGTTACCACATAAACCTAAATGTGACCCAAAAAAATCAATTGTCAGGAATATTAAAACCAATAAGTATGTTGCAAGAGATGTGTTTTAGAAAATAAGTTATGATATTTATTAGTTTTCTTTTTTGACTTAGCTAGAACTCTTTGCTGTAGTTAACATCTAAAAGTAGAAAGAAATTTTACTTTGGAAATGTTGGGTAACTAAATCTAAAATTGCTGCAAGAATTTATAGTCTCTTTCTGTTCCTTTCTCTTAATTTTAGATATATATATATATATATATATATATATGTATATATATATACACACACACACATGCTTTAAGAATTTTATTTATAAAGTAGATCCAGAAAATGGTTCTAAGAACTGTTAAAGGAAAAGAGATCTCTGAATTCTTTCCAAACATTCATGAGTATTCTATTGCCCTAATTTGAAGAAATCCAAAATACGTGGGGGGGGGGGGAGGATGTATGGTTCCTGTGTTTCAAAAGCTATTTGGAGCCAAAGGTCATGTAACTCTGTATTTGATAACCAAAGAGGTTAGCATGTCCAGTTTCCATAACTGAGCTGGGCCTAGAAGTACAAAGAATGTTACTTTGACATCCTCCCGTTGTGTATTTTTCCATATAGTGAAGCAAAGAACAATTATATTTTTTAGCTAGATCTACTTTTGTAGATCCTTTCCTGGTGGCCTTCTCCACCAGCAAGCCTGGCGGGACGCTGGCTGGCTCTATCTTGGGATTGTCTTTTCACCCTAATCCTTTAGCCACAGGCTAATCCTTTCTCTTTCCTCCTCCAGTAGGGAGCCCTTTCTCCCCTTACCACTGTCCACAGGCCTCCACCTGCCCCTAAAGGAGAGGAAGCCTTTCACGCATCATCCTACGTTGCCCGGTATGATAGAATACCAAGGATACCTAGACTATTGCTGCATGTAACTTCTAGAACATGGAGCTCCTGATTCTGGGAGAAAGTGATACAAGTAGTTTTGCAGATTTCAGAATTTTGTTTGTTTTTCACATATATGTACATTTAATTATTTCCTATATTATGGTCAATTTAATGCCATTAAACTTAGCAATTATGGAATATCTCTCCTAAACACCGAATTCACAAAAATGAGTAATCTTTACCACAATGATCTCATAATCTTATGTGACAAAATATGTCAAATTCGCATATCACGTATTACAATACATTTTTAGAATAGTGTTCATAAGTATGACGCTCAAAGCAGCTAGATTTGCGTTTGTATCCCACCTCTGACACTTACTAGCTTTGTAACCTTGAGCAAGGCACTTAACTTCCATAAACCTGAATTTCTCCATCAAAATAAACAGGTTTAAAAATAGTACAGCTTTGGGGAGATATTTAATAAAATAATGAATGTGCCTGAAAAAATGTAAGTGTTCAATTAATTTTAGCTGCTATTATTATTTCTTATAACAACCTAATAAAGCAAATATTATTATTCATAATTTTTAGAAAGAAAAATCTTAAACTCAGAGAATCAGTGACTTATGTAGTCATAGGGCCAGTAAATATTTAAGAAGGGGCCATAATCCAGGTCTCCTTATTTTAAGTCTAGAACTTTTCCCCACTGTATTATAGGACATCATTTCTCATAAGATTTAAGAATTTACAAGCGATACATGGACAAGAGAATAAATAACATTAAATGATAAAATGAGAAATATATTCCCTTTTGAATTCTTATTTTGTTGTATCAGATTACATCATGAGGAAGGTCTCAGTAGGTGTTAGCATATCTTTGACACCTGCCTTTCATGCTTCTTTTACAAATAGAGAGTAATTTTGCTGGCAACAATTTCTACTTATATTTTAAGAACATTGTTTACTGTTCACTCGATATATTCTTATTGTTTTCTTCTATTTTTATAAAGAGATACTGATTTTTCCTTTAAGGTAACACAAGATTTCCTTTTGAAGTAAATGTATTAAAAATTTTTAATTATTTCAAAGAAAAATTGGGTTAAATATATAAATGCAAAATATTTGTAAAATAATACTATAGAAGGGTCACAATTATATCATAAGGTAATAATAAGCACATTAGAATATATGTGTAGAAATCACTACTGAGGGGACTGAAATGCTATAGGTCTTTTCCATTGGATCTCTGAATTTCATTCTAGATCCTTAATCTTCTATCAACTACATTTCTAGTTTTAACAAGCTAACTACATGATATAGTTAGTGAGCCTATGTGAGTTATGTAGAATTTGTATATAAAACCTTATCATATTAGTTCGGCCATTTCAAATAATTACAAATTTTATCATTTTCTATTTTTAGAGTAAAGATATTGTTATGTGCTTTTTTTCCCTTCTTCAAAGATATTCTTTATGATCTTAGAAAAGAATCACATATAGAGAAGCAATACGTGTTTAAAGTGGGAAAGTGGGCCATTTATTTTTAGGAAAGGAGACTGAGACCACCACGTGCAGAAGCAGGCCGGCAGCGTGAGCAAGTCCCCCAGGGGTCAGAGACTGCAGCGGCTTCTGTATTTTGCTCTGAAATATATATCCACAAATGCTCCTTAAATATTCATTAGTAATACTTGGTAAGTTAGTCATAACTAAGGAAAGCCGTTCTCCAAGTGATCCCAGATTAATGGGGAGCAGGTGGAGCACAGGCTTCCTAAGAACCTTTTCGTGCCCTGCATGGGGGTGAGGTGAGGTGGCCAGGGGAGAGGTGTGCTCTGTCAGAGCCACCCTGACCTTCTAGGTGCTGCAGGGACCCAGAGTGTTATGGAGTCCTCTGCTTCTCGTGGGTGGGGGGCAGCTCTCGAGAAGGGAGATGCCCCCTACATTTCAGGTGAATGAGAGATGAGCAACAAATCACGTGAGCTGGCTGTGCCTAGATTCCTGAAGGATCATTGCTTCTGTTTAAATTTTCCACTTGACAATCACACACACACACACACACAGTCACAAATCGTATTATCTTTCTAACCCTTTAGAGGAGAATTGGACTATTATGAAGGGGCTCTTTATCTGGATTTTGCCATATTTGAATATGTCAGTACTCCCCTGAGAATCTCAATACTCTAATCGTGGAATCTTTTAGTAATGGTAATTAAAGTATCTTAAAATTTCTAAGAATTGTAATATTCAGGTTCCATATTTTACCATTTTCTTAAAAAGTCCAAACAAGCCAAGAAATAATTTTATACTTAAGTATGTTAATAACATACATAAACATTTGTTACATAAAAGTATTATAGTTTGTAGTTCTTAAAGCTATTGTGGAAGAAAGTAATCCAGGTGAAAACTGAGTCAGTACTACAAGCCTCTGAATAATGAGGTGGATCCATGGGGTTTCAGTGGCAAAGCTGCTAATAACTGTCACTAATGAATCCTCGGTTACATACGTTTCATGACAATAGCAAACTCGGTGTTTTGGCAAGCAGCAAATAGCCTACAAATCATGTAAATGTTTTCCTTCTGTATTTTGAATGTTCTTGAACTAGGCCTTCTCACCACATTCTTTAACGTTGACAACTGTTACCTCAAATATTCTCTGTATTATTGGTAATGACCGGCCCCTTTGGGCAGCCGATCGTGAAGGTTAACATTTTGTTCTTTCCATTAGATCACAGAACGAATGCTTCTTCTTTTCAGAGAACAGATCCTGGAAACAAGAGAAAACTAATGAAACATTAGGAAAACAGTCTGTTTTAGAAATCCTAACTTAATTCCCCCGGTGACAGAAACAGCTTGATTTTCATCAGCCTTTGTCAGCTTTAGCATTGGCTGTCAGTGGGCAGCTGGAATCACCATTTCCTCAGCAGCGTCCATAGGTATCTATGGAATTTACATAGCTAAGAAAGAAAAAATGGGATGAAATTTAAAAGTAAAATTTTTTAATGTTATCATTTATAAAAGAATATGAGTCAAATATCCTGGCAGAAACAAAGCTACAAAGCTAAATCACTGTTCTCATCAAGACATTTGGATAGCCAATGTGATTCTACTATCCCATTAATGACATTATGCCAAAAAAGGATGGAAAGGAAAAATAGCCTAGAGGTAAAGAATATTGGCAGCCATTCTTTACACCCACCCCCACCAAAACTTGTTAGTTCCTAAACCCTATGATTTCAGAATGTTACCTTGTAATGCTCAGAGAAACTTGCTGCATCAAGTGTCAGTTCCTTTGAATATCAAAATATCCTATAGTTTACAAAGAGAGTAATTTCCCTTTTCTGTAATGACAACTGGAATACATGTTAATATGAAAGCCTTCAAAAGAAATATTGATTTTAAAATAACCATATTGGGGTCAGCAAAGTATAGATTTTTGAAATAACGTTAGCCTTAAAAGTTAATAACAAATACTAGTGGATTAGAATGCCAAAATATTGCCTAACACATTCCGTCAACATGTATGTGAACACAGCAGGAAATCCAAAACAAAAGCTAATTTATGGAAAACCATGTTTTCCTAATGACAGTTTAGACCAGTAGGGGTCCAAGTTACAAACTGCAATCTTTACATGCAACACTTTCATTTCACATTGAAAACTTGGTTGTACTCTGGAAGCAGTATCAAACCAAATCATTGCCGTCTATTTAAGAATATTTTCTTATTTTTTCTGTAAAATTAATTATTCCCCATGTACATCACATATATTTATGTATATATGAAGTTAAAACATAAAATGAAACAATTTTGCATTCAAAACCCAAGATACCCAAGGATTCATGTGAATGATAGGTTGACCCTGTGCAATGTAGTTTTTAAAGTTAAAAACAATAGAACAACACTGGTATTCTAATACATTGATATCGTATTGATGCCAGACATTTTTTCCTATGCTCAGTGAGTTAGCCTAAATATTTATATTTTGAAATACATTGACATATCATAAAATATAATATCTGGAAGAGACTTTAGAAATCATCTAGTACAAACCCTTCAGGCTTTTATATAAATGAGAGAGATCTAAGCCTCAGAGAGGCCTGACAACTTGCCCAAGTTCCACAACTAGTCCGAGCCAGAATTCAGGCTGGGACTCAGGTCTCTTTTAATATAAACAAAAGGCTCTACAAGACACCCCAGACAATCTATGTTGAAAACATTGCACATACCTACAAAAGGCCCAATGGTGATTTTATTTTCCTGCAACTTCTGATATTGTGTTCTTAATGAATCTTTCTCAGGTAGATTACTTTGGGGAAAGTGTTCCATGGTGCATGGGAGGTGAATTACAACTCAACCTTAGCTTGCATAGGTGAACTTTTTCAAGGTTTTAGAGGCCAAACAAAAAATTGCAGATGTTCTGAGGATGATGTTTTTAAAGTCAGTCTTTCTTACTGACTCTGGTTCCTGTGTTATCTCATGCTCTTTGTCTTTGTGAGAATGTTCACTTGATCTTGTAACATTAAACAGCTTTTAGCCAATACTGGCAGGCCTGCTAAGCACTCTCTTCTAGGTTGCCAGAACCTCAGAGTGCACTCCTCAGGGCTCTGGTGGCACACGCGACCTTCAGGTTACTGATGGCTGGGTGCTCGCTTCTGTGTTCTCTCCACAACATCCCCTATAATTTGCTCCAAGGTTCTGGCAACTGCTGGACTGTGTCACCAGCTGTCACCACCCCTCCTTCCCATCCATTTTTGGCAGGATCTGAGAACTCAGGCATGCCAGTAGAAATAATAGTAGCTGTGGTAACAACATCATGGCATGGTCCCCAGAGACGAGATCAAAATTTGGCACCTTTTTTCTCAACATGGAGCTAACAATGGCTCTGAAGTTGCTACTTGGTGGTATATAATTTTCTTTAATTGCACATTTTTGGTTTCAAGTGTTCCACATGATGGCTTTTAAGTGTCAAACCAACCTGTATAGGTTAAAAACAATGTCATGCCCCCCATTTTTATGGGAAGGAATCAAATGATTACACTACAAATTCTGTTCATCTCCAGTCTTGAAAAATAAAAAGAATGCATGCTGTAATTTCTCTCACTGAATGATCTTTGAGTGTGGAAAAAAAATTCCTTCAGAAAATTTCACTGACTGATCTTTACTAACATATTGTTTCAAAATTATCGTAATGAATGAGGTTTTTTCCCTTTATCATTTACTGCTAAAACCTCTAGAAAAAGAAACTAAGAAATCATAGAATGAATGTCTTTAAATTACATAAAAAATGTTTTAATTTTCAACATCTTCAAATTGGTTACAGTCCACACATACCATAAGACAACCTAAAAACATACAGTCTAGAGTAAGTATTTAGCTGTTAGTATCATAGATTTCAATCATGACCAATGGTTTAACATCCATGTAGTCACTCCTAGAGTTGATATTAGTATAATTTTTATCATTGACTTGGGTGTTAGTATAAAAAGTATACTTATTACTTTTTTTTTTTTTTTTTGAGACAAAGTCTCACTCTGTTGCCCAGGTTAGAGTTCCGTGGCGTCAGCTTAGCTCACTGCAAACTCAAACTCCTGGACTCGGGCGATCTTCCTGCCTCAGCCTCCCGAGTAGCTGGGACTATAGGCATGCACCACCATGCCCGGCTAATTTTTTCTATTTTTTAGTAGAGACAGGATCTCACTCTTGCTCAGGCTGGTCTTGAACTCCTGAGCTCAAACAGTCTGCCCACCTTTGCCTCCCAGAGTGCTAGGATTACAAGCGTGACCCACCGTACCCAGCCTACTTATGACTTTTATAGATGACAAATGTGTCAGATATTACTACTTATTTAAAAAGGGATATCAACTGACTGGAAATCATCTTGGAAATGTTTTTCTGCCCTGAGAAAAAAAAGGAGGAATGACACTAGGTGCCCTCCAAGGCTCTTTCTGCCTGTTAACAGGCTAAAGTTTTCTGTTTGTCACCCCTAGTTCCCAGGAACCAATTCAGCTACTGAGATCCAAGAAGCTTCCAAGATGAACTCTAAGCAAAATATTTAAAAAGCTCAAGTGTATATTAGACTTTTCCTTCAAATATTCTCTCCATTTGTCCCTTAGCTAAAATTCTATACATTATTCCCTTTCCGCCCAAGCTCATCCTTCTTTCTCCCATTGAAGTTCCTATTTTTACCCCCAGCTACAAAGATCCATTTCTACTTCTCTTACCACCCACCACTCATCACATCTCAGGAAGTAAAAAAAAGCATTCAAATATAAGGTGGGATGTTTTATATAAAATGATACGAAGTGCTGTGGCAGTACAGAATAGTTATTAATTCCAGGAAGACTTCATAAAGAAATGTCATTTGAACCAGACTTTAAGGTGTTGGTGAGATTTCATCAGGCAGAGGTTGGGGAGAGGCATCCAAGAAACCAGGAACCGAACGAACAAAGCCATGGAGGCAGGAACATCAAGGGCATGATTTAAGTGGTAGAGAGGCACAGATGGCCAGCTCCATGGGGTCTGTGAGAGGAGGTAGCGGAAGATCCGTTTGCCATGACCACCTGTAAGGAACCATTATCAGATCATCAGAGATGCCCTTTGGGAAGGCAACTCTGGCAGCCTTGTGTGGAGTGGATTGAAAGGGGGACAAGGATACTAATTAAAAGTAATGAGGCTTTCTTCCTAGCGTGAATTCAGCAGATAATGTCTAAAACTGAAAGAGTGGGAGATAGCATTTCAAGAATGTTATTCAGACATAAAGAGGAAAACCCTAAAAGAACCAGCCCAAAGAATCAAGAATGGTCTCATCTAAAGAATGGGAAGATTAGATGAGCTGGTTGAGCACTGTAGTTTTACATAACAAACTTTGTAAAACTGTGGCATTTACAATTTGGAAAGAATAAAAACAAAATTTTAAAAAAATTAAATGAGGGCCTAGAGTGGGGTCACGATGCTGAAAACAAGGCAAATGCAACTAGGAGAGATATTGCCGGACATACCAACTGACCAGATGGGAAGATGAGGGAAGAAGAAAAATTAAAGATTCAGGGTTTACAATTTAGGTGACCAGTAATGGTAGCTAGCATCTATTGAGTGTTGCTACAAATCTAAGGGCTTTATGTACATCATCTTTATTTAATTTTATACCAAGTCTATAAAATAAGTACTCTTATGATTTCTATTTAATAGGTAAGAAAACTGAGAATTTCAGAGGTTATGTAATTACTCTGTGACCCTGGATAACTATTAACCTCTAAATGAGTAGAACTGTGATTCAGCCCAGGGCTGTCTGACTTCACTGCCCAGGCAAAAGTGATATTATAAATACAGAAAGAAAACCCAGAAAGCAAAACAATTATAAGGATAAAAATGACTTATTTTGTCTTTAGTAAAGTTTGAAGTACTGCAGGATTTCTAGGTATGTTTAATGGAAAAATGCAAAATTTGAGGTGTAGGTCAGTCAGGAAAGGAGTCAGTGTTTAGAGATATATTTGAAAGTCATCCATCCACATGTAACTGAAAGTTGATGTCACAAAAACAATTTGAGAAGAAAGGAGGTCAAGGAAGGACTTTGGTGAATGCCTACATTTTGGGAGATGCATGGAGGGAGGAGTGGTATGTGTCAGGAGGGGATAGATTGTGAAATGGTAAAAGCAACTCTAAAATCTCAATAGCTATACTAGTTATTAATTGTAGCCTGACAAATTATCCCCACAATTTAGTATCTCAAATTTATGTGGGTCATAAATCTGGGCCCAACTTAGCTGGGTGCCTCTGCCTCAAGGTCTTGAAGTTTGCAGGCAGACTGTAGGCTAGGGCTGCTGTCTCATCCAAGGGCTCAACTGGTGCTGGAGGATCTGGTTCCAAGCTCACTCCTGTGGTTTCCAGGAGGCCTCAGTTTCTCATAAAGAGGATCTCTCCCCAGTGCTGCCTCATGATACGACAGCTAGTTCTCCCCTTGGAAAGCAGTGCAAGAGGCAATAGAGCAACCACAATGGAAGCTGAAGTGCTTTATAACCTAAGCTCATAAGAGACTTTCCATTATTTCTACCTTATGCTTTCCGTTTCAAGCAAGTCACTAAGTCAAGCCTAGTGGAAATTATACAAGGGCGTGGACACCAGGAGGCAGAGATTATTTGGGACCATCTTAGAGTCTATCTATTTCAATTTGAAATGATGGTTTGACATGATGGCTTATTTCTTGCTTAAGCTACATGTGCAATGTGGCTCTTGTCAAGGGAGTTCTGCTCACTCAAGGACCTAGATTAACAGAAATGCTACTCAGCACATTTTCGTCATCACTGCATGGGAAGTTAAAAAATTACATATTGTTTCTTAAATCTTTCTCTCTGAAGTGAGATGCACTACCTCTGCCCACATTTCATCATCCGTAGCAAAGTTAGTAAGGCTTCAAAGGGGCAGGGGAGAGTAACTCTAATATATGTATAGGAAAACTGGATTACTTGTGAATGGCCTTTATGACAGCCACATCAGGATTCAGGGAGAACAACTGAGAAACAGCATTCAGAGAGCTAGGAAGAGAACCAGGAGAATTATCAAAGGAGGGTAAAGTATTGAAGATGGGTGGCTAATAATGTCAAACACTGTTGAAATGTAAACGATATGAATGTTGTTAAGAGGCTACTAGATGTAGCTATTCAAAAGATACCCATATTATAAGTTAAAGTGAGGAAAAACATGGAGTATGTGCTGAGAAAGTATGAACAACATTGTGGTTTCTTCTTTTGAAATACATGGTAGTAAAGGGAAAGGGAGAAACTAGATAAAAATTCGAAGGAAATCAGGATTAAGAAATCCTTTAAAGTCCTGATTCTGTAATCAAGCATGGTGTTTATACTCTCCTTAAAGTTCTGTGTGATCTGCACTTTGATAACATTGCTTTTTAACATCTTCATCCACATCATTGATAAACATGCTTAAGTAGAAAGGCCAAACACAGAAACCTCAGTGTGTGATCAGTGACAACCAGATGCTGATCTGGGTTAAGCTGCATACTCTGTATGAGAGCCACATTTCTTCATCTTAGCAACGAGGATTTCCTGCAACGTGTCAAGTCATAATAGTTTTTGTTTTTAATTAGAGCAAAAAAACCCACATGTAACATAAAATTTACAATCTTAACCACTTTTAAGTGTATAGTTGAGTAGCATTACATATATTCACATTGTTGTGCAACAAACCTACAGAACTTTTTTTAGTGCAAAGCTAAAACTCTACCCATTAAGTTACACCATATTTCTCCCTCCCCCCAGCTTCTTGTCCCCACCATTTTACTTTGTTTCTATGAATTTTACAACTTTAGATAGTTCATATAAATGGAATCATACAGTATTTATCTTTTTGCAAATACTGTATTTCACTTAACATAATGTCCTCAAGGTTAATCCATGCTATAGCATGTGATGGAATTTCCTACCCTTTTCAGGTGTAATGGTAATCCATTGTATGTATATACAATATTTTGTTGTCTATCCATCCACTGATGGACATTCGGGTTGCTTCCACAGCTTGACTTGTGAATAGTGCTGGTATGAACGTGGGTGTGCAAATACCTCTTCACGACCTTAATTTCAATACTTTTGGGTATATAGCCAAAGTGGAATTGCTAGGTCATATGTTAGTTCTCTATTTAATATTTTGAGGAATCACCATACTGTTTTCTAGTGGCTGCAACATTTTATAATAATCCCAGGACAATGCACAAGGATTTCGATTTCTCTAATCCTTGCCAAGACAAATCATAATGTTTGTAAGCTATAAATCAATTTGGAAGGGCCATGGCTGACATTCATTAACACTATATATGAATTGTGTTTAACAATATTACTTTCCTCCTGAAAATTTGCACTTCCTGAGGTTTGTAATGAAGGAAGCCTTTCATCGCCCTTCCCTTTCCCTCCTACCTGCTGGAGTCATTTACCATTCTTTTATACTGTGTCTTCACTCTGGGCATGCATTTATCCTAGTTATCTCCTGGGGCTGACATACAATGCCATAATCACCTCAGCTGCAGCCTTATGGGACGGAAAACGTGGTAGCCTTATAGAGAAAAGCACTTAGAGGGAGGGTAGAAACATACATTCTTTAGCTATGCTATGGGTGAGATAGATTACTCTTAAATAATTTTTTAAGTATTACATACATTTAGAAAAGTATATGGATAAGTGAGCATGCCAGTTAGATAAGTGAGCACCTCCCAGGTAGAATATTATCAGCACTCCAGAAGCCTCTTATGGACTCTGCCAGCCATTACCTGCCCCTTCCTCCCTAGAGGTGATTGTGGTGACTTTGATTCCTCCTAATTGATTTTACCTTCCTTTGAACTTTATATACATGGAATTACACAGTGTTCACTTTTTTTGTGTGAGTATGTTCTTTTGCTCAGTGTTATATTTGTTCATCTGTATTGTTATACCTGGCAGCGGTTCATCCATTTACATTGCTATATAGAATTCTACTGTTATGTCTGTACCATAATTTGTTTATTCTGCAGGCAGACATCTGGGTTGTTTATAGTTGGTGACTATTACAAATAATGCTTCTGTGAACATTCTTGTTCATGCCTTTTGGTACTAAGTGTACATGTATATCTGTTGGATGTAAAGACAGACTTTTGTAGATGAACTGGGGACTTAACCACCATTTCTAAGATTCTTAATATGAGAAAATACATTTCAATTTCAAACAACCAGCGTACAAATGATCTTGCAAAATACAACCATTTGTAGTTGGTGAAAATTTTGTATTTAGAAACCAATTTTAACATATGGACAACGTCTAATTATATTTGCCACTGTAAAAAAAAATAGATAAATTTAATGATTTATGTTAAAATGTTTAAAATTTCCTTAACGTGTCTGCACAGTTTTCATTCAGAACAATTTATATAAGCAAGAAAACAGCACAGTGCAAAAAAGGAAATAATGAAGTATGGTCAGGAGATCTGGTATCATGAATCCTCCTCATACACTTAACTTTTTAAAAGACATTGGCTTAGTCACTGACCCTCTCTCTGCCCATGGGTCATCTCTGTACAACAGGGACAATGATCCTGTCACACACTACATTATTAGAAGATAACAGATATCAAGGAATTTTAAAATGTGAAAATCACACTGAACAGATCTATATTATCACTATAATTTACAGATTCCATTCTGCCTTGGATAACATTTTAGATATGGATGCAGCTAACCACTCCCCCATTAGAATCACCTAGAAATACATAGAAATGGCAATATATTAATAAAACTATGAAACATGATATAAGAAGTAACATTTTTATAGATTAAATCTATAATTTTAAATCCACAAGGATGATATTTACTTTTATAACTTTTAAATTGTTGTTTATAAGAATCTTAGAGTTAACCAAAATAGCCTGTTCTTAATTTCATGATCGTCATCATATTAGTGTGAAAATTTATTTGTAGACAGTGTAGTGGAAAAGTACCTGTCTAGCAGAACAGAGGCCAGGACACACAAGTGTTACGGATTGCTGTCCCTGCCCACCCTCCACCCCCAGCACCGTCTCTGCCGTCGGTTTCCTGGTTGCAGTAGAGAGAGAAGCACGATCTGGAGCCTGCGGTCCTCACAGAGGCTGTTACAATTCACTTCCTTCTGTGTGGATTTTCACACTCCGCCACCCTCCAGTAGAGAGAAGCGCAGTGGGTATGCCTTTGGTTCGAGGCCGAGGCCGCTGCATACTGGCTTGGCACCTTAAACTCTCTAAAAGCCTCTATTTTCTATCTGCCTCCTTAGCGTGGTAGGCAGCATGTCAGTCTCATAAAAACCTCCATTTTCTCAGATTTACAATGAAAAAAAAAAACAAACAACTATCCAGTGAAATCTCTGTGAATATTAAATGAGATACTGCCAGTGAAGCACAGGTACAGTACCTGACACATAGTGTTTGTTCAGTGAATGTTTTTTTAAAAAATGTATCACCTCATGATGTTCTCACACCAGCAGCAGGAAGGCTATGTCTGGGGCTAAGAATGCCTGGCATCGCTCCTCCCCTGCACCTCCTCACCTACCCTCTACCCCCAGAGGGACGAGGGGCTCAGAGGATCACTGAGCTCCCTGCTGCTTCTTGCCACCATCCTACGCTGAGACATGCATACACGGAGGATCCATGGTACCATCCATGAACAGTGGCAGCGAATGCCTTTCATGTTGGGTTCAATTCTGCTTTCCACCTCACGCATTGAAGAATTGGGCTGATCCTTGTTTATTTTCAGATGTATTTTATTTAGCTAATTTTCCCTTTATTTGTCTGCCAAGATATCCCATGTAGTTTTATTACACCACTGCTCTGTAGCATTCTTGACTTTTATGAGTTTGCCATCTGCCCCTCTCCCTCTCTCTCTTTCTCTCCTCTCTCCCTCGCTTCCAACTTTGAAGAATCAATCCTACCAACATCCTGCATTTGTATAAAAATCTTACTTTATCCATAATGAGTGTCATGAGTGCCACTACAACCAAACACCAACAATTTCAAAGTAGTTAAACTCCCAAGACCAAACAACTTGTTGGTTTCTGTTTTCAGGGCAGTATTAAACAAAATATAATATTACTGGATATGATTCTCATTATACAGCATCTTGAGTAGAACCAGAATCCCATTCTATTGAGATTTTCTATAATAAAAAAGAATAGATAATATAGCTGTTGTTGCCCATCTGGCAGAAAATAAAAATAGCTTTCCCACCACAAACATCACATTACCTTTTAACATTCAACATCTGTGCACAAACCCACGGATTATCTTTACTTTTCAAAGTCTATTAAAACTAATATGAGCAAATCTATCATTCAAGAAGACTTTTTATGTTAAAAAATCACAATGATGACATATTATTTTGTGTGGAAACTTTGACTCTATTGGAATATTTATTGCTGCTATTACAATGTGTGTCTGTCAAAGCTTTTACTATATGCAGAACCAGCTCCCATTATGTTGTTCAGAAATTGCTGGAGTATCTGAAACCCTGAAAAATATATAAAGTGATAAATATTTAGAAAGCTCCTGACATTTTGCCACTCAAACATTACATAATTTAATGCAAAATGACATATGAAGTTATACCTCTTTACAAGATGACAACTTGTAAATTCAAGAATTCTATAACCTATATCTTAATCTGTAAAATCAGAGTTTACAAAGAATGGCTGGCAGACTATAATTTAAGCAAGGAGTGTGAATATATACATTTGTTATAAATATACAGGGTAGATATAGCTATCATCTGTGTTTGGTGTCTTTTTAATATAGCATGCTTTTATATCGAGTTGTAGTAACAAAAGAATGTGGTACTGATAACAAAATATTCTAAAACTACTGAATTTTTAAACTCAAATTATGTATAGTAATAGTGGACTTTCAGTCAACTACTTTTCATACATTCTTACCCTTAAAGCAGTCACTAATTATTAATATGCCTACCATTCTTAGCCATTTATGTATTTGTTTTGCATTTATTAACTTTTTCTTTAAATTACTATATTTTTATCCACAACAGTGTTTTCTTAGATTTTAAAAGCTCAGAAAATAGAAGTATTCCTAACTTTAATTTATACATTTATACGTTTTTATACGTTTATACGACAGATACTTATTGAGACCTACTGAATGTCAGGCATTGTATCTCCATACATATTTATGTCTCATAAATGAGATACAGAAAGTGAACTAAAACAGTCGTGGGGAAAACACTCAAGCCAATCAGGGTAGGCTTCCTCAAGAAGTTGACACCCCGCACCTGAGTGCTGCATAGGTATTTTACCGTGGGTGGGAAACATTGCAGAGAGAGGGGTCTGTGTATTGAGAGGCACCGTGGTCTAGTCAGGTGACTCCAAGCAGTGCAGTATATCTGAAGTCGAGAATAAATAAAATGCCATCATAGTAAGAACTGTCTTGCTTTGTGCTAGCTGTCTTTCATGTACTCTGTCTAGAATCGTCACACCCATTAAATAAGGTAGTTTTAACAAGCATCCTTTTTAAAATAAACCTATTGTCTAACAATATTACATAATTTGTCCAAGGCTAAATCTTAGACTAAGGGTTGAACCAAAATCTAACTACATCCAAAGTCCCTGCTCTTTTTATTGAGTCAGTTTAATTTTGTCACTACTTATATTGGATATTTAATAAGGACTGTTTGACAGTGGTAGTAATCATATTGGCTTTTTATTCTTTATCCATCTCTCTGTTGAATTCCAATATGTATAGTGAATAAAATAGTGTCAAAAATATCAGAAAAGTTCTTTTTATGATCCCATATGACCATCACTGGGTTTCCCTACAGATATATAGTCTTCTTTAGAGATTAGTTCCTAAATTATATTCTCTGAAGCACAAATGAATGTTTAGTAAGTGTTCATTATTAGTATGACACAGATATGTTTCTCTAAATATTTCAGATAAATTAAGAAAAATAATAAACAGTATATTAAAATTTCAATCATATTTATAATTTAAAATGTATAAGTTTATAGTTAGTCTTCTAGTTATATTTTCTAAATATTTTAAATAAAATTAGTAAACAAAATTTTAATAAGATTATAAAATTATTATTATACCTACATCAAAAACCCATTACCTGACATGTGCTGTTTAATATATGCCATTACTGAATTATATGTCATAAATCCAAAAAATTACTCATCCTAAATTTAGAATATTCAAACCTTATTAGATTTTGTACATCTGAATCCATTCTAGTCATTTTATATACCAGCAAATTCATCTGTGGGAGCAGTTTTTACTTTCTACCTTAACCCAGATGTATAGCGTCATATCTCTTGAGTACCTACAGGAGTTGTAGCAAAGTAGTATAAATTTGCAGATGACTTGTGGACAAGTAAGTTTGGCAAATGCTACTACAGAGTATTCTACCACTTGATTAAATGATGGTGAAAAGTTGAACTTCGATGAATTAGAGCAAACAATGATTCATTCCTAAGAGTTTCCTGGTACCAATTAACTGAGTAATATCAAATAATTATTAAAGTGCTCCCATATTGCACTGCATTGCTTTGTAAATTACATTTGTTTGAGGAACTCTTTGTTTCATCATTTTTATTGTACAATTATTCTTGGTATTTCAGAAAATGGAAATTTTAACTTTACATGTGACTCTTATTATAAACAGGCTTAACTGTTGCAGCTAAAAAGCAGCAGGACTTTAAACAACTTGTACTCTTTACCCACAGCAATGCATCTCTTTGGCCTCAACTGGCAGCTACAACAGACTGAAAATGACACATTTGAGAATGGGAAAGTGAGTTCTGATACCATGCCAACAAACACTGTGTCATTACCTTCTGGCGACAATGGTAAGAGAAAGAATTACGTGTCCTGTTTTTCTTTTAACATCTCTTTCCTGCAAATTTATTTTCACTCATAATTACATCCAGTCTATATGGGAGAGGGAAAAGATTCTGAAATTACAGATATCATCTTTTCATGAGCGTTTTTCATTAATTTACTTGAAAGGTTGAAAATGTACATTTTTATTAAAGGAATAATACGATTTTCTGCCTTCTGATTTGGTGACTAGGCTTTTGCTCTTCTCCCTTTTGCAACTGTGTATTGAGTTTTATTTTTAGTCTGCAAATAGATTATAATTCAGTGTGTCATCTCTCATATTACCTTGGGTACATTAAGTTTTCTTCATTCAACTTGCCTGTGGAATTGGAATACTGTATTAATTTTATTACAAAAGCTTTTAAATACAAAACACATTAAAAGGATTATAATTTATTAACCTTTTCTCTGGTTGCCCTTTCTCTAAACCTTTAAGAGTTTGTACTTTGAGCTGACAAAGACTTTCAAATCAATTGGTTCCAAATTAAAAATGAATTTAAGTGGTTAGAGAATGCTGTATTTCATTTTTCCTATATAAACACCTAGAAACATGTATACATACATGTGTCTCTATACATGACTAAAAGAAACTATCATATATTTAATAAACATATATGCTACTATTTTACATGTACCCATTTACTATGATTAATACTTCATAAATTTTTTATTCTTTGCCTTTCCATCTTCTGTTTTAACAATGATAATACTTTGTGACACTTCTCTTTCTCCTTAGGGAGGTTGAAGAACTTTGTAAGACATTAGAATTTTAGGATAATAAATAATACTTCCTCTTCCCCACCCTTATGGAACCTGTTTATACAGAGTTCTATGCGTTCCAAAATAACTATAAGCTAGTGACTGACATGTCACCACACCGGAAATAGACAGTGGCAGTCACTGTACAGGGGATTAAGGAGACTGAAGAAAAGCTGTCTTAATTGAAACAGGTGAAAAATTTCAATTAAGCAAATTTCATTTATCTTAAGCAATTGTTTAATTTTTTATACATTAATAATATACACGTGAAGAGAGCAAATAACTGCACAGAAATTAAGAATATTTATTTTTGACTTATACTGATTGACATTTAGATCATCTCTAAAGTGGATGGTTCCTGTGAAAATCATTAAATGGTACTTATTAACCACACACATGTACGGAACTCTTTTACAGACTAAAAAAATTGTAATTATACTAAAGAGATAAATGCTTACTATGGACATTTTATTTAGTTTGCAACATCCTAACCTTTTATTATGATTAAAATGAACATAGAGCGTGGCTGATGAGTTTCACAGTGCTGGGAAAGCTTGGTACTGGGAAAGCTTTGGGTTCAGAGATACTCCCACAGCTTCAGTGCTGGTTTCTGGTCTTTTGCCAGGGAAGACACCTCTGTTCGCATCAGCATTCCTCAGCTCACAGAAGCCTATATTGACATCCTAGCTCCTTCACATTTTTACTTTTTAATCTTGGTCTTAATCTAAGGTGCTTACTCGTTGAGATTTGCAAAAAAATTTTAGGACATCTCACCAGCCCCAGAGTTTTTGGAAAAACCTATGAATGTGTCTTCAGAAATATCCCATGGAGCTGGAGTCTTCTAAAACAGTGATCTTTAATGACTGCAATAAAAAAATGCATTTTATTATTTACTACATCAAAACCACTATACAGAGCCTTTAAGATTAGCTTATGGCAGAGGGTGGAGTCAAGATGGTGGACCAGAGACACCAGTTGCCAGATCACCTCAGAAAGAAGGAGAAGTTTTAGATGAAAAAGAGAAAACAAACACAGATTGGGTATGATTCTGAGGTTAATGTGACAGAACCTACCAGAGACTCCATGGGAAGAAGTTGCAGAGCAGAGCAGGAAGGAGCAAGGTATCAGCAGAGATCACCGCCAAGTGGCCTGGAGTCCAGTGAGAAGGGTAGGTGGAGTGGATGGTTTCCCCCACCTCACACCTCTGACGGACGGTGGATTCCTGAGCTGCTGGCGAGACCTTCTCCCACATGAGGCCAGAGGCTGCTGGGAGCTTCTTGTAGACAGGCCCCCACCCCTTCTGGGGCACTTCCCACCCCACAGACCCGAGCAAAGATGGCAGGCGCCATATTGCTTCTCTACCCACTGTGCACATTTGTCCTGCCCAGGGGGCTTCAGATCCTAAGGTTTCATCTCACTCATTCCCACACGGACATTTTCTAGCTCCGACTCAGACTACAAGAGCCACAGGGGTCCAGTGGGTCCGGGGTAACCAGCGTTACTCCAGTGCCTAGACATTCTGGGTGGACAGCCTCCTGGAGGGAGGGACGGACACAACCAGAGTGCTAGCTTCCCTAGGCTCTTTGTTTCCCCTTCCCCTCCCCGACCTGCAGCTGCTGAGAGAGACAACTGAGCCACCACACCCAGGCTTCAACACAGAGTGGGGCTCAGACCTTTCCTCTTGGGGTCCTGCGGCAGACTGAAGGGTGCTCAGACTGTGAGCTCCCTGCCTGTCAGCTCTCCCTGGCGCTGCTTGCTGTGTGACTTCATCAGAGCAGGGCATGCCCCAAGGAGGAAGGACATCAAACATGCTAGGGCACCCCATGGGCAACCCAGCACTTTTATAGATGTGTAAGCAAGGTACCTTCTTCTTAGCTGTGAATCCTCCCACGTAAGGAACGGTTAACAGATGCCACAGAATCAATTAAGGGCACTGGAGAACTGACCCTCCAGCCAGCCAGCTGGACTAGGGCATTTGTAGGAATTTCCCTTAACGAAAAGAAGTCTATCTCAGGGCCCAGACCTGCTCCAAGGGGTGACCTAAACAACAGTCACTTGCCTTCTTTATTATTTCTTGAATAGCCCACGAACCCTAAATTGTAAGGAATTCTTATTTATCTATCCAAGTAAAAGTTCTTAATATCTCCTATACAGTGCTTGCAGATCTGGGCACAGAAGAACAGGAGGGGACTCTATCTGTGACAAGGGACGTACCCAAAAAACCCACTGCTTTTAGGCCTCTGTGTCGAATCCACATTGTCCACGCACCATCACCCACTCCAGTTTTCTAAACTATCCAGAGAAGCAGATCACATCATCTCTTTAGAAATTCTAGATTACAACCCTTGAGAAAGCCTTAGAATTCCGAACAAAGCTCACTAGGAGAATTAACCGTGCTAAACATAATGAGAAAATTACTTCACAGCTTCTAAGTGCAATACTCTTATTTATGCAGTCCTATTTTTCTTCTTATTTTGTAAATATAATTCTAAGGAACAATTATTGTGCTGAGGGTTCAGGAAACTCCCTTATTGCCTTTAAGTTAATACTGAACCAAAGCTTCTCAATGATATTTAGTATCTAAAAGAAGAATTTCTCTTATGTGCCGTGACCATTTACTGATTATTCCTGAGACCTCCTTTGACTGCAGATGTTAGAGATGAGATATCAGACATGTAGGGGCTTAGGCAAAACTGATGGAGATGGGCAAAATGAATTAAGAGGTAAGAATGAAGTTTGTAGCTCAAACACCGGTCTCTTCCCAGAAACCAAAATTATTACTCTGGACCAAGAAATTCAGTTAGCCTACTTACTGTACTGGGAAGAATCACACAGGTCTATACTCAGATCCTAGCTCCTTTGTTTGCTCCCTGTGTAACCTTGAACAAGTTACTTGACCTCTCTGAGCCTCAATTTCCTCACATGCAAAGAAGGAATAATAACTCCTCTCTCTCAGCTCACCAACTGCAGCAGTCTGGCAGCCCTACTATACTGTCCTTGCAAATTTCTCCCCATACTTCTCAACAAGTATTTCAAATCATCCTACTATACCCAAAACCCTCTCTTGGCAGATGACCTGGCATTCTGATTTAAAAATATTAAATAAATAGAAGTCTTCAGAGGGAGCTCTCTAAATTTCCTCTATGCAAACCTTCATTCCTGTGTGCATGTGGACCTATCTTTCCACCCTTTTCTCCCCATATTCAAGGTTAATATTTCCATGACTACTCTCGATCCCATTCTGTATCTTTGGAATATATCCATTCTACAGACACTTCTCAGACAATGTTTGAACATTTCAACGTCTCTCACATCTTGGAAAAAAAAATCCCTTGACTTTGCCATGGCTGTCCATCAGCACCAGCCACTGAAACTGGTGTCTCCAGAGTTAGCCACTGCTCTGTCAGTAGCTGCAGTGAGTACTCTTCACTGGGTTGTTTTTGTTTATTTGTTTGAGACAGAGTCTCACTCTGCCCCTGGGGCTGGAGTGCAGTGGCATCATCATGGCTCACTGCAACCTCAAACTCCTGGGCTCAAGCGATCCTCCTGCCTCAGCCTCCTGAGTAGCGGGCAATACAGGCACACCCCACCACGCCCAGCTAACTTTTCTATTTTTTGTAGAGATGGGGGTCTCACTCTTGCTCAGGCTGGTCTTGAACTCCTGACCTCCAGCAATCCTCCCACCTCGGTCTCCCAGAGTGCCAGGATTACAGGCGTGAGCCACAGCGCCCATCCGTACTCTTTACTCCTGGCTGTGTTTGAGTTCTTGGTAGCATTTAATAGCTCCTAGTTGAAATATTCTTTTCCCTTAGCTTCTGTGATACCACATTCACCTTGACTTTCTTCCTGACTCTTTTGGCAGTGATGTCTCAGTTTGATTTGTTGACTCATCTCCCTGTACCTGATCCCCAAACATTGCTGTCGCTTAGGACTCTGTTCGTTCACTGAATAATCACTCTGGTTCCCTCACCCACTCTCCTGGCTCCTGTTACGTTCTAATCTGCCATTAACCCCCAAATCATTAAGTCTAGGCTAGCTCTCTCTACTCAGCTCCCAACATCAACTATAAAAAATCTACCCAAATTTCTTCGGAACATCTCCACTTGGATGTCTCTCAAGTGTCACAAATTCAGGTGTTTAAAACTGAACCCATCAACTACTGTGTTATAATATCTATTAGTGCATAAAAGCCATACCAAGATTCAGTAGCTTTTAAAAAAAAAAAGCAATTTGTTTTCTCTCTTGGTTCTGTGAATTGACTGGAAAGTTCTTGCTTTCTTACTTGGGACTCTCATGCACTTGCGCTTAGATGTCAGTTGGGGTTATCTGTAGGCTCCACTGAGCTGGAAGTCCAAGGTAGCTCACTCACATGGCTGACAGCTGATGCCATCTGTTGATGTGAGCTCAACTGTCACTGTCACCTTAACGTGGCCTTCCATGTGGCCTGCGATTCTCAGAATGTAGCGGCTGGTTCTGAAAAGGAATATCCCAAGAGGGAGCATTCCCAAGGACCCAGACAGAAACTACAGACTTCTTATGACCTAGCATTGGCCATTCTGGGATATCATGTTGTGTGGGTCAGGAAGTCAGTATGGTTATCCCAGATTCGCGGGAAGGGGAATTAAACTCCCCCTCTCTACTGGAGAAATGGCAGAGACGATTGCAGTGGGGTTTTGTGGGATGGAAGATATTGTCGTGGCTATCTTTGGGAAACACAATTGCCAGATCATCTTTCTTTTCAAATTTGCTTTTCTTTCAGAGATTTCTAAACAGTCATCTACCTGCCCCCCATACACAGTTTCGCTTTCTGCAGTTTCAGTTACCTGTGGTCAACTGTGATCTGCAAATATTTTGCAGATATTTTGAGATACTGAGATATTTTGAAAGAAAGAGACCACATTCATATTACTCTTATTATAATATATTATTATAATTATTCTATTTTATTATTACTTATTGCCATTAACCTCTTGCTCTGCCTAATTTATAAATTAAAGCTCATAATAGGTATGAATATAGGATTCATATGAACTTATGACAAACACAGTGTATATGGGTTCTAGTACTATCTGCAGTTTCAGGCATCTACTGGGGGTCTTGGAATGTATCCCCCTAGATGAAGGTATCCCATGGATCAGGAAATAGCATTGTCATTCACCTCATTACCTGTTCCAGAAGTTTAGGAACAGGTGGTCATACCTCTTAGGACAGGAGTCACACCTGACTCCTCCCACTCTCTCACCTCCCATACTCAAGCAAGTTCTGTCAATTCTAAGTCCATAATACCTTCTGAATCCTATCATCTCTCACCTGGATATTGCCGCCACATTCTCTGCATGCGGTATGTTTCCCGTCTTGCTCATCCATTCTTCACACACAAATTTGAGATATCAATACCTGGCCTGACCCCTTTCAGTGACCTAGATTCTGGTTAGATGATGCCTTTAAATGACTAACAAGGCTCTCCACAATCTGGCTATGTGTATCATACTATACTATAATATAGAAACAATGTAGCAGAGAGATAATAGACTGGTTTTGTATACTAGTTCTGATTGTTAATGCCTGTGTTACTTGGGACAAGTTATGTAGCTTCTTTGTACCTAAGTTTTCTCATCAATTAAAAGGGACTAATTTACCTGATAGAATGGTCTTGAGCATTCAATATAAATACTTTAAATGGTGTACACTACATAGTAAATGCTTGAAAAATGTTAATGTTTATCATTATTACTATTATATTAAGGTCATATCTATTTTTACACTGCCCTATACCAAGCTCTTAGCACAGCTATTGGCATGTATGAGCGCTCAAAAAGTATTTGTCGAATGAATGAATGAAAATATTAATAGTATGACTAAATGATATGCTATAAAATGTATAAAGGGCCAGCACAGTGCCATGTATCGAGTATATGTAAAGCAAATGTTGGTATAATATAGCATAGTGGTCACAAACCAAAGCTTTGCCACTCACTGGGTACGTTTAAGCAAATTACCCTCTCTAACTTTCTGTTTCTTCATAGTACAGTAGTGAGGTTTAAATCAGATAATGCAAGTAGGGTGCCACGCAGGGATTGGAACATGACAAATACTCAATACATATTAGTAATTATTTTTTTGCTCTTTCTTCTGTAATTCAAGATTATGTGCTTAGAATTTGTAGAAAATCTTTAAGAAGAAATTCTTTAGATCAACTTCAATAATATCTTCTAAAGAAATAATGGAAATCCCTATCATTAGTTATTTGTATTTTTAGTTATTTAGATTTTATGAAAGGAATATTCCCCATAATCTTCCTTTGAATGCATAGGATTTCTTCATTTTGTGTTTACTTAATGTGCACATATTATGTGTGTACACTGAGCAAGGTTCTGAGAATATTGCAATACAGAAAAGACAGTCATCCTCGTTGTTCCCAGAGCATATGAAATGCTAAGCGAGGCAGGAATCAGACAGGCAATTACAATGAATTAGAAAATGTACAGTACGAAAATGTAGAGTGTACCACGACAGAACAGTTCAACACAGTTGTATTCAAAAGGGGCAGTGAGACAAATGTGAAACTTTAGCGTGCGATAATTTGGGACAATATAAGACCAAAATGAAAGGCCATAAAGTTCAGTTAGTATAGTTATGACAAATGACTCTTCCAATAAAAAAACCTCTTTTTGTATGAGTACAAATTGGAAAACTGCATATATGTGTGTACATGTATATGTACATACATGATTCATCCTCTGTAAGCAAAGTAATTCCAATTGCTTTTAAATTTTATATTAGTCATCATGTATTTAATAACAATTTTCTCAAATATTAGCCAATGTTACAGAATTAGATTTTATAGCAGGTTCAAATTACCTGTGATTGAAGAAACAGGACTAGCAGGGCTCTAAGAGCCAGTTTTATCCACTAGTGCTTATAGTAGTTGTGTTATTAGTCCCTTTGTATAATAGTTCCTTAATTGGATGCTATATTGATTTTGTCCATTAAACTATGTCTGTAAAGTAGTTATTTCTTATTTCACTTAGCTGGTGATGTAACACTCTGTATCCACAATGTTAAGTTATGGCATGTGGTTGTTTATAAAAAAAAAATATGTTCTCTTGGAGATCTCAAAGTCAGGGTAAGAATCCAAGGTTAGGTCATAGACTTGGAGGGTGGGCTATTGATTGTCTATAAATGCTTAACCTTGTTTCCTGACATCTTAATTATTAGAGTCTCTGTGGGATTTAAGAAGATACTATCATTTACCCTCCTCAACAATTGCACTTACACTTTTACCGTTTAATTTCTTCTCTGCCTTTCCATTTTAATCATTACAGGCTTGTTTGCTCACATCATATGCAGGTGGCAAATTCGTGATAATATGTGACAAAATATTCCTTTTATATTTTTACACAAGTATCTTGTAACTTTTATGTATTGTATATGAGTATTTTGTAACTTTCAGTGATTTTTCTGGGATCACAGAATTATTTTCAGATACCAAACCTCTTAATTACCAATATGACTTTAAATACTCTGTTTTGTCCTTACAGCATCTATGATTGGTAAACAGTTATTTATAAAAAATTTTTTTTCCAGAGTTCAAAGTACTCTTTTTAAGGCATTATCTGAAAAAATGCCTGTCTGCTGATGTGTTTTCAGACACACTGGCCATCCGCACAAGAAGGAGAGGAATAACAATAGCTTTGTATACGTGGCCTCTTTATGTTTTCACACTCTGACAACTGTATTTTAAGACATTAAGACTGTTGTGACACATACTTACTGATGAAAGAAAAAAATCACAGTTAGTAAGTGAAAAGACTGCTAGTGGCTCCCACATTCAGGCACAACGGGACACGTTGAAAAAAATCTTCAAGATGATACCCTATTGTGTTTGAAGACATGCTACATCTCACCCTTACTGTGAAGGCTTTAATTGGTTTGATTCCTAACCCACAAGCTTTGAGTATAGAATAACTACAGGGCACTCTGTTGCCCTGTCTCTATTTTTTCCTCCAGTTTTCCTCCTTTTTCTCTTGGTAAAACCTACAGACAACCTTAGTGTTTCCTATGATCATTCCCAGGTTCAGGCGCTAGGGCTTTATGGATGTAGTGATCTCAGTAAGGGAGGATAGAGAGCCCTAGAACTGGCCTTCCTTTTATTTCCTCTGAAGCCAAAGTTTTCTGGAATTCAGGACATGATGAAAGACTTCTGTGTCCAGGCTTTTATCTAAGAGGATTGATGAGCTTCAGAGGAAAAGGTTGTGCAAGTATTTACAAGTTTATCAAACTGTGTCAATGGCTCACTGACTTCCAGGTGTGTTTACAATCAATAAAGAACATTTGGAAATGCTAACAGGAACGACCACACTTGACTTGGCTAAATTAGAGAAGGGCTATGACTTGAAAAGCAACAGTGCAGAATTTAAAAAGACAAAGCCCCTTCACAAAACCCGGGTCCCCTGATATTCAAACTAGAGGCTTAACCAGGAATGTTATACTAATCTAAGCTGCCGCTTCAGTGGATTTAAGCAGAGAGAAGTCAGTGATGTCGTTATATCTCTACATTGCTGATTAGAATTAGGGGTCAGGTCTGCATCTACCTTTTAGAAAAGACGTATTCTAATATTTTCATTAAAAAACGCATTCTAAATAGTACAATAACTTAAAGCAAATGGAAGTTGACATACACTTAGAGATGAGATTCATATTTCACAGGAAAAGCTAAACTAGATCAGTGATTTCCACCTATTTTGTTCTTGTGTTCTCGTGGCCCCTTAAACAAAATACATATACAAATTTAAATTAAACTTTTTTATTTCCTGAGGCCATATAATAATGTTTTTAAAAACCTTTATTCCATATTGAATTATGTTTACAAATATTAGTTGTATGCATTGGACTGAAAACAACCTAATTGTTATATAAATATGTGAAGCATTTTGATAATGAGGAAACATAAAAAGTGAAAATGTGTTAAAAATAGCTCTCTGAGATGAATGGGAACTGTTTTCAAATAGATTATGTATTCATCGATGAATATTACTTATTCATATTATAATATTACTTATTATAAGAATAAAATAAAATTCTATTCCTGTTCTCCTTTTTTATAAGTATAAACATGAGAAATCTTGCTACAAAATAAGTAAGTGGGAATGGAAAGATTTTTTAGAACAATGCTGTTCAATTATTTGAAGACATTTTTAGTTATATGTGAAAAAATTTCATTTCTGAAAAGTGTGTTTAGTGGTCTATAAGCTGCCAATTCCATCACATTTCTCCTTTAGTTTTACTGAAAGCAAAGAATTGGCAACTATCTACTTTGAAAAAGATTTGTTAGACTCAATTTTTGTAATCAATCTATTTCTCCATTTCTATGTAGTATACTGAAAAAGGCTTTACCAAGGCTTAGCAAAATACTACTAATTATACCTGTTACTCTTTTACTTAGCTGCACTTTGTTTACTCTGGTATTCTCAGAATGGGGTGGAAAATGGAACTATTATTCATACTAATTCACTTTTATGTTGTATTTTCTAATGCTTTCATCTTATTACAGGCATACCTTGTTTTATTGCACTTTGCTTTATTGTGCTTTGCAGATATTGCATTTTTTACAAATTGAAGGTTTGTGGCAACACTGCGTCAAATAAGTCTATTGGTGCCATTTTTCTAACAGCATGTGCCCACTTAATGTTTCTGTGTCACGTATTGGTAATTCTTGCAACATTTCAAACTTTTTCATTGTTATTATATCCTATGTTGCCCAGGCTAGAGTGCAGTGGTGTCATCATAGCTCACTGCAACCTCAAACTCCTGGACTCAAGTGATCCTCCTGGCTCAGCCTCCTAGGTAGCTGGGACTACAGGCTCATACCACCACACCAGGCTAATTTTTCTAATTTTTTGTAGAGATGAAGTGTTGCTCTAGCTCAGGCTGGTTCCAACTCCTGATCTCCAGTAATCCTTCCTCATCAGCCTCACAGAGTATTAGGATTACAGGTGTGAGCCACCATACCTGTCCTCACTATTATTATATCTTTTATGATGATCTTTGACCAGTGATCTTTAATGTTACTCTTGTAATTGTTTTGGGATGCCATACATTAACCCCATATGAGATAATGAATTGAATCAATAAATGTTGTATGTGTTCTGACTCCTCAGCTGACCAACCATCCATTCTTCTCAATACCCTCACCCCCTGTCTATCCCCCTCTTTGGGTTTCCCTATTCTCTGAGACACAGCAATATTGAAATTAGGCCTACAATGTCCTACAATTAGCCCTGCAATGTCCTCTAAGCATTCAAGTGCAAGGAAGTTGCACATCTCTCACTTTAAATCAAAAGCTAGACATTATTAAGCTTAGTGAGGAAGGCATGTTGAAAGCCAAGATAGGCCTCTTGACCCAAAGAATTAGCCAGGTTGTGCATGCAAAGGAAAAGTCTGGAAGTGTTACTCCAGCAAATGCACAAATGATATAAGAAAGTCAAGTAGCCTTGTTGCTGATACGGAGAAAGAAGATCAAACCAGCTACAACATATTCCGCCTAATCCAGACCAAAGCCCTAACCCTCTTTAATTTTATGAAGGCTGAGAGAGGTGAGGAAGCTGCAGAAGAAAATTTGAAAGCTAGTGGAGATTGGTTCATGAGGTTTAAGAAAAGAAGCTATCTCCATAACATAAAAGTGCAAAGTGAAGCAGCAAGTGCTCATGGAGAGGCTGCAGCAAGTTATCCAGAAGCTCTAGCTAAGATCATTGGTGGCTACACTAAACAACAGATTTTTAATGTAGACAAAATAGTCTTATATTGGAAGAAGATGCCATCTAGAATTTTCATAGCTAGATAAGAGAAATCTGGCTTGAAAGCTTCAAAGGACAGGCTGACTTTCTTGTTAAGGACTAATGCAGCTCCTAGGACCAAAACTCCTAGGACCCTTAATTAAGAATTATGCTAAATCGACTCTGCCTCTATAAATTTAACAACAAAGCCTGAATAACAGCATATCAGTTTACAGCATGGTTCATTGGCTATTTTAAGCCCACTGTTGAGAACTACTGCTCAGAAAAAAGATTCCTTTCAAAATGTTACTGTTCATTGACAATACAAGTCATCACCCAAGAGCTCTGATGGAAATGTGCACAGAGATTAACGTTGTTTTCGTGGCTACTAACACAACATCCATTCTGCAGCCCATGGATCAAGGAGTAATTTTGACTTTCAGGTCTTATTATTTAAAAAGTACATTTTGTAAGGCCATATAGCTGCCATAGGTGGTGATTTCTCTGATGGATCTGGGCAAAGTAAATTGAAAACTTTCTGGAAAGGATTCACCATTCTAGATGCCATTAAGAATATTTCTGATTCTTAAGAGGAGATCAAAATATCAACATTAACATGAGTTCAGAAGTTGATTCCAACCCTCATGGGTGTCTTTAAGGGATTCAAGACTTCAGAGGAGGAAGTAACTACAGATGGGGTGGGAACATGAAGAGAACTAGAATTAGAAATGGAACCTGAAGATGTGACCAAATTGCCACAATCTCATGATCAAATTTTAATGAGTGAGGAATTGCTTCTTATGGATGAGCAGAGAAAGTTGTTTTCTTGAGATGGAATCTACTCTTAGTATAGATGCTGTGAACATTGTTGAAGTGACAACGAAATATCTAGAACATTAACACTGACTATTTAGAACTTAAGTTGATAAAGCAGCAGCAGAGCTTAAGAGGATTGACTTCGATTTTGAAAGACAGTCTGCTATGGGTAAAATGGTATCATACAGCATTGCATGTCACAGAAAGAAGGGAGAGTCAGTTAATGCCTCAAACTTCACTGTTGTCTTATCTTAAGAAATTATCACAGCCACCCCATCCTTCAGCAACCACCAATCTGATCAGTCAGCAGCCACCAACATCAAAGCAAAAATATTACAACCACCAGCAATATTATATCCACCAGCAAAAATATTACAACTTGCTGCAAACCCTGGTGGTCATTAGCAATGTTTACAAATAAAGTATTTTTAAATAAGGTATGCAAGTTGTTTTTTAGACATAATTCTATTGTACTCTTAATAGACTACATTATAGTATAAACATAACTTTTATATGCACTGGGAAGCCAAAAAATTCATGTGACACATTTGATTGTGATATTCTCTTTATTGTGGTGGTCTGGAACCCAACCTGCGATGTATCTGAGGTATGCCTGTGTATGCTTCAGACATATCTATTTCATTAGCTAATTTAATTTATGAGAAATACCCATTATGTAACTTAACTGGCAAAGCCAGTACTTATCAAATTTCATTTTTGCCAGAAAAGTCTGACTTATTTTTTCAGTTTACATAAATTAATCTACATTTTGCTTACAGCCATCTCAGATCTGAATTCCTGCTCTAGGTAGATAGGTAGAGAAAGAAATAAAGCACAAATCTCTGCCATAAACTTGACAATTAGAATAAATAAGGCATCACTGCATTTAATATTTCTTAATTTATTGACATTCTCCTTGTAATCATGAAACTCTTCTGTAGGTGAAAGCTTTCTTTGGCAATTGTTAGGGGTGGGTGATAAGGTCATTAAAAATGTAATCCCTCCTTTTTGATATATCTGATTTCAAAACATGCCAGCAATCCTAAATATCCTATTTTTAATTCCATACTTTGCTCTTGATAAAAATACATGTAAGACAGGGAAAGACAATGAAGCCCTACCTTGAATTTATGGTGTCTTGAATAAAGGAAGCTTTACCAACAAAAATACTTTAAATTTTGCCTTTGGCACACTGGAAGCTTTGTGCTCCAAGATAATGTGTCATAGTAAAATTCTAGGTATGTGAGAGGTATGCAATTCTTTTGTGAATAAAGTCTACATATGGAAGTTGTTGAGGTTCTAGAAATTCTATTAAAATGAGCTACCCCATTTCTCACTGAAAAGTCTTAATGTACCCTAGGATTATGACAACCCTTGTTTGAAGACCCCTGAAGTAGGTGACCCCGTGGGAACTTGACCTCTAAAATCCTGCGATGTTGTGATTAATTAGGCTTTTTCATTACAGGAGAAAAAAAGATTATCACAATTACTACTGCCCCATTCAAGCACTTCCAATCAACCTTCATTGTTTTGTTTTACAAATTAAGAACCCTCTTTCTGAAAAAGAGCCACCTGTTAAATTAGCTGAGGGACTAATTGAATAAATAGATACACTATTGACAATAATGGGTCCTTATATCATTTCAGTGAGAGGTTTTAACCCCTCGAAATCAATATATGGAGAAAGCAACAAAGCCAAATGCCTATTATAGTCAGAACTTGATTATTATTACCAAGTAGTAATTACCAAATACTTGATTACTAGTAATTAATTTATGGGAAATACCCATTATATAATTTAACTGGCAGAGCCAATATTCATTAAAATCAAATTTACTTTTTGCCAGAAAAAATCTGGCTCATTTTTTCTTGATTTACTTGGTTACTATTACCAAATGACAATAAAGTCAGAACTTGATTACTATTATAAAAGCTAATGTTATTGAGTAAAGATAATGTTTTGGAAAAAAAAAAAAATTCTGGGATTAGCACCAGTTTATGCTTCCCAGCTTTCAAAGCAAAGGTATGCTATTAAAACAGCTAAAAACCATTTAGAGCAGCAATAGATAGGATCAACACCACAGAATAGATTAAATTACATAAGGTTTAGACAGTACTGATAGAGCTTGTTAATAACAATAAAGTATAACAATAAAGCCTTAGAAATGTATAAACTTGAATGAGTTCAAATATAAACCATATTCACATTTAAATATTATATATGTACTAACAGATCTTACTGAGGAAAAAATTACTGTTCTATTCAGTACTTTAAAAATAGTTTCATGTGGAAGCCAATCAAAAGACAAAAGCTTAGTTGGAACTTGTTATAAATTTTAATATAAAGAATGCTGTGTTGTAGTATCCATGGCAGTTTTTGTTTTGTACAAACTGGACATTCCTTCCTAATAAAAATAAGTATAACTTTATATCCTAAAATTATAAGTAGATTCTCTAGTGTGGTTCAATGAGTTAATATATCTGATTTTATATGAAATAGACAAGTAAATTTAAAACTTAGTAATTGCAAACAATATTTTTGTTTTAATAAAAAGCAAAGATTCTATAGATAATTATTTAAAACAAATGGTTTTGGAATCATGCAGACCTTGATCTGAGTCTTGACTGTACCACTTATTTTGATCACATTGTTTATTTATCTGGGCTTTAGTTTCTTCATCTTAAAATGACATCAACCTCCTGGAATTGCTTTAAAATTTAAAACAAATAATATAGGTGAACTTACCTGTTATGTCATGGGTTCTCACTAAAGATTAACTCCATTTCTTGCTCTCTCCCTCAATTATCTCAAAAAAGGCTAATTGATGACAAATGAAGGCTTCTCTGCATGCTAACTGAAAAGTAGAATATCTGGTCTCAGATATTTAAAAATTTCTACGAGTAAAGCAAGATATTTGTTTAGATAGAAAGCAAAATAATTGCTCAGTGATAGGATTATATATTTTTTCTCTTTTTACTTAACTGTATGTTCTGATTTTGCTAAAACAAATATTATTGTAAAATAAATATTTAAGATATCTATGAATGATGCATAGTTCATAATCTAAGTTGATACATGGAAACTTACAATGATTACTTACTATAATTCGATTTTGAAATTTTATTCCTTAGAGCATTTTATATTACTAAATTCATTCAAGAAAGGTAGACTCGATAAACTGCCGTGATTATGGACAGTGGGAGAGAAGAGAGGAAGTGAGACTGTAAATAATGTCTTTTTATTAAGCTTCCTTCTACAGCCCCCTCTGCCTCACCCGGGTTATTGCAACTGTGTCCTCACTCATCTGTCCACTGCAGGCTTCCCACACTACTGCACTTTAATGTTCCTGAAACAATGATTTCATTTCACCTTTAGCCTGCTCAGAACCCTTAATGGGTCTCCATTTAGCAATCGCTGTCCTTTGTAACCGATGGTACACGTGTCATTGTAGGATGCAGTAGTCCAAGTAGAAAGCAATCCTAACATTTACTGGTAATATACTCTGCCTCAGACCTCTCATTTATCTGTAAGTGTGAATTCGTTGTAGGCTGCATCAGATCCCAGCGGCCATGCACTGGGTGTCTGCCTTACTCCCCTGTGGTTGCAGGGCATTTTTCTTAGCAATTTCGAATTCTGTTTCTCTTGATTACAAACACACACATGCACAGCAACACAAAAACAAGTGCCTTTGTGCCGTGGAAATGCAGTTTACCCATAATAAGTCTTCTGTAAGCATGTCTTTTTAAAACATACCGTACAGGATATGCACAGTAACAGAATGCTATAAATGTATACATCTTCAGGGAAAAGGGTGTAATAACGCTCTTTGATGGAATGAAAATACAAAAAAATCACGTCATGAATAAAGACCATATTCTTTAACATGGTATTCAAGGTTCTCCATAAACTGATGCCGTTTTCCCTTTGCAACCTCATATCCCGTTACCTCCCACGACAAACCAATTCAGTACTAACTGAGGGCCGCACACTGCAATCGGCACTTCATGTATCGTACCCCGTGTAGTCCTTACAAGGAAGGGTGTACTGATTGCATTGCTAGATGAGGTTTGGTATCTTCCTTAAGGTCAAACAGCTATTTAGTGACAGAGCCAGGGTTCAAACCCAGGTTTGTCTGACTCCAAACCCAGTTTTCTTAACTTCTTTCCTGGCCAGATGGATTCTTGTGCTCACCGTCACCCTAACACCTGTCTAGTTCCACTGCCGTGCTTGTGAGCGTGATACATACCCCAACCCAGAAACCTTGTCCTGCCTGTCCTTCCACGGGTTCCTCAGCACTTACCTCTGCAGGGAAATCTTTCAGCCTCCAGTGTGTAGTAATACCACCGTCCTCTGACCTTTGGTCATGTATTGCTTTAGGTGCTCATTGAATTGTCAGTTTGAGTGTTGTCTCCCCAACCAGGTAATTAGCTGATTGGTGGCAGAAGCTATAGCATCTCTCAGACTCTACTCCTTAGTTTATGTTTCTTTTTATCACCCATAGTGCTGTGCCTAGTAGACACACAGTAAAAATACACTCAGTGTTATTGTAATAGCCCTTCACAGATAGTCAGAAGACTGTTTCCTCTGTCATTAAGATAATTTACAACTCTCAGACCTGAAATTAATGTCCTCTAAACTTTGAATTAACAACTTCTCTGTATTTATATTCAGCTTAATGTGAGGAAAAGACAAGTTGGTAGTGAGTCAACTTTGCTATCACTTTTAAAGTGTTGAATAGATACTTTAGAGGATAATTTGCCCCATTGCATTCTGTTCCTCAGCCTTTGGGGACCCTTTCTGCACAAGAGACAATGTGGTTCCATTTCCACTTACGGCAAATTGTCACTAACTCCCTCAGAGGAACTGGGAAGGAATCTTGGCAAAGAGGGAAAAGGGAGACACCGTACCAAAAAGAGAGTAGTCTTAGATCTGTTTTCTAGAATGCGGGCTGTGCAGGTAAGGAGGGGATGGTCTCTAAGAAATGACAGAGATCCGAGAGCAGAGAGGTTTTGTTCCCAGGGATTAAAGGCCAGGTGAGGAGCAGCACAGGAGTCAGGACAGCCTACATCAAAAACTTTGTGAGAATTCAAGCTTATCCCTCCTTCCTTTCTCCTCACAATGTTCCTACGACACCCTCTCCATTTCCCTTCCAGCATCTGATTTTTCATTCACTCTTGTATAAAGTTTAGAGAGAACTACATGAATCAGTGGCATTGATTGGTTTTGTTGTTTGTTTAAGAATTGATTTGTAAATCTCCATAATCCATACTGCCTTAATTTACACTTTGCAGTGTTATGGTATGTTTAGAATGACTGACAAGTACTAGACTAAATCCCTCCCAAGAAATAACAAGACAAATAATTTGTAAGATAATTATGTTTCAAGTGAAAAAGAAAGACTGTAGGTGTGAAAACAGCTTTAGTAATAGGCATACCTTGGGGGGAGTCTAAGGATTTTGACTTAAGTATCTTAAAGAATGTGCTAAATCAGAATTAGTAAAAAAATAATATCTAACAAAAAAGATTTTAAAGTAAAAATTTTATGAGAACATTTTATGATAAAAGGATGAAGTGTCTGAGCATTTAGTAAAAAGAACTTTTTCAAGAATTTCAAAAGCCTGTTTTGTTTTATTTTTTAAAAATCTTTCATTCTTCATCAGTGGATCTCTTACATCCAGGAAAATTGGGTGGATTTACACAAGAAAACAACACCATAGATTCCGGAGAACTTGATATTGGCCGAAGAGCAATTCAAGAGGTTCCTCCCGGGATCTTCTGGAGATCACAGCTCTTTATTGATCAGCCACAGTTTCTTAAATTCAATATCTCTCTTCAGAAGGATGCATTGATCGGAGTATATGGCCGAAAAGGCTTACCCCCTTCCCACACTCAGGTAAGATTAGGCTTTGCCATCAATAAAATGAAAACTGCTAGTTGCGTTTTTAACTTATTTCATTTCTTCCTAAGTTCAGATGTTTGGTTAATTGTTGGACTACTCTTGAATGGACCTTTTATAGTAGAAAGAATTTTGAATATAGGTTACACATACTTTGAGATATTTGTGCATCAGTGGCAGGAAGGATGATATTTTCTTTCTGACTTGCTTTGATCATTATTGACTAATTCAAGTGTACTAAATTTTGTGAGTAACTCAGTGAATACTGAACATCATCTGAGCACCTCGTAAAACCCCATGGATGTTCTAAGTGTTTTAAGAAGATTTCTATGATGATTTCAGATGCTCTTATTCCTTTCATGTAACCAGTGCATAACAAATTCATCTCAAACATGTGTTCATTCTGTTCAAAATATATTTTTAACTTATGTCAGATTTATTCTTAATAAAGAAATTATGGGAACATAAACATAAATATGATGGTATGAACTTTATCAACTCAAGCTACTATTCCTCACCTAAAGTCATTGGCACTGAAATAAAGAGGCAAAAGGGCTTTCATAGATAACCAAATGTGATCACATCAGTGTGGTCCTCAGAACAACTCAAATAATCCTAAATCTCAAGGAATTTTGAAATCAGTTCCCTGGCATAAAATTTCCTTCACAATAACAGTCACCAATAAGCTTTTCCATAATCTGATACAGTACCAGGTCATAGTGTGTGAATTGGAAATTGTGGCTTAAAATAGGTTCCATCATGTTTAAGAGAAATTATTTAAATTCCCTACCATAAAATTGGAACTGAGACTTTTCCCAAGACCAACTATTATGTTTGTAAATAGAGGAATTTCAAAACTATAATAATTGGTTAATTAAAATTGACAGTTGAGTGACCTTAAAGTTATATTTAATAATTAGTTTATTTACCCATGGATTTCATGCTAATTTGATTTGATTTATAAAATAAGAATTGCATGTATGCTTTTTATTATGTAATGTGAGAAATGTTTTTTCTATAACCTTGGAAGACAAATTATGAAGAAAAGTTATCATATACTAATAGAGAAATTATATCTTTAAAGAAAGATGAGCAAGAAAATGTAAACATCCTTTCTCTAATGTAATTGTGGATCTGGTTCATATACATATATAAATTTTATGTCTGTGAAATTTTTGAGTGTCAGGCTTTAGCATATTCATTTTTCTTATTTAACATTTTTCATATCTATATCATTAAGGTAAATGTCTTTGATCCTTATACATCAAATACTTCTTATTATGTACTAGTGTCCAATTTTAAATTTTAGATTTGACTCCAGTTCATGTTATAGGTGACAATGACTAGGATATAATAACCAGATTTTCTTAAATGGAAGTGGACCTCTATAACTTTAATTATAGTAGATTGCATTTATAGCAATTATCCAGTAAAATGTGAAAAAATATTTTCCACTGAAACCACAGACATGGCGATTATACATTATTTGTGTATAATTTAAGAAGTATATCTCTCTAAGCTGAGCACAATAGTGAGCATGTAGCTTACAAATTCCAGAAAATAATTTCAGATAAAAATGGTCCATTGTGCACTTGAAAGGTTTATTTAAAGATTTGGGGTTGATTCTTTGTAAGTTGTATGTAACATATAAGATTAGAGAAATAAAAGGTGCAGTTTCAGGTTTTCTCATAGTCCTTTCAGTATTTAAACACAACACATGTGATACCCACTTTTCTGCCACAATATATGTGTTTAAGTAGGTTATGCATTTTCTCAAGCTTCACAGCTATTATTATAGTTCCTTCCTCTGGTTTATTCAAGATCAGCAGAGCAAACAGCTGTTTCTGAGTTCAGTGTTTAAATATGAAATATTCTATAAAGCAGTCCAAATTGAACATTTCTCCGTTTCTGGGGAATGTTAAATAAATCAACCTGAAATAATTAAAATTGGCCAGCCATTCAGAATGGTCACTCGAGTTTTGAAAGTCTTAGTGACTCTTTACAAAACTGTCCACTTGGTTGCTGCCAAGGAAGCAGTGGCCTTTCTTTTCCCCAACGCCCAGTTCTTTCTCCGGGACAGTTAGAGGCCCACAGAAGCCATTGAGCACTTTATGGCTAAGTGTCCTGTGGCATTTCGGTGCACCTGCATGAAGGCTGTTCAAGAATAGGAGCCAGAATCCTGAGTTCCGAGCACACCGTCACCGCTTTGTGACCTTGCACAAGTCACTAAACGTCTCTGAGCCTCACTGTCTATTAGGAAAATGAGAGAATTCCATCAGATGATCTCTAAATTCCCTTCCTTCTCTATATTTTAAGCTTTGTCTCATGCTGGCTCCCCCGAAGTAGTGTAATTGAAGAGTTAGCCCAAAGAATTTCACCCTAAAAACAGTATAGGATCCTACACTTCTTCCACCCTGCCTGCCAAAAAAAAATCCATGTCTCCATTTTGTGAATAAATATTACAAAGCAAAACTCGTTTGCCCTGAAGTGATCACATTACACCCTAATAACAAAGGTCATTAAACATTTGCATCCAATATGGTTGTTTGGGGTAGAAATAGTTTTAGTGTTAAGTAGAGAACTTTTCTTTAGGTATTTGAATATCTCTCCTGAAGTCATGTGTGAAACACCCCATACAGAAGAGCCTAGAACTGGACCAATACTCAGAGCCTGTTGGCTACTGCCCACCCACCCCCCATCATGCCCACCCACCACCCGAGCCTCATTTCATTGTTCAAACAGTGTGATGCAAATGCTGATCTCTATGATAAAAGTGATTATTGTGATTTTTGCCTTGAAAGACCAACTAAAACTCAAATTTTCCTCCCTTTTACTTTTTCAACTAACTGTGTTTAGTTAAGGGAGAAAAATGTTTATCTGCATTGGACCATAAAAAGAAACTTTTTCCTGTCTTTGCCATGCTAACATAAATGTTTAAGTCTGATGAAATGAATGGCTTGAGATAGCGACCCTTTCAAAGCTGCTGAATTAATTTTCCTCTGAAAATTTTAGAATAGAATTCTGTGAAATTTTTCCAGGTCAGCTATCCACACCAGTCGTTAGTTTCATCCTTGTAAGATTTAATGAAAAATAAATTTTTGAATCCTAATCGAAGGTTTTTGGGTGTATTTTTCAAAGCTATATATAGTAGTATAGTGTACTTCTCACCATAAACATGTCTTGGGAATAAAATAAAACTGGGAAAAAGTCTATGGAAGCTGAATCCACTATACTTTTAAGAAATTGTTATCTAAAAAGTGCCTTGAAACTAGGTTGAAAAGTCTTTTCATTGTTTTCCAAATTCACTGTATTATCTCTGTTTACAATATTTTACCTCAGTGTTACCAATCACATTTCATATTTTTAATTCTTTTTTAAATTCTCCATTTAAATTCTTCCAGCCACCCAATATTCATGATTAACCTCACTCAAACAAAAATTATGTTTGCTGATGGCTGACTTGATAATAGTGATTGGGCACATTTACTGTTATGACCACCCTTTCAGGACCCCTCCACTGTTTAATTTTTTAGACTTTCGATCAAAGATGTAAATGCATCTTGGTACATGTTTTTACTCCAACTGTAACTAAGTAAAAGCCCGTGCATTTCTCCATGGTGCTTGAGGTGGTCACAGGGTCACAGACTGCCATGGTGGAGATGGCCCTGGCTTTGGAGCCAAGTGCACCTGAGTTCAGAGACCAGCTCCACCACTCACCAGATGGCTGACCCTGCCGAAGCTTCTCAAGACTCAGTTCCCTTTGTCTTTAAAGTGTAAATATTGGCTGGGCACGATGGCTCACGCCTGTAATCCTAGCACCCTGGGAGGCCGAGGCAGGCTGATTGCTCAAGGTCAGGAGTTTGAAACCAGCCTGAGCAAGAGCAAGACCCTGTCTCTACTAGAAATAGAAAGAAATTAATTGGACAACTAAAAATATATAGAAAAAATGAGCCAGGCATGGTGACGCATATCTGTAGTCCCAGCTACTCGGGAGGCTGAGGCAGGAGGATTGCTTGAGCCCAGGAGTTTGAGGTTGCTGTGAGCTAGGCTGACGCCACAGTATTCACTCTAGCCTGGGCAACAAAATGAGACTCTGTCTCAAAAAAAATAAATAAGTAAAATAAAGTGTAAACATTAATTCCTGGATTCCTGTGAGGATTAAAAATAATCCCAGCACAGAGTAAATATCCAACAGTAGTTGTTACTACAGGAGTATTAAATAAGAGAGAAAGACCTTACGAGATTATCTGGTGGTCTAACAAACATAAGGCTGCTGGCAACATGGATGGAACTGAGGTCACTGCGTTAAGTGAAATGAACCAGGCACAAGAAAGACAAATACTACACGTTCTCACTCATAGGTAAGAGCTAAAAGAGTGGATCTCATGGAGGCAGAGAGTAGCATGATGACCAGGGGCTGGGAAGGGAAGGGGCGAGGGTGGTGAAAAGAGAGGATGGTTAAGGGGTACAAACATACAGTTAGAAGGAAATAAGTTTTAGTATTTGATAGGTCAGTAGGAAAATGATAGTTAATTTATTGTGTATGTTAAAATAGAAAAGAAGATTTGCAGTTTTCCCAGCACAAGAAAAAGGTAATCCCAATTACCCTGATTTGATCATTGCAGATTATATACAGGTATCGAAATGTCACATGTGCCCCCAGAATATGCGTATAACTATGCTATCTCGATAAAAAATTAAGTAAAAATAAAATAAGCATGCCAGATTTGAAATGTAAGTTTATGGAGATTTTATGTTTGCATCCTCCACACTCATCAAACTTTTCATCAGTCAGGAGAATGAAATAAATTTGGAAACCATATTGCTCAATAAGGGGGAAAAAATGAGCTGTGAGGTTTAAATCCAGCAGTGGTGTGTGGTGGGTAGCTTTGCCCGTCCGTGTAAATGCTATGCAGAGACGACGTCTACCATTTGGACCTGTCAATCAGGAACTTCTTTCTCACGTTGTACGTATTCGCACGAAGGGGAAAAGCTTGATGAAAGAAAGCAAAGAGAGAGGCAGCCGCCGTGTTGCATTTCTGATGGCTGACACGGTTTTGCTCGTCCTCCCCCCAGTACGACTTCGTGGAGCTGCTGGACGGCAGCAGGCTGATCGCGAGAGAGCAGCGGAACCTGCTGGAGTCCGAGAGGGCCGGGCGGCAGGCGAGATCCGTCAGCCTGCACGAGGCCGGCTTCATCCAGTACCTGGACTCCGGCATCTGGCATCTGGCTTTTTATAACGATGGGAAAAATGCAGAGCAGGTGTCTTTCAATACCATTGTCATAGGTAAGAGCGGTGTCTTCAAAGGGGCTGTTCGCAGGCTACAGCCTAAACACTGTGTTGAATAGAAACTGCATTATCTTTACCAAGTTGGGGGCGTAAAAGCCCAGATAAAATGCGAGAAATAGTTTTAACTTGTTGATGTGAGAATATGTGACAGACCCACGAAGCACTGGAAGAAAATATTTTTTGGAATTACCTTGGGAGAGGAGAGTGCATCATGAAAACACTTTAAAAATGTGCACTTGAAGTGGCAAGGCTTCGCTTTGCTGTTTGAATAATCTAGTGTAAATGAAGATCAAAGTGACACAGTTTATCTTTTGCAAGAGGCAGGCTATACAACAAGTGTTCCTTCTTTCTCTTTTCTTCAGAGTCTGTGGTGGAATGCCCCCGAAATTGCCATGGAAATGGAGAGTGTGTTTCTGGAACTTGCCATTGTTTTCCAGGATTTCTGGGTCCGGATTGTTCAAGAGGTATGCACGTTAGAGTCTTTTGGTAAGCCGATAGAAATAAGCTGTAGAAACACAAGTAATTCAGAAAACTACCGAGACAAGAGAGAAAGGGGGCGAAAGTGGCATATCACTTGTTCCAGCGATGTCTTTTCTTTCGGAATCTGGGTGGAAAATGCGGCTGTTAATTCTTCTGTCGTGTTTTATTTCACAGCAGCCTGTCCGGTGCTGTGCAGCGGCAACGGGCAGTACTCCAAGGGCCGCTGCCTCTGCTTCAGCGGCTGGAAGGGCACCGAGTGTGATGTGCCGACGACCCAGTGCATTGACCCGCAGTGTGGGGGTCGTGGGATTTGCATCATGGGCTCTTGTGCTTGCAACTCAGGATACAAAGGAGAAAATTGTGAGGAAGGTAAACACGTCAATATTTATAGAAGCCTGTTGTTATCTTCATAAAGAACAGATTATATCTGTAATCTTTAGCTTGGCAAGTGAATCTCTTTTTATATGCTTCCTTATGAAAGTGATTTTGATTTCCAGATTTAGGGATGCGTTGTTTTTTTGGCATTTTAACTAATAAAAAGAACAAATACCAAAAAGCCCCTTTGCTCTTTTTCAGTAGCGTGAAGAATTCTTTTTTTTTTTTTTTGTTACTCTGAGAAATATGCAAACATTTGTGCCTTGAAACCAACAGTTGACTGTTGTTTTTTTTTCTCTTTGTTGTTTTTCACATTGATGGCAGCTTCTAAATCTAAATCTTCGGCATCTCTAGAAAGACAGAATAGCGAACATAATATGCTAGTGAAAAAAGTATGTCACGGATTTGTTCCATAACTGTATATGATGAGAGTCAAGATACTATCCTGTAAAATGCAGTCGAATTGTTTTTTCAAAAAGCAAAAAAGCACCATTTCTGTTCTTCAATCAAATTGATTTTATTGATCTGCACACACAAAGTAATGCAATTAAGTCTCTGGAATTAAATTTTCAGGCCATTGACCCTACAAGTGTAAAGTTTTATTGAGTCAAATTGCTAAATTAAATCTCGTCATCTAAAGCACATTAAAGTGAATTAAGAAGGATAGAAAGCATGCAACTCATTTATTTCTCAAACAGTTTGAAGATCCCATACAGCTGTCAGTACTCAGTGGTCTTGGATTAGGTCAGCTGATACAGATTTTGTTATAGAGAAGGCAATACTTATTACTCTCTGATTAGGCAGAACAGAGAGCAATAGTCTGAAACCTCAAGAGCCTGTGTGTGTAATTCATGAAAATTACAAATCCTCGCAAGAGTTCCAATTACCTAAATGGCATTGGACTGGTCCTTAATGCTTTATTTTATTACAGTCCTCTGCATTTTCAGAAACAAGTTCTTGAAAATGGTGTATAAATATTTGATTATCCAAAAATGTTCATTAGATTAGGATTTAATTCTTTATCCGGCATGTACTATGGTATCTTCTAGATTTAATAAAGTTGTTCTTTTTTCTCTACACTAGCCGATTGTCTGGACCCTGGATGTTCTAATCATGGTGTGTGTATCCATGGGGAATGTCACTGCAATCCAGGCTGGGGTGGTAGCAATTGTGAAATACTAAAGACCATGTGTCCAGACCAGTGCTCTGGTCATGGAACATACCTTCAAGAAAGTGGCTCCTGTACTTGTGACCCTAACTGGACTGGCCCAGACTGCTCCAATGGTGAGGTTAATAAATGTAGTACAATTGAATGTTTAATATTATTTAGCACACTTATTAAGCTTAATACAAATTTTTGTAAAGTAATTATGGGAAAAAAAATTAAAAGTAATGAAATGTTGTCTTATAAAAAGAAATAGGCTTAGCCAATTTGCCATTAAAATCACTCCTTTAGTATTACTGGGAAGAATAATCTTTCATTTGCGTAAGATCCTATCTTCTTAACTCTCACTTTATGGAACTACTAATAGAAACCAGCCTCTCTAAAGGCCTAAGTACAGCTTGATGACTTAGCACATTATCTTGTAAACAGAGAGCCCCAATCTAAAAAAGAAATTGACAATATAAGGCTAAACATGATCACAATGAAGAGTAAACATGTACAGATATTATGATATGTATAAAGGTTCAACACTGAGTTTTTAATTATAATATGATTAGAAATGACAGGTAGTAATTTTATTCAATCAGCCAAGTTGCTGTCAAGCACTTACTAAAGTACATGGCCTTGTGATAGGTCCTGTAAGAATAAAAGAGTAACAAAATGGTGATTGCCCTCTAGAACAGTGGCTTTCAAATTTTTTGACCATGATCTCGAGTCTTAAGTACATTTTTACATTGTGACCTAGTATGTGTATATGTATTCCTGCATATACTCACATAATTGAAACAAACATTTTACAAAGTGATATACACTGATACTTTTTTCAAGTCTATTTTTTTTTAAATGCTGGTTGCAACCCATAAACTAATTCTATCACCCACTTATGAGTCACAGTTTGAGAAGATGCCATTCTAGTGTAGATTATAGTTTAATAAGGGAGATGAGATGAATACACATGAAATAATTAGAAACAAATACATTCTGGTTTAATACTACATTGAGGGTTACGTGGAATAATATGCTAAATTCAGTAGACATTCAGAGAAATGATTCTACTTTGATAAGTTTTGAAAATTTTCAAGGAGACATTTATTAACATTTCTTGCCTTCATTTAAAGGTGGTAGCCTAGGAGGGGGTTATTTTTTGACTAGGGGGAAAGTGTCAGAAAGTACTGAAGAGCACTGACTATGAAATTAGATGCATGGGTTCATACCCAGCCTCTATTCCTTGATAGCTGTGTAACCTTGGGCAAATTACTATATGCCTCAGTTTACTCTTCTATAAAATCATAGGACATTCTTCACACATATGCTGTGGGGAATTACTTGAAGTTATATATATAGTACTAAGTACAAAGCTTGGTCCATAATAAATTCTGTTACCACCACCACCACCACCACTACTACAGGTTAAGCATCCCTAATCCAAAATCCAAAAGCTCCTAAATCTGAAACTTTTTGAATGCCAACATGACACCCAAAGGAAATGCTCACAGGAGCATTTTAGATTTCAGATTTTTGGATTAGGGATGTTCCACAGGTATATCTTCTGCAAATAGTCCAAAGTTTGAAGAAAGTTCAAACTCTGAAACACTTCTGGTCCCAAACATTTTGAGTAAGGGATGCTCATCCTATACTTCTATTAGCAAAGATGCAACCATGAGAAATATCATTGTATTCATGGGACAGTGAAAAAAGAGTATTTGGAGGTAAAAATATGGTTGGGCCCAATTATGGGTAATGCAGCTTAGAAATGATGTTTTAGACAATGAAGAACTCAATTCACTAATAACAATGATGCACTCACTAGTACGATGAGAGTTTAGTTTTAGGAAAACTATCATATAGATACATCAGAGAGTGAACAGTGGAACTTTGATGGCTAGAAGACAAGTTAGTAGAAGACTTTCATAGAAGTGTGAGGTGACGAGATCATTAGTTTGGAGACAATAGAAATTAAAAGGATAGATCTGAGGGACAATTTAAAGGGAGAATGGGACTTGCTGAAAAAACAGTATAGAAGTTTGGTGAGAAAGAACTATAATTATGAAGCAAAGGAAGTTGGGGCTAATGTTAGTATCTCTAAATGAGGCAAGAAAGTTGGGAAAGGATGAGGCTGAGTGGAGAGGCAGGATGTAGGTGAGGAGATGGAATAGAAGTTTGAAATAGAGAAGAGGATAAATTCTGTTGGGATACTCAAATGGTCTAAGCAAAAATATAATTCAAAAAAAGAAGAGAGGAGGCCGAGGCGGGCGGATTGCTCAAGGTCAGGAGTTCGAAACCAGCCTGAGCAAGAGCGAGACCCCGTCTCTACTATAAATAGAAAGAAATTAATTGGCCAACTGATATATATATATAAAAAAATTAGCCGGGCATGGTGGCGCATGCCTGTAGTCCCAGCTACCCGGGAGGCTGAGGCAGAAGGATCACTCGAGCCCAGGAGTTTGAGGTTGCTGTGAGCTAGGCTGACGCCACGGCACTCACTCTAGCCTGGGCAACAAAGCGAGACTCTGTCTCAAAAATAAAAAAATAAAAAAAGAAGAAGAGAAAAAGGAGAGGAAAAATGAGAAAGAAGGGGGAAAAAAAGAGGAATAGGAAGGAAAAAGAGGAGGAAGGAGGAAAAAGGACACATTTTACTAGCAGTGTTGAGTAAATGAAAACATTCCGCATAAAGCTCAGATTCAGTGAATGGATCTACACACTCTCAGTCCTGCCCACACTGATTGCCCCCTTCTCTGAACCTGCTGTTCAGCAGTTAAGTGGTTAAGAACATAGACTCGGATGCTGAACTGCCTGGGTGCACATTTCGGACTGGCCATTGACTAGCTCTAAGACATCAGTCAAGTTAGTGAACTTCTCTGGGCCTGTGTGTGTTTATCTGTAAAATGGGGATGACAGCAGGACTACTTTATACAATTGTGGAAAGGTTTGAATGAGTTCATGAGTGCAAAGCACTTAGAATAGTGTCTTACACAGTAAGTACTCAGCAAGTATGAAGCATTATTAACAGAAGTAGTGGTGGCGATGATGTTAGTAACTGTGTAGAAGTACCCTAAATGCTCACTGTGGTTTGTCATACTTAATTCCTCATCAATTCACAGGAGCTTCCACATAAAACTCTTGATTGGATATGGTTCTCCAAATGCGAGATTTATGAAATGCAAATTATTTCCTCCATTAGTATGATCTAATGGCATAAAACTAAATGAAGTCTTACAAGGTAGCTAATTCAGATGCTTATTTTTAGCAAGAAAAAAAAGACAAGTAATTTTTACAAATCACTATTTCCTGGCCTTTTGAGAAACCTGAGTGACATCGTTGCTACTTCGTGAATCAATGTTAGTGTGACAGATTTTTCTGCTACTCTTCACCTACTACACATTGAATCCTGGAAGCTCAGACTAAAGGTTTTCTGTAGGCTACTTTGTAATATTGGTGGAAATTTTCTGTTGAACCCATAAGTAGATACAGTATTGAAGAGACAAGGTTTCTTCCTTTCTCCCTCCCACTCTGATTATGAGTTTTCGTCTTTCTTTCCTACCCCTCTCATTTCTATCCTTCCTTCCTTTTTCTCTCCCTTTCTTCCTTCCTATGTCATCCTTCCTTCCTCCTCTTTTGGCCATACACCTTTGAATAGGTTGGGAAACCAGAAACTTTGGTTAGAAAATTCATGTCTACTAGAGCAAATAATATATATAGGATAAGTAAGACTGGAAACATAAATTGGAATCTGGATTAGAGACAGCCTTGAATGTCTCACTAAAGAGTTTTAGGAAATCATCACCAACCAACATTTATCAAGCATGGGTGCATTAACACAACACATTATTTTGTCCTCTGTTCTTAAAAAATATATTTTCTAATTACAAGAATCAAAATAAGCATTTACTTATTTCTGCTGAGTTTTTCTCTACGCCAAAAAAATCCTTTCCACAAAAATATCCAATTAAAGTTTATAGACATAATTACTTACATAGTAAAGCTGTTTGGTTCAGGTCTCTATGCCTCCCCCAGTAAAACAGGCATAAGACTAACTATAAAATAATACTTGCTTTCAATTGCCTTTCTGATTTGCTTCCTGCAATTATCCAAGTAGGAAGGAACAAGCATAATAGCCCTTTTTTGTTTCGTATGAAGTTATTATAATATATTACCTGAATTATTTTATAAAGGGTAGTTTGTAATTGATACTAAATAGCTCAAAAGGTAATTCAGTCCTCTTCATAAAATATTACTGTGAATACCAAAATAAAGACATAAATGTTAACTAAAAGATTAAATTGGCTGCCAAAAATCACATATCATTATTTTACATATTTAGACTGAATTTTTTTCATGCTACTGTAATTATTTTGCTAGTTGAAAATCTAATTTTACCTGTGTATTAAATGACTATTTAGTCATAGTGAGCAGAGATCTTTGTCCTATCCATCTTTGTACTCTCAATGCAAAACAGAAACTTAACATATATTAAACTCTCAATATATAGAGTGGCACATTGAGTACAGTACTCCTCTTTTGAAGAAAGTTAAGTACAGAAAAATGTCTTATTAAACTTTGCTATTAGCTACAGAAAGACAGAAAACTGATGTGCAATTAATAGTAAAGATCTCAGATATGCTTCGGTTCACCCTGTAAAAATATCTGGTCTCATGTGCCTCAAATTTATCTGGCTTTTGCACAATTTTCATTTAAAGCTTATAAAAACATGTTAATTTACATTTGTGACTTAAAGTTTACAAACACTGTAATTCTGAATTTCTAGCTAAAGGAAAATACTTTACTTACTACCTTTTCTGTTGTTGTGGAAATGACCTTCAGATATCTAAATTCAATAAGAGGGTAGATCTTATACCTGAAGAAACATTTGGTTAAGCTGCTAAAAGAGAAGAAATGAATTCTTTCCCTCAGTAAGTTTATAGGTTTGAAAGCAACAGAGCTCTTCTCTGTCTTCATCAGCAGTTTGTCCATTAATTATCCCTTCAATTCCACTTCAATTAAATTAACTCTAATTAATAAGTTCATTACAAAGATTGACGCACCTTGCTCAAAGCTAGTGTGCTAAATGCTGATAAACACCTTTACCCTAATGAAAAATTGATTAGATTGAATAAAAAGGGTACCTCAGAAAGAAACCTCTCACTTCTGCAGCTGAGTTGATGTTATGTTGCCCTGAAATTAATCAAACTATCTTGGATCTCTTAATCAAAAATTTAATTCAAAGGAGATAGAAAATGTGACATGAAAAAACCACGTGCTACTCTCTGCCAATTAATAGTCCTGGATGTTGTTTCTAAGAAATACTACAAGTGTTATAGTGCCTGGATATGGTGTTTAAAGTTAGCCTGTGAGATAGACAATTATGGTATCCAAGAAATATTATTTGGAGAGTGAATGAGATAAACAAGAACATGTGACTACATAAATAATTACTATTTTTGAATTTTAAAAAAAAGCTTAGTATATTTTCTGTTTGTTAGAAATGATTTCAGATTTTCATTGTTCAGTGTTTTTATTTTTGCAAGAAAGCCAAAGCTAAATAATAGTCTTATAATCTTAAGGAAAAAGTATAGTTAACTTTATATGTAAATAATAAAAAATAAAGTAAAATAACCCTCAAAGTTCCTTCTCCCTGTCTCTCAGTTGATCTAGTTAAATAAAGCTGTAAAGAAAACTTTTTTAAAAATTCATTTGAGACATCTGAATTCTTTTTGAAGACCTAATCTGGTATCACAGTGTTTGAAGTTATTTGGTCATTTGTGCTCCTTTCAGTAATTCTGGCAGCTGAAAAACCTTGTTTTTCAAATGACAGAGTCAATAATGATATATATTATTAAGCTGGGTTTCTACTATGTGGGCTAAGAAATTCTGTCTGTCAACAGTACAAATTTACTGAATAGGAAAAACAGCAGTGTCTTATATTTAACCAGCATGCCCGTGTGTCAGAAGCAAGCTAATGTACTTACTATAATAAATTCTTCTTAAAGAAAGTCTCCAGATGTTTAAAAAAAAATTTTAATGTAGCATTAGAAATAACCTCTTTTCAATTCTTGCTGTATGTATGAAACCCAAGTCCTGTTAGACAACCTGAGATACTTAGATACTGAAAGATTTCATTAATTTGAGGGGGGGGCGTCTTTTCTTGGTTACCCACAGATACTCTCAGATAGATATGTACAAATATGACTATTATGTCTATGTAATATTTTCCATATAAGGTAAAAAATTATACATAACACTTGTATGTGTATTTTATGCATGATTATAGCACCATATAAAATTAAATGATAGAATGAAAATGTGAAATTCTGTCGTTGGTAGTCCCTAGCAGTCAATGCCGAAATGAGTATACGAATACTTTAGACTTACTCTCAACATTGTTTTTCACTTTAACAAATTTGAGTTTAAGATTCTCTAATAAATTGGAACTAACTGTTGGGCATACACGTGCACAGAGGGGAGTAAAAGTCATTGGAAATCAAGCCCTGGGATGAGGGGGGGGAGGGACGGGGGGGGGCAGAAGAGGGGGCAAAACCCACCTAACAGGTACAATGAACCCTATTCAGGTGATGGGCACATTTATAGCCCTGACTCAAGCCATGTATCCAAAACATCTGTTCCTCCTTAATATTTTGAAATAATTAAAAATCAATTTAACAGTAAAAAAAAAAAAAAGATTCAGCGCTACTTATTCATTGCCCTTCTCACCCCTGCTACTCCTGTCTCCTGCCCTGTTCCTCTGTTTCGACACAGAAATCTGTTCGGTGGACTGCGGCTCGCACGGCGTGTGCATGGGGGGCACTTGCCGCTGCGAGGAAGGCTGGACGGGCCCCGCGTGCAACCAGAGAGCGTGCCACCCGCGCTGCGCCGAGCACGGGACCTGCAAGGACGGCAAGTGCGAGTGCAGCCAGGGCTGGAACGGCGAGCACTGCACGATCGGTAGGCGCCCGCGCTTCTGTGTCTGCCCTCCCCGTGCGGCCGAACAGCCCGCCTCCTCCGCTGCTTTCCACTCCTTTTTTTACATTGTTTTCTTTGTGCATTTCTCTTAAAAGGGAATTATTTTTTAGAACATAGTTGTCATTTTACAATGGCAACAATTCAGTTCTTTCTAGAAGTGTGACAAGTAGAAGGTACAGATTTGTTTATTCATTGTTTTTCGTGATGGTCACAAAAACTGACTCACCTAAAGCAGATTTAATGATTTTACTTATAAATGAACTTTCACTGAATAGTACTTCTTAACGGTCCATACTGCCATTGCATCTCTTAATAGCAATTATATTTTTGCTATAAAAAATCTTTTTTCAAGTACAGATTCTAGACTCATTCCTCTTAGGCTTGTGCAGATATTGAGTCTCTACAAAAGATGTTTGGCTTTTTACAACTTCATTTTGTAGTGCCATAAGAAATAAGGTAGGATAAAATGCACAAGTCTAGCTGTTCTTAAATCTACATGCTTAACACTTTTTCAAAAATGATGACATTCATGAACATCTGTACGACTAAACATAAAACAGGTGTTTAGGATCAAAATGTTAGTACATAAACAGTATCATGGATACAACAGTATCCAGAACATATATAATACCATATTTTCAAGATAGCATCTTTGCTTTTACCATTTGAGTCACAGAAATTAAAATGTTCAATTAGAAAAAATCCAGTAAAAGTTATAAATTTCTACCTCACTTCAGTGAAAGTGCATAGCATTAACTATAAATGGCAGAGTTCTGCAGAAATTTCAGAATTTGAGGAACACTCTTTCCCCATGTTGTTTTATGCACTTACGGTAAAATTGAACAAAGCTGTTGCGGGGAGTGTCAGTGTCTTTAAAGGTTTCTTCCTCCATTGTATCTGTAAGTATCATATACTTCACTGTTTTGCTTACAGGAATTGGTCAGCCAGGAATTTTGTCATGGTAAAACTGAAATCACATACATCTTATAAATTGTCACAATTGTATCTTTACAAACTTCATGTAAGATTTTTTTTCTAATCTGACTGACCTCCCTAGACATCTGTTTTAAGGGTATCATGACCACCCCACATTGGTGATCTGCTAGAAGGACTAACAGGACTCAGGTAGTTGCACTTGTGGCTATAGTTAGTACAGTGATCTGAAAAGAAAAAAGACACATAAAACCAGAGTATGGAGAAATCCATGCACAAGCTTCCCGTAATATATTCTTTCTCCCCCACTGGGAGAGCTCACATGGAGCTCCTTTTCTAGCGTGAAACACATCCGCATGTGTGTAGAAGCCCACAGAAGCCCATTTAAGACTCAGGGTATAGGTTTTTATTGGGGCTGCTCAAAGATCAAAAGGATCAAACAGATCCTCTGTTCACCAGAACCACCACAATTCCACACAAGCATTCCAGAAAATCCAGTGTGGGCAACAACTGCAACAATTCCAGAAAAGCAGGTGTGGGCAAAACCTCATCAAATAACCTCATCAAACTGTAGGGAACATCCAGTATCCTGATGCCAGCCAAGGGCCAGCCCTCCAAGATCCTAAAGATGAGCCCTGCTATGTTAACTCTTCCCTGCACAGCATTCTCAGTGAACTTACCGCCTGCAACAGGGCAAACATGTAAAGTTTCTACTGAAGTCAACAGCAAACGCACGTATTCATAGCTCATCCGCACTGATAACGGCTTTCCCCTCCTCTACTCTTCAAGACAGGCTTCCTAGGGCAGTGGCAGCATGTTGTTCATGTGAACTACACTAAGACAGAAACAAGGTGACAGGCAGAATATGTGTATCTTTTTGTGGCCATACAAAGGACAATGCAATACACCTATGCCCAAGCAGTGCCATGTCCCAAATGCCCATGTACTAGAGGCAGGACAGGAAATATACTCCTCTGCTCATATTCCTCCATATTTTGTGACCTCCCCACCACCATACCCAGTCAGAAGAAGTGAACTGATTCTATCTGAGGGGGGAAAAGGTTCTATATCTGACAATATAGACGCTGGGAAGTACAACCAACACATGTGTATATTGCTTTGAAAACCAGGAGGTGTACCAAAAAATTGTCTATAGGCAGATTTAACTTGCCAACCAACAGCTACACTCAACAAATCATTTCATGGTTTTCCTCACTGACCTTGGCAGTATTACATGGATAATAGTGTCCCATAGAAAAGCTGTTCTTAATAACTCTCTCTCGTTGTTTAAGAACAAACACAATTTTTGTTAGTAGCAGGTCTTTTTATTACAATTTACTACATCTTGTTGTAGTTAACAATTCCATTTAATATTGTTTTTATTTTACTGCTTTTATACTCCATATGAATAAGAATGTGGGAAATAAAGGACTTGCTTAGTTTAAAAATAAATTTCAATGTGAACCTTTTAAAAAATGTACAGAACCTATATTCATTGTTTTGCTCTTTTATGCATTAGAACTAGTTATTCCAAATTTTGGTATACAAAGGTCCAATTGCTTTTCCCTTGTCTACTTACTACCTGTCTAAATGTCCACAGCAAATCCTAACGGGACATTTGTGAACCACTAATTAAACAACCCAGAAAACCACAGTGTTTTTTCACATTTGGGAGAGTTACTGTTCTGTGCATTTCCTCTCAGTTTCAACACTTATGCATCTGAATGAAAGAAGCTGCCACGTTATGAAAGAATACTCATAAATCAGCAAGATTTTTTCTTCCTCCTTATGATGTGCCATCTCATTGAATACAAACAGGGAGGTTAATTGAAAGAGAGATGGAGGAGGAATTAAACAGTTAGAGGCAAACAAAAATTCCCAGTAGAAAGCCAAGAGTATTCTTCATTAGTCATCTTACTGTCTTCATAAACTCTGTTCATGCTCTGCTCATGCAGAAGCATTTTGATAGTAAAATAGGTTATGAATTTGGAGTATTCACTGAACCACCATATCTACCTGAAAGGACTCCATCGTGATATTTTTTATTAGTGTGTTCATATTTTCTTCTCATCATGAGTCATGTATGCAGCAAACTAGCCACATTCACCTGCAGGTTCATTGTCCTAAGTCCTCTCCTTTCTTGGGTTAGTCTTTGAGTAGTGGCGCATGCAGATGGAAAATGAAACAAGGGGAAGTCTACTTTCAGCAGTGATGTGATTGAAGTAGGTATTTCTTCTTTTCTCCCCAGAAAGCATTTATGGATTAGTGGGGCCCTTTTATAAATAAAGAAAAAGAGAAGTTACGTGAGTGAATCATATTCAGTAAGCACCAACATTTACTACTAACACAGTTTAATAGCACTGGTAAAGATGCCCGGCTACAATGACATCTTCCTTTATGTGTGACCGTCCATACGAGGGTCAAAGGATTATCATAGTCATATGCCTATTTCTTTTTCATGAGCTAGGAAAGATGTAAAATATTTAGAGGATCCAGAGGGGAGTGAAAAATATATTGAATATAATTAAGTGTTCTATAAATAATAGTTGGCATACTTAGAATAGGATACGGCTACCTTTACATTTTAAGTTTGAATAGTTCTATATGGTGAGATTTGAGGTAGGTCAAGGTCAAATCGGTGAGCTGGGAGCACTGGTCATTACCTAATTCAGTAAGTTCACTGTTAATGTATTTAGCTGGAATCAGACTCTGTAACCACGGAAAGGCAGCTCGATTGGTTTGGCTTTCTCTTCTTGCTATGGCACTGGCCTGAGGCTGGCGTTAATTGGTCATGGAAGCAATGCAAATACTACGCCAGCCTCTGCTGAACACATGTTTGTAAGCAGAATCAATAACTTTTAAGTGCAGTACTAGTAAATCTTAAATACCAAATTTTGAGTATTACAACCTACAACTTACACAAGAGCCGTTCTTTTTAGCATCTGTCAAAGAGATTTACCCCTAAAGTCATCCATTTGTGTCTGAGAGCTTTGGAGGCTATAGATGAGATTGAGACCTGAAGAGGGAGGGTTGGGGAGGATTGAGTAATGCATCTGATAATGACCTACCATGGAAGTTGTTATAAAGGAAAAGAAGGCTCAGCTCTCTCTGGATGGGTGAATTGTCTTCTAGAACTGGCATTTTCCAATTCTCCAGGAGACAGAAATGGAGAAAATAGGTTTGTATTGTATAAGTGTTGATTAGATACAATGGTGAACCTTGGGTTGGAAATAATATTTAAATGCTGGGACAAGCTCCCAAAGAAACTTTTAAACTCTGTTCCAATAAGTTTTAACAATACTACTATTACTTAGGTGTGAAACATTGGAGGGATTTTTTGCTCTTTTGTTAGCTCAAGGAGTGTTTTTAGAAGGGGAGTATTTTTGTAACTTCTTTCCATTCATTATCCCAAAAGACCAAGTCTCTTGGGCAGTGGCCCTATTTGAAGGACCCCTTGAGGTCTTGCAATCCGAAAATTTTGTCATTGTTGATAATTTCTGCTTTATTTGGGAAATTGCTAGATTTAAATGTGGAGTTCCTTTTATATACTCCATTTCATTTAACTTTCATTTTTACTTTCCTATGGCATTGAAACATAGGTATGTTTTGTAGGACTCCGTACCTTGCATGGCTTAGTTACTTTTCATTTGTTAATTAATTCATTTCTTTCTCCATACAGCAATTATTGAACTTCTCTTCTGTGATACATATTAAGAAATATTTCTTATAAAAGTCAGTGTAACATAATGAAAAAGGCATGGACTTTGAAATTTTTAAAAAGATATGTTTTTAAGTCAGTTCTGCAATTTATTTACTATAACTTATATCTCAACTGTTCTTAGCTTCAGCAAGCTTTTTTTCAAATGCAAAATGGCTATAATAAGACACAAATATAAGATTTTGAAGCAGAATATTCTAAGGTTTAACAAATTTTGGAATTTGAATCCTTGTTGCACCATTGAATGACCTTGAGCAAGTCATTTAATTTTTCTAAGTATGTTTTATATGAAATGTGAATATTATGAACTTCATAGGACAGTAAGAATTAAATGATATACTAGAATATAGAGCACTTAATAAAGCACCTAGCAATTACTGTTCAATAAATTAGAGTTTTTGTTTTGTTATTAAGTATAAATGAGACAAACTGCAATCCAGACAATGTTTTGTGTACTGATTTAAAAAAAAAAACAGTAAAACAAAATTTCTGTCCAAGAAATTTACTTTAAAGAGTTCATGAAATTTCCATTTCATTATTATATAATATCATCTCAGAATGTATATTGTTTACTAAGTTTGGGTGGGGCATTGGCTGTTTTTTGAAATCATGGTGATGAAAGAAAGGTGGAAAATACTGTGGTATTTTTCTTCTAGTAATGTCTTAAACACAAAGTTGCTTATTGAGCTACATTGATTTTCATGTACTTTCAGGCAATTCAAATGGAAATTTGGCCTAGGGGAAATCCTAATTCCTTTAAGCTACAAAAGACCAGCTATTTGTTTTTATTCTAATTCTTTAGTACAGTGGGAAACTAGATCTTTAATGATCACAAAGACACGCTTTGTTTGCTCAGACAAAATGTAGACATACAGTACTCAGCATACCTCTATTAAACACCATGGTTCTTGGGCTTTGGAATGCTAGAGATTAGAATTTGAAAATGAAATTCACACAGCTGGGGAGTTACCTACTACACTTTGGGGGTGAGGGAGAGAGAAAGACCAAAACTTTTACCAGTGTGGACAAGCCTAGGCTTAGTGTTCTAATTCTTATCTCAGATAATGGTGAAGGAACAGTCTTTTAATTATTAAAAGATAGGTTTATTATTAAAAAATAGGTTAATTATTAAAAGATATGTTTTAATTAATTAAAACATAGGTGACAATTTTGAAGGGGAAAAAAATGACCAGTCTGATAAATGCTTCACTTAGATTACAAAAATCAGTATTCTTTGTAACTTCTATAATGTTTACCAAATTGGGAATCATATTCATACTAAAACCATATGTAGTTCTAAAAATATCTTTTTACATTCTTATTCAAATTTTATTTATAATTCTCCCATAACAAGTGGCTACAGGGAGACACATGATCCCCAGGAATGACTCTTCTGGAAGGTGTTTGGCTTCACATCAGGCAGTGCTAAGGAAAAGGGTCTCTGTACCACACTGCCACACCTGCTCCCTGACCAGCACAGGGGCATATTCATTTACTGGTGAAGCCTAAGTGTTGGGTCCCTCACTTGCTTGGGCCCCTTCTAAGCTCTCACAGGAGGTTGCCCTTTGGGTTCTCACCGTCATATGTTAATATAAAATTTGCAAATCACTTAAGATTCTTCTTCTGTCTCTTTCCACTCCAGCTTCCTTTCCACCACGCTTTTCCTCGTGCATGGCAGCATTGGGGAGGCTGTGAGCATTTTGAGAATTCTGCTCGGGAGAACTTAACCGGGGTACATTTAGTTTAGATTAAATGGGATGTGTGTATGAAGTATGAAATCACTTCTGTCTGTGGTTGTCATCCGCTACCCATCCAAGAATGTTCTTACCACCCACTGACTCCCCTACTGACGTGGAAGTGCAGGGTCGGAGGTTATATGATGGTACGACTTCGCCCTGTGGAGCTCTGCACCAGAGGAGGTATCAGAGGAGAAATAGGGTTTGAGATGTATGGAAACAGAAGCTAGGCTGTGGAAACTTCTTCTTGTCATCAAATGGGTAAAATGCCTAATCCAAGTGGAAGTTTTCTGCTATCAAGCATATACTTGATAATGGAACTTATCTAGTTATAAACATGCCATAATTTTTTTTGATGACTATTTCTCCTTTGAGGAATGTATCAGAATTTCTGTGTTTGTAGGGCACAAATCTGTAGCAACACTGCAAATACTGAGTTCATCAGTGTGTGAAGTCGCATGTGTTCTGCATCTCATTGCATCACTGCAATATGAAGCCACCAGAGGAAGATTTCTTGTTGATATGACATGAAATACTGACATCCACAAAGATAACATAAAACTCAAAATACTATGAGGACATCACAACAAAGTAGTTAATGAGTGTCATCAATTCTGAGAGTATTTAAGATCAGTTTATTACACAATAAAAAGTCTTTCCACATTTGACAATAATAGCAAAAATTAACGTGTCATTGCCAATAACAAATTTTGAAGCCAAATTAAACTTTTCTAAATTACCAAATAATGAAAACCATATTAAACCATCACATTGAATAAACACTGAATTATCTTTCTATACTCTCTATAGAATATATTACAAAAATCATTGTCAAAGAGGCAAAGAATAAATATAGCCAAAAAAATATAGGAAAAAATGTTCATTGGAGTCATGTCAGGCACTTAATTGATAAAAAAATATGCTATGTCGCTTTTCTGATATTTGTAGTATTTATCAGATTAAAAATTATACTTTGTTGTGATTTTTCTCATTCTGAATATTTACTCACTTTTGTACCTAATATCATGTTCATATTTTGGTATTTATTTTCTTAAAGAGGACCCCCCTAGAGTAGAAGAATATCAGACCCCACAAACCCTGGATCCACCCCTGGTCCCAAGTCTGTCAATCCATATCTGGGTGATAAGCGAAATCACTTAAGCCCTCTGTGCCTCAGTTTCCTCATCCATAAAGTGAGACTAAAAGTAATAACTACCTCATAGAGTGCCAAGAGTATTCAGTGGGTTAAAACATGTAGAAGAGCACTTAGCACAGTACCTGGCACAAAATAAACACCCTATAGATGTTACTTATTATTGTTTATAGAGTATTGGGACTGAAATTAACAAAAAACTGACTGTGACTAATTCTTCCGAACTGAATCTTGTCTTTATGCAGAGGAATTAGCAGAGGCTCATTCCTCCAGCAAATCAGGAGTGCATGCTGGATGCAAGGAGAACTAATCCCTCCACCTCCCGACACGCTAATATAGATGGACTAGACGGACGCAGGCATTTCATAATCTGTCATCCACAATGGAGGGTGGGTTCCCGAGGAGTCGGGCATGGAGCTGAGGGAAGGAACTCCTGAGTTGACGTGACTGGCAGTGAAAACCAGACAGGCTAAAAAACCTTCCACTAGGTGTGCAGAACGAGAACTTCTTGAGGTCCTTTCTCTCTGCAAGTCCCAGTGATTGGAGGTCATAAGAATTTGAGGACACAGAAGGGATAGTGATTCCTGAGAGAGTCCTTTCTTGAAGGTCCCCTGCAGAGCTCGTTGAGTATTGTTAACATTCTGAAACCCAGGCTGATTTGGAGATGCGGTTCTTCCATTGAAATAACATTAGTAGTGTCCATTTGGGGTCTCCCGATATTATTTTTTCCAATTTTAGTCTAATTTATTCAGTTAACAGTTTTATAAACAGTACTTTATCCCCTGTAATCCCCTCAGAATTGGTAATTTTTAAATAAGGTCACTTAATCTCTTTTCTACAAATGCAAACCTAGTTTCTCTGACCTTTCTAAAAGAGGGAGACCCTGTTTTGTTGGGTTGTTAGTGTTCTCTCTACTCCATTTCAATATTCTGAAAACTGCTATATAGGTAATGTTTATGTTGATGTTATAGTCTATTTTGATATTATAATTCCTCTATCCTTCAAATGGTTTTTCTCTTCATTGGTGTGAATTGTTCTTTTGTAGTTGTTTTTCTTTAAATATACCAATTTCGTCTTAAAAGGACATGAAGTCCGGGTTCCCCTCACTTGCAGCTGGTATCAGATCTGCACTTGAAGCCAAATTAATCTTTCACTCAGTGTTCTGTGACCTGTTGATTGAGAGAGTAATCAACCAACAGAAACGAATTTCATGGTCTACATCGGAAACTTTAGTAAGTTTGACTCTGTGTTTCCATCATATGTTAGTCTTAAACACTACAGGCCAAGGTTTTAAAATCCCTCCATGTCTACTAATGTTTACCATCCATATCATATAAAGCTTCGAAGTTATTAATTTGGACTCTTCTAACTTTTGGCGATGTGTGTCACAACTTTAACATTGCGGCATCACTTCCTTTCTTCTTAACCTTCCTGCACAAGTCATTTAATATCTCCAAAAACCCTGTTAGAATTATATCCTCAAATCAGATTATAGATTACATCCTCAGGAAAACTTAGATTAAAATCTCTACTTCCTTTCACACTGGACTTGCTGTGTGACTATCAGGAAAAAAACCATAGTCCCAGGGGTCATCTTCATCAATGTTCTCTAAACATATTGATGATTTATTTCCCAATAAATAATTTCCCAAGCCATCAGTTTATTTATCCCTAAGAATGGGAGGAAATTGGGCATAAACAGCTTTCACTATTGATACCAGGCCTGGAGTCCCCTTCTTCTCTGCCCTATCCTTCATGCTGCAGTTTACCCTCCATAAAAAGAGAGGTGGCAGCGTAGTCATCAGCTAAAGCCACGTGAGTTCCACATCAGATGGCAACAGTGCTACTGGGAGCTAAGTTTCTCTGACAGGTGTATTGTTTGGGGAAATATTAAATATGTTCTTCCATGCTTTAGAAAAGGAGCATTTTTTAGGACTTCTAAAACTTGATTCTGAACGTAGGTAGTTGTTTTGCGGATGAATATAATCTGGATTTAACATATATTTTTCTACTTCGGTGATTTATACAGAGCCTGGGGGATGAGAATTTTGAGTTCTTTAGAAGAAATGTGCTTCCCATACTTAGGCAGAGTCATATGATAAATGAATTCTATACTGTGGTGTTTATTTGTGCACAAATTTCTCTCCAATCTACCTCCTGGAGTATAGCTTGGGTCCCAATAGCTACTGTTAAGCTTTTTTCTACCTAACCTACTATGAGACCCACTGGCTTTAGAAGCAGCTATGTTGTTCAGAAAAAATATAGGGTTAACTCCACTGTGATTTTTCTCACCTGGGAGCAGTATATAAGAAAATGCTGATGATCATTGAAATATGTCTGATTCCTTTAGGCTGGATAAACCTGATTCCTTCCTTTCTTACTGTCTTGTATTTATTTCCCACCGTGAACTTAATGGTTTGCTAGGTAGTTTTTTTAAGTCTCGAAATAATTAACTGAATAGGTGCTGTCTGTTTTAGGAAATCAACTTATAAATTGTAATCATTATCTCAAGGAAACTTTTGAATCCATTAATTTGAATTAAAGTTATATGCAAGGACAGAATTTTAAAATACTAATATATCCATGCCTGTGATTTCCATTTTTCTTCCTGAAACCACATTACACATCTTAAGCCAATTTAAATTGTATTTTAAAAGTTTATTGAGACATGTTATCTCAATAAAAGCCAAGTAATTTATATGTCAAGTTTGTATTATAATGCTTTATTAAAAGCTTGCCATTTTGTTCCCTTACTAATGTACTAGAGTATCTTTTTCCATTTGGAACACCTCATTGACTTGCATCTTTTTAAAAACCATCTAAGATCTTAATTATCCCCCAAACCTAGTATATAGGAGGTTTTAAAGCTCAATTATCTGGATATAGAATTTAACCAGAAATAAAGATGAAAAATGCTCTTTTCAATTCTTGCCAAGTTCATCAGAAGACTTTTATTAAAAAGTTTAGATCCAAGGCATTTGGGAGTGAAACCAGGTGCAAAAATAATATGTCATCAGCTATTTTACAATAACATTAAGGCAGGGAAAGATTATAACTAGTGTCAGATTATAAGATGCCACATTCTTTCTAAAACTTAACCCAGGTAACTATAGAGTACCAGGTAGCTAGTGAAATGTTAATGTGGTATTTAAATAATTGCTCTTATATGCTGAGATCCTTATTACTCTAATGGAGTAAATAAAAAAATCAGAACTCTGCATTCAGTTTAATGTAAGGGTAGAAGAATTACATCCCCAATTTTGAGAAATATTATTACTCCTTCCCACATGGTTCATTAATATCTTTTCAATGGCAGAATATATCTTTTCATTTCTTGAATATGACAAGTTGCGAATAGCCTCTTTTCATCTTAAAACAGTTCCTTTTCCACCTACTTATTTTTAAAATACAAGCTTGTTTATCAATGTGTTTGTCCATACAAAAGCCACTATGCCCCACCCATTCATATTTAATATATTCACAGATTATGGTGGGACTCGAGCCAGTTTTTTTTCTATTGCTCTTTTTCATGATAAGTTCAATGACCCTCTCCTTTTTGAGTGCCTCTTTAATGAAGCTGGAAACCAGCTGTCTGAAATATGACTATCATTTCTGGGATTTAACAGGCATGTGCCTTGGATAAATTAAGAAGCAGTCAAAGGAGGTCCATAAATATGAATACTTTGCCAGCTGCTTTTCCATTAAACTCTGTTGGCTGAATAAAATTAGTAAATAATTATGTTGTTGGGGAACTACTATATCCAAATGTGATATAATGTCTTCCTTTAACAGCAGAGCTTAATTTTTCCTATATACCAAATTAGGTTTTGGGGTAATCTACATTGCAAATTGGTCAATTTGCATCAAAACTATGCCTACTTGTTCTGATTTGTCAACACCTCTTTTTTAAAAAAATTCTTTAACATTAAGCATGGGTGGGTAGGGCCATCTGCTTATGGAGCTCGCCCGCAGCTCTGTCACTTAACACAGGAGACAGGTTACAGCTGTTTAATTGTTATAGCGCTGAATGATTATCATTCTATCCAAAATTAATATTTATATATGTATGCATGGAAAGCATGTGGTTAAACATAAGTGATCTAATTGTGAATTAATGACATTAGGTATTCATTAATTAGTCCCCAGATGAACAATGAGGTGTAAAATAATGCTTTTCACATACAATCCAACTCTTGGCTTTTAAAACGAGACCTCAGCAGTGATTATTATGTACGTGAGTAATCCACTCCAAATACATTGGTATAGGCAAAGAAAAAAATATCTCTGTATAGCTGCCATAAAACACAAAGAACACATACCCTTTCCAGCCCCCAAAAGGGGTATCCTCTAAACTGTGGCCAGTGTAAAAACAAACCGCATAGCAACAGTCAAGATAAACAGTTATGACTGCATGTACGCCTGCCACCCACTGCGACTGGGAAGGGTTGTCTCAGGGAAGGGCGTGCTTCCTCCTGTGTTTAGGAGTGGTGCCACATCCACTGACACCATTCTGCTATAAAAGTTAGCAATATATATTCCATCTGCTCAGTAGACTTCAGAATGAAAAAGGGATTGAAAACTTTTCAGCAAAATCACAATATAAAGATATGCACGTAAAACATGATATTTAAATGTCTTCGTTTCCAAATAGTTACTGTAAAAGTGACTTGTATTTCTGAATTTGTGAGCAGATTATGTGGCTATCTATGTGGATATTTACACTCCTTTAGAAAATATTGATTTACCTTGCTCCAATGAAATTACTAAAGAGGGAAACACAAAATATAGAAGGGCAAATCGTGATGTGTTCTTTATTCTAAAAAGCTGAATCTCATGTTGATTGGGAATTGCGCATCTAACCAGCCAGAGGGTTTATGAGAGACAAAGAAGAAAAAACTCCTGACACAAAAATGGAGTTTTTGTCACTCTGGGAATGAGTCAGTTGATAGAATATTCCCATCAAAAGGAGTAGATCTTAGGGAAGTGGAGAATAAGGAGGCTTATCCCAGCATGATTGGAGCAGACAGGATCTCGTGGCTTATGAAAACAAATCATTGCCAATCCCACATTTCTTTGCTCAAAGTCAGACTTCTTCATTTCTTCATAGCCTCTTAAAAGATACCACTTACCTCATGAGCCTGTTCTTTTTAAATTATACACTATTTTTATTAATAAGATGAACTAACAATACATAACATTTATTGAATGTTTACTCTGCACTAAGGCACAATGCAAAGTTCTCCACATACATTATCTTATTTAATCATCACAACAACTTTGGCAGGTGGGAGCTATTGAAATCTCTATTGGGGAAACTGAGGCTCAGAGAGGTTATTTTTCTATGGATGCACAGCTAGTAAGCAAGAGAACCAGACTCCAAACCCATGTGAGCGATTTCCAAGCCCAAGCTCTTAAGTACTAAATAGACTGTGCTGCCTCCCGAATTATTTTTTAATTGGTTTTGTGTGCGTGTGTATAGTAAAATAGAGGAAAATTGTTTCTGTGAGAAAGATAAATTAATATCTATGTCCCTGTCACAAAAGATTGAGTTGTCATAGAAACAGATGCAATAATGATGATGCCAGGGATGTCTCAATAATAAAGTGCCCCTTTTGGTTTTCAGGAAAACTTGAATTAGAGCTAAAAACAGGACTCATACTTACTTTGGTAAAAGTAAAAATAACAATTACAACAATAAAAAACAGTTGGAGGACAATCAGTGTATGCTATGAAGGATTTAAGAATATTGTAAACTATTTATTGAAAACTCTACATGATGTCCTTCCAAAATTTAAATTTATGTCTAGTTCTTCTGTTAACTGAGATCAGTAGTCTGAATACTGTGCATATGCATACACATTGGCCACTGAAAAACACTCGTAGAAAGTGGGTAGATTACCTGTGTCACCAGTATCAGCTCATGAAAAAAGGCTGAGAAAAGTGTAGTACCCAGAATACAAGTAGTCACGCCCACAAAGACAGAAAAATTACTTTCACTCTAAATCACCTTCGAAAAGAGCCCTTTGTCTACTATTTTCAGAAAATAAATTACAGTTAGTTCTAAGTGAGTTGAAAGGATTGTTCATTATTTTTCCAGAGATCTTCAGGAAAACTGACAAGAGAAAGACCCATTATGTTTTACATATTTATTTATAAGTTTTATTCTGTAAATTTTTCTTAAATATTTAATTTCCTGAGGTGAAAAAGTAATGATTGTAGACAAGAAATTATACCCATTGATAGTGACCAAATCAGTAGATCATTGTTAAGGCTTCCTGTGATTAGATATGTTAGCGCTATACATAGACCACTCTAATCATTGTAATAACCAAATTCATGTTTTCAAAATCTCAATTAGCCAGATACGTACTTAGTATTATAATTGTATCATATGTGTATGTATATTATAATTTGTATTTGTTAATGTTAAGAGCTGTCTCTGGCTAGCTTCATTCCCAAGTCAGCCTACGAAAATATACCTGATTTTTTTTTTTTTAGTCTGGGTAATCCTAAAATGTGTTTTTTTGCTTATGTCATGCAATAAACTCACACTGGGAGTAAAAACTAAAGGAGACGTGTCACTAACATGTTTATGTATGTGGTTCAGTGGGTGAAATCATGCCATATGCAAAGACTACCACAGAACTCATACATCACACGCCAAACAATAGGCATTTCTTTTCACAGGCCATGCGTATGCCAACAGCAGTGAGCCTGCTGTCTGCATTTTGAGTGCTCCGCGTTATGTATACATAGTCCACAGTGAGGCATGAAATTCTAGACCAAAGAAAAATACCAAATACTGTTCCTCCAGTTGTCTGTACAACTGCAGTTTACAAGGGCACTTTCCAGCAGTGCTGACTTTATAAAATATGGTTTATCTCAAAGCACCTTTTCCATAGAATCTGGATTTTTCTGAGCCGACTTAAATCAGGAAAAATGTTATTTCACTCTTTTGGAATGTCTTGGTATATATATAACATTACAAACTAAAGCGTGGTATTTTGCCTGGGTAGGTGCGTGTAAGAAGCAATGTATTTATTTATACAGATAATTTTTACACCAAATTTCCAAACTATGAAAAGAATAAAATATGCAAACTTTCAAAAACAATTCATTTGAAGCAAGTTTTCAAAAAAAATAGTGCCAATTTTAGGGGAGCAAATACTCTTTAAAACACACATGCACACACATACACAATTTTTTTTTTTTTTTTACTGACACTACCTCGCTAGTTGTTAAAACTCAAATTAATTGACTTTTCTAACTAGGTAGAATATTTTTTTATGTTCTACTCTAATCTTAGAATGAGAATTCTGTGGTGAGGAAGAACATATTTTAAGAGGCCTGGGTAAATTCTTAAGAACATAAAATTGTTTTATGGTGTTTAAAATGATGTCACTGTCATAATCCTTTATGATATGGTAATCAGTAATAAAACAGTGCAGTGAGTACCAATTAAGAAGCATCAAATCAATGGGTATGCAGCTTGCACGCTGATTTAAACAGCTGCTGATTGGAATAAATGGATTTAATATGTACTTATTTGCAGACTGTAGCTTTTCTGTCATCCTCAGGAACTGGTACATGAATAATCTAAGAATGATACCTACTTACAACTTTAATGAGATACTAATGTGAATCATTTTTTAAAGCCCATGTTATAAAGTAGTGTGAAATGCACAATGCTAAATAAAAATCTGTCCTCTACTCCAAGGACGTTGCAGTAATCGCCATAGTGAAGAACATGTCTATATTTTTTTATGTACTCATCTGATTGAATTATTCTTTTCTGAAGATGAGCCTCTAAGATTTTAATGTTGTAATTAAACTGAGAAATATTTCGAGGATTCTGTGTTATATGCCTATGTCTACGCTACACCCAGGAGTCAATTCAGTAGCCCAGTGAAAATACTTTACTATTTAATATGCTCCAACCAAGCACACTGTCGATACCAGAAACCATGTGAATAGCGCATGCCCATACACATCAGCAGCTCTGCATACACAGTCAGATCGGTCTTGTTTTCCCTTTTGAGCTGCCTTATGTATATATCCACTTGGTTTGCCTTTGTTTCTTCTCTGTGTTTATGAGAATCAGTTTGATGGTGAAAAGAAAGCAAATTTGGAATTAATCTTATTCCATGTGGACCTCCAAATATCCCAGTTCCTCCACAAAATGGGCACATATAATCCTTTGACCTCATTTTTAAATGAGCAGCCTTCTTTGGAGCTACTACTCAGCAGATATTTCTTGAATAGTGTTTATACATCAACTCAACTGCTTCTGTTCCATTTGTGGAGAGGGTTGTTTTTTGAAAACTCACTTGTTTTTATTTTTCCTGGTTTTTATCCCTGGTTTTACTATCTTGCCCACTGGTTTCCCAAACTTTGGATTTTTAGAACAGGTTACAGCTTAGTTTATATAAGGTACTTTCATTTATGAGGCTGTGTCAACAGATTAATATTTTAAATTAGTTTGGATTTTAATCTTCCTGGTTTCTTCCTTTAATTGTCAATGTTGAACTAAGGTTTTCTAATTATTTTTAATGAGAAGCATGTTCTTTTGTGGTTTGGGTTTCTTTTATTTTAGAATATTATAGGGGTACAAATGTTTTGGTTACATGGATTGCTTTTGTACTGCTTGAGTGAAAGTTTTAAGTGTGCCCATCACCCAGATAGTGTACATGGTACCCGTTAAGTATGATTTCACCCTTCCCTTCCTGCCCTTTCCACCTGAATGATTTCTGTTGAATTTTACTTCCATCTGTGTACATGGGTGCTGACTAGTCAGTTCCAGTTTAATACTGAGTATATGTGGTGTTTGTTTTTCCATTCTTGTGATACTTCTCTTAGGAGGATGGTCTTCAGTTCCATCCAGGTTGTTTGAAAAGGTATTAATTCATTTGTTATGGCTGAGTAGTACTCCGTGGTGTATATATACCACATTTTATTAATCCACTCATGAACTGATGGACACTTGGGTTGATTCCACATCTTTGCAACTGGGAATTGTGCTGTAATCATTCCAGTGCAAGTGCCTTTTTGATGAAATGCCTTTTTTTCTGTTGGGCAAATACCCAGCAGTGGGATTGCTGGATCAAATGGTAGGTCTACTTTTATTTCTTTGAAGAATTGCCATACTATTTTCCATAGCAGTTGCACTACTGTGTTTCCCCCAAATAAGACAGGATCTTATATTTATTTTTCCTCAAGAAGACACCCTAGGGCTTATTTTCAGGGGATGTGTTATTTTTTTTAAGTATGGTACAGAAATCTACATTTATTCAAATATAGTTAAGTCGTCTTCTGGAACATCATCATAACTCTCCAAACCCTGAATTCCATCCTGAATTTCTTTCGACTCTATTTCCTTTAGAACCATTGGCCCCAATCTCTCATGTCAGGCAATAGAGCTCTCATGGGGCAGATGAGAAGGGCTGCTCATCTTCTTTACTGCTCCACAGCGAAATGCATGGGTTGTGCAGATGTGCTGCATAGCCACGCCCATCACTAGGTCTTATTTTGGGGGTAGGGCTTATATTGCACAAATGCTTAGAAATCCTGCTAGGGCTTATTTTATGGGTAGGTCTTATTTTCAGGGAAACACAGTAGTTTGCAGTTCCACCAACAGTGTATAAGCGTTCCTTTCTGTCTGCATCCACACAGCATCTATTGTTTTGGGACTTTTTTGGTAAAAGCCATTCTTACTGGGGTTAGGTGATATTTCATTGTAGTTTTGATTTGCATTTCTCTTATGATTAGTTATGTTGAACATTGTTTCAAAAGGAGATAGAGTAATGGCCAATAAACATATAGATTTCTACATTTTTTGTCTGATTTTTTTCATTCAAGTAAATCATTGACCAATCTAAAAATGCTTCTGGTCTAGTTTATATAGATACACAGTGCTGGTTCTTCTGAGTTGTAGACATAGCTTATTTATTAAGAATATAGACTTTGGCATCAGACTACCTGGTTAGAATTTTGGCTTTGCCACTTGCTAGTATTTTGATCTTAGGAAACTTATTAATTTCCTGTGCCTCAATTTTCTCATTTATGAAATAGGAAATATAATGTTATAATTCTGTTACTCCATAAGGTGATGAAAATTAAATTGGCTAATTCATGTTAAATGCTTAGCAGTCGTCACTCCATAGTAATGGTCAGTAAATAGTATTTACTGTTAATATCAGTGTATATAGTTAGAATAGATGGAGTGAGGGAAGAGGAACAGATGGGTGAAGGGAGGGGAAGGATGTTGTAATTAGGCTATGCCCACTTTATGCTTCTTTCTCAAAAGGTAGCCTGTATATTATTCATTGCATTTCTTCAAAAGCTACAAATACATATAGGATGTACTAAGGCTACCATAAGTACTTTTAATCATTTTATGTAATAGACATTAAGTCAGGCAATGGGAATGCAGTGATTAGCATGGCCAGGAGCTTACCATCCTGATGGGAAGGCTTTACACTTTAAGTAACTTTTGTCTGTCAAGTTCATAAAGCCTGCATTTTTACAGTATTTCTTAGCAGAAATGTGTTCATCACAGCAAGTTCTTGATTCTTCTCCTTTCCTTTTGCATGTACTCTGATGTATATACTCCAAGAATTCATCTATGAGAAGTATTTGTGGGGGAAGGAAGAATAAGATCACAGAGGATATGGAGGAATAAGGGCTGCCCATAATTTTAATAAATAAGCAGATGAGGCAACAGCATGCAAATAGAATTTCTAAAAAGACGCTATTCCTCCCTACTTTATGTGTTAGGAATTAAATGTGGCACCGCAGTAATACATATAGGCAAGGTCTCTCCTGAGGGGCCTTCAAGCCCAGGTCCCTTACTACGATGTAGACAAGAGCAAGCCATTCCCTGTGTCCACCTCCAGCCATCTTCCCCAAAATACTAGGGGGGAAATATGGTAAATAGAGGCCTTCAAAAGAGCATGAGTTCTTCTTAAAAAGAAGCACCTACAAGGGGAGTGTACACAGGATGCCAGAGCAGTCATGTGCTTTGCTGATAGTGAAAGTTCATGGACTGATCATAAAAATATTTTTGATGAGCCAAATTTTTTCTCTACATCCAAAACATCCATGAATCTTTGCCCACCTGTGCCAGCAAGTAGACCAAGGACCTCCAGGGCACAGGCTTGAAGCCCAAGCAGTTGTTTCATTTGCTGTGTTCCAGAGGTAGCTGTGTGTCTGAATATGATTTGGAAGAGAGACAATTAAGGCCAAGAATTAGCAGTGGTATTTAAAGTAGATCCACTGTGCACTTCCCCAAGGAAGCCTTGTAGACATTTAAAAGAAGGTGGGACTACCCTATGGCTTTGGGAAAAGATGCATCTGGTTAAATTCATATTAGATCAGCAAGGATTGCATAGCACTTCTGAGCTCCTTTCATCAGGGTTTTTTTTTTTTTCTTCAAGTGGAAAACAAAAAAAATTTCTAAATCTCCAAGAGAAGACATCATGACAGAGTAGTTAGGAGCAAGCTCTGAATCCAGACAGCTAGACACTCGCTTGTGACCTTGAGCAAATTAATCTCTCCTCTCCTCCGTGTCCTCAACTGTGTTTACTGTCCCAAGTCTATTTACTGTCTCAATTTTACAACACAGGGTTGTGGCGAAGGTTAAATGAGAGAATACTGTAAAGCACTGAGAATAGTGTGTCGCACAAAGTAAGCCCTTGTTAGTATCTTCACGGTGCGAGGCTAGGGGCAGAGTAGCTTCATGTGTGTCCCTGGATCATTCTGAAAATACTCTGAACTAGGAGCAAGGTGCCTGGGCCCGAGCTAGAAATTTGGGAATCATTAATAGATCAGCCAGGTGTTCATAATCTGTAAGTGCTAGAACCAGAGCTCTTGGAAAAACGGAAATCACAAGCAGCATTTTGTGTTTTTGAGCATATGTGCATTTTTCTGGGGAAAGGATCCGTAACTTTCAGCAGTCTACTCAGAGATCTGAGACGCACAAAAGATTAAATCACCATCTTCTAGGAAAATGGTAATACTCACCCCATGTGTGCCACATGGGTCTTCTTACAAGATAAATAATTGAAACTCCAGGGAAAGTTATTTTATGAATACAACATTTTACCGGAGAAAAGTGTTTTAAAGGGCTCCATTTTGTGTGTCTAGCACCCATTTTTATCAGAGTTTTATTCCATAAAACAAATTTAAAACTTGTTAGTAGATCAAATAGGAATGACTTTAGTGTGAGAACACACTCGTTAGTTTTCAAAATAATTTTTCTGCAACCTAACGTGCATTTTAGCAATTGCTAGGTGTATTAATTTTTAAATATACTGTATTGTTTTTACGATTATTGTTCCTAATGGCTTCTTACAACATGCCTGCGTTTTTCTGATTATTTCCTGTAGTGATTTATATTATAGTGATGTTTTTATTGTTGCAATTCTAACTTTTAATAATTATTTGAACCTCATGTGTTGACATCACCTTTCAACTTCTTCATTATTTAGAACCAGCCTTCTGCGGCTACTGTCAGAAATTTTACTCTTCAAGGCCAATATATAGTTGTTTTTTCCCTTTTCTCTCCTAGTTTTAAGCTAGCAGCCTCACAATTATTCTCTGTTATATAAAATGCAAATGACAAATCTTGGTATCTTTTTCTCAGTACAGATGTTTTTCTTATGGTTGGTTTTTAGCATTTTGCAAAATTTGTGTTAAATATTTCTAACATTTAAAGTGCTATGTTAACTTTGACCTGTTATATATTTTAAATTTATTTTCTACTTTCAGCTCCACTTTTGATATTCTTGTGACCCAGTGACAAACTTACCTTTCCTTAAATCAATCCACTGTTTTCCATAATTGATTCTGTTTGTTAAAATAATGGGATTGGTTGATTAGAAATAATTTAGTCCTCCCTTAAAACTACTAATTCAAATCAGAATTAAATTGTGTTCTTTCTTTGGTTGTGTTAACCAAAGTAGACCTGATATAAAAGCAAATAGGTTTACTCTACAACTATGGTCAGTGTTACTGATTAATTTTTGTAAACTAAAATTCCCTCAGAAATTCTACCTTTTCTGATTCGGAAACCCTAGAATTTTTAATGGTACTTGTTTATGTTCAAATCAGCAATTGAGCTACTATGGGGCTCTTCTAGGTTATATGACGAAATTATATGAATGATGTTATGCAATAATACATCATTATTTTAACATTTAAGAGGTGAATTATTTTTATTGAGTTATAATTTTAGAGCAGTGCCTAATACTATTTCTTCTTCCCCTTAGTTTTCCCTGAAATATATTGTCAATTAGCTATAAACATGTTTATTTTTCAATGCAATTGAGAAGCCTTTAATGGAATCCTGTGGCAAAGTGAAGAATCCTCTTATATATACAGTACAGTATGTGTCAAAACCATTTACGGTTTTGTTTACGCACATGACAGAACCACAGACCTGCATGGCTCAACTGAAAGTTACAGTTTAAATCATTCTGTTAAGAGTTCTGCTACCACTTGCGTATGCCAGTAATGAAAAATAATCAACATAAGCATCTTTGAAAAGCAATTTTAGATCATTAAAGATGTATGAATTTTGACAAAGCAAGAAGATTTGAGGCTTATTAAGAATATATTAGGTCTCTACATGGAGAGAAGCATTTATGTCTCTTTTCAGGAGGAAAGGTGTAGCCTAATTATAACCTCATGAAAGATACATGGACAGGGGCAGGGGCAGGTACAGCAAAAGACTCAGGCTCAATCCCGACTATTCCTTTTGTGAGAAACAGAGCCTATTCCAGTCGACTCCTGAAAATAAACCAGATCTTAGAACACTCCCCTGTCCTAATGGGCTACATCTGTGATACATCATTGTCTGTCTGGCGTGCAGTCAAGAGCTACTGAATAATCATTTTCTGCAGAACTTATACGTGCCTTTTTCAAATATAATGTAAACATGTTACATTTGCTCAAGGAGTCTCAATTTCTTTCTTCTTTTTTTGCTTATTTACTTTTAAAGTTTTTGATTATTTGTAGATATCATAGTTATAAATTTCCAAAGATCTTTAGTAATAAAGAATTGATTCCATTTCTACTTAGCTATTATAAATTATAATCTCAAAAAGATGAGGGTGGAGTGCATTCTAAATAATCTGTGAAAAGTAGTGTTAGTTTACCTGCATACTTTCCTTGAAAATGCTGAGTATTTCCTGGAATTGTGACTACATTTGATAAAACATGAATACATTGCATTTTTAGAAGATATGAAGTACATCTCTGTCGTGTGATGTGAGTCTTATGTCAGCTGCAGCTACTCGATTTGCATGTAAATTCTGAAAATTTTCTTGTCCCATGTGACACTTCTGAAATGTCTGTCTGTTCTTTTCTCCTTTTTAATTTCCCAAGCTCACTATTTGGATAAGATAGTTAAAGGTACTGTATACTTGCTCTTTGACATATCTACATATATATCTATATATAACCGTGTATCAGATTGCTCTAGGTATGACAGTAGACTGTTTTTCATGCATAGTTTGTAAATTATCAATCAGGCTTACATTATGTGAAATGCCTTGGATTTAAAGTATTGAGACTTAAATGTCTGTGTCTCATTTTTATAATTTTGGGTTATCACAGATTTCATTGCTATGTAAAAGCATTAGTTTTCTTTGGAACCAAAAACTGAAGATAACAGTATATTTGCTGTTTTTTGTTTTTTAGGACTTTTTTTCCTGCTTTAAGATCTTCATTTTTGGCATTTCAGCTAATGAGCTGTAAATTCTAAATTAAAGACTGACAAATACTCTTTTATCACAGAGTAAGAAATTGTCAATCTAAAGAAGATTCTGGTTAACATATGTTGAGAGAAATCTCATTTATCTCATATGGAAACTTCTTTGGCCTTTTGTAAATGCTTCAAAATATATCATAATTTATGTTCTTTTATTTTTTTAAAAAAACTGCAAAATATTGTGCAGTTTCTATAAAAACAACTGATCACCTTGTTCGGCAGAAAACAGCAGATTCTCATGTCTTCAGTTATTGTAGAAATAGGTGCAAAAATTTTTTCAGAAGAGAAAATTCCCTTTCCCTTTCTCCTCAGATTACCTATTTTCTATTCCTTGTTTGTGCTTTTCATTAGAATATGAAAATATTCATGGCAATATCCAGGCTTTCATATAACAACTCTTGTGTGCATGCAGTTAGCTGCTGCACCTCTTTGTCAGTGGGGCAATTAAACCTTTCTTTTTCGTAAAAATAAAACAATATAAACGCATTCATGAGGAAAATTCACCTTTTAAGCATTGAATCATCCATAAATACAGATGGTAATTTTTGGAAAAAAAAAAAAAAGCAGCAGCAAAACTAATCTCTTCCTGACCTGATGGTATCCATAAGGATAATTTCGTTACACTCTTCCACGAGAGACTGTCAAAATATTCTTCTTTCTGTTAACTCTAATCTTAAGAGACAGAATGCCTCTTTGAGATATTTTCTTTTCAAGTTCCACCGTGGAGGAGGGGAAACCGATACATGAATAATTCTTTTAATACAGACTTAAAATAAACAGATTGTTCCCCTAAATTTTATCACCAAAACAAGAGTAGCATTCTAAGAAGCTAACAAATCCCAATTGCTAGAGCAAGTATTTCTATTAACTTATATTTTTACCAAATTATAAATAGTTCTGTCCAAAGAGATCTGATTAATAGTCAGTTATTCTTACAATCTGAGAGCATTTCTGTCCTTGCTTTTGTTGGTGTCATATCACACTCATAAACAAGAACACCAGAATCTTCCTAAGCGTCATCCTCATAAACAGATCATGTTGGCTGCATGCCAGATATCATCAGTAGGAAGTGACAAAAATTGTTTTTTTTAAATGTCATGTTAGACTGAAACAATTATAGATTTTGGGTATATTAAATTATTTTAATTGTTTCCCAAATTTTCCCTTCTTGCCCATAAAAGCAGACAAGATAGGATATAAAGGTAACAGCATAAAAGCCTTAGGGAGATTGTCACAAAATATCACTCTTCGCTATCTGTCTTGAAGCACGTCACTACCGTGTTTTTGTTCAGTCTATCAATGTTTTATTGTGGTCCTTATGGTATTTCATTTTGTCCGTCCTAAGTAATCAAATATGCACAGCTATTACATTTAGTTGGAAATCCTGTCGGTCCTGTCCCATCCGTATGCAGCCTGAATCCTAATGTTTGTTAGAATAGATGCTAAGCTGCTTCACTATTTCCTGGGCTTTGCTTATTCTGTGAAAAGGAATGTACTCTTGGCATAAAGTATAGTCATTGAAACTGGCCTATACTTTGTGCAATTATTTAATGCACTGTAATTTCACATGAATATACGGCAACTCTGAGGCCAGATAAAATTAACGTTCTCTTTTAACATCATTCATATCCTCATACCCACTTTCATGCTTTGAATCTTGAGGGAATTTTTTAAAGCAACAAGGTGCTTTAAGAAGGCATGTCCTGATAAATGACCAGTGATGTTGACAACAGATTACAAATCTAGACTAGGGATTCCGAAATTATTTTGTCCAGATGCGTTTTCACACCATACAGTATACCTTGTTGCTTTGCTAAAGGAAAAAAAAAATTAAGTTAATTTTGTCTGGCCCGCAGCTATTTAGTGGATCGTTGCATATATTTCTGTCCTGCACAGGTAAGTGGTGTCTCAAGGGCCAGGCCAATCAAAGATGCCACTTGGATAAGAATTAGATTCCTTAGATAATGTTGCTGTTTCTATCCATGTGCAATTACAGTATTTGTGCTGTTTATAAAGGCCTGTTCCCACTAAGTGTCCCTTATCTGTTTATTCTAGGTGCAAAAACTTTCAATACTCAAATCACTGGTGTTCTCCTTCTTTGTCTTGACAGAGGGTTGTCCTGGCCTGTGCAACAGCAATGGAAGATGCACGTTGGACCAAAACGGCTGGCACTGCGTTTGCCAGCCGGGGTGGAGAGGCGCGGGCTGTGATGTAGCCATGGAGACCCTCTGCACAGACAGCAAGGACAATGAAGGAGGTAAGAAATGCTGAGCGTGGAAACAAGCATGTGCCAGAGCCCAGGTTTCTAAGTTACCGGGAGTACGTAGTTATCTGTTGCCAAAAAAAAGTCTGATCCCCGTAGATTAGACTGATTGAAAAATGTAGGAGTGCTGATGGAATGATCGTGCCCCCTATTTTTCCTGAAACAAACGCAAGATGGTTATCATTCGGGGAAAAGGCAAGGTAACCAAGCCACTGTATAATGTCCATTGTTTTCCATTCTTTTTCTTAATCCAAGAGGGACTGTTCTCCTCAACTACAGTATTTAGGGCTCTGTGAATTGGGAGCTCCAAAGCAGTACTTTAATAACTAACATTCCAAAAGATGCAAGGCATTTTTTAAGCTCTTCTGTTGAAAGGCATGGATAGAAAAAATTAAACAATCACAGAGAACAGTCCCCTTGAAGTTGTACTCTAGTGTCTGTTTATCCTTAACTTTACACCCTGTTAAAAGTGTTGTGATATTCCACCCAAGTCTAAGCGACTTTGTTAAGAATAATTATTTTCCCCATTGAGCACATCCCTCATGCTGCCCTATTTTAATCTCAGAGTGGAGAGTTGGTGATTACTTTTCAGTGATGGAATAGTTGGCCCTGATAGCTGTTCAGTTTTGACATATATCTAGGACTGTGCTTTTAGGAAGGCTGTAGTTCCTATCTAGGCCTCTGTGGATGAGGGTGTGTTCCCCTACCCCCTCCTCTCCCCCTGCTCTTTGGGGAATGCCCACAGGAATAACATGATACTGGCTAAAGAGTACAGGTTTTGGAGTCAGACAGATCTTTACTCTGTAGTTATTACGTGTCCTTACACGAGATTTTTTAAAAATCTCTTTAAACCTCAATTGCTTCATCTATAAAATAGGAATAAAAGATTTTTGAAAAGGATAAAGTGAAAAAAATGTATGCAGAGTACATAGCATATCTCCAGGCACCTAGTATGCTGTAAGTGGCAGCTATTATTAGCCAATTTCCCCTCCTTTGTTTCCAAAAGTGCTCTTCCTCACTAAATGAATTTCATAGAAGGTTGTCAGAGAAGATTGAACAGCCTTTTCGTTTCTACATATAGAGTAGGCCTAGCTACTGTTCTCTAGGAAACAGTGACCTGAATTAAGTCCTCAACCTCCCTTGCACCCCAAAACACACCACACACACACATACACACCCTCACCCTCATGGGCCCACAGTCATTCTCAAACCAAATGTTATGTGTACCTTCTCTTTCTGTCAAGGAGCTGCAGTTCTCTCCTCTAATTGCTAGCAGCATGTTGACTGTTGTCCCTGTTTTCTTTTAACCTGGACTGTCAAAAAACTGGAACCACAAATTCGGAGCTAAACCCTCCTTTCCTCCTGCTCCTGATAGCTTTCAGGGGTCCTTAGCCCTGGTAGCTTTTCCTGTCTGATAATACCTTGTTGCCCCTGCTCTTCTCAACAATGTGTTTATAGAAATGGCAGCATTAATCCTCTCTGAACCACAGCCCATATGGCAACTCCCCTCCTTAGCGTCCCCCAAAGAACCCCCTACCCATTGTTGCTATTGCCTAGGGAGGAAGGGGAGCTTCCCTTTCTCCTTGATCATATATTTCAGATCTTGTCTCCTAAAAGGAGATTACATTGAGGAGGCTACAGACTCTCAGAGGGAAGCGAACTGCAGGGCCAGGTCTGCAGAGACACTGCAGAGTAATTTAGGGGCTAATCAACTCTTTAGTATTGTTATCAGCTAAGGAGGTTTTTCCTTTTCCTCAAAATTTATCAACTGTGAATTGGCCTCATTCCCCTTTGTTTATTCTTATTAGCATGAAACCGTGCTATCTCTAGACTGCCCTCTCTAAGGGGAAATTCGAGCTGATAGAAGACCTCCTGTGGATTCTCTGCTTATCTCACATAATTTGTATTCCTGTCCCTAACCTAATTTTGTTGATCTTCTAAGAAGGAATCTCAGTGCCAGCCTTCTTATGCCCCGAGATTGTAACCTGGATGCCTTATAACCTGAGCTAGAGGCTTCTTTGAACTTAAACATTCACTATGCCTGTAAAGACAGTATTTTCCACACCAGACCCCAACTGAAGAGGCATAAGCCGGCAATGAAGGATATCATTATATGAGGACAATAGAACAGAACATTTAAAATCGGGACCATACCTGGAATTCTAGGACATATGGTGACTGCAGTGTTATGGATCTGTTGGCTAACTAAGTCCGGTGTCAAAAGGGTTAATTGGCCAGAGAGTAACTAAAAAACTTGATTTAGCACTTCAAGGTAACGAGGAAGGAGGAGAGGGTGAAGACTAGGTTGATTCGGCCCTTGTCAGAAATTAAAACACTTCAGATAAATAACTACTGTAGTCTAGTTTGAGCAACTTTGTAGAACACAATCTTTGTAAAAGAAAATGAAAGAAAGTTGCTTGCCATTCCCAGAACTGAAGAAGATACATCAAAAAAATTTTAGGAAAGACCCCTACATACAGGGAAATATTTAAACATCTTCTTAAGCCAAGCATCTTCAAAATGTACTTTACACAATCGAGTTTGCCATTGTCACTGTCTGATTCTAAAGATTCTCAAAATCTGACTCTTACTAAATAGATGTCACTCTTTGCTTTTCTGTGTCTCTGTCCCCTTTATCTCTCTGAAATGCTTGAGAAAAAGCAGCCTCAAAAGGGAACTCTTCATGAGGACAAGGAGGAGTGGACTACTAATAAAACAGATTGGAGCAGCTTATATTTAGCTGCTCTTTTAACACCTGTGCATTCATAGAGCTGCACCTGCTGTCCAATTGAACCTTGTGTCTTTAAGGTTCATACAAACATCTGTCATCTACACTGGGTAACTGTAGCTTTTAGGAAGTAAGGGTGATCTTTTACCAACAATAAGAGCCCTGACGGAGGTCTTTACTCCATGTAGAATGGACAGGTACCTCCCCCAACTACTTCTCAAATCCAGCCCCAGATACCAACCAGAGGCTGCCAGAGCAGATCATTCGGACCAAGGCAGGCAATGGAATGTCGGAGTTTTAAATCATGCAATGGAAGTCAGAAACAAATGGTCTCTGGATCGAACAATTGTGGATAACGTCTCCAAACAGGGCATGTAGACACTCTGAGAGCATCCGGTTGCGCTTCTGTCCTGGTTGAGAAAGCTTCCAGAGCAAATCATCAGTGGTACCTACCTACACTTGGCTTACAAATATTTCTTCTTCACCTCCAACTTCACCTACAAAGTCAACACCCCTCTAAATGGAGCCATTTTTTGTTCATATTCCCAAACTCACTCTGATCAGGAAATTGCTAAAGTCAGAGAAAAGGAAGGTGGAGAGATGGGAATTGGTCACTATTAAATGTCGTATGGTCTGGAGTGGGGTTTAAGACAGTGACCTTGTACTGCCACATTGTTCAGTCTCTTGAGTACGTCTTTAGTCAGCCATCTGAAATGAGGTCCCGTCTGCCTCCCAGAGTACTCTACCTCAGACTTTCACTTCCCTTCAGCAAGAAAATCCCGTTCTCCAAGGTTCTAGTCAATCATTCTTACCAGGAGAGGCTCTGGTTGCACACAAGAGAAATTCAACTGAAACAATCTTACACTTAAAAAAAAAAAATTTTTTTTTTAGCTTATATAACTGAAAAAAAATTCAGATATAGCTGTACCCAGTTGTTCAAACAATGATACCAGAAACTTAAGTTCCTTCATCTTTTAACTCTGCTTTCTTCTATTCTGTGTTGGAAGTGTTCTCAGGCTGTCTCTTCCCCAAAACGGCTGCCACCAGCTCTGGGTTTATATCCCACCAGCATTTAACAACCCCAGGACAAGATGATGCCTTTTTTGACGATCACTTGAGGCCTGAGCGTCACTCGCCTTAGGAATTAGATCACCTGCTCAGAGGAAAAATGAAGTGCTGTCACCAGAAGAAAGGCATGTGGGTGCTAGGCAGGTGGAAGAAAGATTCTAGTATGGGAATATTAACAGCTGTCCATAGCATTTAGTGTTGGTGTAGCCAGGCAACGCCTCCAACAACTATTTCACACGGTTCATAGACTATTATTACTTTCAGAAGGAATCTTCTCATCTCTATCTTCTCCCTTCCGCCCAAATGACACCCCTTTCACTTGACAAGAAAAAAACAAATGCCAAACCTCTGACATGCTTTCCATGCCCAAGGTTGGCAAGGCAGCTCTCTAATCCTCCCTGTATACTTTTATAAGCATCCTTGCTTTTATCTAGTCTACCCACTAAGAATCTTGTTCAACAAGGGGTTCCTCGACTTTAAATAGCTCCCCAAATGGTGTTCCTATCGTGCAAGCGCCGAAATGCAACTGCTTGCCAGAGAGAAGTCTACCTCTGCAGAAACTTCAGATACTTTTCAACAAGATGATTTCTCCAAAATGCATTATCTCTGGCAGTTGTCACCACTCTCCCATGTCTCTTCTCATCAGGGTGATCTAGGCAGAGTTTCTTTAGACGGCTTGCTTCCCTGTCTGGTCCTCCAGTGGATAGCTCCCCTGGGTCTCTGAGATGAGACTCAAGCCCTATCCTGCAGATTGGATGGTTGAGGGCACAAGAAGTGCAAGAACGGTGGAATGCCAAAATATAACTCCTCTCAGGAATAACACACCTTACTTGCAAGTAAATAGAGTTATTTTTTTCCTTCCAACTTATACTTTGTGGAGGTACATCAGAAAGATGTACCTAAACCAGCCATTTTTTCTCAAATCTTCAGAGGCTGATTATAGTTGGGAAGATCACAATTCAGCTGAGGTTATTCCGAAAATAGAAAGATAGAAATGGTAATAAATAAATAAATATTAAATAAATGAAAGATGTAACAATACAATTTAAACTACAAGAAAAAGTAGGAATGGACTGGGGTAAAAAAAAAAAAAAGAGGAGAAAAAAATGGATGAAATTTTAATATAAAGCATCAGAATGAATATGATGAATGGAAGTGGTCCAAGTTTGGAGGATACCAAATGAAAATAAGGACATGCTTAGAAATTCGTGAAAAAAAATAAGTCTAGCTGGAGGATGAGACCTACTATGTTCTCCAAACACAATTTTTAAAATAAAAATTAAATAAATAGGCCAGGTTTGGTGGCTCACTGTAATCTCAGCATTTTGGAAGGCCAAAGTGGGAGGATTGCTTGAGGCCAGGAGTTCGAGGCCACTCTGGTTGACATTGTGAGATCCCCCAATCTCTACAAAACAGTTCTAAAAATAGTCAGGTGTAGTGGCACATGCCTATAGTGCCAGCTACTTGGAAGGCTGAAGCAGGAGAATCGCTTGAGCCCAGGAGTTTGAGGCTGTAGGGAGCTGTGATTGTGCCACTACATTCCAGCTCGGTGACAGAGTGAGATGCTGTCTCAAATAAATAAATAAACGAACAAACAAATAAATAAATAAGATGGTGGGCATCTTTCTGCCCCTCCCTCAGTGAATTTACATGTTTTTAAACTTAAATGGTACTTAATAAGTACTATTGTAAATTTGATTCTTCCAAAGAATATATCTTAGAGATTTTTTTCATGCCCATCCATATAGCCCTATCTCATTCCTTACAACAGAAACATGAGTGTACTAATTAATTTTACCATGATACATTGGTAATAACTTAGTTTCTAACTTTTTGCTCCTGGTATAGAAACAAATCTGTAGTGAATTTGTGTATGTGTGTGTGTATCTGCATATAAATCTTTTGTGTAAGTGTACAAATATTTCTTTAGGATGAGTTTTTAGAAGTGAGATTGCTAGGTCAAAGAATATTTTAATTTTTAATTTTGGAAGCTACTGCCACATTGCCTTGCAATAGGTTTCACATCATACACGTTATTGGGATGAGTGTGTTTATTTCCCCCACGTTCATAGTTCTTACCTAATTGTTGTACATAAACAAAATTGTTCAACAAAATAAAGAACATGAATTTTGTCTGATGGGTGAAAACAACCCCATTTTTATTGTTTTAATTTGCATTTTCCTAATTACTGATTAGATTAATGATCTTTATATTTGTTTCTTGACCATTTGTATTTCTTTTTTTACTAATTGCTCACTTATTTCTCTTGCTCTTTTTTTTATTGAGTTGCTTAATATTTCCTTTTTAACTCTTAGGAGTTATTTATGTATTATACTGATTAATTCTTTTTTAGGTGTGTTGCAGATATTTTATTGCAGGTTTTCACTTAACTTTTAATTTTAATTTGTGGTGTCTTTTGCCATGCAGAAGTTTCCAATTGATATGAGGTAAATTTTTATGAGGTTTATCTTTTTAGTCATGAATTCTGGGTGTGTGTCTTCCTAAGTAGGGCCTTTGTAAGATTATACATAGTATTATACATAGTATTTCATTATGATTTCTTCCTATACTTTTTATAATTGTATGGATTGCTTAATGCCCGGTTAAGAACATTTTTAAGTGATAACTAGAGTGAAAAAGAAATAGCAAATCAAAAATTAGAACAGTGTCTGAAGATAAGGAAAAGGTGATAAAAGAAAAACAGATCCTCTGATATGCTTCTAAGATATAGTTCTGACAGTTTAGATCAATTTAGGAATGTATTCATTCTTTTGTTCAGCAAATGTGTTATATGCCTGTTTGGTGCCAGGAAGTGTACTAGATGCTGGGGACACAACAGTGACCTTGATTAGCCCTCAGGAAGTTTAATGAAACATTTGACTGAGGTGATTGTGTGAAGATGATAACTCTGGCTAAAGAGTAGAGGAAGTTGGGGTGAGACGGGAGAACAAGCTATTGTAGAGACCATTTTGGAAAAATGAAAAGAAATAGACTAATTCAAGAGAGTTTTTAGATAAAGAAAAGAAGGAACTGGTGATTGATTAGGTGCAGAGAAAAAGGGAGATGGAAAACAGTATGGATATTCCTTAGGAACTAAAAGTAGACCTACCATTTGATCTAGCAATCCCACTACTGGGTACTTACCCAAAGGAAAAGAAGTCATTTTATCAAAAAGACACCTACACTCGAATGTTTATTGTAACACTATTCACAATTGCAAAGATTTGGAATCAACCCAAGTGCCCATCAATTCATGAATAGATTTTTAAAAATGTGGTATATGTATACTATGGATTACTATGCAGCCATGAAGAAGGATGAATTAAGGCCTTTTATAACAATTTGGATGGAATTGGAGACCATTATCCAAAGTGAAGTATCTAAAGAATGGAAAAAGAAACATCACATGTATTCACTATTAATTAGAACTAACTGATGAGCACACATGTGCACAGAGGGAAGTAACACTCATTGGAAATAAAGCAGGGAGAAGGGCAAGGAACAGAGGGGCAAAATACTACCTAGTGGGAACAATGAACATTAACTGGGTGATGAGCTCACTTATAACCCTGACTCACGCATTACAAAAGCGATCAACATAACCAAAACATTTATACTCCCGGAATATTTTGAAATTTAACAAAAGGGAAAAAAAAGAAAAAGGAAGAGAGAAGGGGAATCAAGGATCACGCTTAGGTTTCTACTTTGAGAAACGAGATGGGGGGGTTAGTGGAACCTTCATTCAAATAGGAAACACAGGAGCAGCGTGTTTGGAGGAAAAGATCATATATAGGTGTGATATGATCATATTTAGCCATGTTAAGTTTTACATGTCTGTGCAGTACCCAAGTACTGTATCTTCAAGGCAGTTTGTAGGTTTGTGGTTCAAAAGAATGGTTAGCCTACAGTCACTAGCATTGAAAGGACATGAACACAAAGACTGAAGCCACCGAGAAAGCACTGATAAAGACAAAACAAGAATGTACAGGCCTGGCGAGGTGGCTCACGTCTGTAGTCCTAGCACTCTGGGAGGCCGAGGTGGGCGAATTGCTCAAGGTCAGGAGTTTGAAACCAGCCTGAGCAAGAGAGAGACGCCATCTCTACTATAAATAGAAAGAAATTAATTGGCCAACTAATATATATAGAAAAAAGTAGCCAGGCATGGTGGCACATGCCTGTAGTCCCAGCTACCTGGGAGGCTGAGGCAGAAGGATTGCTCAAGCCCAGGAGTTTGAGGTTGCTGTGAGCTAGGCTGACGCCAGGGCACTCACTCTAGCCTGGACTACAAAGCGAGACTCTGTCTCAAAAAAAAAAAAAAAAAGATCCAACCCAGTAAAGAATAAATGCATTTCATGAGCATTACAGAAGGAGCAATGAAAAGTACACCTGTACACTTTCAAAATTCTGAAGTCCACAAATACAATACTACATCAGAATTTCTGACTCTAATTTAGCACTTGCAGGGAGTGAGGTGGGGGTTAGTTTCAAATACTGTGGGGAAGGGCAGTAGACGTTAATTATCTTTTGAGTAAAAAAGAAAATTCATGACTTTTTATCCACTCAGTAAATCAAGGTTTTGAAAAACAAATAAAAATATCTATTGCTCCTTGAAAGAAGAAAGTTAGAGTTTTGAGAAGCAGAGTAAGAGCAGCATAAAGAGTAACTTAGGAACAGACTTGAAGTCAGAGTTTTAATAATCTGACAAAATGTGTATTGTTTAAATTTGCCAGAAAAAATATCAAGATGACGAAAAGAAAATCAGAAATAGGACAGGGTAGAAACCTTAAAGCAAGACCAGAGGTTGGCAAGTATGGTCTCTGGGCCAAAGCCTGATATTTGTAAATAAAGTTTTATTGGAACACAGTCAACACTCATTCATTTATATATTGCCTAGCTCCTTTAGTACTACAAAGGCAGAATTGAATAGTTGCAATGGATGCTGTAATGCCTACAAAACCCAAAGTATTTACTATTTGGCTCTTTACAAAATTAGTTGGCCAGGTACTGCTAAAGACCAGTGAAAATGCCTAAGGAAACATAAGAGCATGTTTAAAAATATGGACAGAAAAAATAACTAGAGCAATAATATTAAGGATTGAGTAGAGGGAAGCATAAACTATGTTATCTACTTTATATCAGAGCACCACTTATATTCCAAACCCTAACCTGAATAAAGACTCTTAACTGATAATTGAAGTCATTATTCAGAAGGTTTTGAACATTTGATTTCTTGTAGATTTTTTATGATTAATGCTATTAGATATGCCTTCTATGCCAATATAAATGTAAGCCAACCTAATAGTCCTAAAACTGAAATGGAATCTCAATGATTTTGAGAAGCCATTCCACAAAGACAATTTTACTATACTATACATTTGGGCAAGTGGGTAGTCAACTTATTTGTACTAGATAGTCCTACCTGCTAGATAAATACAGACAAAAAAATGAAAAATGTTTTCTCAAGTTATAGGAAGCCAGATTCATAACTATCCGTCACTTGCTTGGGCAAGTTACTGATAAACTCTGCAGAAAAATAACAAACTGTGTCCCTGCATCTTGGCTGGTGAAAATGAGATTCTTTCTCTGATTGATGTTAGCAGAGAGGCTTGTAAAAATGCATTTCCAACTGATTAGTTCAGAAGGTGTCAATCTCATGCAGTTTTATGACCTGCAGACTACATGCCAGATGTACATTTGCTTTTTATAAACTAACAAAGATGAATGACTAAATTTGAGCATTCCTCTTTGGCAACTGTACCATACATTGCCTAAGGGAAGACACTGTGGGAGTACTGTAGGGGGAGGAGAAAAGGAGGAGGAGTACTTAACCCTTAATTTGCCAGATTAATGAAGATAAAATATAATATTTGGAAGTACTTTCCCTATTGAGTTATTTCTACTTTTGTTCAAGAATGAATGTAAGAGGGAAAAACTGTAAGATTATCAAATATTTGTCTTAAATTACTCTCCCAAGCATATGCACCCATCCTAAATCTATCAAGTAAGAACTCTAAAAAACTATATCATAAACACATATTAAAAGAGTCCTCAGGCCGGGCGTGGTGGCTCACGCCTGTAATCCTAGCACTTTGGGAGGCCGAGGCGGGCGGATTGCTCAAGGTCAGGAGTTCGAAACCAGCCTGAGCGAGACCCCGTCTCTACCAAAAATAGAAATAAATTAATTGACCAACTAAAAATATATATACCAAAAATTAGCCGGGCATGGTGGTGCATGCCTGTAGTCCCAGCTACTCGGGAGGCTGAGGCAGTAGGATCGCTGAGCCCCGGAGATTGAGGTTGCTGTGAGCCAGGCTGACGCCACGGCACTCACTCTAGCCTGGGCAACAAAGTGAGACTCTGTCTCAAAAAAAAAAAAAAAAAAAAAAAAAAAAGAGTCCTCATAAAATTTCAACATAGGATCATGAATTGCTACTGAAGGGTTGGGTTTTTCTTAAATTGTTTTTTGAAGCCGGAAATTACATTAAGGCAATAGGTCAATAGTCTACTAATTGAGAAGCCTAAGTTCTTAAAACTTAGACTTCTTTTTTAATAACTTAACCTACACTTCTATTACTTTGAGAGAGATAGAGAAAAAAATACAATATTTTATATTATTGCAATATATCCTCATGAAAAATAAGCCGATAGCATAGTTTCATCTTTCTTCCACTAGAAATATTGAGAAATATTCAGACATTTTGCATCTTTGTGGTCTTTTGGCTAATAAAGTAATATTTTGATAAATTTGTATGAAATTTCAAAGCTCAGATTCACTGATTTTCTTAAAACATGATTTTAGATTTTTGTAAAAGGTATAAGCATGCAGTTTCCTAACAACCCATCATTTTAGAAATACAACAGACATCTAACATGAAAATATAATTATCAAGAAACAATATGTAAAAAGATTGCTTATCATAAATTGTAACCCATACATTGTCATGTGTATAGAAAATGTGGTAACGAAAAACTTAAAATTTAATATAAACAGTCCAACTTCATAAATGTAATTCATGTATTTACTTATTAAGCTTTCCCCTACCCCAAACTGTAGAGAAATAGTGAGGAGGTTTTTATTAATAGTTACTGCCTCTGGATAAGTTAGGTCTCTTTCAGTTCCAAGTGACAGAAAATCCAACCCTAACAGGCTTGAGGAAAAAGGGAATGCTTTAGCTTCTATGACTGAAAGGCCCAGGATGTCAAGCGCAGCTAATGGCAGAAGCCCCAAAGATGTCACTGTGTACAACCTATTAGTTTTTTCTCCAGTGCTTGTCTCTGCTTGTGCTGGGATGGCCCCGGTCCCTGGCAGGTTCTGAAGTGACGTCAAGACGGCTACAGCAACCCCAGCCTCACAGCCTCATAGCTCAGGCCTGTTTGGAGGCTGGCGGAGAATTTCTGTTTAGATAATTCCTGACACTCACTGTGGTACTCTGATAGAAAAAGTCCATAATATAGTTTATGCTTCCCTCCTCACAATCCTTAATTATTACTGCTCCAGTGGGTAGACACGGTAGGTCCCCTACACTTTTCTGAAGCAAACGCGAGGAGGATATGCACGTGCCCTGAGAGGTGGGGAGGGCTGGACGCACAGTGGACATTTTAAAGCTGTTGCCCACAGACGGGGCAACACATGTATCCGCTACATTATTCTGCAGATGGGCGAAGCGATTTAAGGGCGCAGAGCCAAACCTCCACATCTCTCATTTCTTACCTTACCTACGTTGTTGTTTACCTGCTTTCTAGACTGGGCAATTTAATTCATTATTGTCTATTTTCTCTTGTCTCAGTACGCTGTCAGATAATGAAGGGGCAAGCTAATCTTCTATTTATTTATTATTTATTTAATTTTGAGACAGAGTCTGACTTTGTTGCCCAGGCTAGAGTGAGTGCCGGGGCATCAGCCTAGCTCACAGCAACCTCAAACTCCTGGGCTCAAGTAATCCTACTGCCTCAGCTTCCCGAGTAGCTGGGACTACAGGCATGCGCCACCATGCCCAGCTAATTTTTTCTGTATATATTAGTTTTCTGTATATATTCTGTATACAAGTAATTTCTTTCTATTTATAGTAGAGACGAGGTCTCGCTCTTGCTCAGGCTGGTTTTGAACTCCTGACCTCGAGCGATCTGCTCGCCTCAGCTTCCCTGTGCTAGGATTACAGGCGTGAGCCACCACGCCCGGCCTAATATGCTATTAAAAAGAGTGTCCTAAAGCAAATAAATGGCTGGTATAGTTTTTTAAGAATAAAAGTTATTAAAAAACACTTGTGTAAAATAAAACATAGAAGTTGTTAGATATTTTCAGCTGAGCTTGCCATGATAAGGTCACACCAAGATCTGATGCTTAAGCTTGAAGATTGTAAAACTATTTTTTCAGTTCTCCCAAGAGTGACTAATGTCTTCAGAAATGAATATTTATATTAATCTATACTGAGAAATGTAATTACTTAAGCAGATCAAAATTCATGTTTTCAACTATTCAGTAAATAATGACCTTAAAGGATAATGTCATCAAACCATCATAACCTGACACACTCATCCACTAATGGATTGGTGGCATGTTTTAAACAGAATACTCAAATGGGCCGTTGAATATAATTTTCTCTCTTTTTTCTTTGTCTATTTTTTTTCTTTTTTTTTATTTTGGCATATTATGGGGGTACAGATTTTAAGGTTTCAATAAATGCCCTTTCCCCCCCTCCCCCCACCAGTCTGAGTTTCCAGCATGACCATCCCCCAGATGGTGCACATCTCACTCATAAGGTCTTGCTCTGTTGCCCAAGCTGGACTGCAGTGGCCCAATCATATCTCACTGTAACCTCAAACTCCTGGGTTCAAGCAGTCCTCCCACTTCAGCCTCCTCAGTAGCTGGAACATGTGTACGCCACCATGCCTGGCTAATTTTTTAATTTTCTGTAGAGATGGGGTCTCACTATGTTACTCAGGCTGGTCTCAAACTCCTGGCCTCAAGCAATCCTCCTGTTTCAGCTTCCCAAAGTGCTAGAATTATGGGCGTGAGCCACCATGCCTGGCCCTAATCAGTAATTTTCTATTTCTTGCCCAGAATAAACATTATATGATTCTTTTCAACCATCTCTAATCCAAATATTTATTCTCTATGAAAGCAGATGCAAGTATAGTCGTGTGTCGCTTAGCAATGGGCATACATTATGAGAAATGTGTCGTTGGGTGATTGTATCATTGTATAAAATCACAGAGTGCACTTACACAAACCTAGATGGTATAGCCTACTGTAAACCCAGGCTATATGGTACAGCCTGTTGCTCCTAGGCTACAGACCTGTACAGCATGTGACTGTGCTGAATACTGTAGGCAGCTGTAACACAATGGTATTTGTGTATCTAAGCATAGAGAAGGAACAGTAAAAGTACAATCTTATAACCTTATGGGGGCCACCATCGTACGCGTGATCCATCATTATGTGGCGCATGACTGTTCGTATTTCATCTAGTTTCAATAAGTATGCCTCGTAGAAATTACTATCGGGGAGTAGGAGATCACTTGATATAGGATAAAAAAAAACCAAGGAACAAACAAAACTTATTCCACATTATGGCAAGAAAGGATTCTCCTACTGGTTTACATTTCTCTCTACAGATGGACTCATCGACTGTATGGATCCTGATTGCTGCTTACAGAGTTCCTGCCAAAATCAGCCCTACTGTCGTGGATTGCCGGATCCTCAGGATATCATTAGCCAAAGCTTACAATCCCCATCTCAGCAAGCTGCCAAATCCTTCTACGAGCGAATCAGTTTTCTCATAGGATCTGATAGCACCCATGTTATACCTGGAGAAAGCCCTTTCAATAAGAGGTCAATGCATCTTTTCCATATATAGATTTATGGTGATATTATTAACAGTTGCATACACTTTATGTGAAATGCTGATAACTGAATTTGAGGGAAAGTGCTTTTTTGTTTAAATATAGTTTTTCCTCTTTCGGCAAATTCTTCACCAAACTGCGCAATTCAAGCATTTTTGACAAAGTTCACATGCTTTGTCAAATTTCAGTACCTGAGCCATAACAGGACATTCCATTAAGGAGTCAATAAATCTTCATTTAACTAGTTGATTTTGTTAGCACAGTTGGAAATGTTTCAAAAGAAGCAATGGAAAGACCCCAAAAGGCAAAACAGAAGTGCAGTTTTTTTTTAGCTGAGCTCACTAAATAATATAAATTATGAATTAATGTAATGGAACTGCTAACGGCATGGCAGTAAGATTGCATAAGCTGTTTGGTGCTTTACAGAGCAGTAATGACCTGAAAATAAACCAGTAAGTGAAAGCAGGTGTCTTGTGCCTTACTGAGCAAAAGAAGATGATTTACACTAGAACTCCTGGGTCTGCAGTAATTTAACAGCATTAATGCAGTTAGACCCAGCAGTTGATTAAAAGTTGTTGCACAAACGTTCCTTATTGCCCCCTTAAATCTTGTGCTTCTTGGTCCCTGAAGATTTATGGATTGCTTCAGAATTAATTGGAAAGTATACTTTTCTTTATGTAAGCACCAGACGTATGGCTTGTGAAAAAAAAAAAAAGCGGAGTTTATAATTTTAAAAATTCATCTCTAAATTATTGGTCTTGATGGCTCTCCAAAAAACAGATTGCAACAAATTAAAACCCAAAGTAAACACAAGCCACTTAGAGAATGTGAATTACACTGAATTAAAAGGGGCATTATCTTGGGAGTATTTCAGGTCTGGTTTTTGTGAATAACGATTGATTGCATAGGATAGTGTTATTTTTATCCTTAGGTTGGATTATCTATAAATCATGATAATGTTGGCCTAAGAAGATAGATGTTCATTCTAATTCTTCCACTTTTCCCACAGCCTTGCATCTGTCATCAGAGGCCAAGTACTAACTGCTGATGGAACTCCACTTATTGGAGTAAACGTCTCATTTTTCCATTACCCCGAATATGGATATACTATTACCCGCCAGGATGGAATGTGAGTTAGTCCCTTCACACTATCTCTGTTTGAAGGGTTTTAAGAATAAAAACTAGACACTCTTGCATCACCCATCATGTTTTATTGTCCCTTTTTATATGAAAGTGCAATAACTTTCAGACTCCAGAAACCCATGGCAGTACATGTGGCAGAGATTTAAAGTCATATACTCATATACTTCTTTAAAAGTTGATTTCATTTTTAAGGCATGATAATAGTATTGTGCTTTTATAGGAGTATTTTCTTTGTCTTAGAAGAAGATGCATGTTGAAATATTTAAGGGTAATATTTCATAATGTCTACAACTTAAGCTTATATGGTTTCAAAAAAAGAGTTAATAGAAGCAAATTTGGGAAAATGTTACCAAACTGGTGAATGGATAAAGGGTATATGAGAGTTCTTTGTATAATTCTTTTCACATTCCTATAGAATTGAAAATATTTCATATAAAAGTTGGGAGGAAAAGTTGATTTTCTTTATGGAGCATATTAATATAAGGAAGCGTGTGTTGGTAGTTCTGTGCAGTCCAGATAATTCACTAAGTGTATCTCGTGTTTCCTTAGGTTTGACTTGGTGGCAAATGGTGGAGCTTCTCTGACTTTGGTATTTGAACGGTCCCCATTCCTCACTCAGTATCATACGGTGTGGATTCCATGGAATGTCTTTTATGTGATGGATACCCTAGTCATGAAGAAAGAAGAGAATGACATTCCCAGCTGTGATCTGAGTGGATTTGTGAGGCCAAATCCCATCATTGTGTCATCACCTCTGTCCACCTTCTTCAGATCTTCTCCTGAAGACAGTCCCATTATTCCCGAAACACAGGTAAAATATTCTAGCAAGCAGTTCTTTTTACATAAAATATTTTCAGATCATGTTTTGCCAAGGAATCTTCACAAAGGATTATAGAATTCCAATGCTATCTTAATTAATTCCATAGAATGAAATTTAGAATGTGGTGGGTTTGTGCTAGAGTAGGGAGGGAATGTTATAGTAGCCTATCTGATTATTTCTTAAAGATCTATTTAAAATACTTTTTCTTTAGGCTATATCTGTATATATTTATTAGTGGTAGCCAAATAGGAAAATAACCTAAACTCAATCGCTAATAACATCTCTGCTTATTCATTCATTCATTCATTCAATGAAAAAAAATTTTTAGCACCTATATATACCTCATAGCCTGACTGCCATTGTACCAAGTGCTGTTGATACCAAGTTCTGTTGTACAGGGTCATTACTCTCAATGACTTACTGTTTAATTATAAGTAAAACATGTTTTGGGAAAGATTATTTTTAACAGAAAATATTCATTCGTATAACTTTTAAAGAAACAGCCATACATTCACCATTCATTTTATTTACTGAAATATCGGGGGTTGTTTTCTTTCTCATATATTTCCAATTAAAAATACCTTTCAGATTTTAAAGGCAGGACATTAGGCACAGTAATAATGGACTTCATTCATAAATAGCTAATTAAAAAAATCTGTGTTCTTTAAAAGACAACAGCACATAGTAGCTTTGTCATATTGATTCTTCAAATAACTACTGAACACCCGTTTGGTACCAGGCACTGTGATATAGGAACGAGGTGGTAAACCCAGCAGATGAAGTACCTGCCCTCAGTGAGCTTACCAGCTAACGAGTGGCAAAAGAAAGTAAACAATAAATATATGTCAGGTTGTGATGAGACATTAAAAATAATAAAAGCAGGAGAAAGTGGATAGGGATACAATTTTCTATAGTACAGTCTGAGAAGGTCTCTTTGAGAAGGTGATATTTCAGCAGGAACTAAGAAAAGGAAAGAATATGCCCTGGAAATAGAAGGGCATTCCAGGCAGAGCATGCTTTGCTTGGTCAAGGAATGGCAGAGGACAGCAGGCATGGCTGGAGTGAAGGTGGCCATAGCAGTGAAGACCACAGCAAAGACAGCTTTTTACTTTGAGTCATTGGAAGCCATTGAAGGTGTTTAAGCAAAGCAGTAATGGTTCCTGATTTGCTTCTTTAAGGGATCACTATAGTTATTGTGCAGAGAATGTTCTATATTAGGCAAGGGTCAAAGCAAGCAGACCAATTAGGAGGCCATCACAGTCATCCACAGGAGAGATGATAGTAGGTTGGCCAAACATGGTTGGAGTAGAAGCAGGCATGGAAGAATGGAATCCAGGAAAGAGGTTGAACCTGAAAATACAAATTTGGGAGTCATCTCCATGTAAATAAAGTGTGGGCTGTGATCACTTGGGAGGGAGTGTAGGTAGAGATTGGAAGGGGTGAGCCAAGAAGGTCTAGGCTAACAAAAACTCAAAAGGGCTCATAGGCAAGCGCAATGCAGGAGTAACACCTCAATGATTAACTGTATGACAGTCAAGCTGACTTTGAGCTGAAGCTGTAGGAAGTTCACTGCAACCTTCAATTTAATATTTCCTCCCCAAGTCCCTCTTGCAGTAACTCTGACCTTCTTAGTCAGTCCTATAAAAGACTTAACCTAGAGGCAGTGTCTGTCCAAAGGTGGCAAATTTCTAGCAAACCAGGACATTGATATGGGTTTTGGGTAGTAAACAATTCTGTAAAAACATGGTGACTTTTTTTCCATTCGTTCATACAGTAGGCAAACGTCTGGTAAAAATTTACAAGTACATGGTGCTTTCCTAGGGTAAAAAGAATTCGACATGGGTCCTGCCGTTCTAAATGTGATAGAAATTTGCATGCAGAACTGTGGGCATTCAAAATAGGGGTCAATTTCTAAGGAAGCCAAACAAAGTGTCAAAGGGTAAGTTGGCCTTTACAAAATGATTAGGCCAAACAGGGAGGAAAACTTATTTCCAGTTGAAGAAAATATGTAAGCACCGATGTGGTCGTAAGAACAAGTCATGTAGTGTAAAAACTGGTAAGCAGTTTAAATGCAGGATGTATATGGATAAGGAGGCAGAAGATGATGCTGTGGCCAGATTATGAGTGGCCCTGAGATACAACCCAATGCAGACCTTGAGTTCTCTAGCCAATGTGGAAGCAAGGCAACAATGACATTTTCTTCCAGCATTTCTCTAAAGCTAACTCAAGTGGCAAAATGCATTATTTATAGGAGACAGAAATCCGTGAACAGGCTGTTATTGTCAACTGTATTTCCTTACATATAAGACGGAGAAGTCCTATCAGTCACGATGGTGGAGGAAATGGAGAAGAGGGAACAGATTAGACAGATTTGGAAGGCAGAATTGGCAGGACATAGTTTCTAACTGCATGTTTTACGGGGTCAAGAATGGGACTTACAGATCACACAGCTGGCAAAAATAGGCTTAGTGGTTTATTTTCCCACTTTGGCTGGATTTACTTTTCCCGCTAATGCAAAATAATATAGTCAAGTTAAATTGCATAGGAGAAGCGCATGCTTTAATGAACAAAATTACAGATATTTGTTCCATGGAAGTAGGTTAATGACAGAGACAATAATCAGTTATTAAAAGCAGGAATAACACATATTTGGAGATAGAGAGGCAACTGCTAGAAGGTCACAGAATATACATAGTAATGAAAGGATCCCTTACACATAGAAAACCTCTCCACTTTGTGAGAAATTATTTTGAAAATAAATTAAGAGGAAACAAATTATGCACTTTAGGGTTCAATCTCATATTTTCAGGGTCATTCAGGAGTCACGGAATCTATTTTTCATACTAACCCATTGATATTTCACCCCGATCATGAGAGAACAATGAGCTGTCTTTAGATTACTCGCCCTGACACCCTACAGTGTTACAGAAGTACTGTCAATCTGAAATTTAGTGGTTTCTCCGAGTCAAATAGAGCTCTAGAAAGTTTCTATATGTTTGTAATCTATTTTGTGTAAGAGAGTTTTGTGGCTGAATTGGATCAGCATGTTTGGTAAGGAAAACTCCAACTGTAATAAATGGGTGTATCTATTTTAGCGATCAGTGCCCTCTTGATCTATGACATTGTACCACGTCCCTCGTCATGCCAACACTGGCTCACAGGCCAAAAGGGAAGTTTGTTTAGTGCATTCATTTGTGCTACTTCCAACTGTGTTATTGTTTATACTGAAACTGACAGCTGTACCCCCAGTATCAAGAGTTTTATTTTTATTAAGTTATTAATATTTGGGGATGACAGATATACATCATTCCTAACTGTTCAGAGGGAGAGGTGTTGGGGGAGAGGAAACATTACCAAACACTGAATCACTATTCTAAGATTTTTCTAACGTTAAGGCAGTCCCTTATGTCCGCATGATGAAGCTTGAGAGTGTGAAGAAGCCTTTTGAGAATGCTGTCTAACACACTGACTGCCACACTTTAAAAAAATATTTTGCCTTGCAGCCACAGTGTTTTATTACAAAAATAGAATAAAAACTGAAAACAAAATAATCTTTTCTAGTTTAATGAAAAATTTGTTATTTTTTTATTGTTTCTGTGCATGAGTTATATGCAACTTGAAAAATAGTTCTCACAGCTTCCAAGGTGAAAAGACAGGTGAGTTATATATGCTTCACGAAGCCCCGGGCTCAAAACTTGCATGAATTAGATACAACTCACATGCCAGTTAATGAGTTAATTCTTAGTAGAGAAAGTAATGTGTTCCTGCCATAGGTTCTTGAACATAGCCAGCCTTGCACTTTACAACATAGTGAGCCTATGAAGAATTGTTATTCCTTAACTAATAAAAAATAGGAACATTGGTAAAGAGAATCTGAACTGTTTAGAAAAATTTTATATACTATGTAAAATGTATTTTTCAAAATAAATAATGTTTTGGCACAATGTATTTAACATATGTTAATATAAATGTGTCAGCATTCATTGAGCTAGTCACATTGACAGATAAACTGTGGGGTTAAGAGTATGATTTTTAAAAATTTGTAAAGAAGGTAATCCTTATGCAAAAATTTACATTCACTTTTACGGTTCAGTTTCAAATCAGGAAGTATATAATGAGTGTCTTCTGTGTGCATTCAATAACATATTAGTTGCACTCTAGGAAAAATTTTATGTGGCTCTAAAATATTCGCTCATTTACCATCTTATCAAAAATCAATGGTAAGTTGTAGCTCCATGTTTAATTATGAGTGGTGAGCTATTGTGACATTACCTCTTAACATGGATATGGAATTTGCTACAGTTTAACCAGGAAGAATTGATTGTTTTTTGTCCTTACCAGCTTTATAGGCTGTGACCAGCCAGCTGATGAGGCTCTAGGCATAGGTTTAATCCCTAAATGAGCCACCTGGCACAGGCCAGATCTGTGCCCTAGACCGCATCCCTGTTCTGAGCTAACCATCTTACAACTGTCTGCTGCAATTCTCCAGGGCGACGGGGGTGAAAGCTGGGTTAGTGAGAAGCCACTGTGACTACTGCACTAACAAGTCAGTGCATGTCAGCCCGATGGAGCAGTCGCAGCGATTCCTGTATGAAGAGTAGCACCTGAGGTGTGATTAACTCAGAATAAATGACAAGAGGCTTTTAGGAGGAGACAGTTGGGCTGGCAGCAGAGTTTTTTCTAATTGTTGAAACGAGATAACAGCTCAAATGCGTATTTGTGAATACTGACTCTGGTGTCTTGTTTTAGTTGCTCTGCTAGGTTCTTTTAAACGTATTTCATCTGATAGTCATACATGATCACAGTTTGAAGTCTCTGCTTTATTCGAACCTAGGTACTCCATGAGGAAACTACAATTCCAGGAACAGATTTGAAACTTTCCTATTTGAGTTCCAGAGCTGCAGGGTATAAGTCAGTTCTCAAGATCACCATGACCCAGTCCATTATACCATTTAATTTAATGAAGGTTCATCTTATGGTAGCTGTAGTGGGAAGACTCTTTCAAAAGTGGTTTCCTGCCTCGCCAAACTTGGCATATACTTTTATATGGGACAAAACAGATGCATATAATCAGAAGGTGTATGGTCTGTCAGAAGCTGTTGGTAAGTTTCGTCTGTATCTTTTCTGCATTGAAAAAACTTTCGTGAAGTCAGAACTGTCATAAAATTAAGTATCACCCACGGAAAGTCATAAAAGGGAGTAAGATTCTAGGGAAGTTACAAGTTGGCTGGTTTAGGCCTACCATGGGACAAGGAATGTGCCCTGTATGACAAAAAGAAGAAAATGAAGACAATATCAGTTTTTCTGGCAGAAATTATAGAGGAATTCTCTGAATAAGATTTCAGGTTGTCACATCCTTTTTTTTTTTTTCTCCATGTTTTTTTTTTCTTAATGTGTCCTTTCCTTTTTTCATTTTCTTTTTTCCTTTATAACTTTATCTCCCTAATCTTCCTTATCCTTTTTTATGGTTTTGTACTTAACACTACTGTAGTTTTAACTCGTAATGAGATCTAACAGGATATCAGACAACATTTGTATCCAAGAATAATTTCAGCATTTTTAATTAGAAGGCGCAATCCATTCAGAGGAAACAGTCTGAAAACATCCAACGGGTTGTTTCGCTAAATAACCAGACAATGCAGTCAGTCACAAAGTTTGACTTGTTGCAATATGGATTGATAGAGATAGGTAGGAGAGCTTCAAGCCCAAGCTCAGTATATCAAAAACTAAAGGATAACATGATTTTGTTCTGTTAGTTCTTACCTGAAAATACAGTAGAAATTTTATTCTGAAATTAATTTGTAATTTGGACTTAAATTAGTTCAAATCAGTCAGGTAGTTGCCACTTCTTCACTTTTTTCTAAATATTAAAATTCACATTTCATTATAAACTCTGAAAAGTTTTTTATGATTTATTCATATTACTAATTTACTGTTAGTTTTTTTTTATTCCTGATAATAACATATAAATATAATGTCATAATCTGGCTATCTTTTTTGTTCCATTGATCCTGACTTATCATAAGTATTTTCCATAATTTAATGTTCTTAGAAACTAAACAGCTCTACTTATTCAGGTAGCAAACATTATTTTTAGTGGTTATCACCTAATCACCATTTGGGGCTGACTTATCTAATCTAATTACTTAACCCCTTGCCCAACCTAGACTTTATTTTGTGTTGTGAAATGTGAAAAACACTTTTTCTATCAAATCAGTAGAAAATAATATTGAGAGATCATTTTTTAAAAAAAAAACTTATATGATCAAATCTTCTTTTATTAAAATTAACCACTCATACATGAGTGGAAATATAGTCTCCAAACACAAATGTGAAAAAGGCAGTTTTTTTCAAAATAGTAAAATAAATTGCATTTCTGCCTGTGATTGGGAAAGTGAACTGTGATTTGTTTTGATTCCAGTGTCAGTTGGATATGAATATGAGTCGTGTTTGGACCTGACTCTGTGGGAAAAGAGGACTGCCGTCTTGCAAGGTTATGAATTGGATGCTTCCAACATGGGTGGTTGGACATTAGATAAACATCATGTACTGGATGTTCAGAATGGTATGATCTTGTTCAGATAGTTAATATTGCTCAACTGCCAACTCCTTAGATTGTAGCCATACTTTATCCTGTGCATGCTGTAGGATTAGAATTGGTAGCAAAAAATACATAATAAAGGTATATTTTAAAAGACTATAAAAGCCTAAAGATGGAACTATATAATACTCTTTTAATATACTTTAAAATGTCCAGATATTCATCACCAAAATGCTTTTCCCATTAGAATGTAAGAGACTGGTGCTGAAGTTGCAATGGAATATTCATCCAGGCATGTGTAATTCTACAGTGAGTCAGTGAGTGTAATCCAAAGTCCTTTAGAAAGGTTTACCAAAAGTGGAAGGAGGGGTATTTTTTAAAAATATAAATAAAAAGTAAAAATCTATGTGAATTTACCAAAATATTTCTGATAGAGTTTTAATTCTTAGGTCATTAATATATTCTGAGTATCTAGATTTTTTTTTCAGTTCTGCCTAGACTGTATTTGAGAATAAAATATTCCGTCCTCCAAAAAATGTTACAAGTTATAAAATATATGTTTTTTTAAAATGGTAACCTAAGTCACAGGGTGAACAGATTGTGATTTAGAATTTTATCAAGAACAGTTTGACAAGCAGTGGCTTTTCAAAGTGACATGTGTCTAATTGAATAAACAAAGTGATTTGTAATCATGGTAAGGTGGATGAGCTATAGAAATAAATGAAGGAAGAAGAAAAGGCAAAAATGTAGACAGTGACAGGTGTTTGTGCAGGCGCCCTGAAACATGGAAATAAATATTCTAATGTTCATCTTTCTGTTCTGTCCTAATAGAGGGGAATCATGAAGGGCCAATCGTTCAGAGTAATGATTGAATAAATCAGGTGTGCTAGAGCAGTAGGCAGACTTGTAGGATTCTTCTGATGAAAATTACAGAACTGGCTCTTATAAGAAATTATAGTTCCATAATTGTCAAATAACGTAATCACAGAAAGAAGAATCTTAGGTATCATTAATGTATTCTTTGAATATTCAAGGCAAAATGCATTTCATCTCTTGTTATGATCCAGCTTATTTAGATTATTTTTCCTTAAATTTGCATAAACCTGTTTTATGTTTCCTGATTTCTTTATGTAAATTTGCTATGATTATTACATCACCCAAATAGCAAAGCATTAAAAAAGTAATCACAGAATGCACCTAAAATGTGCTGAGCTATAAGGAGAACATAATTATTCTAATCTTCACTTTAAAATTATCCCAAAGTGGGAGAAAAAACACTTTCTCAAGTTTCCTGTTTATACTTTCATTGGATTATTCTTTTAAATGTATCCGCTAAGAAGTATAGTCATTAGCTCTGAGAACTGCTTTGAAACATAGAACATACAATAAATATAAGATATGTGGCTCCAAAGTCAAAGCAGCAGGTGGTTTATACAGATAATAACACATTAAGAAGTATCATAAAATATACATAGAACAAATGCTGCCGACTATCCAATGTACATCAGACCAAAATGGAGCCATTGATCTATATATAGTAATGGCAGAATGAATAAAATTAGAATCTCAATTCAAATCTAATTTCTAACCATGAAAATATTTAATATTCATTTGGTATTTTTGCTCAGATTTTATTGAAGACCATAAAGGAGGAGATTGGCATTTTGTCTTGGTAACAATTATTGGCACTTTAATGCCTTAAAGCAGAATTCGCTTTAAATAAATAATTTGCCTTCCACAGTGGTTTTGTTATGTTTGACATTTTGAATAACCACTATGTATATGCATCTTTACATAGCATGAGACTATAAGCAAGAACATTCTTTGACATTATAGTAAAATTAAAATAAGCCTTCATTAAAATTAACAGCTTTTGGAGACTCAGACTTTTGGGGGGAGGGGGGGAAATGGGCATTTATTGAAACCTTAAAATCTGTACCCCCATAATATGCCAAAATAAAAAAAATAATTAAAAAAAAAAAAAAAAGAACTTCAAAAAGAAAAACATTGCTTAGAATAGAGTAAAATCCTAGTGTGGAGTCAGCAGCATAGCTGGCTCTTAAAAATTTGCTCTGCCATTGCTCTGTGGCATTAGAATTTTTCTCAGCAATAAACTTACATATTTTTGGTAAAAAAAAAAAAAAAAAATTAACAGCTTTGAAAGCTGTTATGGAAAACTGTTTTCCATAAAGTATTGTAACTTTTTAAAATTAATGATAAATTCATAAGGAAGAAATTTATATTCCTGGTGTACATTTTTTATTAATTAGATTAAAATATAATATTTTCAGCATTGATTACCAATTAGGCAAACTTATTATTCCCTAAAGAACATTGTGTAGAGTACAGTTCCCAAACTTGGTTACACATTAAGATCACCTGGAGAGTTTTTTTAAACTTTCAGTGCCAAGGCTGCACCCCAGACCAATTAAACTAGAATCTCTCACGGTGAGAACCAGGCATCAGTATTTTTTACAGCTCCCCCAATGGTTTCCATGCATAGCCAAGACTGATAATCTCTGATGTTGAGAATTTGAGTTTTTAATTTTTCTTGTTAGTCCTTTTTTTCTTTCAATCAAACATTTTTTAAATTCAGAACAGACAGCACTTTTTGTATCTATCCTATGTACTTTTTCATGTACTATTTTACACTGGGTAATTAGATAGAGTTCTTTCCAATAAAACTTCAAATAAACATTTCCCAATCCAAATCTAGAAGGCACTGAATTTTATTTAGATCTGTAATGAACATGCTCATTTTTCATCTTTACACATTTTATCGTAAAAAATGCATTTTATTTCTTCTAGGTATACTGTACAAGGGAAATGGGGAAAACCAGTTTATCTCCCAACAGCCTCCAGTTGTCAGTAGCATCATGGGCAATGGGCGAAGGCGCAGCATCTCCTGCCCCAGCTGCAATGGGCAAGCCGACGGTAATAAGCTCTTGGCCCCAGTCGCGTTAGCTTGCGGGATCGATGGCAGTCTCTATGTAGGGGATTTCAACTATGTTCGGCGGATATTCCCTTCCGGGAATGTAACGAGTGTTTTGGAACTAAGGTATGTATTTCTTAAATTTGAGAATTTAATCAAAGCTAAACCCGCCTTTATAAGAAAATATTGAGTCTAATATACTAATTTACATATTTAAACCTGCCTTCCCAATGTTTAAAATTAACCCTAAAAAGAAGTTAGATTCTTGGTTAAAGTTAGCAGAAGCACAACTCATATATATTGTATCATGAAGCTATTAAAGAGTATAGAGTCACCTAACATATAAAATGTCTCACTGATTGCACTGAATTTTCTGTGCCCTAAAAGGATGGAACTATGATCCTTAAATCTCTTTTGTTTTCTTTAGAAGAACCCTGTGATAGAGGTGTTACTCTTTTATTTCACCATGGTTGAAATTAAGATATAAAATATTTTCCTATGATATCAGGCTCTGATATTAAATGAACTGGGGCTAAAACTTATAACTAGAATATTTGATCTTCAAGTTGGGTTAATCCATTAGCTATAATGCCAGTTGTGAAAGTAACATATTGTTGTCTTTTCTTTGTTCATTTAAGTGTGATTATCAAAATCATTCTATTCTCTAAGTTATTTAGTAAGCCTTGGCCTACAAAATTTATTTCCAGTGGTATTTCTGCTTAAGTTGGCAACTTTCCACACAAATAATTAAAATCTCAGAATTCAATTCATTATATTTTAGAAATTTTTTCTAACTGTGTGTTTTTTTTACCTTTTTTATCTGCTTCCACCAAGAAATAAAGATTTTAGACATAGGTAAGCATCTTGCTTAGAGGTTATTATAATATTTTCAAATGTCCTTTTCAATGTGACTCTCTGAAATTGTTTTCTAATAACATTTCATCATGAGAGAGGAAACTCAGTATCACGGAACACCAAAGGGATTAAAACTGATTAACTGAACTGTTATGATATATTGCAAATTTTATTATGCAATATAATTTGAGAAATATTTTCAAGGTGGTTTGTATAATTTATGAAAAATTTTTAAAAATACAAAAGAAAACAAAAAAAATATATTTTGTTACAAAAAAGCATTATAGCGGATATTGTTGTACAACAAAAAATATTTCCAAGCTCCAGTTACTGACTCACGTAATCTAAGTCAATCTTGAACAGAACAAAATTTGAAGCACAATAGGAAAGTTTCAGGAGGCCTGTATATAGTTTGACCAATACTCAGAGCAGGTTATGTTTTACTGAGCCCAAAGTTTATTCCGTTTGGGAGACCCTGTTTAAAAAAAGAATCTAAAATGATTTTACTTTGGCAAATTTTAAAAAACATATGATCATGTGAACATATTCCCCGAACCCCTCAATGGGCTTAAGGGACCATGTATTGTGAGGGACGCTGAAGCTGAAGCTTTATTAGTTTCCTGGTAAATCAGCTCTGCTTCTAGTTTTGATATTTTCCTAATTTGGGAGAGCTACTAGATTTAAGTAGTAATGTTTTCATTGCTGTTATTATAGAGAAAAAGACTTTCTTCAAAGCTAAGGATGAATATAGTGGAAGCAAATATATAGGCTCAAGAGTTTTCCATATTCTATATGCTGTGCCCACTTAGCTGGAGAAAATACAGTAGAGTCTTGTATGGACACATTCAACTCAGCACAGCCCAGAAGAGAGAAAAACCAATGTTTTAAAGTAAAGCTAGCAAAAAGCAAGATAGGTTCGACATGCTGGATCTAATTTAGCCATTAAAGTATCTAATGAAATGATATCAGATTACAAAATTTGTGATATTTTATGTGAGATATTTTAAATGAATGAATCGACATAACCCATTTAAATTGTTATATAGAGACTGACGACTAGCAAATGAAAACCAGAGTTCTCCCGAAAGATTTATAGCTGTTGCATATCAGAGTGACCAGGCATGGTCCAAGACCTTTCCCTGAGAACCCCTATTGATCTTGTACTTTTAGCTAATAGCTCGGTCACATGCTAAGATGAACACTAAATCTCCCCAGAATACTGAGCATGCAAAGCTCTGCTATTAGAAACCACAGTAGAATATCAAAAAATGTCTGGCTTTGCTTTCTTGGTAGCCATGGAGAGAAGAGGAAAGAAACAGGTACGCACACCAACTAAATGCGAAACTGCTGCAGGCGATACAGAAACAACTATCAAAGCAGCTACCTTTTAACAAGCAGGCCTGTTCCATGCCAGGCACCGGGCCAGATATTTTATATATGTTCTTGCAGGTCCACACAACACTCCTGCAGGGTTACAGATGAGCTAATTGAGGCTCAAGGAAGTTACATATCTTCCCCACGACACAAGACTAAGAAAAGGGGAACAGAGATTTGACCTAGGCTGAAAAATGTCTTTTGTGCTATACCACACAGCCAGTTTATGTGTGTCCAGATAGCTAGGGGGTCATTCCCTGGGTAAGCCAACAGAGAGACTTATTTTACAACCATTTTACAAATTACTTAGAGCATAATCTCTTTCTCTGGGAAAAAAATCTATAAGAAACTACATTATGATTAACAATGCTCTGTAATATCAACTCATTATGTACTAACTCCTGGTGTTTGGCAGTGATACCAACTGTAACCCTCTCTCATGATTCTCCATAACCTCTCTCCTCTGTGCATCATCCTCACTGAGTTTGGGCTTCTGCATTTCCTTTCTGTGCCAGGCATGTAAAATACACTGTTTGGGTTTTATATTGATATTCGTTTGTATTAAATCCATCAGTGTTAACTGATCATTTACCATGTGCTAGGCTCTTTGACACATAGTAATATAAGACAAAGTACCTGCCCTCAGAACTCACAATCCAGTGGCAGAAACAAGGTATTAATATATATGTGACAAACTAAATAACATTGTTCGTACCATTTTTGACACTTAATCACATCCATGGCTTAGAATGTAAGAGTAATTCTATGGAGGAAGAGATTACTGGGAGATGGGAAGAGAGAGGAGAAGTTTCCTAGAAGGGTGGATATGTGAACTAGGTCTACAAATGAGTCTGTTTAAACAGAAAGGCAAGAAGCAAGGAAGGCAGTCATGACAAAAAGAATATGGAGCAAGTAAAGGTACTGGGGTCTGCGAATGAGATGAGCAAGACATGTTCTAAGGGAAATCGGATCCACTTGAATGGAGCAGGGAGTTCGTGTTGGTAATAAGGAGAGATGCAGAGAGTGAGGCAGGTTAGGGCCAGGCTGCTTCAGGCTTTGGATGCTCTGAGTTGCTGTTCTGTCCTGTGGGATAACTGAGACGGGGGGAATCACGTTAGGAGGTTGAACAAGTGGCATACTCTCAAAGTGGCCTTTTAGGAAGATTAATCTGATATCAGTGTTCAGGATGACTTGAAGATAAGTTAGAAGGCTATTGCACTAAACTGTGAGATGCTCCATACCTAAAGCAGGATGGTTAGCAGTGATGGAAGTCAACCACCAAAATAAAGGGAAGCAGAGAATGGAGGGTCTGTATATGGGTGTTAAGAAAGAGGAAAAATGTAGAAAACATGCAGGGTTTTTGAGCCTGGATGACCAAACAGACGATATCTTTGATAAAAAATAGAGATTCTGTTTGCTCAATAACTAATTAATCAAACATGACCTAACAAAATCAACATATTTTAGCTCATTGGAGCTTCTTTCTTTAGCTTAGAAAATTAAAATCCTTTTCAAATGCTCCGTCCTATTTGCCTGCCTATAATCATGCTTCCTTTTCCAGTGAATAAGATCCCACCTGATTATCTCCTTATCCTCACTTTCTTGGGAAGCATAAACGTTATGAGAGGCTTAGGAATTGCTCAGAGGAATAAAAATAAATTCAAAATGTGTCTAAATCTATAAAAAGAATGGTATCATTGGCTGTTAATGATTAAGTAAAAAATGCATGTTTCTGATCCTCTTACTATATTTCATTTACTGTAGACTCATTAATTGGACTAATGGGGGAAATACTAAAAACATTGAATAAAAAAATAAAGACACATAGTCTTATTTTAAAATTCAGGGAGTATTCTGTTATATCAAATTAATAAGTACTACCAGGAAAGTCCATAAAATAAAAGTCCTTAGCTGTACTTTAATGAATAGATATAAATATTACTCAATCAACATTTTGATTTTTGACATAAATTGAGCCTCTATACTGCTTTAAAAATATTTCTTTTAGGTATGCTAAACATTTCCCCCATGATGTTTACAGGATTAGTTTGCTAACAAACCCCTTTAATAGGTAGTTAGTTTTTACCTCATCCTTGTTCCAATTCTTTTAGATTCCAAAATAAAAACTTAAACTAATTAACTAATACCAGCGAAGGGGCTTTTAAACATGTAGAACTAAAATCAACTTTGAGAATTTTATATTTCCAATAACAGGATCAATCACAGGTGTGTGAAATTGAATCAATGAAAGTTTAGATACAAAATTATAAAAACTTGATTCAGCACTCTGTATTGACTTAATATTTAAAAAATGAGTAGACACAGAAATACCACAGCCCAAGTCTCTGCAATAATCCAAACAGTCTTTTGGTTACCATAAGATAGGCAGTTTTACCTTTATACATAAATATAATTTACTATGCTTCTTCAAATGCTTTGTGTTCTAAGGGCTGTGGCACAATTGCCAACTAAAAAGATAAAAATGCTAATAATATCTCTTCTATGGCTTGTTCTTTGTGAATATTTCTCTAGTCTAAGAAGATTGAATTAGGACAAAATAAATGAGCAGATCCAGCCTGCACTTAACACTGAATCAGTGTCTAATTGAATAAGACTGTAGAGAAGCTGGCCGGATAATTGTGATGATCTTGGAAATTCAGGATGAGTTAAGAATCAAGGTGCAATATACTAACGGTTCTTAACTAGATCTCAGTTCCTTTGGTTTTGCTATTAGTTGAAATTGTAATATTTCAAACCTTCTTGAAATGCTAAAATTTCAGAACATCAATCACACCAGAATGCTGCTGGCTCCTACCACTGAGCAGAAATTTCCCAAAATCAAGCATTTTGTAAATCCCTGCCCCCCAGCTGCCGGCGGCAGCCTTTTTCAATCATGGTAGCCTCACATCTTCACTCCAGATACAGTACTGACCGAAAATCTCACCACTCACTGTCACCAACACACCAGCCTGTTTAGTGTCTTGCCTTTTCAGGAAGTTGGACAGCAAGTACTAGCTCAGCCTGTCAGGAAACTCTGCATGCTTAAGTTGAGTGACCTTGAATCCCGTTGCTATTGCATTTACAATTCAGAGCTTCTCTGCCACCAGTCTGTCAACTAAAAATTTCCAAACTCACTTCTTTTATTTTTAGTACTTCCGTACTGATCCCTCTTTTCATCTAGGAGAGGCTAGGATCTAAGACCCAGCTCTAAGTTGCCAGGCCACGCTGCACTGCAGGGAACGTGTCCCGTTCCCATTTCCTACCATTCCGTGGGGAATATTCCCAGAGGCTAATTCTCCTCTCTAGGGCCATATATTCCTCCCACATTTGTTCTTCTGGGCAATTTAGTTGTGTACAAAATTAGAGCTTTCATTTGGTGGACATTTTTAAAGCCATTGATGTATGTTGCTTGATTGAGAAATTTCTGTGTCTTCAAGGAAGGAGATCCTCCAGGACATGAAATAAGCAAATATAAGCACCACCCTGGAAATTCTCTTATTACTACCACACAAGAATAAAGCTGATGCCAATAAAGGCAAAGTTATGACTTGAATAAACACTGGGTTTTTTTTTACCAAGAAAGCTCATATCCCGTAGCTAAATAGTATGCTAGCACCACTCAAGCTGCCACCTCCAAGATCGGTTTGCTTACTTTTTCCTAAAAATGACAGCATCAAGAAGTATGCATGAATCTTTTACTTTTACCATTAGTCTTTAAACAATTAAGAAGTGGATATTTAAAATAGGTCTGCATAATTTCAATCGTGTAGGATATTATAGACCACTGCTATATCAGCAGAAATAAGGAAATAAATTTGAACCTATCCAGTGTAAGTAATTTTTTTAGTATTTTCAGAAAGCAAGTCATACTTTAGGTAACAATAATTATTGCATTCATATACTTTCTAAGGTTATAAGGCAAAATACATATTGCACTGTAAGAGGGAACAGGACAAAAGCAAATATTAAGAATAGTTCATTTTTTCTGAGTATGTGCTGGTATGTACTAGAAAAGCCTAGTATGTGCTAGGCTCTGTTCTAAGGATTTTACATATATTCATGTAATCCTCTCAGCATGCTATGAAATATCTATTATTATCATCACCTTTACAAATATGGGATCTGAGGCGCAGGTAAGTTAGGTAAATTGTTGAAAATCACACATTTAGTAAATGACAAAGCTAGGATTTAAACCCACACAGTCTAGCCCAGAGCTTATACTCATAGATATACAACTAACAAGAAAAAGATGTGTGTGTGTATATGTATGTATGTATATACTCATAAACAACTATACAGCTATTCATAGTTACCATATAATCAGGGAGATAGGAAAGGCTAAAGAAGTCTCTCCAATGTCATGTTTTTCAAAAGACCCAACTTGATGGAGTTGCAACTCTGTCACAACAACTATATATACCTGAAAGACCAGCGCTGTCAATAGCAGACTATTTACCGAAAGAAAGAAAAACCTCGGTAAAATTGTTCTGAATGTTACATTGATATGTAACTCATTACAAAGTAATAAACTACCACATAAGGAATACAATATGTCTTGCTGCATTTAAAATTTCAGGCATCAACTTAGGAAAATGATATAATAACTCTTAGCATGGCAAGTTGATCATTTCCTATAGCCTAGTAGTTCTGAATTGTTTTTATTCCGTAATGACTTGCATTTCTTTGAGTTCTTCATATCACTTTTTGCCCTTTAACGCATATTTACACATGCAAGACCTCTTGCTCTAATCTGTCTCTTGTCACAAAAAGATACTAATGGCCGAAAAGGAGATCCCAAACTGAAGGTGTTCAGGCCTCGGTGTGTCTTCATAGCTCTCTGTGTCCCAGCGTCACAGCCACAGGGCTCTTTTTTTTTTTTATTTCGTCATATTATGGGGGTACAGATTTTAAGGTTTCAATAAACGCCCTTTCCCCCCTCCCCCAGCCACAGGGCTCTTGAGAGCTCCAAAGGTCTCTAGGGGCTCCACATGTCATCTGCTGTCCCTTTCTACCAATGTAAGAAGCACTAGTGGAAACTATCACCTGCTCATTTAAAAATAGAATCTCTTATGGAAACAATAAATTACATATATTCAGCACTTAGAAAAAGCATTAAGTAGTAAGAATTGTTTCATTAGAACCTAACCTCATTAGTAAGGAGAAAACTGCTACATCACCATTAGAATAAAAATGTTCACCTAGATTCAGGTTTATACTACATATATTAGATGTTCACTTATCAAATGGAAACGAGCTTATAGTTTTCTGTGTGTGAATGGATGGGTGTGGGTGTGGGTGTGGGTGGCTGTCTATGGAGAAAGAGAGAAGGAAAGACAGAATGAGAGGAATTAGTAAAAACCGAGTTTGTCATGAAAAGATTCTTGGGGGTCTGGGGGCACAGTGGCTCACACCTGTAATCCTAGCACTCTGAACAAAAGGCAGGAGGGTTGCTTGAGCTTAGGAGTTCGAGACCAGCCTGAGCAAGAGCGAGACCCCCATCTCTACTAAAAATAGAAAAATTAGCCAGGTGTCATGGTCCACATCTGTAGTCCCAGCTTCTTGGGAGGCTGAGGCAGGAGGATCGCTTGAGCCCAGGAGTCTGAGGTTGCTGTGAGCTAAGATGATGCCACTGCACTCTACCTGGGGTGACAGAGCGAGCCTCTGTCTCAAAAAAAACAAAAAAAAAAATATATGGAATCTAGTAGATTCCTATCAGTTGACATCTTTGTTGGGATACCAAATCATTTAAATTATTTTAAGATTTTTTTCCAGAAGGTAATATTTGCACATGGTACAAAATTACATTAATTTTTAAGAGCATAGTGTTGAGTGTTTGTGAGAAGATTAAATTTTTAATTCCAACAATATGTTATAATTTTTCCATTCCTTGATAATGTTGGTCTTAACCATTTTTTACAGGTAATGGGACACAAAATGTTTCACATTTGCATCACTTTATATTTATAAAATGGAGGCGTTACATTTTATGAACAAATGTTTATGTCTCACGAAATCCACAGGCAGGTTTCAGAGCAGCTCGGTTCACAAACTTTAAAAATAAAACTGATGGATGTAGCATTCTGACTTACTGCATTAGGCCGCCAGTGGTGACCCCCTCCTCCACTGGAATGATCTCATTTTTGGATTTAACTCCCATATCTCAGGACAAACATTGTCACTTTTCTAGATTATGATAGCGCAACCAAGACGAACAAAATGCCACATGTTGTCTGGGGTAGGTTTTCCATTTGAAAGAATAATTCCTTATGATGAAGTACAAGTGAAATCAGTAGTACATTATATTTCACAGGAGAATTTGATAGAGACACCCTGTCCCTGGAGTAAACTTCATGGCTGTCACTGATGGGCAGTTTAATAGTGGCTTTGCACTGAGCCAAAAAGATACAGAGGATTTGCTTCTTTGTTTTAGGCAAGACACTGCTTTTTTAAAGGTAATGATTTTTAAGATAGGTGTTAATACATTGTTGCATGTTCAGCATCAGGCAAGGCAGGAAAACAGTAGTATCAGGGAATGGTTGCCTGTGATCACATTGTTTAAGTCATTATTAAATATACAGTACTATTCATTTGCTGGTCTTTGATCATACATTCCAGTTTATAATCCATTTCTCATGATCTGTTTCATTTTGCTTTTAATTTCCCTCTGTGTATCGGGAGTAACTCTCTTGTGATGTGTACGTGTGATCCTTTTTACAGCAGCAACCCAGCTCATAGATACTACCTTGCAACGGATCCCGTCACAGGAGATTTGTACGTTTCTGACACTAACACGCGCAGGATTTATCGCCCAAAGTCCCTTACGGGTGCCAAAGACTTGACTAAAAACGCGGAAGTAGTTGCAGGGACAGGAGAGCAGTGCCTTCCATTTGACGAAGCCAGGTGTGGGGACGGCGGGAAGGCCGTGGAAGCAACACTCATGAGTCCCAAAGGTGCTGGCAGTTACCAATTTGAGGAGTTCTTTTTATTTAAAAAAAAATAAAATGAAAGCAAAAGGGGAAAATCCAGTTAGTGCCTGGTTGTATTTAATAATGCTCAGTCTAACATTTTGCCTTCAACTGTGTTCTGAAGAGCTGTTTCACATCTAGTGCTCTTAAAAGCCATTTAACACGAACCTGCTAGAATCCTAAGTTGATTTTATAGTAAATATTAGGTTCTTGGAATTTTTTTAATGTCATACCATTTTTTTTCAACTCTTCAAAGAATGAAGCAACTACTCTATATAATTCAGGTCACATCCTGTTAAACTTCAAGGAAGTGTCCAAATTCTTTCATTGTCCTGGAATTTCTTTGTCATGAATGAGTCCCAGACTTCTTTAAAAACCATCACTAAGCAACCCTATTCGCCCTCATCCACTTTGGAGCTGTTCAACTTTTGTTTCTATGCCATGGGAAAAAATGCTTGCTGCGAGGAATTTTTGGAGGTAACAAGGGCTAAAATTCTATGTGATAAAGGCTTTTAAACCAGTGAGGACTGACTCCTTCCTCATGTATTATGCTATTCATTACAATGCTTTTTGGTTTGGAGCTTTTTTTTTTTTTCATTATAGCTAGTGACTTTTATGTGAACAAGGACTGGAAAAAAAGTATTTGCACTGAATTATTCATAATAGCAAATTTCATTGTAACAAGGTCAACAAAACACTAACCTTGGCTTAGATCTATTTTGTTAGAAGAATATCATGACTGTACATTTGCAGAAACAGAATTTGAACATGTTTCTATAATCTATAGACTGTGTCATTATATAAACATTATAATTTTATATATGAAACATACAAATACTGCCTGTGTAATTCAGACATACGCTCAACTGGAGAATCTTACAAATTTGGATTATTTTGTTACTGAATTTTAAATTTATTTGTACTGTAAATGCCTATGTTGCTTGTTGTCTCACACGTTTGCAACCTGCACTCCTACCTGCTGCCTGTCACCTATGTTATCACCGGGGTTAAGTGTTGAGCTTAATGATGGGCTTAGGAGTTTAATCAAAATTAATCATTTTTGAAAAATTGGTAATATTTACTTCTCTCCAATAAAGGAATGGCGATTGATAAGAACGGATTAATCTACTTTGTTGATGGAACCATGATTAGAAAAGTTGATCAAAATGGAATCATATCGACTCTCCTGGGCTCTAATGATCTGACTTCAGCCAGACCCTTAACTTGTGACACCAGCATGCACATCAGCCAGGTAGTTAAAATATTAAGCTGGCTTGCTTGTTTTTCTTCTGAGTGACTTGACTTATTATGATCAGTAGATACTATGGCACCATATTAAACTGTATATGTCATGTGTGGCAGTTGTTATGATAGAGCTGTTCCATTTAAAATGTGTCTCAGGAGCTAATAAAAAGTTATATTCTTCTATAATTCTGCATTTGATGAATTCAATGAGATACAGAACAATTATCACTAAGAAATGCTAAGCATCTGTAATAAAATACCAGTAAAGTAGCAGCATGCAGATATTCCAAAAAGAACAAAACAGCTTAAATCTCTAATCTTTTGATTGCATGAGCTCTTTAAGTAGTAGAGAGAACCACTATGATTAGTCCCAAGAGACTTATATTTAGAATTAGAAACTTTACTCTTGGCCTGATTGAAAACACAATAGAATACTAATGTATTCATAACCTAGAAAGCCCCAACATTTGGCGGTTATTACTGCTATAAGGAACATCTGTGTTCATATCTCGTTGATATCTATTGACTCACTACTTAGAGGTTTATTCGCTATTTGGCTATAACTAGCAAATCTTTCAGTGAGCTACATTTTAAAATAAAATGTTATTTCTTACATTTGTCTCCATCCAGAACTTTTGGGTTTATTTTACTGTGACTATTGAAAAAACTATTTTATAACAGTTTATCAGATTAAGGCTAATTTCCCTAAATGGTCTAATTTAGTCTTCTGGCATATTAACTGCAGTGCAGTAACTGACTAACCAGACCATTTCTTTTTTTTTTATTAAGGTACGTCTGGAATGGCCCACTGACCTCGCCATTAACCCTATGGACAACTCCATTTATGTCCTGGATAATAATGTAGTTTTACAGATCACTGAAAACCGTCAGGTTCGCATTGCTGCCGGCCGGCCCATGCACTGCCAGGTTCCCGGGGTGGAATACCCCGTGGGGAAGCACGCGGTTCAGACGACGCTGGAATCCGCCACTGCCATCGCCGTGTCCTACAGTGGGGTCCTGTACATTACCGAAACTGATGAGAAGAAGATTAACCGGATAAGGCAGGTCACAACGGATGGAGAGATCTCCTTGGTGGCGGGAACTCCTTCAGAGTGTGACTGCAAAAACGATGCCAACTGTGACTGTTACCAGAGTGGAGACGGCTATGCCAAAGATGCCAAACTTAATGCTCCATCCTCCCTAGCTGCTTCTCCGGACGGGACATTGTACATCGCAGATCTAGGAAATATTCGGATCCGGGCTGTGTCAAAGAATAAGCCTTTACTTAACTCCATGAACTTTTATGAAGTTGCGTCTCCAACTGACCAAGAACTCTACATCTTTGACATCAATGGTACTCACCAATACACTGTGAGTTTAGTCACCGGCGATTACCTGTACAATTTTAGCTACAGCAATGACAATGATATTACCGCTGTGACAGATAGCAATGGCAATACCCTGAGAATTAGACGGGACCCTAATCGGATGCCAGTTCGAGTCGTGTCTCCGGATAACCAAGTGATATGGTTGACAATAGGAACAAACGGATGTTTGAAAAGCATGACTGCTCAAGGACTAGAATTAGTTTTGTTTACTTACCACGGCAATAGTGGCCTTCTAGCCACTAAAAGCGATGAAACTGGATGGACAACATTTTTTGAGTAAGTATATGAAAATTCTACTCTGATTATAAAATACTGTGATATAATACCATAATCTATAATAACACTATAATCTTAATGGCCAAAGGAATCTGTGTTTTTCAATGTCTAGAGCTTCTATAATTTTTGGATCCCTCTTTCTGAAAAAGAAGGCAAAATTATGAGATACCAAATTAATGCTAGGCCTTGGAAGTGCAAGTGAGAAGCCTTGAAGCTTAAGTTTTAATGAGCTTCATGGTAAATCTACCTCTACTTAAGGATTGATATTTTGCTTCAGATAGACCTACTGTTTAGCACTAAACCTTTTGAGAGCCATGACAGCTCTGGTTGTAGGCATAAACCCTTTGAGTTTGGATTTGCACAACTGATAAAGCTGACTGTGTTGGGAGCTTTCATTGAAGAGAAACTTTAAAAATATTTACTGAGAATGTTGCTGTTTATGTCAGTACTACAAATGTTATTCTTACCAAAAAGAAGGGCTTAACTTTTTATAATCAGTTACTGGAGAAGCTAAACTATCCTTAAAAGAACCTTACAACTAAATGCAAATCAGGAATTACTGGTCGCCGTCTGAAAGCTTATGAAAAAGGTGTGAGGCTCATTCAGCCAGGGATTCTGACACAGGTGTGGAGTGGGGCCTAGGCACCGTGCTCCCTGAACAGTCACACTTTGTGAGGTCAGTAAGAATGAAATGAAAATTCACTGTTGTGTATTTTACGGTATGTGGACTTTGTAGTGAATACTTATGGAAAACAATTTTTGATTGCTTGTTCACTTGACTAAAAGCCCCTTCGCTGGTATTAGTTAATTAGTTTAAGTTTTTATTTTGGAATCTAAAAGGTTACATATATTGCCCATGGACCCCCCTCTCCCCTCGAGTCAGAGCTTCAAGCGTGTCCATCCCCCAGACATTGCACATCTTACTCATTGGGTTGGCATATACCCATCCCCTCCTCCCCCCTCCCACCTGCCTGACAACCGATAAATGTTATTCCTATATGTCCACTTACATGTTGATCTGTTAATACCAATTTGCTGGTGAGTACATGTGTTGCTTGTTTTTCCATTCTTGAGATACTTCACTGAGTAGAATGGGTTCCAGCCCTATCCAGGAATATACTATATCACCATTGTTTCCTAAAGCTGAGTAGTACTCCATGGTATACATATACCACATTTTATTAATCCACTCATGAATTGATGGGCACTTGGGTTGTTTCCACAGCTTTGCAATTGTGAATTGTGCTGCTATAAACATTCGAGTGCAGGTGTCTTTTTCATAAAGTGACTTTTGATCTCTTGGGTAGATGCCCAGTAGTGGACATCAAAGTAGTCCTTAAAATGAATATTGGATTCCTAAGTGCGATTTGCACAATGATAGGCCAAAGCAAAAGAATTTTCTATAGGAGTACTCCTCTAAGATTATAATAAAAGTCAGTAGAAAAAAAAGATTCAATATATAAATATTTTCTGTACAACTTTTCTAGAATGGGTCTTATACATAAAGCTTAGTTCTCCTATAGCTTGAATTGCTTTTCTTTTTTGACAGATTCCCTTTTAATAAAATGAGTGTTACCCAGCAGCATGATTTTGTCAGAGGAACAAACCTTTTCAATTGAATTACATTAAAATTCTGTTCTTAGCATTCCTTTTGCTCATTTTAGGATCGCAATAGGAAACGAATAAATTGGAAGTTAATGGAAAGCACTTCCTTTGCACTGTTTTCAAAGTGATAGCAGGCTAGATTGCCAACGAGGCAAAAAAGAGCACAGAAAATGTGCTACCATCAGATGAGACTGGGCAGGAGAGCCGCTCTGATTATAAGATCTTCAGAAATGATGGTGGCATTGGTAGGGTTTCGGTTTAGTTGAAAGCAGGGGGAAAAAGAGAAATAAGTTTTTAGTGTAATCTAGGACTCAAACCCTGCTCTCTGGGCCATCTTTGAATGTGTCCTTATTTATTCGCAGGAATTGACATTGCACAGAAAAAAGTTCATCGTGAGGGTTACTGCTGACACATGAACTTCCTACAACAGATAGAATGGTTTGCTTAAGTCCTACAATTGAATTTTAGTCAAGTCTGGAAAATTAGAGAAACTCCATTGGTGGAGTCCATGTGGGATAGTATAAATGAATTTGGATTTTTTACTTTTTTAAAAAATAATAGTGCACAAAGAAGACATATTTCTCTAGTAACAAATATCATCCAAGCATTTCGGGCTTAGTCAGGAATCAGTGGGATGGCGAAAGCAGGGGTTGGGTTGGCAAGCCAATCTTGTGACTATAATGAGAAAGTATCGTTTTAAAGAATGAAAGGTGTTGCCGGGCGTGGTGGCCCGCACCTGTAATCTGAGCACTTTGGGAGGCCGAGGCAGGAGGATCACTTGAACCCAGAAGTTCAAGACTAGTCTGGGCAACACAGCAAGACCCCATCTCTACAAAAAATTTTTTAAAACAATAGCCAGTATGGTGGCACCCACCTGTAGTCCCAGCGACTCAGGAGGCTGAGCCAGGAGGATCACTTGAGCCCAGGAGTTGGAGGTTTTGAGGTTGTGATGAGCTGTGATCACACCACCGCACTCCAGCCTGGGCAACAGAGCGAAACCCTGTCTCACCGAAAAAAAAAAAAAAAATTTTTTTTAATTAATTGAGGTACATCACAATTTCGTATTTTCACTAATACTAACTCATTAGACATCATATTTAAAGTATATCTATTAAATCTTATAGCTAGATAAATTACAGTAAAGGCAACTATTCCAAAAAGCACTATTAAAATATTATACCAGCGATAACCCTCACAATTTTATACATATATTTTTAAAAGAATATAGTGGTTTACAATAACTTTTCCTTTTCTAATAAAATTAACAGAAATATTGTTTAAAAAGCAGTATTTTTTGTTAATTTTCTTCTAGATATCTGCAGCAAAGTCATGACTGAAACATTTTTAAGAAACCTTTATGCATTTTGCAAAACAGTATATTAAAATAGAGCTTAGTTTGACCCAAGGAATTCAGAATCATCATGCCAGAATAACAAATGATCGTTTTTTTTTTTTTCCTTTCCATACATTCTTACAATTTGGCTGTGAAAGAACAAGGGCCCACCTCTTCTAAGGGTCAAAACTTTAAAACACATTCAAAAGTAAGCGCACAAAAAGAAAAGGGTGGGGGGTGTCATTATCAGGCTGCCCCGCTAAAAAGCGCGGTCTGTGTTCTGACCCAGCCGCGCATTTTGTCTGTAAGTTTGAGGTTGTTAATGGGCAAACTCAACCCCCATCGCTACTCCTCTGAGCCTTGACAGCAGAGTTTCTGCTTATTGTCTCCTGACCCGGGCATGTGGCGGGATGTGAACATCCTAATAGAGGCAGCGGGGGCCTCTGAATTCCTGTCCGACTGCCTTTGTTTTTGTAGTTATTGATGAACTGGCAGACTCCCAGAATATTAGTACGTATCTGTAATATTTCCCTTCCCTTCTTTTTTTTATAAAACTATGTGTCTAATTTAGACCTTACAAGGGTACTTGGTAAGTTCATAAAGAAGAAACCTGACAGGTTTGACAATGGCCAGAGTGTTACCAAAACCACAAGGAGATTGTGGATAAAAACACCATTCCCCACTGAAAAACACCTGTTTTCTATGACTTACATGACACCAGTCCCTGGAGCTCTCTGATACAAGCTCTGTAATCATCTTTCTGCACAAATACCTTGCACAGAGAAATTAAACTTTGCAGCCTAAATTCCCATTTGTATGTGGCCAGCTTTCTGGCTAGCCTAGTGTCTAAAAAGCCTTGAGATTAAAGCTTTTATAGGAAAGAAACAGATGGAAGAAGATCTGGAATCAATAAATTTGCCTAGAGATAAAAATACACTTGTCATAGTTCCTTCCAAAGAAATGTTAAGAGAGAATTAGCTCAAATTGCTTACCTTTCATGCTTTCATTTTATTATTATTTTTTCCTTAGTACAAACTTTAGTGTACCATTAGCATGTCACAGTATTGGTATAAGGACAAAATGAAATGGGAAAGTATTTCATAAAATGCAAACTTTCATTACCTTTGTGGCTCCCACAACTCCTGGAATGTTGCAGTATGTGTAGCACTCCCCCCATAGCTCTTTGTTGAATGAAGGAATGGAAGAATAAATCAAAGATGTAGACAGACGAATATTTATAAAGAAGAGTTATAAAACCTATAGCTGGCTCTCACCAAGGCTTCATTGAAAGCCATGAACACATGATATGTGTTCTTGAATTAGTTCAGACCCCTGTACCAATACTTAATGCTGAAAATATTAACCCTTCCCATTTTTGTTGTCAATTTTTAGATATATTTACCCAATATTACATGTTTGCTCACTTTCTTTTGATTTATAAAATAAGGACTTCCTCCATTGATGTTGTTATTCAAACAGTGAAGCCCCCCAAAATGACTTCATATTGATACCTTCTTTCTTCTGAAATGTTGGTGTTCAGGAGCAAAGGCAGGAAACATTTTCCAGGCAAATGCAGTTAAAGTCTATTATTGTCATGCCCGGTATCAGAGAGGATTCTAGGAGAAGAAAGCCTGAATCCCAATTTGAGGTTCTTCTCAGTCACCAATAAAGTAGGCAGGGTGGTTCTTTAGGATAAACAGATGGTTTCCTAAGCATGAGAACCTTCATTCCAAAAGCTAGAGATACCATCTTCTTGGTAGCAATTTCTCTCCACATTACTTGTAATTAGCATGTCCCTATTGTGACTCATTAGAGAGGTGGCCAGTGTTCTTGGACATGCTACTGGCTGGTATGTCAAGAAGACTACAGTAGGTATCAGATGGTTTATAATTCAGCTTTGCAATCACTGAGTTAGACTCATATATGCCATGAGCTGAAAAATTACTTATTATTGATTGAATAGATCATCCTGTCTCTGAGCTCTTCTTCTTTTGACTTGCTGGGCTGTGGAAAGGATGTCCTATTAGCAAATGGGGTCCCCTTGTGGAAGGACACTGTAGCAGGCCTAGTTCCTCTCTTCACTTAGTATTAGGGGCTGTCCCATGCTGTTCTTCACACCACTTAAAAACAATTGCCACACATTATAATTCCTTAGGTGAAGTATTTCCAAGGAGAACAAAAAGATCTCACCTGCTAAAAATTTATTATTTAAAAAGTTCATTCCCAAAAGAAACCACAGTTCTTGCACTTGAATGCGCACAAAAGGAAATCCAGTGTATTGAATTGGGCAATAGAATAAATTATTTAATAGTAAATGACATTTCACAGTTCTCTGCTTGCTTACCCACATAAAATACAAACTGGGCATATCTAAAGGCTCTTCTGTCTGGTTAAAGAAGACAACATGAAAAACAAGCTATGAATTCTGGCTGATATGTACATGCACACCAGCAGGTTAGTGGCAGATTTTTTTTATCACGGGACTTTGAATATTTAGAGCTCTGTACTTGTGGAGCTGACTCCGTGATCTTGTGCGAGCTGTATTCAGATTCACAGAGCAAATAAATGAGTTTCAGCTTTTACACATTTATGTAGGTATAGATGGGTCTCCAGCTTCTCATTTGGGTGCTTTATTGTTCCTCATTCAAGCTTTGCAATTTCAGAATGAGCTTTCTGAACCATTTCTTTGTAATGAACTTAACTCTGTGCCCATGGCAAACCCATGACTGCCACTGTCATCAGTTCAGATGCTATAGGAGCACACCAGGGAAAGGACCTCAGAGGAGGAAAGACAGGCAGTGTAAATATTACCTGTGCTACCCCTAAGATAATTAAGTATGCGGAAAGCACAAATAATGTAGGGAAACGCAATGATAATTATTTCAGATTAGAAAAAATGTGTCCATTCTTGTTGACACTGAATCATGTTTAAATACCCTGACAGTGGTGCCACGCTGTGTTCTCCTTACATGAGTATCATTGTAATAGCTTCTGATGTTAGAAGAATTATAGAGGCATCTTCCACAGGACCAAACTATGAGGATGGCCTTCTTAAACACAGAAACCATGTGTCATTGCTGTTTCTACCAAAAAACTGCATTAAAAACAAAGCAGCCTATGTTATAAA